>NC_052163.1:115194911-116394911 GCF_902713615.1 Scyliorhinus canicula | reverse complement strand
AGCCCATAGAGGATGAACGGTGCAGCTAAACGGCATCAGCACCCCTAAGGTTGCCCCGATAAAAATAACACTCTTGATCAAAGGTCATTCCCTAGAAATGGAGGTGGACCGAAGCTGCCGTCTCCATCGCCGTGGAGTAGACATCTCGGTGTCTCCAGATGGGCATTTTGCCCCTAGGCCTGTGAGACACCAGGGTCAGGTTGGCCACATATACAGGGGAGCCTCTGGAGATTATGGGGACCACTATGATCCTGGTTAGTTATGAGCAGCAGATGGCCCGGCTCCCGCTCATTGTCATATGAGGACCAGGTCCAGCCTCTTGGCAGAGACTGGTTCCAGAGGATCCGTCTGGACTGGCTCCAAATTGTTAAACTAGGAGCTGGTGGACTATGCAAGGTCATTGGCAAATACTCCAAAATATGGGCGGCATGGTGGCACAGTGGTCAGCACTGCTGCCTCACAGCTCCAGGGTCCGGGTTCAATTCAGGCCTCGGGTCCCTGTCTGTGCAGAGTCTGTGTCTGTGTGGGTTTCCTCCGGGTGCTCTGGTTTCCTCCCGCAGTCCAAAGATGTGCAGGTTAGGTGGATTGGCTGAATTATCCCTTAGTGTCTAAAAGGTTAGGTGGGGTTACTGGATTACGGGGATAGGGTGGAGGCGTGGGCTTAAGTACGGTGCTCTTTCCAAGTGCCAGTGCAGACTTGATGGGCTGAATGGCCTTCTTCTGCATTGTAAATTCTATGATATCTAGTCAGGTCAGTTCCTGATAGCCTTGAGCTGGTACGTTTGTTGTGTGTGTCGCGATAGCAGCTTCATTTTCAGTTTAAACTAAACCAGTTTGGCATTTCACTCCGTGCCTCCTGGAATTATTACACCCAGAAATCAGTCTGACTAGCGATTAGTTTTAAATGGATGCGGCCCAGCATGTAGTGGTTATGTTGATGTATTAACAGTTAGACGAAAGCCGGAGAGTATGAATTCAAAATCCCTTGAGGATATTTTGAGGTTTTTTTTTATACTCTGAGTTTATAATTGGCCATGACGCTGTTCGATTATTGTAAAACCCGAACTGGGTCCTTTCCTGAAAATAATCTGGCACCCAATGTAACTAATTCTTAACGGCCCTCTGAATCGACCATCAAACATTAACACTGCAAATACCTTCAAATGGAATAGCCGCCACCTGCTACGGGCAACTAGAGGAGGGGCAAAAAGTGTGGATGACCTGCAACACCCCTATCCCAGGAATTAATACTAAAGCTAGGGCGGCATGTGGCACAGTGGTTAGCACTGCTTCCTACAGCGCCGAGGACCCGGGTTCGAATCCCGGCCCTGGGTCACTGTCCGTGTGGAGTTTGCACATTCTTCCCGTGTCTGCGTGGGTTTCACCCCCGCAACCCAAAGATGTGCAGGGTAGGTGGATTGGCCACGCTAAATTGCCCCTTAATTGAAAAAAACTATAATTGGGTACTCTTAAAGGAAGATAGAACAGAAATATGAGCAAATGGCCTATGGAGAGATCCTTCCAGCTGGATTACACTGGGCCCAAAAGCAAACCCATCAGGATAAACTCTGACCTGCTCATCTGCCACTATTGATCCATGATAATGCTTCATATATGTGAGCGTTGACAATTTAGACACACTCCCTTCAGTTCATACCATACTAATTTTCCCTCGTCGAAGTAAACTGAAGATATCCCATCTCAGTTGAGGCTTTAACAAAGAGTCATCCAGACTCAAAACGTACCTTCGTTCTTTCTCCACAGATGCTGCCAGATCTGCTGGGAGTGTCCAGCATCTTCTGCTTTTGTTTGAGGCAAAATGATTTATTGTTCAATGAAGTTCTCTCTATACTGTCCCCATCAAACATTCCCAGGATAAGTACAGCACAGGGTTAGATGCAGAGTTAAGCTCCCTATACACTGTCCCCATCAAACACTCCCAGGACAGGTACAGCACAGGGTTAGATGCAGAGTTAAGCTCCCTATACACTGTCCCCATCAAACACTCCCAGGACAGGTACAGCATGGGGTTAGATACAGAGTAAAGTTCCCTCTACACTGTCCCCATCAAACACTCCCAGGACAGGTACAGCGCAGGGTTAGATACAGAGTAAAGTTCCCTCTACACTGTCCCCATTGAACACTCCCAGGACAGGTACAGCACAGGGTTAGATGCAGAGTAAAGCTCCCTATACACTGTCCCCATCAAACACTCCCAGGACAGGTACAGCATGGGGTTAGATACAGAGTAAAGCTCCCTATACACTGTCCCCATCAAACACTCCCAGGACAGGTACAGCACAGGGTTAGATGCAGAGTAAAGCTCCCTCTACACTGTCCCCATCAAACACTCCCAGGGCAGGTACAGCATGGGGTTAGATACAGAGTAAAGCTCCCTCTACACTGTCCCCATCAAACACTCCCAGGACAGGTACAGCACTAGGTTAGATACAGAGTAAAGCTCCCTCTACACTGTCCCCATTGAACACTCCCAGGACAGGTACAGCACAGGGTTAGATGCAGAGTAAAGCTCCCTATACACTGTCCCCATCAAACACTCCCAGGACAGGTACAGCATGGGGTTAGATACAGAGTAAAGCTCCCTATACACTGTCCCCATCAAACACTCCCAGGACAGGTACAGCACAGGGTTAGATGCAGAGTAAAGCTCCCTCTACACTGTCCCCATCAAACACTCCCAGGGCAGGTACAGCATGGGGTTAGATACAGAGTAAAGCTCCCTCTACACTGTCCCCATCAAACACTCCCAGGACAGGTACAGCACTAGGTTAGATACAGAGTAAAGCTCTCTCTACACTGTCCCCATCAAACACTCCCAGGGCAGGTACAGCACAAGGTTAGATACAGAGTAAAGCTCCCTCTACACTGGCCCCATCAAACACTCCCAGGACAGGTACAGCACCGGGTTAGATGCAGAGTAAAGCTCCCTCTGCACTGTCCCCATCAAACACTCCCAGAACAGGTACAGCACCGGGTTAGATGCAGAGTAAAGCTCCCTCTACACTGGCCCCATCAAACACTCCCAAGACAGGTACAGCACAGGGTTAGATGCAGAGTAAAGCTCCCTCTACACTGGCCCCATCAAACACTCCCAGGACATGTACAGCACAGGGTTAGATACAGAGTAAAGCTCTCTCTACACTGTCCCCATCAAACACTCCCAGGACATGTACAGCACAGGGTTAGATACAGGGTAAAGCTCCCTCTACACTTTCCCCATTAAACACTGCCAGGACAGGTACAGCACGGGGTTAGATGCAGCGTAAAGTTCTCTCTACACTGTCCCCATCAAACACTCCCAGGACAGGTACAGCACGGGGTTAGATGCAGCATAAAGTTCTCTCTACACTGTCCCCATCAAACACTCCTGCATGTATAAAAAGTTTATAGTCAGGTTAGTGACTGGTTAACAATTACATCTCTGTGTAAATCAAACGCTAGTGGGCATTACTACTTATCTGTATTTAAGACAGCCTCTCAGGGAATTCTAGGAAAAGCATGGTGAAAAGCACAAGGAGAAGCTGAGAGCAGAGTTAGTGTTCATTAGAGATAGCACGAGTTTGATCATAGTGTAGCTCGTGACTAGATAAAATCTTGAATACTGTAAGACAAATTCAATATCATTTAATTATCATCTGTAGCTCGGTCGAGTGTTCGAACTTCATTTAATTAGTAGTGTAATAATAAATTAGTTTTGTTTCAACCTTTTGATTGGTATATTCTTTGTCAGCACTACATTGTGTTATTCTGGAAGAAAAGACAAAGAATAGAACATATTACCAATCGTGGTAATATAACAACTCCCAGGACTGGTACAGCACAGGATTAGATACAGAGTAAAGCTCCCTCTACACTGTCCCCACAAACACATCCAGGACAGGTACAGCACTAGGTTAGATACAGAGTAAAGCTCCCTCTACACTGTCCCCATCAAACACTCCCAGGGCAGGTACAGCACAGGGTTAGATACAGAGTAAAGCTCCCTCTACACTGGCCCCATCAAACACTCCCAGGACAGGTACAGCACAGGGTTAGATACAGAGTAAAGCTCCCTCTACACTGTCCCCATCAGACACTCCCAGGACAGGTACAGCACGGGGTTAGATACAGAATAAAGCTCCGTCTACACTGTCCCCATCAAACACTCCCAGGGCAGGTACAGCATGGGATTAGATACAGAGAAAAGCTCCCTCTACACTGTCATCATCAAACACTCCCAGCACAGGTACATCACGGGGTTAGATACAGAGTAAAGCTCCCTCTACACTGTCGTCATCAAACACTCCCAGCACAGGTACATCACGGGGTTAGATACAGAGTAAAGGTTCCGCTACACTGTCCCCATCAAACACTCCCAGAGCAGGTATAGATACAGAGTAGAGCTTGCATTTTGTTTCAACCCACAGTTAAATTCATTATTTATCATTTGATCTAGATGACAAAGAAATCTAAACCAAGTTGAGATAGAAAGCATTTATTTCACCTTCCCTCAACCAGGCCATCAGTGGGATAATGCCTGTGAAAAAATCAATGAGAAATGGAATAAGGGTAATGTCGCAGGTCACTTTCTCAAGCCAATATGACACGCTCATCATTTCCCATGTTGATGAATTCAATCTTTATTGACTGTTAGCGACCGCTCCAGAACCAATTAATCAATAGTCAACAAACAAGGAGAGAGCTGTGCAAAAAGCAACTAACCTGAAAATCACTAAGAATGCATTCGGAATTGGAAATCGGGACAACGTAATTGTTGGACGATTCAATCCTGTATCTGAGCTTCATTGGGATCCATAATCAGATCTAGCTGTACTCACACAGACTGTTCACCCTGCATGCGTACCACTGGCTCTGTCCTCTGACATGTGATTCCTCTTAAAATCCCGCTGCTGGTTTAGAAATAAGATCGCAAAATTCTTCCAGTCACTCACTTGATCTACTGATAATATCCCAACGGGATCAGATAGAATGCACAGCATAGGAACAAGATATTCAACTCAAGTAGTCCACAGAATCGCTATGTGCAGAAGGAGGCCATTCAGCCCATCGGGTCGGCACCAACCCTCCGGAAGAGCATTTTCCCTCGGCCAGCTCCCTTGCCCTCTTCCCGTAACCCTGCGCGTTGATCATGACCAATGCACCTAACCTGCACATCTTTGGACTGTGGGAGGAAACCGGAGCACCCGGAGGAAACCCACGCAGACACGGGGCGAGCTTTCGAACATCCCTACATCTACACATTCAAACCCTTTCATAATCTTAAAAACCTCTATCACGCCACCCCTCAGTATTCTCCTTTCTACAGTCAAAAGCCCCAGCCTGTTACATCTTTCCTGGTACACTGGAACCTCTCTGTCTTGTTATGCTCTTGGCGTAGCATAAGCGGCTTCCTTGATGTGCACTCTGACAAAGGAAGGATCAGACGTGGAGATAACTTCAACATGTTTATTGAACTATTTACAATTCTCCTACTCAGGTTCGCCACTACTGTTAATCCTTCTATAGCTACTCTGACAAACCAGTCGGCCACAATCCACGTGGTGGGTGTGATATTGAATCAACCCTGTGTCTGTACTCACTGAGTGTTTCCACTGGAAAGAGGAAGATCATGTGTGCTGTGTACTTTATATATGGGTTGGTGTAATGCCCCCCTGTGGTAATGTCACCTCTGTGTGTATCGTGAATGCCCATTGGTCGTGTCCTATCTTACTGACCTATTGGTTGAGTGTCTGTGTGTCACGTCTCTGGTGCTCCCTCCAGTGTCTAGCTAGTCTACGTGTATTTACATTAACCCCTTGTGTATCTACAGTGATGCATATCATCACACTCTCTAGTCCGGAAATTTTGGGAAACATTAGTTTCCAAAATTCTTTGGAGCCGTCTCAAATGAGACGGGGAGTGGAAACATGGAAGATCAGTTACTTGGATAAGTAAAACCACTTTTATTGCAGCTTGATCATGTTTTGTTGCGGTTTTATGTTTCAGCTAAATATTTATATCTACGGTGATCGCACACTTGTGGTTAGGCATTCTACGGCCGTACTATAATCCAGAAGATTCCGAAATCCAGAAATAACCTGATCCCAAGCATTCCGGGCTGGAGAATTCCAGTAAATTTACAATCCGTTATCAGCCCTGTGAATCTCTTCTATGCCTCCTCCAGCCAGAATACCTGCTTTGGCACAATATGGCAGCTGTGCACAGTACGGTACAATTGGCCTCAGCATTACTGCGCCTGAGGGAGGAAGGAGGTGACATCGGAGCGGTTTGAGGGGAGCATCGAGGATGACCTTCCCAAATTGTTAGAAGCGGGAGCGTAAGGCCACCTTCTTCGTATTTGCAAAGAGGCTCACGCCTGTACGAGCTACAGGCGCACCTGGCAGACCTCTTTTGATGCCGATGATGGACAATGCACCATTGGCACATGGACCCTGTGACACATGGTTTATGCACCTGAATCAGGATGAGCATCAATGGAGTTTCTTGGTTCACTTCCTGAAGAGTTATTTTTAAATCATGTTGGTGCAGTCTTACGTCTCGGGAGAGCGAATAATCACTGAAATCCCCATTCACCCTTTCAAGCTAGCTCCCTACACAATTCCTAGGCAGGTATTTCAGCATCTCACTTTGGCAGCGGACTGATTGAGTGGGTGCTACCTCCAAATGGTGGTCGGACAAATTAACCTTTAACATTGGAACAAGCCAAGGCTCATTCAGCCCATCAACTCTGCTGCTTCTGCCAAGCCTCCATGCCGGCCTCAATCACGGTTAAACAGGACCTCCATTTTAAAACGCTTATCCTTGTTTTCAAATCCCTTCATGGTTTCACCCCACCCTATCTCCGTAAAGTCCTGTAACCCAGCAACCCTCCAAGACATCTTCCTCTCTCCAATTCTGGCCTCTTGCACATTCCTGTTTTTTTTTTGTGTAAATTTGGATGACCCAATTTTGTTTTCCAATTAAGGGGCAATTTAGCATGGCCAATCTACCTAGCCTGTACATCTTTGGGTTGTGGGGGTGGGACCCATGCAAACACGGGTGAATGTGCAAACTCCACATGGACAGTGACACGGGGCTGGGAACGAACCCCGGTCCTTAGCGCCGCGAGGCAGCAGAGCTAACCACTGCGCCACCGTGCTGCCCCATGCATCGCCAATTTTAATCACTGCACCTTGTTGCCTTACTTCCAGCTGCTAGGGTCCTCATCTCTGGAATTCCCACCCTAAAGCTCTTAACTTGCGAACACTCTCTTCTCCTCCAAGATGTTCCTTAAAACGTACTCATCATTGACCATGTGCCTACTATCCCATTAAGTGACTTGGTGTCAAATATTGTTTGATAATAATAATATAATAATAATCGCTTATTGTCACAAGTAGGCTTCAATAAAGTTACTGTGAAAAGCCCCTAGTCGCCACACTCTGGCTCCTGTTCGGGGAGGCCGGTACAGGAATTGAACCCACACTGCTGGCCTTGTTCTGTATTACAAGCCAGCTGTTTAGCCCACTGTGCTAAACCAGCCTCCACCTTGGGGCATTTTCCAGTGTTCAAGGTGCTATATAAATGCAAGGTGTTGTTACCAATTCTTCCCATCCCATCCAGAGTCTCCAAACTCTCTTCCTAACGCCCATGTAAGCTAGATTTATCAATATCTATATTAACTCAATCCCTTTTCTCGACAGCTATTGATCCAGTTCTTTATGTTACCAGTTCTGATATCAATCTGCTGCGGCAAAAGAAATCACATTTAACAATACTCTCTGGTGCTGTCTCAATCCTCTTCCTGTGTTGGGCCCTTAAATCATCATCTGAAATTGTTCCCATCACTAATACCAACAACGACAGGGCTGTAAGCAGCAGTGACCTACTCCTGAGTTACAACAGACTCTCCCAACAAGCAACTGAGATCCGAGGGGACAGAATTCAGATCGCAATGTTGGCTGCTTTCCCTTCAAGTATTTCACACCCACACATCGTGCTTTCCCCAACTTCCAGCAAGGTTGTTGATTGAATTGAGAACCTCCCATTTATTTTTGCGCCGGCCACAAGTTATCCAGCTGGGAGAGGGGAGGCTAACAAACCATTGAAGCAGTTTACAGAACCGTCAAAACATAAGAATATCTTAAACCATCTCTGCTTTACAAATTTACCGAGACTACAGTTTCTCTGAATGGGCTCTCTTTATGGTTCTTCAGGATTCTGGTCAACCTGATAGAGAAGGAAAAGAAAGACTAGCATTTATATAGTGCTTTTCACAATGATCGGACTACTCAAACCAATGAAATACTTTTGAGGTGTATCCACTGCTGTAATATAAAGACATCAAGGGACATGGGGATTGCGCAGGCAAATGGTGTTGTGATAGAAGTGCAGCCATGGCCTAATTGAATGGGGGAGCAAACTCAAGGGGCCAAGTGGCCTACTTCTGCTCCTATTTCCCACGTTCCTAAATGCAGCAGCCGATTTGCACGCAAACAGAAACGTGGTAATAACAGATAGTCTACTTTTGTGATGTTGATTGAGGGATAAATAGGGAGGATGGCACAGTGATTAGCACTGCTGCCTAACAGGGACCCGGGTTAAATTCTGGCCTTAGGTGAGTGTGGGGTTTGCATGTTCTCCCCATGTCTGCGTGGGTTTCCGCCGGCTACTCCGGTTTCTTCACACAGTGCAAAGATGTGCAGGTTAGACAGATTGGCAATGCTCAATGGGCAAGGCTACGGGGGTAGGTTAGGCGAGAGGGCCGAGGTAGAGCGTTCTTTCGGAGGGTCGGTGCACGCTTGATTGGCCTCCATTCTGCATCGCAGGGATTCTATGAATTGTGCAGGACACCAAGGATAACTTTCCAGCTCTTCTTTGAAATAGTGCAAATGGATCGTTTGCATTCTCCTGAGAGAGAGTAAGAAGTCTTACAACACCAGGTTGAAGTCCAACATGTTTGTTTCAACACTAGCTTTCGGAGCACTGATCCTTCCTCAGGTGAATGAAGAGGTCTGTTCCAGAAACATGTATACAGACAAATTCAAAGATGCCAGACAATGCTTAGAATGCGAGCATTTGCAGGTAATCAAATCTTTACAGATCCAGAGATAGGGGTAATCCCAGGTTAAAGAGGTGTGAATTGTCTCAAATCAGGACAGTTGGTAGGATTTCGCAAGCCCAGGCTAGATGGTGGGGGGTGAATGTAATGCGACATGAATCCCAGGTCCTGGTTGAGGCCATACTCATGTGTGCGGAACTTGGCTATAAGTTTCTGTTCAGCGATTCTGCGTTGTCGCGCGTCCTGAAGGCCGCCTTGGAGAACGCTTACCCGGAGATCAGAGGCTGAATGCCCTTGACTGCTGAAGTGTTCCCCGACTGGAAGGGAACATTCCTGCCTGGTGGTTGTCGCGCTCTTGTTGGTTCCCTTCCCTCACCCCCTGCCACAGACCCAGTCTAGCAGCTGTGTCCTTTATGAGTCGAACAGCTCAGCATGAGTTGGTGCTACCTGGCCTATCTTGATGCTGAACATTGAAAGCCCCTGCCCAGAGTGAATTGTGCGCTCATGCCCCCCCCCCCCCCCCCCCCCCGCCTCCATGCTTCCTCCAAGTGGTGTTCAACATGGAGGAGTACTGATTCATCAGCTGAACGGTGGACGAAACGTGTTAACCAGCAGGGGGCTCCCTTGCCCACGTTTGACCTGATGCCACAAGACTTTATGGGGTCCAGAATCGTGTTGTGGACTCCCAGAGCAGCTCCCTCCCAATTGTCCACCACTGTGCAGCCACCTCTGCTGGGTCTGTCCCACTGACAGAAGAGGAGGTACCCAGCGATGGTGATGGTGGTGTCTGGGATGTTATCTGTGAGGTATGATTCTGTGAGTGTGACTATGTCAGGCTGCTGCTTGACAGGTCTGTGGGGCAGCTCTCCCGACTTTGGAAGCAGCTCCCACATGTTAGCAAGGAAGACTTTGCAGGGGAAACAGGGTTTGCTGTGTCTGGTGGCTAGGCCAGTATCTGATCTGGTTTCATTCCTTTTTATTGGTTTGAGTGCGGTTGGAACTGCCTCCTTTCAGAGGGAAGTTACTACGAGGTAGGGGAGGTGAAGATTCCCTTCGCTAAAATGAACCAGATGGACTTTTACAACTATCGACAATGGTTTCATGGCCATCCTTAGAATTTTAATTCTAGATTTTTTTTTTAACTGAATTCAAATGCAACCAACTGCCGGGTCTCCAGAGCATTATCTCATAGAGTATCTCATAGACTTTACAGGGTAGAAAGGGGCCATTTGGCCCATCAGGTTTGCGCTTGGAAAGAGAACGCTGCTTAAGCCCACACCTCCATGCTATCCCCATACCCCACCTAACCTAAGGGCAATTCAAAATGTCCAATCCACCTAACCTACACACCGTTAAGCTGTGGCAGGAAACCGGAGCACCCGGAGCAAACCCACGCACACATGGGGAGAACGTGCAGGCTCCGCACAGTGACCCAAGCCGGGAATCGAACCTGGGACCCTGGAGCTGTGAAGCAACAGTGCTAACCACTGTGCTACCGTGCCACCCATTACCCCGGGGACCCTGGACTACTAGTCTAGTGACAACACCACCATGCCACTGCCTCCCCAGAGCTGTCCCATGGCCCCTATGGAAGAGTTATTGGTGAGTATGATCTGTTCTGAGGAGCTTCCCAGACTATTGTATCAAAAAACCGATTGGAAATCCAAGTTGTTTCAATCTGGGTTTCTGAATAAAACTATTTTATCTGATTCTCTGAGGTATGCAAAGTTAATCTTCAATTGAAACAAAAGGATGAGTTGATGGATTAATTTCATGCATTGCAAATACCTCAGATAATGTTCCGTGACGGCTCTGAAATGCCTGGAAGTATTTGTCTAAATTTGTTTCTATGCTGCGATTTCCCACCTTCAGCATCTTTGGACGACAGTCCTTCTTAACACAGAGAAAAGTGAAACGAGAAAGGTTTCTTTCATTCTTTAATCATCAACTTGTATCTGTGACAAACTCCTGGAGGTTTGACGCTTTCTCTTCAAAGCGAACCACTTGCATAAATAAGCCCAGTTTCTGCTGGAGGTCCCCAGGGAGAGAATAGATTGTTCTTAGAACCGAGGGAGCTACGGTTGAGATGTAACAGAAGTGCTCAAAATCATGGACGGGGTGGGGGTTAAATAAAGGGGGGAACACTTTCCGCTGACAGAAAGGCCGATCACCAGTAGACACAAGTTTAAGGTAATTGGCCAAAATATCCAGCAGGAGTGAAGGAAGACAATATTTTGTTTTATGGAACAAAGTCCCATGTGGAGCGCGTTTAGCCACATGTTTCCCGGAGCTCACAGCGCGGAGAAACACAACGCAATCGAACGCCACTCGGGCTAGATACGGGGCCTCAACGGGGCACGGCGACCGAGGCTGCACATGGCCCCATTTTCAGCACTAAGGGGCTCTGCTCGCCAGAAGTGTAATTCTGCGAGGCCCCCGACCCCAAGCCTGATGCATTATGGGAGGGTCCCACACCCCCCCCCCAACATCCATGTAGGGCACCCCTGCCACCACTTGAAAAATGCCAGCTTAGCAGTGCCAGTCGGGTACCCTGGCAGTGCCCCTGCCAGCTGGCTGTGCCACCTTGGCATCGCAAGGCCGACATCCAGGTGGCACTGCCAGGGTGCCAGGCTGGCATTGCCAGGGTACCCGGGTGGTCCTCCTTCATGGAGACCAGAACTGAACGGCGCTCGCCTGGGGGTCTCTGAGGCAAAGGGGATAGATCCCAAAAACACGGGAGCCTCGGGAAACTGCATATTGCAGCGAGGCGAGCTGTCTCGCTCTAAAATGCAGATTTGCCAAAAAGTGATTCGGTCCATAAGAGATCGCGTCATATCCCTTGTGAGCCGGGGCGATCCCTGAAGTGGGGTCTCCTGGCTTCTAACCGCCAGCTGCGCTTTGCTTTTCGGGCACAGCATTGTCGTTCGATCGCGCCCAAAGAGAGAGTTTAGCTAGATTGGGTTGAAGGAAATTAGATAGAAACTGATAAATTGGAGAGTTATTATTATGTTTATGTGGGGGCAGTGGTTAGCACTGCTGCCTCACGCACTGAGGACTTTGGTTCGATCGTGCACTGTCTGTGTGGAGTTTGCACATTCTCCCCGTGTCTGCGTGGGTTTCACCCCCCCCACAACCCAAAGATGTGCAGGGTAGGTGGGTTGGCCACGGCTAAATTGCCCCTTAATTGGAAAAAACAATAATCGGGTTCTCTAAATTTAAAAAATAAAAAATGTATTATTTTATGAGATGTGGGTGGCTGGGAAAGCCAAAATTTGTGACTCATCCATAATTGCCTTCGAATTGAATAGTTTGCTCATTTCAGAGGGTGGTCAAGGGTCAACCACTTTGCTATGGGTCTGGGCTCACATGCAGGTCAAACCAGATAAGGACAGCGTATTTCCCTCTCTAATGAAGCACTTTAACAACATTATTCAATGCTAGTTGTCATGGTCACTATTACTGAGACCAGCTTTCCATTCACATTTTTGTTAATTGAATTCAAATTCCTCTAGCTGCCATGTCAGGATTTGAACCCATGTCCCTAGATCATTAGCCTGGACCTCTGGATTACTGATCAAGTACATTACCATTATACCATTGTCCCACCAAATTAGATTGGATAGGAAGTACATTTGTTGGAAGTTTATATAGATGTGAGATAGCGATTACATAGTTTAATCACGGTCTGTGCGGAGTCTGCACATCCTCCCCGTGTTTGCGTGGGTTTCCTCCGGGTGCTCCGGTTTCCTCCCACGGTCCAAAGATGTGCAGGTTAGGTGGATTGGCCATGATAAATTGCCCTTAGTGTCCAAAATTGCCCTTAGTGTTGGGTGGGGTTACTGGGTTATGGGGATAGGCAGGAACGGCCCTAGGGTTGCTGGCGCCCCGGGCAGGCTGAACTTCGGCGCCCTTAGAAGCCGAGGGTTTGCTTCCCCACGGCCCCTTCACCAGAAAACCCAAGCGGATTCGAACGGCCTTCTCCCCGTCCCAGCTCCTGCGATTAGAGCGAGCCTTTGAGAAAAATCACTACGTGGTGGGAGCCGAGAGAAATCAACTCGCAAACAGATTGTGTCTCACAGAAACCCAGGTAAGAATGTTGAAGTAGACAGAGAGAGGAGAGGGGCGGATTGATACTTGGGGTTGGCAAGGAGCAGCGTGGTTGGAGGGAGGGTGTGCTGAGAATGCTTTCCATGCAGGGATTTCTGACTTTAGAATGCACGCGCGGAAGAGGCGGTGCCAGCAAATTTCAAATTGCGCCCCCTAGCACATGGCGCCCCGGGCGACTGCCCGAGTTGCCGGTACCTTGAGCCGGCCCTGGGGATAGGGTGGAGTTGTTGAACTTGGGTAGGGTGCTCTTTCCAAGAGCCGGTGCAGACTCGATGGGCTGAATGGCCTCCTTCTGCACTGTAAATTCTATGAGATAGAGAATGAATAATTGGGTAGAAAATGCAGCTGGATAAATTGAAAGATTGGACATATTCAACAATGAAGTAGATAATAGGGCAGCACGGTAGCATAGTGGTTAGCACAATTGCTTCACAGCTTCAGGGTCCCAGATTCGATTCCCAGCTTGGGTCACTGTCTGTGCGGAGTCTGCACGTTCTCCCCGTGTCTGCGTGGGTTTCCTCCGGGTGCTCCGGTTTCCTCCCACAGCCCAAAGATGTGCAGGTTAGGTGGATTGGCCAGGCTAAATTGCCCTTAGTGTCCAAAATTGCCCTTAGTGTTGGGTGGGGTTACTGGGTTATGGGATAGGGTGGAGGTGTTGACCTTGGATAGGGTGCTCTTTCGAAGAGCCGGTGCAGACTCGATGGGCCGAATGGTCTCCTTCTGCACTGCACATTCTATGAAAATTCTATGAAATAATAGTCCCATGGGTTCAATTCTCCGATAAAGATGTCTCTGGTTCCTTCCCCACACAATATCACCAAGGCTGTGGCCTCCAGTCAAATTACTTCTGGTATGGCTGCCTCTCAATTTCAGCCTTGGTTCACTGTCTGTGTGGAGTTTGCACTTTCTCCCCACGTTTGCATGGGTTTCCTCCAGGTGCTCCGGTTTCTCCCCACAGTCCAGCAGGTTAGGTGGATTGGCCATGCTAAATTTCCCCTAATGTCCAAAAGATTAGGTGAGGTTACTGGGGTATGGGGAATAAGATGGGGACGTAGGGACTCTTTCAGAGGGCCGGAGCAGACTTGGTGGGCCGAATGGCCTCCTTCTGCACTGTAGTGATTCTATGAACTCATTCTGCCTTGGCTGCCCCTCACTTTATCCTGACCATCTTCACCCTCATTTTCCTTTTTGAATCTATTTTTATCCCAAACATAGCAAAATGAAGACAATACAGCTCATGAACAACAGTAGAACAGGTAAATGTAGTGCAAACAGTTCTTTATTGTTTGGTGCAACAGAGTTAACAATGCCCACCCACACCCCCCCGGACACCCCCCACCCCCAATCCCCCTCCCCCTCCCTGTCCGCCCTCCTTCCCAATCTCTCTGGGCCAGCATCCCCCCCCCCCCCCCACCTTGTTGCTGGTCACAAACAGATCCTTAAAGACGGCGATGAACTGCTTCCGTCTGGAGTGGACCCCTTCCACCGACCCTCTGGTGGCAAATCATCGAAATTCTGCCGCGTCTGCCAGCCAGTCGCACCCTCATTTTCACCCCCACCCTCAGCTCTTTTCCTCATCCTTAGTCTCGTTCACACCCCCACCATCCCTTTTGCCACTGCTCCTCGTCTTCCCCCTCTCCCCGCTGAACCCACCTCCCACAAAACACAGAGAATTGAAAAGAGAGGACAGCTTCCATTTTTAAAAATCCTTTATTCTAACAACCAAAGTTCAGTACATAAAAACACAAGGGTTTCCAGAATGCAGATTATTCACAGCACGCTGACTAACACAAACATACCCGGAAATATTAACACTACAACGCAGTAACACTCCAAAAAATAACAGAAATTAGATCAATGCTCTTTCCCAATTCGGATTCGCTCTAGAAATGCTCTCCCCTTGGGACAAGCCTCTTGTTGTGATATGCATGCAACCTGTGTCCCACATGAAGGCAACACAATTTCCGTGCTCTTCGGTAACCACCATCACGTGAGGGATGTGCAGCTTCGACCTGGGACTTCATTATTTGGGTCAACAATATTGGTTTTTGGATTAGACTGTGCTTTTGATGGTCGGGACCATACGGGGATTACTAAAGTCTCAACTTTAATCTCAACTGATGTCATTTTTTGTTCTCTCTCTCTCACTTACTTGTACCTATTGTCATGTATGTGTGTGTGTGTGGTAATTATTAAAATTTCATTCAATTAATATCCACCAGCAGAATTAAAGCAGCAACAGATCCCACTCCCATTCCTTCCAAATGTTGTCCCATCTCAGCTAGTGAGGGGCTTCACAAAAGGGTAGGCCACCTCCTTAAAACTGAGAACTGTCTTATTTCGTTATCAGATATCTGTGAAGAAAGAACTTAAGAATTACTTGATAGTGGTGCACCCCGAAGCGGTTTGTAGCCCATCAAGTCGTAACTGTTGTATTGTAGGAAGCACTGCAACCAATTTGGGCGCAGCAAGCTCTCACAAGCAATCATGTGGTGATGACCAAATAAGGTACTTCTTGTGCTGTCGATTTGAGGGATAAATTGTGACCAAGGACGCTGGGGAGAATTCCACTGTTCTTCTCGAAAATAGTGCCGTGGGATCTTTTACATCCACGCGACAGGGTAGATGGAGCCACAATCCAGTGTCTCATCTGAAAAAAAAGATGCCGCTGGCACTGCGGCACTCCCTCAGTGTGGCACTGGGAGCTTCCGGCGAGATTTTGCACTCAAATCTCTGAAGGAGAATTTGAAAACAGAATTTTTGAGTCAGCAGTGAACCTGCCACAAACTGAAACACAGCCAGCACCTGGACCATTGGACCTTGCGGAGTAAGTGCATATTCCTGTGAGCAGTAGTTTCAATGCCAGTAAATGTGGAGCATTAAAAGTATGCCTGCCCTTGATTGGGCTGCATACAGCATTGAACAACGATAGATAAGCAAAAGAGCTTCCCTTTGTCTCGTAGATGAATGGGACCTGAACAATTATATGCCTGTACTGTAGTTCATTGGTTATCCTTCCATCAACCAATGTATTCGGTCGCTTTAGGTCAATGGTCACAATCCTAAGCAGTGATTGACTCGACAATCACACTTGCACAGCAAACCCTGCCGTTTAATTTGCACTCTCGCTCGTCTCTCTGTCTCTCACTCCCACGTATTCCAAGGGCAGGGAGGCTTTGAATGGAGGCTGGGGAGGGGGGGCGAAGTGAGGGTGGGGGGGAGGCAACAAACTGGTCTTTAGAGAGGCACAGGTGATGGTCGGGTAAGGGTGTGTGTGTGTGGGGTGGGGGTGCTGTGTGTGGTGATTCGCAAGAGATGTGGGGGCGGGTGGTTTTATGTGGGTCATTCAGCCACATAATTGAAAGAAACGGCTGTAAGTCAAACAGCCATTCTACTGGCTAGTGGTTGTATGAGACAGGGTTTCCATGGCAACTGTCAGTTGCTGCAATAAAAACTAGGCTTCAAAGATTCGACCTTGAACTCATGTTATTTCGTGAAGTGTAGGCTTATGGGCTTGCTGAGAAGAACTTTACAAAGAAAATCCTATTCTTGCGATGACACCAGTGACCCCAATTTGCAATTTGCTTCCATTTTGACTTCTTACAATGTGTTTACAGCACAGAATCAGGCCATTCTGTCCAATTGGTCAGTTCCAGTGTAAATACTCCAAGCCAGCCCCTACCGCTCCTCTCAACATCTAACCTCATCAGCATATCCTTCCATCCTCTTCCCTCTCATCTGTTTATCTAGTTTTAACTAAAAAGCATCTGGACTGTTCACCTTACACCACTCGATGTGGTAACGGGTTCCACATCCTCACCTCTCTTTGGTGAAAGAAATTTCTCCTGAAACCCCTATTGGGTTTATTAGTGACCACGGAGATAGAGCAGGGTAAGGTTTGGGGGGAAAGGGGGATGGGTGGGAATGTGGGCGGGTCAGGGACACCGGGTGGAAGCACGGGAAAGTGGGTGGAGGCAGGGAATGGAGCACAGGGCGGGGGTAAGAGGAGGGTTGTTGACGTGGGATGGGATGGGGAAGGGGACAGGCAGATGTGGGGGAGGAGGTGGGGAGGGAATCGGTCCAACTTTAGATCTGATCAACTTGGCAGGGACTGGGAGCTAAGGGTGGTGCTGCCACCTCAGGCTGGAGGTTGTCATCACACGATTGCATCCTGCAACATCAATGTTTCTATGATTAAAAAAGTGAAAGGATTCAAAGAACAGTAAAAAATTTACTTTATTTTGAACACCGCCACAATTTTTCTCTTTTTAATCCCGATGATTAATTATTAATACCTGGAGACCTCAGGACAACCTTGGAGTGTTAACTGGGAAGTCAGGAATGTCGGTAACCCTGTTCCACAGGCCGAGTTGAAAAACCCTCCAGAGTGTGGAGGTGCACGGCCATGCAGCAACACAATGGTCCCCACGCGGGCCGCACACAGAGCGGGCCCTTTAAGGTCCTCTCGCAGGCCATACACAGAGCAGCTCCTTTAAGGTCCCCACGCAGGTCACACACAGAGCAGCTCCTTTAAGGTCCCCACGCAGGTCACACACAGAGCGGGCCCTTTAAGGTCCTCTCGCAGGCCACACACAGAGCAGCTCCTTTAAGATCCCCATGCAGGCGCACACAAACTCACACACAAACATATATGCACACCCAAACACAAATACACACACAAACACATATGCACACACACACTTATATATATCTTCTTCGATGAAGCTAGATATAATGGTTCCAGTGCTTCAGCTCTCACATCAGTATGGACCTCAAGGCCCTCTGATCTTCTAGTCCCACCCAAGATGCCCTCATCACCATCAAGGAATCCATTCCTTGAGTGGGGCTGGTTTAGCACAGGGCTAAATAGCTGGCTTTGAAAGCAGACCAAGGCAGGCCAGCAGCACGGTTCAATTCCCGTACCAGCCTCCCCAAACAGGCGCTGGAATGTGGCGACTAGTGTCTTTTCACAGTAACTTCATTTGAAGCCTACTTGTGACAATAAGCGATTTTCATTTTCATTTCATTCTGGGAAACAACAATGTTTTTAAGGGGGCGAATTGTCATTCTCGTAAAGTTTTCGCTAATCTTTGCAAATTTATGATCCAATGGAATTTTTGACATTCTGAAAATGATGAGCCAAGAACCAAAATAACGTTCTGGAAGAAAATATGTCAAGTCCAAAGATGTGCGGGTTAGGTGGATTGGCCATGCTAAATTGCCCGTAGTGTAAGGTTAATGGGGGGATTGTTGGGTTACGGGTATACGGGTTACGTGGGTTTAAGTAGGGTGATCATTGCTCGGCACAACATCGAGGGCCGAAGGGCCTGTTCTGTGCTGTACTGTTCTATGTTCTATGTAACGTTATCTCTTTCGCCCACATCACAGCCAATGGGAGCAAAGCCATCCAGACTCACCGTTGATTGGCTGATCTAGAAACCAAACTATAATTGGGCTCAGTGCCGCTGGGTCAGGAAAGGATTTTGACCATTGCTATTCCAGAAATCACTAGATCACTAGATCAAGCAGTATCTGTGCTATTAGCTGAGAACAAGAGTAGACCACTCAGCCCCTCCAGCCTGTTGCACCATTCCGGATTCTAGCTGATCTGTACCTCGACTTTCACTGACCATTTTCGCCCCCTATCACATGACCCAACAAAAATGTGTCACTCACAGACCTGAAAGTTCCAGTTGGTCACCAGCATCTGCAGCATCTCCCTTTTTGGGAGCGGAAAGTTCCAGAATTCCACCACTCTCTGCATGAAGAATTGTCTCCTGATCTCACACTTGAACGGCCCAGCTCAAATTTGGCCAACAGGATTGACCTCAGCGGTGAGGTGCCCCCCCCCCCCCCCCCAACACACACACACACACACACTCCCACAGCTCACACGTTGAAGGATGCCCACTGTTTCCTGCCCTCTCCTTCTCTCAGCCCTGGTTGGCCTCCAGTGCCTCATTGAGCGACCTTTCTCTATGCGTGTGCGGAGGTCAATCAGGGTTTGCCTGGCTAGCGGACCTCAGTGGCCATCCTTACCTGACATCCTCACCTGTTGGACACATTCACTTTTCAGTAAGAGTCACAGATTAACAATCGGGAGTAAGATCCCACCTCAGCCCGAGGGCAGCAAAGGTCAACTGTCTTTCACTCCTTCAATGGTTTCTCACCAGAGGATACCAGTAGCTAACTCAACACACACCAGAGAGACAAACCGCAGTCCCTTTCCAATAACAAATATATACCAACAGTAAGAAAATGGCCTCTGGTAAATAAATAAAAAATAATCATATATATTATGGGCCGCACGGTAACATTGTGGATAGCACAACTGCTTCACAGCTCCAGGGTCCCAGGTTCGACTCTGGCTTGGGTCACTGTGTGTGCGGAGTCTGCACATCCTCCCCGTCTGTGCGTGGGTTTCCTCCGGGTGCTCCGATTTCCTCCCACAGACCAAAAATGTGCAGGTTAGGTGGATTGGCCATGATAAATTGCTCTTAGTGTCCAAAATTGCCCTTAGTGTTGGGTGGGGTTACTGGGTTATGGGGATGGGGTGGAGGTGTTGACCTTGGGTAGGGCGCTCTTTCCAAGAGCCGGTGCAGACTCGATGGGCCGAATGGCCTCCTTCTGCACTGTAAACTCTATGATAAGCAGTATTCATATTTTTCATTATATTTTCTGTTTAAATAGAGTGTACAGTACAAATAACAGGCCATTCAGCCCAACTATCCCATGCCGGTGTTGCTGTTCCACAGGAGCCTCCTCCCATCCCTCTTCATCTCGCCCCATCCTTCCATTCCTTTCTCTCTCCTGTACACAGAGCGTCCCCTGAATTTGCGCCTTGTGGACTAAGTATCGTGTTGAAAGTTTGGAAAATCCACTGTTGCTGATTTTCCAATAAATCTCAAATGCGGAAAACAGAAAATTGAACACAAGGTAGCCAGGGGCATGTGGTCAATCGGAACCTGTCTCACACGCATGGCAAAAAAAAACCTGGGCGACATCCTTAAATGTAACCGGTTGGAGCAAAACACAAGAAGAGATTTGCTGAATGGGTCTTTTGCACAATAGAACCTGATTTAAAACATACTGGATACAATTATAATTGTCCTCTATCAGTCTGGTGCGGTTGAGGCAAGGGAGGAGTGGGGGGGGGGGGGGGGGGGGGCAGTGGTGAGGGGCAGCGGTTGGGGTGGAAGGAGGCATGAGGACCTCCTTGTGGAACTGCTCCTGCTCCTTGGCTAAGTTGAGAGGCGATCACCCTAGCTGTCTGCCCCTTCCCACAGATTTATCCAAAGCTCAAGTGAGTGAGCGAGCAGCGTCTGCTGACTTCATGCCATCCTTGACCGATGGCAACTGGCGGGACTAGAGGGCACAGTTTGGATGGTCTATAATATTAATGTTTCATTTGATAAATTTATGAGGTATTTTTGAAATGGCCTCGGTGTTCAATTGTCGTCTTGCTGTGCAGTGGTAGCATCCCTACCCCTGGGCCAGAAGCTCCAGGTACGAGTCCTTGAAGGCCACAGAAGGTGGCTTCATAATGTGGCCAAGCAGGTTAATTATCAGCCTGTAAATCCTTCCAATACAGCTGATAACAGGCGGTAAGAGTGGGAGAGATTCCTCGGCAGCCAGGCTGCAGAAGGCAACGGCAAAGCACTGCAGTACTTTGCAAAGCATCATCATGGACCAATCCAGTGCAAATCCACGGTCACCAACACCCTCTTAGGAACCGGCATCAGGAGGAGTGTTTGATTAGTTGTGCTCCTTTGAAAGGGGATAATTTGGGTCTTTATTGACACTTATTATTCGGTTTACAGCGCAGAAACAGGCCATTCGGCCCAACCTATCCAGGCTGGTGTTTATGCTCCACAAGAGCCTCCTCCCTTTCCTACTTCACTCCCTCCCTCCGTACCCTTCTATTCCTTTCCCCCTTATGAGCACAACCAGCTTCACCTTTTGCACTTTACTAAGCTCAGTGCAATGTTGAGAGGTTGGGACTACCGCCGCCTCGTAAAGTTAGCGTTTGGCAGCTGGAGGAAGGTCTGAGTGGTGGGTTTCGGATTGTATCATACGACAACGTGAAACTTGGCATCGATGTTGGTGCAATCACATGACCTGACTGCAGGAAGCTCGCGTCAAAATGCTTCGCAAAACCGAAAGTAGGAACTAACAGCAGGGGGAAAAAACATCGGGCCAGGAAACTCCCATCCAGAACAGAGAAACACAGAATGGTGGACATCTGACAGAAGGAGACTTGATTATCAAAGATTCGGGGGTGATTTAATTAAGGTAGTTAAGATGATAAAAGGAGGGGTGGCAAATGGCGCAGTGGTTAGCACTGGGACTGCGGCGCTGAGGTCCCGGGTTTGAATCCCGGCCCTGGGTCACTGTCCGTGTGGAGTTTTCACATTCTCCCCGTGTCTGCGTGGGTTTCACCCCCCACAACCCAAAGATGTGCAGGGTAGGGGGGTTGGCCATGCTAAATTGCCCCTTTATTGGAAAAACAAAATAATTGGGTACTGTAAATGTATTAAAAAAAGGTGATGAAAGGAATTGCTAGGATAGAGAGAGTAATCTATTTCCTCGGTTGGGGGGGTGGGTGGGTGGGTGGGTGGGGGGTGGGGGGGGGGGGGGGACATAGGGGCAGAAGATTAAACATTCAGGCCAGCCTGCTCGGGTTGATGTCAGGAAGCACAACCTCACATCGTGTATCGTGGCGACCTGAAACCCTCTCCCCCAAAATGCTTTAGGCGAGGGAACCCCCTCGAACCCACTTGACAATTTCAGAACTGTGATTGGTAGGTTTTTCTTCGACAAGGGTGTGAAGATTTATGGAGCTAAGGTGGATACTTAAGGTACAAATGGTGTGCGATCTGAATGAATGGCAGAACATGTTTGAGGAGTGGGCTGGCTTCCACCTGCACCTCCTGTTGGGGGCAGGTCAGAAATGGAAAGGTCAGGCAAAGGGAGATTTGCCTTTTGCAATATTAAGCCAGCTCCCCCACACTGTCACTCAGTAACCCCTCTCCCAGCACCCTGTGTTACTGACTGTATCTCTACTGATGTTAATCCAGCTCCCTCACACCATCACTCAGTAACCCCTCTCCCCCAGCACCCTGTGTTACTGACTGTATCTCTACTGATGTTAATCCAGCTCCCTCACACCATCACTCAGTAACCCCTCTCCCCAAGCACCCTGTGTTACTGACTGTATCTCTACTGATGTTAATCCAGCTCCCTCACACTGTCACTCAGTAACCCCTCTCCCCCAGCACCCTGTGTTACTGACTGTATCTCCAATGACGTTAATCCAGCTCCCTTACGCTGTCACTCAGTAACCCCTCTCCCCCAGCACCCTGTGTTACTGACTGTATCTCCAATGATGTTAATCCAGCTCCCTCACACTGTCACTCAGTAATCCCTCTCCCCCAGCACCCTGTGTTACTGACTGTATCTCCAATGACGTTAATCCAGCTCCCTTACGCTGTCACTCAGTAACCCCTCTCCCCCAGCACCCTGTGTTACTGACTGTATCTCCAATGATATTAACCCAGCTCCCTCACACTGTCACTCAGTAACCCCTCTCCCCCAGCACCCTGTGTTACTGACTGTATCTCCAATGATGTTAACCCAGCTCCTTTACGCTGTCACTCAGTAACCCCTCTCCCCCAGCACCCTGTGTTACTGACTGTATCTCCAATGATGTTAACCCAGCTCCCTCACACTGTCACTCAGTAACCCCTCTCCCCCAGCACCCTATGTTACTGACTGTATCTCCAATGATGTTAACCCAGCTCCCTTACGCTGTCACTCATTGTGGTGAACCACTGTCTGCACCTGTATTAGGTGATGTAAGGTAGGACCTGTATTACAGGTTCGCCGGTAGCCCCTGCCTGCTGGCTCCGCCCACAAGGTGCCGTATAAATATGCGTCTCCTCAACTGATCTGCCATTTCGCCAGTCATTTGTGCAATTGATCGTGCATCACTCAGTGACCCCTCTCCCCCAGCTCCCTGTATTACTGACTGTATCTCTAATAATGTTAACCCAGCTCCCTCACACTGTCACTCAGTAACCCCTCTCCCCCAGCTCCCAGTGTTACTGACTGCACCTCTAATGATGTTAACCCAGCTCCCTCACACTGTCACTCAGTAACCCCTCTCCCCCAGCACCCTGTATTACTGACTGTATCTCTAATAGTGTTAATCCAGCTCCCTCACACTGTCACTCAGTAACACCTCTCTCCCAGCACCCTGTGTTACTGACTGTATCTCTAATAATGTTAACCCAGCTCCCTCACATTGTCACTCAGTAACACCTCTCTCCCAGCACTCTGTGTTACTATCTCCAATGATGTTAACCCAGCTCCCTTACACTGTCACTCAGTAACCCCTCTCCCCCAGCTCCCAGTGTTAATGACTCTCCAATAATGTTAATCCAGCTCCCTCACATTGTCACTCAGTAACCCCTCTCCTCAGCACCCTGTGTTAGAACTGTATCTCCAATAATGTTAATCCAGCTCCCTCACATTGTCACTCAGTAACCCCTCTCCTCAGCACCCTGTGTTAGAACTGTATCTCTAATGATGTTAATCCAGCTCCCTCACATTGTCACTCAGTAACCCCTCTCCCCAAAACCCTGCATTACTGACTGTATCTCTACTGATGTTAATCCAGCTCCCTCACATTGTCACTCAGTAACCCCTCTCCCCCAGCACCCTGTGTTACTGACTGTACCTCTAATGATGTTAACCCAGCTCCCTCACACTGTCACTCAGTAACCCCTCTCCCCCAGCACCCTGTGTTACTGACTCAATCTCTACTGATGTTAATTCAGCTCCCTCACACTGTCACTCAGTAACCCCTCTCCCCCAGCACCCTGGTTCTGAATTTAACATTTAAAGGATTATTGTCCTCTGTATAACTCATCAAAAATGAAAACCACTTATTGTCACAAGTAGGCTTCAATGAAGTTACTGTGAAAAGCCCCTAGTCGCCACATTCCGGCACCTGTCCGGGGATCGAACCGTACTGCTGGCCTGCTTTAAAAGCCAGCAATTTAGCCTGGTGATCTAAACCAGCCCCTGATACCAAAATGGTTATGTGTAATTAATGAATTTAATCCACCATTCTGAATCAGAAATGTTGGCTCTGGGTTTTTGGAAGGGGTGTAAGAATGTATTGCCAGTTGGAAGAAAACATTCCCCAAAATCCCTGGACCCTCTCCAAATATCTGGATCATATAAAGATCCAATATTCGCTGTCCTCTGTATAACTCATCAGAAAGGACGACAAACAAACACGGGGCGCTGGGTGGCCCCTCACTCGGTTACACTGGGATATGCAAAAGTCAAAGCAGCGGACACTGATAAGTATTCAGTCCTGGTCATTAACCCACCATTGACTAGTTGGTGTTCTAGTTAAGAAACTATTCATAAACGAGAGGCGCGATACTCCGGAAAAATTTCCAAGTGCTGTAGCGAGCGGGAATTGCCACAGGCTTCCTGGCAGTCGGCCCAGCGGGGCCGGCAACGCTATTCAACGTTAATTGGTCCACTTAACGAGGCCTCACGGGCATCCTGCCCCAAATGCCAGCTCGCCAGCTGATTCGCCGGGACCGCGCTCGCCAGCCCCCCGCTAACAAGGTCGAGCAGCACTTGCCCAACCAACCCCAGCCGGTGCTATGTCTTTTCGTCCGACGTCACTTCGTCCAACGACACTTCGTCCACGTCTTTTGGTCCAACGTCTTTTTGTCCAATTATCCAATTACAAATAAACTCCGTATAAAACCATTTAATTGATAAAATGCAAGTACAATACAGCAAGTGAATTTAATTGCTAAAATGCAAGTAATTGATAAAATGCAAGTAAAATGCAAGTTGAAAAATGCAGTTAAAAAATCTAAAAATGCAGTTAAAAAATCTAAAACTTTACTAATTATAAGAAAATAACTGAACGCCTCAAAAGATTGGTCGTTGAACATGATTCTACAACAAAAATTGATTTCTTGAGGAATGTTGCTTACAATTTACATCAATTTTAAGTAACTTGAAGAATTTACATTTTCCAACTGTATTCTCTAAGTGATGTGATATCTTTCGGGAATTTTAAGTAATTAGTAAACTTTTAGATTTTTTTAACTGCATTTTTAGATTTTTTAACTGCATTTTTCAACTTGCATTTTACTTGCATTTTATCAATTACTTGCATTTTAGCAATTAAATTCACTTGCTGTATTGTACTTGCATTTTATCAATTAAATGGTTTTATACGGAGTTTATTTGTAATTGGATAATTGGACAAAAAGACGTTGGACCAAAAGACGTGGACGAAGTGTCATTGGACGAAGTGACGTCGGACGAAAAGACGCGACACGACCCCAGCCAGCTCGCAACAATGGCGCCGAGGAGACCAGCCCCAGGATTTGGGTATGCTGACCTTCCTGGACGCGGTGGAGGCCAGGAGGGATGTCCTGTTCCACTGAGGGTCACGGAGGGTGAGCCACAGGGCAGGCAATGCTGCCTGGGGCGAGGTGGCATCAGCAGTCAGCTCGGGCAGAGTGACCAGGAGGAATGGCCTCCAGTGCTGGAAGAAGGTCAACGACTTACTGGCAGCACGAGTGAGTAGACGCCAAAGTCCCACTTCTGAACCACCCCCCCCCCCAATCAACCCTCCCTCCATCCCCCTTCCCCTTCAGCACTCCCTCCACCCAAACTTCAACCCCACCCATTACCCTAACTCTCCCTTCACACCCACCCCCTCGCAACTGTGAACCAAGCGCATGGCTAACGATGCCCTCTCTGTGTCCCCTCAGGAAAGGCTCTGCCATAATTGGCGGGAGAGGGCCCAGACTGGCAGTGGGTGAAAATCCTCACCTCCTTCGAGCAGCGGGCCCTGGAGGTGACTGCTATGGCTGAGGACAGAGCGGGCACCCACGCGGAGGATGGTGGATGCCGCAGAGGTGAGGAACCCCCACCTGGAGGACCTGTCAAACGTAAGTTGTTATTGCCATACTGACTGACCCATCCCTCCCACTGACCACTCGTCCATTCCCCCGCAGGTCCTCCAGCCGACGGTGCCGGCCCATCCCGGGCGGCTCCCTCTCCTGACTCCAGGGAGAACACCTTGGCGGAGAGCTCCAATGATGCAACTCTAATAATCTCGTCACAGCTGTCATCCCCACCCTCCACTAGCACAGATACAAGCGTCTCGGTGGCACATGTGAGTGGTCAGGCTTCTGGGGCACAATCTGGTGAGCACCACACTGCTGCTGATGTACATCAGGTGGAGGCAGGAACCCTCAGGCGAGACAGTAGTCAGAGGGCTGCTGGATCCCAGGACCCTGCTGGGTCCCAGCCTGATGCTGAGCCTGTGGAACAGTTACCCGGGGCTGATGGGGACGGTAATCTGAACGTTAAGAGGGAGATGTCAGTGTCACTCCAGCAGATCCATTGCCACTTGGAGGAGTCCCAGAGGCTACGGGTGCAGGACATGGCGTCGGCAATGAGTGGCATCGACGCCAACACTGCTTGGGTGGCGGCCTCAGTGGAGAGCCTGGTGCACGAGCAAGGCATCACGCAGTCGGTGACGGCCATGGCTGAAGGTCTCAGCTATATGTCTGCCTCACTGGGTGATGTCACCCAGTACCAGGCCGACCTTGATAGGGTTCTGCAGGACATGTCCTGCTCTCAGGTGGGAATGGCCAAGGCAACTGCGAAGCTTGGCCCAGTCACAGGTGGGCATGGCTGAGGCACTGCACAGCCTGGCCCTAGTTACTGGGGGATATGTCCCAGTCACAGAGGGGCATCGCCGAGGGCATCGACACGATGGTGTGGACTATGGGGAACCACCAGGGCTGGCAGAGCCAGATGGTGCAGGGGCTCGAAGCAGCTGTCCCTCTGTACAAAGATGAACCCCAGGGCCCTATGGGCACCAACTGGGAGGAGGGGGCACTGGGTGCCAATCCAGACCCGTCCCATGGTGAGGCAATGGTGGGCTCCAGCACTCCTGAGTTCCACCCCCCTGATGAGGCCGCATCTTGGGGTCAGCACACAGGACAGAACGGCAGGGCTGTACATGTGCCACTGACAAGTGAGCCTGGGCCCTCCGGCCTCAGAACCCCCAGAGGACGCCCGCCAGGGGCATCAAAGGCCACAGGATGAGGTAAGCAGCTGGCTGCCTCCACCTCAGGTCTGCATCCTGGGGAAACACCAAGATGTAGTGGTAGAGCTGGGAGGGCCAGGCCTGTTGAGGATCACTGAGGGCACTGGGGTAGGAGGCAGGGGTTAGATAGAGGGTGGGGTTGAGGCCGGAGGGGTTGGGGAGGGGATGCGGCACTATCGGAAATGGGGTATTGTGCAGCACATTAAACAACTCTTTGCCCAAACATGATGATGCTTCTGTCACTTTCTTCCGCAATGCAGGCTGATCTCCCAGACCTTTTGTCCATCTCTCCAGGCAACCGCCTCTCCCTGTGGCACCCACCCACCGGCCGTGGTCAGGTACCCGGAGCTGTGCCCCATTCCCTGGGTGTTCGGGTGTTGGTTGTTGCGTGTGTGGTATTGACTCCCACACAGTGTCCAGGCATCAAGCTGTGATTGGGATGCCAGGCAATGGCTCTCTCATGTTACATGGCCCGCCCACCCACGTGAACCCACTGGGCATGCGTCAAGTGCTAACTGAACCACGATTGCCAATTTCCTATTAGCGATTGCTTTCTGCTGCGCAGCCAGAGGCCTCAGCAGTCAGTGGGGGTTATGGGTGTTCGGTGGGACAGACGGGCAGGTACAGGGGTTGCCCCTGGAATGGGGATCCAAGGCTTGGCATGGTGGTGCCCCAAGTGATTGACCCCTCCCAGTTGTCCGCCCTTCGCCTCCCCCCCATCCTCCCATCCTCCCATGGTGATCCAGACCTGAGGAGGGTTCTCCACCCCCTCACTGAGCACTGGGGTGGCATGCCCAGCGCCCCCGGGCTCTTTGCCTGTGAGCAAACATGGCTACTCCCCTCCTTGGCTCCCCACAGAAGCCCAAAAGGAGTACTAACCGGCGCCATCCTGACCACTTGCTGGGAGGCTGATGAATAACAGAAGGCCATTGGATAAGGAGTGGCTCTCGTTAATTGTATGGAAATGGGGCTTAAGTGGTGATAATTAGTTTCTTTCTACACTTTGGCGCAATCCCGATTTTGCTGATGGGAGGGGGACGGTTCTTTGCCCCTGTTCGACTAGGGGGAACAGGGGCAAAGATCAACTGTCCTGCCATCCAATCCAAGGAAACTCAAGCGGTGTCAACTCTCCGGGATTGCATTGGACTCTCCAGGGCTCCTTCCCAGGTGCAGCAGCAAGCAACATGGGGGGGGGGGGGAAACATCACAACAAACGTTAAAGAATTGTGTGTGAGTTTTGGCATATTTAGTGATATATTTTTGTTGTCATTTATGTCGGAGCGGAGATTGGGAGAAAATGTACTTGACTGACAGTCAGGAATCATCCGACCGTCTTGTTGTGCAATTGGCTGTGAAGAAATGAGGATGCTTGAGGGGACCAATAGTACGAGCTTGGAGGCGGGACATTAAGAGGCACACAGTCATATGATTAAACATCCAGGACTACAGACAAGAAGAGCTGGCAACCCGAGAACGCACATTCAGAATATTCGACTCCGCCATGGGGTATTATCACAATGTTGTCAGAGCCATTGCGTTATCCAGTGCCGTCAGCCGTTTATTCAACGGGCGTGAGTCAAATTGGCTGAAGACTGGGAGACTGGGCACCTCAGGAGGAGGCCGGGAGGGATCTCCACTCGGTACTTCAGGCTGAAAATATTTGTCTGGGTTTTTTTGGTAATTTTCTTTGAACATTTCTCTTCGCCAGAGATAAAAATATTGAAAATGGGGGAAGAAAAGAGAGTTGTTTGGCTGACAATCGAGCATCATCCAATTGGATAATGAGTCATTTTGCTTTCCAATTGGTTTAGGAAGGCCGTGCGCCATAAGGATGGATGCGTTGGTTGGCTAAAGGCTGGAGCGGGGGGGGGGGGGGGGGGGGGGGGGGGGCAAAGTCATGTGAGGAAACCTCCAGGAATACATCTAATCACATCTAAGAAAGGGAGGCGGCGAGAGATTTAATCATGTTTTTCAAACAAATCGATAAGCACCTGAAGGGAAAATGTTTTCAGGCCTAGGGGGATAGGGCTGGGGAGTGTCGGACTAGCTAAGTCACAGAAAGGAAGCAGGGCTTGATGGGCTGAATGGCCACTTTCTCTGCTATAACCACTCTATGATTTGGTGGGAGACGCTTTTCAGAAAACTACCTGATTAACATTCCGAATCTCGAAGACAAAACTCTACCTCTACTTGTTGTGACCATGACAGGAAGTTAAAGCTTACTGGGGTTAAAGGTGAACAGATGCTCGGATCAGTTCCTCAGAGAGAAACCTGGACCATTTGTTTCCAGGATCCCCGTTGGCGGCCCTTTTATCTCTGACCCTCAAGAGACCAATATTATTTCCCATCACTGGTAATTTAAAAAGAAACTTTCTTTAGTGATGTCTTGATAGGTGAATGTGCCAAATGGCTGTTACTTGGCCGAGCAAAAGCAGGAAGATTCCAGCTTTAATTACTGGCCAGTGATGAGTTCGTGAGTCTTGGGCTAAAGAATTGATGTCGCTAACTACCCATAGAGTTCCGCTGGGGGAGTGGGTATTGGGATGATGGCCAAAGGCAGGTCAAGACTTGGCTGCGATTAACCCAGCCATGGCCAATTAACCAATCAATATTAAACATAAACATCTAAAGTTTCCTACAGGGTTAACTAAAACTTTAGGAATCAAATGGTGTGCAGGCCATAACACGTAACAAACCCCAATAATAAAGCATTTGTATGAAATCTCTCTGCCTGTTATTTAATTAAAGTGTTAACCTGTTTTCAACTAATTAGGTTTAACAAGTTTAAAAATAATAGGCAGATACATTAATGGGTCTGTTACTGGTAATGGCACGGTGCAGTTGCACAGAGTAACATGGACTTGGGCTCATAGTCAAACTGGTACCTGTCTTAAACCAGCCTCATTTAGAATATAATCATCGGTTACAAGAGAATGTTATTGTGCCTTCCTCAACAGTAATGGGTTACAGGATCGCCTTCTGTTTGCAAGTTGAGACTGAATATTTGCTATTACTTCAGTGACCTTAACCAGCGGACTATTGTCATTTCCAACCCCGACTGACTGTGACTCAGCAATGTCTCCGTTAGGCCCCACAATTATTTTTTAGAAAAATACATGACAGAATTCTCGGAAACGAAAAAAAAAAAAAAGAAAACGACCCCTTCGTTCCCCCCGAAGGGTGGTGTTCGAAAATGAGACATCTTTTAAGATTTCGGTACGGTGTACTCGCAATCCTGATCACCATCGTAACTCTCGCTGAGTGGCCTCCCCGCTCAGTAGAAAGGCCTCATTTCCATTTGATGCAAGTCCAGGTTCCTTTTGTGCTTTCGTTTTTCTTTCCTGCTGGATTTATGCTGGTGCCTTCGAGACCGGGGGTTACCAGAGGCAGCTGCAGAGGGGGAAAAGGCAGCGAAGAAGATTTTACAGGTGTCGTTAGAAACAGGCAAAGGAAAAGATTAGTTCCATCATCTTTTGTGCAGACAGCCTCTCATCTATTCACTCGCATCTACACCAGCGTCCGTTCCCCGTCACAGTTTTCTATTCAAATCCACTTGTCTGCTTTATCCTTGGACACCTTTTCTTTTCAAAGTAAAATGCTGTGGTTAATTTGGGCTCAATGGGCACTTGTGGTGGTAAATGATGTATTCTGAGCTAGTTGCGGGGGGGGAGGGGGCTCAGGTGGCAAGGGTTAAATGTAAGTGGGAGGAAGAGCTGGGGGAGGAAATAGATTGGGGTCTATGGTGCAAAGCTGTGTGGAGGGTAAATGCTACTTCTTCTCATGCGCGGATGAGTCGGATGCAGCTTAAGACTGTGCACAGATTGCACATGACTCAAGCACGAATGAGCGGGTTCCTTCGTGGGGTGGTTGACATGCTTGAAAAATGTGGGCGAGGGCCAGCAAACCATGTACACATGTTCTGGGGGGGGGGGGGGGGGTCGAGAAGCTGGTACGGTACTGGGAAGCGGTGTTTGAGGCATTATCCAAAATTATCGGGCTGGTGATCAGTTTAGACCCAATGGTGGCAGTCTGAGGGGTCTTGGAGGTGCCGGTGCTGATGGAAGGGAAAAAGGCTGATGTTACTGCTTTTGCTTGGGACGGCACGGTAGCGCAGCGTTAGCACTGCTGCCTCACGGGGCCGAGGACCCGGGTTCGAACCCGGCGCCGGGTCACTGTCCGTGTGGAGTTTGCACATTCTCCCCGTGTCTGCGTGGGTCTCATCCCCACAACCCAAAAGGTGTGCAGGGTGGGTGGATTGGCCCCTTTATTGGCAAAAAAAAATTGGGTACTCTAAATTAATTTTAAAAAGTTATTGCTTTTGCTTCCCTAATTGCCAGGCAGACGATTTTGTTAAATTGGAAGGCAGGCCCGCCACCTGGAGTGGCTTGGGGGTACTGTCCGTCTTTCTACTTTTGGAAATTTGAGTTAAGGGGGTCGGAGGTGATTGTAGATCTGAGTAGATGCAATACAACTGAGCAAGCACTAGCGGGAGCACGGGAGAGCTATAAATGCACCGGGACAGGAAGTGAGCACACACTTCACGGAAGGCAGAACTGGTAGCAGGACACAGACACACAAGCAGGCAGCATTTGAGGTAGCCGTAAATTAAGTTCTGAAGAGAGAACAAATTCACAATAAAGCATCTTCTCCACCTTTGAGACTACGAGCTTTATTAAGACACGAGGAAAAACACATGGTACCAGGCGTTGCTTGGTTTCGAGACACGGTGGAGATTGTTCGTGACAATGTTTGAAGAACTGTTCGTGGCGGGGAGGGAGGCAAGGGTAAGGGTAAAATAAGATTAAATTGTACAAACTGTATGTTACTGATTGCTTTGCTGGATGTATTAAAGTCCTTGTTTATAGAAGTTTGGAATAAAATACATTTTTAAAAAAATTATGTATTGTAACAACGGGGCAGTGTGTGTGTGTGTGTCTGTATGTGTGTGTGTGTGAAAACTCCCCTGCTCTTCATCAAAGTAGTACTATGACGTCTTTTACCTCAGAGGGAAGATGGTCCTTCTGTTTAACATCTTTTTTTAAATTTAGAGTACATAATTCATTTTTTTTTTCAATTAAGGGGCAATTTAGCATGACCAAATCACCTAACCTGCACATCTTTGGGTTGTGAGGGCGAAACGCAGGGAGAATGTGCAAACTCCACATGGACAGTGACCCAGAGCCGGGATCGAACCTGGGACCTTGGCGCCGTGAGACCACGTTGCTAACCCACTGCGCCACCGTGCTGCCCTCTGTTTAACATCTTAACTGAAAGACTGAAAATCTGACAGGGCAGCAATACTTCAGTACTGGACTGAGAGGTCAGCCAAAATTTCATGCCCGAGCCTCTGAAGTGGAGACTTGATTCCACAACCTACTGGCCCGGAAACTAGAGTTTTCTGAACGACTACCCAGAGCCACAGCTCGCGTGCCCGATGGCAAAAAGTTATTTTCCACCCTCAAGCAGTTGAGAGCCTGAACCTCCAGCAGAGCAGCTTGGAAATTCAGCCTTTCAGAGGTACAGAATATGTCAGTTAATTTTCAGGAAAACCGTGTGGTGTGTGCTTGGGTTTCGACAAAAGCCGCCATTGGGGAAGGATAATCGTCAGGAACACAAAGACAGAAAGTGGCTCCTATGGTATTTTTTGGACTGGATTCTCCGCACCGAAATCGCAGCCGGCGTGGAGGGCGGCGAATCCACTTTGACACCGTAATCGGGCCCAGCGCCGGTTCGGCGATTCTCCGGGCCCTGGAAATCGGCGTGACCGTGGAGTACGCCGGGGGGGGTGGGGGGGGGGGGGGGGGGGGGGCATTGCCAGAGGCCTGCTCAGCAATCCTCCGCTCCTGACCGGCCGAATTCCCAACGGCGTGGAACTAACTACCTATTGCCGGTCGTGATGCTGGTGTAGTCCGCAGCCGCCCTGGTCGGGGGCGGGTGAATCGGAGACCGGGGGCCGGGGATTAACTGTGCGTAGGCTGAGGCTTGGGCGCGTGACCGATCGGGGGGGGGGTCTCTTTTTCCGGTCTGGCTCCGTGGTCCGAGCCCGCCTTGGAGCAGGTGTGGCCGCTGGAGGTCGCCGCCATGCGCATGCGCGGACTCCGAAACGAACGTGCGGGGGCCGGTATCTCCAGCTAAAACTGCAAGATTCACTCCGGATCCCTGCTAGCCCCCTGCAGGGCATCGAATGAGTTCAACTTTTTGGAAGGAGTTTCTGGAGTAAAACTCCACTGTTTTTACGCCGGCGTGGGGACATAGTCTCATTTTGGGAGAATCCAGCCCCTTGTCTCTATTTCAACACTGTGGGCGAAATTCTCCGCACCCGCGGAAAGTCGGCAAACGGTCGTAAAAATCGGGACCGTTTTACGACGGTCGCGAAGGCTTCATTTCCCGACCGATTCACTTCCTGGAAATGGGCTAGCAGCGCGGCCGCGTCAATTACGTGCGTGATGACGACGGAACGCGACGACGACACGAACCCGCCCATGTGACGCCGCCCGACGCCGTAAAAAGGCGCGGGCGACCACAGAATCTGTCGGGCAGGATGTCGGAGCCTAGGCGAGCTGCACCTCGCTTTATTGATGCAGACGTCGAGGCGCTGCTCGATGCCGTGGAGCAGAGGAGGGGCATCATCCGCCCGCGGAGAGGGCATCGCCAACCTGCCAGCACGGTACGCCAGGCCTGGCGTGACGTGGCTGCTGCCGTCAGTGCTGTGGGGCAGACCCCTCGCTCAGCAGAGCAGTGCCGAAAGAAGCTACATGACCTCACCAGGTCTGCCAGGGTAAGTGCCATGAGGGTGCCCCCTAGTCACAACCATCCCTCCCCCTTAACTGCCCGGGGGGGGGGGGGGGGGGGGAGAGGGATTGGGGCAGAGTTATTTGAGGGTGGTTCACAAAGTTGTCACAGACCCAGCGCTCTGGCCCCGAGGAGAGATGCAATCATCTGATGACAACTTGCCCCCCCCCCAAACTGTGCCAGTATCAGAACGGACTTCTGAGACCTACCGTTTTGTAATGATCTACCTATGTTTCCTCCCCCAACAGGCCAAGGCCGGTCATAACCACCGTGAGCGGCACAAGACTGGAGGGGGTTCGCCCAACATGCACCCCCTCAGCACCTTTGAACAGAGGGCACTGGACCTTGTTGGGGGGTCTGCCACCCGCGATATCGCGCAATGCGAGGTTGGCGGAACTGCAGCAAGTGAGACAACCCTCCCTGACAAACACCCTCCCCCCCCCCCATCCTCTGTCCCTTCACAAACCCTGCCCACTGGGACACCTCCCCCATCCTCTGTCCCTTCACAAACCCTGCCCACTGGGACACCTCCCCCATCCTCTGTCCCTTCACAAACCCTGCCCACTGGGACACCTCCCCCATCCTCTGTCCCTTCACAAACCCTGCCCACTGGGACACCTCCCCATCCTCTGTCCCTTCACACACCCTGCCCACTGGGACCGTCCAGCGGCCTGCCGAGCAAATCGAAATAACCCGTCTCATTCTCTTCCCTAGGACGTGATGCCGAACGACCAGGGCCGTCTGGCTGCAGACGGAGACACGAATCTGCCGCCACCTCACCCGGGGCCTCACAACAGAGGGTGCCCGATCAGCGGGCAGCCCTATCTGCCCCAACCCAATCTGCGGACCAGGACGCACAGAGGGTTCGAGGTCCACCACCACCACCAGAAATGGCCAGGGACAACCCTCCTGTCGCTGAGCGGCCCCACACCCTGGACGAGGACCTAACCATTGAGAGCGTCGGGCTTGCGGCACTGCTTTCTCCCACCACTTCCATCATCCCAGAGATACACACCCCGGCGGGCCTATTTAGTGATGAGTCTCCTGGGGCACAGTCTGGTTGGCACATCACAGATGAGCAGGTACAGCAGGTGGAGGTCGGAGCAACAGAGGGCCCGGACTCGCGGAGGCCAGACCAGGCCCAGGATGCAGCTGGCTCCCAGACGTTTTCGGAGTTCCTGGAGTTTCTCAACCCACCTGCACAGCCGATGCCTCAGGAAACCCAGGGAAACAATGACGGGATGAGGGCTTCCTTCCAGACTCTGCAGACGCTGTTAGAGGAGTCGATCCGCGTCCAAGAGCAGGGAGTGGTGCCGCTCATGGCAGAGACCCAGTCCGACACCGCACGGGTGGCATCCGCGGTGGAGGCAATGGGTCAGGTTATGCAAGACGTTGGGATTAATGTGCACGCGTCATCCTCGGCCCTGGACAGGGTTGCCCTCTCACAGGCAGCAATGTGCCAGAGCCAAACCGACATTGCCGGCGCCCTGCGGGCCATGGCCGAGTCTCAGCAGGTCATTGGCCAGTCGCAGCAGTCAGTCGCCGAGAGCATCAACCGCCTGACACATGTGCTGGATGGCGTCGTGCACAATCAGGTTGAGATCGCACAGTCCCTGGCGGGAATGTCTAACTCCCTGGACTCCGTCTCTGCAAACCTTCGGATCCTGGTGGATACCGTTGCAGGCCTCCAGGACTGGCAGCGCCAGGTGTCGGTGGTGCGACGGGGAACCTCCCCGCTCGCACCTCTGTCCCAAAGTGAGGCCCGGGGGCCACCGGGCTCCCCGAGGGAGGAGGAGGTTTCGGGGCCCGTCCCATTAACTCCATCACGGGACGTCCCGGAATTCTCGGCCTCCCCCCGTCCCATCCCTGGTGCATCGGGTGGGCAGCAGGCAGAGCAGGGTGGCACAATGTCACCCGAGACGCCCGCAGAGCAGCCTGGCCCATCAAGGCCGGGTCGCCCCAGGAAACGCTTGGCCAAGGAGAAACGAGTCGAGGGGGGCGATTCGCAGCAATCCTCCTCCACTCCTGCTGTATCATCTGGGGATTCACTTAGACGTAGTGGTAGGGCCCGTAAGGCAACTAAGATAGACACTGAGTAAGTTGGCACGGGTGAAGGGCCCAGTTTAGTTGTAGGGGTAGGGCACCTGTAAATAATTGTTAATATTAAACACACTGTTCCACCTTACTTGTAATACCGTGTGATTGTTCCACAGCCACAGGAATCGTGATGGTGACCGAGTGTCGCTGGGGGTGGCGGGTGGTGAAACCTCGGTGCCGGGTGTGCAGTCCCTGCCCCTACCCCCCTCCCACAGCTAGCCCACGCGGGCACGTGATGGAGTGTCAGTGACGAACTCAGCGGCCACCAAGGTGGATGGTTCAGCTATTGCCATGGGTCAGACTCTCTCTAACGATTCTGAGCTCACAGCTCTTCGCAGAGCGGGCTGTCATCATTCCACATGGCACTGATCACACCCGCTGACACAGCCATCAATGTTGTGCCATTCCGTCTGGACCCAGTGATAAGCGTCATGTCGAAGTGGAGCAGTGTACACTGAGGGGGTGGGGGGGTTTGGTGGTGGCAGTTGTGTGGTGACCCTCTGCATGACTAGCGATGCAGGTGGTGGTTTGGTGTTCATCGGGGACGTCACATGCGATGCGTGAACCGTGCTGCCACCATGGCATCGCGTGCCCGCCGTCCTTGCCGGGTCCGTCGTGCCGCCTCCTGGACATCACCAGCACCTGGGTCGTGTCTGCGTGCTGCGCCCGCCACTCCGCCAGCGTCCTCCTCCTCCTCCTCCTCCTCCTCCTCCTCCTCCTCCTCCTCCTCTGTGCTGGCACCACTGCCACTAGCTTCTCCCTCCGCCTCCTGCAACAGGTCATCTCCCCTCTGCATCGCGATGTTGTGCAGCGCACAGCAGACCACTACAATGCGAGCGACCCTGTCGGCCTGGTACTGCAGGGCCCCTCCGGAGCGGTCCAGGCACCTGAATCTCATCTTCAGGAGGCCAAGGCAGCGCTCCACCACACCCCTGGTTGCTGCATGGGCCTCGTTGTATCGTGTTTCCGCATTGGTCTGAGGCCTCCGTATCGGCGTCATCAGCCAAGACCTCAGCGGATAACCCCTGTCACCTAGCAACCAGCCCCTCAGCCGGGGGGGACGTCCCTCAAACATCGCAGGGATGAACGACTGCGCTAGTATGTAGGAGTCATGCACACTCCCTGGGAACCTTGCACAGACGTTCATGAACCTCATGTGGGGGTCGCATACCACCTGGACATTAATGGAGTATGTCCCCCTCCTGTTTGTGAACACGTCCCTGTCCACAGCAGGCGGGCGCATGGGGACGTGAACACAGTCGATTGACCCCTGAACCCTCGGTATCCCGGCCACACTGGCAAATCCACGGGCTCGTGAGTCTTGACTTGCTCGGTCCTCGGGAAAGGTGATGTAGCGATCGGCGATGGCATAGAGGGCGTCGGTCACATCCCGGATGCACCTGTGCACCGATGACTGGGAGATCCCAGAGACGTCCCCGCTCGGAGACTGGAAGGAGCCGGTAGCATAGAAGTTCAGAGCGACCGTCACCTTGATGGCTACCGGGATCGCGTGTCCTCCCCCCGTTCCACGTGGGGCGAGGTGCGACAGGAGTTCGCAGATATGTATCACCGTCTGCCTACTCAGCCGGAGTCTTCTCCTGCAGGTGATGTCCGGCATTGTTAGGAAAGAGACCCGGACACGGTACACCCTCGGCTTTGGTCGTCGCCTCTGACGCCGTGGCTGCACCCTCACTCTCTCCTCTTCCTCTTCCTCCTCCTCCTCCTCCTCCCCCCCCCCATGCTGCTCGACGACTGGCAACTCCTCGGCCCTTCCCTCTGCTGCTGCAGCTGGCCCTGCAGCCACTGCGGGTTGTGGGTGTGGATGCTGCTGCATCTCCAAATCCAGTAGAGCGGCCCCAACCACTGCGCAGAACATAGCCGTTCTGTTCCCATGCATCGTGCTAACCTACAGAAGGGTGGTGGGGGGCGGAGAAACGGGACATGTTAGACGGACGTTAGTCGACACCTCGGCAGCCTCCTGCCACGGGATACCTGTGTGTCCCGGTGGCCTGGTCGCGCTGCTGACACGCGGTCAGCCTAACCCCTGGTCACTTCCTGCATCCAACGGCCAGTAAACTATGTCCTCCTCACGGGTGCGTCAGTGGCCTGTGGCCGGAAGCCACAGGGGAACCAGCGGCCGTGTCCTCGTCACCTGCACACCATGGCATGGTGGCAGACATTTTGTTACGGGGTTGGACGGCTCACTCTCTACCTAAACCCCCCCCCCCTCCGTCGCCCCCCACTGCCTCCCCCGTCTCCCCCACTGCCCCCTCCGTCTCCCCCACTGCCTCCTCCGTCTCCCCCACTGCCCCCTCCGTCTCCCCCACTGCCTCCTCCGTCTCCCCCACTGCCCCCTCCATCTCCCCCACTGCCCCCTCCGTCCCCCCCACCGCCCCCGTTCTGGACCCCCTCCCGTTCCCAGGGATGCCTTCCCCGTTGTGGCCAGACTCGAGCGGTGCGCTGAGCGGTGCGCTGAGCGGTGCGCAGAGTGGTGCCCTGACCTCCTCCAAGCAGTCGTCAGCCAGGCCGACTGGTTGACGAATTTAAAAAGCAGGTGTGTTTCACGACGTCCAAACAGGGCGCCATGACGTCGGGACTTCGGCCCATCCGGGCCGGTGAATAGCGGGGGGGCTCACAGTGGCGATTCTGGTCGTGTCAGGGGCGGGAAGGAGGCGTTTGTCGGGAAACGCGACTCCGACAATTTGCGGGGTTCGTAGAATAGCGGGAGGGCGTCGGAACAGCGTCGCCGTAAAAATTTCCGACGCCCGCTATTCTCCGACCCGTCGTGAGTCCGGAGAATCTCGCCCTGTGACTCTGAGGCTCATTCTCCTTAGCACTGCAACTCAGAATCAAAGCCTGACATCCCTTTGATCAGTGTGCACTACCCTCATTGAAAAAAATATCACGCTTTGTGGTCAGTTAAAACACCTCTTTTAGGCTCGTCTTAAAATGATCTTGTCTCCTCTTTCCCATGGGCGACCCAAGTGGTTACAATTGTTTGGTTTTATGATGCAGGCTGAAACATAAAATGTAAAGAGGTGATGGGGGGCTCGAGGGTGAGGCGAACTAGGAACAGGAGGAGACCATTCAGCCCCTTGAGCTTGTTCAGAGCTCATCTATATCACGCAAATTGATGTAACGGGTATGATATAATCGGGATTACGGAGACATGGCTGCAGGGTGACCAGGGATGGGAACTGAATGTCCAGGGGTACTCTGTATTCGGAAAGACAGACAAAAAGGAAAAGGCAGTGGAGTGGCATTGTTGGTTAAAGAGGAAATTAATGCAATAATGAGGAAGTAAATTAGCACCAGCAACATGTAATCTGTATGGGTATAGCTGGAAAATACCAAGGGGCAAAAAACATTAGTGGGCATCGTATGTAGACCCCCAAACTGTATGATGATGTTGGTAATCGCATTAAACAGGAAATTAGAGACGCATGCTATAAAGGAACATCTGTAATTATGGGTGTTTTAATCGGCATGTAGATTGGGCAAATCAAATTAGCCACAATACCATATAGGAGGAATTCCTGGAGTGTATGTGGGATGGTTTCTTGACCAATATGTTGAGCAACCAAGTGGAGAACAGGCCATCCTAGACTGGGTACTGTGTAATGAGAACGGAATCATTGGCCAAGATGGAGAGTGAAGTAGTTGTTTCTGAGGCTAGTGTCATGAATCTTAATAAAGGAAACTACGATGATATGAGGTGTGAGTTGGCTTTGATCGATTGGGGAAAGCTATTTAACGGGCTGATAGTGGATGGGCAATGACAAACATTCAAAGAGCCCATGGAGGAACTGCAACCATTATTTGTTCCTGTCCGGCACAAAATCAAAACGGGGAAGATGGCCAATCCATGGCTTACAAGGGAAATTAGAGATAGTATTCGCTCCAAGGAAGTGGCATACAAATTGGCCAAGAAAAGCAACAGGTCTACGGACTCGGAGCAGTTAAGAATTCAGCAAAGAAGGACCAAGGTATTGATTAAGATGGGGAAAATAGAGGAGGAAAATAAACATGCAGGGAACATAAATACTGACTGTAAAAGTTTCAATAGGTACGCAAAGAGAAAAAGATTGGTGAAAACAAATGTAGGTCCCTTACAATCAGAAACCGGGGGAAATATAATAGGGGACAAAGAAACGGCTGCGCAACTGAATACATACTTTGGTTCTGGATTCACAAATGAGGACACAAATCAGATACCAGAAATGTCAGGGAACACAGGATTTAGTGAGAGGGAGGAACTGAAGAAGATGAGTAAATGTAGAGAAATGGTATTGTAAGGAAGCATTTTCCCACAAAATGTCAGAGGCCTAACAGATGCTCATCAACAGGAGTGGATCTTTCACATCTGGACCAAAACCCAGTTGGACATGAGTCACAGGGTAAATATCTAGGTCATCATACCCCGACCCTTGCTCCTGTATAAGGAGGCTCTAATCCAAGAGTGGAGTCTCACAATGGGTCCCCTTATATTTTCAGCACACTCTCCCCAATCCACAAACGTGTAGGATACCCCCTTCCCCACCCAGCGTCCCCACCCCTCTGTTACTCATGCTCAACACCAGGATTCCCACACTTGAGCACCTGCACCCCAGCATTCCACGTTGGAGCCAGCATCCTGCACTGTGAACAGGGATGGAGAGAAAGAACTTGCATTCATATAGCACCTCTCCTGACCTCAGTACACCCCCGAAGCGCTTTGCAGGCAACAGAGAACTATTGAAAGGTGGTCAGTGTTGTAATGTAAGAAACTCAGCAATCAGTTTCTGCAGAGCAAGCTCCCACAAACAGCGATGTGATTGGGAGAAAATCATCTGTTTCTGGTAGTATTGGCTGAGGGATGAATACCGGCCTGCGGACTGGGAGGAACACCCCTCCTCTCCTCCCTCCCCAACCCCCAAAAACACCCCTCACCCCTCCCCGAGAACAACCCCTCCTGCCGCCCCCACCCTGGGAACACCCCCCTCCCCGAGAAAAATCAACCCCTCCCACACACCCTTGTTTGAGATAGCGTCCTGGGAATTTTACATTCACATGAGGGATCAGACGATTTAACGTCACCTCGGAAAGACACGGCACCTCTGACAGTGCTGCACTCCCTCAAGAGGGTTCAGATGCTGGGATTCAGGAAAGCTAAACGTGAGAGGGTGAACCTGATCACCACAGACAATCAGGACTCCCGACTGTCCTTTGCCGTAAAGCCGAGAACTGAGCGACTCAGCGACAAACAACTGCAAGACGCGGCAACAGCCCGGCTGCCAGTTTGTTGTTTATTACTGAATCTGCAGGAAGCAATTACACTGCCACATTCTTGTTTCTGTACAAGTTAAGACAGGGACTCTCAGCAGGATGCTGTTCCACAAACGCTAAATGAGGCAGCTTTAAAATTTTACAAGGCCGCGAAGCAACCGCCACACATTTGCGTCCCCAATTAAATATTTATCCCTGTAGACTGCATTCATTCACATACTGCCAAATGACCTGTACAGTGGGGGTGATCTGCAATGTGCCGCGTGGCTGCAGGCAGGAAGAGCAGTCGAGGACTTCTGTGATAAACTGTTGAAGTTATCACGTCCTCACGCCCGCACAAACACACAGTAATATAATCCCCACCTCGAACTCCTGCTTCCCCTGACCACAGACCCGTCTCATTCAGAGATCCTGGGAGAGCAATGGGATTACCTTTCACAGAGGCACTTAGCCCCAGAATTGGAGCGAGCTGAGAAGGTAAAGGGACAAATAACGAAGCATTGAACTTGAGTTTTATAAAGCCTGTAGGTTTTCGGGGAAGGACTGAGTAGGGGGAATGAACTGATCAATTTTGCGGTCCCGTGAAAGAAGATTTGGCCGTCGTCTCCAGATCTTGCTGGACCCCATCAAGATCAGAGGCTGGGAGTCCTGCAGCAAGTGACTCACCTCCTGACTCCCCAAAGCCTGTCCACCATCGACAGGGCACAAGTCCAGGAGTGTGATGGAATAATCCCCACTTGCCTGGATGAGGGCGGCTCCAACAACACTCAAGAAGCTGGACACCATCCAGGACCAAGCAGCCCAGTTGACTAACACCCCATCCACTACCTTAAAGATTCACTCCCTCCACCGCCAACACACAGTGGCAGCCGTGTGTACCACCTACAAGATGCACTGCAGCAACTCACCAAGGCTCCTTAGCCAGCGCCTTCCAAACCTACGGCCTCCACCACCTGTGGTGTTCTTTGTGTTGCTTAATTCAGGATGATTGGCATAGTTCACAACTTGGATTCAACACGTACTCCTAAATAATACTCAGTTGATTGCTAATATATAAACTACACTCATCTGCAACTAATCTTAATACTGGTATAAACAATGATCTGCTCTAACTCACACTGATAATAATTCTGACTGTCTCTAGCTAACTCCTGGACTACTCTCACCCCCAAGGCTTAGCATCAATGCCTTATATACTTGTATCTGTAGCTCCCTCTAGTGGCTACTCTAGAGTATGACCGCCCCCACATACTCACCTGCCAGGTCCCACCGTGCATGAGGTGAGTAATTCACACCAGTGGGACTGGCCAAAACTGAGAATCGCCGGGGGGGGGGGGGGGCGTTGTCAATGCCCCCCCCCCCCCACCGGCATGGCAGGAATCCCGCCGTCACCCGAAAAACGGCGCCGGACAATAGGGAATCCGGCAGTGGGGCGGCGGGGCAGGATTTGCGCTTCCCCCCCAGGGATTCTCTGACCCGGCGGGGGGGGGGGGGGGGGGGGGGGGGACGGAGCATCCTGGCCATGAACTGTGTTTTGAGTTACAAACCTGGTGATTGTACATTCTTGGGCAGCCAAGGACCAAATACTTCAGGAATTTTTTGTACAAATTATTGGTTAAGCCACTTGCATTGGAACCCCGGAGTCTGTGGGGCTGGAACTGACCGGGCGCTTGCCCAGGGTGTCATAATACTTGAGATAGACAAAGAGAAGGAGAGGTAAATAGTCAGAGAGGGATAGGCAGAGAGGGGTAGACGGAGAGAAAGATTGAGATCGGCAGAGAGTGGGGGAGGCGAGATAGGGAGAGAGTGAGAAAGGCAGAGAGAGAGGGGGAGGGAGGGGGGGAGGGAGAGAGGGGGAGAGAGAGAGAGAGAGAGAGAGAGTAGATACAGAGAGAAAGCGAGTGAGGCAGAGGTAGAGAGGCAGTGGGACAGACAAAACAGACAGACCAAAGAGAGACCCCCAGATAGTGAGGGACCTGGCTGTTTGGAAAAGAAAGTTAATGAATGAGCTTTTGAAAGACTACATACGAAAAACCAAATGCCTGATTTTGATTAAAGAATAGAATTATCTTCAGTTCCTGAGACATATGCATATATTTATTTTGTTAAATGTGGCTTGTGAGAAGGCTGAAATATACTTCTGTACTTGTGTTCCTGCCATGTGTAAAGAAACCAAGATAGGCTGGAAAATATTTTTAGGTTCTCTAACCACAACCACAGCTTTGTTGAACCCCTGGAGGAACATCTGAAAACAGCCACTGGCGCCTATCCTCCCGGGGTTTCACTGATCTCCCACCAAAAGATCATTCTCGCTGACTTGTTTCTACATTCTGTTTGCCCTCCAGACACCACACCCCCCCCCCCCCCCCCTCTCTCACTCCCAGCCGTGAGTGTCTGGGTAACCTCCGAATGTCCGAGCAACATGGCATGAAGGTCTACCGAGTAAATGGCACCGGTTGGTCAGCACTCACGATTTAGGCAGAGTACTTTCGGTTTATCCCACTTCCCGTTGGTGTGGCACTTGATGGTGGGGATGTGTCGCTGGATGAAGCCGTCCTCGCACTGGTATCTGACCAGCGAATGGATCTCGTAACGAGCTTTCTTCCTGCCAATTATCATGGCGTGTTCCAGAGCTGGGGGTGGCCCACAGAGCACTGACAGAGAAAGGGAAAGTGTTATTAATATCAGCTGGATTCTCCGATTCCCCAGCCGCATGTTTCCCGGCGGCATGGCGTTCGCTGGCAGCGGTATTCTATACCCTCGTCTCTTGTCAATGGGATTTTCCACCGAAGCTACCCCACGCCGCCGGGAAACCAAATGTTGGGTGTGCGCTCCCGGCGGGAAAATCGAATCGCAACGATCAGAGAATTCCCGCCCAGGTAATCGACTGACATTTCTTGTGATGTGAACTCATAAGCTCAAAAGTTGTACGTGCTAACATTTGCTGAGATATATCATCCAATATGTTTCAACGCTCACGGTGACTTTCATCCTGCTCACGGAACTCTGGGATTATAGAATTCTACATCACAAAAAGGGGCCATTTGGTCCAGCGTGTCAATGCCGGCTCTGTGGAAGTGCGACTCAGTTAGTCCCACTCCCTTGCTCCTTCCTCGTGGCCCTACAAACATTTAATAATAATAATCATTATTAGTGTCACAAGTAGGCTTACATTAACACTGCAATGGAGTTACTGTGAAAATCCCCTAGTTGCCACATTCTGGCGCCTGTTCGGGTACACTGAGGGCGAATTCAGAATGCCCAATTCACCTAACAAGCACGTCTTTCGGGACTTGTGGGAGGAAACATGAGCACCCGGAGGAAACCCACACAGACACAGGGAGAACGTGCAGACTCCACACAGACAGTGACCCAAGCTGGGAATCGAACCCAGGTCATTTATTTTTTAAGTAGATGAAAGTTCCCTTTTACTAATGAATCTGCTTCCACCAGCCTTTTGGTTCGCATGTTTCATGTTTCAGATCATCACAAGTTGATGCGTGTAAGAAATTAATCTCCAAATATAACTTGTGGTTCTTGTTCTCCATTCTGCTTTACTGGAGTGAGGGGATTTCCCATCTCTAATTGCCCCCGAACGGAAAATTTCAGAGGACAGTTGAGAGGCAACCACATCACATGTAGGTCAGGCCAGGTAAGGATGACAGATTTCCCTCCCAAAAGGGTATCAGTGACCCAGATATTTTTTATGACAATTGACGAGGCCACCATTACTGAGAACTGGCTTTATATTCGCAATTTATTCATTGAATTGTCCCCAGAGCAATAAGATGGGCCTCTGGATTACTAGTCCGATAGACATTACCCCCGCACCATCATTTCCCCCTAATTCTTTTGCCAATTATTTTTAATCTCCAGTCTCTAATTACCGACCGCCCGTCTCTGCCACCCCCCCCCCCCCCCCCCCCCCCCCCACCACGCCTTTAAGATCTCAAATACTTTCCTGCCGGTGAATTATTTTTCAAAATGCAGTCACTTGTATGAAAATACAGCAATTTGCGCACAGCAGGATCCCACAAACAGCACTGCGGTAATTGACCAATAATCGGCCTTGCTCATTGGCCAGTGCACCAGGAAGAACACCCCTGCTCTTCTTCAAACATTGGGAACTTTAGACATTCACACGATGGACCATGGTTTAACTTTCTATCTGAGAGATAGTACCTCCAACAGTGCAGCACTCCGCAATAGCAACACTGGAAACGGCAGCCTAGATTCTATGCTTAAGTCTCTAGAGTGGGACATGAACCTACAATTTTCTGATTTGGAGGCAAGACTGTTATGAACTGACCCTCACCCTCACCCTCATTCCTTGAAACCTTGTTGGTCCTACACTCAGGCACTTCGTTGGAAAATATCTGGGAGTGAGTGGAAAGTGGGAACATCAGAGAGATCATAGAATTTACAGTGCAGAAGGAGGCCATTCGGCCCATCGAGTCTGCAGCGGCCCTTGGAAAGAACACCCTACTTAAACCCATGCCTCCACCCCATCCCCGTAACCCAGTAACCCCACCTAACCTTTTGGACACTAAGGGGCAATTTATTATGGCCAATCCACCTAATCTGCGGGAGGAAACCCGTGCAGACACGGGGCGGAAGTGCAAACTCCAAACAGACAGTCACCACAACTAGATGCAGTATAGTTACCCTGCTGACGTTGAGTTTGGGCAAATTGTTGGGGGTATTTAGATCATAGAATTTACAGTGCAGAAGGAGGCCATTCGGCCCTTCGAGTCTGCACCGGCTCCTGGAAAGAGCCCCTACCCAAGATTAACACCTCCACCCTATCCCCATAACCCAGTAACCCCACCCAACACTAAGGACAATTTTGGACACTAAGGGCAATTTATCATGGCCAATCCACCTAACCTGCACATCTTTGGACTGTGGGAGGAAACCAGAGCACCCGGAGGAAACCCACGCACACACGGGGAGGATGTGCAGACTCCGCACAGACAGTGACCCAAGCCGGAATCGAACCTGGGACCCTGGAGCTGTGAAGCGATTGTGCTATCCACAATGCTACCGTGCTACCCCGCATTTGGAGGGATCTAACGCTGCAGTTAACCTTCGAACCCTTTTGTAGAGTCACCGGTTGTCTGAGTGAAACAGAGCCCCTTCCCAAAGGTCTAGTTGGCCCTCAGGGAATCCTCTTGCAGTATTGCAACACATTGTGAATGGTCAATGTAGGTACATAACCCCACAGAGTGTCACTCAACCCCAATAACCCAAAGCAGGGCCCCATTCCACTTGACTTCTGTTCCGTTACCTGTTCCTTTCTTGCAGATGTAGGGCAGGTTGTAGTTACATGGCACGTCATTCCACTTCCCATTTTCATGCCTGATTGTGACCACGCAGTCCTCTCCTCCTGCGAAGAAACTGTCTGGTTGGTTTTCCCGCCAGTTTTCATATTGCTTGGCGAGAAGAAAAAGATTGGAAATCAGCTAAAAATGTGGATTGGCAACTCACTACCTCAGTCGCGAATGAAACTGCCCAGTGAGCCACGCTGGTCAAGAAGCTCCCTGTCTCGGACAAGTTAGTTTATTTCAACTTTGCTGACCATAAGGGCACAAGGTTTGCTACAAAGCGGTTCAAGAAAGTAAAATTAACGAACTTTTCCACTTCTAAGGGGGGGGGGGGGGGGGGGGGGTCTCAGAGGGATAGATTGCTTTCCTGTGTCTCTACCGTAGATGATGTGGAGAAGCCGGCGTTGGACTGGGCTGAGCACAGTAAGAAGTCTGACAACACCAGGTTAAAGTCCAACAGGTTTGTTTCAATCACTAGCTTTCGGAGCACTGCTCCTTCCTCAGGTGAAAGGATCAGTGCTCCGAAAGCTAGTGTCTGAAACAAACCTGTTGGGCTTTAACCTGGTGTTGTGAGACTTCTTACTGTGCTCTACCGGAGATAGGATTGGATTCAACTGAGTCATGCGTCTTGGGCTGAGATAGGAAGAGTGGTGCCGAGGGTAAGGGATCAGAGATTCCCGGGCGTTTGGAAACTGCTGCCAAAAAACATTGCACCTTGACCTGGGCAAAGGGGAGGAAATTGGAGGGGGTGAAATCGGAGTTTCCTGCCTGGTTACTTCCTCTCCACCGAGATTCCAGGTTACACAGAGCACGCACACGGTTAGAAGGATGAGACATTGCTTTGGGAATTTAGGAAGAACATGGGGAAATAATACCGTTCCATACAATAGACTCTAACGCAGAATGAGAAAGGGAAGGTGCATTCTGCTCCACCGCCGCCCCCCCCGCCACAGCTGAGAACAGTGGAGGCACTGTGCACGATTTAACGGAAATGAAACAAAGTCCCACGTCGGGCACGTTTAGCCGGGTGTTTCCCGCCGCTTGTAGCGTCAAGAATGACAGCCCCGCTGCTAAATGGGACTCTGCCTCATTTCTGAGCCTTGGCGAGGAATGCCGCACCCCCCTCCCCACTTCGAGGTCGCCCCCCCCCCCGAGGTCCACTTAGTCCCATTCCTGCACTAACACACTCCACTCACCAGGAAGAGATTGGGGAGCCATTTTTAAATAGCGCCCTCATCTCTGAACACCCCCAGTGTCCCAACCTACCATCGAGGGTGTCCTCAAGTCCCCCGCCTCATAAGGACAGGGCATCCCCGGGCCCGATCCCCAGCAAAGTGCCACCTCAGCAGTGCCATCTGCAGCCCAGGTGGCATTGAGAGTGCCAGAGTACCATTCTGCCCAGAACCCAACCACCCAACAGTCCAGGCACCATTCCACCTGGCCCACAATGGTGGAGACCAGTGTTTAAACGGCACTCACTCACTCAGGGTCTCCCAAGGGGGTTAGATTCCGCGCGTTGGGTAACTCTGGCGGGAGCCTATCAAGTCAGCCTGACTGCACGCTTGAATATGCAAATTTAGGCCCCAGCCATGGCGTCCGGGATTCAGATTGTGACGTCTAGCGAGATCCCGTTAGCTCTCGCGAGGTGTGATGAGCCGGGTAAATTGAGAGAGGCCTCTCGTGCGGTTGTCCCGCCGCGTGGCGTTGCGTCCCGAGTCGTGCGGGGCGCGGATGTTAGATCGCGCCTCCAAGGCTGTGTTAGACAGGTTTATGATTGGCATAGGAGTCGAGGGTTGTGGGACACGAGCAGCAATGTAGGGTTAAGGCCAGAATCTGATCAGTGCGTGATTTTATTTAAGAAAGGATATAAATGCTTTCGAAGCAGTTCAGAGGAGGTTCACTCGATCGACACGTAGGATGGGGGGGGGGGGGGGTTTATCCTTCAAGGAAAGGTTGGACAGGCTGGGTCTGTATCCATTGGAGTTTAAAGAATGAGAAGAAATCTTCTTGTAACATTTTATCCTGAGGAAACGTGACAGGGTGGATGTTAAAAGGATGTTCCCCCTTATGGGAGAGACCAGAACTCGGGGCACAGTTTGAAAATAAAGAGTCTCCAAGTTATGATGGAGATGAAGCGAAATCTTTTATTTCAGAGAATCTTGAGCCTGTGGAACTCTTTTCCCCTGAGAGCGGTGGAGACAGGCTCATTGAGTGTTCTTATTTATTTTTTAAAAAAATTTAGAGTACCAATTCTTTTTTTTTTCCAATTAGGGGCAATTTAGTGTGGTCAATCCACCTAGCCTGCACATCTTTGGGTTGTGGGGGCTGTGGTATTATCATAACTATCAGCATTACAAGGGTTAATATGGTGGTGAGAGTAGCCACTAGAGGGAGCTACAGATACAATTATATAAGGCAGTGATGTTGGACCTTCGGGGAGGAGTGTATGCAGGAGACAGCTAATGGGTTGGATTTGTTTATTGCCACGTGTACCGAGGTACAGTGAAAAGTATTTTTCTGCGAGCAGCTCAGCAGATCATTAAGTACATGAATAGAAAATAAAAGAAAAGAAAATACATAACAGGGCAACACAAGATACACAATGTAACTACATAAACACCAGCATCGGGTGAAGCATACAGGGGTGTAGTGTTAATGAGGTCAGTCCATAAGAGGGTTGTTTAGGAGTCTGGTAACAGCGGGGAAGAAGCTGTTTTTGAGTCTGTTCGCGCATGTTTTCAGACTTTTGTATCTCCTGCCCGATGGGAGAAGTTGGAAGAGTGAGTAAGCCGGGTGGGAGGGGTCTTTGATTATGCTGCCCGCTTTCCCAGGCACTGGGAGGTGTAGCTGGAGTTAATGGATGGGAGGCAAGTTCGTGTAATGGACTGGGCGGTATTCACGACTCTCTGTCGTTCCTTCTGAAGGTTTCTTCCTCTGAAGATCATAAGAGCAGATAGTGTGAGCAAGGTTAAGATTGTAGTTTATACCAATAGTGAGATTGGCAGTAGATGAGTGTAGTTAGATGTTATCGATCAGTTATTGGACGGCGGCATGGTAGCACAGTGGGGACGGCACGATAGCACAGTGGTTAGCACAGTTGCTTCACAGATTCAGGGTCCCAGGTTCGGTTCCCGGCTGGGTCACTGTCTGTGTGGAGTCTGCACGTTCTCCCCGTGTCTGCGTGGGTTTCCTCCGGGTGCTCCGGTTTCCTCCCACAGTCCAAAGATGTGCGCGTTAGGTCGATTGGCCATGCTAAATTGCCCTTAGGTTAGGTGGGGTTGCTGGGTTACGGGATAGGGTGGAGATGAGGGCCTAAGTAGGGTGCTCTTTCCAAGAGCCGGCGCAGACTCGATGGGCCGAATAGCCTCCTGCAGCACTGTAAATTCTATGATTCTATGATTCTAGTTCTGTATTCTGAAGGACGAAGTGTCGAATCCCAGTTTTAGTGGTGTGAATAAAATCATAGCTTTGTTCAAGTAAAGGCTGCACTGTGGTCTTTGTGAACAGTACACCAACCATGCTGAAATAAGCAACACAAAGAACACCACAGGGGTGAGACGCACGCAGACACGGGGAGATAATACAACACGGACAGAGACCCGGCGCCATGAGGCAGCAGTGCTAACCATTGCGCCACCGTTCCGTCCCTACATTGAGCGTTTATGAGGCAGATGTGGATACATTCTTGACGAACAAGGGAGTCAAAGGTTATCGGGGGCTGTGCAAATATGGGGTCGAGACTACAACCAGATCAGCCATGATTTTATTGAATGGTGGAGCTGACGCGAGGGCCCGTCCTAATTCACATGCTCATATCAAATTTCAATGGAGAATGAGGCTGGGGTGGCCACTGAGATTGAGAGAAAAATAATCAATTTAAGAAAAAGTTCTGCTTTAGATTCTGGTCTGGGAATGTGAGATGAGTTAACAATTCCACGAAATTCCCTTATGGCTCAATGCTTCGTGTTCTTTTCAAAAAAATCTTAACAACGAACATAAAGAAACCAGTCATGTCTCACTCCTGCCCTAACGCTGTGTTTGAGCATGAGGTCAAGCAGTTCCCTGAAGTGTCAGATCCCTTCCAGCTCCCATCCAGCCTAGTCCTGTTATCAGAGACATCAAAGCCAAGGTGAAAATCGATACAATTCATAGTCAGAAAACATCCCTGGGAGCCCAGCTTAACTCGGCTTACCAACAAAACAACCATTTCAGAACCTTGCCACTTGCAGGAAACCTTGTGATTTTTCGCAAACACAGAGATGCAGAGATTGACAGAAGGGGCAGTGAGCTGCTGAATTATAAACACCGCCCATTCACACTCTGCAGCCTAAAGTGACTGCAAGGGCCTAAATTTATGCTTGTCATATTGCACAGGTTTTCATTTAGTTCCAAGAAAATAAACACGTACCAGAATGTATAGCACTAAAGAAACGGAGGGTGACGGTGTTTGTGTGTACGTGTGTGTCATGTGAGTGTACCTTTAAGAAATGGGGGGTTTACAAAATGTACCTTTAAGAAATGGGTGTTTATCAGTGATGTCAGAGTGTGGGTGGACCTGGGCTGTCTGTTAGCTTTTTACTTTTGTTTTAGGCTGTTTGCTCCAGGGTGCGTTTTAGTTTTGTTTTCAGTGTTGGAGCTGAAGCCAGACAGAGCAGGTGTACTGTTGATCTCTCTGCCATGAAAAGACTATCTCTTGATCATTTGGTGAATTCAGAATTATAAATGTTCCCAGTAGTGAATGTAAACCTGATGTGCTTCTGTTAAAAGGTGCTTCTTTTGTTTTCTGGATGTTGTTTGGGAAGTTATTAAGGATTACTTAGTGTTGCATTCTTTGGGGGTTGTATTTGAATTAATGGTTGCTAAGATGTTCACTGTATGTTTTTAAAATGTTAGCTTGAGTTCATAGAATAAACATTGTTTTGCTTTAAAAAATACTTTTCCATTTCTGCTGTACCACACCTGTAGAGTGGGCCGTGTGCTCCCCATACCACAATCTATTAAAAGTTGTGGGTCAGGTGAACTCCATGATACACTTTGGGGTTATCTAAACCCTGGCCCATGACAGTGTGTACGTGTGTTTGTGTGTATATGTGTGTGTATACGTGTGTGCGCTTCCACATGTGTGTGTATGTGTGTGCTTCTGCATGTGTCTGTGTGTTTCTCCATGTGTGTATGTGCGTGTGCTTCTACATGTGTGTGTGTGTGCTTCTGCATGTGTCTGTGTGTGTTTCTCCATGTGTGTATGTGCGTGTGCTTCTACATGTGTGTGTGTGTGCTTCTGCATGTGTCTGTGTGTGTTTCTCCATGTGTGTATGTGTGTGTGCTTCTACATTTGTGTATGTGCATGTGCTTCTACATTTGTGTGTGTGTGTACATGTGTGTGTGTCTAATGTGTGCGCTTCTACACGTGTGTGTGTATCTATGTCTGTGTGTGTGTGTGTATGCTTCTACATATGTGTGTGTGCTTCTACATGTGTGTGCACATAATCAGCAAAGCCTATGTATGTAAGACATCTCTCTATCACAGCCACAAGGAAGAAGGGGATTGGCTGCTGTAATGTGGCTCATTTGAGATGCCCACCTTTGTGATCTAGTTGAAAATCCAATCTAGCCAGATGATTTTGGTCAATCTTAATTAGTGTCCAGAGAGCTCTGTTCCTCAACATGAAACTCCCTCTCCCACCCCCCTTAATTTGATGTCAGTTGATAGTCTTTTTTAAAGAGGCCACAGGATGTCCAATGTGGGAAATGGAAAAAAGATCCTTGCAATATACCTTGTATACCTTGTGTTGCCCTGTTATGTATTATCTTTTCTTCCCTTTTCTTCCCATGTACTTAATGACCTGTTGAGCTGCTCGCAGAAAAACACTTTTCACTGTACCTCGGTACACGTGAATATAATCCAATCCAATCAAATGGAAGCTGCTTCACTGAGATCGGTGATGGAGTAAGTTATTGGGGAGGTGCGGAGTGAGCTCCAACTCATACTGTACCTGACATGTTTGATGATGCCGATGAATGTTCCGAAGCGGGATTGTTCCCTTACCAAAACAAGTACAATAGAGTGTCTCCCTGTGCAGGTTTCCTCACCCATCACATTGGGAATAGATTCCCAACATAGCTCTTGATGGATAAGAATTCAACTGGAAACACTAATTCATAAAATCTATTCCACAAAATATTGAATTTTACACTCACCTGAGAGGTTAGACAGGGTCTCAGCTTGACATTATACTGTAAATGTGAGAGTGTAGCATCAACTCAGTCCTGCACTGGGACATTTTGAACCAATGACTTAGAGATGAGTAAGCTACCAACTGAGCCTCGGCTGATACCAAAGGACTAAATGGCGTTCCCATCTTTGAATCGCTCTTGTGTGTGTGGACGGATGAAACATTGCAACTCAAATTCCTGCTTTTGTCTTTCTTTGCCCAGATCTCCCTTCACAATCTATCACCATGGCAACAGTCAAGGCCTTCATGGAAGACTGGCATCTATAGGCTTGGTCTAAACTTACCAAAGAAGTGCCATCAGTCCATTGGAAATCCTCCTCGATCGTCCTGTCATTGAGGCCAATCCAAGCGTACTCCCGACCCAAACCTACACACAGGACAGACGGAGAACATCAAGGATGTCATTCTGGCTCATGTTGTTGCGGAATTCACATTCTCAAGAGGAATGGATGTGTTCCTTAGCTATACCTCGGTACACGTGACAATAATCCAATCCAATCCAATGGAAGCTGCTTCACTGTCTTTGTCCGGGCACACCAAGACTCTTCAGCCAGTCTTCTCACTGTGTTTGGTGTCTTGATGACTCTATCTCCTACTTCAGCTCAATTTCTCCCCCCCCCCCAAACAAATATGACAAAGTTCTGGCGCTCCGATAATTTTCCTGCCCTCGAACGATCTACAACCCTTAAAACCCCACGTTTGGCGTCACTAATACAGATAATTGACCCAAAAAAAAAACAAGGAGCGGCGATGAGGAATTTGTTTTTAAGTGTCACAAGCTGCTCAGATCGGGAAAGGGTAGATTGAACAGTAACTTTCCAAAGGAAGTTGCTCATTGATTTTGAAAAGGATAACATTTGCTGGAGAAATAGCAGTGCGGGCAGTATCAAATGCATAGCTTTTGCCAGGAGCTGGCACAATCAATTGTATATGAATTGTGCTTAATTGTGGGCAGGTCATGGACATTAACTGGGATTCACTTGGGTTGCATCTAAATAGATAAAAATAAAACTGTGGCGGGTGCACTAAGAGGCCTGTTCTTGTAAGGTTTAACTTGGAAAAGAAAAACTCTGAAAAGTGTGTAAAGATTGGCTCCGGTTACATCCTTCACCAACTAACTTTCTGGAATAAAACAGTCTCAAGAATGATGGGCTGAATGGCCTCCATTGTGCCATACGATTCTATGATTCAGGCCACAACAGTCCACTTTCCTTTTTCACTACTCTCCCACTGTTAACCCTTTGTGCTGTCTTGCACTGTGGGCAAAGGCTATGTCTGGGTTTCTCAAATGACAACAGAGCACCTTTTGAATCCAGTGGCTATGTTGCCAACTCGCTTGGGGTATTCCTGGACGTTTGGTCTTGTGACCTCCCATTGCCAACTGCTCCCAGTTAAATAGCCACTTATTTTAACCTGCCACAATATTTTTGTAACTGAGCAACAAAAAAATGAAAAATAAAAAAATAGTTTCTTCAAGGCCCTTATGATTTTTCTCCCAGGTTCTCTCTCAGTATTATCCGAGAGATTGCGTAATCATTCTTGGAGGGATGTCGGTCCTATTCCCAGTGTAACAATGCCACCAATGACAATACTCCAAACGCACAACGTATTCTCTTTGAAAGACTCACTGTTTAAGAACTCCTTCTCCTCAGTTGAGTGAAGACTGGCCAGGTGTGCACCATGATTCCGGCAATCCTTCTCTGCGTTCTCCCACATGCGTCTGTGAGAAAAATATCGATAGCAGTGGCCCAGGAACTTTTGCCAGTTGTGATCACATCCCTCGGTATCTGGGTGTCCAAGGAAGAATTCAACAATATTATCAATGAGTTGCAACGCGGTGTCGTCCAGCCCATGCTCCACTGGTGGGCAGGGATTTAGCCTGGACAAGATGGGGGCGGAGAAGGAAGACGACACTGAGCAATATGTTGCGCGTTGCCAGCGGGCGAGCAGAGCCTGTAACACTACCGTGACCAATAGCACGGCAAAATTGAATGGAAAATTGTTGACACTGCGATTTACAATGGTGAATGTTGACAAACGATACAACAGCACACACCCTGAAAATGAATCCATTAAAGACCAATGCAATGGGCAGCAATGTACAGGGAAAGAAGAGGTGATGGAAAGAGTGGATGGGGAGAATTCTGAAGGAGAGCGGTGTGGAGCGGCATAAATGATGGTGTGAAGTGTTAAGGATGAATGCATTGTGAAAGGGCTGGAACAATCATTCTTTATTTAGTCATCGCCCCCACGTGTATTAATCAAACGAGTTGCTTGAAGAACACAGTACATAAAACACCTCAGGATAGAATAAGCTGAATCGGCTTCCTTGATTGGGAAATAAATAAACAGAAGGACTGATAATTCGCAGAAAATATTTACTGAAAGACTATTCAACAACCTGTCACTCACTCTGTTTGTGTATCTCTGGTATAAACGGGCTGACCTTTCAAGTAATGAAGAGTGTTTCTTAATAGGTTCTGTAATAGGCTATAAAATAAGTCTACTGTCTTCAGTTTCCTGGGAGAAAGCTATTAACATTTTCACCCTAGAAAACACTGGTTCAGAGGTTTAGCAATGCCAGCCTGGTTAATCTACACAGGATTCCCTGGGGTTATACTTTGCATACTACCCAGGCTCCCTTTCCACAGCAATCTGATTGATCGATCGATCGACCAGAAAATCCATCCCGAGTGTTATGTGATCATTCCATGAATTTGCTTCCCGTGTTTTCCGACTTTTCTGCTCTCCACCATTTGTTCCTGTTTGTTTAGAATTGACTTTTGGGGTGTGGGTGTCGCACACAAGACTAATTATTGCCCATTTCCCAGGCACCCCTTGAGAAGGTGGTCATTCTGCTTGAACTGCTGGCTGTGATTTGATACGGCTGTACGACGTGCTCGACCCACTTTAGTCAAGAGTCAACTCCATTGGCATGGGACTGGGGACACACAATGAGCCCGATCAAAAGTAAGGATAGTAGGTTCCTTCCCTGAATGACAGGATGAATCAGTTGGGTTTTCCTTTAAAAATCCAACAGTTTCACAGAACAAAGAACAATACAGCACAGGAACAGGCCCGTTGGCCCTCCAAGCCTGTACCGGTCATGATATCACCCTTGGCCAAAACCCTAAAGAACAAAGAACGATCATGATCACTTTGACTGACACCAAGGTGGAATTTGAGCTCACAACCTGTTGAAATGATGAGTCCCCAGTTTCTGGTTCATTAATTGCAGATAGGCTACGGTTGCCCATCCCACTGTGGTGTTTTCTCCGGGTACCTTGGTCACAGGTCACTCTTTGTGGCATGTGCCTGGAGACTGAGTCTAGAACATTCCCAAGCTGCATGCTACCTATGGGTCCTCACGTGTGGTTGCTCGATTTAGGACGCACAAGCTAACATTTCCTGACCAGCTGCCGTGCGAATAGTTGATAGGGAGTTTTAGGAAGACTCACTTGAACATTAATAGACACGTTCTCTACGGTTACAGTCCAGGAGGAGATGGCAGTAATTTCACTGAACCAATGTGAATTGATAAATAAACTGATTAATAGTTATGAAATATAAAGCTCGTCTCAGTAATGGTGAACATAAAATGACCATCAATTGTTGTAAAAACCTATCTGACTGACTAATGTCCTTTTGGGAAAGGAAATCTGCCTTACCTTATTGGGTCTGGCCAACATATGACTCCAGACCCACAGCAATGTGGTTTACTCTTAATAGCCCCTTGCAAATGGCCCAGCAAGCCACTCAGTTGGAGCAATTAGGGATGGGCAACAAATACTGATCTGGACAACGCGCACTCATCCCACGAAAGCATAGAAATGCCACCTTGTATTTATATGGTATCTTCAATCATAGAATCCCGACAGTGCAGAAGGAGGCCATTCAGCCCATCAAGTCTGCTCCGACCCTCTGAAAGAGCACCCCACCTGGGTCCAATCCCCCGCCCTATCCCCGAAACCTCACCTAGCTTTTGGACACTAAGGGGCAATTTATCATGGCCAATCCATCTCACCTGCACACCTTTGGATTGTGGGGGGGGGAAACCGGAGCACCCGGAGGAAATCCATGCAGACACGGGGAGAATGTGCAAACTTCACACAGACAGTCGGCCGAGGTCGGAATTGAACCTGGGTCCGTGACGCTGTGAGGCAGCGGGCTCTAACCACTGCATCATCGTGCCACCCTAAAACATCCCAAAGGTACTTCACAGGAGTGCTATCAGACAACACTGAACAGCAAAATACATGAGGGGAGATGAAAGCAGGCGAACAAATGTCTGATCAAAGAGGTATATCTTAAGGAGCGTCTTCAATTAGGAGAGAGATGCAGTGCCCAGTGGGGAAAGCGATGGGCCGAATCACTGGGCAGTGGTTAGGATCAGGAATTAGCCCACGGGGGTTCAGAGGTCAAATATTCTTGCACTGTAGCTGGCATTAGCTAATTTAATATAGTCCAACGATTGGAATTGGATTGTTACTGGTCAAACAATTGCCCTCCTAGCTCACTGCTTCTCTCTGCTTTCTACTGCTCTGTATATACATTGCACACAGGCCATTCACTGCCCCAGTGTCATACATGAAAATAAAAATAAAGACTTGCATTTTTTTTTGGCTTATTTCAGACCCTCGGGAGATCCCAAAATGTTTTACAGCCAATTAATTACTTTTTGAAGTGTATCCATTGTTGTAATACAGGAAACACAGCAAACTCCTACCAGCAGCCAAGAATTAATGTCCAGAATAGAATCAGAGAATGGTTAAAGCGAAAGTGGAGGCCATTCAGCCCTTCACAGTGCTCCTCTGAAGGAGCAATTCACCTAGTCCCACTCCCCCGCCTTCTCCCCATAACCCTGCACATTCTTCCTTTTCAGGTAACAATCCATTTCCCTCCAGAAGGCCTCGATTGAACCTGCCCCCACCATGCCCACACACACAGTGCATTCCAGACCCTAACCATTCGCTGTGTGAAAAAATCTTTTCCTCCTGTTGCCATTGCTTCTTCCGTCAATTATCGTAAATCTCTGGGTCACTGTCCGTGTGGAGTTTGCACATTCTCCCCGTGTCTGCGTGGGTTTCACCCCCACAACCCAAAGATGTGCAGGTTAGGTGGATTGGCCACGCTAAATTGCCCCTTAATTGGAAAAAATTAATTGGGTACTGTAAAATTTTTTAAAAAATGATCTTAAACCTATCCCCACTTGTTCTCGATCTTCCCACCAATGGGAGCAGCTTCTCCGTCTCTACTCTGCCCAATCCCTTCATGATTTTGAGCACCTCTGTCAGATCTCCTTTCAACCTCTCTTCTCCAAGGAAAAGAGCCTCAACTGCTCCAGTCAGGAGCTCCTCGTCCTGTACCATTTTTCTAGAGGCTGGTTTAGCACACTGGGATAAATCGCTGGCTTTTAAAGCAGACCAAGGCAGGCCAGCAGCACGGTTCAATTCCCGTACCAGCCTCCCCGAACAGCACCGGAATTTGGAGACTAGGGGCTTTTCACAGTAACTTCATTTGAAGCCTACTCGTGACAATAAGCGATTTTCATTTCATTTTGGATCTTTTCGGCACTCAAACACCTTCACATCCTTCAGAAAAAAGTATGATGCCCAGGACTGGACACAATGGGCGGGATTCCCCGTTCCTGCAGCCGGCTAATGGGGTTTCCCATTGTGTCCACCCCACGGGGTTGGGAAAGGGGCGGAGCATGCACGCTCAATGTGGGCTGCAGTGACGAACCAATGAGATGTGGACTACCCCGGACGAAACCAATTCACCAAAAGTCCTAGGGTCTTGTAGAGAGAAAGAGAGAAAACTCTAGAATCTCTCGTAATGCTAATAAGGTCATCCATTAGTCTGACAAGGTGCGAGGGGCAAGGTTTAAAGGAGATGTACGCGGCAAGTTTTTTTACACAGAGGGCGGTGGGAGCCTGGAACTTGCTGCCGGGGGAGCTCGTGGAAGCAGATACAATAGTGACTTTTAAGGGGTGTCTTGACAAATACATGAATTGAATGGAAATAGAGGGATACGGACCCCGGAAGTTTAGTGGGTTTTAGTTCAAACGGGCAGCATGCTCAGTGCAGGCCTGAAGGGCCGAAGGGCCTGTTCCTGTGCTGTAATTTTATTTGTTCTTTGTTTCCTGTTTCTCTCAATCTCCCCCCACCGCCCGACGTTGCTTTTCTCTTCCTCTTCAATCTACTGCTTGATAATGATTGTCTACAAGGGGCAGTATATCTGCATTCAGTAATCAGTTTTCCAGCCTAAGCAGTTGTGCCGTCATGCTCTAGCGCTTTCTCAATGAGATGACAGACTAGCTCATTTCTAACTGCTGCTTCCACTATCCTTAAAGCCCAGTTCTATAATTGATCCCTCACGCTCCATTAGTTGCAGCAGCCGCAGTGTACGGCAGCTTGAGGATTACTCTTCACATTAACCCTTCTGTTCTGACACTGTCAAAGCCATTACAGCAGAATTGTGCAGCCACGGCTCAGTGGGCAGGGCTCCCCTGCCCCTGAGCCAAACGGTCGAGGGTTCACGTCCCACTCCGGAGGACGGAGCTAACATTCCCAGTGCAGTACTGATGGGGTGCTGCACTGTCGGAGATGCCATCTTTCAGGTGAGGTCTGGAATTCTCCGTCTGTTGGGATTCTCGTCTCCCGCCTGCAGCGCACCCCTCCACCCGTGGGTTTCCAGGTGGCGGAATGGGCTTCACCGGGAAATCCCACTGACAAGAGGGCGGGAGTCGAGAATCCCGCTGCCAGCCAACGGCGCTCCGCCGAGAAACACACGGATAGGGGGCCGGAGAATCCTGCCTGAGATGTTAAATTCCGGCCTAGCCTGCCCTCTCAGGCCTACAGAGAAGATCCCATACAATACTTCAAGGATAAGCAGTAGTGTCTTCCCTGGTGTTCCGGACCATTGAAGCACTAAAGCCGATTATCCAGTCATTATCGCATTGCTGTTTGCGGCACTTTGCTGAATTCAAATTGGTTGCTTCATTTTCACAGTAAAGTAGTGACTACACTTCAAATGTAAAAGATAATCTAAAATCCTGTGGAACGTCTTGGGGTCATGAAAGGTGTCACAGAAACACAGAGGGCGTGATCCTCCGGCCACGCTACGCGGGAAAAGCAGCTCACCGCGGCGCAGTGTGGGCGGTGAAAGCCGGGAGACCCCGCTCCCGGGATCTACCCGGCTCGCAATGCCTTGCGAGATTCAACGCAATCCCGTGAGAACGTTGCCAGAGGAATCCCGCCCACAATGAGCAGGATCACTTTTTGGCAAATCTGCATATTAGAACATAGAACATAGAACATAGATCGATACAGCGCAGTACAGGCCCTTCGGCCCTCGATGTTGCACCGACATGGAAAAAACTAAAGGCCATCTAACCTTCAATATGCCATTATCATCCATATGCTTATCCAATAAACTTTTAAATGCCCTCAATGTTGGCGAGTTCACTACTGTTGCAGGTAGGGCATTCCACGGCCTCACCACTCTTTGCGTAAAAAAGCACCTCTGTCCTATATCTATTACCCCTCAATTTAAGGCTATGTCCCCTCGTGCTAGCCACCTCCATCCGCGGGAGAGGGCTCTCACTGTCCACCCTATCTAACCCTCTGATCATTTTGTATGCCTCTATTAAGTCACCTCCTAACCTTCTTCTCTCTAACGAAAACAACCTCAAGTCCATCAGCCTTTCCTCATAAGATTTTCCCTCCATACCAGGCAACATCCTGGTAAATCTCCTCTGCACCCGTTCCAAAGCTTCCACGTCCTTCCTATAATGAGGCGACCAGAACTGTACGCAATACTCCAAATGCGGCCGTACTAGAGTTTTGTACAATTGCAACATGACCTCATGGCTCCGGAACTCTACCAATAAAGGCCATCACACCATAGGCCTTCTTCACAACCCTATCAACCTGGGTGGCAACTTTCAGGGATCTATGTACATGGACACCGAGATCCCTCTGCTCATCCACACTCCAAGAATTTTACCATTAGCCAAATATTCTTCATTCCTGTTATTCTTTCCAAAGTGAATCACCTCACACTTCTCCACATTAAACTCCATTTGCCACCTCTCAGCCCAGCTCTGCAGCTTATCTATGTCCCTCTGTAACCTGCAACATCCTTCCACACTGTGTACAACTCCACCGACTTTAGTGTCGTCTGCAAATTTACTCACCCATCCTTCTGCGCCCTCCTCTAGGTCATTTATAAAAACAACAACGGCCCCAGAACAGATCCTTGTGGTACGCCACTCGTAACTGAACTCCATTCTGAGCATTTCCCATCAACCACCACTCTCTGTCTTCTTTCAAATAGCCAATTTCTGATCCACATCTCTAAATCACCCTCAATCCCCAGCCTCCGTATTTTCTGCAATAGCCGACCGTGGGGAACCTTATCAAACGCTTTACTGAAATCCATATACACCACATCAACTGCTCTACCCTCGTCTACCTGTTCAGTCACCTTCTCAAAGAACTCGATAAGGTTTGTGAGGCATGACCTACCTTTCACAAAACCATGCTGACTGTCCCTAATCATATTATTCCTATCTAGATGATTATTAATCGTATCTTTTATAATCCTCTCCAAGACTTTACCCACCACAGACGTTAGACTCACCGGCCTATAGTTACCGGGGTTATCTCTACTCCCCTTCTTGAACAAAGGGACCACATTTGCTATCCTCCAGTCCTCTGGCACTATTCCTGTAGCCAATGATGACCTAAAAATCAAAGCCAATATTAGAGCGTGGCAGTAAGCCTTACTCTAACGTGCAGAAGCCGGAGGTATCTGAGGCTTTGCCATTCAATCCCTTCCTCTCGGAGGATCCCCGGCAGCGCACTCACACCCACAGACTTCCCGACGATGTGGGGTGCCCACCGTGGGAAACCCTATTGCTGGCTGCCAGGACAGAGGATTCCGCTGCTGGCAGGGGTGCACGGCACCCAAAAAAGGGTGCGGCAGGACAGAGAATCCTGCCCAGCTTCTTACCCACTGTTACCAGACTCCTGACTGACTCTCCTATGGACTGAACTGATCTCTTCCTACATCTTCCCTACGGAGTAGCACAACACTCTTTATGCTTCACCCGATGTCTGAGTCTATGTATTTACAGTATATATTTCTGTATGTCCTATGTTTTTTCTTTCATGCATGGAATGATCTGGACTGTACCGAGAACAATGCTTTTCACCGTACCTCAGTACACGTGACAAGGCATCAAATCAATCTATCTCCCTCCTTCCCCATCCAAACCCCTCACTCCTGCTCCTACTCCACACTCTATCTCTTCCCCATTCCGCCCCCTCTCTCTTCCCCACTCCAACCCTTCCCTCCTTTCCCATCCCACCTCCTCCCTCTCCCCCACTCAACCCCCTCCCTCTTCCCCACTCTACCCCCTCCCTCTTCCCCCTCCCCTCCCCCCCACATATTATCTCCTTCCCCAACATCATCCCCACCTTCCCCCAGATCTTCTCCTTTCCCCCCTCCACCTGCTCCCTCCTGCCCCCCCCCCCCCCCCCCCCCCCACACCGTCCCATGTCCCACCCACCTACTTCCTGGTGGACAGTCAGTGCAGGTCGGCATGGTGATGGGTTAATGGGACTGGGTGTGAGTTTGGATAAAGGCAGTTGAGTTCTGAATCAGCTCTAGTTCTTCGAGCGTAGAAGGTGACAGGCTGGTGCCAGGAGCATGCTGGGATATCAAACGAGTCTTTCGGCAGAAAATGAGCGGAGGTATTAGCCAATAATCACATTTTAAGAATGGGGGCGGAGAAACTGGACCCTTCTTCTCCACGTTGAATAAGACAGTCCACAACAAGAACCTTTGGCGAGGAAATGTCACAGATTGGCACTGTCATTATCTGGGACTCCCTTACCTTCCTCACATAACCTGCCAGCGTAACTCGGTAAGCAGAGGCAGGTGAAAGAATTGACGCCATCGACACAGGTTGCTCCATTTTCACAAGGGCTGGAATGGCATTCGTCGATATCTGGGGGGAAAAAAAATCATCATTGGAAAATTATTAATGTCGGCCTTGCCTGAGGGAACAACTCTCTCCCACCTCCGAGGTAGGATGGTGGTAGGTTCAGGCCCCACTCCAGAGGCCCAAGTACCCGAGTGCAGCACTGCCGGAGTGCAGTCCCTCGGAATGAGACATTGGACCATAGACCCATATTCCCTCTCAGGTGGACGTAAAAGCACAATTGTGAAGGAGAGCAGGGATGTTATTCCTCAGCGTCTTATCACTATTTATCCTTCACTTCAAATCTTCAGACATCTTCCAAACCAATATCACTTCTTGCTATCGATTTAACTTCATTCCTTACCAACAATGACCCTTCAGCCCACCTGCCTGTACTTTCGATAGGACATATATCCTTGGATATTTAGATCCCAGCCCTGATCCCCTTGCAGCCAAGGGTCTGTGATGCTCACAACATCATACCGGCCAATTTCAATGTGCACAACAAGCTCGTTCTGTCCAGGCCCCCGAGCAGTAATCAGGATGTGAGGAAGAAAATAAATCAGGAGATAGAAAAGTCATGTAAAAAAGGCAATATTGCAATAATTATGGGGGACTTCAATATGCGGCTGAACTGGGAAAATCAGGTTTGTAGCGGATCCCAAGAAAAGGGGCGCGATTCTCCGAGCCCCGTGCCGGGCCGGAGAATCGGCGCAATCGCGCCACACCACCCCGAAGCCGGCTTGCGATTCTCTGAGGTGCGGAGACATTAATTTGCGCAATTTGCATTTGACGTGGCGCTGGCCGTGGGCCGCTCCGATTCTCCAGCCCAGGTGGGCCGAGCGGCTGGACGGAAAAAGCAGAGACCCACCTGCGTCATCCACACCTGGTCGCTGACGGCGGGAACTCTGCACGAAGGGCCGGGGGGGTGGGGGGTGGAGGCGGTCTGTGAGGGGGGGGGGGGCTCCGTCCCAAGGGGAGCCTCCAATGGGGGTCTGGCCCACGATCAGGGCCCACCAATCGGCAGGCCGGCCTCTCCCCCCCCCCCCCCAGCGGGCCTACTTTGCTGCATGGTCGTCCCCTGAACCACCACGCCATGTTACGTCGGTGCCACTGTGCTGAAGAAGTCCCCCGCGCATGCGCGGTTGGTGCGGCACAACTGGGCATGCACAGGTTGACACGGCGCCAAGGGAGGCTGGAGTGGCGTGAACCGCTCCAGTGCCGGGCTGGTCCCCTGTGGGCCAGGAACTTAAGGTGAAGGACCCTTTAATGGCCACAATACATTAAAATTCACCCTGCAGTTTGAAAGGGAGGTGATGAAATCAGATGTTACAGTTTTACAACTGAATCAAGATAACTACAAAGATATGAGGGAGGAGCTGGCCAGAGTTGATTGGAGGGGGAGCCCAGCAGGGAAGACAATTGAACAGCAATGGCAGGAGTTTATTTGGGAGGCACAAGAGAAATTCCCAAGGAGGAGGAAACATGAAGCTGAGAGGCTGCAGAAGGGCCTGGACAGGCTAGGTGAGTGGGCAAAGAAGTGGCAGATGGAATACAATGTAGGAAAATGTGAGGTTATGCTGCTTGGTAGGGAGAATAGAGGCATAGATTATTTTTGAAATGGGAAAAGGGTTTGGGAATCAGAAGCACAAAGTGACTTAGGATTCCTAGTTCAGGATTCTCTTAAGGTTAACTTGCAGGTTCAGTTGGCAGTTAGATAGAGAAATACAGCACAGAACAGGCCCTTCGGCCCACGATGTTGCGCCGAACTTTTGTCCTAGGTTAATCATAGAATTTTGGACAATTTGTCATGGCCAATCCACCCAACCTGCACATCTTTGGACTGTGGGAGGAAACTGGAGTACCCGGAGGAAACCCACGCAGTCACGGGGAGGATGTGCAGACTCCACACAGACAGTGACCCATGTCGAAATCGAACTTGGGACCCTGGAGCTGTGAAGCAATTGTGCTATCCACAATGCTACCGTGCTGCCCTTAAGAAGTTAACCTACACTCCCTTATTCTACCCTAATCCAAGTACCTATCCAATAGCCGTTTGAAGGTCCATAAATTTTCCGACTCAACTACTACCACAGGCAGTGCATTCCATGCCCCCACTACTCTCTGGGTAAAGAACCTACCTCTGACATCCCCTCTATATCTTCCACCATTTATCTTAAATTTATGTCCCCTTGTAATGGTGTGTTCCACCCGGGGAAAAAGTCTCTGACTATCTACTCTATCTATTCCCCTGATCATCTTATAAACCTCTATCAAGTCGCCCCTCATCCTTCTCCGTTCCAATGAGAAAAGGCCCAGCACCCTCAATCTTTCCTCGTATGACCTACTCTCCATTCCAGGCAACATCCTGGTAAATCTCCTTTGCACCTTTTCCAAAGCTTCCACATCCTTCCTAAAATGAGGTGACCAGAACTGCACACAGTACTCCAAATGTGGCCTGACCAAGGTTTTGTACAGCTGCATCATCACCTCACGGCTCTTAAATTCAATCCCTCTGCTAATGAACGCTAGCACACCATAGGCCTTCTTCACAGCTCTATCCACTTGAGTGGCAACTTTCAAAGAACAATGAACATAGACCCCAAGATCTCTCTGCTCCTCCACATTGCCAAGAACCCTACCATTAACCCTGTATTCCGCATTCATATTTGTCCTTCCAAAATGGACAACCTCACACTTGTCAGGGTTAAACTCCATCTGCCACTTCTCAGCCCAGCTCTGCATTCTATCTATGTCTCTTTGAAGCCGACAACAGCCCTCCTCACTATCCACAACTCCACCAATCTTCGTATCATCTGCAAATTTACTGACCCACCCTTCAACTCCCTCATCCAAGTCGTTAATGAAAATCACAAACAGCAGAGGACCCAGAACTGATCCCTGCGGTACGCCACTGATAACTGGGCTCCAGGCTGAATATTTGCCATCCACCACAACTCTCTGTCTTCTATCGGTTAGCCAGTTTGTTATCCAACTGGCCAAATTTCCCACTATCCCATGCCTCCTTACTTTCTGCATAAGCCTACCATGGGGAACCTTATCAAATGCCTTACTAAAATCCATGTACACTACATCCACTGCTTTACCTTCATCCACATGCTTGGTCACCTCTTCAAAGAATTCAATAAGACTTGTAAGGCAAGACCTACCCCTCACAAATCCGTGCTGACTATCCCTAATCAAGCAATGCCTTTCCAGATGCTCAGAAATCCTATCCCTCAGTACCCTTTCCATTACTTTGCCTACCACCGAAGTAAGACTAACTGGCCTGTAATTCCCAGGGTTATCCCTATTCCCTTTTTTGAACAGGGGCACGACATTCGCCACTCTCCAATCCTCTGGTACCACCCCTGTTGACAGCGAGGACGAAAAGATCATTGCCAACGGCTCTGCAATTTCATTTCTTGCTTCCCATAGAATCCTTGGATATATCCCGTCAGGCCCGGGGGACTTGTCTATCCTCAAGTTTTTCAAAACGCGCAACACATCTTCCTTCCTGACAAGTATCTCCTCAAGCTTATCAGTCTGCTTCACGCTGTCCTCTCCAACAATATGGCCCCTCTCATTTGTAAATACTGAAGAAAAATACTTGTTCAAGACCTCTCCTATCTCTTCAGACTCAATACACAATCTCCCGCTACTGTCCTTAATCGGACCTACTCTCACTCTAGTCATTCTCATATTTCTCACGTATGTGTAAAAGGCCTTGGGGTTTTCCTTGATCCTACCCGCCAAAGATTTTTCATGCCCTCTCTTAGCTCTCCTAATCCCTTTCTTCAGTTCCCTCCTGGCTATCTTGTATCCCTCCAGCGCACTGTCTGAACCTTGTTTCTTCAGCCTTACATAAGTCTCCTTCTTCCTCTTAACAAGACATTCAACCTCTCTTGTCAACCATGGTTCCCTCACTCGACCATCTCTTCCCTGCCTGACAGGGACATACATATCAAAGACACGCAGTACCTGATCCTTGAACAAGTTCCACAAGTTAGGAAGGGAAATGCAATTTAGCATTCATGTCAAGAGGGCTAGAATAGAAGAGCAGGAATGTACAGTTGAGGCAGTATAAGGCTCTGGTCAGACCCCATTTGGAGTACTGTGAGCAATTTTGGGCCGGTTTCTAAGGAAGAATATGTTAGCCTTGGAGAAGGTCCAGAGGAGGTTCACAAAAATGTTCCCCGGAATGAAGAGCTTGTCACATGAGGAACGGTTGAGGACTGTACTCATTGGAGTTTAGAAGGATGAGGGGGGGATCTCATTTAAATCCACAAAATACTGAGAAGCCTGGATAGAGTGGACACGGAGAGGATGTTTCCTCGAGTACGAGAGACTACAACCCGAGGGCACAAACTCAGACTAAAGGGACGATCTTTTGAAATAGATTTGAGGGGGAAATTTCTTCAGCCAGAGGGTGGTCAATCTGTGGAACTCTTTGCCGCAGGAGGCTGTGGAGGCCAAGTCACTGAGTGTATTTAAGACAGAGTTAGATAGGTTCTTGATTAATGAGGGGATCAGGGGTTATGGGGAGAAGGCAGGAGAATGGGGATGAGAAACATAATCAGCCATGATTGAATGGCGGAGCAGACTCGATGGGCCGAGTGGCCTAATTCTGCTCCTGTGTCTTCTGGCCTTATTTTTTTTTAATAGAATTTACAGTGCAGAAGGAGGCCATTCAGCCCATCGAGTCTGTACCGGCTCTTGGAAAGAGCACCCTACCCAAAGTCAACAGCTCCACCCTATCCCCATAACCCAGTAACCCCACCCAACACTAAGGGCAATTTTGGACACTAAGGGCAATTTATCATGGCCAATCCACCTAACCCGCACATCTTTGGACTGTGGGAGGAAACCGGAGCACCCGGAGGAAACCCACGCACACACGGGGAGGATGTGCAGACTCCGCACAGACAGTGACCCAAGCCAGAATCGAACCTGGGACCCTGGAGCTGTGAAGCGATTGTGCTATCCACAATGCTACCGTGGAGCCCTTATGGGTCTGGGCTGTTTAAATAGTTACTCTGGAGTTAGAATTGAATTTTTTCCACTAACTCAGAATAACTATGAGGGTAAAACTGGCAGAACCTTCCGAAGTTAGCAATTTAAATCCCTTTGTTGGATGGTTCCCAGCCCAGCACAATGGTCCAGCAGAAGTTAGTGCTTCTGGGCAATTGCCGGGTAAACCCTACATGGTCCCTCTCGCAGAGGGGTTCCCCAACGCATCAATGGGGCAGCCCAGTGGTGCGACGTTGGAGAAGCAGGACGTTACGGCCTATCGTGCTTCTCTCTCCACAGATGCAGGATGACCTGCTGAGTCTTTCCAGCACCTCCTATTTTTATTCCAAGTCAGATGAAACCTTGGATGCTCGTGCTCTGTGAGACTAAACTAAATGAAGAGAGCAGCTTGCAAGTCGGGAGTCATTTGTGCCAACTCCTGAAGCAGATAATGGGTTCTGAAAATGAAGCTTTTGGCAAGCTGCAGTGAGGGAGAAGGCTGCTGATGATGTGGAGAGATTATTCCAGGGAAGCAATGGAAAGGCATTAAGGGAAGAAAGAGAGTTAAGAAAGGTAGCAATTCGAATAATACAATGTGCTCCTACTTACACTTATCAGCTCTGAGTCATTGTCATCAGAATTTTTTTTAAAAAGTATGTGTGAATAGAGATGGGTTAGAAATGGTTTCAGGACTGCTCCCTCTCCACTGGTGTTGGCTGAATGGGAGCGGAGAAAAGAGGATGAAGTAACACTGACAAGTTGGTCTACTCCAAGGAATTTCTCACAGTGTCTGGTTACATTGCCCAGATATCTCCCAAGTGCGTCACTTAATGAATCCCTTTTCAAAGACAGGGAAGAAATATTTGAAAAAGATAACCGTGCAAGGCAGCACGGTAGCACATGTGGATTGCACTGTGGCTTCACAGCTCCAGGGTCCCAGGTTCGATTCCCCGCTGGGTCACAGTCTGTGCGGAATCTGCGCGTTCTCCCCGTGTCTGCGCGGGTTTCCTCCGGGTGCTCCGGTTTCCTCCCACAGTCCAATGATGTGCCGGTTAGGTGGATTGGCCATGATAAATTGTCCTTAGTGTCCAAAAAGGGTTAGGAGGGGTTATTGGGTTATGGGGATAGGGTGGAAGTGAGGGCTTAAGTGGGTCGGTGCAGACTCGATGGGCCGAATGGCCTCCTTCTGCACTATATAATCTATGTATCTATGTATAACGGGTGGGAATTACCACGCAACCTGCCGTGTGTTCATCGGCAACGGGAAGCAACCCGCCCGCCATTGGCCACGGCAAGCATCCCGCTCGCCATTGTCCGACGGCAATATTTTCAGGTCCCGCCATTGTCAAAGGGTTTTCCTGTTGAAAGCACTCCTTGCCACCTGGAAACCCACGGCAGCGGAGCTCCGTCGGCGGGACCGGAAGACCCCGCTGGCAGGATAAACCGGAATGTTCCGGCCAACGTTTTTCTTTGAAGTTAGTGGCAAGGGATTCAGCAGATAGCTCTTACAGGGAGCCAGCATTGTTCTGATGGGCTGAATGGTTTCCTTCTGTGCGATAAAACTTTACGATTGGAACCATTGTTGTGGGGAACAAATGGCCATTGATCACCTACAAACTGAGCTCGCTGATTGGTAAAAAGATCATCTAGTTTCCGCAGAAGGAAATTGGTCAGCCATCTCTGAAAGTTAGTTATTGTGAATAATCAATCAAATACTTTTATATTGAAAAGAGAGTCCAATGTGATGGGAATTGATTGACCACCAGAATGATATACAACAGCCGTCAATAGGAAGATGTTAGACTGTGATCTTATGCAATGAGATTAATCGTGTCATGTGAGAGTACCTTTAAGAAATTGTGTTTATAAATGGGTGTGCATATAAAAATCTGTAGTGAGAGTACCTTTAAGAAATGGGTGTTTACTACTGCAGTAATGTTAGAGAGTGGGTGGAGCTGGGCTGTCTGTCAGCTTTTTACTTTCATTTAAGGCTGTTTGCTGCAGGGTGTGTTTTAGTTTCGTTTTCAGTGTTGGAGCTGAAGCCAGACCAAACAGGTGTAGTGCTGTCCTCCCTGCCATCAAAAGACTATCTATTGATCATTTGGTGAATTCAGAATTATAAATGTTCTCAGTACTGAATGTAAACATAATGTGCTTCTGTTGAAATGTGTTTCTTCTGTCTTCTGGATGTTATTTAGGAAGTTAGTAAGCATTACTTAGTGTTATATTCTTCCTGGGTTGTAGTTGAATTAATGGTTGCTAAGATGTTCACTGTATATTTTAAAAAGGTTAACTTGAGTTCATGGAATAAACATTGTTTTGCTTTAAAAAATAATTTTCCATTTCTGCTGTACCACACCTGTAGAGTGGGCCGTGTGCTCCCCATACCATTATCTATTAAAAGTTGTGGGTCAGGTGAACTCCATGATACACTTTGGGGTTCTCTAAACCCTGGCCCATAACAATAGGAATTTGTTTTTTTCCTTGCTTATGTTATTTCACATTGAGCACATATTAGGAAGGATATATTGGCTTTGGAGGACGAGCAATGCAGATTTACCAGAATGATACCTGGACTCCACGGGTTAATTATGAGGAAAGGCTACACGACCTGGAGTTGTATGACCTGGAATTTAGAATATTAAGAGGTGATTTGAGGGGGGTCGGGGTGAGGTTCTATCGCCATGGGAAACGGGCCGAGTGGGGGGTGCTGGCCAGGGGCTATGGCTAATCGGCGGGGAAGGGGGATGGGTTGCCCCCTGATCCGGCTGATCACGTGGAACGTGAGAGGGTAGAATGGGCCGGTTAAGCGGGCCCGGGTGTTTTCGCATCTGAAGGGGCTGAAGGCGGACTTGGCCATGCTTCAGGAGACTCACCTGAAGGTGGCGGACCAGGTTCGTCTGAGGAAGGGGTGGGTGGGGCAAGTTTTCCATTCAGGGCTCGACGCGAAGAACCGGGGGGTGGCGATCCTTGTGGGGAAGAAGGTGGCGTTTGAGGCGTCTGAGGTGGTGGCTGATAGTGGCGGCAGATATGTGATGGTGAGCAGTAAGCTGCAGGGGGAGAGGGTGGTGTTGGTAAATGTATATGCCCCAAATTGGGATGATGCTGGTTTCATGAGGCGTATGTTGGGCCGCATTCCTGACCTGGAGGCGGGGGGCCTGATCATGAGGGGGGGACTTCAATATGGTGCTGCATCCCCCACTGGATCGTTCTAGTTCTAGGACGGGCAGGAGGCCGGCGGCGGCTAAGGTGTTGAGGGGGTTTATGGACCAGTTGGGAGGAGTGGATCCCTGGAGATTCGGGAGGCCGAGGGCTCGGGAGTACTCTTTTTTCTCCCATGTGCACAGGGTTTATTCCTGCATTGATTTTTTTGTCCTGAGTAGGGGGCTGCTCCCGAAGGTGGTGAATACCGAATATTCGGCTATAGCGATTTCGGACCATGCTCCGCATTGGGTGGATCTGGAGATGGGATAGGTGCAGGACCAGCGCCCGCTTTGGCGTCTGGACGCGGGGTTGTTGGCTGATGGGGAGGTGTGTAGGAGGGTCCGGGGATGTATTGAGAGGTACCTCGAGGCCAATGATACTGGGGAGGTCCGGGTGGGGATGGTGTGGGAGGCTCTGAAGGCAGTGATTAGGGGGGAGCTGATTTCCATCCGAGCCCATAGGGAGACGGGGGAGAGGAGGGAGAGGGAGAGACTGGTGGGGGAGCTGCTGAGTGTAGATAGGAGGTATGCGGAGGCCCCGGAGGAGGGATTGTTGGGGGAGCGGCGTAGCCTGCAGGCTAAGTTTGGTTTACTGACCACCAGAAAGGCGGAGACACAGTGGAGGAAGGCGCAGGGAGCAGTCTATGGATATGGAGAGAAGGCGAGCAGGATGCTGGTGCACCAGCTTCGTAAGCGGGACGCGGCTAAGGGGATTGGTGGAGTGAAGGATAGGCGTGGGAATGTGGTGCGGAAGGGGGTAGAGGTCAATGGGGTCTTCAGGGACTTCTACAGGGAACTGTACCGGTCGGAGTCGCCGGTGGTGGGGGGGGGAATGGAGAGCTTTTTGAACAGGCTGCGATTTCCAAGGGTGCAGGAGGAGCAGGTGGAGGGACTGGGGGTGCCGATTGAGTTGGAGGAGCTGGTTAGAGGGATTGGCCACATGCAGTCGGGGAAGGCGCCGGGACCGGATGGGTTCCCGGTTGAATTTTATAAAAAATATGCGGACCTGTTGGGCCCCCTGCTGGTTCGGACCTTTAACGAGGCATGGGAGGGGGGAGTTTTGCCCCCGACGATGTCACGGGCGCTGATTTCCCTGATCCTGAAGCGAGATAAGGACCCCATGCAGTGTGGATCATATAGGCCAATTTCACTGTTGAACGTGGACGCCAAGTTGCTGGCGAAGATCTTGGCCACTAGAATAGAGGACTGTGTGCCGGGGGTGAGACATGAAGATCAGACGGGTTTTGTGAAGGGGAGGCAGATGAACACTAACGTGCGAAGGCTGCTAAATGTGATAATGATGCCGGCGGCAGAAGGAGAGGCGGAGATTGTGGTGGCATTAGATGCGGAGAAGGCTTTTGATAGGGTTGAGTACTCGTGGGAGGTGTTAGAGAGGTTCGGGTTTGGGGAGGGGTTTATTAAATGGGTGAGGTTGTTGTACGAGGCCCCGATGGCGAGTGTAGTGACAAATGGGAGGAGGTCCGAGTACTTCAGGCTCTACCGCGGGACAAGGCAGGGGTGCCCCCTGTCCCCCTTGCTTTTTGCGTTGGCAATTGAGCCTCTGGCCATGGCGCTAAGGGAGTCGGGGAGGTGGAGGAGTCTGGTGCGGGGTGGGGAGGAGCACCGAGTGTCACTTTATGCAGACGACTTGTTGCTGTATGTAGCAGACCCGGTGGGGGGAATGCCGGAGGTGATGGAGATTCTTGCTGAGTTTAGGAGTTTCTCGGGCTACAAGTTGAACCTGGGTAAGAGCGAGCTGTTTGTTGTACACCCGGGTGATCAGGAGGAGGGGATTGGTAGGCTCCCGCTAAAAAGGGCAGTGAGGAGTTTTAGGTACTTGGGGGTTCAGGTGGCTAGGAGTTGGGGGACTTTGCATAAGCTTAATTTTAGTAGGTTGGTGGAGCAGATGGAGGAGGAGTTTAAAAGGTGGGACATGCTACCGCTGGCGGGTAGAGTACAGTCCTTTAAAATGACGGTGCTCCCGAGGTTTTTGTTTTTGTTCCAGTGCCTCCCCATTCTTATTCCAAGGGCCTTTTTTAGGAGGGTGAACAGCAGCATCACGGGATTTGTCTGGGCGCACGGGACTCCAAGGGTGAGGAGGGTCTTTTGGAGCAGGGCAGGGATAGAGGGGCTGGCGCTGCCCAACCTCTCTGGGTACTATTGGGCGGCTAATGTCTCAATGGTACGCAAGTGGGTAATGGATGGGGAGGGGGCAGCATGGAAATGGATGGAGATGGCGTCCTGTGGAGGCACAAGCCTGAAGGCACTGGTAACGGCACCATTGCCGCTCCCTCCAACGAGGTACACTACGAGCCCGGTGGTGGCAGCTACCCTCAAGATTTGGGGGCAGTGGAGGCGACACAGGGGGAAGTGAGGGGCTCGGTGGAGACCCCGCTGCGGGGGAACCGCCGGTTTGTCCCAGGGAACATTGATGGCGGGTTCCTGGGGTGGCACAGGGCGGGCATACGGAAGTTGGGAGACCTGTTCATTGACGGGAGGTTTGCGAGCCTGGGTGAGCTGGAGGAGAAGTTTGAGTTCCCCCCGGGGAATATGTTCAGGTACTTTCAGGTCAAGGCATTTGTGAGGCGGCAGGTGGAGGGGTTCCCTTTGCTGCCTCCGTGGGGGGTAAGGGATAGGGTGCTTTCGGGGGTGTGGGTCGGGGATGGGAAGGCATCTGTCATCTACCAGGTGATGCAGGAGGTGAAGGAGGCGTCGGTAGAGGCGCTGAACGCTAAGTGGGAAGTGGGGCTGGGGGAGCAGATTGAGGAGGGGACATGGGCGAACGCCCTGGAAAGGGTGAACTCCTCCTCTTCATGTGCGAGGCTTAGCCTCATCCAGTTCAAGGTACTGCACAGGGCTCATATGTCCGGGACGAGGATGAGCAGGTTTTTTGGGGGTGAGGACAGGTGCATTAGGTGTTCGGGGAGCCTAGCGAACCATGCCCATATGTTTTGGGCATGCCCGGCACTGGGGGAATTCTGGCAGGGGGTGGCGAGGACGGTGTCGAGGGTGGTAGGGTCCAGGGTCAAGCCAGGCTGGGGACTCGCGATATTTGGGGTTGGGGTGGAGCCGGGAGTGCAGGAGGCGAAAGAGGCCGGTGTTTTGGCCTTTGCGTCCCTCGTAGCCCGGCGGAGGATCTTGTCGCAATGGAAAGATGCGAGACCCCCAAGCGTGGAGACCTGGATCAATGACATGGCGGGCTTCATTAAGCTGGAGAAGGTCAAATTCGCCCTGAGGGGGTCGGTACAAGGGTTCTTTAGGCGGTGGCAGCCTTTCCTCGACTTTCTGGCTCAACGATAGGGAACTAGGTCAGCAGCAGCAGCAACCCGGGGGGGGGGGGGGGGGGGGGGGGGGAGGAAGGGGGGAGGAACTCAGGGGGGTATTGTTTATGTTAAATTTAATTTATTTATAATTTATTTTGTTGTTCATCGGGTTTGAGGGGGGTGGGGGGGCTTGTTGTATGCATTGTTACGGGTTCGGGGGGTGTTTATTATTGTTATTAATATTGTTTTGTTGTTATACACTTTTCAAAAATTTCAATAAAAATTATTTTTTTTAAAAAAGAGGTGATTTGATCCAACTTTCCAAGATAGTAAAAGACACGTATAGAGTAGACAGAGAGAGGCTACTTTCACTGAATGGGGTGTCTAAAATTTGAGGGGCATAGTTTAGAGACAGACCTTTCAGGAGTGCAATTAGGAAACACTTCACACACACACAAAGGGTGTAAGGTCTGGAATTCTCTTCACAAAGGCCAATTTCTTTCAGATCAATGTGTCAGTGACATTGCTATCAAGCAGCACTTGCTGAGCAATAACCTGCTCATGGATGCTCAGTTCGGGTTCCGCCAGGGTCACTCGGTTCCTGATTAGAACTTTGGTTGAATCATGGACAAAAGAGCTGAACTCGGGAAGTGAGGTGGGAGTGGCAGCCCTCGATAGTAAGTCAGCGTTTGCCCTGGCAAAACTGACGTTAATGGAAATCAGGGGTAAAGCTCTCATCTGGTTGGAGTCATACCTGGCACAAAGGGAGATGGTTGTGGCTGTTGAAGGTCAATCATCTCAGGACATAATTGAAGGAGTTCCCCAGGGTAGTGTCCTAGGCCCAACCATCTTCAGCTGCTTCATCAATGACCTTCCTTCCATCATGGGGATATTCACTAATGGTTGAACAATGTTCAACATTGTTCGCGACTCCTCAGACATTGAAGCAGTCCATGGCAATATGCAGCAAGACCTGGACAACATTCAGGCTTCAGCTGTTGGTGACCCGTAACATTTGCGCCACACATTTGCCAGGTAATGACCATCTCCAACAAGAGAGACTCAAACAATCACCCCTTGGCACTCAGTAGCATTATCATCACTGAATCCACCACTGTCAACATCCCAAGGGGTTATCATTAACTAGAAACGTAACTAGACCAGCCATATAACTACCGTGGCTGCAAAAGCAAGTCAGAGATTGGGAATCCTAATGTGAGTAATGTTGTGTTAATCATCCTGGGGTAACACGGACTGCAACTGGATGCAGTTGTACTTGAAAGTAGACTCCAAACTTTGATGTTAGTTCTAATATGCTTTATTGAACTTGTTTAGCAGTGCACACAGTTTGCTGTGGGTTTGACACTCTACTAATTTAAGCGTGCTTGCTATAACTAACTAGACCAGACTAGCTCTGAGCCACGTGTAGAAGGTGCTAACTGATATATACACCCTGACTGTCACTACAGTTGTCACCAGGCAGAGTGTTGATGCCTCGTGTGTTTTATAGTGGGAAACCCCCGTCTAGTGTTCTGCCTGGTGATTGCTTGTGTTCTGGCCTGTGTGTTAATTGGCTGTACTGGGTGTCTGTCACTGCCTGTCTGTATCTCATTATGTGCATGAGTGCATATCATGACAAGTAACTCACCTCCTGACTCCCCAAAGCCTGTCAGGTATGTGCTGGAATACTTTCCACTTGGCTGGATGAGAGAAGTGAGAGGAGTTCCAACAACATTCAAGGAGCTTAACACCATCCAGGACAAAGCAGTCCGCTTGATTGGCACCTCCCATCCACTACCTTAAACATTCGCTTCCTCCACTACCGACGCACAGTGGCAGCCGTGTGTACCGTCTACAAGGTGCTCTGCAGCAACTCGCAAAGGCTCCCAGCAGCACTTTCCAAACACATGGCCGTTACCATCAGGAAGGACAAGGGCATCATGGGTGGGATTCTCCGTCCTGCCAGCCAGTGGGGGATTCCCACTGTGGACAGCCCCATGCCGTCGGGGAATCCCTGGGCGTGGGTGCGCTGCCGGTGCAATGGAGATTCCCGACGGCAGAGAATCCAGACCGAGATATATGGAAACATCAGCACCTGGGCTAATGAGCTTTTATTTATAGTAAGAGGGTTCCCTGCAGAGTAGTAAATTACAGACATTGGATGGGATTCTCTGGTCTCCGACGCCGAAATCACATTCGGTGATTGGTTGGAGAATCCCCGTTGGCACCGAAATCGGAGACGGCGCAACTTATGCGATTCTCTGCCCCCTCCAAAACAGCGAGTACGCTGCACGCTGTCAGGACGGCCTCAGGACGCCACCTGAGGCCCTCCCCCAATGCTGTGCCCCCGATGGACCGAGTTCCCAACAGTGTGGGGGGGGGGGCGTGCGCTATTTTCTTTTTCGGGAACCCGGCATGGAGGCTGCGGACTGAGTCCAGCGCCACCACAGTCCGGGGGGGGGGAGCCGATCCGTGGACAGGGGTGGCTTTGGCGGGGGCTGAGGGCAATGGTGGTCGGTGGTCCGGGGGTGCCAAGCCTGGACAAAGGGGGGCAGTTTTTGGCAGGCCGGTCTGCGCGCGGCCGGCGTTATTGTTGCACGGCGCGACCGCTGCAGGCCGCAGCCCTGCGCACGCGCGGCCACGGACCCGGAAATTCTCCGGCCATATCCGCAGGTAAAGCCGGGTCTTTACGCTGCGTGCCTGCTAACCCCCCCATCCACCAGACGGAGGATCGGTGCAGCTTTTACGGCGTTTTTTTCGGGCGTAAAACGCCATCGTTCTGGTGTCAACACATCGTCTCCCAAACGGAGCTTCCAACCCGTCGTGTTCAGTTTAGTAAGTTGATGTAATTAATGGGAGGAGTCAGGGGGTGAAGCAGCTAAGTTTTTTCAGTTTTAGTTGTTGGTTGTAAGGTGAGCTGAAGAAATGCAGCTGGAGATTCTACATTATTGTGATGGGGGGGGGGGGGTGCGGGGGGCAGGTATTTTCCTTTAACAGTCTCAAAAGATCTCTCTTTCTCAAAGCGGAGTTTCCAAGACATCTCTAAACCTGATTGCTAACTGTATTTAAAAGTGGATTGGGGTCTGTGATGGTTTTGTTGTTTGAGTGGGAATAAAGATGGCAGTTAAGGGTTATGGTGTCACTGTATTGATTAGCGTTGTTGCAGGGGTAATTGAAAGCTTCTTATGTGATGTGAAAGATATTTTAATACTGTGTTAGTAATAAAGTTTAATATACCACATCCCTATTTTGTGTGAAACCACTCCTGGAGCGAGGTTTCTTTCCTCACAGTCTTGCAAAATTAAAATAAAATATTGGGGTTTCTGCCCATTATCCTAGCCACTGATTGGGGTCTGGTCCAGGATCGTAATAAAATATAGGGGTGTAGAATCAGCTTGCTCGCTCCCCTTTTCCATGTTTCATTCGGTGCCTTACCTATCTCACAGTTTTCCCCAGTAAAGCCAGGAGCACAGTTGCAGGTGTAGATTGTTCTGTTGGACAAGCAGATTCCTTCGTGCAGGCAGGGGTTCGTCTGGCAGGGATTTGTCTCCGCTTCTGGATATATGAGGAAAACAAAAGGCAAAGTAATGAGCGAGAAACAGAGCACGGCCACGCAGCAAAGTGAGAAGAGAAAACCTTGGGGTAAGTGTGACTCACATTGATATCTGAAAGTGGACACCATCAGAATTACATTCTTTTACTTGACAAATATTATTGGTTGGTTCCCTGGTAACCTCTTCACTTTGGAGCTGAAGATTCATTGATTTTGCCCCACGTCTTCATTTGCACCCCAACCCTTTTCTTCAGGGTACATCAATAAATTATGCTTAATGTTAGATTCTAAAGGTTCAGCGATTGTTAGAGGAAGGAAAGACTGAGGGAAGGTAAAGAATTCCAAAATAAAAGCAAAAATACTGTGGATACAAGGACAGCACGGGGGCGCATTGGTTAGCACTGCTGCCTCACGGCGCCGAGGACCCGGGTTCGACGCCGGCCCTGGATCACTGTCCGTGTGGAGTTTGCACATTCTCCCCGTGGCTGCGTGGGTCTTACCCCCACAACCCAAAAAGATGTGCAGGGTAGGTGGATTGGCCATGCTAAATTGCCCCTTAATTGGAAAAAAATAATTGGGCACTCTAAATTTATATTTAAAAAAATACTGTGGACATTGGAGATCGGGAAAAAACCCAGAAAGAGCTGGGAAAAACTAAGCAGGTCAGGCAGCATCTGTGGAGAGAGAAACAGAGTTAGCGTTTCAAATCCAATATGACTCTTACTGGGAACTATAGAGAGGTAGATATGTGATGGGTTTTATGTTATTGGGAAAGGGGAGAGGGTTGGAGGGCAGAGGAGATCAAATGACAAAGATCTCATGGAACAAAAGGGAAAGGGAGTGGGGGTAATGGTGGCAGTAAATAAACAAAACATTGGTCTAGAACAGTGTTCTTCAAAGTCGGGGGCGTGACCCGCGGGTGGGTCGCGGTCGGGTGTCGCAGAGCCATTGTCCGCGGCGCTCAAAACGCCGGCTGCAAGTGACCGGGAACGTTAAAAAACAAATTCGGCCACATTGCACATGTGCGCACGATGATCGGCACACATGCACATTCCGCTAACAGGCTAAAAAAAAAATCAGCCGCATTGCGCATGTGGGCACGATGATCGGCACGCATGCGCAAATCAGTCACGCATGCGCAGTGCGGCCGCTATTTTTTTAAACGGTTGTAGCTTTTTGCTTTACAAGTTTTGTAGTGGTTTTTATTCATTTATTTTATTCATTTTATTTTTTTTATAAGTTCGGGGGGGGATTATTCATTTTTTTCATTTATTTTACTCAACTTATTTTTTTTTACAAGTTCGGGGGTGGGGGAGGGGGGTTTATTTGATAACATTCTACAGTAAAAAAATTCAGAACTTTGGACAGATGGAGACTCCATGCTTTCCGACACCGGAAGGCTTCACCTTCATCCAACAGGTTCCATTGGAGGAGCGTGTACGAGGGCCAAAGGGACCCAAAACCATTTCCTCCATTTTTGTCAGCAGCAAACAAGGTGAGAGAAAATGGTGGGTCGCGCAGGTCAGTCGGCGTGGGTCGCGAAGGTCGGCCGGCGTGGGTCGCGAAGGTCAGTCGGCGTGTGTTGCGAAGGTCGGCCGGCGTGGGTCGCGAAGGTCAGTCAGCGTGGGTCGCGAAGGTCGGCCGGCATGGATCGCGAAGGTCGGCCGGCGTGGATCGCGAAGGTCAGCCGGCATGGGTCGCAAAGGGCGGCCGGCGTGGGTCCCGAAGGTCGGCCGGGTTGGGTCCCAAAGGTTGGCCGGTTGGTAAAAATGGGTCCCCGGAAAAAAAGTTTGAAGAACACTGGTCTAGAGTAGGTCTTAATAGCACATTAAAAGGCAGCTCTGTCTGACAGCCAAACATGAGAACAGGATGATGACTTGGCCGGGGGTGGGGGGGAGGAAGTTCAAAATGGAAGACAGAGTGCATGGCCTGAAGTTGTTGAACTCAATATTGAGTTCTGGGCTCAATGTTCTGCTTTTAACACCTACAACTGGAGTCATATTTGGACTCAAAATGTTGACTCTGTTTCTCTCTCCACTGATGCTGCTAGACCGGTTATGTTTTTCCAGCACTCCCATTTTTCATTAAAGCATCCCAAGGTCCTTGGGAGGGAAAGGTTCGTGGGGAAGGAGGTGGAGGGATAGGCTTGATTTGAACCTTGGAATGAGAAGGACTGGACAGTCAAGAGAGGAAAGATAAGTGGAGTGCAGCTCATGAACAATGCATGAAATAAACATTGATCCCAAATAATGTTACATTTATGCAGCTCAACATGTTAATTATTCCTAATGGGAATGAAATCATTAAACATAATGCATTTAGTATCGATTTAAACACAAGGGAATCAACTGATAACCAAGAAAGTTTCTATCAACAAAAAAAACTATTATCAGTATCGTCACCAAAGGATCTTGACTATAATTAACAACTTGATACCTGCAAATAAAATCAAAAGTTAAACAAGAAAGTAAAGCTCCTTTTTCACTTTTCTGGATTTCCGCACTTTCAGGAACTCTCTCATGTTTTTCCTGGGCTCCTTCATTCACTGGAATGGCTACACCACCCCCCCCCCCCCCCCCCCACCATCCCGTTCCCCCCAATTCCTGCACAGTTATCTCTGGTGTCCACCAAGGATTTATCCTTGGCCCCCTTCTAGACTCTTCTACCTGCTGCCCTCAGCAACATCCTCTGAGAGCACAGGGTCCGTTTTCATACGGGCACTGATGACGCCAAGCTCTACCTCACCACCACCTCTCTCAAACCCGAAATTATCAAGCTGCTTAGCTGACATCCATGATTGGATGAGCATACATTTCCTCCGGATTAAATGCTGGGAAGACTGAGGCCGTTCTGTCCACGGTCCCAGTGATATCTCCATTCACCAATCCATTGACTCCATCCATCTGAGGCCCAACCAGTCACTCCGCTATCTTGGTGTCATATTTGAAGACGTTTACTGGCCTAACCAATAACCAGTCTTAAGGAGTCACCTATGTCACGATTGACACAAAGATCTTCCCCTGAACCACCCCCCCCCCCCATCCCCAAAATTGCCCTTAGTGTTGGGTGGGGTGACTGGGTTATGGGGATAGGGTGGAGGTGTTGATCGTGGGTAGGGTGCTCTTTCCAGGAGCCGGTGCAGACTCGATGGGCCGAATGACCTCCTTCTGCACTGTAAATGTTATGATAATCCCCGGGCTTTGGGATCTTGTCATCAGGGTCAAATGGGGGTCAGAAGTCCGCACATTGTGGGGGACAGACAAACCGCTGTGATTTTCCCTAAACTGATCATTGACGGGTAAAAGGGGGGGCTCTTCGGATTGACAGTGGCCAGGCTCCGGAAGATGGATGCTCAATGGGGCATCGCCCGGCATTCAAGTAGCAGCAGGCTGCCTTTACAGGTAAGTGAGGGAGAGGGTACCCAAGGTGGAGCTATCCTCTCTCTAACTTTTTTCACTTTAAAATGAAAAGCACCCTCAGGAGCAGGCCCACCAGTGACAAGGAGGGAACCCTGCGTGTTGTGCTGGACCCCAATCACTCCCCATTCACTCGATCTGCCCTCACCAAACAGCCTCACTGTTTCCCAATACCTCAGGCCCGCTCAGCAATCCTCCCGACGGTGTTGAAATAACCTGATATTGCCGGTCGGGATTCTCACGTGGCAGCTGTGGACTCAGTCCACGGCCACCCTGGTCAGGACCGGGGGGGGGAGGGGGGGGGGGGGGGGGGGGGTGTCAGGCGTACGGCCCATTGGGGGGTCTCTTTTTTCGGTCTGGCTCCATGGTCCGAGTCCGCCATGGAGCACGGTGCGGCCGCCGGAGGCTGCCACCGTGTCGTGTGCATGCACAGCCTCTGACCCGGAAGTGCGGAGGGGGGGGGGGGGGGGGGATTTCTTTGCAGGAATTTCAGGATTAAAACTCCACGGTTTCGATGCCGGAGTGGGGACATAGTCCCAATAATAGAGAACCCTGCCCGTGTATTCTCATTCCCACCTTTCTCCATTCCCATCCTCAATGGGGCTAAATGTCAATTAAGAATGATTTTGGTTTACGCTGAACAACGTTTCAATCATGGGGAATTGGACTGGGAGCGTTTGTGTTGAGAGATGAATAGAGGGTCAGAAAGGTGGGATTTGAGGGAGTTTTTGAAGATGGGAAGAGGGACAGTGAAAACGGAGGGGTTCACTGTTATGTTGGGAATTCTGGAGGAGCGCGGGAGAAACACACTTGGCGAGAATTGGAGAACAGAGGGATGGAGGAAATGAAATGAAATGAAAATCGCTTATTGTCACGAGTAGGCTTCAATGAAGTTACTGTGAAAAGCCCCTAGTCGCCACATTCCGGCGCCTGTCCGGGGAGGCTGGTACGGGAATCGAACCGTGCTGCTGGCCTGCTTGGTCTGCTTTAAAAGCCAGCGATTTAGCTGAGTGAGCTAAACCAGCCTGACCTGGAAGTTGTCCAGGTCAGAGCTGGGGCCTTTAGAAAGGAAACTGTTATTCAATCAATCCAATCAATCTCACCATCTCCATGCACCAACACCCTCCCATTACTCCCCATTCCTCAACTCCATACCATTACTCCCCATGCCCCAACTCCCTACCAATACTCCCCATAACCCAGCACCCTGCCATAACTCCCCATACCCCAACTCCCTACCATTACCCTCCATGTCCCAACTCCCTACCATTACTCCCCATGCCCCAACTCCCGAACATTACCCTCCATGTCCCAACTCCCTACCATTACTCCCCATGCCCCAACTCCCGAACATTACCCCATGCCCCAACTAACTACTATTAGTTCCCATGGCCCAGCTCCCTGCCTTTACTCCCCATGCCCTAACCTCCTACCATTATTCCCCAATACACTCCCATTACTCCCCATTCCTCAACTCCCTGCCATTACTCCCCTTACCCCAATTCCCTCCAATAACTCCCCATGACCCAACTCCCGACCATTACTCTCCATTCCCCAACTCCCTGCCATTACTCCCCTTACCCCAACTCCCTACCAGTACTCCCCGTGCCCCAACTCCCGACCATTACTCTCCATTCCCCAACTCCCTACCATTACTCCACATGCGCCAACTCTCGAACATTACTCTCCATGCCCCAACTCGCTAGCATCACAGCCTTGCCCCAACTCCCTACCATTACTCCCCATGCGCCAACTCCCGACCATTACTCTCCTTACCTAAACTCTCTACCATTACTCCCATGCCCCAACTCCCTACCATTACTCCCCATGCCCCAACTCCCTACCATTACTCCCCATGCCCCAACTCCCTACAACTACCCCATGCCCCAACTCCCTACCATTACCCCCATGCACCAACTCCCTACCATTACTCCCCACGCCCCAACTCCCTACCATTACTCCCCACGCCACAACTCCCTACCATTACTCCCCTTGCCCCAACTCCCTACCATTACTCCCCATTCCCCAACATCCTGCCTTTACTACCTATCCCCCAACTCCCTGCCATTACTCCCCTTGTCCCAACTCCCAACCATTACTCCGCTTGCCTCAATTCTCTACCATTACTCCTCATGCTCCAACTCCCTACCATTACTCCCCATGCCTCAACTCTCTACCATTACTCCCCATTCCCCAACATCCTGCCTTTACTACCCATTCCCCAACTCCCTACCAATGCTCCCCACGCCCCAACTCCCAACCATTACTCCACATGCTCCAAATCCCTACCATTACTCCCCATGCCCCAACTCCCTACCATTACTCCCCATTCCCCAACATCCTGACTTTACTACCCATTCCCCAACTCCCTGCCATTACTCCCCATGCCCCAACTCCCAACCATTACTCCACATGCTCCAAATCCCTACCATTACTCCCCATGCCCCAACTCCCTACCAATACTCCCCATTCCCCAACTCCCAACCATTACTCCACATGCCCCAACTCCCTACCATTACTCCGCTTGCCTCAATTGTCTACCAATACTCCCCATGCCCCGACTCCCTACCATTACACCCCATGCCCCAACATCCAGCCTTTACTACCCGTTCCCCAACTCCCTGCCATTACTCCCCATGCCCCAGCTCCTTGCATTTACTCCCCATGCCCCAACTCCCTACCATTACTCCCCATGCCCCTGCTCCCTGCATTTACTCCCCATGCCCCAACTTCCTACCATTACTCCCCATGCCCTAACTCCCTACTATTATTCCCCATGCCCCAGCTCCCTGCCTTTACTCCCCATGCCCTAACTACCGACCATTACTCCACTTGCCCCAACTCCCTACTAATACTCCCCATTCCCCAACACCCTCCCATTACTCCCCATTCCCCAACTCCTGCCATTACTCCCCTTGCCCCAACTCCCTACCATTACTCCCCATTCCCCAACACCCTCCCATTACTCCCCATTCTCTACCATTACTCCTCATGCCCCAACCCCCTACCAATACTCCCCATGCCCTGACTCACTACCATTACTCCCCACGCCCCAACATCCTGCCATTACTCCCCTTGCCCCAACTCCCTGTCATTACTCCCCATGCCCCTGCTCCCTGCATTTACTCCCCATGCCCCAACTTCCTACCATTACTCCCCATACCCTAACTCCCTACTATTATCCCTCATGCCCCAGCTCCCTGCCTTTACTCCCCATGCCCTAACTCCCGACCATTACTCCCCTTGCCCCAACCCCCTACCAATACTCCCCATTCCCCAACACCCTCGCATTACTTCCCATTCCCCAACTCCCTGCCATTACTCCCCTTGCCCCAACTCCCTACCAGTAATCCCCATTCCCCAACACCCTCCCATTACTCCCCAGGCCCCAACTCCTTACCATTACTCCCCTTGCCCCAACTCCCTACCATTACTCCCATTGCCCCAACCCCCTCCCCTTTCTCCTCATTCCCAAACACCCTCCCATTACTCCCCATTCCTCAACTCCCTGCCATCACTCCCCATGCCTCAACTCCCGACCATTACTCCCCATTCCCCAACTCCCTACCATTACTCCCCATGCCCCAACCCCCGGCCATTACTCCCCATGCACCAACTCCCGACCATTACTCCTCATGTCCCAACCCCCTACCATTACTCTCCTTACCTCAACTCTCTACCATTACTCCACATTCCCCAACTCCCTACCATTACTCCCCTTACCTCAACTCTCTACCATTACTCCACATTCCCCAACTCCCTACCATTACTCCCCTTGCCCCAACTCCCCACCATTACTCCGAATGCCCCAACTCCCTGCCATTACTCCCCATGCCCCAACTCCCTACCATTACTCCCCATTCCCCAACATCCTGTCTTTACTACCCATTCCCCAACTCCCTACCATTACTCCTCATGCCCCAACCCCCTACCAATACTCCCCATGCCCTGAATCACTACCATTACTCCCCACGCCCCAACATCCTGCCATTACTCCCCTTGTCCCAACTCCCTGTCATTACTCCCCATGCCCCTGCTCCCTGCATTTATTCCCCATGCCCCAACTTCCTACCATTACTCCCCATGCCCCTGCTCCCTGAATTTACTCCCCATGCCCCAACTTCCTACCATTACTCCCCTTGCCCCAACTCCCTACTAATACTCCCCATTCCCCAACACCCTCCCATTACTCCCCAATCCCCAACTCCTGCCATTACTCCCCCTGCCCCAACTCCTTACCATTACTCCCCATTCCCCAACACCCTCCCATTACTCTCCATTTTCTACCATTACTCCTCATGCCCCAACCCCCTACCAATACTCCCCATGCCCTGAATCACTACCATTTCTCCCCACGCCCCAACATCCTGCCATTACTCCCCTTGCCCCAACTCCCTGTCATTAATCCCCATGCCCCTGCTCCCTGCATTTACTCCCCATGCCCCAACTCCCGACCATTACTCCCCTTGCCCCAACCCCCTACCAATACTCCCCATTCCCCAACACCCTCCCATTACTCCCCATTCCCCAACTCCCTGCCATTACTCCCCTTGCCCCAACTCCCTACCATTATTCCCCAATCCCCAACACCCTCCCATTACTCCCCATTCCCCAAATCCCTGCCATTATTCCCCTTGCCCCAACTCCCTACCATAACTCCCCTTGCCCCAACTCCCTACCATTACTCCCCAGGCCCCAACTCCTTACCATTACTCCCCTTGCCCCAACTCCCTACCATTACTCCCCTTGCCCCAACCCCCTACCCTTACTCCTCATTCCCAAACACCCTCCCATTACTCCCCATTCCTCAACTCCCTGCCATCACTCCCCATGCCTCAATTCCCGACCATTACTCCCCATTCCCCAACTCCCTACCATTACTCCCCATGCCCCAACCCCCGGCCATTACTCCCCATGCACCAACTCCCGACCATTACTCCTCATGTCCCAACCCCCTACCATTACTCCCCTTACCTCAACTCTCTACCATTACTCCACATTCCCCAACTCCCTACCATTACTCCCCTTACCTCAACTCTCTACCATTACTCCACATTCCCCAACTCCCTACCATTACTCCCCTTGCCCCAACTCCCCACCATTACTCCACATGCCCCATCTCCCTACCATTACTCCCCATGCCCCAACTCCCTACCATTACTCCCCATTCCCCAACATCCTGTCTTTACTACCCATTCCCCAACTCCCTACCATTACTCCTCATGCCCCAACCCCCTACCAATACTCCCCATGCCCTGACTCACTACCATTACTCCCCACGCCCCAACATCCTGCCATTACACCCCTTGCCCCAACTTCCTGTCATTACTCCCCATGCCCCTGCTCCCTGCATTTACTCCCCATGCCCCAACTTCCTACCATTACTCCCCATGCCCTAACTCCCTACTATTATCCCCCATGCCCCAGCTCCCTGCCTTTACTCCCCGTGCCCTAACTCCCGACCATTACTCCCCTTGCCCCAACCCCGTACCAATACTCCCCATTCCCCAACACCCTCCCATTACTCCCGATTCCCCAACTCCCTGCCATTACTCCCCATTCCCCAACACCCTCCTATTACTCCCCATTCCCCAAATCCCTGCCATTATTCCCTTGCCCCAACTCCCTACCATTACTCCCCAGGCCCCAACTCCCTACCATTACTCCTCATTACCCAACACCCTCCCATTACTCCCCATTCCTCAACTCCCTGCCATCACTCCCCATGCCCCAACGCCCGACCATTACTCCCCATTCCCCAACTCCCTATCATTACTCCCCATGCCCCAACTCCTGACCATTACTCCCCATCCCCAAATCCTGACCATGACTCCCTATGCCCCAACTCCCGACCATTACTCCTCATGTCCCAACCCCCTACCATTACTCCCCTTACCTCAACTCTCTACCATTACTCCACATTCCCCAACTCCCTACCATTACTCCCCTTACCTCAACTCTCTACCATTACTCCACATTCCCCAACTCCCTACCATTTCTCCCCTTGCCCCAACTCCCTACCATTACTCCCCATTCCCCAACATCCTGCCTTTACTACCCATTCCCCAACTCCCTGCCATTACTCCCCTTGCCCCAACTCCCTACCATTACTCCCCATGCCCCAACTCCCCACCATTACTCCACATGCCCCAACTCCCTACCATTACTCCCCATGCCCCAACTCCCCACCATTACTCCACATGCCCCAACTCCCAACCATTACTCTCCTTGCCCCAACTCCCTACCATTACTCCCCTTGCCTCAATTCTCTACCATTACTCCCCATGTCCCAACTCCCTACCATTACTCCCCATGCCCCGACTCTCTGCCGTTACTCTCCATGCTCCAACCCCCTACCATTACCCCATGCCCCAACTCCCTACCATTACTCCCCATGCCCCAACTCCCTACCAATACTCCCCATGCCCCAACTCCCTACCATTACTCCCCTTGCCTCAATTCTCTACCATCACTCCCCATGCCTCAAATCCCTACCATTACTCCCCATACCCCAACTCCCTGCCATTACTCCCCTTGCCCCAACTCCCTACCATTACTCCCTATGCCCCAGCTCCCTGCATTTACCCCATGCCCCACCTCCCTACCAATACTCCCCATGCCCTGACTCCCTACCATTACTCTCCATGCCCCAACTCCCTACCATTACTCCCCGTGGCCTAACTCCCTACCATTACCCCATGCCCCAAGTCCCTACCATTACTCCCATGCCTCAACTCCCTACTGTTACTCCCAATGCCCCAAGTCCCTACCTTTACCCCCCATGCCCCAAGTCCCTACCATTACTCCCATGCCCCAACTCCCAGCCATTACTCCCCAGGCCCCAACTCCCTACCATTACTCCCCATGCCCCAACTCCCTACCATTACTCCCCATGCCCCAACACCCTACCATTACTCCCCATGCCCCAACTCCCTACCATTACTCCCCATGCTTCAACTCCCTACCATTACTCCCATGTACCAACTCCCTACCATTCCTCCCCATGCCCCAACTCCCTACCATTATTCCACATGCCCCAACTCCCTACCATTACCCCCCATGCTCCAACTCCCTACCATTACTCCCCATGTACGAACTCCCTGCCATTCCTCCCCATGCCCCAACTCCCTACCATTATTCCACATGCCCCAACTCCCTACCATTACTCCCCATGCTCCAACTCCCTACCATTACTCCCCATGTACCAACTCCCTATCATTACTCCACTTACCTCAACTCTCTACCATTACTCCCCATGTCCCAACTCCCTACCATTATTCCACATGCCCCAACTCCCTAGCATTACTCCGCTTGCCCCAACTCCCTACCATTACTCCCCAAGCCCCAACTCTCTACCATTGCTCCCCATTCCCCAACTCCCTGCCATTCCTCCCATTGCCCTAACTCCCTACCATTACTCCCCATGTACCAACTCCCTGCCATTACTCCCCTTACCTCAATTCTCTACCATTACTCCACATTCCCCCAACTCCCTTGCATTTCTCCCCTTGCCCCAACTCCCTACCATTACTCCCCATGCCCCAACTCCCTACCATTACTCCCCATTCCCCAACATCCTGCCTTTACTACCCATTCCCCAACTCCCTGCCATTACTCCCCTTGCCCCAACTCCCTACCATTACTCCCCATGCCCCAACTCCCCACCATTACTCCACATGCCCCAACTCCCTACCATTACTCCCCATGCCCCAACTCCCACCATTACTCCACATGCCCCAACTCCCAACCATTACTCTCCTTGCCCCAACTCCCTACCATTACTCCCCTTGCCTCAATTCTCTACCATTACTCCCCATGCCCCAAGTCCCTACCATTACTCCCCATGCCCTGACTCCCTGCCGTTACTCTCCATGCTCCAACCCCCTACCATTATCCCATGCCCCAACTCCCTACCATTACTCCCCATGCTCCAACTCCCTACCAATACTCCCCATGCCCCAACTCCCTACCATTACTCCCCTTGCCTCAATTCTCTACCATTACTCCCCATGCCTCAAATCCCTACCATTACTCCCCATACCCCAACTCCCTGCCATTACTCCCCTTGCCCCAACTCCCTACCATTACTCCCTATGCCCCAGCTCCCTGCATTTACTCCCCATCCCCCAACTCCCTACCATTACCCCATGCCCCACCTCCCTACCAATACTCCCCATGCCCTGACTCCCTACCATTACTCTCCATGCCCCAACTCCCTGCCATTACTCCCCATGCCCTAACTGCCTACCATTAATCCCCGTGGCCTAACTCCCTACCATTACCCCATGCCCCAAGTCCCTACCATTACTCCCATGCCTCAACTCCCTACTATTACTCCCAATGCCCCAAGTCCCTACCTTTACCCCCCATGCCCCAAGTCCCTACCATTACTCCCATGCCCCAACTCCCAGCCATTACTCCCCAGGCCCCAACTCCTGACCATTACTCCCCATGCTCCAACTCCTGACCATTACGCCCATGCCCCAAGTCCCTACCCTTACCCCCAATGCCCCAACTCCCTACCATTACTCCCATGCCCCAAGTCCCAACCCTTACCCCCAATGCCCCAACTCCCTACCATTACCCCCCATGCCCCAACTCCCTACCATTACTCCCCGTGGCCTAACTCCCTACCATTACTCCTTACTTTGCTATCTAACCCTTTCACCTTCCAAACCTCCTCAGTCCTTTCAGTCCTTCCCACCATTCCACTCATTAATATTATTAAAAAAACACATTCAATCCCAGAATTGGAGGATGCCCAATCCATTTTGTGGTTAAAAACCAAGATCTTATCTGCCCTCTCAGCTGCATGCAAAAAGACCCACGGCCCAATAATGAAGACCATTAGTTATCCATGGATCAACATCAACAAAATAGATGAACTGGTCGCTATGATGTGGAGATGCCGGCGTTGGACTGGGGTGAGCACAGTAAGAAGTCTTACAACACCAGGTTAAAGTCCAACATGTTTGTTTCAAATCACTAGCTTTCGGAGCACTGCTCCTTCCTCGGGTGAATGATATTACTAATTAAATATCATTAATTATCATTCACCTGAGGAAGGAGCAGTGCTCCGAAAGCTAGTGTTTGAAACAACATGTTGGACTTTAACCTGGTGTTGTAAGAGTTCTTACTGGTCGTTATCACACTTCCGTCTGTGGGAGCTTGCAGTGTGCAAATTACAACATGGTCAATGGTGTAGGTGGCCAGTCACTGACTGGAGGCTGTATCTTCCAGTCCTGTCGTTCGCACCTTCCGCCACTGGGGAACCCATGGCAGGGGGTCGCCATTGCCGGGAACGGAACGTCTGGAAAATCCCGCCCATTAATGGCGACACTTCAAGAGTACTCAATTGGCTGTAAAGTGCTTTGGGTCGACTGGTGAGTGTGAAAGAGGCTGCAGAAATGTCAATCTTTCGCCCTTCATCAGAACATATTCCAGAATGTTGCCCCCAAGCAACATTTATTAACTTTCTAGATTTCCTCAACATGGACAAACTTCAGGCTACATTACACATTGCCATTACAAACACAGATAATTACGAATGCAGAAAGTACATTTTATTATGCACTGCAGAATTGGCAGCGCAGTGAGGCAGTCATTGAATGATGGCCATTGATCAGGATCTATCTATTATCAGAGTGCTTGTTATTGCTGCAGATTAATGTGCCGCTCAGGAGATTCACGTTTTCAGACATTAATGGTCTCAATGTACAGTCTGTGAGACCCACTGGAATACCTAACGTGTGAGAATATCACAGAAAAGGGAGCGTAACTCGCTCATGTTTAACTATCTACCCTTTGCCTAGAAATGTGAGGTTATCCATTTTGGTAGGCATAACAGCAAAAGGGATTAATATTTAAATGATAAAATATTAAAACATGCTGCTGTGCAGAGAGACCTGGGTGGGCTCGTGCATGAGTCGCAGAAAGTTGGTTTACAGATGCAACAGGTGATTAAGAAGGCGAATGGAATTTTGTCCTTCATTGCTAGAGGGATGGAGTTTAAGACGAGGGAGGTTATGCTGAAATTGTATAAGGTGTTAGTGAGGCCACACCTGGAGTATTGTGTTCAGTTTTGGTCTCCTTACTTGAGAAAGGACGTACTGGCGCTGGAGGGTGTGCAGAGGAGATTCACTAGGTTAATCCCAGAGCTGAAGGGGTTGGATTACGAGGAGAGATTGAGTAGACTGGGATTGTACTCGTTGGAATTTAGAAGGATGAGGGGGGGATCTTATAGAAACATATCAAATTATGAAGGGAATAGATAGGATAGATGCGGGCAGGTTGTTTCCACTGGCGGGTGAAAGCAGAACTAGGGGGCATAGCCTCAAAATAAGGAGAAGTAGATTTAGGACTGAGTTTAGGAGGAACTTCTTCACCCAAAGGGTTGTGAATCTATGGAATTCCTTGCCCAGTGAAGCAGTTGAGGCTTCTTCATTAAATGTTTAAGATAAAGATAGATAGTTTTTTGAAGAATAAAGGGATTAAGGGTTATGGTGTTCTGGCCAGAAAGTGGAGCTGAGTCCACAAAAGATCAGCCATGATCTCATTGAATAGCGGAGCAGGCTCGAGGGGCCATATGGTCTACTCCTGCTCCTAGATCTTATGTTCTTATGTTTATGTTCTTATGTTCTTATAAAGTGTGTAGGATGCACAAATATGCCATCAGCACGCCCCCTACATCCACTGCGTTGGTAAGGAGCTTTTATTGCCACATGTGCAAACCAGGTTTTCAATTGCCTCCGAATAGAATGATCAAAACAACATGCAGATGCCTCGATTGTTAATTGTGTTAATCCCACAGTCTGGATTTGTGATAGCTCGTTTCATAAAGTTGGTATATTAAAAAATTACCCAGTGTGTTCTCCTTAACAAAGATGCCTAATTCACACACTTACAGACACATGCACACACAGGTACGTAACTCTTTTGAGGCCAGCCAGCTGGTCACTGATCAGGGAGCGAATCTCTTTTAGAAGAATGAGGGGGGGGGGATCTTATAGAAACTTGTAAAATTATGAAGGGAATATATAGGTTAGAAGCAGGGAGGTTGTTTCCACTGGCGGGTGAGACTAGAACTAGGCGGCGTAGCCTCAAAATAAAGGAGAGCAGATTTAGGACTGAGTTGAGGAGGAACGTCTTCACCCAAAGGGCCATGAATCTGTGGAATTCCTTGCCCAGTGAAGCAGTTGAGGCCACCTCGTTAAATGTTTTCAAGGCAAAGCTAGATAGATTCTTGAACAGTAAAGGAATAAAATGTTATGGTGAATGGGAGGGTAAGTGGAGCTGAGTCCACAAAAGATCAGCCATGATCTTATTGAATGGCGGAGCAGGCTCGAAGGGCCAGGTGGCCTACTCCTGCTCCGAGTTCTTATGTTTTTATATTCTCCAGGAAAGATCCTTCACGAAGAAAAAAAGAACTTGCATTTATCGAGCACCAGTCGCAACCACCGGACATCCAAATCGCTTCACAGACATTGAAACACTTTTGAAACGCAGTCACTGTTGTCAAGAAGGCAGCCAATAGGTGCACAGCAAGCTCTCATGGACCACCGTGAAATAAATGACCATTTAATTTGATGTTGCTTGAGGGAAAATATCGGTCAGGACACCAGAGGGGACTCCAATACTAAAGGAAAATAATTGGCAGGCGCTGGAGATCTGCCTTGGGTGGCAAGGCAGCACAATGGTCAGCACTGCTGCCTCACAGCTCCAGGATCCCAGGTTCAATTCCGACCTCGGGTGACTGTGTGGAGCGTGCGAGTTCTCCCCATGTCTGCGTGGGTTTCCTCCAAGTGCTCCAGTTTCCTCCCACAGTGCGCAGGTTAGGTGAATTGGCCATGTTAAATTGCCCCTTAGTGACCAAAATAAAATAGGTTATGTCCAGTTTCTGGGGATAGAGTGGAGGTGTGGGCTGAAGTGGGGCGCCCTTTCCAAGGGCTGGTGCAGACTCGATGGGCCGAATGGCCTCCTTCTGCACTGTAAATGCCATGATTCTATGAAAACAGAAAATATTCAGCTGGTCAGGCAGCATCTGTGAAGTGTTGACACGGAGCTAACGTTTCAGGCTGATGGTCATTCAGGTGCAACCAGACCTGCTGAGCATTTCGACACCAGGGAGAACTCTCTTAGTCTTCATAGAGTAGCGCCATGGGAAAGTTGACATCCACCTGAGAGGGCTTCAGTTTAACTTCTCACCTAAAGGACATCTATGACAGTACAGCACTCCCTCTGAACTGCACGAGGACTCTCAGCCTGGAGTGTCAGGAGCGGCAGTCGAACCCAGAACCTTCAGACTCAGAGACGAGGTCTCTGCCCAATGAGCCATGGCTGCTAACTCACTGTAAGGTGCAATTGGGTAGTCATTGGGAGAAACTGGAAAAAACTGCCTCCAAATAAAAAACACAAAAACCTCGCAGCTCCATCATCGGATGAAGGAATCTAACAGACTTAAAAATCTTACATTGCTAACAGTATTAAGCTGGCTTGATTAGCTGGGAAGGAGAATTTCTGCCCCAGGCGAGCATCCAGCCAGTGAGAGAGAGGACAAACGCAAGCAGCATCCCCTGTCCTATCGTTTGATCTTTCATCTAACTTCCCTTGAAGGGGATTGTGCCAGAAATCCGAATGACTTAAGCCAGAGAATTAAATGATTAAGATACGCGTTTGCAGTCAGCTGGGCCTGCGGCTAAAGGTGACTGACAAGAGAAGGAGCTACTTATTTTCCAATTCATACGGCACGGAGAGAGAGCCACTTGGCCCATCGCACCGATGCTGGCCCCGAGGACAAGTCAAGCAGGTTGCTGACTCACTCGTCTCTCAGTCGACAAGATATTTACAAAACCTTGATGCAGAGCATGGTGAGAAAAATGGAATTTGGAAAAATCAACAGTGATAAATTCTAAAAAGCGCTGAGACAGTCTGCTGCTTGGTGGGAGCGAGGGGTCGTCCAATATTCAGCCGGGTCGTCGGGCATGTTGGAGATCTCATCACTCTGTTTGAACTCACACACCGGCTCACAAAAGGGTTTAGACATTAAGAGATGCCCTTCCAGGAAGCAGATGCAAATTCAGCAATATAAAAAGAACCTTTCCGAATTGAGAAAATGATTTGCTGGCAATTTCTTTCAAAAAAAGGAATAATTGCGCAGAGAGGTAATTTATAATTAATGAAGCCTATGGAGCTATCTCAAGCAGGGCCATCTGCATTTAATTTTCTAACAATTAGTCACATCTTATTAGTTGGAAATGGTTCTGTTACAATGCCATCTGTCACCCTGGCGACAGACGGGTAACTGGCAAGTTAAAAGATCCTCGCAACACCTTGATGTTTTGGCTGTGATGGGTTCGCACAGGATGCCAATCTCTGTACCGTGCATAGTGTTGGAGCTCAGGTCTGCGCTGTCAGCCGAACTCGAGAGGTAACGATTGACTCCGCAAAAGAACCAGACAGGCACAAGAGGAACAGTGTAGGCCTGGCCCATCCACTTCTAACCTGGCATGAGAGTGTTGTCCGATGACCCGAGGCTGAGTAAATTGGGGCCGGACCCTCCAGAGTTCAGGAAAATGAGAGGCGATCCCACTGAAACAGACAATATTCTAAAGGGGCTTGACCAGGTCAACGCCGTGAGGTTCGGTAGGCTCGAACATGGGTTGGGAGAGTGGGCAGCATGATCAAAGACGCCTCCCACCCGGCTTATTCACTCTTCCAACTTCTTCCATCGGGCAGGAGATACAAAAGTCTGAGGACACGCACGAACAGATTCAAAAACAGCTTCTTCCCCGCTCTTACCAGACTCCTAAACGACCATCTTATGGACTGACCTTATTAATACTACACCCCTGAATGCTTCACCCAATGGCAGCGTCTATATACATTGTGTAGCTTGTGTTGCCCTATTATGAAGGGCCTCACAGTAGCATGGTGGTTAGCATCAATGCTTCACAGCTCCAGGGTCCCAGGTTCGATTCCCGGCTGGGTCACTGTCTGTGTGGAGTCTGCACGTCCTCCCCGTGTGTGCGTGGGTTTCCTCCGGGTGCTCCGGTTTCCTCCCACAGTCCAAAAATGTGCGGGTTAGGTGGATTGGCCATGCTAAATTGCCCGTAGTGTAAGGTTAATGGGGGGATTGTTGGGTTATGGGTATATGGGTTTAAGTAGGGTGATCATTGCTCGGCACAACATCGAGGGCCGAAGGGCCTGTGCTGTACTGTTCTATGTCTATGTATTCTTTTCTTTTCATGTACCAAATGATCTGTTTGAGCTACTCGCAGAAAAATACTTTTCACTGCACCTCGGTACACGTGACAATAAACAAATCCAAATCCAAATCCAGGATAAGGGGCTGATCATTTTGGACTGGGATGAGCAGAGATTTCTTCACTCAAAGGGTTGTGAATGTTTGGAATTCTCTCAAGGGGTTGTGGATGCTCCACCTTTGAATATATCTCAGGCTGAGGTAGTCAGAGCTTTGGTCTCTCAGAGAATCAAGGGATATGGGGAAAGTGGAGTTGAAGCCACAATTGCATTGATTTGCTTAGCAGGCTCAATGGGCTGAATGGCCTACTTCCTGCCCCGATTTCTTCGATGTACATGTTCTTGAGGATGAATTCCCTTCACTCAGAGTTCTGAGGGATTCTCCCCTACCCGGCGGGGAGGGGGGTCCCGGCGTAGCGGAGTGGTGCCAACTACTCCGGCGTCGGGCCTCCCCAAAGGTGCGGAATTCTCCGCACCTTTAGTATCCAAGGCCTCACATTGAGGGGCTAGGCCCGTGCCGGAGCGGTTGGCACCACACCGACCGGCGCCCAAACCGGCTCCAGCGGCCTTTGACGCGCGCCTTCTTCCTTCAGATGGTGTCTATTCTAACCCAAAATTCAGCGCCATAACCATCACCAGAATCGCCACCTGCGACATCCAAACACTCTTCCAGTGTGGGAAGCTATCCCAGCGGCTGTGGGAAATGAAAACCTATCGACTTGACATATTATGCATCAGCGAGATGCAGTGCACAGATAAGGGGCAAATCAGTCGCCCAGAAGCCTGAGCTAATATTGTGGAAACTTGTGTTTGAATCCTACCAAAGTGGTTAAGGGATTTATATTTAGTTAAATAAATATGGAAAGAAAGCCAATGTCAGTCATGATGAGCAGGAAACTAGGAGATCATCATTAAGATTCATTTGGTTATGGAAGGAAATCTGCTACCTTTAGCTGGTCTGGCCTATATGAGGACTCCAGGTCCACAGCAACGTGGCTAACTCTGAATTTCCCTCTGAAATGACTTGACAAGCTGCTGTAAGAAGATGTTTCATCACCACTTTCTCAAGGGCAATAAACACTGGGCTTCCCAGTGACTCCCATGTCCCACAAAACAAATGAGAAAAGGTGAAGATCTATTTCTTGAAAAATTGAGATGAAGGGCCATGACCCATAAGATGCAGAGCATCAACAAGGTTGGAATAAGAGAGCAGGTGAGTTGGCCAAGTGAGAGACAAGACGAGGAGGAGGCCATTCAGCCCCTCAAACCTGTTCCAACGATCTATTTAATCATGGCTGGTCTCACGCATCTGACACAACAGATTTAAATACTCAACATTTACAATATTCAGCACCTATTACCTCCTCAGTGCACCCGTGTAGAGAGGTCTGTTCCATTAAGGATCATTAAAGACGAGAGTTGCCGTTGAACAGATTTGGGGAAACGTAGATAAGATGGAGTCAGAGAATTATAATGGTACAATGCAGGAGGCCATTCGGCCCCTTGATTGTGTGTTAGCTCTTTCCAAGAGCAGTCCGATCCACCCTGCTTTACCACCTTTCCCCAAAGCCCTGTATGTTGTATCCCTGCAAGTATTTATCCAATTTCCTCCCAAAAATTACCATTGAGCCTGTCTCCGTCGCCTTTACGGGCAGTGAGTTCCCGATCACAACTCATGGTGCACATCTTCTTCCTCCCCGGCCCGCCTCTGGTTCTTTCGTCAATTAGAACATAGAACATAGAACGATACAGCGCAGTACAGGCCCTTCGGCCCTCGATGTTGCACCGACATGGAAAAAAACTAAAGGCCATCTAACCTACACTATGCCCTTATCATCCATATGCTTATCCAATAAACTTTTAAATGCCCTCAATGTTGGCGTGTTCACTACTGTTGCAGGTAGGGCATTCCACGGCCTCACCACTCTTTGCGTAAAAAACCCACCTCTGACCTCTGTCCTATATCTATTACCCCTCAATTTAAGGCTATGTCCCCTCGTGCTAGCCACCTCCATCCGCGGGAGAAGGCTCTCGCTGTCCACCCTATCTAACCCTCTGATCATTTTGTATGCCTCTATTAAGTCACCTCTTAACCTTCTTCTCTCTAACGAAAACAACCTCAAGTCCATCAGCCTTTCCTCATAAGATTTTCCCTCCATACCAGGCAACATCCTGGTAAATCTCCTCTGCACCCGTTCCAAAGCTTCCACGTCCTTCCTATAATGAGGCGACCAGAACTGTACGCAATACTCCAAATGCGGCCGTACTAGAGTTTTGCACAACTGCAACATGACCTCATGGCTCCGGAACTCAATCCCTCTACCAATAAAGGCCAACACACCATAGGCCTTCTTCACAACCCTATCAACCTGGGTGGCAACTTTCAGGGATCTATGTACATGGACACCGAGATCCCTCTGCTCATCCACACTACCAAGAATTTTACCATTAGCCAAATATTCCGCATTCCTGTTATTCTTTCCAAAGTGAATCACCTCACGCTTCTCCACATTAAACTCCATTTGCCACCTCTCAGCCCAGCTCTGCAGCTTATCTATGTCCCTCTGTAACCTGCAACATCCTTCCGCACTGTCTACAACTCCACCGACTTTAGTGTCGTCTGCAAATTTACTCACCCATCCTTCTGCGCCCTCCTCTAGGTCATTTATAAAAATGGCAAACAGCAACGGCCCCAGAACAGATCCTTGTGGTACGCCACTCGTAACTGAACTCCATTCTGAACATTTCCCATCAACTACCACTCTCTGTCTTCTTTCAACTAGCCAATTTCTGATCCACATCTCTAAATCACCCTCAATCCCCAGCCTCCGTATTTTCTGCAATAGCCGACCGTGGGGAACCTTATCAAACGCTTTACTGAAATCCATATACACCACATCAACTGCTCTACCCTCGTCTACCTGTTCAGTCACCTTCTCAAAGAACTCGATAAGGTTTGTGAGGCATGACCTACCCTTCACAAAACCATGCTGACTATCCCTAATCATATTATTCCTATCTAGATGATTGTAAATCGTATCTTTTATAATCCTCTCCAAGACTTTACCCACCACAGACGTTAGGCTCACCGGCCTATAGTTACCGGGGTTATCTCTACTCCCCTTCTTAAACAAAGGGACCACATTTGCTATCCTCCAGTCCTCGGGCACTATTCCTGTAGCCAATGATGACCTAAAAATCAAAGCCAAAGGCTCAGCAATCTCTTCCCTGGCTTCCCAGAGAATCCTAGGATAAATCCCATCAGGCCCCGGGGACTTATCTATTTTCACCTTGTCCAGAATTGCCAACACTTCTTCCCTACGCACCTCAATGCCATCTATTCTAATAGCCTGGGTCTCAGCATTCTCCTCCACAATATTATCTTTTTCTTGAGTGAATACTGACGAAAAGTATTCATTTAGTATCTCGCTTATCTCCTCAGCCTCCACACACAACTTCCCACCACTGTCCTTGACTGGCCCTACTCTTACCCTAGTCATTCTTTTATTCCTGACATACCTATAGAAAGCTTTTGGGTTTTCCTTGATCCTACCTGCCAAAAACTTCTCATGTCCCCTCCTTGCTTGTCTCAGCTCTCTCTTTAGATCCTTCCTCGCTTCCTTGTAACTATCAAGCGCCCCAACTGAAACTTCACGCCTCATCTTCACATAGGCCTCCTTCTTCCTCTTAACAAGAGATTCCACTTCTTTGGTAAACCACGGTTCCCTCGCTCTACCCCTTCCTCCCTGCCTGACTGGTACGTACTTATCATTACTTAGATTACTTTAAATCTGTGTCCTCTGGCCATTGACCCAGTTCCTGCCCACTTCCTCCATCAAAACCCTTCATTATTTTGAACACATCAATTCAGTTTTTATCTTAACCCTCTCTGCTCTAAAGAAAAACAAACCCAGCTTCTTCCAGTCTCTCCACAGATCTGAAGTCCACCATTCCTGATCGCAATCTGGTAACTTCCCCTGCATGCACTCCAAGACCTTGACAGCTGAATGACAATGGAATATATATAAAAATATACCACTAACTGTGCTGTAAAATTAAGATTCTTCATTGTTTACTGTGCTAACTCATAGATTTGTAATAGCATGCAAATCCTCATTTCCCTTGGTCTTTCTCTCCACTCTACAAACAATGGGTGCTCTTGACGTAGCATAAGCTGCTTCCTTGATGTGTGCTCTGACAAAGGAAGGTTCAGACTTGGAGATAGCTTTAACACATTTATTGAACAGTTAACAATTCTCCTACTTGGATTCGACTCTCCTGTTAATGAAAAAAAATGAATGAAAAATGAAAATCGCTTATTGTCATGAGTAGGCTTCAATGAAGTTACTGTGAAAAGCCCCTAGTCGCCACATTCCAGCGCCTGTCCGGGGAGGCTGGTACGGGAATCGAACCGTGCTGCCGGCCTGCTTGGTCTGCTTTAAAAGCCAGCGATTTAGCCTGGTGAGCTAAACCAGCCCCTGCATAATCCTGCTATAGCTACTCAGACTGACGAACCAGTCTGCTACAATCCACGTGGTGGGTGTGATGTGTTTCAAATCAACCCTGTGTACTCACTGAGTGTCTCCACTGGAAAGAGGAAGATCATGTGTGCTGTGTCCTTTATATGGGTTGGTGTAATGCCCTCCTGTGGTAGTGTCACCTCTGTGTGTATCGTGAATGCCCGTTGGTCGTGCCCTATCTTACTGGCCTATTGGTTGAATGTCTGTGTGTCATGTCTCTGGTGCTCCCTCTAATGTCTAGCTAGTCTACGTGTATTTACATTAGCCCCTTGTGTATTCACAGTGATGCATATCACCACAATGGGCTGGATGCTTCGAAACCACTTTCGAATCTCCTCTGATTATCCTCAATCCTGGTTGTGCTCTGCACTCTGTGCCTCACCTTTTCACCGAGGTGTCTCAACTTAAAAGAAAATCATGATGAAAATGATTCAGTTGGTGTCCTTCCCTTCCCCACGCCTGTGACAGGGCCTGTTTTCCAGTGAGCTGTCAGCCAAGACCAGTGCCCCCCTTCCACTCAAGTTGTATCTAAATCTAACTGGGCTGGTGGAGTCGTACGGAGAGTAAAAGTGAAACCAGGCAGGTATCAGTGCCTCAGGTGCTGCCCCTTTCGAGAGGGCACCTGTAAAAATAATCTCGGCCAGTCCCCATCAAATTAAATGAAGCTTAACACCAACTAAAGGAGCATTTTGCTATCCTGGTTGATTGATAGTTTTTTTAAACTTATTTTTTTCGTGGGGCACAATCTACCCGAATGGGACAAGTCTCGTTGCAAGCACGTTTAGCTGGGTGTTTACCTGCGTGCAAAGTGCTGAGAAACACCACTCTATTGAACGACTGTTCAGGTAGATACAGGGAACGTCCCCACGAGGCAGCACTTAGCCCCGTTTCCTGTGCTGAGGATTTCCGCTCACCGGAACCCCTCAGGGCAGAAGGAGATCGGGGCGCAATTGTGACACCGCAGGATTCCTAATCTCTGACTGAGGTGTCCACCTGTCATGGAGGGGTTAACTGTAACGGTGGGTGTTCCCTCCCCAGCACCATCCAGCTCCAGGCAAGAATTCAGAAGAGATTGTAGTGATATCATGGTTGTGTTATAATTCACCGACTGGCCACTAGGAGTCTCATTGGTATTTCAGTGCATGTTAGAGTCAGGTGACCCCTCAAGACTGGCTGGAGAGCTGGAAGAGAGACATTGGGCGGGATTCTCCAAACCCCCCCCCCCCGGCCGGGTCGGAGAATTGGCGGGGGCCGGCGTCAATCCCGCCCTCGCCGTGTCCCGCATTCTCCGGCACCAGAGATTTGGCGGGGGCGGGAATCGCGCCGCGCCTGTTGGCGGGCCCCCCCTCGGCGATTCTCCGGCCCGCAATGGGCCGAAGTCCCGCTGCTGTCATGCCGGTCCCGCCGGTGTGAATCAAACCACCTACCTTACCAGCGGGACCAGGGGGTCCTGGGGGGGGGGGGGGGCACGGGGCGATCTGGCCCCCGGGGGGTGCCCCCACGGTGGCCTGGCCCACGATCGGGGCCCACTGATCGGCGGGCGGGTCTGTGCCGTGGGGGCACCCTTTTCCTTCCGCCTTCGCCATAGTCTTCACGATGACGGAGGCGGAAGTGACCCCCTCCCCTGCGCATACGCGGGGATGATGTCAGCAGCCGCTGACGCTCCGGCGCATGCGCGGACTTCCGCCGGCCGGTGACGTTCGTTCGGCCCCGGCAGGTGTGGCGCCAAAAGCCTTTGCCGCCAACCGGCGGGGCGCTAACCACTCCGGCGCGGGCCTAGCCCCTCAATGTTAGGGCTTGGCCCCTAAAGGTGCGGGGACTTCCTTTGGGGAGCCCGACGCCGGAGTGGTTCATGCCACTCCATCCCGCCGGGACCCCCCACCCCGGCAGGTAGGGGAGAATCCCATCCATTGTTTGTGTTTGATCTTACTGTTATTCATCTGCTGTTTTGTTTATGGTTTGCCCACAGTTAATGTTCATAAATCGTTGATAGCTTTAGCTACAAGTGTTCTTATAATATAAATCAGGCCATCCGAGTAGAACATTACTGAGGTGTGGGCAGCCGGAATGAGCTCTCCCACCTCTCTGCACCTCAGGGTCTTACGCACCTAGATCCAAGGCTGACTGTTTTGCCTGGGCCCAGGAGCAACCTCACAAGATGGTCCCCAACTTGTCAGCACCCCCAATCAATCCACTTAACCTCCCCACTCTCAATCCCAACGCCACAAAATCCTCGCACAGCCATCATCCTACCCCCACCCCTCCCCCTCTCCCCATCCCAGAACGCAGAAGGTGAGGATCGCCCAGGACTTGATGTAACAGATGCAGAAGATGTTTTGTCACAGCAACGTGATTTCATTGTGATTGTTTCTTCCTCATTAATTTTCAACTAACCCCTGTCAGCATAATGCCATTTGGTAAATCCAGACATTTGCATATCTTTGGGAGATTTACAGTCGCTCGAGGGTTAGTACAATGTCTTTCACGCAATAAACTGCACGCCTTAATGTTCCTTATTATGAATTCCCTGTTCATCTCATAGATATTAAGGTCACAACTTTCCCATAAAGTTAAGACGTTTCACTGGGTAACTGTGTGAGCTACAGCGTTGCTCCAACAAGTGATAACTCATAACCTCAGGAGCATCAAACACGCGACCGAATGAAGACAGCCTTTCAGTTTCAAATGAAAGGATGAGCAACAGACACCACAGTCAGTGAGATATTTAATTCACTCTTTGAACATTAATCCTCTGTTAAATTCTGAATTACAAAGAATGACAGAGAACGGAATGGAATAGAGAAAGGCCACTCAAGGGCAGCACGGTAGCACAGTGGTTAGCACTATTGCTTCACAGCTCCAGGGTCCCAGGTTCGATTCCCGGCTTGGGTCACTGTCTGTGCGGAGTCTGCACGTCCTCCCCGTGCCTGCGTGGGTTTCCTCCGGGTGCTCCGGTTTCCTCCCACAGTTCAACGGTGTGCAGGTTAGGTGGATTGGCACTAAATTGCCCTTAGTGTCCAAAATTGCCCTTAGTTTTGGGTGGGGTTACTGGGTCATGGTGATAGGGTGGGGGTGGGGGCTTGGGTAGGGTGCTCTTTCCAAGGGCCTGTGCAGACTCGATGGGCCGAATGGCCTCCTTCTGCACTGTAAATTCTATGAAACCCAAATGGTTCATACCAGTGTGGTTTATGTCTCCTCCGAGTCAAATGGACTCCTCCCATCTGTGCCTCCCTATTCCCTCCTCCCTCGTGTCAGCATCAAGCTTCGCCTTAAATGTGCCAATGCTACACCCGCTCCTAGTAGCAGCAGTTTGTAACTCACACCACTCGCTTGACTGTCACCCTCGGCCCATCTATTAGAAAAGCAACTTCATAGGATTCGCCCCCACTTGCCCACGATTGGAATTATTCAGCTGGATAGTTCGTCGGAGCTGAATTTAATGTCAATGCCCACCAGGGTTATATGAAGCACCTTCCAGATCCTGGAGTGCTGGAAATTTCCAGGCCTAGCCTGAAGAATAATTGGGTACTCTCGGTTTATTTTAATTTTAAAGTGCCATAGCAAGCCTGTTTAGCCACGTGTTTCCGAGTGCTCGCAGAGCTGAGAAACACGATGCTATAAAACAGCGCCCGGGTTAGGTCGGAGGCCTCAGCAGGGAACGCACGGCCAAGGCAGCACAGGGCCCCATTTTGTGCACAGAGGATCTCCACTTGCCGGAATTCCTCAGTGTAGCGAGAGATTGGGACGCCATTTTTAAATCAAAAATGATTCCCCCCCTCCAAAACCCCCCGAACACACTCACACAGGGCACCCCCTGTCTGATCGCCATCATGCAGAAAATACCAGTGTGGCACCTTGGTAGTGCCAACCTGGCAGCCTAGCAATGCCCCTGCCAGCTGGCAGAGCCACCTGGGCACCTTGGTAGTGCCAGGCTGGCCCCAAGGTGGCACTGCCAGGGTGCCCAGGTGGCCCTGATCTCTAAGTGTCGTCCACACAACCCCCAACCATGGACAATGTCACAACCCCTACACACGTATGGGCATTACCCCACACCCCCTCCAAGTGATGACACCCCGCAATGGGGTTGCTGAGAGCCCTTCTTTTCAGGCCTTTCCGCGCCCCCTGTCAACCACCCTTCCAGGATCCCCATTCTTCACCCTCTCTGCACCCACTAACCCACCCTTCATACCCCCAACCCTCCTTTCATGGGCATTGCCCACCCCACCCCACCCCCACCCCCCAGGCCGTGACCCTTGGCCGTGCCGCAAGGGCACTCAGGCATCCTGTCACTGCCACCTGCCAGCTTTGTACCCAGGCACCTTGGCAATGCTAGGGTGGTGGTGCCAAAGTGCCCACATTCCAGGGGGATGACCAAGGAGCCACCCTACTCTGCCCCTGGCCACCCAGGAGCCTCCATTGGCCGGGGACCACCCTGGGTGCCATTCCACCTGGTCCACATTTGTGTGGACAAGTACTAAACGGCGCCCGGCTGGGGTCTCCCTGGGGAGGCCAGTAGAAGCCGTGAGCCAGATAGATCCAGGGTCAGCATGCCGAAGTTGCTTTTAAACCTATTTAGGCCTGCTAGGCTTGGTCTCGTCCTTTATGGGTGGGATCCTGATCATGATGCCTCTCGAGACCTGGGCAGATCTCGCGAAGCGTATCAGCTGTCGGGAGGCCCAGGCAAGGCCTCTCCCGGCATCCACGGGTCGCTGCGCGCTCCGATCCCTGTGGGAAGCGGCCGTCAGACCATGCTTATGGTTTAATTTGCTTCTGGTCAAAGTTCTGGACTCCCCTCCGGAATGCTCTTTACCTTTACAAAACCCCTGAAACCGACCTCTTTGACCAAGATAAATATTAGCCAGACCATTCCTGCTCTTCTTCCAATAGTGCATTGAACATCTTCATGGCCAGTTGAGAGGGCAGATACAGCCTCAGTTCAACACCTCATCCAAAAGATGGAATCACTGACAGTGCAGCACCCCCTCAGTCCAGCACTGCACTGGGTGGGTCAGCCAAGAGTGGGTGTTTAAGTCCCTGAAATGGGGCCTGAACCCATTGAGATCCAGCTGACATCTACAAGAGTGACTCTTGGAAAGATCTTCTGGGTTGCTACGACAAAACCTTTGACATGCCTTGCTCAGGGAGGGATGCAGGCTCTTTACTCTGAATGGAAAATCTAGGTTTGGTTGCCTGTCCTCTCTTCTATGTATCTGCCTTTGATTGCTAGCCACAGATATGCAAGTTCTAGCCAAGGGGCTAACAGGCAGGGCAGGAACCTGGCCTGAATTTGCCTTTCAGAGTCCATGACACGGAGGTCAATTGTCCTATCTATCTCACTGTGGCTATGACCATCCGGCACAGCACAGGCATTGTAACTGGGATCTTCTGGCATCAGTTACACACACACTTCCTTCACCCAAACTAAACCATCAGAGAGCTTTCAAAGGGCTTAATGAGCTGAGCAACATGCCTGTAACATTTCACAGTGATTACTGCATGTACACGTAAGGGCTGAGGAGCAGATGTGTAATGTTGCACTGTAGAACTGCTGTTTGTTTAATCAATCTCCCCAAGCTTGTCCAAAGGGTATATTTTTGCTCCAGTTCCGTGTTTAACAAGCCCCCGAAGCCATTATAAAATGTTTCTATAAAACTCACTCCACCTTTAACAAAGCTTTGCCATTTCATTCATAAATATTACAAATGATATATAACAGCAAAACCACCATTTCAGAGGACTTCTTTTCTCCCCCCCCCCCCCCCCCCCCCCCCAGTTCTTTATTCTGTCTAACATTGTTTTACAAGGTTATAAACATTTACAGTTGCTTTAATGGCACTCGCTTGGTTAATGAGTCATCAATTTGCCATGAATTCCATAGGGAGCAAAGACACATTAATAATGTTTGACACAAAGGGCATTCTGAATGGTGCCACATTCTTCTTCCCGTCTACATGTGCTTATTAAAGGTTGGCAGCTGAAAGCAAATGGAACATTTCCTGCCCCCCCCCCCTTCCCTCCCCTGCCATTTTGCACTCCGGCATTGAAGCAAATGTTTCACAAGTGCCAAAGATCTGAACATCATTGCCTTGAAGAGGGAGCCTATTATTGCTCCCGCCCCTCACGTTATCTGGGTTACGAAACAGAAAGATATTTGTCGTGCGTGTGAGGTAATCCGTCTCCCATGCCGCTGTCTAACCTCTCTCCCCGTCACCATCTTTCTTGTTCTGTCAATTGTCAGGCTTGGTTCAGTGGCACAGCACTCTCTCACCTCTGATTCACAAAGGTCGTGGGTAGACACCACGCTCCAGAGGCTTGAGCACATAATCCAAGATGTCACTTCCACTGCTGGTACTCGGGGAGCGATGAACTGTGGCAGGTGACATCTTTCAGACGAAACGTTGAAACAAAGACCTGTCTACTCTCCTTGGTCGATGTAAGAGTACTGAATCCAGTTGGGAAGCTGGGAAGTTCTCCCTGGGCCCCGGCCCATATTTACCCCTCAACCAGACCCAAAAAACAAATGATCTGTTCATTGCACACTACTGTTTGTGGGGTCCTGCTCTGCACAAATTGATGGCTGCGTTTCCTGCATTGCAACAGTGACCACATTTAAAATAGTATTTCAGTGGCTGTGAAGTGCTTTGAGATGCCTAATGTTGTGAAAGGCTGTGTAGAAGTGCAAATCTTTCTTTATTTTATTGAATGACAAGGTTGGTAACTCTTAATCTAACATCCATCTACAGTTTCCATTTTAAGAAGGTCCAAATACCTTTCCTACACATTCCTCCTCTTGAATCCTCATTAAATTTACACGGAGCCCCCGCACTCCATTTTCTATTCTTGCTCCTTCATTTCCGGGGTCTCAACACTGATGAACTCCTCAACTCCCCATCTTCGCGATTGTTTTCATTTATTCATTCAGGGGGCAATGGTGTCACTGGCAAGAGCAGGGTTTATTGCCCATCTCTAAATACCTGTGAGAAAGTGGTGTTAAGCCACCTTCGTGAACCATTGCAGTCCATGCGGTGAAGATACTCTCAAGGTGATGTTAGGGAGGGAGTCACGGGGGTCTCAGCGGCGATGAACCAACAGCAATATTTGCCCAAGTCAGAAAGCTTTGTGACTCGGACAGTTGGGGATCGGGATGTTCCCACATGCCTGCTGCACTTGCCTTTCTTAAGACCGTATGAAATGGGAGCAGAAGTAGGCCATTTGGCCCATCGAGTCTCCTCCACCATTGAGTAGCATCATGACTGATCCGCTTGTGGCCTTAACTTGGCTTTCCTGCCTGACTCCCTTGTCAATCAAAAACCTATCGAGTGATCCTATGAGAGAATAAATTTCTCCACATCTCTATCTTAAATGGGAGACCCCTTATTTTGAAACTGTGCCGTCTCATTCTAGATTCCCCAATGAGAGGAAACACTCTCCCAGCATTTACCCCACCAGGACCGGTCAGGATCTTATATATTTTAATAAATTCTTGTAAACTCCCATGAGTATAGCCCCAATCTGGTCAACCTTGTAGTGATCTGCATACCTGTGCATATATACAAGGGGTCAATGTAAATGCAATAAAACTAAGCAATCACTAGAAGGAGCACAGGAGATGTATAAATACAGACAGACCGGAAGTCAGAGGCACTCTTCACAGGAACGGCAGCTGGTGAGCAGGACACAGACAGGCAGCTCAGATGTAACATAGTATAAGTGCTGGAGAGGGAACAAACTCATACAAATAAAGCATCTACTTCAACTGTAAGACTACAATTCAGACACAAGGAATAACACACGGTACCAGGTGACTTCAGAACGCTTACTATAAGATTGCACAAGATGCAGACACAGAAAGATCGAAATGACAAGAAAATTCGTACTGGACATTTGACGTGGGGAGACTTCGCTGATTCAATGAAACTCGTTGGAACTCCACTGCAGCTGTAAACAGCCAGTAATTTAAGTCATAGATGGAAACGTTATCAACAAATGTTCGAAATATATATCATAGCTAATGATTTGAGAACAGCCTGAGAAGAAATGAAAATAGCACTGCTCCTAGCAGGACATGAAGCTCGAGAAATCTATAACGGCTTTAAATACTTGAAAGGTGAAGACAACACCAAATTAGAAGTAATACACAAAACATTTGAAGATCACTGTAACACCACTAACAGTGCTGCTTTAAGACATTCAATGCTCGGAGACCAAATTGCACAGGGAATGAGTGATGCGAAACTCAAACAATCATTATCAGAACAGAAAGGTTTAACATTGGAAATCGCAATTGAGAAGTGCAGATCACAAGAAAAAATAACTTTAAGTTTTAACAAGAAAAAACGCCGTAAACGTTCTTTTCCACGGGTCTGAAGAAGTTAAAATGGCATCTGAGCACATTTAAACTGCCCGGGGAACATAGACATAAATCTGGGTCTGCGCATGTGCAGGAAACCGCAGTAGCGCATGCGCAGTTGAAAATAGCCGTTTTTGGGCTCAGATCGTTCTGCGCATGTGCTAGCCGTGCGTGTGCAATTGAAAAAAGAAGTTTTGGGCGCAGATCGTTCTGCGCATGCGGAAGTCACGTATGCACAATCAGCAGAAGATCGAACACCGTTTGCCGATCGAGTCGGGCATGCGCAATTGAAAGAAAAGAGCGCACACTTCAAAGATGGATTTGCACATGTGCAGTTTACGAAAAAGCGCACAGTAAAGGAAAATTGATTTGCGCATGTGAAATCGATTCCTCCGCTCTACGTCTCGTGTGTCATGACGTCAGCAGACGCAGACCATGCCCATTTAAAGGGGAAATGCCCAAAAATCACAAACAAGACTCCTAAAGGCACAAAACACAAAAATTCATCCTCAAAAGGTACAACATTGCCTGAACATCTACCAGCAGTTGAAAATAACCTCCGCAGCACCCTGGAACAAGCAGTTTGCACCACCCAAAGTGAAGAGCACAATGACAAATCCAAAACAACAAAAGATGATTTGTTTATCGAAAAATATTACTCAGAAATGGCTGAGTTATTCGGATATGCTAATCATATCATCAGCGGCACGGTTGCAAAGCTCAATACGACTCTACTCATGGTAGATGAATCCAATACCACGATGGTAGATCGTCGATACGTTGGATGACAGCAACCTGTCAAATACCCAAGAAGAACACGACGCCACGCAGAGCACAATGAAAGACTCCACAGTGAGAGCGACGCAAGCCTCCACAGAGAGCTCATTGACAGACTCCAAAATGGAAGCAATTAAACACTCCATAGCGAACGCCATGCATGATCAAGACCATGAAGGTCTACCCACAGCATCTGAGCAACCAGAAGCAGACCATGAAAGTCTACCAAGCTCACGTGAACAACAAAAAGACAATGTAAGTCTACCCACTGTATGTGATAACAGTGACAATGTGATCACAATCGACATACAGGATGTGCAGGATCACTCAACAATCAGAATAGGGCTACTCATGAGTCCAGTGAGACCACGTCAATTGAAACCTCATCTACTCTAACCTATCTACAAGAAAATGAAATCTTCAAGATTTTGACTCCAGAAGAGGAGCACCAAGAAACCAAAGATGATTCAAATGAACCAGAAATGACTCCAGGAGAGGAGCACCGAGGAAGCAAAGAAGAGGAATCAAATCCACCACAAATGACTGATGTCACCAAGACCTATGCAACATCAGGTCAGCCTCACAATCCTCAAGACGAAACGCTCAATGAAACATCAGATACCACAAAGGACACTGACACCAATAACTTTGAGAATGACTCAAATTATCCATACGGAACAGTCATTGAGCGCAACAAGAACACCAAAAATCACAAGAAGCACAACAGAAACAAGAACAACTACAGCAACAACAAAAACAACAAGAACAAATAATACAAACACAACAACAAAAACTACAACAACAACAAAAACAACAAGAAGCATAACAAAGACAACAACAGCAACAACAAGCATAACAAAAACAACAAGAACAACAACAAAAACAGAAACAATAAGCATGACAAAAACAACAACAAGAATTACAACGAAAACAACAAAGACAGAAACGACAGAAACAACAACACTGAAACAACGAGCTGTACAACATGGTACAGCTCTGCACATGAAGGACAATGCAACAGCACACTCCAAAACAATGACAAGAGTGCAAACATACCATGGCATGACAACAAATCTCACAAATTCACATTTGCTCCAGAACAAACAAGCACACCAGCTTTCAAGGCAGGTGACACACTAAATCGTTACCACAAGCACAGAAAAAAGTCCACGTCAGTCAACATAAGTGGTTCGAACATTCGAACACCTCGTGATGACTTGTTGGTTGCTAAAAAACAAGAACATTGGTGACATTCACAAAGAAGTTACAATATCAATATCATCGCATCAACAACAGAAAAAAAAAACTCAACCAAACAAATTTGTGAAGTTTGGACACATAAATGTTTTTATTATGATTGGACTCATAAATATTAATTGGCTTTGTATAATAACCAATATCATCACCACTTGTACAGATATACATATCATAATGAATCTAACTGGTTTGTACGATTTTCTTTAACACTGTACAGAAAATATGTAAAAGAAAAAAGGGGGAATGTAGTGATCTGCATATCTGTGTATATATTCAAGGGGTCAATGTAAATGCAATACAATAAAGCAATCACTAGAGGGAGTATTGGAGATGTATAAATACTGACAGACGGGAAGTCAGAGGCACTCTTCACAGGAACGGCAGCTGGTGAGTAGGACACAGACAGGCAGCTCAGATGTAACATAGTATAAGCGCTGGAGAGGGAATTAACTCATACAAATAAAGCATCTACTTCAACTGTAAGACTACAATTCAGACACAAGGAAGAACACAAACCTTTCCTCGTAAAACAGCGCCTTCATCTCAGAAATCAGCCTAGTGAAACTTCTCTAACTGCTTCCAATACAAATATATCCCTCCTTAAATAAGGAGACCAAAACTATACACAGTGCTCATGAATGCCGTGTACAGGGTGGCACGATGATTAGCGCTGCTGATTCATGCTGCTGAGGACCCGGGTTCGATCCCGGTCCCAGGTCACTGTCTGTGTGGAGTTTGCAAATTCCTGTGTCTGCGTGGGCCTCACCCCCACAACCCAAAGATGTGCAGACTAGGTGGATTGGTCACGCTAAATTGCCCCTTAACTGGAAAAAAATAATTGGGTTCTCTAAATTTATTTAATAAAGTGAATGTTCTGCGCAGCTGTAGCAAGACTTCTATTTTTATACAACATTCTCTTGCAACGCTGTCCAACAGTCCATTTACCTTCCTAATCACTTGGTGTCCTGATCTCCCTGTGCACTGACGAGTCCCAGTGAGCAGAGCACCTCAGGGCATAAAACAGCCCTAAGTGCGGCCTCGGACACACGTTCCCCACTGAAGCTCCCTATTTATCCGAATGACCGTTTGTTCGCGTGGTCTCTTTCGGGAAACACTCGGCTAATCACACACTATGGGAGTGTGTTCCCATTTGGGTAGATTGCACCCTAAGTCATTAATATTGATCTTAAATAGTTGAGGCTCCAGCACTGATCCCTGAAATGGTGCACTCCTGAAAATTACCCATTTATTCTGACTCTCTGGGCACGATTTCATGGGGAAAAAAGAGACCTATTTTGGGCGCGTTTAGCGAGGTGATTCCTGGCGCCCTCAGCTCATTGGTGCACCCCAATCTCTCAACTCAGCCCCCCACGACAGCCTCTGGACCCCCCAACGTACCCATTAGGGGGTCCTCAAACCCCCCCCCCCCCCCCCCCCCACTCCAAATCATAAGTTCAAGGCACCCCCAGGCCCGATCCTCTACACAGGCAAACTGGCATCCGGGCACTTTGACACTGCCAGCTCTGCATCATGGCAGTGCCCCTGCCAGCCTGGCAGTGCCATCGAACACCGGCAGTGCCAGGGTGGCACTTACAGGGTGCCAGTGCCCAGGTGCCCTCGGGGGTGCCAAGATTCCATCTTGCCCAGAGCCCAAACACCCGGGGGCCTTCGATCTCCCGGGAGACCCCACAAGTGCCGTTACCCCTAGTCCGCGTTTGTGGAAAACAGTGGCGAAACGGCACCACGCCAGGGTCTCCAAGGTGCAGGCATTTGATCCTATGCCTTGGGAGATTTCAGCACAAACATATTTAAGTGTGCTTTACGGCACACTTAAATATGCAAATCTGAATCCCGCCCATTGAGGGCGAGATCCAGATCGTGATGCTTTTGTAAAATATGATTTCTCTTTCACAAAACCATGGTGACCATGCCCGATTTTATTATGATTTACTAAATGTCCTGCCATTACCCCTTTAATAATGTTTTTTTTAAGTAAACTAAACATAGTTTCCTGTTTTCTGTCTCCCTCCTTTGCTGAATAGAGATGTTACATTTGTAGTTTTCCAATTAACTTGGGCCTTTCCAGTATCTAGGGAATTTTCAAAATCGACAGCTAAGTGATCCACCGTCTTCAACCACTTCCTTTAAGACCCTGGGATGCTTGCCACCAGGTCCTGGGGGCTTGACAGCCTTTAGCTTCATTCGTTTACTTAGTGCTTTTTCTCTGGTGATTGTGATTCTTTTAAGTTCCTCCCCCACTTTTGCCTCTTGATTTCCCACCACTTGTGGAATATCTTCTGTGCCTTCTCCAGTGAAGACTACAAAATTCTGGTTCAAAGTCTCTGCCATTTCTTTGTGTCCCATCATTAATTCCACAATCCTCTCGGGGATCAATGCTTAATTTCGCACAGAACAGAATCCCTACACTGCAGAAGGAGGCCATTCGGCCCATCGAGTCTGCACCAACATTTTTGAAAGGCCACTCTACCTAGGCCCAATCCCCTCCCCTATTCCTGCAACGCCACCCTAAGGGGCACTTTAGCACGGCCAATCCACCTAACCTGCGCATCTATGGACCGTGGGAGGAAACAGGAGCACCCGGAGGAAACCCACGCACATACGGGGAGAACGTGCAAACTCCACACAGTCACCCACCCGAGATCAGAATTGAACCCGGGTCCCTGGCGCTGTGAGGCAACAGTGCTAACCACTGTGCCACCGTACCGCCCCAAGCGTGGCACCTTAACAGCGCCATCCTGACACCCTGGCAGTGCCCCTGCCAGCTGGCAGTGCCATCTGGGCACCTTGACAGTGCCAGGCTGGTACCCAGGTGGACTGCCAGGGTGCCAGGCTGGCAGGACCATGGTTCCCAGGTGGCACCAGGAGTGCCAGGGTTCCAACCTATCCCAGGCCCTCAGCTGTGGAATTCCTTTTCGGCCTGTCTCTCCTCCTTCAGGATGCTCCTGCCAATCTACCTCTTCAGCCAACCTTTTGCTCCTCTGGACAAATATCTCTTCCTGTAGATCAGTGTCCAGTTTTGCTTGATAACACTCCTGTGAAGCGCCTTGAGACGCTTCACTACAGTAAAGGGGCAATATAAACCCCCGCTCTTGTCGTTGTCTGCCTCAGGCCTTCACCAAGATTGCTCGATTTTTAAAAACCTGAGCGGCCTTCAACCAATCTATGTGACAGAAATCGACCGCCATTCAATTCAAACAAGACATTATGATGAATAGTGTGAAGAGTCCTTACCAAGGTCAGTCAAAGGGAAACCCTCCAGGCCACCTTTCTGAGGGAGTTTCGTCCTTGAGTCAAGCCCCATTGGTTTGGATATTCTGTCTCTGCAGGTCTGGATATTTAATGTCAGTTGACTCATGACCCTTGGGCCATGTTGTCCATTGAATGCTCTCAGGATACTTATGGGACTGTCTGTCAAATTGTGATTGATGCAGCGCAATTATAATGTAAATCAGAAGAGATAACAGATACAGTGGGGATGGCAGGACAGAGGTTGGCTGGCTGCTCTCATTAGCTTTAACACAAATCCATGCCTCAATCCCTGTTTGAACAATCTTAAGTCTTTTTGTTCCTCCTCGGAACACAATCGAGCCACAATGGGCTCAGTGTTGGCAGAGCAAGAATAAACTAAAAAGATCTTATCACAGATGAGAGAGAATGTAATTATTTCGGTCTTTGACACCTTAATTTGCTGTGAAGAAATAGATGTCACAGGGACACCCGCATTGTGCGCTGCAATGGAAAACAGACAGGGCACCGTGAGCAATGGAACACTGTATATATTTCATATAGACTTATATGTTGACAGAAGGCATAGAGATATATTCGGAGGAGCAACAATTGCAGCATCCAAAACAACTCGCCAAAAGGTACGAAAGCACAATTCAAAAACATTTCCAGAAACCAGATTTTCCACAACCGTATGCCTTCATTAAGTCAAAGACACTTTTCACTGTCCGTCGGTAGGCGTGACAATAAACAAACAAGCAAACAAACTGAAAAGTTTTGTGTATTAATTCTTTCACAGAATGTGGGCGTCGCTGGTTCGGCCAGAACCCACTACTGCCATCCCCAATTGCCCTTTGAGAAGGTGACGGTGAGTTGCTGCCTTAAACCTCTGCAATCCACGTGGTGTAGGTACACCCACAGTGCTGTTAGGGAGGGAGTTCCAGGACTGTGAAGGAACAGTCATACATTTCCAAGTCAGGATGGTGCATGGCTCGGAGGGAACTTGCAGGTGGCGGTGTTCCAGGTACCACCACCTTCTCAAGGGCAATTAGGGATGCCAAGGGCAGCACGGTAGCATTGTGGATAGCACAATCGCTTCACAGCTCCAGGGTCCCAGGTTCGATTCCGGCTTGGGTCACTGTCTGTGCGGAGTCTGCACATCCTCCCCGTGTGTGCATGGGTTTCCTCCGGGTGCTCCGGTTTCCTCCCACAGTCCAAAGATGTGCAAGTTAGGTGGATTGGCCATGATAAATTGCCCTTAGTGTCCAAAATTGCCCTTAGTGTTGGGTGGGGTTACTGGGTTATGAGGATAGGGTGAAGGTGTTAACCTTGGGTAGGGTACTCTTTCCAGGAGCCGGTGCAGACTCGATGGGCCGAATGGCCTCCTTCTGCACTGTAAATTCTATGATCTATGCCAATCAGTGCTGGCCTAGCCAGTGACACCTACATCCCATTCATTAATTTTGTTTCTTAAATTTAGAGTACGCAATTCTTTTTTTTCCAATTAAGGGGCACTTTTAGTGTGTGCCAGTCCACCTACCCTGCACATCTTTGGGTTGTGGGGGTGAGATCCACACAGGCATGGGGAAAATGTGCAAACTCCACACAGACAGTACCGGAACCGGATCGATCCCTGGTCCTTGGCTTCATGAGGCAGCAGTGCTAACCACGCCGCAAATGAATTAATAAAAGCAAAGTACAATATGACTCCTCGTCTACAGAACAACATTGTAGTAACACTCTTCTACACTTTCTCAAAGCCCTCGACATAGAAACATAGGCTGGGATTTTCCCTTCAGGAGTCTAAATGTTCCTGCCAGCAAAGAATTGGGGCTGATCTCCATTGGCGCAAGGAGAGGCGCCCAGGTCAATCTCACAGCCTTCGCCATGCAGGTTTATACATGGTGGAGAACTCGTCGGAATCCCTCAAACCTTTAGTATCAGGGTCGCCATGTTGAGTGTAAATCAGTCTGATTGCAGGTCCGTCTCACCCCCCCCCCCCCCCCCCCCCCCCCAACAATGCAAATTCTGACTCACCCCCACCCCCTGCTGACAAGGAGGGAACCCCTAAACCCTCATCAAGGATGGGTATCCTCCCCCCAAGGGAGGGATTGTTGGGGAATAATGAATCAACCCCACACCGTGTACGCAAGAGTGTGACCCGAATGCCCCATCAGCCACCCCAACAACCCCTACAAGCCCCCCTATCAGCCACCCCCATTGACTCCCCATCAGCCCCATCACCCCCCCCCCCATCAATCCCCTATCTGCCACCCCATCAGCCACCCCCAGCAGCCTCCCATCAGCTCTATCAGCCCCCCATCAGCCCCTTATCAGCCACCCGATCACTGCCCCCCCATCAGCCCCCTATCACCACCCTTCCCCCCATCAGCCTCCCAATCAGCCACCCCCATTGACCCCACCCCATCAGCCACTCCCATCAGCCCACACCCCTTGGCATTTTCAATGATACACTGCTGCCTGGCACCATGGCACCTACACCCTGGCAGTGACACCTGTTCTTGGCGCAGTGGACCCCAAGAGGAAGTCAAGGGGGTTAGGCTATAGGTCATGTGCCCCTCTGCCACTGACGGGCTGCAAACAAACAGCCCTCCAAGGGTCTTGGGTGGGTGGGCTTGGGCTGTGGGTTGGGCTTGACTCTAGTACCCCTTCCTCCTGGGATGGGGAGTCTGCTCCTTCCAGCTCTGGGCAACCTGAAGACCACGCTTGGCATGGTGATCTTAGACAGCCCTCTGCTCAACAACATCCTCCTGGTCTGAGTTGGTTAACTCTGAAGTTGGCCTCCTCATCCTGCACTGCTCTGCCTGACGGCTGAAGAGACGCTCCATTCTCTGCCGATCGGGATTTCCGATTGCAGCAGGCAGGCAGGAATGGAGTATCCTGCCCATAGAAAATAGGAGCAGGAGTAGGCCATTCGGCCCTTTGAGCCTGCTCCACCATTCAATATGATCATGGCTGATCATCTATCTCAACGCCAACGCTTTCCCCACACCCCTTGACACCTTTAGAGTTTAGAAATGTATCTATTTTCTTCTTAAATATACTCTCTTGTAATGAAGGCCAATATACCATTTACTTCCTAACTACTTACATTGCATGCTTGCTATCAGTGACTAGTGTACTAGGACACCCATGTCCCTTTATATGTCAATGTTTCCGATCACTATTTAAATAATACTCTGCCATTCTGATTTTCCATCCGAAGTGGATAACTTGAAATGAAATTAAATGAAAATCGCTTATTGTCACAAGTGGGCTTCAAATGAAGTTACTGTGAAAAGTTCCTCGTCGCCACATTCTGGCGCCTGTTCGGGGAGGCTGGTACGGGAATTGAACCATGCTGCTGGCCTGCCTTGGGTCTGCTTTCAAAGCCAGCTCTTTAGCCCTTTGCTAAACCAGACCCTCGACATTTCTGCCTCCCTCCCTTCTTAAAAACGAAGAAGGCGGCAAATATTTATCCGCATTATTCCACATCGGCCATTCATCTGCCCAATCATGGAACTTGTCTAAATCACTTTGAACCCTCTGAACATCCTTCCCACTACTCACATTTCGACAAGTTTCACGCCATCAGCAAACCAGGTTCCCTCATCCAAATCATTGATGCATATTGTGAATAGCTGGGGCCCAAGCACTGATCCCTGCGGGACCCCTCTAGTCACTTCCTGCAACTTTGAAAAAGACCCATTTCTTCCTATTCTCTGTTTCCTGTCTGCGAACCCATTCTCAATCCACACAAATATATCACCACCAATCCCGTGCACTTTAATTTCGCACTCTAATCTCTTATGTAAGAGACAGCTGAGGAAATTGTGGAGGCATTAGTGATGATCTTTCAGGAATCACTGGAGGCAGGAAGGGTCCCAGAGGACTGGAAGGTGGCTAATGTAACACCACTGTTTAAGAAGGAAGGGAAGCAGAAGACGGGAAATTATAGGCCGATTAGCCTGACTTTGGTCATTGGTAAGATTTTAGAGTCTGTTATTAAAGATGAGATCGCAAAGTACTTGGAAGTGCATGGTAAAATAGGACTGAGTCAGCACAGCTTTGTCAAAGAGAGGTTGTGTCTGACAAATCTGTTCGAGTTCTTTGAGGAGGCAACAGGGAAGTTAGACAAAGGAGAACCAGTGGACGTGATTTATTTAGATTTTCAGAAGGCCTTTGACAAGGTGCCGTATAGGAGACTGTTAAATAAGTTAAAAGCCCATGGTGTTCAAGGTAAGATCCTGGCATAGATAGAGGATTGGCTGACTGGCAGAAGGCAAAGAGTGGGGATAAAGGGGTCTTTTTCAGGATGGCAGCCGGTGACTAGTGGTGTGCCTCAGGGGTCTGTGTTGGGACTACAACCTTTCACAATATACATTAATGATCTGGAAGAAGGTACTGAAGGTACTATTGCTAAGTTTGCAGATGGTACAAAGATCTGTAGAGGGACAGGTAGTATTGAGGAAGCAAGGGGGCTGCAGAAGGACTTGAACAAGCTAGGAGAGTGGGCAATGAAGTGGCAAATTAAATACAATGTGGAAAAGTGTGAGGTTATGCACTTTGGAAGGAGGAATTTAGGCATAGACTATTTTCTAAATGGGGAAATGCTTCGGAAATCAGAAGCACAAAGGGACTTGGGAGACCTTGTCCACGATTCTCTTAAGGTTAATGTGCAGGTTCAGTCGGCAGTTAAGAAGGCAAATGCAATGTTAGCATTCATGTCAAGAGGGCTAGAATACAAGACCAGGGATGTACTTCTGAGGCTGTATAAGGCTCTGGTCAGACCCCATTTGGAGTATTGTGAGCAGTTTTGGGCCCCGTATCTAAGGAAGGATGTGCTGGCCTTGGAAAGGGTCCAGAGGAGGTTCACAAGAATGATTCCTGGAATGAAGAACTTGTCGTATGAGGAACGTTTGAGGACTTTGGGTCTGTACTCGTTGGAGTTTAGAAGGATGAGAGGGGATCTTATTGAAACTTACAAGATACTGCGAGGCCTGGATAGAGTGGATGTGAAGACAATGTTTCCACTTGTAGGAAACCTACAACCAGTGGACACCATCTCAGACTAAAGGGACGATCCTTTAAAACAGAGATGAGGAGGAATTTCGTCAGCCAGAGGGTGGTGAATCTGCGGAACACTTTGCCGCAGAAGGCTGTGGAGACGAATTAACTGAGTGTCTAAGACAGAGGGAGATAGGTTCATGATTAATAAGGGGATCAGGGGAGAAGGCAGGAAAATGGGGATTTAAAAAATCAGGCATGATTGAATGGCGGAGCAGATTCAATGGGCCGAGTGGCCTTATTCTGGTCCTAAGTCTTATGGTCTTATGGTACCAAAAGCTTTCTGGAAAAACCAAATACACCACATCCACTGATTCACCCTTATCTAGTCTACTAGTTACATCTTCAGAAACCTACAGTAAGTTTATGAGGTATGATAAGTGGCTACAAGAATTGCCTTCAATAGCCAAGCTGGGGATTAATCTAATAAAACATTTGAATCAGAATGTATTCAACCTCCTTTTCAGTTCCCTATTACTGTAAAGAATCTGAAAGAAACAACCTCATTCACATTATACAAAATTCCAGTAAATCCCTTCCTACTCAATGCTACAGGATTGAATCTCACCACCAGACCAAACCCTTTCCCAGTGCATAGAATCCCACTGGATCAAGCCTCCTTCTTTGTTCCTCTTATCTTTGCTAAAGTATGATGCCCATAAATGAAGACTGTTCTCCAGGAGAGGCTTAGGGCGGGATTCTCCGACCCCCCGCCCCGACGCCGGCTGCCGTATTCTCCGGCACTGGTGTTTGGGAGGGGATCACGCCACGCTGGTTGGGGGCCGTTGGCAGCAGCCTCCTCGGCAATTCTCCGGGCCATTCCGCTGGCGTGGATTAAACATGGTCCCACATGGCGGGACCTGGCAGGTAAGTCGGCTGGTGTGGTCCTCGGAGCGGCGCGGGAAGTTATGATCCTGGGGGGACGGGGGACGGGGGACGGGGGGGGGGGGGGACAAGGTGGCCTGGCCCACGATCGGGGCCCACCGATCTACGGGCGGGACTGTGCCATGGGGGCACTCCTTCCTTCTGCGTCGGCCCCTGTAGGGCTCCGCCATGGCCGGCGCGGAGAACACAACCCCCTGCGCATATGCCAGAATACGCAGGCCGGTCTGCGCGTGCGCGTAACCACGCCGGTGGTTCTACGCATGCGCAAGATCACGCCGGCCCTGTGGCGCATGCGCTAACTCACACAGTCCCTTTGCCGCCGGCTGGCGCGGCGCCAACCTCTCCGCCGTCCACCTAGCCCCGGAAGTAAACAGAGAACAAAGAAAAATTACAGCACAGGAACAGGCCCTCCGAGTCTGCACCGATCCAGATCCTCTATCTAAAACTGTTGCCTATTTTCTAAGGATCTGTATCCCTCTGCTCCCTGCCAATTCATGTATCTGCCTAGATGCATCTATACGCTATAGTGCCCGCCTCTACCACCTTCGCCAGCAATGCGTTCCAGGCACCCACCACCCTCTGCGTAAAGAACTTTCCACGCATATCTCCCTTAAACTTTTCCCCTCTCACCTTGAACTCGTGACCCTAGTAATTGAGTCCCCCACTCTGGGAAAAAGCTTCTTGCTATCCACCCTGTCTATACCTCTCATGATTTTGTAGACCTCAATGAGGTCCCCCCTCAACCTCCGTCTTTCTAATGAAAATAATCCTAATCTGCTCAACCTCTCTTCATAGCTAGTGCCCTCCATACCAGGCAACATCCTGGTGAACCTCCTCTGTACCTTCTCCAAAGCATCCACATACTTCTGGTAATGTGGCGACCAGAACTGCACGCAGTATTCCAAATGTGGCCGAACCAAAGTCTTATACAACTGTAACATGACCTGCCAACTCTTGTACTCAATACCCCTCCCGATGAAGGCAAGCTTTCGTATGCCTTCTTGACCACTCTATCGACCTGCGCAGCCACCTTCAGGGTACAATGGACCTGAACACCCAGATCTCTCTGTACATCAATTTTCCCCAGGGCATTTTCATTTACCGTATAGTTTGCTCTTGAATTGGATCTTCCAAAATGTATCACCTCGCATTTGCCTGGATTGAACTCCATCTGCCATTTCTCCGCCCAACTCTCCAATCTATCTATATTCTGCTGTATTCTCTGACAGTCCCCTTCACTATCTGCTACTCCACCAATCTTAGTGTCATCTGCAAACTTGCTAATCAGACCACCTATACCTTCCTCCAGATCATTTATGTATATCACAAACAACAGTGGTCCCAGCACGGATCCCTGTGGAACACCACTGGTCACAGTTCTCCATTTTGAGAAACTCCCTTCCACTACTACTCTCTGTCTCCTGTTGCCCAGCCAGTTCTTTATCCATCTAGCTAGTACACCCTGAACCCCATACGACTTCACTTTCTCCAACAGCCTACCATGGGGAACCTTATCAAATGCCTTATTGAAGTCCATGTATATGATATCTACAGTCCTTCCCTCATCAATCAACTTTGTCACTTCCTCAAAGAATTCTATTAAGTTGGTAAGACATGACCTTCCCTGCACAAAACCATGTTGCCTATCACTGATAAGCCCATTTTCTTCCAAATGGGAATAGATCCTATTCCTCAGTATCTTCTCCAGCAGCTTCCCTACCACTGACGTCAGGCTCACCGGTCTATAATTACTTTGATTATCCCAGCTACCCTTTTTAAACAAGGAGACAACATTAGCAATTCTCCAGTCCTCCCGTACCTCACCCATGTTCAAGGATGCTGCAAAGATATCCACACTCTGTTAACGCCAGAGTGGTTCACGTCCAGTATTTATATCTGTTACTAATGACAGTCAATAAATGAATAACTAGATACACTCTCACCTGGCATTGGAAAGAACGGTCCCTCAACTGAATTGTTGATACTGAGAGTGGCTGGTGAGATTGCCCAACTGCCAATCTCTTGCACCAAAGCTGATCTGTCCAGGTCTTCAGCCATTTGGTTAACGACAGCCGATTTCTTCTCTGCCGCCCCAGAACCGTCAGCTTCTTCATCCGGTGAAGACATCCTTGCTTCAGAAGGCAGCGTTTCTGGGTTGTGTGGCGCAGACGGAATCATATTCTCCCGGCCACCTTCGCTTTCTGTCTCATGCTCACGATGAATAAACTTCAGCTCCGACACCGGGGTGGAAAATGGAACAGAAGTGAAGAGCAGGGGGGCTTCTTTGAAAGCAGAACCTTCATCAGCCCTCTCTAGCCTTTCCAACCTTTGCAATGCTTCCTCTCCTAAATCGGCTGTGTCGAAGGCTGTTGCCGCTGTTGACTGTTCCTCTGTGGCCCCCTTGGCTGGTGTTAAGGGAAGCTCTAATTCTGCATTCAAATCTGCAATGGTTGGCACTATTGTGACTGCAGATATTGCTTCCTTTGTCCCTTTGGCAACTTGCACACCTGAATCGACTGTTGGACGCACGCCAAACATTTCTGAGCCTTCTTTCCTTTCTGCTACACTTGTCAAGGTTTTCTCAGTATTCCTTACAGCATTTAGCATTGTTGCCTGTAATGGCTCCTGTCCTAACTCAATAGATGTATTTGCAAGCACTGCGCTGCCTGAAGACAATGTTACTGCCACTGAATAGTCTCTGTGGGACTCGGGACCTGTTTCAATTTTATTCTGTAGCTTCTCTCCATGTAACAACAATCCAATTTCTGAGGCACTCGTCACTGTTATAGCATTTTCCCATTCTGTTTCTGACAGTTTATTCATTGTTTGCTCAATTTCATTTGAAGCCATCAGTTTTTTTGTCGGTGGCTGGCTGTTTGTTTCACCTTTGTGTGTTGCGTGCACCGCAGGGGGCTGAATAGTGCTTGGAATTTGGGTGCCTACCGATAAACCCTTCGTTTCTTGCTGACTTCCAGCCAGTTTGTTCAGGGGTCCTCCCTCCCTTTTTGATGTTGTGAAATGTGGCTCCCCTGGTTTCTCTGTCAGGCCTTCACCTTCCCCTTTTGACGTCACGATGCCGACGCCTACTATGGACAGCAGAGAGGGCAACGTCACACCTTGACTGTGCTCTTCAAAAGCCGATGGGCTGACTTGGGGTTCCTCCTCCGAGGTTTGGAGAGCTTCTGGTACACTTTCCACTGGAGCTCCCGTCGCTTCTGCCCCTCTCCCATGTCCAAGCACACGGCTTGAATGAGCTCCTGCAGGATGGAGACCGGCCTGGTGTGGGTTTTGCCAACTTGTTTCTCCGTCCCCACTCCCTCCAAGGTCAGGAGTAGCAAAGGTGCTCCCTCCCTCTTGGAGGAGTCCTGCAGAGACCGTGGGGAACCTGGTTGGAAGGGAGATACCTCTGCCAGGGTAATCTGTAACACCTTGAGGCTGCGGACCCTGCATTGCATGTGTAACATTCACCGCAGCCAATAGCTTCTCACCCTCTCTGTTCACTGTAACTCTGTCGTCCCCAGGAGAGATTCCCTGGCTGATTTTTGGCACCAGCAGAGAGATATCAGTCTGCTCCTCCGGTGCTTCGTCGCTGGTGTTTGTGGCCTGAGAATTATTTCCCTCCTCGTTTTGATTGTAGCTCCCCAATTTCCTATAAACCTCTGTGCGCTTACTCAGTGCTGAAAGATATTCTTTATCCTCTCTGGGAATCACATCCGCGGAGACTTCTGTGACCATTTCTACCTGGGTTCTAATTGTGCTGCTACTGCTCGGGTAGCCTGTCACCGTGGCAATGCTTCTGGAATGTTCTATCGCACGGGATGCAGAATCCCTCCCTCTGTGTCCGATGCCAGCTTCTTCATTTGCTTCGACCGGTGACGATTTCTTGGATTTGGGACTCTGCCTTTCTGATATCCAAGGCTCTTCGTTCGCTCTTTTGATTTTTGACCCATCCAGGTCATTCTCAATCACTGATGAAAGAACTCGCTCCTGCTCCTTGCCATTGGTAGGATCAACAGTGGCATTTTCTCTTCTATTTTGCCCTGTAAAAAACACACAAACCATAATGTTAGCTTTGGACTGATTCACGAGAACATCAGAACTCAAAACCTAGGTTCCTATTGGGTAGCCTTGTCAATTTCAATCCTCACTATATTGTCGATACAGAAATTCGTTTTGGGTGCATTGCTCCTTCAAGAAACAATTTCATATACCCTATCTCAGACTTTAATTACTTTAACTTTAATTAAAATATGTATTAATAACTATTCCAATGCATTAAAATAATCAGTCAGTGAGTCGGACCCTGAGTGCGCATCCTCATCCATACATCAATCTCCTGTTAGATATTCTGACAGAGAGGGACACAAACGAGTCCAGGAACCGATTTGTCCTGGATCTGAGGGATTGTAATAATAATAATAATCTTTATTGGTGTCACAAGTAGGCTTACATTAACACTGCAATGAAGTTACTGTGAAAATCCCCTAGTTGCCACATTCCGGTGCCTGTTCAGTTACACTGAGAGAGAATTCAGTAAGTCCAATTCACCCAACAAGCACGTCTTTCGGGACTTGTGGGAGGAAACCAGAGCACCCGGAGGAAACCCACGTAGACACGGGGAGCAGAGCGGCGCAGCGGAAGCGGGCTGGGCTCATAACCCAGAGGTCGATTGAATGCAGCATGGTGGCACAGTGGTTAGCACTGCTGCTTCACAGCTCCAGGGTCCCAGGTTCAATTGCGGTCTCGGGTGACTGTCTGTGTGGAGTTTGCACTTTCTCCCCGTGTCTGCGTGGGTTTCCACCGGGTGCTCCGGTTCCCTCCCACAGTCCAAAGATGTGCAAGTTCGGTGGATTGGCCATGCTAAATTGCCCTTAGTGTCTAAAAGGTTAGATGGGGTTACTGGGTTACGGGGTGGGGTGAAGGCATGGCCTTAAGTAGTGTGCTCTTTCAAAGGGCCGGCGCCGGCTCGATGGGCCGGATGGTTTCCTTCTGCACTGTTAATTCTATTCTATGAAAAAAAAGTTGAGTACTCTAAATTTATAACAAAAACATCATTGGAGGAGTAATCTCATACTCCTGAGCTAGACACCACATGGATTGTGAATCCAGTCAAATGGGTTTGACAAATTACTCTGAGGTGTTTTGGACCCTCTGGGGTGTCAAATGTTGTTGTGTATGCCTGCATGCCACGGCAATGTAAAGGTGCTTGGCAGAGCCAGAGTTAATGTGGTACTGGAGAATAGTACCATCCATGGTATGATGCATAGAGTCACATGGTAATAAGCTCAGAGGGAACACTCCAGAAGAAGCCTGCATGGGAGAAACACCGCCATGCACAACAACATCTAGGACCTGGAAATAGTTAAAGATTAACAATAAACAGTTCATGTTTAACAATACAAATCTAAAGAGCCCATATTACGACGTGAGGAACTGTGCAAATTGTCCTGAACGTTCTGTAACTATTTAAGGAAATGGAATTCGCTCATCCCTAACCCTCCAAACATTTATATCTTCAGATCTTGGAGTAGGTGTCAATGTGTGACTATATTCAAATCTGCACAGCATATCCTCCTGGATAGGTTGTCAACTTCCATTGGACAAATGCCTGGAAATATCATCACATGACCCACCCCATTGCTCCCGCCATTTGCTGGCCAATAAAACCATCGACATGGCGTTCCATCCACCAGTATCCAATTAAAAAGTGAATGGACACTGTTACCGGATTAGATAATTAGTTTTACAGCTTTTTCTCTATCATACCTCATATTTTTTATAACTATTGAACACAGGAGCAGCACAGCGGCGCAGTGGTTAGCACTGCTGCCTCACGGCATCGAGGACCCAGGTTCGATCCCGGCTCTGGGTCACTGTCCGTGTGGAGTTTGCACATTCTCCCCGTGTTTGCATGGGTCCCAGCCCCATGACCCCAAAGATGTGCAGGGTAGGTGGATTGGCCACGCTAAATTGTCTCTTCATTGGGAAAAAAAATCAAAAAATAATAATAATTAATGAAAATTCAAAGAAAATGAAAACTTAAAGACTGTTAAGTGTCTAGTCAAAAGATGGGGTGCAGTTCCTTGACCTTCCATTGCACATCCATACACAGGAATCAGGGATGTACCCACCTCCCAATACTGAAGGTGGTAGAGGAAATTAGTTTGATAGAGAATGTAATTGACCTTGACCCCAAATCACGGCAGGAAACCCCGCACTACTGATCCCGAAGAACAGCAGAGTGAAACAGTGGCACAGCTTATCCCAAAACCACCCTAGCTGACCTTAAGTTGATTGTGATCAGAAAGGAGAAGCTGGTCACTCATTTGCGAGCCTCTTTGTTACTGGTACTGGGCTTGCTGATGTGTGTGTGGGAGGGGGGGGGGGGGGTTTAAGCTATGCCTGTCTAATACTGAGATATGAAGCTGAGGAAGTCCTTTGCTGTGGTTCTCCAGTCTTCACTAATGTGACTGGCCTCTGACCTATGAACATGCCCATCTGGAATCAAGGGTTGCCAACCCTCTAGGAATGTCCTGGAATCTCCAGGAATTGAAGATTGATTTTCCAGGCACTGCAGCAAGCAACTTGGAACAGAAAATCCTTGTAGAGAATAAAAGGGTGGGCGGAATTGTCCATTCCAGCAGCTAAAAGTGTGCTGTCCAGCACAGCCGTTATGGGTTTATCTTAATTTTCCATCTGCCTCATTAAGCAAGTGATATTTCCACAGTTATGTTGAAGGTGTTTTAATAATTCAATAAAATCCAACCACAAATGAGAAATTACTGACCACTCGGCTTTAACATGGAGCAACTCCTGCTCGCCTCCTGGCTTGTACAGTCTAAATCCGATTGATACTGGTGCCCAACATTGATTATTGAGGGGATGTCTCTAAAGCACAATAATGAAACAGTGATGCATATCGCCAATTAGGGGATCTCTACAAATGCTCACAGTATAGGAGTTAATTTTAAACCTTTTTCTCCCTGGTAGAAAACAGATGGCAAGATGTTAAAAATCATTGGAGCGTGTTGTGTACTAACACCTCATTCTCTTACTGCAGAGTTCAAGTTTAATATAGCCTTCAGGTAGCAAGATGACCAGTTCAAAGCCACACTCTAAATGTGCAGGCTGGGCCTCATTGACATTATTGGGCCCTGACTCAACCAGAAGCTGATGAGGCCAGAAGAGGTACATTTCTTAATTTGTTTTTACAGCTTACTTATCGTGCGGGGATCACCCTTTAGGTCGCTCTAGGACAACTGAGGCCGCGCGTTTCTTGGATCCAGTGGGCAGCACGGTAAGCAGAGTGGTTAGCACTATGGCTTCACAGCGCCAGGGTCCCAGGTTCGATTCCTGGCTTGGGTCACTGTCTGTGTGGAGAATGCACGTTCTCCCCGTGTTTCCTCCCGGTGCTCCGGTTTCCTCCCACAAGTCCCAAAAGGCGTGCTGTTGGGTGAATTGGACTTTCCGAATTCTCCCTCGATGTATCCGAACAGGCGCCGGATTGTGGCGACTAGGGGCTTTTCACAGTAACTTCATTGCAGCGTTAATGTAAGCCAACTTGTGACAATAAAGATTATTATCATTGTAAAGATTATTACTATTATTTCCAGTCATGAGGCCCTCCTCGAAACTCCCTCACCCTAATCTTGTTCAAGTGTCGGGGATCGTTTCATCAATCCCTGGCAGTCGGTGCCACCCGACAAACGTCCACCCCGGCCTGCCCAACAGCTGCCACTTCCTGCCAGTCGGGGGCACTTTGTCAGGGGCTCGGGCGATGAGAAGCAGGTGATTAGTTGGTGATAACGGTGGAATGGCGGTAATGTCAACAGACTGGTTAAACCGGGGGCCCAGGCTAACGCAAGGCAGCTGGTGGAATTTAAATTCAAGTAATTCATCAAATCTGCACCATAAAGATAGTCCCAGTAATGGTGGGATTATGAAACGATCATCGATCAACGACCCATCTAGTTCACTAACGTCATTTTGGGAAGGAAGTCTGCCATCTTTACCTGGTCTGGCCTACATGTGACTTCAGAACCACGGCAGTGTGGTTGACTCTTAACTGCCCTCTGCGATGGCTGAGCAAGCCACTCAGTTCAAAGACAATTAGGGATGGGCAACAAATGAGGAGCAAAAATTGCCAGCGATGCCCCCATCCCATGAAAGAATAAATAAAGAAATGAGAACACAGGTGATAAAGGACCAGGTCCTGTCGAAATCAGGAGGCTCCGCTTGTCAACTCTGCCCTTTTTGCACAGAGAGTGAAAATCAGGTATAATGATATCAGATTTATGATGCTGACCTAAGCTCCTGATTCCAAACCCTCGCCCTCCCCATGACCACCCAGTTCCACCTCCCTAACATTGCTCCACCCTCCTACCTCAGTCTTGGTTACCTCTAGACTTGACTGTATCCCAAAGAGTTCCTGGTCTTTCATTCTCAGCAAACTTGAGCTCATACAAAATTCTGCTGCCTGTAACCTTATTGGCACCAAATCCCTTCCAGCTATCAATCCTGTGCTCCGTGACTGAGATCAACACCCGGTGTGACACTGCCTGGATTTTAAATCCCTCCGTGGCCTCACCCCTCCCTAGCTCTGTAATCTTCTCCAGACCCACAACACCCGGGATATCTGCGTTCCTCCCATTCTGAACTCCTGTGTATCCTCGATTGCCATCATTCCACCATTGACAGCGATGCCTCCAGCTGCCTATGTTCTGAAATTTCCTCCCTAAACCTCTCCAACTCTCTTTTCAAGGAGGACACACGTTAAAAGTTAACTCTTGGGCCGTGGTACTGGCCATCAACCCTGTTATCTCTCTATGTGGTCGCCATCGAACCTTCCCTTTGATACATGCAGCACAGTAGCATTGTGGATAGCGCAATTGCTTCACAGCTCCAGAGTCCCAGGTTCGATTCCGGCTTGGGTCACTGTCTGTGCGGAGTCTGCACATCCTCCCCGTGTGTACGTGGGTTTCCTTCGGGTGCTCCGGTTTCCTCCCACAGTCCAAAGATGTGCAGGTTGGGTGGACTGGCCATGATAAATTGCCCTTAGTGTCCAAAATTGCCCTTAGTGTTGGGTGGGGTTACTGGGTTATGGGGATAGGGTGGAGGTGTTGACCTCGGGTAGGATGCTCTTTCCAAGAGCCGGTGCAGACTCGATGGGCCAAGTGGCCTCCTTCTGCATTGTAAATTGTATGTATAACGATTCTGTGACGTGTTTTGGGACATGTTACCACATTAAAATCATCATATAAATGCAACGCGAGCTTGTTGAACATTACAAGAATTCCTGCTGATGCAGGAACTCTATAATTGCTATAAAAAATAAATAAAATGCAGCCGCCCACTCACGATAGCTTGGGTTCTGGACAAACTTTACTTCTTTCTATATCGACTGAAATATATTTTGCACAATACTGAGGTTGCTTTCCTGTTCTATTGGACAACCCAACTATACATGAGTGAATAGCTGATGAGTCTCGGGCTCTAAGCTAAAGGGAAGAGAAGTTAATTAAGTCCCATAGGATAAACTTAGTTTCTTGGACTAGTGAACTGAAAGGTTTTTTTTTAACAAATCAAATGAGTGGCAAAGGGATTGTAACAGAGCCTTTTAAAGTTACTTGCTAACAAATCAACATTGTCAGGGATAGCCCGATACAGATGCACTCATAATATAGAACTGGCTAGGTCATAGAAGGCAGAGAGTATCAATAGAAGGGTGCTTTTCTAATTGGAGGGCTGTGACTGGTGGTGTTCCGCAAGGATCAGTGTTGGGACCTTTGCTGTTCGTAGTATATATAAATGATTTGGAGGCAAATGTAACTGGTCTGATTAGTAAGTTTGCAGACGACACGAAGGTTGGTGGAATTGCGGATAGCAATGAAGACTATCATAGGATACAGCAGGATTTAGATCGTTTGGAGACTTGGGCGGCGAGATGGCAGATGGAGTTTAATCAGAACAAATGTGAGGTAATGCATTTTGGAAGGTCTATTGCAGGTAGGGAATATACAGTGAATGGTAGAACCCTCAAGAGTATTGACAGTTAGAGAGATCTTGGTGTACAGGTCCACAGGTCACTGAAAGGGGCAACACAGGTGGAGAAGGTAGTCAAGAAGGCATAAGGCATGCTTGCCTTCATTGGCCGGGGCATTGAGTATAAAAATTGGCAAGTCATGTTGCAGCTGTATAGAACCTTAGTTAGGCCACACTTGGAGTATAGTGTTCAATTCTGGCCGCCACACCACCAGAAGGATGTGGAGGCTTTAGAGAGGGTGCAGAAGAGATTTACCAGGATGTTGCCTGGTATGGAGGGCATTAGCTATGAGGAGAGGTTGAATAAACTTGGTTTGTTCTCACTGGAACGAAGGAGGTTGAGGAGCGACCTGATAGAGGTCTTCAAAATTATGAAGGGCATAGACAGAGTGGATAGTCAGACACTTTTTCCCAGGGTAGAGGGGTTAATTATTAGGGGGCATAGGTTTAAGGGGCAAGGTTTAGAGGAGATGTACGAGGCAAGTTTTTTTACACAGAGTAGTGGGTGCCTAGAATTCGCTGCCGGAGGAGATGGTGGAAGCAGGGACGATAATGACGTTTAAGGGGCATCTTGACAAATACATGAATCGGATGGGAATAGAGGGATACGGACCCCGGAAGTGAGGAGATTTTAGTTTAGTCGGGCAGCATGATCGGCGCAGGCTTGGAGGGCCGAAGGGCCTGTTCCTGTGCTGTACTTTTCTTTGTTCTTTGTTCTTTATAGCGCTCACTGCTATTTAACTGGATACATCTGCTGCTGATTCCCTCTGTTTAAATTAGGGTGAGACTAATTTTCAATGGGTGAGTAGAGAAAGAAAAGATGCTGGCCGGGATTTACTAAATGGGAATAAAGTCCCATAGCGAGCGCGTTTTGGCCGCGTGATTCCCCTCGCTCACAGCGCGGAGAAACGCAAGGCTAGAAAACGGCACTCGCGTTAGGTAGAGGGCCTCAGCGGGGAATGCACAGCCGAGGCAGCATATAGCCTCGTGTCGGGCACTGAGGAGCTCCGCTCTGGTGGAAAGCTTTACATTTTAAATGGCGTCCCGATCTCTGTAGCCCCCAAAGCGACTCCCGACCCTGACCCCTCCAAGCCCCAAAGCAGTTATGGGAGGGTCCCCAGGGTCCTCCCTAGCCCCTGCACAGGGCACCTCTGGCCCAATTGCCACCGTGCAAAAATTGCCACCTAAAATTGGCAGTGCCCCTGCCAGCTGGCAGTGTGACCTGGTTAGTCCACGACTAGCACCCAGGTGGCACTTCCAGGTTGCCAGGCATTGCCAGGGTTCTTGACAGTCAGTGCCAGGGTGCCTGGCTGGCACCAGCAATGCCATGGTGCCACCCTGCCCAAAAGGTAGATCCCCAATCTCCTGGGAGACCCCCACAAGAGTTGATCCATCAGGACCCCCATTTGTGAAGACCATTACTGAACAGCATCACACAAGGTCTCCAAGACAAAGAAGATAGATACCTCGCCTCGGGTACTAAGGGAATCTGCACATTAAAGTGAGACTAGCTGTCTCACCCGAATATGCAGATTTGCCAAAAAGTGATCCCACCCAAAATGGGAGGGGTTTACTTCGCAAAGTCTCGTGAGATCGCCTTGGATCCCGCGGGGTGTTGCGAGCCGGGTGGGTCCCGGGAGCGGGGGGTCTCCCGACTTCGATCAGCCACGCTGCGCCGCGGCGAGCTGCTTTGCGACTGTAGCTTGGCCGTAAAATCGCGCCCGTGGCATTTATGTAGCTCCTTTCATGACCTCAGCACGTCTCAAAGTATGTTACAGCCAAGTACCTGTTGCAGCAGAGTCGCTGTTCTACTGTAAGGGCCACGGCAAGCAGTTTGTGCACGGCATGCTCCCAAACAACAATGTAATCATGACCAGATTATCTGTTTAATTGATGCTGGCTGAGGGATAAATGGAGCCAATCGAGAACATCCCTGCTCCTCCTTGAAATAGTTTTGTAGCATCCACCTGAGAGAATAGACAGGGCCTGGACTTTAAGGTTTCTGACAGGTTGGCACAATGTGACAAAGCAGCACTCCTTCAGTCCTGCACTGGGAACGCCAGCCTGGACTTTGTGCTCAAGCTTCTGAAGTGGAGACTCGAATCCACAGCTTTTGGACTGAGAGATGAGAATTCTTCCCACTAAGCCACAGCTGTCAAGAAGCCTCCATCCCATTGTCATAATATCCACTCATGTATATAATGAGATGCAGACAGGCTGTGATTGACACATAGGATGACCAATGAACACACAACATAGAACAACCAATCACCAGACAGGACACCACCACTATAAAGCTCACAGGGCATTAAGACTCCCGCTCTTTTTCGGGACCCAGACACTGAGACAGTCAGAGTGCACAAGTCAGTGGACATTATTGCCATGTGGTAGCTAGTAAGTCTGGTCAAGCCAGTAAGAGGTGGTCAGTAGGATTAGTAGAGTGTCAACCCACAGCTGAACATGTACAGCATTCCATAGTTAAATAAAACAGTGTTGGATCATCTCCGGTGTCAGACGTTTGTTTCCAGCTTCCCTGTATCCAGTTGCAGCCAGCATCAAACCAACCCGCCTAACACATCACCCATAATATTGGTGCCAATTTCCACCCCATCATGGTCCCTTTGCACCGATACATTCAAACTCTTGCTTTGCCTCTTTCTGCTCATTTACATATAATTTACAGTACAGAAGGAGGCCATTCGGCCCATCGAGCCTGTACCGGCTCTTGGAAAGAGCACCCTACCCAAGGTCAACACCTCACACCCTATCCCCATAACTCAGTAACCCCACCCAACACTAAGGGCAATATTGGACACTAAGGGCAATTTATCATGGACTCTGTAGCTGTGAGATTTCCTCTGTAGCTGTGAGATTCGAGCGAGTCCAGAAGATTACCGAGTTTAACCTGCGCTTTTCTCAAATATCTGACACGTACGATTAAAAGTTCACGTTTCCTTTTAAAAGGCAGGTGATAAATATTGTGCCCAGCTTGTTTCTGCTTTCTGATCCTTTCATCTATTTCTTCCTCTTTTGACGAACAGAACTAAGGAGGAAAAAGTCAATGGATAAGAAGCTGGTCCATTGTTTGTGCTTTCCTCCTTTGCTGGACTCACAAGATAAACACAATCGCGAAGAGGGAGAATGAGCTTGGAATTACATAAGGACATTTTGCTGCTTCCTTAGAAATATCCTGAATTCTTTACACACAATTACTTTGGAATGAATAAAGGCCGCAAGCGTAGATAAACATGACAGCCATTTCGTGCACAACCTGGTTTCAGAAAGCATCAACATAGTAAATAGGCCAATACATAGAATGATAGAATCCCTACAATGCAGAAGGAGGCCATTCAGCCCATCGAGTCAACACCGAACCTCTGAAAGAGCACCCTACCGCAGCGCCCCAGCGACTATGCTACAATAGGTACTTGGCGGTAACATACTTCAGGATGTGCTGAGGTCAAGAAAGGACCTATCCTTGTAACCCCACCTAACCATTTGGACACAAAGGGGCAATTTAGCACGGCCAATCCTGCTAACCTGCTCATCTTTTGGATTGTGGGAGGAAACCCACGCAGGCAGTCACCCGAGGTCGGAATCGAACCCAGATCCCTGGCGCTGTGAGGGAGCAGTGCTAACCACTGTGCCGCCGTGTAACAATCTGCTCCAACTCGTCATTACGATGTCACCGCAGCATTCTTCCTCCGAGTCAAGAGACCGTGAGTTCAAATCTCACTCCAGAGAACTGAGCACTAACGTTCAGTCTGCCACGTGCTTGCTGCACAGCCCCACCTCCCCTCTCAGGGGTGGCACGGTAACACAATGGTTAGCACAGTTGCTTCACCGCTCCAGGGTCCCAGGTTCGATTCCCGGCTTGGGTCACTGTCCGTGCGGAGCCGACACATTCTCCACCGCCGGGAATTTCCAAAATCCCGGCTAAGTGTTGACGCCGGCCTAAACACCGGAGTGTTTCACGCCGGCGCCAACGGGCCTCTTGGTCCAGCGATTCAGTGGCCCACAGGGGGCCAACACGGCACCGGAGTGCTCCACTCAGCTCCGGCGCCAATACGCAGTCCTGTGCTGTCGCCGCGGGTCCGTGCATGCACGCAGCGGCCGTTTCTGCGCCGGCGCATGCACGCAGCGGCCGTTTCTGCGCCGGCGCATGCACGCAGCGGCCGTTTCTGCGCCGGCGCATGCACGTGGTGGTCGTTTCCGTGCCGACGCTGCACAACATGATGTAGCGACACTGCAGGCCCGCGCGGAAGAAGGTAGCCCCCCCCCCTTGATGGCGCACGCCCACCAATCGGTAGCCCCCGATCGCGGGCCTGGCCGTCGTGGAGGGCCCCCCCCCCCCGAGTCCATCCGCCCCCCCCCCCCCTCCCCCACCAGGCCGGCCGCTCCTGCCGGTTGGCACCATATGTGAACCAGGCCGGCGGACCTCGGCCTGAATTTGGCCAGAGTCGACCTTGTGGAATCGCCACAGGGGCCTCTTTCAACGGCCCCTGACCATCGCCACGTCGACCGTGCGCGCACGACCGGCGTCGATTCTCCGGTCACCGGAGAATCACGTCCCAGCATCAAAGCGGCATGGCTGGAATTTTCGGCGTCAACGGCGATTCTCCGACCCGCCGCGGGCTTGGAGAATCCTGGTCCCCGTGTCTGCGTGGGTTTCCTCCGGGTGCTCTGGTTTCCTCCCACAAGTCCCAAAAAGATGTGCTGTAAGGTGAATTGGACATTCTGAATTCCCCCTCTGTGTACCTGAACATGCGCCGGAATGTGGCGACTGGGGGATTTTCACGGTAACTTCATTGCAGTGTTAATGTAAGTCTACTTGTGGCAATAAAGATCATTATAATGTGGTTGTAAAAGATCGCGTGTCACTTCAAGAGCAGGGGAGTTATACCCCCAGTGCTCTAGCCAATATGTATCCCTCAATGAACATGACTAAAAACCCATTATCCGGTCATTGTCATATTTTTTGTGGATGTCTATTATGTGCAACTTGGCTGTTGCATTATGTAATTTGCAATAGTGGCTACACTTCAATAGGACTTCACTGGTTGTGTTTTGAGGTTCTGGAAGCAACTATAGAAAATAGATTTATTCTTTCTTCAGAGGAGCAGCAGACTCCTTGTCGTTCACCTAAATAATGCCGTGGGACCCTTTACACCTGGTGGGGAAAATGGAGCCTCAGTTTAGCATCTCATCCAAAAGATGTCCATCGAATAGAGTCAATTCCATAAAATGATGAAAATTAGTTATCTGACTTCACTGCCGTTATCCTATATCCCCACAAGACTCGATGGGCCGAGTGGCCTAATTTTGCTCCTATGTCTTGAGACTGACCTTGCTGTGGACACTCCTATCCTGACACAATGAACGTGCAGATGTTAAGTCAGTTGCACTTCAGCAGAAGGAATCTCTTTGCACCGACGTCAATCGCTTTGAAACTCATCTCATTACCCCACTGAAGATTCATTACTTTCGCAGAAGTGAGAATTACATCTACCCTCTCCCTGGATCTGAATTCTTGACTCAACATCCGTCTCCAACAGAAATGGCTCCCATCTTGATGGTAACCATGACAACAGTTTTCAGAATAGTCTCTGGCAGCTCTGACTAGAATATGTGTCGAACAATTATGTTGCACAGCAACGTACAGCACCAAAACAAACTCTTCGGCCAATCAGCCCATCCTTTACTCAAGTCCCCTCTCATTCTTCCACATCTAGCTCAACAAACCTTTATTTCCATCTCCCTCATATTCGCTGGGCCAGATTCTCCACTTCTGAGGCTAACTGCGGATGATCTTTGGTGTTTTATGTGGAAACAAATTGGTGGTGCCCCCTCATCGATGCTACAACCGGTGTGTAGCTAGCAGCCACGCCGAAGAATGGCCAGGTCCATGGTCACGCATGCGCACAGCGACGACCTTCAGCGGTCGTGCTGTAAACCATGGCGCTGCCCGTATGCGGATCCGACCTGCCAGATAATGCCCCCCTGGCCACCCCCCACCAGTCCACCCCAGCCCTCGCGGTAGTCCCCCCCCCCCCCCCCCCCCCGGCCAGCAGCACAGCTCCCGCCCAGCTGTAGCGGCGTTGGACACAGTCCGCAGCCGCCACGCCGAGTTCTCGCACGGCTGAGACCACACGTCAGCCGCGCGGTCGGGAACCTGGCCCATCGGGGACGGGACATCGGGGGAGGGCCTTCAGGTGATGCACTGAGGCCGTCCCAACGCTGTGCGCCGCGCACCGCGATGATGCCGCTTCAGAGGCGGAAGAGCATACAAAACCTGCGTCAAACAGGCGCCGTTCCCCGATTTCAGCGTCAAAAAGGATTCTCCACCCATTATGAAATCGGCGTCGGGGAATGGAGAGTCCCGCCTCCTTTACTTTCTTCCAACTCAGATATTGTCCTCCTCCCGTTTAGGAATTTCACTGTTTCCACAGAACCTTCCACTCGCACAGGATCTCCTGGCACAGAGCCAAGTACTTGAAAGTGTTGTCAAGTAGGAAGTACGGCAGCCAATTCGTGCAAAGCAAGCTCCCACAAACAGCAATGTGATAATCACTAGATATTCTGCTTTTGTTATATGGATTGAGGGATAACATTTGGCCAGGGCACTGGGGAGAACTTCCCTGCTCTTCTCCATATAGCGGCCATGGGATCTCTCACATCCACCTGGGGGAGGGCAAATGGGGCCTCCACCACAACCCCTAAAGGCAGCATTTCTAACAGTGCAGCAAACCCTCAGCACCGCACTGGATTTCTAAGCTCATGTCCCGCAATCATCTGAACCGTGAGTGAAACGGTGCTAGCCAATGAGCCCGACACAGGATTGTGAACTTTACCCGCACCATTGAAACTGACCAGGTATTCCGAAACCGGACAATTCACTGCATTTAAAAAGAAACTGCCTAAACTCAAGCTTTGTTCTGTAAACAATTATCTTACATTAGGATCTCCTCGTTCATCGACCAGTGGAAATAAATTTTCCCTGCTTTCACACAGAGCCTTCTTCGTTCAAGTCAATTTGCGCACAGCGTTCCCCCACAAGTAGCAACGTGGTAATGACTCGATAATCTGTTTTCGTGATGTTGGAAGAATAAATATTGATCAGGACGACGGGGAAGAACTCAGCCACTCTTCTAGACAGTGCTGTGGAATCTCGCACGTCCATCAGACAAGGCAGGTGTGGGGCGTCCTTTTAATATCTGACCCGAAAGGCAACTTCTCCAGCGGTGCAGCACTCCCTCAGCGCTGCACTGGTGCATCAGTAATGACTATCTGCTTATTGGAGTGGGTCTCGCATCCGCTTTGTATTCGATCTGAGGGACACGACTGGTGAAGAGGGGCTGGTACCAGGTGCAAGGGGCCGAATGGCCTTCCTCACAACTGGACCGCAGGGATTTCGTAGAATCGTAGAAAGCTATGGCACTGAAGGAGGTCACTTAGCCGACCCTTTCTGTAATGACCAAAAATGAGCCATTCTGGGGCGGCAGGGTTGCACAGTGGTTAGCACTGCTGCCTCACAGCCCCAGGGTCCCAGGTTCTAATCCGGCCTCGGGTGACTGTCTGTGCGGAGTCTGCACGTTCTCCCCGTGTCTGTGTGGGTTTCCTCCGGGTGCCCCGGTTTCCTCCCACAGGTTAGCTGGATTGGCCATGCTAAATTGCCCCTTAGTGTCCAACGGTTAGGTGGGGTTACTGGGTTACGGTGATAGGAGGCGTGGGCTTAAGCTTAAGTAGGGTGCTCTTTCCAAGGGCCAGTGTAGACTCGATGGGCCGAATGGACTCCTTATGCACTGTGATTTAGTGAACTTCATCCCATTTTCCTTCTCCTTATTGGTACATAGCTTTTTGAAGGTTACAGCATGTCAAAGACAAATCGAGTAATTTTTAAATGTCGATGTCTGCCTCTACCACCCTTTCAGGCAGTGAAGGTACAGACCCCACCACCCTCTGGGTTACAAAGGTTCTCAACTCCCCTCTAAATCTTACAGCAAATTATTTTAAATCTATGCCCCCTGATCGGCTTCTCTGCTCAGGGAAATGAATCCTTCTTATTCTCTCTATCTAGGCCCCCTCATAATTCTATACGCCATAATTAAAATCTCCCCTCGGCTGCTCTGTTATAAAAAAAACAACTCCAGCCTATCCAATCTTTCCTCGTGGCTAACATTCCCCATTTCTGCTGGCAACATCCTCGACAATCTCCTCTGTTCCGTCTCTAGTGCAGTTGCATCCTCCCCGTAATGTGGTGACCAGAACTGTGCAGAGTGCTCTAGCTGCGGCCTAACTAGTGGTTTATACAGTTCAAGCATAACCTCCCAGCTCTTATATTCTAAGCCTTGGCTAATAAAGGAAAGACTCCTGTCGTCCTTCTTAACCACCTTATCTACCTGTGCTGCTACCTCCAGGAGTCTGAATATTAACTCCAAAGTCCATCTGTTCCTCGACACAACAATACTGGCCCTACCCCCACCATTTTGTATTCCCTAGCTTTGCTTCTCTCTCCCTAAGGCATTACCTCATATTTTCACATATTTAATTCAATTTGCCAACTTTTCTGCCCCCCTGTCTAGTTCATTGCTATCTTCCTGCATCCCACAGCTCTTTCCTCACTATCAGCCACACGGCCAGTTTTTGTGCCATCTGCAAGCTCCGACGGCCTCCCCGTGGCGTGTTTCTTGGCGGCGGGAGGAGGCCTGCCATTGGCCGGTGACAGGATCTTCTGGTCCAGCTGAGGCCTGCCATTGGCCGGTGACAGGATCTTCTGGTCCAGCTGCTTTCAATGGAATTTCCCATTGAATCCACTTCACGCCACCAGGGAAACCCGCAGGACTGTACAATCCCACTGCCGTGAACAGGTGGAAGATCTCACTCTACATTATTGTGGGTCTATTTTGCATAATAGAATAGAATCGCTACAGTGCAGAAGCAGATCATTTGGCCCATCGAGTCTGCACCAACTCTCTGACCCTATGGTCAGGCCCCCACCCTATCCCCTTAACCCAGTAAGCTCACCTTCCTAACCTTTTGGACACGAAGGGGCACTTGATCATGGCCACCTGCACACCGTTGGGCCGTCTGTAGAAACCGGAGCACCCGGAGGAAACCCACGCAGACACGAGGAGAACGCGCAGACTCCGCACAGCCAGTGACCCAAGGCCGGAATTGAACCCGGGTCCCTGGCGCTGTGAGGCAGTAGTGCTAACCACTGTGCCACCGTGCCAACCTGTAGCTGGAGATTGGGGTGGGAGAGAATAGCTACACGTTGCATTGTGTAGTTGCTTGGCTAAGCATGAAAATAAATGGCCTGGCAGCCAGAACATTGTGAATTAAACATGCTTTATATAGTCATCCTGAAACAGGATACATGACCGCAATTTATAAACAGGGCCGCTATTCAAGTCCTCACGCGCCCCTATGTAACTAAATTCAGTTGGAGTTGAAGGCAGTGCTTTGGGAGTGATTTCTCAGCAATATCATTCATCTCCCAATGATTGTTTCAACACAGCTATGTTCAGCCAAGCAGAAAATTCTTGCATACAGGAATTGAATTGTTTGTGAGAGTCGGCGGAATTCGGTATTCCCTGATGATGTAAATTTGCACATGCTCTGAGAAATGATTACCATGGTAATTCGCACAGGGCCTATTGCGCAAAGTTTAGATTTTTCTTTGGATTATCATTGGATAGTTTTGTCCCAACAAAATAGTTTCAAATTCCTAGCGGTGCACATCACCAAAAATCTGTCCTGGTCCACTCACGTCGATGCTATCACCAAGAAAGCACAGAGCGCTTATACTTCCTCAGGAAACTAAGGAAATTCGGCATGTCCACATTAACCCTTACCAACTTTTATAGATGCACCATAGAAAGCATCCTATTGGGCTGCATCACAGCCTGGTATGGCAACTGCTCGGCCCAGGACCGCAAGGAACTTCAGAGAGTCGTGAATACCGCCCAGTCCATCACACAAACCTGCCTCCCATCCATGGACTCCATCTATACCTCGCGCTGCCGGGGGAAAGCAGGCAGCATAAACAAGGATCCCTCCCACCCGGCTTACTCACTTTTCCAACTTCTTCCATCAGGCAGGAGATATAGAAGTCTGAGAACACGCACAAACAGACTCAAAAACAGCTTCTTCCCCACTGTCACCAGACTCCTCAATGGCCCTCTTATTGACTGACCTCATTAACACTACACCCTGTATGCTTCATCCGATGCCAGTGCTTATGTAGTTACATTGTATATCTTGTGTTGCCCTATTATGTATTTTCTTGAATTTTGTTTAATTCCCTTTTCTTCCATGTACTGAATGATCTGTTGAGCTGCTCACAGAAAAATACTTTTCACTGTACCTCGGTACACGTGACAATAAACAAATCCAATCCAACCCAATCCAAGTAGAGTTTATCTTTACAGAGGGGGAATGAGAGAGGAAGGTTTCATCGCAATGTTCCCACCTGCTGTCCTGTAGGTACCAGCTATTGGGATACATTTCTAAAGATACTGTAAAACTCTCATACCTCAAAAATGTTTAACTCGAGAGGAGGTGAATAGGGGAGAGTCAGTCAATTCTGGTATGATTCACATTCAGTGGGCTGGACTCTCTGTTTTTGGGACTATGTCCCACTGCTGTCGTAAAAACTGTGGCCTTTCACGACAGAAAAACTGACATATTCCCAGCCCTGCAGGGGGCTAGCAGGGACCCATCGGGAAGCTCACAGCTTTTGCTGCAGGTACGGGCCCCCGCACTTCCGGGTCAGAGGCCCCACATGCGCATGGCGGCGGCCTCCAGCGGCCGCGCCGTGCTCCATGATGGACTCGGACCGCAAAGCTAAACCTCCCAAATAGTGCCCCCGATGGGCCGCGCGCCCAAGCCTGACTGCCAGTCCAAAATTTGCCCGGTGCCGCATAAGGCCCACCCTGTCCTCCGATTGGCCCGCCCCCGACTGGCGGCCACGGACTTATCATATCGGCAGGACCATGTTAGATCCACGCAGTCGGGAATTCAGCCGGTCGGGGGCGGAGAATTGCGGGGAGGGCCTCCAGAAATGGCCCCAGGTAGGGGACACGCAGCGCAGCGTACTCGGCATTTTGGGACCCGGAGAATCGGGGAACCGACGCTGGTCCCGATTCCGTGCGCGGAAATGGATTCTCCGCTCCGGCGCCGGCTGCGATTTCAGCATCGGGTTGCGGAGAATCCAGCCCAGTGTTTTCCATCGCACACACTAAAGCGCCGTCTCATCTGTCACATTGAAGCAGACAAAGTTTTTACAGGATTCGATATGGAAGGATGTTTCCCCTGGTTACGGCATCTAGGTTGGGGACACAGTCTCAGGCTAAGGGGACTGAGATGAGGAGGAATTTCTTCACTCAGAGGGTGGTGAGCCTTTAGAATTCTCTACACCAGAGGGCTGTGATGTCTCAGTTGTTGAGTATATTCAAGACAGAAACAATGGGCGCAATTTAACTAAATGGCAACAAAGTCCCACAACGAGCGTGTTTAGCCGCCTGTTTCCCAGGGCTTGCAGTGCCGAGAAACACAACACTATAAAACGGCACTCATGTTAGATAGAAGGTCTCAGTGGGAACGCGTGGGCGAGTCCGCACAAGGCCCCGTTTTGTTCGCCCCGTTTTGTTCACTGAGATGCTCCACTGGCCAGAACTCCACAGTGTAGCAAGAGATCGGATGCCATTTTAAAATGGCGGCCCAATCTCTGGAGCCCCCAAAGCAACCCCACCAAAGCCCCAATGCACTTGGGAGGGTCCCTGCTTCCCCCACCCCGTACCTCACACCCACAGCCACGCAGTGCCCCCCAGCTCAATCTCCACCATGAAAAAAATGCCAGCTTGGCACCTTGGCAGTGCCAACCTGGCAGTGATCATGACATGCCAGGCTAGCACCCAGATGGTACTGCCAGGGTGCCCGGGTGGCACCTGCAGTGTCAGGGTATCAAACTGCCCAAAGGGCATGCAACTGGACCAGTACTGAACGGTGCTCGTCCAAGGTCTCCAAGGCAAAGGAAATTGATCCCAACACCTCGGGTACCTCGGGAATCTGCACATTAAAGTGAGACTAGCTCTCTCACTTTAATATGCAGAATTGCCAAAATGTTATCCCGCCCACAATGGGTGGGATTTATATCGCACTGTCTCGGGATATTGCGTTCGATCTCCTTTCTGGCGCAGCGTGGCTGTAAAATTGCACCCAACAGATTTCTAGATATTGAGGGATATGGGGATAGTGCAGGGCAAAGACGTTGGGTGGGATTCTCCGTCCTGCCAGTCCCGGTTTCCGGCGCTGCCTAGCTGGCAGCGGGATTGCAGCCCCACGCCGTCAGGAAACCCGAGCGACAAAGCGGAGGATAGGAGGTCAGCCATGATCTAGTTAAATGGCAGAGCAGGCTCGAGGGGCTGAGCATTTAAATTTCTTCCCCAGGGCTGTAATAACTTTAGGGACAAGGGAGGTAAATGTTCCCCAAAGTACAAAACAAAAGGCTCATTCTGTGACAGCATCAATTAGATTACAGTCAGTTCATATTTAGTGGAGGATTGTGACAGAGTTCAAAGATATACCGGCGGAGTGGATGGGCATGTGACAGATTTATTTATTCTGTCCCAGGATGTCGGCTTTCATTGGCAAGGCCAAGGTTTATTGCCCATCTCTAATTGCTCTTGAACTGAGTGTCTTGTTCGACCATTACATTGCTGTGGAACTGGAGTCACATGTAGGCCAGACCGGGTAAAGGCGGCCGATTTCCTTCCCTAAGGGACATCAGTGAACCTCTTCGGCCTCAACTAGAATGTTGGCCGGGGTTCTCAGACCTGGGTTCGGCCTGTCACCGCTGCCAGCGAGAACAGGGAATTTGGCGCTCAGTGAAAACACCAATCGCTGCAGTGAGACTAGAGAATTCCAGCCATTGTGTTCACTTCTGCAAGGCATTGGAGAGGGTCCAGGAATGATGTAGAAGAACAGTCCTGGAGATGAGGATTGGACAGGCGAAGCTGGGTTGTTCTCAGAGAAGAAAGAGCGGAGATAAGCTAGAGGCGTTCAACATCATGAGGGGGCAGTGTAGTGAGGGAGAAGCTGTTCCCATTGGTGGAAAGGTTGGGAACGAAAGGATACTGATCTAAATTGACGGAGAGTGGGGTGGAAGTAGATCCAATCGTGGCTGTCAAATTAAATATATTATCTGAAGGAAAAAGATTTGCGGAGCTGCAAAAAGGCAGGGGCGTGGGAACAGCTGACTTGCCCTCATGTCAACACGGGCCGCTCCTTCCCTGCGATGACCGTTCGATTCCATCCATGAAGAATATGTGCCTCCGGACACAGTGGGAATCCCGCTTCCTCGGAACATCAAGCAAACCTCTGAGGCCTAGCAGCTAAAAATACACAAAATGGATTTCATTTACGTCTTTATTGATTTGAGGTTGCTGAGATACAAAGGATAATCAAAGAGAGGCGTCGCCCAATCCCTCACAATCACAGACATCATGCTGAGGTCAAGCATGAGTCACAGGTTTATTCCCAACATTGTGCCTTGAGCAGAAAATCACAGTCTGGCTCTTAAAGGAACTCTGATTAATGCTGCCGGTGCCCAATCTCACACCAAATCCCGTTCACCCATCGTGGCAGATGGAATGCAATGTGGAAAAGTGTGAGGTTATGCACTTTGGAAGGAGAAATGGAGGCATAGACTATTTTCTAAATGGGGAAATGCTTAGGAAATCAGAAGCACAAAGGGACTTGGGAGACCTTGTTCAAGATTCTCTTAAGGTAAACGTGCAGGTTCAGTCGGCAGTTAGGAAGGCAAATGCAATGTTAGCATTCACGTTGAGAATACAAGACGAGGGATGTATTTCTGAGGCTGTATAAGGCTCTGGTCAGACCCCATTTGGAGTATTGTGAACAGTTTTGCGCCCCGTATCTAAGGAAGGATGTGCTGGCCTTGGAAAGGGTCCAGAGGAGGTTCACAAGAATGATCCCTGAAGAGCTTGTCGTATGAGGAACGGTTGTGGACTCTGGGTCTGTACTCGTTGGAGTTTAGAAGGATATGGGGGGGTGATCACATTGAAACTTACAGAAAATTGCGAGGTCTGGATAGAGTGGACGTGGAGAGGATGTTTCCTCTTGTAGGAAAAACTAGAAGCAGAGGACACCATCTCAGACTAAAGGGAAAATCCTTTAAAACCAAGATGAGGAGGAATTTCTTCAGCCAGAGGGTGGTGAATCTGTGGAACTCTTTGGCACAGAAGGCTGTGGAGACCAAATCACTGAGTGTCTTTAAGGCAGAGGTAGATAGGTTCTTGATTAATAAGTGGATCAAGGATGATGGGGAGAAGGCAGGAGAATGGGGATGAGAAAAGTATCAGCTATGATTGAATGGCAGAGCAGACTCGAAGGCCCAGTGGCCTAATTCTGCTCCTATGCCTTATGATCTTATGGTCATCCCTCTACTCATCGACCTACATTGGTTCCCAGTCAAATAACGTCTCGAGTGGGAATCTCCCCACCCCCACTTCCCTACCACTCCATGTGGTGCGTTTTGTGTCAGCAGAGGTGGCTCGCTGTTGGCCGGAGGCAGGATCTTCCAGTCCCGACGCTGTCAATGGGGTTTCCCTGTTGTTTGCATCCTCTATCACTGGGGAACTTCAGTGGGGTGGGGGGTGGGGGGGTTGGGGGGGGGGGGGGGGGCATTGACCGAAGCGGAAGATGTCGCCGGCGGGAACAGTCAGAACATTTCGGCTCTCGATCTTGAACTCTCCCTCCTTGAATTCAAATCCCTCTTTAATTTGGCCCCTCCTTAGCTCTGTAATCAACTCCGCAACCTCCGCGATCTCTGCACACCTCCACTTCTTGCCCCTTGAGGCATTCCTGATTTTAATCTCTCCACCATTGGTGGATACGCCTTCGGGTGGCTGAACTCTTAAGCTCCACCCTTTCCTCCATAACTCTCTCTACCTCACTGTCTCTCTATCCTTCTTGAAGATTCTACTTAAAATAAAAGCCTTTGAACGTGTGTTCGGTCATCTGGCGTCCTATCCCCTCATGTGACTTGGTTCAACTTTTGCTTTATAGCATAGTTGTGAAGCACCTTGGGACATCTTCCCTCTGTGACAGGCGCTGTGGAAATGGTAAGCAGGTGGAACTTGCCACCACAGAAAATAGTCAAGGCAAATGGCACAGACTAATTCAAGGTGAAGCTGGATAGAGGCATAAGGGACAAAGGAATAGGAGGATATGTTGATGGGATGAAGCAGGGTGAGAGGAGGCTCATACCGGGCATAAACACAAAGTTGTTGGTCCAAGTGTTGAACCAAATCCGATTGAACTGTGCGAGGATCGGAACAGCCTGGGCATTGTGCCATTCCAGTCCCAGAGAGTAGTGAGATTGGGGAATGAGTTGCCAGCTGGTGTGTTGGTTATTGATTGCCTTCAATAGCGGGTTGGACTGGCTCCTGCCTGTGGCACAGATGGTATCATATCGAAATGTCTTTGTTAATAAAACTTGGTTCCTGTGATGTCCTGGACTGGGTTTGATCACCTGGTGAATTGCTCGGAGAGGAACATTTCCTCGATTGTTTCCTTGTTAAGTATTTTCTTTTCATTAGGATTTCGACATGACTACAGGGACTGGCGTAAAGTCAGGGTGGTGACGGGGAGAGGAGTCGTGCTTTGTCACAATGTTCGCCATCTGGATGTGCGGAGGTGGGCTGGAGGGAGCATTTGAAACTCCTGCCGATCGATCTGGCATTTTAGTGCTATGCATTGATATAAATTCCATTGCAGCCAATTAATAACAGACGCGCACAAACGAATGAGAACATGCATTGCCAACTGTAACGGGCCAGGGTTTAGAGAACCCCAAAGTGTATCATGGAGTTCACCTGACCCACAACTTTTAATAGATTGTGGTATGGGGAGCACACGGCCCACTCTACAGGTGTGGTACAGCAGAAATGGAAAAGTATTTTTTTTGAAGCAAAACAATGTTTATTCTATGAACTCAAGGTAACCTTTTTAAAACATACAGTGAATATCTTAGCAACCATTAATTCAAATACAATCCCCAAAGAACACAACACAAAGTAAACCTTTAAGCTTTCCTTTTAACATCCATATAACTTAAAACACCTTTTATCAGAAGCACATCAGGTTAAAGTCACTACTGTTATTAGTTTTAAGTCACCAGGATCAATTTACAGTCTTTAGATTACAGAGAGAGGTTCATACACCTCTGGCTGTGACTGCAGCTATCCAGCTCTGAAAACGAAACTAAAACACACTCTGCAGCAAACAGCCTAAAATGAAAGTAAAAAGCTGACAGACAGCCCAGCTCCACCCACTCTCTGACATCACTGCAGTGGTAAACATCCATTTCTTAAAGGTACTCTCACATGACACAACAATGCTCACATCCTGAGAATGGATTCTTCAAAAATTCTTGATAGTGTGGGGCATTGAACCAGGAGCATCCAACACCTAAATCAGTGGTAAACAATCTTTTTAAAAAAAATTTAGAGTACCAAATTTATTTTTTCCAATTAAGGGGCAATTTAGCGTGGCCAACCCACCTACCCTGCACATCTTTGGGCTGTGGGGGTGAAACCCACGCAAACACGGGGAGAATGTGCAAAGTCCACACGGACAGTGACCCAGGGCCGGGGACAAACCAGGGACCTCAGCGCGTGAGGCAGCAGTGCTAACCACTACGCAACCGTGCTGCCCTCAGTGGTAAACAACTTAACCAAACAAACACCATTCTAAAATTAGGTTACACCCCATTTTTAGGAAGTAGAGATAGTTAGTTGAGTAACTTGAGGAAGCCAGTGGTAAGAGAACAGAGATTTATTTAACCACATACAATATTTTGCTCAAGGCAGCAATTTGCTCGCACTCCAGTCCTTGTTGGGAGAATGAACCACACCAGGCCTTGCTTTGGGCCGGCTTTTATGTTCGCTTGTAAGAAGCTCCAACTTGGTGGCCTCCACCCCCCTATCTGTGAAGCTCGTACTCCACGAGTCCTATGGGGAGATCAACAATGGCTTCCACGTAGGCCTCATGGGGGCTAAAACATCCCTCCTCCACCCCAACGTCTGAAAGTCCCCCTTCAGCGGCCAACGGTGGGGTCGTCTGCGCTGCTTTGCCCAACGCTGTGTCTCAGCCTGTGGCAGCTCAGGATCTTAGAATCATAGAATCCCTACAGTGCAGAAGGAGGCCATTCAGCCCATCGAGTCTGCACCGACCCTCTGATAGTGCACCATAACCAAGATCCTTCGCCCTATCACTGTAATCCCATCTAACCGTTGGACATTAAGTGGCAATTTATCACGGCCAATCAATCTAACCTGCACATCTTTGGACTGTGGGAGGAAACTGGAGCACCCGGAGGAAACCCACGCAGACACGGGGAGAGCATGCAAACTTTATACAGACAGTAAGCCAGTGCTAACCTCTGTGCCACTGTGCCGCCCCACTCATGTCTCTGTCCATCTGGTTGGGGGGAGTGTATCATTTTGTCGACTGCCATTTCCTGACTGACCTCCGAAGAGTTATGCCAGGAACTTGGTCCCGGACACATGGTCCGCTGATATGGATATGGTCCATCTCTGTTCCAGAGGTATTCGCCCCTTGTTGCACCAGGCACTGTGATCCAGACGTCTGGGTCCCCAGACTGAGGGGCGGTTCCTGGCATGGAGGAGACGCCAATGCTGCCAGTTGGGCATCGTGAAGTACAGGCTCCCGTTTCCTCAGGTGGTCCAAGTGCTTTTGCTGAATTCTCCCCTGAACCTGGACTTTGAACGAGACCGGACCCGTTCTCTCCATCACGGCGCATGGGAACTAAAGCTTCCCATCAGCAAAATTACGGAAATAGACTCCACCCCCCCTGGGTGAAATTGCCACCCTGGTGTCCTCAAGTCGTGGTGCCTCTTCTGCGTCTGCTGCTGCACCTCCACTTTCCTGCCAAGGCTCGGAAACATGAGATTCAACCGTGTTCTAAGTCGTCGGTCCATCAACAGTTCCGCAAGGGCGAGTCCCATCATCATATGTGGTGTTGTGCAGTAATTAAATAGGAACCGCGCCAGCCACATGTCCATGAAACCTGTGGATTGATTTTTATGTTCCTTTTGAAGGTGTGAACTGCCCTTTCTGCCAGGCCGTTGGAGGAGGGATGATACAGGACGCTTCGAATATTTTGAATACCGCTTCGCTTCGTAAACACGGCAAATTCTGCGCTTTTGAATGGCGTCCCATTGTCTGTTACCAAGACCTTACGGATCTCATGGGTGCCAAATGAGCTCCGGGAGCTTTTCTATCGTGACCCTGGATGTAGTTGTGGCCATCCTGCATTCCTCTAGCCACTTTGAGTGGGCATCCACGATAATGAGGAACATGGACCCTGTGAATGGTCCTATGAAATCCGCATGTAGAAGCAGCCACAGGCGTCATGGCCATTCCCAGGGATGAAGGGAGGCCATCGGAAGGAGCTTTTGATGCTCCTGGCATTCTGGACAGCTGCTCACAAGCCTTTCGATATCCTCATCGATGCTGAGCCACCAGACATAACTACAAGCCAACATCTTCACCTTCCAGGTGGCCGGGTGGCCATTGTGAAGGTCCGGCAGCACGGGTTCCTGAACGTGCGTTGGGATGACCAGGCGAGTTCCCCCACAACATGGCGCCGTCTTCCACATTGAATTCCAAGGTCTTCTGGGCGAAAGGCCGGAAAGCTGCAGGAAAGGCCTCTTTTTCTCCACCACTCAACAGCGGGAGGCAAGGTTTCGCCTGTCCTGGATCCTGATGCAGCCACACGCGAACCTGAGTAGGCGTCACTAGCAAAGTATCCATGAATTTGAGAGTTGCAACCACCCCATCTGCCATTGTTGGGGACGGGGCACTCATGGGCAATGGTAGATGGTTGAGGGTGTCGGCATGGGCAGTTTCAAAACGAACATCCATACGCAGCGAGCAGAAGCGGCCAACGCTGAATTCTAGCCGATGCAATGGGTGGGATTCCATTATCCTCTCTCACAAGACTGAGGAGTGGCTTGTGGCCTGTCACAATGGAGAAATGGTGCACATAAATGCACTGGTGGAACTACTTGACACCAAAAACTACCAAGCCCTCCTTCTCAATTTGAACATAATGTCGCTCTGGGTCTGTCAGGGTCCTTGAAGCGAAAGCAATGGGGCATTTTGCGCCATCATCCCATCCCATCTGCACCGCCCCAATGTCATAGGGAGAGGTATCGGGTATCAAGATTAGAGGCCGAGCTGAATCCTAGTGCGTGAGGAGCTGCGTGGACGACAGACGCTTTTTTTCTCCGTCAAATGCTTTGCCCTGTGAAGCACCCCAGAATACCGATCCTTCCTCAATAATACGTGGAGTGAAGCTAATTAAGTGGCCAGGTTTGCAATGAACCTCCCATAGTATTTACCAGGAACGACCGGAGCTCAGTGGCGTTCTTTGGGGTTGGAGCCTCTTTAATAACCCGAACCTTATCTTCGACCAGGTGTAGATTATCCGTGTCCACCCTGCAACCTGAGTAAGTCACCGCTCTGGTGCGAATGCGCACTTGCTCCTCTTTGGCCTGCCGTCTACTTGGGGTAACCGCTGGAGCACTTCATGCAGGTTGTCCATATGCTCCTTCTCTGTGGTGTCTGTAACGAGCATGTCATCCAGATAGACGGCCACCTTGGCAGGCCCTGGAAGATATTCTCTATTACCCGCTGGAAAAGTGCCGGGGCTGATGAAACCTCAAACGGGATTAGTATTTATGGTTGTTTTGTGAGGGCCACGAAGAATCCAGCACGAGTTTTCAGGATACAAAGAAATAACATTTATTTACAATAACATATATATACAACAGCAGCAACAACTTCTCTTGCTGCCAAACTCCTCTCTCTCTGGTTCCAAACTGACCAGCTCTATTTATGCAGGGAGTCTGCTAATGATTTCTCCGCCCCCCTCATTGGGGAAGCTCATACTCCCACAGGATTGTGGGATTGTCATTAGTCCCCAGCCAATGGTAAGCAGGCAGGTTATAACAGGTTGAAAATTTCCTTGTCTGCGGGACTAGCTGCAACTGTAAATAAATGTGGCTCATGTCAAGTTTCGTGAAGGAACATCCAGACAATTTTGCATTCAAATCCTCCACACTTAGCATTGGGTAGCAGTCCAAGTGTGAAGCTCTGTTCATGGTGAGCTTGAAATCTCCACAGAGTCGGACAGATTTGTCGGGCTTCATTACCGGCACGACAGGTGTGGCCCATTCCGCAAACTGCACAGGGTGTATGACCCTCAGATCCTACAGGTGCTGAAGCTCCGTATCAATCTTGGCAAGCAATGCATAAGGGACAGGCCTCGCCCTAAGATACCAGGGCCGAGTCTCAGGATCCAATAGATATGGGCCTTGGCCCCCTTTATCCGGCCCAGACTCTCCTGAAACACTTCTGGGAATTTGCCCATCCAAAAAACGTGCTGCCAGTTGAAAAGGGGGACTCGCAACTCGTCACATCCCATAAAATTGGCCCCGGTCCCTGCACCACAACCAAGGGAAGACACACTGACTGGTGCCCCTGCGTTACCATAGTCACAGTGGTTCCCACGGTATTCAAAGACTCACCAGTTTAGGTTGCTAAACTTGCTTTGGTGTCACGGGATGTCAGCGCCATGAGCTCTGTGCGGAGTCGTCAAAATGTGCGATGGTTCCACAATGGAGAAGGCAGCTTAAGTGTCAATTTCCATTATCGCGGGGCGACCATTCACCTGTAATGTGACCTAGATCAGTGCTACCGTCGGAGCCATTATGCAGTTCAGCTGCATCAAACAGTCCTCATCTGCAGGGTCCACGGGCAAGACTGTGGTTCATGGTGATCCTCACGAGTCCTCCAACCACACATTTGGCAATATGGCCAGCTCTCTCCTTCATCTTCGGGGGAGCAATCCCACCGGCCCGCGGTAGCTCCTGAGATCCTGACCCAGCTACAGCATTGCCTCTGGGGCTACCCTTTCGGAGGAGGTCTGGCCACACCAGCACTGTCATAGAATTATAGAATCCCTACAATGTAGAAGAAGGCCATTTGGCCCATTGGGTCCACACCTACCCTCTGAAAGAGCACCCTAACTAGGCCCACTCCCCTGCCAACCCTGTAACCTCAGAACCCCACTAACCTTTTGGATACTGTGGGGCAATTTAGCATGGCCAATCCACCTAACCTGCACATCTTTGAACTGTGGGAGGAAACCGGAGCACCCGGAGGAAACCCATGCAGACATGGGGAGAGCGTGCAGACTCCGCACAGACAGTACCTGAGGCCGGGATCAAACCTGGGTCTTCAGCACCGTGAGACAGCACTGCTAACAACTGCACCTCGTTGCTGCCCCCTCCACGAGACCTATAGGCTGATCATAAATGATTTTATGGGGGTGTTGGGTTACGGGTATAGGATGGATATGTGGGTTTGAGTGGGGTGATCATTGCTCGGCACAACATCGAGGGCCGAAGGGCCTGTTCTGTGCTGTGCTGTTCTATTCTATATGGTTTCATGTTTCAACTTCATTTATATTTGCAGTTGAGTGTTAAGGAAACTGGAGTTTTAATTTCACTTTAAAAGATGTCTGCATTTTAATGAAGTTTTATGAGTCTAAAGCAAACACAGGGTATGAAGAACTGGGCTGTTGTGAAGTAACAGGGGGACAACAGGGGTTCAGAAAGTAGTTTGCGGTTCAGTTGGTGAGTATGCTCTCAGGTAAAGGGAACAGTTTAAGTTTCTCTCTAGCTGGACATGCTGACAGATTGCTGAGAAAAATAAGTTTTAAAATCTTCGATGAGTTGCTCTAAAGTTAAAGTAATATTGAATGGTGAGTGAGTCCTAGATCTCACGGGAGATACCAAGTTATCAGAAATCTACTGGGAGAGGAAAATGCAGGGAACCGGCCTAGGAACGAGAAGAAGAATCTTACAACAGACCCTGTTCAGTGATGTTAAAAGTGAGGAGCCGAGACTCCAAGTTAAAAGATCGGGCTGAACGTTGCAAACCTGGGACGATGTGGGCTTCAGAGAAGCCAGAGATCCAAGATGACCCAAAGATTGGTGATTCCTCACCACGGGTCGAAGAAGCGGTGGTGTTCTGTTGGCACACCTGGGTATCTGAGACATTGCATGGAAGGTGAAGCTTGAGTACACATGGAGCTCCAGAGCAGGGAATTATCAAAAGGAGAGGTTGAAACCCTGGAGGTGGATCCTTGGTGGAGACATCCGAGAGAAAGCATTGTTTGAGAGAAGATTCAAAGAGCGTTCTTCGAGAGCAGAGATTGGAAACCCTTGTGTGAAATACAGAGTTCCAGTGAGACCAGTTGGTTCACAGTGTGACAAACATGTGACAAGTTGATGAGAAATCTACTGAAGTTGTTTTGGGTGGTATCTGTCACTTGGTTTCAAAGTGTGAGGTGCTGACCACATTCTACCTATTGGCTTACATGGACTGTGAACTTACTGTGAACATTAGAGTATACGTTAGATTTTGTAACTTGGGTTATCCTTACAAATCTGCACATATCTATAAAGGTATAGTGGGTCTGAAGGAGCAGTGTATTATTATTCATCGTTTCTTGTTTACTAAATATTTTGGCCGTGATCTAACCAAATTGTAACAGAGCCCCGTGACAAGCGCATTTAGCCAGAACTCCTCAATGTACCCCAACACAACACCAAACTCCCCCAAAGCCCCAAATCACCTATAAGGGGGTCCCCAGATTCCCCCTCCCGCACCCCACTTCACAAGCGCAGCGCACCCCCAGGAAAAATGCCACCCTGGCACCTTAACAGTGCCAGCCTAGCAGTGCCACTTGAGCACCTTGGCAGTGCCAATATGGCATCCGGGTTGGCAGTGACAGGGTGCAAGGCTGGCAGTGCCAAGGTCCCACCCTGACCAGACGGCAACCACTTGGGAGCCTCCAATCTCCTGGGAGACCCCCCCATTCCGCCTGGTCACTGTTTGTGGGCATCAGCACTGAACAGCGTTCGCCCAAGGTCTTTGAGGCGAAGGGGCTAGATCCCAGGGCCTTGGTAGATCCGGCGAGTGCATATTAGAGTAAGACTAGTTGTCTCGCTCTAAAATGAAGATTTTCAGACAGTGATCCTGCCCACAACGGGCGGAATTCAGTTCACAGCATCTCGCGAGATCGCGTTAGATCTCGTGAGGCATGGCCAGCTGGGTAGATCCCAGAAGAGGGATCTCCCGGCATCTACCAACCGTGCCACCTTGCGTGGCAACACGGCTAGTAGATTGCGCCCTTTATTCATTTGTTGAAGTACATCAGCAGATTTCTGTTCAGTGGAGCAGAAATCCTCCACATTTCTGAAACAAAAATTAAACGTTAGGACCTATCAAATCAGAATCCACCCTGGGATCTTACTTGTCCAATAGTAACACCATCTGAGATCATAACAGCACCAATACCAAACTGACCTCCAACCTTTCTACCAATATAGGTTTCTGGAATTTTACGATACTGGCACCAGCAGGTCATCCAGTAAACAGGGGCGAAATTCTCCGAAGACCTGCGTGACGCCCATTTCCGGCGGGCAAAAGCGGTGCGGATGACTCCGGCGTCGGGGCCTTCTTTTAAGCCGTTAATCTCCGTTCCTGAAAGGGCCAGCAGCGGACTGACATGATACGCGTCAGTTTCACCCGCTGCGGAAGTGGCGCGTTGAGAGAGAGAGAGAGGGGACGGGTACCAGCGTTGAGAGGAGGAGGAGGGGGTGGAGGGGGGGAGAAGGAGGGGGAGAGGAGGGGGGGGGAGGAGGAGGGTGGAGGAGGAGGGTGAGGGGGGAGGAGGAGGAGGGGGGAGGAGGAGGGGGGAGGAGGAGGAGGGGGGAGGAGGAGGAGGGGGAGGAGGAGAAGGGGGAGGAGGAGAGGGGGGAGGAGGAGAGGGGGGGAGGAGGATGGGGGGAGGAGGAGGGGAGGAGGAGGGGGGAGGAGGAGGGGGGAGGAGGGGGGTACCGCCGTTGAAAGGAGGGGGGGTACCGGCGTTGAGAGGAGAGAGGGGGGGGTACCGGCGTTGAGAGGGGGGTAGGGGCGTTGGAGGGGGGTAGGGGCGTTGGAGGGGGGTAGGGGCGTTGGAAGGGGGTAGGGGTGGTGGGGAGGGGGTGGGGTGGTGAGGTGGGTAGGGGCGTTGGAGGGGGGGTACCGCCGTTGCGAGTGAGGGGGGGTACCGGCGTTGAGAGAGAGGGGGGGGTACCGGCGTTGAGAGTGAGGGGGGGTACCGGCGTTGAGAGAGAGGGGGGGTACCGGCGTTGAGAGAGAGGGGAGGGTACCGGCTTTGAGAGAGAGGGGGGGTACCGGCGTTGAGAGAGAGGGGGGGTACCGGCTTTGAGAGAGAGGGGGGGTACCGGCTTTGAGAGAGAGGGGGGGTACCGGCTTTGAGAGAGGGGGGGTACCGGCGTTGAGAGAGAGGGGGGTACCGGCGTTGAGAGAGAGGGGGGGTACTGGCGTTGAGAGAGAGGGGGGGTACCGGCATTGAGAGAGAGGGGGGGGCGGCGTTGGAGGGGGGTAGGGGTGGTAGGGAGGGGGGTAGGGCTGGTGGGTTTCGCAGGGGTGTTCGAGGGAGGTAGGGGTGGTGAGGGGGTAGGGGCGTTGGAGGGGGTAGGGGTGGTGAGGGGGGTTGGGGTAGGGGGAAGCGGCGTGCGCGGGGGGGGCGACGGTGCGTTGGCCCCGGGCATCCGTCGCCCCCCCCCCCTGCACGCCGCTGCCCCCTACCCCAACCCCCCCACCACCCCTACCCCCCTCCAACGCCCCAACCCCCCTCACCACCCCTACCCCTCTCATCACCCCTCTCCCCCTCCAACACCCCTACCCGCCTCCCCACCACCCCTACCCGCCTCCCCACCACCCCTATCCGCCTCCCCACCACCCCACCCCCCTCCAACGCCGCCCCCCCCTCTCTCAATGCCAGTACCCCCCCCTCTCTCTCAACGCCATTACCCCCCCTCTCTCTCTGAACGCCGGTACCCCCTCTCTCTCTCAACGCCGGTACCCCCCTCTCTCTCAACGGCGGTACCCCCCCTCAACGCCGCAACCCCCCCCTCAATGCCGCAACCCCCCCAATGCCGCAACCCCCCCCTCAATGCCGCAACCCCCCCCATCCACCCCTCTCCAACGCCGCTACCCCCGCACTCGATGTAGGTTACTGAACGGCGTCAACCATCATCAATGGTTGACGCCGTTATAAACCTACTGTGATTTTCGCCGACGTGACCCATGGCCACGTCGGTGGGACTTCGGCCCATCCGGGCCGGAGATTTGTTGACATTAAAAATTAAATGACATCCCGCCGGCGCCAGCTGTTCTCAGAGGCTGCCGGCGGGATTTGCACAACGCCGGTTTTTGGCCGCTCGGAAAATTCAAAACCCGGTGGGAGCGGGAATAACGCCGCCGCCGGCCGATTCTCTGAACCTGCGTGGGGTCGGATAATTTTGCCCCAGGAGTGAAAAGAGAGTGAGGCTGTCATTTATTCTGTGTGTCAGCGAGCCCAAATAACTCCCTTGGATTGGATTGGATTTGTTTATTGTCACGTGTACCGAGGTACAGTGAAAAGCATTTTTCTGTGAGCAGCTCAACAAATCATTAAGTACATGGGAAGAAAAGGGAATAAAAGAAAATACATAATAGGGCAACACAAGGGACACAATATAACTACATAAGCACCAGCATCGGATGAAGCATACAGGGTGTAATGTTAATGAGGTCAGTCCATAAGAGGGTCATTTAGGAGTCTGGTGACAGTGGGGAAGAAGCTGTTTTTGAGTCTGTTCGTGCCTGTTCTCAGGCTTTTGTATCTCCTGCCCAACGGGCAATTAAGTACAGAGGAAATAGAGTCGTTTCATTTTCATATTTGAAGATTAGGCCATTTCTCTTTCAAAGATAATGTCTTAATTTGTTAAACACGAAGGCTGTAAAAGCGTTTGACAATTGAGAATCTTTTGTTCAAGATCTAGGTTGTGGAAAGGACAAAGACAAATTTATTACCGCTGTGGTCTCATTTCCTTTTTGTAAATTGAGGATCGTATCGATGCCATTTATCACCGTGTTCCCTCACTGAGTTTTTAAACTACATTTACAGTGTTGAACCCTGATCCCATTCCACATGATTTGCTAGGAATCCTCCTGCCTCATGACATGATTGACTTCAGTTCATTGCGGCAAATCATTCAGTGAGGGGTTTCAATCAGGAGACTAGGTGGGCTGGCTTTGGATAGTGACACGTGATGATTAGGTGCACAAGAAAGAATAATAGTCGCACAAAAAAAAACCCTGACTTCTGATTTTGGCACCAGTGAGTTTTCCTCTATCATGCACTTCCCAATCCCGGTATGGGGAGAAAATACAGGTTGCAACATCCTCATAATGCCCAGAGGATGATTTTTAAGGAGGAAGCTAATCAACTGGTTGCCTCTGGGAGTAGTGTCCAATTAAGGAGAGTGGGTGTGCAGATAGGCGGCCCTTGAGCACTGACACCATTGGAGATGGGAACCGTTGGTGTAGGTAGGAGAAAGAGAGGGTGCCTCAAGATCAGTGACACCCTTCGCAGAGCTTTTACACGTTGTCATGTGAGAGTACCTTTAAGAAATGGGTGTTTATAAATGGGTATGTATATAAATATCTGTAGTGAGAGTACCTTTAAGAAATGGGTGTTTATTACTGCAGTGATGTCAGAGTGTGGGTGGAGCTGGGCTGTTTGTCAGCTTTTTACTTTTGTTTTAGGCTGTTTGCTGCAGGGTGTGTTTTAGTTTTGTTTTCAGTGTTGGAGCTGAAGCCAGACAGAGCAAGTGTACTGTTGATCTCTCTGCCATGAAAAGTCTACTCTTGATCATTTTGTGAATTCAGAATTATAAATGTTCTCAGCAGTGAATGTAAACCTAATGTGCTTCTGGTAAAAGATGTTTCTTTTGTCTTCTGGATGTTGTTTGGGGAGTTATTAAGCATTACTTAGTGTTGTATTCTTTGGGGGTTGTATTTGAATTAATGGTTGCTAAGATGTTCACTGTATGTTTTAAAAAGGTTAACTTGAGTTCATAGAATAAACATTGTTTTGCTTTAAAAAATACTTTTCCATTTCTGCTGTACCACACCTGTAGAGTGGGCCGTGTGCTCCCCGTACCACTATCTATTATAAGTTGTGGGTCAGGTGAACTCCATGATACACTTTAGGGTTCTCTAAACCCTGGCCCATAACAACATGCTTAAATCCAGAAAAGCCATGGCCGCCGGTAGGAGACCTTATCGCTCAGTGGGTAACGTGCCTGAAGCTTCACCTTCAATTCCCACTCAGGACTTGATGACGAAAGTAAGGTGGTTTCATAACGCGAACAAGCAGGTTTGAGTCTCAACCTGCAACGCCATCCAATGCGCCAATGGCAGGCGGTAAGAGTGGGAGAGGTTCCTGGTCAGTCAGGTAATGGCAAGAACACTAGAGCCTCTACCAATCACTGTCCGTAGCTCCAGCCGACTACATATATGTATAAATGCCTGTTGCCACGGCAACTCAGACTCCCTGAGTGAATTGTACCACACCATCACCACAGCTGTAAGGCTGGTATCATTGGGGGTGGGTGCGGAGAGCGTTAACTGCTCTGCACGATGGCCAGAAGACGCAGCTGTGGCCCTAAGGCTAAGGTGGGTTTGCGGGCTGGGATTTCCCAGCTGGGTGGAGCACTAGCCCCCATGGCCTGGTGTCAGAAGCCCCCCCCCCCCAGCCCCCCCTCAATCCCTTTGTGGTGTTTTGGCCTCAGGAGGGGACCAGCAGGTGCATTGGAAAATTCTAGTCGGTGTATGCAATGTGGTGTGAATTGACCTAATAAGCTCTCTCACATGTGAGGGTGGGTGGGCATCATCCACCTCCCCTCCCACCCCAGCCCCATGGGGGTCCAAGGTCAGGGCATAATAAGTAAAGGACACCAGAACATCCATTCATTCACTGCAGGTCAGGAGCTTCAGTCTAGCTGTCCTTCAAGACTCTATCAATGAGAATGTACCAGATCAGACGACGAGTGGGCCCATGATTCAGTGAATACTCCCTGGAGCTTCTCCTCCAGGTTGCCCAGCCAAGGCAGGAAGCACTGTTGCCCAGAGATGGATGCAGGAGGCCCTCCGACCATGGCAGCCTAGTCGGAGGTTGCAGCGGAGGTTAACGCCTTTGGAGCCCACCAAAGAACTACCCAGCAATGCCAGAAGAGAATGAACAATCTGCTGCGTTCTGCCAGGGTAAGTGGCACTATCTACTCACTGCAAACTGGCACTATCGAAGCCTCAGGCAGTGTAAGTGTACAAGTGCACACGGATGTCAGAAATGAGGTTGAATTGCAGGATTCAGCAGCAGCTGGGACATCTGCACTGAATGCGTGCCAGGCACTTAATTCTCTTAATCTTCTCGAAGTTGCAGGACATCCTGCTTGTTAATCACCCACAGGGGAAGGCTCAGCGGCTGACACAAGCTATGCAAGTTCCTAAACTGCTCCTGTACCCATTGGGATGGCTGCATTCCTTCTGTCTGCCTGCAGGACAATACCGCCCAGAATAAGTGGGAGTGATCCCAGACCAGATGCAGCATTCCAGGCAATAGTGTCCTCATCCCGTAAGAGAAGCAGACCACCAAGATAGCCAGAGAGGAGCAGGGTTGTGCCTGTGCTGAAGGTGAGGCAGGACTCCCCAGGGAGCCAATGAGGATGCCTGCAGTTTGCAGTTGCAAGCTACACCCACAGATTAACACATTGGTTTAATGAAGGAGCCGGCTTCGGCACCCACAAAATCTTACTTTTCTCTATACCACCAGCTAGAAAAGAGAGTGGCCCACAACACAGACCACCCACAGCTCCATCTGCAACCCCCACTCTGAGGACAGCATCTCAGAAACCTCAGAGGATGCATTCAACGTGGCATTCGACAGCACAGTTACACTCACCTCGGCGGGTCCACGTTCTAGAGTAGTGTCGGAGTCACAATCTGGTGAGTACACCGTTGACACGCGTCGACAGTTGGCGGAGTAAGTGACAGCCGAGATCTCGGACGCTCGGAGGGCTGCTGGGGATCAGGCCCCTGCTCAGATCCATGTGGATAATGAGCCTCTGGACTCAGCTCTAAGAGGAATGATGGAGATGCAGAGACAGGCAGGAAAACATCAGGTAGATTGCCAGGGGCTATGCGCTGACTAGGTCGTAGGCTGGAGATGTCCGTGCATGTTCTGTGTGGTATTGTGACTCCGGCATGCACACACTTGGCTGTTGCCATGGAAAAGGTGGCGATGGCCTTGAAGACTCAGGTTCAGCAGAACACACAGCGGCTGCTGGATACACACTCAGCCCTTCAGTCCATTGCTCTGACCATGGGTGCAGTGCTACAGTGGCTAGGTGAGAGGGAGATACGGCATCCCGTCCTCCCTCCAGTTGCCCCTTCTCCTCAAGGAGCTTGGGGGTGCCATTGGGCACACACAGGGAGAAAGGACACCAACCGGGCCCCCCCCCATGGCATTCATCCCAAGACACTCCCAGCGTGCCCTGTTGCTCCCTCTCCCCTCTGCCAGTGATCCCATTGCCTCCAGTAGGTCAGGCCGAGGAGGGCGCACCTACACCTGAGCAGGCCGAGGCCTGACAATCAGAAGACACTCATCAAAGTCGTTAGAGTCAACAAGGCGTAGCAGTCAGCAGATTGCCTCCATCTCAGCGACAGAGGTCGAGGCTACACACAGACCTAAAGTAGACAAGAAAGATGAAGAGGTTTTGGAGGCACACAGGTGTACAACCATTGTTTATAATTTGAGCACTTGTAAGTACATGTTCACTTGAACAGTTTGGAGGTCTCCTGGACTCCATCTTGTTGCTAATTGCTTCAGTGGTTGTGGGTATTTAATGATGTGGAATTTAGACACCCATCAGGGCCCAATAATGAACTCCTGTAGATAGAGCTCTCCCACTTTATCAGTATAGGGATTACTCAATAATCGCACAGGTCCATGATGAAGCGCCGGCCATCAGTTGTGAGCATGCAACCTGGGCACGCATCTTGCAAGCCATTACTTCCAACTCACCATGTTCTGGCTTCTGAAAATGTGTTCAGCAAGGCCATTGCATCTGTTACCCTGATGTGACATGTGGGTGAATGTCGCTAAGGAAGTTTAATTTGTTGTGTGAGTGGAAGGACGACAGTAAATGCAGTTTCAGGCTGAGAGAGTGACGCTCTATGCTGTCTGCTTATCAGTAAAAAAACAGAGGCAGACCTACATGTCAGGAGCAAGCTGTGATTGACACATCCAATCATTAATGGTCTTTCTTAGCGATTTGTCACTTTGAGCTAACATGCAGGTGAAGTCTGTAAGTAAGGAGGGTGTAATAATCCACAGGAGGCAGGAGTCCAGTCACCACACCAATATTTATTGCCAATAACTATATACATGAGCAGCTCCAACAGTGCTGCTAGCAGTCCAGTCAACTTAAGACTGGATCACAAAGCCTACACAGGTGCTTATATGGGCCCCCTCAATGAGCTATCATTGAGGGAGCTCATACTCCAATTGGCCTACCAATAATGCTAATTGGAGGTCATTACAGAGGCAATGGACAAATTAACCTTGATGCATGAGGGATTTGAGTGTAGGATTTAAGAGGCATGTGTGTGTGTGTGTGAGAGTAGTTGAATGATGGTTTTGCCAGACCTCACAGGGAGATTTGTTTGACCTGCTCAACTCAAGGGCTGCAGTGGACCAAATTGGACATTATTGAAGACTTAGTCCATGAGGAGAGAGAGGGTAGAATGGGTTGGTGTATTGGACCGTGTCAAGGACCATGAGGCTGTACATGTAAAACACCAGCAGCTCTCATAGGGACCATGCAGGAAAGATGTTTACCTTGGCTGGGGTGTCTACAATGACGGATCACAGTCTCGCAATAATGCTAAGGCCATCTAGGACTGAGACTTGTAGGAATCTCTGCGTTTGGAGGGTCCATCAGTAATGTATAGTGCAGGATAGGCACTCCCTGTGAGTAATCTCCAAACTTACCTCATAACCGTTCGTCATTATAAAGAGTAACCACCCACCCACACCCAGCCACAGGCTCCCCAAACCCAACAACGCCCCTCCACCTCACGTCACTGCACCTTCACATTCCCTTGCTGCCTCTCTCCCCAACTCAGCCAGTCACTATTCCTTCCAGGGACATCTTCCCACCCTGGCCCCGACCAGCAGTGTTCCTTCCCGAGAGAGGCATTCCCCCCCCCACTTCCACCTTCCGCCTGCGTCCCGTGTCCGGCCCTCACTCTACCCTACTGCCCCTTCACCTGCGTCCCGTATCCGGCCCTCACTCTACCCTACTGCCCCTTTGCCTGCACCCCGTGTCCAGCCCTCACTCTACCCTACTGCCCCTTCACCTGCGTCCCGTATCCGGCCCTCACTCTACCCTACTGCCCCTTCACCTGCGACCCGTATCCGGCCCTCACTCTACCCTACTGCCCCTTTGCCTGCGTCACGTGTCCGGCCCTCACTCTACCCTACTGCCCCTTTGCCTGCATCCTGTGTCCAGCCCTCACTCTACCCTACTGCCCCTTCACCTGCGTCCCGTATCCGGCCCTCACTCTACCCTACTGCCCCTTCACCTGCGTCCCGTATCCGGCCCTCACTCTACCCTACTGCCCCTTCACCTGCGTCCCGTATCCGGCCCTCACTCTACCCTACTGCCCCTTCACCTGCGTCCCGTATCCGGCCCTCACTCTACCCTACTGCCCCTTCACCTGCGTCCCATATCCAGCCCTCACTCTACACTACTGCCCCTTCACCTGCGTCCCGTATCCGGCCCTCACTCTACCCTACTGCCCCTTTGCCAGTGTCCCGTATCCGGCCCTCACTCTACCCTACTGCCCCTTTGCCAGCGTCCCCTATCCGGCCCTCACTCTACCCTACTGCCCCTTTGCCTGCGTCCCGTGTCTGGCCCTCATTCTACCCTACTGCCCCTTCACCTGCGTCCTGTATCCGGCCTTAACTCTACCCTACTGCCCCTTCACCTGCGTCCCGTATCCGGCCCTCACTCTACCCTACTGCCCCTTTGCCAGTGTCCCGTATCCGGCCCTCACTCTACCCTACTGCCCCTTTGCCAGCGTCCCCTATCCGGCCCTCACTCTACCCTACTGCCCCTTTGCCTGCGTCCCGTGTCTGGCCCTCACTCTACCCTACTGCCCCTTCACCTGCGTCCCGTATCCGGCCCTCACTCTACCCTACTGCCCCTTTGCCTGCGTCCCGTGTCCAGCCCTCACTCTACCCTACTGCCCCTTCACCTGCGTCCCGTATCCGGCCCTCACTCTACCCTACTGCCCCTTCACCTGCGTCCCATATCCGGCCCTACCCTACTGCCCCTTCACCTGCGTCCCGTATCCGGCCCTCATTCTACCCTACTGCCCCTTCACCTGCGTCCTGTATCCGGCCTTAACTCTACCCTACTGCCCCTTTGCCAGTGTCCCGTTTCCGGCCCTCACTCTACCCTACTGCCCCTTCGCCTGCGTCCCGTGTCCGGCCCTCACTCTACCCTACTGCCCCTTCACCTGCGTCCTGTATCCGGCCTTCACTCTACCCTACTGCCCCTTCACCTGCGTCCTGTATCCGGCCTTCACTCTACCCTACTGCCCCTTTGCCAGCGTCCCCTATCCGGCCTTCACTCTACCCTACTGCCCCTTCACCTGCGTCCTGTATCCGGCCTTAACTCTACACTACTGCCCCTTTGCCAGTGTCCCGTTTCCGGCCCTCACTCTACCCTACTGCCCCTTCACCTGCGTCCCGTGTCCGGCCCTCACTCTACCCTACTGCCCCTTCACCTGCGTCCCGTATCCGGCCCTCACTCTACCCTACTGCCCCTTCACCTGCGTCCTGTATCCGGCCCTCACTCTACCCTACTGCCCCTTCACCTGCGTCTCGTGTCCGGCCCTCACTCTACCCTACTGCCCCTTCACCTGCATCCCGTATCCGGCCCTCACTCTACCCTACTGCCCCTTCACCTGCGTCCCGTATCCGGCCCTCACTCTACCCTACTGCCCCTTCACCTGCGTCCCGTATCCGGCCCTCACTCTACCCTACTGCCCCTTTGCCAGTGTCCCGTATCCGGCCCTCACTCTACCCTACTGCCCCTTCACCTGCGTCCCGTATCCGGCCCTCACTCTACCCTACTGCCCCTTCACCTGCGTCCCGTATCCGGCCCTCACTCTACCCTACTGCCCCTTCACCTGCGTCCCATATCCGGCCCTCACTCTACCCTACTGCCCCTTCACCTGCGTCCCGTATCCGGCCCTCACTCTACCCTACTGCCCCTTCACCTGCGTCCCGTTTCCGGCCCTCACTCTACCCTACTGCCCCTTCACCTGCGTCCCGTATCCGGCCCTCACTCTACCCTACTGCCCCTTCACCTGCGTCCCGTATCCGGCCCTCACTCTACCCTACTGCCCCTTCACCTGCATCCCGTATCCGGCCCTCACTCTACCCTACTGCCCCTTTCCCTGCATCCTGTGTCCAGCCCTCACTCTACCCTACTGCCCCTTCACCTGTGTCCCGTATCCGGCCCTCACTCTACCCTACTGCCCCTTCACCTGCGTCCCGTATCCGGCCCTCACTCTACCCTACTGCCCCTTTGCCAGTGTCCCGTATCCGGCCCTCACTCTACCCTACTGCCCCTTCACCTGCGTCCCGTATCCGGCCCTCACTCTACCCTACTGCCCCTTCACCTGCGTCCCGTATCCGGCCCTCACTCTACCCTACTGCCCCTTCACCTGCGTCCCATATCCGGCCCTCACTCTACCCTACTGCCCCTTCACCTGCGTCCCGTATCCGGCCCTCACTCTACCCTACTGCCCCTTCACCTGCGTCCCGTGTCTGGCCCTCACTCTACCCTACTGCCCCTTCACCTGCGTCCCGTATCCGGCCCTCACTCTACCCTACTGCCCCTTTGCCTGCATCCTGTGTCCAGCCCTCACTCTACCCTACTGCCCCTTCACCTGCGTCCCGTGTCTGGCCCTCACTCTACCCTACTGCCCCTTTGCCTGCATCCCGTGTCCAGCCCTCACTCTACCCTACTGCCCCTTTGCCAGCGTCCCCTATCCGGCCCTCACTCTACCCTACTGCCCCTTTGCCTGCGTCCCGTGTCTGGCCCTCATTCTACCCTACTGCCCCTTCACCTGCGTCCTGTATCCGGCCTTAACTCTACCCTACTGCCCCTTTGCCAGTGTCCCGTTTCTGGCCCTCACTCTACCCTACTGCCCCTTCACCTGCGTCCCGTGTCCGGCCCTCACTCTACCCTACTGCCCCTTTGCCAGCGTCCCCTATCCGGCCCTCACTCTACCCTACTGCCCCTTTGCCAGCGTCCCCTATCCGGCCCTCACTCTACCCTACTGCCCCTTTGCCTGCGTCCCGTATCCGGCCCTCACTCTACCCTACTGCCCCTTCACCTGCATCCCGTGTCCGGCCCTCACTCTACCCTACTGCCCCTTCACCTGCGTCCCGTATCCGGCCCTCACTCTACCCTACTGCCCCTTTGCCAGCGTCCCCTATCCGGCCCTCACTCTACCCTACTGCCCCTTTGCCAGCGTCCCCTATCCGGCCCTCACTCTACCCTACTGCCCCTTTGCCAGCGTCCCGTATCCGGCCCTCACTCTACCCTACTGCCCCTTTGCCTGCGTCTCGTGTCCGGCCCTCACTCTACCCTACCTCCTCTTCAACCCTTAGCCTGTCTGCCCTGACCAGCATTCATGGTTTGTCCTCCTGGCACCCAATGCAAGTCAAGTTGAGAGTGGTTCCCAAGAAGACCAGGGCAGTGTCTCCTCACCTCAAAGACACGGAAGCAGTCAAGCCAATTGTATGGAGTTGTGAATGTCAATATTCTCATTTCTGACTCGAACTGAGCCTGATTCTGACGAGGTGGCCTTTGAATGATCCTGCACGAGATGCTAATGGATGTAATTGGGCTTCCTGACATTGTTCGGTGGGAAGCTCAACCCATCTGCAAGATTCCGAGACCAGAATTCCCAAAGTTCATTCCAGTGTCAGATTTTTTTATTTTGCCTCACCCCAACACCCCGCCCGCCAGGTTTCCTGCTGCTGGCGGGTTGGGGAGATTCCGCCCCAGGAATCCAGCATTGGGACTTCCAGTCTGTCTGGCCTCGATACACATTGACCTTATCAAGTGAGCCAATGACAGTGTCTGAAATGCTCCCCCCTCCATTATTATTGTTTCTCATCAACCTTTAGTCTGCGGCTACCCGTGTTAAGAGGCAGTGATGGGGAGGGGAGGCAATGCACCCATCGCTGGAATTCAACAATCCCGATTTAAGCCAAGCACAAATCAGTTGAGAGGCACATTTATAACCTCCTTTTATAATCTCCAGGCATCCCGGAAACCTATTCTTTTTGCCAATTAAGGGGCAATTTAGCGTGGCCAATCCACCTAACCTGCACATCTTTGGGTTGTGGGGGTGAAACCCACACAGACACGGGGAGAATGTGCAAACTCTACACGGACAGTGACCCGGGATCGAACGCGGGCCCTCAGCACCAAGAGGCAGCAGTGCTAACCACTGCGCCGCCTGGCAAGAAAGTAGAGTTGAGGCCACAGTAAGATTAACCATGATCTTATTGGATGACAAAGTAGACTTGTGGGGCCGAATGACCAACTTCTCTAAGTTGCCCCTTGATGTGCCATCAATTGTACGCGAGATCTGTGCTTTACAAAAGTCAGGCTTTAATAGACTAGAACACAGCTCTGCGATCGTCTACAATGGAATGGACGATCGCCGGCCGTTTGTCCATTTATACCTCGTTAATGGAGGCGTGGTTAACTCAGCCTCTCGGCCAATCGGTCGAGAGGCACATGACCGACCAGAGCCAATGGTAATCCGGTGTTCTGCCCCAATGGCAGACAGGTATGCAGATCATATCACCACACCCCTTAATTGGAAAAAAAAAGAATTGGGTACTCTAACTTTATAAAAAATTTTTTAAAACTCTACTTTCCTGCCTGCCCACATAACCTTTGACTCCCATGTAGATCAGTGATGGGCAACCTAGACTGGTAAGTGCCCCCCCCCCTCCCTTCACCTCAGTGGGCCGCAAATTGGAGTCGGGTATCTAACCACGACTCCAGGAATAAGATTGAATACATTTAATACTTACTGAATATTTCATAAGGAGTTATAGAAAACACTTAATCATTCATGGAACCGTCATCAGCTTCAAATGGTAAAAACACAAGAAATATTTATGATTGACTGGACACACAGGACCTTTCTTTCTGCACGTATCACTTTAGTTATACAACAGAATTCCTACAGTGCCGAAGGGGGCCATTTGGTCCATCGAGTCTGCACCAACCCTCCCAAAGAGCACACTACCTCGGCCCACTCCGCTGCCCTAACCCCGCAACCCCATCTAACCTGTACAGCTTGACTGTGGGAGGAAACCGGAGCACCCGGAGGAAACGGACCCAGACGCGGGGAGAATATCCAAACTCCACGCAGGCAGTCACCCATGGCGGGAATTGAACCCGGGTCCCTGGCGCTGTGAGACAGCAGTGCTAACCACTGTGCCGCCCCACCGCCAGCAAGAACAAAACTATGCAGACGGAAACAGGTGGAATCTGGGAACCCTGCACGTGGACAACAGCCGACAAAATGTCTCGTGGCCCGCACTCAGGATCCAGGTGGGCTGTATATATCCCCCGGGCTTCAAGTTGCCCACCACTGCTGCCGATCAAAAATCTGTCTAACTCTCACCTAATTACATTCATTGATCCAACTTCCGCATTTCTCTGGGGTTGAGAATTCCAAAAATTAATCACTCTCTTCAAGATGAAATTCCTCCTCCAGTGGGAGACCCCTTTGGGCGACGCAGGATTCTTGGGCTTTCACGACAGCAAAACTACCGCTGAACCTGGATCGATTCAGCGGCTGTGTGTGTGGTTGGGGGGGGGGGGGGGGGGGGGGGGGGCCTAGCACCGGGACACACTCGATTCCAATGGACCCATATGGCCCGTGGCCCTAAGTTATCAGTGGCTGTCAACGGTGTGCGCAGCTGCATGGCTGCCATGCGGCTGCGGTAATGGTGTTCCGCGCCCATCCACCCTGACCCCACAGCCCACCTCCTGACCACCCCCTGCTACTCCCCCCGGCGCTGGCAAAGGCCCCCTGGCAAGCGACACAACTGTCAGCAAACTATGGTGATGTTGGACACGTTCCGTACTCCCCCTCTCCCTCAGCAGCCACGTTGCAGTTTTCACGATTTGTTAAAGCACAAGTAAACCGCGCCATCGGGAACTTGGCCCAACGGAGGCAGAGCATCGTAGAGGCCCCGGAGAATACCGGGTCGGGTCCGCAAATGATATACAAACGGTGTTTACTGTATGTGCGTTCCGGACCCCATTGACGCCATTGTTGAGGTGATGGAGCATTGTGATTTGGAGTCAAATCGGTGCCCTACGCGATTTGGGCGCCGGAACCTATTCTTCGCTATTTCGCCACCAGCAAATGGAGAATCCCACCCCTTATCTTTAAACTGCGCCACCCCCAAGTTCTAGATTCCCCTTCCGGGGAAAACATCCTCTCAGCATCTACCCAGGCAGGCCCCCTCACATCCTTATATATGTTTCAATAAGATCAGCTTCCATTCTCTGAAGCCCCTGGGAGTTTACCTGCTCAACCTTTCTTCACAAGACAATCCCTCAATCCCAGGAATCAGCCCAGTAGATTTTCTCTGAACTGCGTCCAATGTAAGCTATATCCCTCCTTAATTAATGATACTGAAAGAATAGGAATTCTCCAGGTGCGATCTCACCAATGGCCAGCTGCTAGAGTCTTTGTTTTGTCAGCACGATTTCCCTGAGATCAGTCAAAACAGCAGAAATGCCCATGGAATTTTAAGTACGAGTTGGGTCAAGTGTAAATCAAGTTTCTGTCATCTTTAAAGCTTGTTTAAGCACATTGCAGCAGAAGTCAGACCCCAGCACCTTCAAACACGTATCTGGGCAACAAGTGTGCAAGTTTCCAACATTAAACTCTTTTTAGGTGAAAAGGTACTAACTAACAGGAACCATTTAAACACATTAAATATTAAAACGTATTTAACTTATTAACTGACGAGCGCACATCAATGAAACTGGTAGATTTTGCTGAGTAGTGAGACATTGTTGAAGTTTTTTATCTTGCACTCATCAGGACAAATGTAAGAGTACCAAATTTCAAACAATCATAACATTTATGCTACAGGAGAAAGGTGTGTTGATTGGTTGGTAAGCAGACTCTGATTGGCCAGGTTGGTGCCATAAGGAAAGCAAAGGGCAACTGTAGGCACTCCAAGTTCAGTTACTTCACAGCGCCAGGGTCCCGGGTTCGATTCCCGGCTTGGGTCACTGTCTGTGCGGAGTCTGCACCTTCTCCCGTGTCTGGGTGGGTTTCCTCCGGGTGCTCCAGTTTCCTCCCACAAGTCCTGAAAGACGTGCTTTTAGGTGAATTGGACATTCAGAATTCTCCCTCAGTGTACCCGAACAGGCACCGGAGTGTGGCGACGAGGGGGTTTTCACAGTAACTTCATTTCATTGTTAATGTAAGCTTACTTGTGACACTAATAAAGATTATTATTATTAATTCAAATACCTCTAAATCAGCATTTCAACTAATCAAAGTCGACTTGCCAACCAATCAGCATCTTTTTCATTTGCAGTATAAACTGTTGTGATTGTTTGAAATTTGGTATTCTTGTGTTTGACCTGATGGGTGTGAGATGAAAAGCTTCAACAAGATGTCTCGCTTTTCAGTATTAATCAATAAATGTTCGATATAGTTTTTTGGAAGCCATTTTTAATTATTTTAAATCAGGTTACTCACAGATGCTGGACTGGAAATATTTTTTTATATAGAACATAGAACATAGAACGATACAGCGCAGTACAGGCCCTTCGGCCCTCGATGTTGCACCGACATGGAAAAAATCTAAAGGCCATCTAACCTACACTATGCCCTTATCATCCATATGCTTATCCAATAAATTTTTTAATGCCCTCAATGTTGGCGAGTTCACTACTGTTGCAGGTAGGGCATTCCACGGCCTCACCACTCTTTGCGTAAAAAACCCACCTCTGACCTCTGTCCTATATCTATTACCCCTCAATTTAAGGCTATGTCCCCTCGTGCTAGCCACCTCCATCCGCGGGAGAAGGCTCTCGCTGTCCACCCTATCTAACCCTCTGATCATTTTGTATGCCTCTATTAAGTCACCTCTTAACCTTCTTCTCTCTAACGAAAACAACCTCAAGTCCATCAGCCTTTCCTCATAAGATTTTCCCTCCATACCAGGCAACATCCTGGTAAATCTCCTCTGCACCCGTTCCAAAGCTTCCACGTCCTTCCTATAATGAGGCGACCAGAACTGTACGCAATACTCCAAATGCGGCCGTACTAGAGTTTTGTACAACTGCAACATGACCTCATGGCTCCGGAACTCAATCCCTCTACCAATAAAGGCCAACACACCATAGGCCTTCTTCACAACCCTATCAACCTGGGTGGCAACTTTCAGGGATCTATGTACATGGACACCGAGATCCCTCTGCTCATCCACACTACCAAGAATTTTACCATTAGCCAAATATTCCGCATTTCTGTTATTCTTTCCAAAGTGAATCACCTCACACTTCTCCACATTAAACTCCATTTGCCACCTCTCAGCCCAGCTCTGCAGCTTATCTATGTCCCTCTGTAACTTGCAACATCCTTCCGCACTGTCTACAACTCCACCGACTTTAGTGTCGTCTGCAAATTTACTCACCCATCCTTCTGCGCCCTCTTCTAGGTCATTTATAAAAATGACAAACAGCAACGGCCCCAGAACAGATCCTTGTGGTACGCCACTCGTAACTGAACTCCATTCTGAACATTTCCCATCAACTACCACTCTCTGTCTTCTTTCAACTAGCCAATTTCTGATCCACATCGCTAAATCACCCTCAATCCCCAGCCTCCGTATTTTCTGCAATAGACGACCGTGGGGAACCTTATCAAACGCTTTACTGAAATCCATATACACCACATCAACTGCTCTACCCTCGTCTACCTGTTCAGTCACCTTCTCAAAGAACTCGATAAGGTTTGTGAGGCATGACCTACCCCTCACAAAACCATGCTGACTGTCCCTAATCATATTATTCCTATCTAGATGATTATAAATTGTATCTTTTATAATCCTCTCCAAGACTTTACCCACCACAGACGTTAGGCTCACCGGCCTATAGTTTATTTTTTTTTGTGATAGACTCATTTTGAGCTGGGTTGAAAAACTGCAATCTTAAACATATCAAAGAGTATTTCAACGCAAGAGAAAAAAATAAACGGCTACATTTGATTACGCAACCCGATTGCATAGGATGATGGCAGATTTTACATTTGCAATGATGGAAACTAGTTGGGTGGAAATTTGAAATTCAATTTCATTCTGGACAGACAAGCGCAAATTCAAGCAAAAGGTTTGCCCGGATTGCTGAGTGTGACAAAGCATAAACTGCAGCCCCGGTTGTCTCCAATATCCATACATATCAAAGGTACAGTATTTCCTGGAGCTCTCTTATTACACTCTCTATTGACTATAAGTGCAGGATGCCAAAGGAGAAAAATAGAACAAAAGCTAGCTTGGAGGTTAAGTATGTGCTTACCTGAGGCAACTTGTGGCCAAGTCTTTGTTTCAATCACAATGGAAGAAGCAGTTGGCACTGACAGGGCCTCTTGCACCGTATTCGTTAAGCTTCGCTCGGTAGCCACTGTTGTAGCTTTTATAGTGCTTTCAACTCCTTCAGGCTCAATGACAGGTAGAATATCAAGTTGCTGGCTGGAGTGATTTATACTCATTGCTTCTGTAGCTGTGCTTTTCAAGAACTGTCTCCCCAAGAATTCCCAGTCAGTGTCTAGCTCATTTTCAACCATTGGCTCCAACCCTAATGGGGGCAACTCATTGGATTCACCAATAACAACAACGTCCGATTTTACCTCTTTAGACAGTGAACTCATAGTAACGACTTGTGTTTTTAACCCATCAAAGTCAATGGAAGCCCCAAGCGTTGAAATGTCAGGGGAGATTCTGTTCAGAGTAATGGCCGCTGGCGTTTCTGTTGGGTCTTTTTCTCTTTGAGAAGTTGGGTCTTGCGTTGTAGTTGGTTTCTCTTTTGGACTTAGTCCACTGGTTGCAATTTCAGGTGGCAAGGGTGTTGGACTTACTTGAATTAGGTCACTGGGGTTGTGAGATGCTTTCTCTTTTAGTCCCTCAAACATCGTACCAACTATGTTCGCACCTCTGCCAAGAGCCATTCCCCTGGTCGAGTTAACAACTTGGTCGTCATTATAGCCCAGTCCACTTCCTTCATAACTGTTCAGCTCCTTTAACACATCAGGCAGATTATCTGAAGAGTTCCCATTGGTGGCCAGGGGAGGATTGTTACCAATGAGCCTGAAGTTGTGTTCCTCTAGGTCAGCAGTGAGCAAAGAGGCATTTCCAGATGGTTCATACTGTTCTGAATCAACTGTCGGGGGAAGTTGCTTCAGGTGTTTCTGCACAGTCTGCTGCGTTACTGCGGGACTATGGGATGGCGGCTCCTCCACTTGCTTTGACAGCTCAGTGAATTCACTCCCAGAGAGTAATGACCATTCTTTGAGTGACAACTTCCCTGAAATAGACCCGGCCGTGTTTGAACTTATGTCTATTGCTTGTTCTGTAGGTTGTTTCGGTATCTGTAGCTCTGACGTTTCAAATGCTGGGATGTCTTCAAGATCTGCACTTTGCTTTGAGGATAGCTGTACATCACCAGCTGGTTGGGGATTCAAAAAAAGACGACAATGATTTAATTTCTGTAGGCTGAAGAAATAATGATGCACAAGACTGGAACATATACCCCGATTACGTAAGTTGGGGAGGGATTTGGGAGGGTGAATGTAACACTGGGGCAAGGTTGCAAACTTGGCGGTTCCAGATACACAGACAGTCAGCCCACCTTATTGACCAGGCTACAGTACCTTACATTTTCCATAGCTCCACCTGAGCCCAGCTAGGCAGTGGGCCATCCGGCTATTGAGTGGGCTGTTGGGAGTGAGGAGTTTCAACGGCAGAAGGCCATATACTCTCATCCTTGCCCCCCACCCCCCGTGATGGGGGAAACAAGGATCTGAGCATGACTGGGAAATGGGAAGGCCACCACCAAAGCTTCCTCATGGGGCCGACAGAGACACCCCTGTTACTCCTGGCCCACAGAGATATCTAATACACTTCTTGCCCCAGATCATTCACCTACAAGTCTGGCCTGGTTGGCGGTGAGGCATGGGGGCTGGTTGGGTTGTGATGAGGTGGGGTGGCTGAGGTTTTTGTGACTATTGCCTTACTCTGGCCTCCAACTGAACTGGTAGCTCAGTTCCCAATGATGTGACCAGATCCTGAGCAACATGTTGAGAAAAGATCCCCATTGTCAGCTTGGGTTGGCTGTCCCATTTGTCTGTTCAATGAAGCAAGTTAACATTGGAGCACAGCATGATCAGAGGGTAAAGGTCACCACCCTCTTTTTAACTGACTTCTAACATGCCCCATTTCTCCCCCCAGTCAGGCTGATGTTAGACTGAGGCCCTGGCTGCTCTCTCAAATAGGCGTCAAATAACTCATGGCGGTATTTTGAAGAAGAGCAGGGAATGAATGCCTCCCTGATTATCTGGCCAATATTTATCCCTCAATCAACATCGAAAAAAATGATCTAGTCATTATTACATCGCTGTTTGTGGGAGATTGCTGTGCGCAAATCAGCTGCTGCCTTTCCCATATTACAGACAGTTACTATACTTCAAAAGTGCTTCATTTGTGAGATAGCACGGGAGATCTCCAAGGGTCGTGAAAGGTTCTATATAAATGCACATCTGAGTTTAAATGGCGTCTTCAGTATCTGCATATCAGCTAACTATCTAACACCTCCACCCCAACCACTATAGTGACCGTCAATGGCTTTAACATCAAATCAAACAGACTTTTCAATGTAGTGAATCAAAGCTGTAAATATAACTCCAAAATACATCTCCAACTCTGAAGGCAACTTTCCCCCAATTTCTTCCACTCCTCTCTCGGAGATATTGTCTGGGATCCATATTCACAATCTCACTAATTCTATTTCTGTGACTTCTATGCGATGCTACAAACATAAGGAATCATTGCCAATTCATTTATCTTGTGTATTTTTTTGGACTGTCAGGAAAACACAACCAGTTTAATGATGCCTGTGAGGGAAGGGTGTCAGCCATCCTTACCCAGTCTGGTCTAGTCCCATACCAACATGATTGACTCTCAACTGCCTTGAGGTCCAAAATAGTACACGTCAGTCGTTGATTCAACCTCTCAAAGCCCTGGCTTCCACATCGTAAGAAAGTAAAAAAAGTAGGAGTAGGCCATTCAGCCCATCGAACCTGCTCCGTCACTCAATACGATGGTGGCTGACTTTGGGTTTCGATTCCACTTTCCCGCCCACTCGCCGCATCCCTTGATTACCTGAGAGATGAGAAACATGTCTACCCCAGCCTTAGATATATTCATGATGTGGAGATGCCGGCGTTGGACTGGGGTGAGCACAGTAAGAAGTCTTACAACACCAGGTTGAAGTCCAACAGGTTTGTTTCAAACACGAGCTTTCAGAGCACTGCTCTTTCCTCAGGTGAATGGAGAGGTATGTTCCAGAAACATTTATATAGACAAAGCCAGAGATGCTGGACAATGCTTGGAATGCGAGCATTTGCGGGTAATCAAATCATTACAGATCCAGAGATAGGGGGTGATCCCAGGTTAATGAAGTGTGAATTGTCTCAAACCAGGACAGTTTGTAGGATTTTGCAAGTCCAGGCCAGATGGTGGGGGGTGAATGTAATGCGACATGAATCCCAGGTCCCGGTTGAGCCCGCACTCATGCGTGCGGAACTTAGCTATAAATTTTTGCTCGGCAATTCTGCGTTGTCGCGTGTCCTGAAGACCGCCTTGGAGAACGCTTACCCGGAGATCAGAGGCTGAATGCCCTTGACTGCTGAAGTGTTCCCCGACTGGAAGGGAACATTCCTGCCTGGTGATTGTCGCGCAATGTCCATTCATTCGTTGTCGCAGTGTCTGCATGGTCTCACCAATGTACCACGCTTTGGGACATCCTTTCCTACAGCGTAAGAGGTAGACTACATTGGTCGAGTCTGGCCTGGACTTGCAACATCCTACCAACTGTCCTGGCCTGAGGCAATTTACACCTCATTAACCTGGGATCACCCCCTATCTCTGGATCTGTAATGATTTGATTACCCGCAAATGCTCGCATTCCAAGCATTGTCTGGCGTCTCTGACTTTGTCTATATAAATGTTTCTGGAACATACCTCTCCATTCACCTGAGGAAGGAGCAGTGCTCCGAAAGCTTGTGTTTGAAACAAACCATTGGACTTTAACCTGGTGTTGTAAGACTTCTTACTTAGATATATTCAATGATGGAGCACCCGCAATCGTCTGCAACGGAGAGTTTGTGAGATTTTTGTTGATAACTGCATTGCTTGTTATATTGACACTCACACACCAAAATAACCTAAACTTAACTCTCACTCTGTGGTGAATCTGCTACGAGATGCTTGAAAGCAGACAAAGGATAATGACAGAGGGTATGTTTGAGCTGTAATGATTCTCCACAGTCGAACGGACTGAGAGGCGTGGTAGTGTAATGATTCTGGTTCTGTTACTGGACTAACAACGCAGTAGACCATTGAGTTCAAATCCCACCCCTCTTGATGGTAGCTTGATAATGTGAATTCAGAAGGAGAATGCCATTGCGATAAAAGACGGTATCAGTAACAATGCAGATTGTTGAAAAATCTCAACTGATTCTTTAACGGCTTTCAGGGAAGGAGATCTGCTGATATGGGCGGCAGGGTGGCGCAGTGGTTAACAGTCAGTGTGGAGTTTGTATGTTCTCCCCATGTCTGCGTGGGTTCCTCCGGGTGTTCCGGTTTCCTCCCACAGTCCAAAGATGATAAGAAGTCTTACAACACCAGGTTAAAGTCCAACAGGTTTGTTTCAAACACTAGCTTTCGGAGCACTGCTCCTTCCTCAGGCAAATGAAGAGGTATTCTTCATTCACCTGAGGAAGGAGCAGTGCTCCGAAAGCTAGTGTTTGAAACAAACATGTTGGACTTTAACCTGGTGTTGTAAGACTTCTTACTGTGCTCACCCCAGTGCAATGCCGGCATCTTCACATCAGTCCAAAGATGTGTAGGTTAAGCGGATTGGTCATTCTAATATTGCCTCTTGGTGTCCAAAGGTTAGGTGGGGTTATGGGGATAGGGTGAGGGAGGCCAAGGTAGAGTGCTCTTTCAGGGGGTTGGTGCAGACTCGATGGGCCAAATGGCCTCCTTCTGCACTGTAGGGATTCTATGATATGACACTATTCCAATACCACTTTTAATTACCCTCTGAGGAGGGCTCACAAGCCATTCCATTAAATGAAGTCACATCAAGGCAACTTGGAATTGGCAATAAATGTCAAATCTGAATTGAATTGATTTTTTTTCCCCCTTGGAATACTCAGGTTGACAAACGGCTAACCAGATGGAGTCCTGTTTATCAAGTAAAAAACTTGACCAGCCAGCGGCTGAACCTGAAGTGGAGGGAGGGAAGAAAAAGCAAGCACGCAAGAAGAGACATGCAGTGAAGCAATTTCTGAAAATAGAAATGACTTTGCGATACTTCCTCAAGTTTGCAACTTCACATCAACCTCATTCACACATGAAGATGAGATTAGCGTGAAACAGGGAAACAAAACAAACAGCAGTTCCAAGGATACGGAAATCACTGGGAATCACCAGAGTCGGAGAATTAAATTTCACAAACTTCATGTGAACATGTGAAGAGGAGGTGTCATTCAGACCTGGAGTCAATGAAACTGCGGCTCGCCTGCATTTCATCTTCATTCACTCACCTTGCCTCTAGAAACTTTCACACCCAGGTCTAGCAAAAATCTATTCATCTCAGATTTAAAACCAATAATTGGGCCAGCGTCTACTGTTCTTGGTGGGAGAGCACTCACCCACCTTTACTACCTTTTGTGTTTCCAAACATCCCTCCTGAATAACCTGGCTCTGTTTGTAGGTTCTGCTCCGTTGGCCTAGACTCACCAAAGGAAAAATTCCCTCCATTGTCAGTCACTATCCGGTCAATTCCTACCTGATTCAAGCCCTGAAAACTTCAATCAAATCACACCTTAAACTGCCATGTTCCTGCGAATATATGCCTAGTTTATGTCTTTTAGTGAGTCTCTTTTTAATCTCCTCATTATCTAACCCCTGGGACCCTTGGTACGGGTGAACTTATGCTGCACTCTGTCTAAGGTGCGGTGTCAAGAACTATACACAGGGTTCCAGATGTAGTCTAACCAGAAAACACAGCAGCCATGATTGAATGGCGGAGCAGACTCGATGGGCCGAATGGCCTAATTCTGCTCCTGTGTCTTATGGTTAGCCCGGTTAACATCTCACTGGCCTTTTTTGATGATACACGACGTGGCAATTGGGAGACCAAATTTTAAAAATTGGAATTAGCAAGTGCTCCAGCTGTGATTACAAGATCCGTTTAAACTGAATCATAGAACATCCGAGCACAGAAGAAAGACATTCAGCCCACTGTGCCTCAGCTAGCCTTTTGGTAAAGCTAGCCAATTGGCCCACTCCATTGCTTTGGTCCATTTAACGGACACCTACACCTATCATCTTCCAATAAAGGCATCTAACTACTTTCCAATCGATGGTAGCCATGATGTGGAGATGCCGGCGTTGGACTGGGGTGAGCACAGTAAGACGTCTTACACCGCCAGGTTAAAGTCACAAGCTTTTGGAGAACTTCCTTGCTTTCCTTCCTCAGGTGAATGTTCCGAAAGCTAGTGATTTGAAACAAACCTGTTAGACTTTAACCTGGTGTTGTAAGACTTCTTACTGTACTTTCCAATCAATCAATTTTCATCGCCAGCAACTCATTCATGATTAAGAAAGGTAAACTGGCATCTTCCCTGTGGCACAGTCCTGCGCCTTGCACCCAGCAACACCCAGCACTTGTGTACCTGAAAGGATTTCTTTCTCACTCAATTTCAAGGCTGAAGAAACCCTGCTTCATTATTGACCCTTCATTGCTGATCAAACTCACCTCAGGCCTATTGCCGAACATTGCAGCTCTCAGTGACTCCAGGATGAAGCATCAAACTACTGGCTGCACTTATTTTTAGGGGCCTGAGATGAGAGGTAGGGAAATAACGCAGATTATTTGATCAAATTCTATCCACAAGTTTGGAGAGAGGGAGAGTTACTGCGGCAAAGAGCGATAAAGTAGGATAAAGAGGAAGATGGGAACTACGCCAAAACTGTTCACAGGAGACTGTAAAGCAGAATTTGCTACAATACTATCTGCACTAAACCTAAATTAATTTTACATGCCATTTTTTTGATGGAGGGTGGAGGATGGACCTTTGCACTTCAAGGTAAGAGGCAATCTGATTGAGAGTTAACCCATAGATACATCTCCTTAATTCTGGCATCTTGTCCATCCTTCATTTAAAAAGCTCCATCATTGGTGGTCATGCCTTTAGTTGCCCAAGCTCTAGGATACATCTCTCTGCCTCTCTACCTCGCATAACACCTTTGAGACACTCCTCAAAACCTGTTGCAGGATGTGGGATATTACTGGCTCGGTCTTCTTGAATTTATCGTAGCCTTAAATGGACAAACTGAACTGCATGTATTTATTAACGAAAAAACTACGGGAGGCACGGTGGTGCAGTGGTTAGCACTGCTGCCTCACGCCGCCGAGGACCCGGGTTCTATTCCCGGCCGCAGATTACTGTCCGTGTGGCGTTTTCACATTCGCCTCGTACGCAGGGGTCTCACCCCCACAAACCCAAAGATGTGCAGGGTAGGTAGATTGGAAAAAAAATTAACTGGGCACTCTTAAATTTATTGAAAAAAAATCTATGCACATATACACAGTAAGGGATTCAAGCTAGGAGCTGTCTCCGTGCTTGCTTGTACACACAGCTCTATCCAACACTAGACTCACTCCTAGGTGTGGATCATGTGCTCTCTTACTCAATATGTGTCAGACCCTTATATTACAAAACCAATGTCTTTGACTAAGGTTTTGCTCATTTAACCTAACATCTCCTTATGAGACTTGGTGTCATGTTTCGTTTTCTAACGCTGCTGTGAAGCGCCTGGGATGGTTCATTGGGTTGAAGGTGCTAGGTAAGTATTGGTGGTTTGAGTTGTTGTTGTAATGTAGGGCCTGCACGAGCCAATGTACACATAGCCAATCCAAGCAAATAGCTATATGATCCTGACCAAACGATATGCTTCATGAAGACGATTGGGGTTAAGTACTGACAAGGGCACGAGGGATGAACTCTCCGACTCTTCCTCGAAACAGTGCCATGGAATACTGTACATCCACAAGGAAGGTCAGCTGAGGCCTCTGTTTAATATCTCATCCATAAGAGCATTGCCAACAGTGCTACACTCCCTCTGTACTGCACTGGAGCACCAGCCTTAATTTCTCCTTTTGCACTCAACTTCTGGAGTGCAACTTGAACTATAATCTCTTAACAACAGTGCTACAGACTGAGCTAAAGATGTATTGTAAAATCGTGAAGTCATTCACAGTCAGCTGGTTGCAGCCCTGGGGACGGTAGCGTAACATTTTGGGTGGGTGGGCGGAGGGTGCAAATAATGAGACCCCCCCCCCCCCCACCCCGCGGATGGGGCCAGATGATCCAGTCACCAGCCAATGGTAGGCCGCCCCCGCCACTACAAACACGCCATGGAAGAGGGGGCATTTCATCCCACCTGTACCATGTAGCCCTGCTTCTTTATGGCTCTTAGTTGTTCTGTGCTGAAGTTTCTTCCCCACACTGGGGCTGTTTAGCTCAGGGCTAAATCGCTGGCTTTGAAAGCAGACCAAGTAGGCCAGCAGCACGGTTCAATTCCCGTAACAGCCTCCCCGAACAGGCGCCGGAATGTGGCGACTAGGGGCTTTTCACAGTAACTTCATTGAAGCCTACTCGTGACAATAAGCGATTTTCATTTCATTTCAATGTAAGCTACCGCCATTTTCTCTAGTGCAATCCCATATTCTTCCCTGCCCCAAATATAAAGGATCATGCGCACGTATTCTCAATGTGTTGATATAACAGTCTCTGCTAATCTAATCCATTCTTTCTCAGGGAATCCCAATATTATGCCCTCAGCTCCCCTCCAAGCCACTCACCATCCTGACTTGGAAATATATCGGCCGTTCCTTCACTGTCGTTGGGTCAAGATCCTGGAACTCCCTCTCTAACAGCACTGCGGGTGCACCTACACCACATGGACTTCAGCAGTTCAAGGCGGCGACTCACCACCACCTTCGCAAGGGGCAATTAGGGGTGGGCAGTAAATATTGCCCGTGCCAGCGAAGCCCGCATCCCTTGAATTAATTTTTAAAAAAGTGTTTTCCCGCTCCTACAATATACAGTATTTCAAACCCAACCATGGTCTATTATCCCCTTTTCTCTCCTAGTTTTCTCCATCTTGGTGGTGTCCTGCGCTATTAACCTTGGATCTTCACCAAGATGATACTTTCTCAAGGAAGGGTGTCCCAGACACATACAAAGGACCCTTAGATCAGGAGCTGAGTTAGGATAAGAGTTAATTGTTCCAGCATTTGCTTCTTTGTTCCTGTTAAATATCTTACATACTCCATTAAATTTCCACTGCACAATCATTCAAAGCTGTTTAATTTGCATGATTAGATCAAATGAACAAGCTGACATATAATATTTCATACTTGGTTTGAACTGCTGACAAATACTGAAGTGAAGTTATTGTGCATGAAAGTCAAATCTTCCAGAAGCCTCCCCTTCTTTCAATTTAATTTCCACCCTCCATGAATCACTTGCCATCCAAGGGATTTGACAAATTGCCTTCTTAAAGGATTTAAACGGTCGCATTTGGCGCTTCACTGGTGGCTCGGTGGGTAGCATTCTCCCTGAATCAACAGGTTGTGGGTTCAAGCCTCACTCCAGAGATTCAAGTGCCTAATCCAGGCTAATACGCCCAGAGCAGGCCTGAAGGGATGCTGCACTGTTGGAGGTACCTTCTTTTGGTACCCCATCTGCGCCCCTCAGGTACATGTAACAGACCCTCTGCCGCAACTTTGATAAAAGAGCAGGGAAGTTCTTCCCAGTTTCCTGGCCAATCTTTATCCCTCAACCAACCTCACTAAAAAAATATTCGCACAGTGCTGTGTGTTGCATCTTGCTGTGCATAAATGCTGCTGCATTTCCTAAATTACGCCAGTGACTGCACCTCAGAAACACCTGATTGGATGTGAAGTGCCTTGGGAGCTGCTGAGGTCATGAAAGGCACTACATAGATGCAAGTCTTTCCTTCGTCCACCTCCCCATAGCTGGGAGGTGTGACTCCAGCTCCTCGAGAGCTCAATTGCAAAGCAGCAACCTCGCTCTGAGGGGTGGGCACATTGGGGTGAACCAATCAAGTTTTCGCCAGTGTCAAATCAGTCTTCCAAGGCACCAGGAAATTGTGGGCATGGTGCCAGCAGGGGAGAGGCAAGGACCTGCACCCACCTTGCACCAACATGGAAGGAGGGCACCATGATACATTCACACAGCCAAACCTGCATGACGTCACGGCAGAACAAGCCAGCTGGTGAATTAAAATACTTCAAATTATTGTTCGGAGAAAAGTTCTGCCATTTATAATCCTCCTCGCCTCTGGGGATCAAAATCCTGCTTTCATTAAAAATTAGGCAGACAGAAAGATCAGCCGTGCCAATTAACAAGCCCTTTGATCCATTGGTTGCGCTGACTCACTCGCGCGAATGTTCGCACTGAATCTTGCCGGCAAGCTGTGTGGTGTCAAGACCATCGGCAATATTCCCACCTCCCTCCCCCACTCCTGCTCTCTCCGGCACAACTGAACCAACAGCTGATTGCAACATGGATGAAGGATCATTGGGAGAGAGCGTCATGCCCCCACACATTGTTTCACCCCCTGTCTCTCCTGGTTTGACGTCAACTCTCGAACATTGGACTCTGGCCCAGCAGATTTTGTTTTCAACGCCCATCTCCGCAGTGGATGTCTTTTCAACTCTCCCATGGAAAAAGAGGATTAAACCTTTTCTGATCTGTGCTCAGTGTGCTAATGATAGGATGGGGAATCGGACGTGGGGTTCGGAAGGGCCTCCACGAAAGATGGTTCAGGACAAGTAGATCATTCTGCTTGAACAGACGGGCAGCACAGTGGTTAGCACTGCTGTCTCACAATGCCAGGGGCCCAGGTTCAATTCCAGCCTTGGGTCACTGTCTTGTGTGGAGTTTGTATGTTCTCCCCGTGTCTGCGTGGGCTTCCTCCGGGTGCTCCAGTTTCCTCCCACAGTCCGAAGATGTGCGGGTTAGGTGGATTGGCCATGATAAAATTGCCCCTTGGTGTCCAGGGATGGGCATGCGTAGATTATGCCGATAGGGCGGGATAGGCGGGGAGCAGACAAGGGTAGAGTGCTCTTTCGAAGGGTCGGTGCAGACTCTATGGGCCGAATAGCCACCTTGTGCACTGAAGGAATTCTATGATTCTGGCTAAGTTCAGAGCCAGCGTTGATGTTGCAAAGAGAGAACTGAGAGGTTGCAGAACTGAGAACTCAGTTTCTCATCCATGGCCACTCCTACATTGGACGGCCAATTTTGAGAGAAGGATAAAGAAGGCAATCCCCTATCGGGGAGGGGGGGGATGGAAAAACACTTCAAGCAGGAATCATTGTGGGTTGACCTCGAGAATCTCCCAGAGGCACGTCTGACAACAGAGGGCATTGGAAAGACGCCCCCACTAAGACACCCAATTTGAACCCTTTGGGAGTGGGAGGTGTGCTCTCTGGGGCAGCTTAGAGTTGCCAATTCTGGGTTGGATGCATTTCCAGAGGCTTTCATCACATGATCTCCAACTGGCCCACCCCCATGCTCCTGCCATTGGTCAGCTGACATATACATACTCACAGGACCACACATCCTCACAAGGATCACCTTTCCCCTGCCAATAAAGAAAGCAATGAGGCTCCTAATTATTAGATTGGATGGTGCTTGACTGTCAGGCTCCCATATTTTTTATAACTAGTCAATGCAAAGTAAATAAAACAAAATGCATTTTTTTTCCCGCTGCCCCCATAGATTTATTTTCCTCTGGAATTGCTGACAGCAATGTCCAGGGGAGTAATCTTCAATTCCTGGAGAATTTCAGGACCATCCTATTAATCCTTTTTTTCCTTGTTTCTTTAAATATAAATTTAGAGTACCCAATTCATTTTTTCCAATTAAGGGGCAATTTAGCGTGGCCAACCCACCTACCCTGCACATCTTTGGGTTGTGGGGGCGAAACCCACGCAAACACGGGGAGAATGTGCAAACTCCACACAGACAGTGACCCAGAGCCGGGATCGAACCCGGATCCTCGGCACCATGAGGCAGCAGTGCTAACCGTGCTGTCCCATCCTATTAACCTTAATCCAGGTGTGAACGGCATCAATACCCAGAAATGAAATGAAAATAAAATGAAATGAAAATCGCTTATTGTCACAAGTAGGCTTCAATGAAGTTACTGTGATTTGTTTTTCTTCTTTCAGTTGTGGTTTCTATATTACAGGATGAAAGCTTTTTTAAATTACCAGACGATCTGCAGTCAGTGAACCTCCAGCAAGATCTATCGCCGTACACAAAACACAGCTGCACTAAATTCTAGAACATTCCAGGTGTACACAATGACTCAGACAATCCAATATTCCTTTTTTTCGAAGTGACATCACAGTGCACCATATTTAACTAGTGGCTGTCCTGGAAATCTGTTCCCTTTACTAATCATTATTAGCTCAGTGATCAGAGCGAAGGATATCTTTGATAAGAATTGGAGCACTTCTGCCTGAAGGGAGGCATTGTTAACAATAAGTCACTTCCCGGGCATGAATAGGACTGATTGCCCGGAAGCATAGAATTTACAGTGCAGAAGGAGGCCATTCGGCCCATCGAGTCTGCAGCGACCCTTGGAAAGAGCACCCTACCCAAGCCCATGTCTCCACCCTACCCCCAGTAACCCAGTAACCCCAAGGTTACTAAGGGCAATTTAGCACGGCCAATCCACCTAACCTGCACATCTTTGGACTGCGGGAGGAAACCGGAGCACCCGGAGGAAACCCACGCAGACTCGGAGAGAACGTGCAGACCCAGCACAAGCAGTGACCCAAGCCGGGAATCAACCTGGGACCCTGGAGCTGTGAAGCAACAGTGCTAACCACTGTGCTGCTGTGCTGCCTAATGGATAAAGATCCTTACGTAGACTCGGCTTCACACCCCATGAATGTAGTACAGTAATGGCTCATCTAATTGAGGTGTTTAAAACAATTAAACGAGCTTTAAAGAGTAAACAGAGATTTAAAAATTTCCTCAGGATGGGGAGGCTAGGGAAGAGGAGCTCCAGGACAAGCGAGCACAACCTTACCATTAGCGCGAGGCTGTTCGGGGATGATATCAGGAAGCACATCTTCACACAAAGAGTAATGCAAATCTGAAAGTCTCTCCCCAAAAGGCTTGGGAACTGAAAATTTTAAAACTGGAAATGATGGATTTTTGATAGACAAGGGTATTAAAGGTTAAGGAATCAAGATGGTTTGGTGGAGTTAAGATACAGATCAGCCATGATCTGATTGAATGGGGGAACCGACTCAAGGGGTTGAATGGCCTCCTCTTGTTCCTATGTTCCTTTGACTCTCTCTCCCGCTACCACCACTCAGGAACATTGCACAGTCTCGATGAGAGAACTTCACAATGCTCTATTTGCTACAGTCACCGCAAGCCTCCAAGTAAACAAATTAATTGGCATGTCTATAGTGCATTTCATGACCTCAGGACATTCAAAAGCTCTTCACTAGTCAATGAAGTGTAATCACTGCTGAAATCCAATTTGCTCCCAGCGTGCTTCCACAAACTGTAATGTGATAATGACCAGATAATCTGGTCCGGTAATGTTTGAGGGATAAATATTGTAGCCCTCGCCTGCTCATCTCCAGGTAATGACATATGTCCACCTGAGAGGTTATGCGGGACTGTAGTTTAAGGTCTTGTCGAAGAAAACAATCTCCAATAGTGCAACACGATCAGCGGGATTCTACAACCCCCCCACCGGCAATTCTCCGGGCCCCGATGGGCCGAGCGGCTGTCCGTTTGTGGCCACTCCCGCCGGCGTAGTTTGGCATGGTCCCACGCGGCGGGACCTGGCAGGTAAGTCGGCGGGGGCAGTCCCCGAGGGGAGGGGGGGCACAGGGGGATCTGACCCCGGAGAGGGCCCTCACGGTGGCCTGGCCCACGATCGGGGCCCACCGATCTGCTGGCAGGCCTGTGCCATGAGGGCATACTTTCCTTCCGCGCCGGGCCCATGTAGGGCTCCGGCTTGGCCGGCGTGGAGAAGACAACCCCCTGCGCATGTGCCAGGATACTGTGGGCGGTCTGTGCATGCACGGAACCACGGCGGTGATTCCGCGCATGCGCAAGATCATGCCGGCCTTCGGCGTATGTGTGAACTTGCGCTGTTCCTTCGCCGCCGGTTGAAGCGGCGCAAATGCCTCCGGCGTCCACCTCACTCCCGGCCATGCGGAGAATTCCGCACTTTCCGGGGCTGTTGACGCCGGAGTGGTTGGCGCCGGTTCTCCCGCCGTTGTGGGGACTTCGTTTCCCTGAAAGGAGAATCCCGCCCCATGACTTGAACCCAAAACCTTCTGAGGAGTTGAGAGCGCTGAGAGTGAATGAATGGCAGCTAACAATTTGTGTCAGATATAATGGGGGCGGTGGTGGGGGGGGGGGGGGGGGGGGGGGGGGGGGGGTATTTGCATCCAACCTAAGAATTGAATCAAACATTCCTCACATCACAGTGGAGCTTGACCAACATTCAGTCACACAGGGCGTTTGGGGTCACGATGCCAAGTCACCATGGAAGTTGGCCTAGAGTTCCATTTCTCAACTCAGAAACTACTGTTAATTGTAATGCCCCAGGTGGAACTGAATCAGGGCCTTTCTGACCTGTATGTTTTAGGCCTACACTGAGCAGGGCTTTTCTGCGCTAGATCTTCCAAATTCATTGCCTACAGGATGCCTGGAGCCATCAGTAAGAGGACTCCCCACGGCCATTGGCAGAGATGAAATCATATTCTCAAAAAACATTGCTATCCTTAATCTCTCACTTTTTATATAACGGTGCTGATCCCCTCTCGTTGGCAGAAAGCTACAAAGCTTTGGAAGCAAAAGATATGGTACAAGATGGAAGTCATACCTCTATAACAGTAGACATCATACTTCGAGCCAGGGTCAGGAGAGCCTGTTCGATTTGGGAGCTGGTAAACCGTCCTCACACCTGGCACATCTCCACCGCAGTTCTTCCTGGGAATGTTGATAGGGTAACGTACGCTACCATCAGCAAGCCAGCCAGCGTCACACTGATCAAAGCCTTGACTCCAGGCCATGTACAGCTGGCCAGCCGTTGCTAGTTCAGCTCCCTGCATCTGACAGTGATAAATGGCCTCAGTAAGGTTCAACTTCCGAGTCGCTGTCTCATGAAACACGGTGCCTGTGAACACATGAAGTCAGGGTGTCAATCACTGTCGGGACTAGTACTGGACATAATTGAATGATAACTCTCTTAATGCACCACAGGAACCACTTCATCTGACTGACTAGGTCCTCCAGGCAACTCTCCGTCTTCACCCGTGGCCTGTCTGGTGCATGAGTCGTGACAAAGCAACAATTAGATATTGTTCTCCTTTACTTTCCAGCAATATGAGGCAAAGGAACTCTTAGGAGGCAGCACTATTAAAAAAAAATCTTGGGCAAGATTTTACTAAATGGGAACAAAGTCCCATTACAAGGATATAAAACGCAACTTGCATTTGGTAAGGGGCCTCGACGGGGAACATGCGGCCGAGGCTGCATGGTAAAATGGCTGAATGTTTTAGAACCTCCTTTATCAGAGTATTGGGAAAATAACCTTTGCATAAAATGTTCAAAGATCATTGTTAATGTAACTTGACAATATCTCAATAGCAAAAATCACTAACACTCGTCAAATCTTTACTTATTTAGTCGCAAATTGACGGACATCTGGCCTGCTTCAGCACTGTAATGATTTGATGACTTGGCTGCGATTTAACGCGATTTAATGAGGCCGCTGCAGGGCCAAGAACAATCCCGCGACTGAACGGGACTCTGTTTAGTTTTCGCCTCGGTCGGGAACGCCTTGCCGAGATCATACACACCTCACTTCCTGAACTGACAAGCTCGTCATTGCAGGAGGAGATCGGGGCGCTATCTTTAAATGCCACCCCGATCTCTCAGGCCCCCTCGGATTCCCCACCACAGCCTCTGGACCCCCACCCAAACGCTCCAACCTACCGTTTAGGCATCCCACCTCTTGAGAGCAGAGAACCCCCAGGCCCAGTCCCTGGCATGGGCAATCTGGCACCTGGGCACCTGGATACCTTGGCACTCCTAGCCTGGCAATCTGGCAGTGCCCCTTCCAGGGTGGCTTGGGTGGCAATGCCAAGGTGCCTGGGTGGCGTCGGGAGTGCCAGTGTATCACCCTGCCCAATGCCCAACCACGGAGGGGCCTCTGATAGCCTGGGAGACTCCCCAGGTGCCATTACCCCTGGTCCACTTTTGTGTGAACCAGTGCTAAACGGCCTGAGGGTGAGGACATTCGTTCCCAGGCCCAAGGAGAAGAGGGCATCAACATATTTAAGTGAGCCATTAATATGTAAATCTGATTCTTGGCCAGTGAGGGCAAGATCCACATGGCGTCTCCCAAGGTCTCGTTAGATCTCGCAAGGCGTTCCGAGTGTCGCAAATCTTTTTTTTATAAATTTAGAGTACCCAATTATTTCTTACAATTAAGGGGCAAATAAGCGTGGCCAATCCACCTACCCCGCACATCTTTTGGGTTGTGGGGGTGAAACCCACGCAGACACGGGGAGAATGTGCAAACTCCACACTGACAGTGACCCAGGGCTGAGATTCGAAACCGGGTTCTCAGTGCCTTAGGCAGCAATGCTAACCACTGTGCTGCCCCCAAGTGTTGCAAATCTGGTGAGAGGCCTCTCTCGAGATTTAACGGCTTTGCTGTGTCACCGAGTCGGGCGCAGCGAGGCCGTCAGATTGCACCCTTTGACTCTAACTCAAGTTCATAATGGACAGAAAGATTTGCATTCATCTATCGTCATTCACAGCAGCAAGCTGTCCTGGAGTGCTTTGAAGCCAATTGGCCATTTACGAAGTGTAGTAGTCACAGTTGTAATGTAGAAAACACGGCAGCCAATTTGCCGCACAGCAAGCTCCCAGAAACAGAACCAGGTTAACCACCAGATAATCTGTCCAAGAGATGTCAGTCAGGGGATAAACATTGGCCAGGACACAAATCTCCAGCGTCCACCTGGCAGGGCAGACGGGGCCTCAGTTTAACAGTTCATCAGAATGACGGCACCTCCGACAGTACACCACTCCCTCAGCCTAGATTTTGTGCTCAAATCTCTGGAATGGAACTTGAACTAAATAACCTTCTCATGTAGAAGAGGACAACGTGCTTCCCACTAAGTCACGTTTACACCTGAGGGATTTAGCCAGGCTTTATTGTTTCAGGGCAAAAGTGAAATGATTTCACGTCAGGAAACTCATTGCCAGCCAGCACCAGACTTCTGTAATTGGGATCACCGAAGCCTCAAAGCCTCCTGGCCCATTACCAACAATATAGAGAATCTTTGGCTCGACATGAAATTTATCTTGAAGCTTGAAACACGAATACACTCAACGGTGTTGCTGCTGATGTTGTTTATTTTGACTATTTTCCCATGTCAACGGCCAGATGAAGTGGCTTTCAACCAAAGGGCGGGCTTTCATCTGTGTTGCTGGTCAGTCGCCTACTTTGGCTAAGTTGATGCTTGGGGACCATTCCCAGGACAGCTACAACATGCTATAGTATAATTATGCTCAAGATGTTGTCTGATAGTCCCTCATAATCTAGGCCCACAATCCAGCGCTGAACTACAGGAGGTGTCCTCTTTGGATGCGATGTTAAACTGAGGTCCGCACACTATTCTGAAGATGGGCCGGGGAGATTCTCCCAGTGTCCCGGGCAATATTCATCCTTCAATCAACATCATAAAAATAGACGATCTGGTTATTTTCACACTGCTAATTGTGGGAGCTTGCTGTGCACAAGATGGCTGCAGCGTTTCCTCAACAATACAACAGTGACCAGACATCAAAAAAACATTTATTGGCTGGAGAGCCCTTTTGGGGGTCCTGCGGTTTTGATAGTTGCTACATAAATGAAATTCTTTCTTTAGCCATAGAACAGGCCCTTCGGCCCTTGATATTGTGCCGAACAATGATCACCCTACAAGCCAACGTATCCATCCTATACCAGTAACCCAACAACCCCCCCCCCCCCCCGCATTAACCTTATTTTTTAGGACACTAAGGGCAATTTAGCATGGCCAATCCACCTAGCCCGCACATCTTTGGACTGTGGGAGGAAACCGGAGCACCCGGAGGAAACCCACGCACACACGGGGAGGATGTGCAGACTCCGCACAGACAGTGACCCAGCCGAGAATCGAACCTGGGACCCTGGAGCTGTGAAGCATTTATGCTAACCACCATGCTACCGTGCTGCCCCCTTTATGAGCTCAATTCAAACTTATACATAGGAACAGTTCTCTAAGGACCTAATGATAGACTAGCACCATGGGGTGTGTCTTCATTCACTACACGTACTAACCAGCATTGCTCACCTCACACACTACCCCCCGTTAATGTTTCCAACTGAGGGGGGGCTAAGATACGTCATCAGCTTTACATCAGGGGATGTCAGCAATAGGTTGGTTAGGCTCATTGAATGTGAAGCCTCATAGCCACTGACCATGCCAACTAGAGTTGGGAATCACCGCAGCCCTCTCCTCCACAGCACTCTGCGTGCCCGCGCAAAAACAACAGCCAGCTTTGTCCCTGAGATCGATAAGTGGCTTGCCTGGGTTTCAGAGTCCAGGTTGGCAGGGTTCAGGAGTCAGTTGCACCCCACAGTTGGGAGTACAATATCTGAACAAGAGGAACTGATCATTGGAAGCAAAACGTGCAAACAGGTTTCCGTCTCCTCTGGCTGCACCTTCGTCTTGATGAGCGCAAACACTCACCCCTGGCCCAACACCCAATAAAAAAAAGCCCTTTCCCTCCCCCATGACTAAACTAAATTTCTTGTCAACTTTGCAGCGATACCCCTCTACACCTTGGGCAGCACGGTGGCACAATGGTTAGCACTGCTGTCTCACAGCGCCAGGGACCCGGGTTCAATTCCCACGTCGGAAGAGTGGAGTCTGCATGTTCTCCCCGTGTCTGCGTGCGTTTCCTCCGGGTGCCGCGGTTTCCTCCCACAATCCAACGGTGTGCAGGTGAGGTGGATTGGCCATACTAAATTGCCCCTTAGTGTCCCAACGGTTAGGTGGGGTTACGGGGATAGAGCAAGGGTAGACGCAGACATGAAGGCCCGAATGGCCTCCTTCTGTCGGGATTTTATAATTCTCTAACGGCCACCCCCCCCCCCCCCCCCCCCCCCCCCCCCCCCCACCCACAAAAATGAAGAAATAATAACAGCAGAAATGAATACAAAATGAACCACATAAAGTGTTTTGGATTTGACCTTCAGGAACTGCATTTTCACCTATTTTGAACAAAGCAGAAACATCAACTTGCCTTTCAGTTCCTTGATGTAACAGTAGACATCATACTGCTCACCAGGGTCTCGAATTCCATAGGTTCGGATGCCAGGATATTCAAATTTATCCCCATAGCAACCAGGCCTTGGTGACCTGATCGGGTATCTGTCAAAGACAAATTGATCAAACTTAATCTTCAACTTCCATTGTCGTCTTCAGTACAGTTTCATATTGATCAGTGCATTTTTTTTTTTTAAAAACACTTTACACATGTAATAGCATAAAGGAACTTCTAAATCATTCCAACCATTGAGCCCGACGCTGTTGACAGCTGCTGCTGTCCCAGGCTTCTTGCTGCTGGACAAGTACTAGAGTCCTGATCCCAATCCAGGGAGGTAAGTTCAAATCCCATCATATCTGGGGAATTTAAATTAACTTAAATAAATCAATTTGGAATTAAAAATTCCCGATCAGAAACACACCAATGACACATCGAAGAACAACAATGTGCGTTTTTTATTTGAAGATCACACAATGGTTGGAAATATCCCACCATTCACGCTAGTGGGATCTTGCTGGCCCACCAACGGTGCATCCCCCCCGCCCCCCCCCCCCCCCCCCCGCCCCCGTCCCGTGCAAGGAGTTATTTCAAAGGGAAACCCTGTTGAAACCAGCGGGGCCAGAAGAGTAAATCCCACCATAAATGCACACAATGGTAACTGGGAGGCTATGTAGAACATATCTGGCCTGTAGAACTACTGCTCTGTTCTGTCTACTGCATACATGGGATTATGCATCATATCTTGTCTCACGGTGGATAATGATGGACACCAGTTTAAGATTCGCCCACTTGAAGGTGCATCACAATGGTGTTCAGTGTCCTGGTGCTTTGGGGGTGATGAAACTTTGATCTTATGATTCCATTCATCCCTAGTCTTCCAACTTTGTTTAAACATCAATGTATCATGAAAGAGGAGGAATCCACAATCGATTATTGTATATAATGTGTGTACAACAAAGTAAAGACATCTCAGATGATTAATTAAACTTTGCTTAGCTGCTGCCTCTCCAGGGACAACAAATCATAAGAACATGTGGAATGAGAAAAAAGGCTTGGATTGATCTTCCACCTTTCACAGCCACAGGCTGTCTGGAAAATCTTTGCAGCCAATGCAGCAGTTTGATAGGTCAGTCACTGTTGTAAATTGACCAGAAGGTCATACGGCGTGGGAGCAGAAGTCAGCCATTCGGCCCACAGGTCTGTTCTGTCACTCACTGACATCATGACTGATCTGGCATGATGATCCTCAACTCAACTTTCCCGCCTTATCCCCATTACCCTCCGTCCCCTTATTGATTAAAAGTCTATCTCAGCCTTGAACCTACTTAATGACCCAGTCTCTACAGCTCTCAGTGGCAAAGAATTCCACAGACTCACGACCTCCCTAATTTCTGTCTTAAACGGGCGCCCCCTTACTCTGAGATGATGCCCTCTGGTCCTCGCCTGTCCCACAAGGGGAAACAACCTCTCAGCAGCATCCCTGTCAAGCCTCCTATTGGTGGAATTCTCCAGGCTCGCCCATGGCGGAAAGCGTTGCGAGCGAGAATGGAAAAGTTAGCGTTCCAGACAAAACTCCATTATCTTTCAGTGGCACCAGACAATCGCAGCCGCGAATGAGGATGGAGGATTTCAGCCGATATGTGTCAATAACGTTGCCTCTCACTCTTCTGAACTCCAATGAGTACAGGCCCAACTTACTCAACCTCTCCTGATAAGGAAATCCCTCCATACCCAGGATCAATCTAGTCAACCTTCTCTGGGCTGCCTCCAATGCCAATATATCTATCCTTTGATAAGGGGACCAAAGCTTCTTGCAGTATTCCAGGTGTGGCAGTCAATCTGTGCACAGCAAGCTCCCACAAACAGCAAAGTGATAGTGAGCAGCTAATCTAGTTTTAAAGTGCGGGTTTGGAGATACTTAGCACAGGGCTAAATCGCTGGATTTGAAAGCAGACCAAGGCAGGCCAGCAGCACGATTCAATTCCCGTACCAGCCTCCCCGAACAGGCGCTGGAATGTGGTGACTAGGGGCTTTTCACAGTAACTTCATTTGAAGCCTACTCGTGACAATAAGCAATTTTCATTTTCATTTCATAATAATTTGCCCAGGAAACCAGGGAGAACTGCCCGCTCTTCTTCAAAATGATGAGATTTTTATTATGTCCTCCTAGGAGAGAAGATGGTGCCTCAGTTTAACATCTTACCCAAAAGACAGCAGATTGGAGAGTGCAGCACCTCCCCAGCACTGGGGGGGGGGGGGGGGGGGGGAGGGGGGGGGGGGGTGGAGGTCAGCCTAGACCTTTATGCTGGAATTGCTGGAGAGGGGTTTGAACCGGCGACCTTCGGGCAACATGCAATTCTGACTGAAGGAAATTAGAGAGGGGTGGTGGGGGGGGGGGGGGGGGGGGGGGGGGGGGGGACGATCTCCCAGGACATAACCCCAGGTATGGAAAAGGTAGACGTGGAGCTGGTGCCTCCTCATTTTAAAATGAGAGGTCATAATCTTGGAATAAGAGGTAGCTAATTTGAAACAGATTTGAGGAAAAATTACTTTTCCCAAATCTGTGGAATTCGCTGCGGTGGATGCTGGGACAGTGGGTAAATTTAAAGAGGAGTTAGACAGATTTTTAATTGGTAATGGGTTGAAGGTGAACGGGCAGGACCGTGGAGTTGAGGCCAGGATGGGATCAGCCATGATCACATTGAGGGTGTTGAGGCTTGGAAGGCCAAATTGCCTACTCCCGCTCCCAGGGCATGTGCTCTAGGGGAGGAGATGCTCTGGTTGATTTTGCAATCCAGCTCTTGTCCTGTAACATTGTAGGTAACAGATGGGGAACATATCAGCCATGATAGAATGGCAGAGCAGACTCGATAGGCCGAATGGCCTACTTCTGCTCCTATGCCTTATGAACTTATGCACTTTTCTTTGATAGAAGAGATGTCTGCAGAATTAAGCAGGGTGCTCTTTTCAACGGCCGGTGCAGACTCGATGGGCCGAATGGCCTGCTTCTGCACTGTAATTTCTATGATTTTATAATTATTAAGCTGTAAAAAGAAATGGCTTCACAGTTATGTGGGGGAGGGAGGTGTGTTCAGAAGAATTATAAGGTTTTGTGGCGAAACAGAATTATTTGACATCTCAAATTCCAAACCTACTATTAATTTTTGAAAATCAGTTATTCTGTAGCTATCATTATTTTGAAGCCAGTGTTATGATTGGAGCCAGGAATTACCAAAAGTGATACATTTTCTGTTTGGTTCTTAGCCTTTAATTATAAAGAGGAAGGTGATAGCCTATAACCTCTCTGGTTCAGAAACACTGGTTCGTCGGAACATATTTTATAGAGTATTTGGATAAATGAAACTATTTTTATTGCTGCTTCATAATGTTCCATCACTGTTTTTCACTTCAGGTAAATATTTATATCCATGGTGTTTTCCAGTTCACATACTTGGTGGTTATGCACTCCAATGTCAATCTATAATCCAGAAGATTCCGAAATCCAGCAATGACTTAGTCCCAAACATTCCAGACTGAAAAGGTTTCAGTGTATAATGAGGTGGCGCCATTTACACTCCAAGATGGCCTACACTTATTGGAATTACTTGGAAAATTTAAAGTAACTTGATTAAAAAACAGTCTATGTCCAAATGCAGCAAGAACTGGACAATATCGACGGGACATGGGCTGATGCCCTGGAGAGGGTAAATTCTTCCTCCTCGTGTGCGCGGCTTAGCCTCATTCAATTTGAGGTGCTGCATAGGGCCCGCATGACTGGGTCGAGGATGAGTAGGTTCTTTGGGGGTGAAGATAGGTGTGTCAGGTGCTCGGGGAGTCCAGCGAACCATGCCCATATGTTCTGGGCATGCCCGGAACTGGAGGAGTTCTGGAAGGGGGTGGCAAGGACGGTGTCAAGGGTGGTGGGATCCAGGGTCAAGCCAGGATGGGGGATTCGCGATTTTTGGGGTTGGGGTAGAGCCAGGAGTGCAGGAGGCGAAAGAGGCCGGTGTGCTGGCCTTTGCGTCCCTAGTAGCCCGGCAAAGGATTTTGCTACAATGGAAGGACGCGAGGCCCCCAAGCGTGGAGACCTGGATCAATGACATGGCGGGCTTTATTAAGCTAGAGAAGGTCAAATTCGCCCTGAGAGGATCGGTGCAAGGGTTCTTTAAGCGGTGGCAACCTTTCCTCGACTTTCTGGCTCAACAATAGGGTACTGGGACAGTAGCAGCAGCAACCCGGGGGGGGGGGGCGATGACTATGTTTGTTTATTTTATTTAAATTTGATTTATTTAATTTTAATTTATGGTTACGTTTTCTTGTTGGGGGAGGGGGGTGTGATACATGTGATGTTACGGTTTGTGGGGAGTTGCAGGTGTTATGGGGCAGTTAGTTGCATATTATGACTTGTTGTTATATTTTTATATTTTCTGTAAAAAATTCCATTAAAAATTATTTTAAAAAAAAAGAACTGGACAATATCCAAGATTGCACTGACAAGTGGTAAGTAACATTCGCCCCACGTAAGTGCCAGGCAATGACCATCTCCAACAAGAGAGGATCTAACCATCACCCCTTGACATTCAATGGCATTACCATCACTGAATCCCCCACTGTCAACCTCCTGGGAGTGATCATTGACCAGAAACTGAACTGGACTAGCTATATAAATATTGTGGCTACCAGGGCAGGTCAAATGATAAGAATCCTGAGGCGGGTAACTCACCTCCTGACGCCCGAAAGCTTGTCCACCATCTACAAGGCATAAGTCCGTTGCGCGATGGAATACTCTCCACTTGCCTGGATGAGTGCAGCTCCAACAACACTCAAGAAGCTCAACACCATCCAGGGTAAAGCAGGCCGATTGATTGCTCCCCCTTCCAGAAACATTCAAACCCTTCACCACTGACAAAAGTGGGAACCATGAGCACCATCTACAAGATTCACCGCAGGAACTCACCAAGGTACCTTGGTAGCACCTTCCAAATCCACAGTCACTACCATCGAGGAGCACCAGAGCAGCAAATACAAGGGAACACCACCCCCTGGAGGTTCCCCTTCAAGTCACTCAACATTCTGACTTGGATATATATTGCCGTTCTTTCACTGTCGCTGGGCCAAAATCCTGTAATTCCTGGGTGGAGACCTTGCCAATGGTATAGAGGGGGGGTGGGGTGCATGGGGGGGGGGGGGGGGGGGGGGGCTGCAGCAACATTCTGAGGAGAGCAGGACCTGTCAGCGAGATTAGGTCCCGTCCCTCTCAGTTCCAACAAGAACTCCAAGGTTCTCTGAATAGCACTGAAAACCCGATTTAGGGTAAAACATTTTCTAACTGCCATAGAACGCCATACTAACGCCAGCTGGAATCACTCTGGTTTACCCACTGGTAGTAGCACTTATTCACCCATCAGGGGAATCGAGCCCCTGCTAGTCTCTGGTTGTGGAGACAGATAGTGATTCCCGCTGGCCTCACACGATGCACATTTAAATATGCTCTGGGCGTGAACCAGATTGGGTCAGGTGCCGCGGGCAAGGGCATCGTGCTCTGTTTGGCGCCCGGCGTGATTCCCAGAATAGCGGGATGTGTGCCGGGCGCAATGCGGACGGAGAATTGCCCCTGCTACCTTTACCCAGCCTACCTAGCCTGGTTGGAACTTCAGACCTCACAGCAATGTGGTCGACTGTTAACTGCCCTCTGAAATGTCCTGACAAGCCATTCAGCTGTGTTCAAGGAAGTGCCGCGCCACCACCTTCTCAGGGATAATTAGGGTTATGAAATAAATGCTGGATTTCCAGTGATCCGCGAATGAATAAAAAAGGTGAGACAGTGAAGAACCAGAAGATGGGAGGCGTGTCTCAAATAACATTACAACAGTGACTACACTTCAAAATGAATTCATTGGCTGGAAAGCACTTTGGACGATATACTCTGGCTGTGAAAGGTGTTACAGAAATGTGACATTAAAAAATTAAGCAGGCAAGTAAAATGTGAAACCAGCCTTTGTTCTAAAATTCAGAGCAGCCTAACTCAAAGGTTAGTGGGCCTGATCGATAAATTGTCAGATTGTGGATTAAGAGCCAATTCACTCCACACCTCCAGGAGAGTGCCTGACCAGGGCAGGGAGATCACTTCATTGCCTGTTAATAGATACCACGTCATGGTCAATGTGATCTTCTGGACTTGTTTCAATTGGCTACGGGGATCCGAGAGCAATTTCCCAGATTTATTTATGGCCATGGGTTTCTTCAATCCAGTTTTCCACCTTCCAGGAACAAGAGAACAGCAACATTGCTTATCTAGCAACTTCAACATGATAAAATTGCCACGGTATTCCACAGTAACATAATCAGATATAATTATACAGCGGTCCACAGCAGCTGAGATGGAGCTTATTTAAAGGGGTAGGTTCCCGTACCAGCCTCCCCGAACAGGCGCCGGAATGTGGTGACTGTCGTGTTATGTACTCTGAGATAACACAGGCTGCAACTGGATGCAGCTTTGACCAAAAGATACTCCAGACCTTGAAGTTAGTTCAATCTGATTTATTGAACCAGTAGCGCAGTTAGCACAGTTCTCTATGACTTCGACTCTCTGCTAACCTAAGTGTGGTTACTCTGCCTGAGGAGGTTAGTCTACCTCCTGTAACAAGGTGGGTCTTCAAACATTGGAGGACGGGTCTTCTCATCGACACAAACACATTGTTGGCCTGCGTCCAGGTTCGGCAAATGGTTTTGAGGAATCCTGAGCATTTTGAGGATGTTCATCCAACACTCTCATGAGTACAACTGCCACCAAAAGTCCCCTCACCACCACTGACTTATAAAATGGCACAAATATGCAAAAATGTGGCGGCACGGTGGTATGGTGGTCACTGCTGCTGCCCCACAGCGCCAGGGACCCAGATTCAATTCCGGCCTCGGGTGACTGTCTGTGAGGAGTTTACACTTTTTCCCCGTGACTGCGTGGGTTTCCTGCGCGTGCTCCGGTTTCCTCCCACAGTCCAAAGATGTGCAGCTTGGGTGGATTGACGATGGTAAATTACCCCTTAGTATCCAAACATTAGGTGGACTTGTGGGGATGGGACGAGGGAAGTGGGTCTAGATTAGGGTGCTCTTTCAGAGGATCGGTGCAGACTCGATGGGCTGAATGGCCTCCTTCTGCACTGTAGGGATTCTAGGATTTTATTTACTGCATTTCAAATTAGATGCAAAACCAGGCCTGTCCAGTCAGGTGGATGTAAAGCATTCCAGAATGCCATTTGAAGAAGAACAGGGAAACGCTGGTCAATCAACCAACACTGAACGCTGTTAATCTAGTCACTTATCTTTTTGCTCCATGTGGGATCTGGCTGTGCACAAATTGATGGCTGCTTTTACCTAGAGTAATTCACTGGCTGCAAAGCCAGTCCCTCAAGAAATTGTGCTCGCCTTTAACGTTTTGGAAACACTGCCCATTTCATCTGATCGCATCCACAATTGGACCTGTTGGGACCCCTAGTCCAGAGTGTGTGGATCCTAATGTCGTTGGTGGGGTGCCTTGGGAATTTTGCTGCCTGCTTCGGACGTCTTGACTGGTCCAAGTTGTCGTGTTGAGGAGATCCAGTTCTCGGACGTGTCGTGTTAAGCACACTGAGATAACACGGGCTGGAACTAGATGCAGCTTTGACTGAAAGATACTCCAGAACTTGAAGTTAGTTCAAACTGATTAATTGAACCAGTAGCACAGTTAGCACAGTTCTCTATGAGTTCGACTCTCTGCTAACCTAAGTGTGGTTACTCTGTCTGACTGAACCAGACTAGCTCTTAGCCACATGCTGGAGGTGTTATGTGATATATACACCCTGACTCACTCTGTAGATGTCCCCTGTGGAAAAAGACGAAGTGTGAATGCCTCGTGCCTTTTATAGTGCAAAACCACCCCCAAGTCTGCCTGCTGATTGATTACGTCCTGTTCTCTGTGTTCATTAGCTGCCTGTCTGTATCTCATTATGTGCATGTCTGCATATTATGACAGGGCTGTGAAAGGTAACAATAATAATTGCTTATTGTCACAAGTAGGCTTCAATGAAGTTACTGTGAAAAGCCCCAAGTCGCCACATTCCGGCGCTTGTTCGGTGAAGCCGGTTCGGGAATAGAACCCGCGCTGTTGCATTGCTCTGCATTACAAGCCAGCTGTTTAGCCCACTGTGCGAAACCAGCCCCAGGTGCTTATAGAAATGCGAGCTCCTCCCTTCCTCCCCGGCATTGCGTGTTCAATGAGACGCCCAGGAAGAAAGTTGCTCCCCGAAAGGTTAGCCTCCCTCCTCTGAAGTATTATGTGTTGGCACGAGAAGCCAGCTCAGTGTGACCAGCTCTGAGATAATTGCCCTGCCTTCCAAAGCATTAGCATGGAAAATTCATCAGCGAGTGCCAACTCCTTACTGAGTCGCCTGGTTAATGGGCCGGGCAGTGAGGTGGCATTGTCAGATTCCATTAGATGACGCCAGCATTGTACTGCCTCAGCATTTCCTCCTTCTGCTCAGCACGTTGGCAGAGGCTGGGTTGTCTGCCAGGCTGTGCATCTGCTCCCTCCCCTCCCCCACATCCCCCATCCCACATCACCCCCGTTACACACCGAGGGAAATATGCAGCAACGAATCATCTCTGAATCCCTCTATGGACTGTGCTGGAGTCAAGCTTATTTCAAGCTCTTAAGAGACCCACGACTAATTGTAAATTCCAATTAAAATATAAACTTTACTCACCTTCCCATTTAATGAAACTAACTGACAGGAGAAGATAGTAACTTCGACTCCATAAAAATCAATCAGAAACTGCCTCCCCAGAATGCTTTACTCTCCATAAAAATCAATCAGAAACTGCCATTGTTCTAATTTGCTTCTGCATTTTTTTTCCCGAACTTGCGGGTCCAATGTCAATTTGTTTTATTCTGATTTCACATTCTATTCTGTGTTTTTTTTACTGGAGAATTCCTGTTCTCTCTCTCTCCAATTCTCCTCACTGACACGCGGTGGTCAATCCCAAGCTGGATTCTTGCATCTCCGGCCATTGGCTGGAGTCGCAGATTTGGTCACATCGGACCGACCCCCCCCCCCCCCCCCCTCTCATGACGACAGAACAGAAGCTTTCTTCGCTCTCCCTGTTCCTGCATCGTTTAGCAGATACCAGTAACAGTCAGTTCATCACCGTCAAGGTGACCCCAGCCCTCCTTGGCTGACTTCCAATTCGTGGCCCATTGGCACGGCGGACAATGCTTTTATCGACAATCTGTGAGGCAACAAGGAGTTTGTTGGGCGGGGTGAGATCTTGGTGGAGTTGATTGTTCCTTTTAATTTAAGAGGAGAACAGATTGAATGGATTTTTCAAGGAATTAGCAAGGGCACGATGGGCTGACTGACCTCTTTCTATGCCGTACAGTCCGCGAATTCTATGTCACAGCTATGGCTGCCTTGTGGTAGACACACATCCCATCAATCACCCATCCACCCATTTTCCCATTATCCCAGTCCTTAATGAAAGCGGGCTCTTAAAAAAATTCTAATTAATTGACTACAGCTCTGTTTTTAATCAGAGAAGTCAATGTATGGAAAGTCCAGACAGGAGTGACCAAATCATTTTATACAGCTTCCTCTTCAGCCATATTCTGGAGTTTGCTAGCACGTTTTTCTGCGCACTCGAACGCCTGCGCTATCTCAATCACTTTCTCCAGTGTTATAGTGGTTATCAGCCAAAAGCTTGTTCTGCATACCGCACTCCTGGATCCCGCAAACCAACCGGTCACGAAGCACGTCACTCAGTAAGGTTCCGAACTCGCAGTGCTCATTTGTCGAAGTGTGGCGATGAAGACAGAAATGTATTCCTCAGGGTCCCTGGCTGCTGAATTAAATTTGTAATGCTGAAGAATGATCGAGGGCCTCATCATGTTATTAACCCTGGGGTAACACAGACTGCAACTGGATGAAGTTGGACTGGAAATCAGACACCAGAGTTAGACGTTGGTTCAATACGATTTATTGAACTTCTGCAACAATGCACACGCTTGCTGTGGGTTGACACTCTACTTGGTAACTAACTCTAACTAACTAGACCAGATTAGCTCTGAGCCACGTGTAGAAGGTACTAACTGATATATACACCCTGACTGTCACTACAGTCGTCACCAGTGGAAAGAGGCAGAGTGCTGATGCCTCATGTGTTTTATAGTAGGAGGCCCCCCTCTAGTGTTCTGTCTGGTGATTGGTTGTGTTCTGTCCTGTATGTTGATAGGCTAACCTGGGTGTCTGTCACTGTCTGTCTTTACCTCATGATGTGCAGGAGTGCATATTATGACAGGCCTTGGGTTAAAATGTCCCTTCACCAGTTTGACCATATGGTCGAAGGGTTGCAAGTCGGGTGCCTCAGATTCCTGGTATTTTTGAGGCCCACACATTGTCAGAAGGATCATCTTCTCTTTATCTTCACCAATGATCTTATTTGCAGTGAAGATGTAATGGAGTCATTCCACGTTCTGACTCTAATCCTCAGTTCCCTGGTCAAGCAGCTCCAATTTACCTATGATAGGCATTTTGACACGCTTTCTCTTTGATGAATTGCTGGTTCCCTAGATTATAAAAAGGTTTTCCAGGACTTCTCCCTTCTTGGGCACCTTTTCCTCCCCCCTCAATTTCGTCGTACGTCACTGCACACAAAGTTTTTACCCCATCGGCAATGAGGGGTCGAGATATACATGGTGGAGGCGTATGGTGTAAACCAAAGGAGTTTATTAAGGAAGGCAAAGACAACAATTGTATTGGCACAATGTAGCCGTGTACAGGTGTTCATTCCCCAGTGGGAGTTTATTCTGCCCAGCCCCTCCTCACCCAGCCCTGCTCTGCCATTCTATTGGCTAGGGTTCACGCACTCCCATGTGATTGGCTCAGACCCCATCACATGAGCCCGCCCCCTTAAAGGGGCTACGTTACCACATAAATTCAAGACAGAGATCAACAGACTTTCGGATGCTCAGGGAACCAAGGGATATGGAGATAAGGCTGGAGAGTGGAGTTGAGGGCCAAGATCAACCATTATCGTACTGACTGGCCAAGCAGACCCAGGGAGGGGGGCTGGTAAATTGCCAACTCCTGCTCTTATTTTTTATATTCTTACAACCATAAAATACAAAAGCAAAGCCTTCAGAATGGACCACATAAGGATGGAAGAAACTTGGAGAGAAAGAGCAAGATATACACATATTTGACTTTCCCTCAGTAAAACCTCTCTCAGAATATCCAGTTCAATTTGCTGAGGGACCAAGCAGAGCAGTTTATGATGCTGTAATCACACTCCAATCAGGTTTGTCTGACTTGAGAAGTTTACCGTTTATCGATCAAGCATTCTTGAGAAACCAATCATTGCTGCCGCAATTGAGAGTTCTTTGTTCTCTCCTCCATCTCACACTCCCGGGGATGGATAATTTTGTCAAGGAGCCACTTAGACGGTTGAAATCTTCAGGAGTAAGTGTTCTTTGTGAAGCCACAGTCAAGCTGTAAACATTTTTGTAGACAATGAAAATTCTTTGCAGTACGTGAAGCCTCTCAGCATTTCCCTGTCAGTCACCCGACACTAACCACGGTATTGTGTAGCTTTTAGCGGGTAGCAACCCACACCTCTAACGTTGGCAGATTCCGAGTTTCAGCCTCACTCCCTGAGACATGAACACTGAGGGCTGGATTCCCCACAGCTCCGCAGCCAAATCGCGTTTGGCACTGGGGCGGAGAATCGAAGTTCCCGACCGATTCGGGCCGGGCGCCTTATGGCGATTCTCCAGGCACCGGCCGCGCGGCTGGGGGGGGGGGGGGGGGGGGCATTGACAGAGGCCCTCCCAGCAATGCCGCACCCCCGACAGGCCGAGTTCCCGAGGGCGTGGAACTAATGTGAATGGCTGGTCGGGACTCTCGCGCGACGGCTGCAGTCTCAGTCCACGGCTGCCCTGGTGGGGGGGGGGGGGGGGGGGGGGGGATTGAGCACTGTGGTGGGGAGGCATTATGGGCGGCTGGGGCAGTGATCGGGCTGGTCTGATGCAGCGGCGCGTGGCCGATCGGTGGGGGGGGGGAGAACCTAGTTTGTTAGTGTTGGTCTGCGGTCCAAGTCCGCCATGGCGCTCGGCGTGGCCGCTGGAGGCCGCCGTATTGCGCATGCGCGGACTCGGAACCAGAAGTGCAGGGGCTTGTATCTACAGCCAAAGCTGTGTGAAGCTCTCCGGGTCCCTGTTAGCCCCCAGAAGGTAAGTGCTGCAGTTTTGCAGGAAACTGGGGAGTGCAACGGCAGCGTTTTTCCACCGGCGTGGGGACATAGCCCCATTTTGGGAGAATCCAGCCCATAATCTGTAATAATTCCATGGACCGCAGGCTCCCACCCGCACTCCACACTGAGGAGTCGTGTTTCACCTGAGGGCCGGTCGCTGCGACATTGTTGACTTCAAACTGCCTTCTGAAATGGGTCACTCAAACTGCAAAGAAATGGGAAATCAACACAGGCCTTACCACCTATGCCCACTTCCTATGATTCGGTGAAACCAAAGAAAGAACTGAGGCATTAAGGGGGCATTTCTCGATTGCCAATGCCTCAGTTGTTGCTCAGATAGGGACACTCTCACCTCTGAGTCACAGGGTTCAGCTTTCATGTCCCACCCCATGCCCAACTTGGAGCAGGCTTTATTGTGCCAAATGGCCTACTTCTGCTACTCCGTCCTATGGTCTATGGTCTTACAGTCCAGGCCCGGAGCACAAGCTAATACTCCTGTGCGGTACTGAGGCAGTGCAGCACTGGCTTTCATGGCCTCCATTTTGGTTGAATTTTGTTTTATTTGATGTGGGCGTCGCTGGCTGGGCCAGCATTTATTGCCCATCCCTGAGGGAATTTATTGCCCATCCCTGAGGGAATTTAAGAATCAACCACATTGTTGTGGGTCTGGAGTCACGTGTAGGCCAGACCGGGTAAGGATGACAGATTGAACAGTGAACCAGATGGGTTTTTACGACAATCAACAATGGTTTCACGGTTCTCTTTAGACTTCTAATTCCAGAGTTTTTTTATTGAATTCAAATTCCACCATCAGCCCTGGTGGGATTCGAACCCAGGACCCCATGGCGTTAGCCTGGGTCTCTGGATTATTAGTCCAGAGACAATCCACTACGCCACTGCCTCTCCGTGAAGGTGAAGCCGCATCTGCTCTCTCAGGTGTGTGGAAACAATCCTCTGGACCTCTTTGAAGAGGAGTGGGGTGGGGACCGGGGGGGCGGTTGGGGGTACTCAATGCTGTCCTGGCCAACATTTACCCCTCAATCAACATCATAAAAGTAGCTGATCTGCTCGTTATCACATTGCTGCTGTGGGAGCTGTGGGTTTCATACATGGGAACAATAATGTACTTTTTAAAAAGGGATTTCATTGGCTATAAGCCACTTTGAAACATCTGGGCCAGGATTCTCCGACCCCGCGCCGGGTCAGACATTCCCCGTGGGGACGCAAGAATCACGCCACGCTGCCCCGATGCCAGTTCGCCAATTCTCCGGCGCTGATTCTGGGGCGCCCGCAGGATCGATGCCACGCTGGTTGGGGGGCGGTTGAATGCAGCCCCACACACACCCCCCCCCCCCCCCCAGCGATTCCCCGGGCCTCGACGGGCCACCGGGTTCTGCTGGCGTGAGTTACTCTGGTCCCACCTGGCGTACCTGGAAGCTCTGTCTGCAGGTGCCATCCTGGAGGAGGGAGGCGGGGAGGGATCCGATCCCAGGGGGCGGCCTCCACAGTACCCTGGCCCTCAATCGGGGCCTACCAATTGGCGGGCGGGCTGGTTCCGTGGGGGCCTACGTTCCTCCGCGCCCGGCACACGTAGGGCTCCGCCATATTGCCCGGGAGCCGGCGTGGAAACGGGAACCCATGCGCATGCGCAGACCCGCACCGGCCGTGGCGCGCTGGCTGGAGCAGCGGAGACCACTCCGGCGCCGACCTAGCCCCCTAGGAAGGGGTGCATACCTGACAATCGTGGACCGTTGACGCCAGAGTGGTTTGCGCCGCTTTTCATGCCGGCGTCAGAACTTGGCCGCAGGATTGGAGAATCCCGGCCCTGGTGGTTGAGAAAAGCACTATATAAATGCAAATGCTTCTTATGTGTCCAAGGGAAATGCACAATGTGATTGTGAAATATGGCACGCTATGGTTCAGGCATTCCAGGTGTTCAGGGTGGAATCAGAAAACACAGTCATATGTGTCTTCATTCATAGTGCAACAATCAATCAATTGAATTGTATTTAATATTAAATTTCCATTTTGCTTGTAGTGTTCAATTTAAAATGTTGACTTACTTTAATAGTATCTGGGCTGGCGTCTGAGTTCCGAGCCCAAATTCTCCAGCCGCTGGGGTTCTCCCCCTGGCAACGCACCCCCGCCTGCGGGTTTCCCAGCAACGTGGGGCGGCTTCAATGGGAAATCCCATTGAAAAACGGCAGGAAGAGAGAATCCCGCCGTCAGCGAATGGCGCGCCGCCACGAAACACGTGGCTGGGGGATCGGAGAACACAGTCTCCGAAAGCTCGTGTTTGAAACAAACCTGTTGGACTTTAACCTGGTGTTGTAAGACTTCTTACTGTGCTCACCCCAGTCCAACGCCGGCATCTCCACATCACAGTCTCCAGGAACAGTTCCACTTGTCACCCGACTTCCACCTACACTGAGGCCCACCACAAATTCAATGAAGAATAGGTAACTGCCGAGGAACATGAGGAAGGCAGGATGAGGAGGAAGACAGGATGGGGAGGAAGACAGGATGGGGAGGAAGACAGGATGAGGAGGAAGGCAGGATGGGGAGCAAGGCAGGATGGGGAGGAAGGCAGGATGGGGAGGAAGACAGGATGGCGAGGAAGGCAGGATGGGGAGGAAGGCAGGATGGGGAGGAAGACAGGATGGAGAGGAAGGCAGGATGGGGAGGAAGGCAGGATGGGGAGGAAGGCAGGATGGGGAGGAAGACAGGATGGAGAGGAAGACAGGATGGGGAGGAAGGCAGGATGGGGAGGAAGACAGGATGGGGAGGAAGGCAGGATGGGGAGGAAGACAGGATGGGGAGGAAGGCAGGATGAGGAGGAAGACAGGATGAGGAGGAAGGCAGGATGGGGAGGAAGACAGGATGAGGAGGAAGGCAGGATGGGGAGGAAGACAGGATGAGGAGGAAGGCAGGATGAGGAGGAAGGCAGGATGAGGAGGAAGACAGGATGAGGAGGAAGGCAGGATGAGGAGGAAGGCAGGATGAGGAGGAAGACAGGATGAGGAGGAAGACAGGATGGAGAGGAAGACAGGATGAGGAGGAAGACAGGATGGAGAGGAAGACAGGATGAGGAGGAAGGCAGGATGGGGAGGAAGGCAGGATGGGGAGGAAGGCAGGATGAGGAGGAAGACAGGATGAGGAGGAAGACAGGATGAGGAGGGAGCAGGGAATACATAGTGGGAAAGGATACATAGGCCCCAATCCCAAGTTTCCCCTGAGTGCTGTTTGTGAAGCTGGGCAGCTGATTCTCAGCCCACTGTGCAGTGTACAGCTGAGAAAATTGTTTAAGGTCAGCAAATGGAACAGGGTTATGATTCACACGTGCACATCGGTATCCACGAGACTATACGTGTCTGTGTGTGTGCCCACGTGAATGCTTCATGCCACTGTGTCTGTCAATGTAAGTGGATCTGTGTGTATGACTGTGTCTATACATCTGTGTATTTAAATGTGTGCCTGCATGTATGAGCATGTTTTTGGGTCTGTGTATGCACGTATGCGTGTGTGTCTACGTATCTGTGTTTTTGGGTTTGTGTGCAATTGTGTATGTTTTGGTTTGTGTATGTGTCTGTGTGTAGTAGCAGTGGGAGCATGTGTCCGTTTGTGTTATGTCTGTGTTATACTCGGCCAGATTCTCCATTTGGGAGATTAGTTCTCCCGCCAGAGGTGAATTGCACCTGATTTGCGCTCCCATCAGAAAGCGATTCCTAATCCCTCGCCATGCAAATTTATGCATGGTGAAGATTGCGAGGATCTCCCGAGGGAATCCCGCTATTGGGCTGCCATTTTGAGCGTACAGCCCAATAGCGAGGTCCCGTGGTCATGTGGTCCTGCCGCCAGCTGGGGGGTCAGAGCATCAGAAACAGGTCAGTGCCCGCCGCCAATCCCGTTTTCGTCACTCACGCAGGATTCTCTGTCTCTCCGAGAACTTGACTACCAGCGGCACGAGATGCCCAGTGTGTACATGTGTCTTTGTGTGTGTGTCTATTGCGTGTGTCTGTTTATGGGTGTGTCTATGTATGTATGTGTGTGTGCATATGTGTCTATGCATGTATGTGTGTGTGTGTCTGTCTATGTATGTATGTGTGTATATGGCTATGAGTGTGTGTCTATGTATATAGCCATGTATGTATGTGTGTGTGTTTATGCATGTATGTGTCTATGCATGTATGTGTGTGTGTCTATATATGTGTGTCTTTGTATGTGTGTGTCTGTCTATGCATGTATGTATGTGCATAGCTATGTGTGTGTATATGTATCTATGTATATAAATAAAACCATGTATGTTTGTGTGTGCATGTTTATGCATGTATGTGTGTGTATATGTGTGTGTCTATGTGTGTGTGTGTCTATATGTGTGTCTATGTACATGTGTGTGTGTTTATGCATGTATGTGTGTGTATGTGTGTGTGTTTATGCATGTATGTGTGTCTATGTATGTGTGTGTGTCTGTGTGTCTATGCATGTATGTGTATGTCTATATGTGTGTGTATGCGTGTGTTTATGCATGTATGTGTATGTGTGTCTATGTACGTGGGTGTGTGTTTATGCATGTATGTGTGTGTATGTGTGTGTGTTTATGCATGTATATATGTGTATGTGTGTATGCGTGTCTATGTATGTGTATGTGTCTATGTCTATGCATGTATGTGTATGTCTATATCTGTATGTATGTGTGTGTCTATGCATGTATGTGTATGTCTATATCTGTATGTATGTGTGTGTATGTGTGTGTCTATGCATGTATGTGTATGTCTATATCTGTATGTATGTGTGTGTATGTGTATGTCTATATGTGTATGTCTATATGTGTATGTATGTGTGTGTGCATTTTTCATTCCTCACCTCACAGTTTGATCGGAAACCCAGCCAGCGTCACAGTGATCAAATCCGTCCAGGAAAGCAGCCAATAGTTGTTGGGGGTTTGCGATCGTCGCTGAGTTGTCCTGACAGGCTTGAGTGGCAGCCTCGAAGGTGAGTGAGTACCTGTTGCTATCGGCACGGTAATGGAACACCACCCCTGGAATGGGAGATGGAAGGAAGAAATCAGACAGGAAGGTGAGGCGAGGGAGCAAAGAACTTCCAACTAAAACACTACCTAAAGAGGTTTCTCCTAAATTCCGGTCGGATTTATCAGTGATCTTGCCCACACCTTCTACCCCACCAAACCTCCTCACGATCTCTATCCGGTCAATCCCAGCATGTTCAATCTCCCTGATCGATTACGGCATCATCCTTATAATTTATTTTTGGCGCATTCCCCAGTGCATTATCGGGTCACATCGGACTGACAGCGCCAAGAACAGGCCATTCGGCCCATCAGGCCTACGACAGTGCTTCTGATCCACAACTCCCTCTGGTGGCCCCTCAAAGTGAGGAGGATGCCGACCGTGAAGTGCAGCCCCTGGACTCGTTTACCGTGGGGAGGCTGTTGTGCTGCAGCTACCACGCGGTTCTGCCTGACCAGGATGGATCGCCTGTCAGCGGCATATTGGGCCGATCTGCAGGTTGGTAACCACTCTGTTTGGCTGCACGATGGGCACGCCTTCTGTGGTCACCAAGGTGCGCAGTGGAACTCGCACCTGGCTTAGAAGCAGAGAGGCTACCACTGAGCCACAAGACCGCCCATCCTCACCAATATCCTCATCTGGTTACTTTTCAATAATATGGAGACCAGCACTGTGCTCCAAGCCTGATCTAACCAAGCTTCTAGTTCCAGTGCTCGCTGACCTCAACCAAAGCTCCTACCATTGATCTTGATAATGCCTGGGATGTGACGCTCTCCATGATCAAAATGCCCGTCACACTCCCCACCTGGAGCCACATGGTGCTGGCGGCTTTCATAGTTCCAAATATATTTTAATTAAACATACAGTCTTTGTGGAGTTCTCCAGCAACACCCAACTCTGGAACTCCCTCCCCAAACCTATTTTCACATCAAAGGCGCTATATAAATGAAAACCTTTGCAGCTAAGCAGCAGCTCTTGCGTGTCACAATTAACAGCTTGCTGACAGACAGCAAACGGACCTCAAAATAGGTACCAGGTTCAGCTCCAAGTGCAAAGTCAGACAGGGAGACTGGCAGCACATTGGATGAGATGGGTAGCTTTTCTTACCATGCCCTGTGGCTTTGCCCGCAACAGTAACCAACTCCCCTGGCAGCAATGTTAGACGGTGCTCACCCCCGAGCTGGGCTACTTTGACTGTTGAACTAACGCCACCATCATGACCGATACAGAATAACAGAGCAGCAATAAACCCATGGGAGTGAGGAACTAATAACCAACGTGAGCTTCTTATTGATTTTCAGACCTGGGAGAAAGCTGGGATTTCAAATGCACCTCTGATACCATGTCTTGTTATGCTCTTGGCGTAGCATAAGCTGCTTCCTTGATGTGCACTCTGACAAAGGAAGGATCAGACGTGGAGATAACTTCAACATGTTTATTGAACTATTTACAATTCTCCTACTCGGGTTCGCCACTACTGTTAATCCTTCTATAGCTACTCAGACTGACAAACCAGTCTGCTACAATCCACGTGGTGGGTGTGATATTGAATCAACCCTGTGTCTGTATTCACTGAGTGTCTCCACTGGAAATAGGAAGATCATGTGTGCTGTGTCCTTTATATATGGGTTGGTGTAATGCCCCCCTGTGGTAGTGTCACCTCTGTGTGTATCGTGAATGCCCATTGGTCGTGTCCTATCTTACTGACCTAATGGTTGAGTGTCTGTGTGTCATGTCTCTGGTGCTCCCTCTAGTGCCTAGCTAGTCTACGTGTACTTACATTAACACCTTGTGTATCTACAGTGATGCATATCACCACATCCCCCCTTTTTTCGTGTTACATATTTTCTATACACTTAAAGAAAATTGAACAAAAAAAAAACAGGTAGAGAAGCGATGCTCTTTACAAGTTATGAGAACAGTGATCACTAAACAATAAGTCCAAATCATATGTGTTAGTTCAAAACCCATCAATTATCATGGTCGAATGTCTTTCTTGTTTGGTTGGTGAGTTGGTGATTTTGATGTTATAACATAGAACAGTACAGCACAGAACAGGCCCTTCGGCCCTCAATGTTGTACCGAGCAATGATCACCCTACTCAAATCCACGTATCCACCCTATATCCGTAACCCAACAACCCCCCCTTAACCTTACTTTTTAGGACACTACGGGCAATTTAGCATGGCCAATCCACCTAACCAACACATCTTTGGACTGTGGGAGGAAACCGGAGCACCCGGAGGAAACCCACGCACACACAGGGAGGATGTGCAGACTCCGCACAGACAGTGACCCAGCCGGGAATCGAACCTGGGACCCTGGAGCTGTGAAGCATTTATGCTAACCACCATGCTACCGTGCTACCGGACATGTTGGCATGTCCTTGTGAACGCCATCAGTGTCCCTGTGCGTAAGGAACCAAGAAGTGGTCCAATCACTTTGTTGTCTGATTTGGAGTCTTTTTTTCTTCCGATGCTTGTGGTAGCGATGTTGGATGGCATCTGCCCTGAAAGCCAGGTTGCCTGTTGGTAGGGCAGTACACGTGAATTGGGAAGATGCATCGTCCTGCCATGGTATGTCATTGTACTGAGCTGAGCAGTAACAGTGTCCCTCATGGGCAGAGTTGTACCATGTCGTACCAGTCGTAGTTCTATTGGTGTAGTCTTTGTCGTGCTTGCTGTCGACGATGTTGCCTTTGGTATGCATCGTGTCGTCGTCTTTGATGTGGTTTTCAGATGTCATGAAGTTGTGTTTGCTGCGCTCAAGGACCACACTCTGTGGATAATATGAGTCCTTCACACAGTTACTCGTGTCAGCATGCTTTGTGGCATCTGCTGTTTCCTTGAGCGTGCCGTCACTGAGTTTGCGGCGCTCCCCTTCTGGAGTCATGTCCGGCTTACTTGAATCAGCTTTGGCGTTTGGTTGCTCCCCATCTGGAGTCTGGTCTGTTTCACCTGAGTCAGTGTTGGTTTGTCGATGCTCCCCGTCTGGAGTCTGGTCTGTTTCACCTGAGTCAGTGTTGGTTTGTCGATGCTCCCCATCTGGAGTCATAGCAGGCTCACTGGAGTCAGCTGAGGTTTCTTGATGCTCCAAGTAGGAGTCAAAACATTCAGGAATGTATTTGCTTGTGGAGAGGCTCGAGCGAATGAGGTTTGAAGTAACGTGGTGTCCCCAGAGTCACCAGTGGTCTCACTGTGATTGTCGAGTGCCTCTGTACACACTAGCTGAGGTCTGTCACATTGCACATTTGGTATGGGAAGTGGGATGCTGTCGTCACTTGTCTCACATACAGTGGTTAGAGCCTCAGTAGCTTCTTGTTGTTTACATGAGCTGGGTAGACTGTCAGAGTCTTCTTCTTCTGGCTCAAACAATGTGGGTGGACTGTCATAGTCGCTTTGTTGTTCACTGGAGCGTGGTAGACTGTCATAGTCTTCTTGCTGTGCACTTGAGCATGGCAGACTGTCATAGTCTTTCTGTTGTTCACTTGAGAATGGCAAACTTGCATTGTCTGCTGCTGGTTGCTCAGAGGAGGTTGCTAGACCCTCATGGTCTTGTTCATGCAAGGACTGCGCTTTGGAGTCTTGCGTTGCTTCTATCGTGGAGGCTGTCCACAAGCTTGCTATGGAGGCTTGTGTCACTAGAGTCACTTCTTGTTCATGCAAGGACTGCGGTGTGGAGTCTTGCATTTTTTCTATCGTGGAGTCTGTCCACGAGCTTGCTGTGGAGGCTTGTGTCACTGGAGTCACTTCTTGTGTGGAGACGTGCAGTTGTCTCGCTGTTGAGACTTTCATCGCTTCCTGTGTAGAGGCTGGGACCCTTTGTGGTGCGTGGACCACTCTCTGTGTGGAGTCGGGGACCCTTCGCGGTGCGTGGACCACGCTGTGTGTGGCAGCAGGCCGCTCTCTGTGGGCTTGTATCGCTCTCCGTCTCTTGGTGTCAGGCCACAGCACAATCCTGCACTCACGAGTCGGGATGTCGCATATGCTGGGCTGAAGATCCTCAAATCCAAAGAACACATCAGTGTCTGTGTCGGATTCAGTACTGGGGTCACCATCTCTAATGAAAAAACCTTCATCTGAGTCGTGGTCTTCTAGGACCATATCATCACTGTTTGTGTCAGAGCTGGCATTGGGCTTGCGATGTCCAAAGAAGAAATAAAGGTCGGAGTCGGAGTATTCAAGGACTGTATCATCTCTTTGGGCGGTGCTGACTGCTTGTTGCAGGGTTCTGCGGAGGTTCCTTTCAGCCACTGGTTGAATTTCAGACATTGTGCTGTCGTTCCAGGTGAAAGAATCTTGTTTTACCGATTTAAGAATTTTTTGCGTGTTTTGGGACATTTCCCCTTTAAGTGGGCGTGGTCCGGGGCCTCTGACATCATGAAGCGTGTGACATCAGTCGTAGGAAGCGTTTGCGCATGCGCATATCGCTGTTCCTGTACTGGGGGCCTTTTTCGCAATTGGACCTTCCCGTTCTGTGCGCTTCTCGCGCAACTGGGCATGTGCAGTTCCTTTACAAAGATGGCCGCTGATCAAAATTGTCGTTCTCTGCTCTGGGATCTCGGCCTCGTGGTAAGTACTGGCGCCACTCTTACTGTTTTCTGTTGGTTTTATGGTGCTTTCCTCGCAGTATTTTCTGAACTTGTCCAGGACTGCCTGGAAGTCGCTCCTGTTTTGCCCTTTGGAGAACTTGAACGTTTTAAAGATTTCTTCTGCTCTGGCACCGGCTATGGTGAGCAGAAGCTCTGTCTTTTCAGCATCGGCCACGTCTTGTAGGTCGGCTGCTACCAGGAAGATCTCAAACCTTTGCCGGAATGCCCGCCAGTTTTCGTGGAGATTGTCGTGGCACTTGAGCCGCTGCAGAACCGGGATCTCGATCATCTTGCCTGGGTGTTGTTGCTGGTTGTCACTGTTTGCTGAGTTGTAGCGATATGGATTGAGACAGTTACTCACTGGTACCATGTCTTGTTATGCTCTTGGCGTAGCATAAGCGACTTCCTTGATGTGCACTCTGACAAAGGAAGGTTCAAACGTGGAGATAACTTCAACACGTTTATTGAATTATTTACAATTCTCCTACTCGGGTTCGCCACTACTGTTAATCCTTCTATAGCTACTCAGACTGACAAACCAGTCTGCTACAATCCACGTGGTGGGTGTGATATTGAATCAACCCTGTGTCTGTACTCACTGAGTGTCTCCATTGGAAAGAGGAAGATCATGTGTGCTGTGTCCTTTATATATGGGTTGGTGTAATGCCCCCCTGTGGTAGTGTCGCCTCTGTGTGTATCGTGAATGCCCATTGGTCGTGTCCTAGCTTACTGACCTATTGGTTGAGTGTCTGTGTATCATGTCTCTGGTGCTCCCTCTAGTGTCTAGCTAGTCTACATGTACTTACATTAACCCCTTGTGTATCTACAGTGATGCATATCCACAGTTCATGCTGAGGGATTGAGCAGAGCTGCTATTACATTGAAGAGAGGCTTAGAGCAGAAAGCAGAGGTGTAATATTAATGTCACTGGACAAGTAATCTAGAACAGGCGGCTTGTTTCTCCGGCCGCCGCTGCCAAAATTGCGTTCGGCGATTGGCCGGAGAATCCAAGTTTCCGACCAAATCTGGGGTGGCACCACTTTCGCGATGCTCCACCCTCTACGACACGCCACGTATTGACGTCCTCAGGACATTGCCTGAGGCCCGACCCCCCCCCGATGCTCCGCCCCCGTCCAGCCGAGTTCCCAACGGCATGGGTCGCGTGTGGTCTCATTCGTCAGGAACTCAGCACGGCGGCTGCGGACTCAGTCCAGTTCTGCCACACAGTCAGGGGGAGGGCCGATTCGGGGCTGGTGTCACTGTGGGGGGGTTGGTCCTGGGTGCACGAGCCGAACGAAGGAGGGGCACTATTTTGGGGGCCTGGCCCGCAAGCTGCCTCCACCACGTAGCACGAGGCAGTCGCTGCAGGCCGCCGCTGTGCACATGCGCAGCCACAGACCCGGAAATTCTCCTGGGTGTATCAGCAACTAGTGCTCTTCGCTACCGTCTTGCTAGCCCCCAGCAAAACAAGGAATCGGTGGCCGTTTCACACCATTTCTTCCGGCGTTAAACGCCCTTTCCTCCTTACATCTCTGCATTTAGGGCTGGTTTAGCACAGGGCTAAAAGCAGACCAAGGCAGGCCAGCAGCACGGTTCAATTCCCATACCAGCCTCCCCGAACAGGTGCCGGAATGTGGTGACTAGGGGCTTTTCACAGTAACTTCATTTGAAGCCTACTCGTGACAATAAGCGACTTTCATTTTAATTTCATTTTAATTTCATTTGAGACGTTCCTTAAGACCTACTTCTTTAACTTAAGCGTGTGGTCAGCTGGCCTGCATCTCCTCTCCTGTCTTGGCGTCAAACTTTTGTCAAATAACACTCCACTGAAGCACCTTGGGACATTAAAGGTGCGAGATAAAGCCATATTTTTGTTTCTGATCACTGATAGGCTGTTTGAGATGGGAGAGAGGTGCAGTGCTCAGCACCCAGGTGGCTCTGCGTGGTGAGCATGAAAACTGCACGCAAACCCAAACTGCAGCAACTTACACTACACTGACTCGGAGGAGCTAACAGCGCTCGGTAACCATAGCAATCAGCAACAGCAACTCACAATTACAGACTGGGCCACATTCATAAAGATTGCATGTTTTATCTGCCCTGATTGAATGACACAAAAAAAAATGCACACTTCAGAAGGGCGAGTGGTTAATAACCTTCATCCCCGCACCTTGACATTAGATTACAGCTTGATGTTCCCTGCCCTGGCGCCTGCTGTTATTTATGAAATATAGTTGCAATTCAACGTGGGCGTTGTGATCTGGCTCCCTGCTGCCAGTGAGTGGCAGCTGCCAGTGTATTCCGTAGCTATGGTGCGTCGTGACAGGACTAATAACGGCAGTCATTGCAATAGCCTCACTGAGAGTTAACCTGCAGCTGACTAGCGGCAAGTTAGCGAGCCTGGGGTGCAGTGTTATTAAGGGGGGGAAAAAGGGAGCCTGCCTTCATACAGCTCGACTCTGCAATCTCTAAACTTCCTCAGACGAGGAAGGAGCAGTGCTCCGAAAGCTAGTGTTTGAAACAAACCTGTTGGGACTTTAACCTGGTGTTGTCAGACTTCTTACTGTGCTCACCCCCGGCCAACGCCGGCATCTCCCCATCTTGAAAGGGGGAGGAAGAGGAAGGGAATTCAAAAGTTGAAGGCCTCTGCAGCTAAAGGCGTGGTGACTGACGACAGAAGGATTCAAATCAGGGAAATGAGTTCTCGACGGGATTGTGGGCTCAGGTCTCAAGAGTGGGAGGGAGAAGAGAGTTCCCCCTGATTATTCTTTGCTAATTGCAGCCTGTTTGTTGGGCTATATGGTCGCTTTAAGTTGGAGCATGTGCATTGTTCAGAGGAAAGACCGAGTCCCCACTGATGTTGAATGAGGTAATGTTGAGGAAATTGGGCCCATATTCTCCCGAGTTCCGAAGGATGAGAAGGGATCTGATTGAAACTTAGAAAGTCCTTACAGGGTGTGACAGGGTGAATGTGGATAAGGTGTTTCCCCAAGGCCGGTGAGTCTAGAACCAGAGGACACAGTATTCGGATAAGAGGCGGGCCACTTAGGACCAAGATAAAGAGGAAACTCTTCACTCAGTCTGCTGAATCTTTGGATTTCTCCATCCCAGAGGAGCTGTGGATTCTCAGTCATTGAACATATTAAAGATAGACTTCTGGATATTAATGACATCGGGGATACGGTGAAAGCGCATTGAAGTGGATGATCTGCCATGATCTAAATGAATGGTGGGACAGGCTCGATGGGCCAAATGGCCTACACCTCCTTCTACTTTCCTACAACTCAGTCGCACACTTCGCTAAGGTCGGCATTGAGAACTCGTGCGCAGAGTCAAACCTGCACGTTGTAGTTTAGCTTATCTTGTAAGCGAGGGCCTCTGGCCTTCACCCATCAGCCAACTGTCGTCTCCCTCCTTTCGCAGAATCTGGGAATGGCCACAGTACAGAAGGAGACCATCCCGGCAGAATCTGGGAATGGCCACAGTACAGAAGGAGACCATCCCGGCAGTGCTGCCTCTCCATCTTGATGATGTTGCATGGTCTCTTTTTCTCCCTTTTCCCTTTCTTGTGTTTATTGCCCATCCCTAATTGCCCTTGAACCGAGTGGTTTGCTGGGCCATTTCAGAGGGTAGTTATGAGTCATTGAACCAAACCCAATTGAACCAAAGCTCCATCTGGGCAAACTGAATGGATGTAAAATGAATCCCATGGTGCGACTTTGAAGAAGAGTGGGTGGGATGAGGGGAGGGGGGGTTGTTCTCCATGGCGTTCGAGTCACAATATTTCCCTCAAATAACGTCACTGAATGTGGTCGTCGTCTCATTGCGGATTGAGGAACAATGCAAATTGAGTGTCACATTTACAACAGTGGCCACACGACAAAGTTATACATAAAGCACTCTTGGGCATCCTTAGGTTGTGACTGGACGAGATAAATGCAAGTTCTTTTATTTAGGGAGTGCACCTCAGTTTTTTTTTTGCTTTTATTGCGTTTGTGTATTGCAGCAACTCCTTCTCCAGTGACTTACCCAGCACCTCCAGCGGGACAGTGTCCTGCTCGTCATCAATCCCCACCACCACTTCGCACTGATAGATGCCCGCGTCGCTTTCTCGCAGAGCGACAATTTCCAAGCTGGCGTTGTAATGGAACGGGCCGTACCCGGGCAGGCTGACCCTGCCTTGGTAGGCCGGGTTTAGCTTCACTGTGTTGTTCTTGGCTACCAGCACTGGGATTTCCTTCCTGCTCCCACCTTCCAGCAAGACCTTCGTCCATTTGATGCGTGGAGGGTCCGGCAGCAAAGAGGGGTCAATGGCTGAGTTCGGAAGCACTGAGAAAACGCAGGGAAGGAGTGCCGAATCCGCTAATCCCCTGATGACGGGCTGATGTTGGACCTTCTTTATATTCACTATCTTCTCATAATCGTTCTCACCTGTTATTGGGCGGAGGGGATGAACAAGATCAAAAGGAAGTCATTAGTATACATCGCACATTATCAAAAGTTCTGAAATTTGCCTTTCCTCTAGTACTCTGCATCTTTCAAATTTAATGTTCTCCTTTGTTCTCCCACAGAATAATGTTCCTAACCTGCCATTTACATAATGCTAACAAACCCGTTTGAAGCAGGTACCAGAGTAAGAATACAGCCTGTCTAGGGATGGTAGGTGAAGCATATTAGAAGCCAGAAACCATGCCAGAGCACGCAGTACACAGCACATACGTTGCCCTTCAGGTTGCCTGTAACAAGTTACAATGCCCCAGATGTGCAGAGACAATGTCAGACCCCTCCTGGAGTTCAGGGTCTGAGGAAAGGTATATTAACCATGTAGGGTTAGACTACGAACATGGGTGGCCAATGCCACTCTTGGGTTTCGTTAAGTTTAGATGGTTGAGGGACGACTTAATTGAGGTGTCTAAAATGATAAAGGGATTCGATAAAATGGACACAGAGGAACTGTTTCCTCTGGTTACGGGAAGCCAGAACAAGAGGGGATATTCTTAAAATTTGGCCGAAATCATAGACATTTCCAGCACACAAGGAGGCCATTCGGCCCATCATGTTTGTATTGGCCAACAAGTGGAGGAAGGAGTGAATTCAGGTTGCTTTTTATGCACAACGAACGCATTAGTAGAATTCTGGGTCTCCCTCTCTTCTATATTGGGTCAACTGATATCTTGAAGAACAGATTTTTGCAGAGCAAGAGATACAGAACAAAGATCGGTAAATAGCTCACTGGGCTAAATCGCTGGCTTTTAAAGCAGACCAAACAGGCCAGCAGCACAGTTCGATTCCCGTACCAGCCTCCCCAGACGGAATGTGGCGACTAGGGGCTTTTCACAGTAACTTCATTGAAGCCTACTCGTGACAATAAGCGATTTTCATTTCATTTTCATTTTCAAATAGAGTTAAGATCCGGACCTAATTGAGTTGGAGTAGCAGTTAGAGGGGTGAATGGCCTCCGGCTTTTCCCATCTCCCATTAATCATAGAATCATAGAATCCCTACAGGCAGAAACAGGTCATTCAGCCCATCAAGTCTGCACCAACCCACCGAAAGAGCACCACATCTAGGCCCACGCCCCCGCCCTCTCCCCGTAAACCAGTCTAACCTTTTGGACACTAAGGGGCAATGTAGCACCTAACCTGCACATCTTTGGACTGTGGGAGGAAACGGGAGCACCCGGAGGAAACCCACGCAGATACTGGGAGAAAGTGCAGACTCCGCGCAGACAGTTGCCCAAAGTCGGAATCAAACCAGGGTCCCTGGCGCTGTGAGGCAGCAGTGCTAACCACTGTGCCACCGCGCCGCCCACATAATAAAAAATAAAATGAAACTATCAGCTGGACGTTTGTTGGTACCACACTTTATCAATCGGGAGGACAACTCATTCAGTTCAATGATTGGAGGGAGATGGTGGTGTGGTGGCAATGTCACTGGACTAGGAACCCAGAGACCCAGGCCAGTGCTCAGGGAACCTGGGATCAAATCCCATCATGGCCACTGGCAAAATTTAAATCCAATTAATAATACAGAGGAAAAAACTGGAATATGAAGCTCGTCTCAGTAATGGCGACTGCGAAGCTGTCACTGATTGTGGTAAAAAACCCATCTGGTTCACTGCAGGGAAGGAAATCTACCATCCTTAGCTGGTCAGGCCTACATGTGACCCCAGACAACATGGCAATGTGGGTCACTCTGGAATGGCCTAAATGTCACTGAGCGCGATTCTCCTCTCCCCACGCGGCGTGGGAGAATCGCGGGAGGGCCCCTCGACAAATTCACCCCCACCCCCAGCGCCCCCAGTGATTCTCTCCACCCCCCCCCCCCCCCCCCCCCGCTCGGCAGAATCGCCGCTCGCCGTTTTTCACGGTGAACGGCGATTCTCCGACCCGGATGGGCCAAGCGGCCTGCCGTTCGCGACCGTTTCACGACGGTGGCAGACACACCTGGTCGCTGCCGTCGTGAAACGGGTGAGATATACCCGTTTGGGGCTTGTGGGGGGGAGTACAGGGGAAAGAGCACCATGACTCTGCTCGGGAGGGGACAGGCCCGCGATCGGTGCGCACCGATCGTCGGGCCGGCGTCTCAATCGGACGCACTATTTCCCCTCCGCCGCCCCGCAAGATCAAGCCGCCACGTCTTGCGGGGCGGCTGAGGGAAAAGACGGCCACCGCGCATGCGCGGGTTCGAGCTGTCAGCGTCGTGATGTCAGCCGCGCATGCGCGGGTTGGAGCCAGCCAACCTGCACATGCGCGGCTGACGTCATTAGGCGCGCCGGCCGCGTCATTCTCGGCGCGATGCCCCCGCGGCCGAGATTTACGGAGCGCCGCTCCTAGCCCCGCCGGGAGGGGAGAATAGGGGGCGAGGAGCGGCCTCCGAGGCCGTCGTGAAACTCGGCCGAGTTCACGACGGCCCTCCCGATTTTTCCCGGGAGCAGAGAATTCCGCCCACTCAGTTTGAAGGGTAATTAGTGGGAGGGGATACATGGTGGTATTGTCACTGGACTAGTAATCCAGAGATCCAGGATAATGGCCTGACGACATGGGTTCAAACCCCAGTGATTAAACTCAATAAACTATCTGGAATTAAAGGTCTAATGATGACCATAAAATCATTGTCTATTGTTGTTTAAAAAAACCCCATCTGGTTCACTAATGTCCTTTCGGGAAGGAAATCTGCCATCCTTACCTGGTCTGGCCTACATATGACTCCAGATGCACAGCAATGTGGTTGACTCTTAACTGACCCCTCAGGGCAATTGGGGATGGGCAATAAATGCTGGCCTTACACCCGTGAAGCAATAAAGGACAAAGTTATTGAACGAGGGAGACAAGAATGGCAGCACGGTGGCACAGTGGTTAGAACTGCTGCCTCACAGCACCAGGAACCCAGGTTCGATTCCGGCCTCAGGTACTGTCTGTGTGGAGTTTGCAATTTATTCCCGTGTGTGCGTGGGTTTCCGCCGGGTGCTCCGGTTTCCTCCCACAGTCCAAAGATGTGCAGGTTAAGTGGGTTGGCCATACTAATTGTCTCTTAGCGTTCAAAGGTTAGGTGGGGTTACCTGATTTATGGGGAGTGGGCCTAGGTTGAGTGCTCTTTCAGAGAGTCGGTGCAGATTCGATGGGCCGAATGGCCTCCTTCTGCACTGAAGGAATTCTATGATTCTGTGATTCCAATAAGTCATATTTCTCCAGGGATAATGCAGAATGGACAAGTTGGCAACTGATGCCAGCTGAGGTTTAACGAGATGCAATGTAATTTAGTACTAGCTCGGGTAATATATAATGCTACAAAATCATGAAGATTTGTGATTAAAATGTAAGATCTTAAAATGTAAGATCAGAAGTGTGAAACGCTATGCTGTGCTGCAGAAGTGGAGATCAACTAGCCCATAATGCCTTCCTGGAGAGTGCAATCCAACTCTTTAGAATATCTAAATTTAAACCCTTGACGCAAATTTGTTATTTCCACTAAAGATTAGGCTGCACTATTGGATCAAGTGAATGGTCTCTTTGGCTGAATTAACCTCATTTATGCTTCGACGATGATCTTTTGCCGTTCCACTGTGTGAATCATTAGACTTTTGCACCAACCTAGAAAGTCTCAGTCCTTTCCAGGACAGTTAATACAGCATCAACAGGACCTCTTCCTGTCTAGAAGCATTATCGAGTGCTCCAGAAAAGTTCCCCAGGAAAGGGTTAATAATTTTCATTGATATAGCACCTTTCACGACTTCAGAGCATCTCAAAGTGCCGTTATTGATGTGCTTTTTGAAGTGTGCTCGCTGTTGTAATATAAGAAACACAGCAGCCAATTTTGTGCACAGCAAGCTCCCACAAACACCGCTGTGAGAACAACGCGATAATCTGTTTTTGTGATGTTGGATGAGGGATTCATATTGGTCAGGACACCAGAGAAAATTCCCCTGCTCCCCCTTGAAATTGTGCCAGGGGAATTGGCATCCATCTATAGGACAGATGCAGCGAGTTAAGCACAAAATATAGACTGACACTGTTGGAGGTGCTATGTTTTGGGTGAGGCATTAAAGTTAAACCGCCCTCCCAGGATATAAAAGAGCCCAGCATCCAGAGTAGAGTTTCCTCCATGTCCTGGTGTTTTTTTTGTCTTCAAACACACACACACACAAACTTTTTTACCTTTGGGGAACAGTGGGGAAGTGATGGAAGGATTCCTGAGCTGATTGTCAACCCATTGAACCACATTATAAATGCTCCTTCCGTGGCCAACCAGCCCTTGTGTTAGACTTGAGCCCGGAGCCTCTGGTAAAAAGATAGGGGCACTACCACTGGGCCACAAGACCTCCCTCCTGGTAAATAATTACCTTCAACCGGCATCCAACCTTGATTATCTGATTATTTATTTCATCATAATAATATGCGCTTATTGTCACAAGTAGGCTTCAATGAAGTTACTGTGAAAAGCCCCTCGTCACCACATTCCGGCGCCTGTTCGGGGAGGCCGGTACGGGAATTGAACCCGCGCTGCTGGCATTGTTCTGCATCACAAGCCAGCTGCTTCGCCCACTGTGCCAAACCATCCCAGTCTCTGGGAGCTTGCTGTGCATCAATTGGCTGCTGGGTTTCCTGCATTGCAGCATTGACTACAATTCTAAAGTATTCATTGGCTGCAAAACACTTGGAGGGGGGGGGGGGGGGGGCAAGCTGAGCCTGTGGAAAGACATAATGGAATTGCTATTTATTTGTTTCTGAAGACTGTCTCTGTGCAAACAGGCCAGTAAGAGTCTGCGAAGGAGAATTTCTTTAAATCTGAGAGCTGCTGAACTCCACACACCCACGAACATTCGCCCTGCCCCCAAAGTGTAAGTCGCAATCCTACCTGTCTTGTGCGGAGATGCAGCAGGAACCAGGCAGAGGCACAGCCAGGCGATGTGAAGAGGTACATGGAGCATGCTTAACCTGAAAGAGGAAAGAGAAGGTTTCTCTGGGGATTATTCCCAAAGGGCTCAAATGATAGCTGCTTGTGGAACTGACTGCCTCTTCGGTGATATCGCTCTTGCTAGCCCAGCCCCCCCCCCCCCCCCCCCCCCCCCCCCCCACCTCGGCCCCCCCCCCACCAGCTCTGAAACATCAGACACCGCACAATAAATATTTCAGAGGCTTGGCGCACAGTTTACTGGTCGCAACTTCACTGCAGGAGAGGCAACGGAAACAGTTAGACAGATGAACAGTGGCAGACAGTAAAAGATCCCCTCGGCCCATGCAGCTACGACAATGTCCTGGACGTCACAATATCAATACACTCCCCTACCCACCCAAAAATTAATGTGACCACTTGAAAGGTGCAACAGATACGGGTTTTTATTTTTAAACAGCCAATGGTGGGAAATGGAAAATATGAAAATTTCCAGTCTTACCCTGTCAAACTCCGATTTTAAATTGCGATCAAGTTATTGAAACCAGGAGACCATTCTGGCCATGTCGTTTGTTATACAAGGTAAACCCCACCCAGACCCAGATATGCGTGCGTATGAGCACAGACATATATATATTTATGAACACATACATGTAGGGCAGCACGGTAGCACAAGTGGATAGCACTGTGGCTTCACAGCGCCAGGGTCCCAAGTTCGATTCCCCGGCTGGGTCACTGTCTGTGCGGAGTCTGCACGTTCACCCCGTGTCTGCGTGGGTTTCCTCCGGGTGCTCCGGTTTCCTCCCACAGCCCAAAGACGTGCAGGTTGAGTGGATTGGCCATGGTAAATTACCCTTAATGGCCAAAAAAGGTTAGGAGGGATTATTGGGTTACGGGGATAGGGTGGAAGTGAGGGCTTAAGTGGGTTGGTGCAGACCCAATGGGCCGAATGGCCTCCTTCTGCACTATATGTTCTATGTTCGATGTAACATATAACAATTTGCATTTATATAGTGCCCTTAATGTTGTAAAATATCCCGAGGTGGTTGAAAATGGGGAATATTGGAGGGAATCAATGTGGGTTGAAGCTTTGAAATGGGCAGGAATGTTGCCCTAAGGAGAGAGGCCACTTAAAATCAGATAGAAGCAAAATACTGGGAACGCTAGAAATCTGAGAGAGACAGAGGCCGGAATTCTCCGATCATCGGGATTCACTTTTCTCGCTGGCGGCGGATCCCGGTCAGTGGGTTGCCCAACGGCATGGGATGGTTTCAATGGGAAATCCCACTGACAAGAGGCACAAGGATAGAATCCCGCCGTCAGCGAATGGCGTGCTGCCGGGAAACACTCAGCTGGGGGGACCGGAGAATGTGTTTCAGGTCCGGATAGAAACTTAGAAATTATAGGAGAAGCCGGAAGCCATTCGGCCCTTCCAGCTTGCTCTGCCATTCATTATGATCATGGCTGATCATCAAGTTCAAAACCCTGATCCTGCCTCCCCCCCCCCCCTCCCCAATATGACCCTTCTCCAGAAGGTATACAGTTAAAATCAGCACAACCCCCGGGGGGGGGGGGCAGTCATGCCAAACTAATGACAGCAGGCAGAATTCTCCATCCGTTCACGGCAACGGGAATCTCCAGTCCCGTCGGCATTAATGGGAGGTTTTGCTGAGCACCCAATTCTCCCTCCACGCTCGCAGCGATAGTGGGGAGGGACTCGCAACGGAAAATCCCAGCCAGGACGTTTGTGCTCATTGTTACTGTCAAATAATAGCACAACAAATCAAGGCAGATAAGGCAGCGAATATTACATTGTTTTGTGGGACTGGTTAAGCAAGGCAGTTTTGTCACAGATGATGAATCCTGTTCATTACAGTGATGATGTGTAACAAAAACACAGAATTGTTACAGCGCAGAGGGAGGCCATTCAGTCCATTGTGTCTGCCCCAGCCCTCCAAGTGAACAATTCATGGGGTGTCCCTGTCCCGCCTTCTCCCCTTGTCCCTGCGCATTCTTTCTTTTCAGATAATAACCTAATTCCCTCTGGAATGCCTCGAGTGAACCTGCCTCTGCCACACTCTCACACAGGGCACTCCAGGGGGCGATTCTCCAAAATGGAGCCCAAGTGCTCGCGCCGTCGTGAGCACGGTCGCCTTTCACAACAGCGCGAACAGGGCCCAGGTACGACTGATTCTGGCCCCCACAGGGGGCCAGCACGGCGCTGGAACGGTTCACGCCGCTCCAGACTCCTTTTGCGGCGCCAAATGGGTGCCGCGCCAACCCACGCATGCGCAGTTGGGCCGCGCTAATCTGCGCATGCGCGGGGGACTTCTTCTGCGCGCCGGCCCCGACTCAAAATGGGGTCGGTGTTTCGGGGCCAGCCGTGCAGGAAAGTAGGTCCTACTTTCCTGCATGGGGGGGGGGGGTGGGCAGCAAAGGCCAGACCGCCAATCGATGGGCCCTGATTGCGGGCCAGACGCCATCGGAGGCCCCCCCGGTGAAGGATCGCTTTTCCCCGCCCCACAGGTCGCCCCCCCCCCGGCCCTTCGTGCAGAGTTCCCGCCGGCAGCGACCAGGGGTGAACGGCGCCGGCGCAAATGGCTTCGATTCTCCGCATTTCGTGGCGCAGTCGCGGCGATTCTCCGGCCCAGGACTCGGAGAATCGCCTCCCAGATCTTAACCACTCACTGCGTGGAAAAGGTTCTCCTTGTGGCTCCATTGATTAAGTCCGTGCCCTCTCGCTCTCAATCCTTTCACCAGTGGGGATAGCTTTTCCCTATCAACCCCCAAATAAAATCAAAATCCAGCCAGGGTACAACAGGGCATGTCATGGTACACGACCAGCAACTTAGAGGCTGTGAGTTTGAATTGCGAGAACATAACTTGTAAAAGGGAATGGAATAAATCTGGCGATATATATATGGGCTGGCACCATGAAACCAGCTGCATTGGCATAAGAAAACCCAACTAGGAGGGACAGGCATTAAACATTCCCTCACCAGTAAGCAGCACATTTCACACAGAAATGATCAACAATTAAATTCACGTAGCACAGGGAATAAAGGTCCCCTTTTCCCAATCCCTCCCCTCTTCCGTGTGTGCCAACTGCACCTTCAATTGAAAATCTTCAATCCATCATTGTGACAGTTCCCAGTTCCCCTGCCAACCACTCTTAGGGCCTTTCCGAAGCAAGCTGCCAAACACTGGATACTATTCGTAATGTGGCTAAGTAATTTGGAACTGAGATGAGTTGTCCCTGAGCTCAATTCACAGGGGGCAATGAGGGACATAGGAACAAGCAGTGGCCATTCAGCCCCTCAAACCCGTTCTACCATTGGAAGAGATAATGGCTGACCTGTATTATAACTCAATCTATCCATGTTTAATAAACATCTATCAAACTCATATGTTAAATCATCAACTTGTTAATTGAGCCAGCATCTACTGCTTTTTGTGGGAGAGAATGCCACACTTTTACCATCCTTGAAGGATTGTTTCCCAACTTCTGTCCTGAACAGTCTGCCATCGACTTTGTGGTTCTGCCCCTTTGGGCCTCGTCTTCACCCATACACCAAGGAAGAAGTTAAGGCTCCACGAGGAAGGAGGCAGGGTGGTGGGGGGGGGGGGGGGGGGGGGGGGGGGTATTTTCAGCGATTCTCTCCAGAGATATCGCATTTCCCGATTTTACCCACCCTTCGTCAGTGATGTCACTTAATGGAAGTCAATAAATTTGAATATGATTAGGCAGCCCCCCCCCCCCTGCCCTCATCACTGAATATTCAAACTTCAACAAAGTGATGTGACATTGGCAAGGTTTACAACAGCTATCTTAAAAATGAGATTCAGTCAAAGGGGTCTCTCCAGGGCACAAAGGTAGGTAGACGATAGGGGAGAGCCCATGACTGGGCAGAGCCCTGGTACTGCCAACTGGCACTGCCTTGGCACAATGCGGCACTGCCAGGGTGACAATTCCGGGTCGGCGCTGTGTCAACCTGTGCCAGAGGGCAGTGCCAGGGGAGGGCCCTCTGGGGCCGGTGGGGCTTTCCTGTTATGTGTGGTGAGGGGAGGGGAGGACGGCACCAATGTCTTTGAAGGGGGGGACTTGCAGGCACTGATGTTGGGGGGGGGGGGGGGGAGCGCTGACGATATTGCCATGGTGGGGAGAGGGTAGGCGGGATGTTGATGTTCAGTTCTGATCGGGACGTCCTTTAACGATAGTGCCCCAATTGGCTCTATCGGCCCCGCCCCACCAGGCCGTACACCCCGCCCACTCATTTGTTTTCTTTTTCTTTAGAGAGGCTCAAGATGTGTAGTGAAACCTGGTTTGTGCAGCTGGGGAGCTGCACCCCGGCTTTCAGTCAGAACCAGGGATTTCTGTGGGACCAACCCAGAAGCTTGTCACTTGGAGACGAGGGTGGTGTCAACTGAACCACATGTGATCGTAGAAGAATGCAGATCAGAAGGATGTCATTCAGCCCATCGTGTCAAAACCAGCTCTTTCAAACAACAATCCCACTCCCCCCTTATCACTGCAAACCCCCTCTTTCTTCTTATCTCAACAATTAATTCTCAATCATGTATTTATCTAATTTCTTTGGAAGGCCACTGTTGAATCTATATAGTCGGCGGTCAGTACATTCCAATTCCTTTTTTTCTGTTTTTAAAAAAATTCCAATTAAGGGACAATTTAGCGTGGCCAATCCAGCTACCCTGCACATCTTTGGGTTGTGGGGGTGAGCCCCACGCAGACACGGGGAGAATGTGCAAACTCCACACGGACAGTGACCCAGGGCCAGGATCGAACAAAGGTCCTCGGTGCTGTGAGGCAGCAGTGCTAACCACTGTGCCAGTGCATTCCAATACCTAACCACTTGCAGGCTAGACACCTTGAAAAACTTGTACTTCATCGGCCCACAGGAGGGATGGTGGAGACTGCAGGAATGGAAGTATTGCTTCTCCAAGATGGAGTGCATTCCGAGAGCGATGGCCTCAAATGGACGTCAGTGGGTAAATGGTGGGAGGGAAAGTTCTCCCGCTCTCTCCCTCCGTGCGCCCTGCGCAGCGAGTGTGGAACCGGCTCCCAGTGAGAACAACCGACGCAGGAGTAACGGATCCTACACTAGAGAGCCAGATATCCAATTGAGAAGTGGGACTATCCGAGTGTCAGAATACGTTCAAACTGATGGCCACAGGCTGAACGTCACTTGCGACCACCTGTGCTGCTGGGAAAGAGCGAAATAAGAGGGCGAAACATTGCCGATGGGCTAACACTAAACACCAGACAGCACGTTTTCAGAAGGATGCAAGGGTCCTCCAGGATGCAAAGGAGGTTTTACCAGAATTATTTCATGGATTTTAGCTCCAAGGTTAGGTCGGAGAAGCTGGAATTGTTCTACATGGATCAAAGGAGATTTAGTGGGGGATTTGATAGAGACGCACAAGAGATTATGAAACGAAAAAATGAAAATTGCTTATTGTCACGAGTAGGCTTCAATGAAGTTACTGTGAAAAGCCCCTAGTCGCCACATTCCGGCGCCTGTCTGGGGAGGCTGGTACGGTTGACAGGTTTGGATAAGGCAGACAAAGCAAAGCTATTAACTGGTGGTAAAAGGGTTAGGGGACACAGATTTAAGATTTGGGGAAATAAATACAGGGAAAAATGTGACGAAAAACACGACCTGGAACCAGCTGCCTATGAGGGTGGCAGAAGCAGAGGCAAGCAATGATTTCAAAAGGAAATTGGATGGACAATTAGGGAAGCATATTTGAAGAGCTGCCGATAATGCATAGAACTGCTCAAGGAACTGCATAGGATTGCTCAACATGGACTCAATGGGCTGAATGGCCTCTTTCTGTGTTGCAATACTCAGTGACCCTATGTAAAAATTAATTCATGTTCAGAACCTTTTCTTCAATTATCCTTCAGAGCGAGGAGAGTTCCAATTTAACACGGCAGGTTGTTATGATTTGAACTTTTAGAACTTTCATAACTTTTAGAGAGTAAATTGAATCAATAATTAAAAATGAAAAAATGTCAAGGCTATGGGAAAGGAACAAGATGTGGAAGTAATTGGCCAGGGGCTGGCACAGCCAGAGCGGGAAGAATGGCCTCCTCCAGCGCTGTAAGCCATGTTATCCATGTCTGAGTGGGTCAACACTGGGCAGAGAATGGAGCACAAAATGGATACTCTGGCGCTGCACTGCCTGAGACGCTCAGATGTGACGTTAAACCCTCATAAAAGATCGCATGGTACTATTTGAAGAGGAGCAGGGGAGTTCTCCCCAATGTCCAGGCCGATATTTATCACTTGACCAACATAACCAGAAACAGATGATCTGGGCCATTGTCAGATTGCTCTTTGTGGGATCTTACTGTGCCCAGATGGCTGCGTTTCCAACAATACAACAGTGACTACACTTTGAAAGTGGCTCATTTGCCATAAAGTGCTTTGGGGAGGCTCTGAGGTGGTGAAAGGCACTATCTAAATGCAAGGTATTCCTTCTTTCGCATTTATATAGCACCTTCAATGTAGTAAAACATTCCAAGGCACTTCATAGGAACGATTGTCAGACAGTATTCGACAGCGAGCCACAAAAAGAGACACTAGGCCAAAAGTTTGGTCAAAGAGATAGGCGTTAAGTAGCATCCCATAGGAGGAGAGAAAGAGTGAGAGAGGTTTAGGAAGGTAATTCCCAGAGCTCGGGGCTAAGATGAAGGTCGAGCAAGAGTGGGTGGCACGGTGGTTCAGTGGTTCGCACTGCTGCCTAAGGCACCGAGGACTCGGGTTCGATCCCAGCCCACTGTCTGTGTGGAGTTTGCACATTCTCCCAGTGTCTGCGCGGGTCTCACTCCCAGAACCCAAAAAGATGTGCAGGGTAGGTGGATTGGCCACGCTAAATTGCACCCTAATTGGGAAAAAACAAACAATTGGATACTCTAAAAGGTTTTCAAAGTAGGGGTGAGCTAGAGGCCAGAATTAGAGGGGAGTAGAGATCTCGGAGAGGTATTGGGCTGGAGGAGATTCCAGAGATTGAGAACAGAGACGTAACAGAGGGATTTGAAAAGAAGGATAAGAATATTAAAACAGAAATGTTGCTGGACTGGGAACCCATGTAGGCGAGCACGGAAGCGCTTGAGGCAGCCTGGTGCCAATACCCATAATTAGGATCAATCTTTAGGCAAGAGGGGGAGAAAAACTGGTTGAAATAAAAGGTCAGCAAATACCCTCAGTCCTAACGAGACCCAAAAATTTCTCCGTGGAAACGAAAATGAATGATAGCAATAATTTGTAATTAATCGCTGGAACCCTGATTCCAAAGAAATGGGCAGCGAGTGAACTCTAGTGACTGTCTTTGTCTGTGGGTTGGCCCCAAATTTTAAACCATAAGTTAGAGTTGAACTAATTGCCAACTTTTCCTAACTGTTCAGTGCCAGCCAATTAAACTTACAGAGCAGAGGTTTATAAAACATGGAGTGCTCGGAAACAGCCAGGTTGTAACAGACTCTGCGGGGAATAACTGGAATGTGTGACATTGGTTTTTGGGTCGAAATAGCGCAATTTTAATTCTGTCTCACGCTGTCACACGACTCAACTGCAGCAGCTCGTAGCGGCGTCGCAGATGTCACTCAGCAAAGACATGCCCTGCCCCATTAACATTTCAGGTCACTGCACGTTGCCCACTTTGCTGTTTCCGAGAAGATATTTGTTTTAGAATTATTATTATGTCCCCACCTTCTGCCTCACCCACTGCCCAGCAAATGTCCGGTACCCAAGTGACTGATTCCCATATGAGCCCCGATCTTGAGTGTCAACTAGGCATTTGGCTGGGGAGTGCATCACAATCAAGCCCTGATCCTATTCTCATCCAAAGCCCTCAGAAGCAACTAAGGTGGCTTGATGGCAATTAAGAGCCTGAACCCTGAGGTCAAATGTAGTTTTGCTTCAGGCAGCACGGTGGCACAGTGGTTAGCCCTGCCGCCTCACAGCGCCAGGGACCTGTGTTCGATTCCGGCCTTAGATGATTGCCTGCCGAGAGTTTGCACATTCTCCCCGTGTCTGCGTGGGCTTCCTCCAAGTGTTCCGGTTTCCTCCCACAGTCCAAAGATTAGGTAGATTGGACGTGCTAAATTGGCCCTAAAGTCCAAAGATGTGTAGGTTAGGTTACAGGGTTGTGGGGATGGAGTGGGGTAGTGGGCCTGGGTGGGGGTACTCTTTCGGAGGGTTGGTCCAGACTCGATGGGCCGAATGGCCTCCTTCTGCACTGTGGCGATTCTATGATTATAATTCTGTCATCCAATGGAGGACTGTGAAACTACAAAGCAAATCTAGTTCAAGTGGGGGCTGTAGTAACGTAGGAAAAGTGGCAGCCGAACTGCACACAGCAAGATCCCACATCTTCTTTAACGCTTCCGCATTGGTACCTGGAGACGGTGCCCAGTTTAATCCCTGCTAATCTCAGCTCAGGTTGCTGCAGAAACAGCACAACCAGGATCGGTGCCAGGTGGGTATGTAAGGGGTGTCATGTTGGACCCGGTTCTCTTGCACCCTAGAGAACCTGCCGGAAATGTGTACATGAAGAAAACAAATAGGCTTTAGAAAATAGGAGAAGGAGTAGACCGTTCAACCCTTCGAGCCTGCTCCACCATTCAGTATGATCATGGCTGATCATCTCTCTCAACACTATATTCCAGCACTCTCTCCTTACCCCTTGACACCTTCAGAGTCAAGAAAGTTTGGGGAGGCAGTGGTGTAGTGGTATTGTCACTGGATTAGTAATCCAGAGACCCAGCGTAATGCTCTGGGAACCTCATTCGAATCCCACCAGGGCAGATGGTGAAATTTGAATTCGATAAAAGTCGAATTGGCGATTGTTGTAAAAACCCATCTGGTTCACTAATGTCCTTTAGGGAAGGAAATCTACCGACCTTACCTGATCTGGCCCACTTGTGGCTGACTCCAGACCCACAGCAATGTGGTTGACTCTTAAATGCCCTCTGAGATGGCCTAGCAAGGGCCATTAGGGATGGGCAATAAATGCTGGCCCAGCCAGCGACACCCTGAGCCCCTGAACGAATAAAACCTATCAACTTCCTTCTTAAACATATTCAGTGATTCGGCCTCCACAGCGCTCTGTCACAGAGAATTCCACTGGTTCCCCACCCTCTGTGTGAAGAGGTTTCTCTTCATCTCAGTCCGAAATGGCCTCTCCTGTATCCTCAGACTGTGACCGCTTGTTCCAGACCCCGAGCCAGAAGAAACTACATCCCTGCATCCAACCTGTCCAGCCCCATCAGAATTTTATACGTTTCAATTAGATCCCCTCCCATTCTTCTAAATTCCAATGACTACAGGCCCAGCTGATCCAATCTCTCCTCATGCAGCAATCCTGCCACCGCGGGAATCAGTCTGGTGAAACTTTGCTGCCTTCCATCTGTGGTAAATATATCCTTTCTTAGATAAGGAGACCAAAACGGCAGGCAGACTGAGCAATGAGTTGATGCTCCTCACTATCTCTCCAACTCTCTCCATGATCTCGCCCCGCCCTAACTCAACAATCCCCTTCCTGGCTTGGCTCCCCTCTCCGACTCTCCAGCCTAAACAGCCCTCCGCGATCTCAGTGCTCATTCAGTTCTGGTGTCTTGACTATCCCCGACCTCGATCCCTCCACCACTGGTGGTCGTGCCTTCAGCTGCCCGGCTCCTAGGCTCTGGGATTCCCTTCCTAAAACTTTCTCGCTCACTTTCCTCCCACAATCAAAGAGGGTTCACTGCGCCGCCTCCAGCATCAAATAGGACGGACGGGCAAAGCTGTCGGAATTTACCAGAAAGGAATAATCCCTTCAGAAAACCGGAGGTTGGAAAAAGAAAATCCATGTCTTTGTGAAAGGGAATTGAAAATCTAAGGCCTAGTTTATTGCAAGGAGATGTGTTTCAGTTATATATGACTACTTGACACATCATAGTTGCCTGTGTTTGTTCGGCAGGCTCTCTCTCCCTTCCAATATCATGGGATATTAAGACAGCCTGTCCTTTTCAAGTACCTAAATGTCTTTCTAACCCGGAGGGCATTGATTTGGAATCTAACGCAGACTGCTGAAATGAAGCCTTACAACACGCAGGAAGTCAGGAGTGGGACTGGTTTTTACTCCCTGCTCCTGAGAGACATCAGTTCCCCATACGGCCTGTCACTGATTGTCACTGTGCCCCGAGCAAGATGCAGAATTGATCGTCAGCGCCATTGCTGCCCGGTTGTCAGAAGGTGGGCTGGAGAGGAAGTTGCAGCGACAGAGTCAGAGCAAGAGCACACGGGAGAAAATTCAGGGTTCCAAATTTACACTTGATGCTCAGAGAGTCCGTCACTCCTGGTTTCACATAAAATTCTTCCCTTTGATCGGTGGTTGCTGGGACGGCTGATGGTACACCAGAATGTCATGGTGCAGACACACACTGATGGACACACACAGGGACCAATCAACATGTACAAACACCGCAGCCAATCACCAGTTAGAATACACACACTATAAAGGCAGAAGGCAGCACGGTTCCCGCTCATTCTGGGTGCTGCCTCTGAGTGTAACAAGAACTCATCCAGCCCAGCACAGGATCACACCACGTGCTGAGAGAATCAACTGGTTCGGACAAGGCTTAGGTCTCTAGTTTAAGTTAGCATCATTTAAACCCACAGTCATCGTGTGTTAGTTAGAAGTAGTTAATAAAATTGAGTTGAACCTTCATCAGTGTTGGAAGTGTCTGTTCATCTCTCAAGTCTACACTAGACAACACTTCAGGGTAGGCCCCTAATTTACTTATTTAAAAAGGCCTTTGAAAAAAAAAGACCGCACAGATTTACCATTGGGCCCAAAGCCTGCACAGATTTGATGCAGGCCATCGCATCATTAAATTGCTTTTCACTAGCTCTATGCCCAAAAGGCCGATGTAGCATGTACCAATTTCCACAATCTCTACGGTAAGACAAGGGCCTAGTTTGTATGCAAGATGTCAACAGCCCACAGCCAAGCACAAAGGTCAGAGGACGATTGCTCTCCTGAAACCTGTCGGGGTCTTTAATTTCATATTCAAACACTTCAGCTATTTAATGTTATTCAATTCCTCCACAGTGTGCCCTTAACCAACATCATTAACTGCCGAATTTCATAGAATTTGTTCAATGCAGAAGGAGGCCATTTGGCCCTCCGAATGAGCAACTCACTTCGTACTGCTCCCCTGCCTTCTCCCCTTAACCCCGCGGATTCTTCCTCTTCAGGGAACAGTGTAATGCTCTTTTGAATGCTTCAATCAAATCTGCCTCCACCACACTCTCAGGTAGTGCATTTCAAACCCTAACCACTCTCTGCTTAAAAATATTTTCCTCATACCACTTTTTCTTCCTTTACTAATTACTTAAAATTTGTGCCCTCTCATTCCTAGGTGCAAACATTTTTCCTCCATCCAGATTATCTGGCCGTCATCACATTGTTATTTGTGGGAGCTTGCTGTGCCCAGATTTTCTGTCATGTTTACTGCATTACAACAATGATCACGCTTCTCAAATATTTAATTGGCTGCAAACATTGTGAGGTCATGGGCGGCGCTATATCAATGCAAATCTTTCTTGAACGCCACCTTGATTCGAAAATATGGAATGGGCCATTGTGCAGGGTGAGGCTGGGGATTAAATGCCCCAAGTCCGCCAACGGGGGAGGTGTAGAGTCACTTGTGCCCAACCTGACCATTTCAGCCTGCCCCTTTTAGTGATGAGGCAGCCGGGATACATTGCTGTCCCTCTTCCCATTTGTCCCCTCGGGAAGGAGGGAATTTGCATGCTCTTTCCTGAGGGGAAGCAGGTGGCTTCTGCCTTGACAACTGCTTCCGATAACATGGCATTCCACGTGGAGCAATGTCAGGGGCTGGCTGTCCCTCGGCGTCGCAGTGCTTTGCAGGCTTCCGGAGAGTGGCCCTCAACCAAGACAATCGTGACCCATTGGCAAACGGTTAGTGAGTGAAACACAATCAGAAGGCCGACAAAGTGGACTGAGAAAAGCCTCTTGGGTCCATCAAGACCATCCCTGCCAGAGACAGTGGACAAGAACAAAGAAAAGTACAGCACCAGAACAGGTCCTTCGGCCGGTGAAACTTACGTTGACTATGCTACCCGTCTAACCTAAAACCTTCTACATTTCACTGTGGCCTAACTAAGGTTCTATACAGCTGCTGCATAACTTGCCAATTTTTATACTCAGTGCCCCGGCGATGAAGGCAAGCATGCTGTGTACCTTCTTGACTACCTTCTCCACCTGCGTTGCCACTTTCAGTGACCTATGGGCCTGTACACCCAGATCCCTCTGCCTGTCAATACTCTTCAGGATCCTGCCATTTACTGTGCATTTCCTGCCTGTATTAGACCTTCCAAAATACATAACCTCATATTTGTCTGGATTAAACTTCATCTGCCATCTCTCCGCCCAAGTCTCCAACCGATCTATATCCGGTGTATCCTCGGACAGTCCTCATCGATATCCGCAATTCCATCAACCAAGCTTCTCTACGGGGGAGTTTCTCCAGCTCCATTGTACATAATTTGCAAACAACAAGCGGAACAGAGGAGAAGGAATTATGATGTTAATAAGGAAGATTAATATTTAAATATTGCCTTTCCCGAACATTGGATGCCACAAAGTGTGTTCCAGCCAAACGTAATACTTTGGAAGTGCAATCCCTGTTGTAAGTTAGGAAATGCAACTGAGCTGTGCACAGCAAGGTTCCACAAACAGCAATGTGACAATGGCTGAATAATCGGTTTCCGAGATGTTGATTGAGGGGTAAATATTGGTCAAGACACTGGGGCGTGCGCGTGTGCTCTTCTTCGAAATAGCGACTGTGGGATTAGGACCATCAGAGAGGGCAGATGGGGCCTCCGTTTAAGGTCTCACTCGGGAGCCAGCACTACGGTGCAGCACCCCCTCAACGCTGCACTGATGCGGCAGACCTGCTGCGGAATTCTCCGTCGGCAGGATCCTCCGCTCCCCTTGCGGTGCACCCACGCCAGCGGGTTGAACCTAGAAAATTGTGAATCGAGTCAAAAGAGCGACCAACTGTGCAAAGGCTGACATGTAATGCTGGCTGTTTTATTTGTACTGGAGGTCAATGAAGCACCTGGCAAAGATCCTGAATATCCCAGCACCAATATCACTAATGCTGGTTAATGTACTGTTTCATGCAGTTCTGTCAGTGCTTAAGCCGCTAGTACTTCCTCCTGAATCTGTCATTTCCGACTCTGAGTTTAGAAAGACATGCAACGGGATTCTCCGACCCCCCCCCCCCGCCGGGTCGGAGATTCCCCAGGGGGAGCGGCGCAAATCTCGCCCCGCCACCCCAATGCCGGCTGCCATATTCTCCGGCGCCTGTTTTCGGGCGGGGGCGGCGTTCATGCCGCGCCGGTCGGGGCCGTTGGTTACGCCCCCCGCCCCCGACAATTCTCCGAGCCCCGATGGGCCGAGCAGCCGCCCGTTTTTGGCCAGAGCCGCCGGCGTGCAATGGACATGGTCCATCACGGTGGGACCTAGCTGGTAGGCCATCTACCAGAGTCCTCGGAGGGTGGGGGGGGGGGGGGGGGCACGGGAGGATCCAGCCCCAGGGGGGCCCCCAGAGTGGCCTGGCCTGTGATTGGGGCCCACTGATCAGCGGGCGGGCCTGTGCCGTGGGGGCATTCTTTCCCTCCTCGCCGGCCCCTGTAGGGCTCCGCCATGGCCGGCGCAGAGAAGTGAACCCCCCCGCGCATGCGCAAGAACACGCCGGCGGTTCTGCGCATGCGTGGGACCATGGCAGTCCTTCGACGCCAGTTGGCGGGACGCCAACCCTTCCGACGCCGGCCTAGTCCCCGGAGATGCAGAGGATTCCACAACTTCCGGGCGGCCTGACGCCGGAGTGATTCGCGCCGTTCGTAGCGCCAGCGTCGGGCCATCCCGCCGATTGCGGGAGAATCCCGCCCATTATGTTGCATTTTGGTTCAGTATGTCAGCGGTGGCTCAGTGGGCAGAACTCTCACCTCTGGATCAGAAAAGTGTAGGATCAAGACTTAAAACACAAAATCTAGGCCGTCACTCCCAGTTCAATGACAGGGGGAGTGCTGCAGTGTTGGTGGCTCCAAATTTCAGAGGAGACATTATGCCTCTCGGTGCAGGGCAACATTCCCCACTGCCCTAGGCCGATATTTATCCTTCAACCAACATCACTAGTTTGTCAACGTCACATTGCTGTTTTGGGCAGTTTGTAGGACGCAACTTGGTTGCTGAATTCCCAACATTACAACAGTGACTACAAGGTTCTTCCTTAGCCATGCAACACTTTGCAATGTGTTACGGCCGGGGAAGGTGCTATTTAAATGCAAGTTAATATTTAAGCAGATGTTCCTAGCAAAATGCATTAGGTAGTGCCCTCCGAACAGATAATTAAGAAAAACTCTCTTCATATCTTTCTGAAACACAGCATCAGTATCTGCTGATAACTTTCATCCCTACAGCCAAGCCCAGTGCTCATATTTCTTGACAGAAAGTGGCTGGTCATCAAATATTGATGATTGTCGGCACTTGATCTACTGCTGCGTCGCAACTGAAATCCAATTTTAAGTTGATCCCTGTAAATGGGGAGCGACAGAGAAATGGCCCTCTATTAATGATTATACTCTTTTGACCTTCCCAAGTCAAACTAAGATAGATCATAGAACTTACAGTGCAGAAGGAGGCCATTCGGCCCATCAAGTCTGCACCGTCCCTTACAAAGGGCACCTTACTCAAGCCCACGTATCTACCCTATCCCCGTAACCCAGTAACCCCCACTTACCTTTTTTGTGGACACTAAGGGCAATTTAGCATGGCCAATCCATCTAACCCGCACATCTTTGGACTGTGGGAGGAAACCGGAGCACCCAGAGGAATCCCACGCAGACACGGGGAGAACGCACAGACTCCACACAGTCAGTGACCCAGCCGGGAATCGAACCAGGGACCCTGGAGCGGTGAAGCAACCGTGCTAACCAGTATGCTATCATGCTGTCCCGGTAAAATTACAGAGGTAAAGCAGACACCACAAAGCAATGATGTGCTGACCAACTTGGCTTCAAATGCTCTGGAAGAAGAACAAGAACAAGTCACCAGCTCCCCTCGGCTTTCTCTCTATAACCTGCTCCGAGGTCTCTGCATTCCTTCAACTCTGGCCATTGGCGCATTCCTTGTTTACTTCAATCCACCATTGGCGGCCTTCCCTTCAACTGTCTTGACCCCAAACTCTAAAATTCCCTCCCTAACCCTCTCCACCTCTCCTTCTTTAAGATGGAACGGCACTCGTGGGAGTTTAAGATGCTCCTTAAAATCACCCCCTTCGACTGAAGGTTTGCCACCTACCCCAATATCTACTCGTGTGGTACAGTGCCAATTCTTTGGCAGATCTCCCTCCTGTGAGCCGAGGGTATTTTTGCGACGTTTGAGATGCTGTAGAAATTCAAGGTTGTTGTTGTAGGAAGGATGTCGCGTCAGCTTCCAATCTCGATCCCTTCTCATGGCGAGAAGATTCCACTCTTGCTTGAAGGTAAAGCTTCTGCGGACAATGGCCACAAACCAGCATCTTCCTCAAGTGATTGTCCTTCGAGGCAGGATGCATCAGGAGGCAATTTAACTGCCATAACCATCACCAGTGGTCCCCAATCTTGCCCTCACCTGATGCCCACCCGCACGCACACTTTCCAGTCAAGTTCATCCCACGATGATCATGGAAGGCACCAAAATGATTTCCCCCTCCCCCTCCCCCTTCCAATTTGTTCGGGCCATTTGTAACTCTCCACCAGCTCAGCCCCCGAACCCCCTCACCACCTGGCCTGACTACCCAGGGTATCTCACAGAGGATGAAACAGAAACAAAACTGACTCAAAGGAAGACCTTAGCAGAGGAGTTGAAGGTAGAGAGACAAAAGAGTTTAGGGACCAAATATTAAGAATGGCCATCGGCTAGTGGAGGCGGTGGCATTGTGGTATTGTCGCTGGAATAGTAATCGAGAGACACAGGAAATGATCTGGGGTCCTGGGTTCAAATCCCACCGTGGCAGGTGATGGAATTTAAGCACGGTAGCACAGTGGTTAACTACTGTAGCTTCACAGCGTCAGGGTCTCAGGTTCGATTCCCAGCTTGCGTCACTGTCTGTGCAGAGTCTGCACGTTCTCCCCGTGTCTGCGTGAGTTTCCTCCGGGTGTTTCAAGTTTCCTCCCAAAAGTCCCGAACGACGTGCTGTTAGGTGAATTGGACATTCTGAATTCTCCCTCTGTGTACCTGAACAGGTGCCAGAGTGTGGCGACTCAGGGCTTTTCACAGTAACTTCATTGCAGTGTTACTGTAAGCCTACTTGTGACACTAATAAAGATTATTCTGATAAAATATCTGGAAATGAAAGTCTAATGATGACCATGAAAGCATTGCCGGTTGTCGTAGAAACCCTTCTGGTTCATTAATGTCATTTAGGGAAGGAAATCTGCTGTCCTTACCTGGTCTTGCCTACATGTGACTCCAGACCCACAGCAATGTGGTGGACTTTTAACTTCACCCTCAAGGGCAATTAGGGATGGGCAACAAATGTTGGCCCAGCCTGCGAAACTCAAGTCCCATGAACAAATAAATAAAATATCAAAATCATGGCTGCCAACGGTGGAGTGAGAGGCAGCAACTTTGGAAGATGAAAATGGAGGAGGACAAGTGAAGAAGTGATCCAATCAAAGCATTTAATGAAAGTTTAAACATTAAAAAATAAGAGAGGTTGGAAAAATGAAAGAGTAATCAAAGGCTCAACTGCAGAAAGCCATGCCACACAATAGTCCATCTCACGAGGATACACTCGGATATTTTGAATGAATATCAGCACAGTGATATGAAATCCTCCTGTCCAGTGTTTTAATAAAGCTTTAACCGAATTTCAACTCAACCAAGCAGTAATTAAATTCAAATTGTTTTTAGATTTTCAGAGCTGCACACAGACTTCCATCAAACAGTGTAATACAGAATGCCACCTTTAATGAGGGCCGCCACGTTTCCCCAAGATTGGCAAGCCACAATATCCTACTGCATATTATTAGGATCAAAGCATAACACACTCCCAACCCATCAAACTCCACTGCAGAGTGAGCATGCCCGAGTCGCAGTCAAACTCAGCCTACAAAGCAGATGAAAACCTTGTAATTCCTGCATGAAATGTGCACTTTTATAGGATTTTGTTCATGAACTAGAATTGTTGAATGGCCACCTGGTGTGTACAATGCTGGCAATTTTCTAAAGCTGAGGTTTGTTGAACTTACGTTCGAGTGTGCATGAATGCGTGTGTGTGAGCATGTGTGGGAGGAAACCGGAGCACCCGGAGGAAACCCACGCAGACACAGGGAGAACGTGCAGACACCGCACAGTGACCCAAGCCGGGAAGCTAACCTGGGACCCTGGAGCTGTGAAGCAACTGTGCTAACCACTGTGCTACTGTGCCGCTCCTAATAGGGAACTGATTGTGTGTGTGTGTTTGTCTGTCTGTCACTGTGTGTATATGTGTCTGTCATTGTATGTACATGTGTGTGAGTGAGTCTGCCACAGTGTGTATGTGTGTGAGTGCGTCTGTGAATGTGTGTATTTGTGTGTGTGTCTATGAATATGTGCATGTGTGTCTGTCACTGTATGTATGTGTGTGAAAGTGTATCTGTGAATGGGTGTATGTGTGTGAGTGTGTCTGTGTATGTGTGTGTGTTGGTGAATATGTGCTTGTGTGTGTGTCTGTCACTGCATGTATGTGTGTGAAAGTGTGTCTGTGAATGTGTGTATGTGTGTCTGTGAATATGTGCATGTGTGTGTTTGTCACTGTATGTATGTGCGTGAGAGTGCGTCTGTGAATGTGTACATATGTGTGAGAGTGTGTCTGTCACTGTGTGTGTGTGTGTGAATGTGTGTATGTGTGTGAGGGTGTGTTTGTGAATGTGCATATGTGTGTGTGAGTGTGTGAGAGAGTATGTATGTGAGTGTGTGTATGTGTGTGAGAGCTTGTCTGTCACTGTGAGTGTGTGTATGTGTGTGAGAGCACGTCTGTCACTGCGTGTGTGTGTGTGTGAGAGAGTGCGTCTGTGAATTTGTGTATGTGTGTGAGTTTGTCTGTGAATGTGTGTATGTGTGAGAGCTTGTCTGTCACTGTGTGTGTGTGTGTGTGAGAGAGTACGTCTGTGAATGTGTGTATGTGTGTGAGTTCGTCTGTGAATGTGTGTATGTGTGAGAGCTTGTCTGTCACTGTGTGTGTGTGTGTGTGAGAGAGAGTACGTCTGTGAATGTGTGTATGTGTGTGAGAGCTTGTCTGTCACTGCGTGTGTGTGTATGTGTGTGAGAGTGCATCTGTGAATGTGTGTCTGTGTGAGAGCGTGTCTGTCACTGTGTGTGTGTGTATGTGTGAGAGCGTGTCTGTCACTGTGTGTGTGTGTGTGAGAGAGTGTGTCTGTCACTGTGTGTGTGTGAGAGTGTGTCTGTCACTGTGTGTGTGTGTGTGTGAGTGTGTCTGTCACTGTATGTGTGTGTTTGGGTGAGAGAGTGTCTGTCACTGTGTGTGTGTGTCATTGTGTGTGTGTGTCATTGTGTGTGTGTGAGAGCGTGTCTGTCACTGTGCGTGTGTGAGTGTGTGTCATTGTGTGTGTGTGTGTGTGTGTCACTGTGCGTGTGTGAGTGTGTGTCATTGTGTGTGTGTGTGTGTGTATATTATTTAAATGGAAAAATATTGCAGACAACTGCAGCACTGAGGGATTTGGGGTTCCTTGTGTATAAATCAGCAGGTAATAGGAACGGCAAATGGAATGTTGGCATTTATTTCAAAAGGACTGGAATATAAAAATAGGGACATTCTGCTAAACTATACAAGGCACTAGTTAGACCTCTCCTGGAATACTGTGAACAGTTTTGGTCCCCTTATCTAAGAAAAGATATACTGGCATGGGAGTAATCCAGAGAAGGTTCACTAGGTTAATCTCGGGTATGGAGAGATTTTCTTTTGAGGAGAGGTTGAGTAGGTTGGGCTGTACTCATTGGAGTTTAGAAGAATGAGAGGTGACCTTATTGAGACTTATCGGATTCTCAGGGTGATTGCCCGAATAGATGCTGAGAACATGTTTCCTGTTGTGGGAGAGTCTAGGACATAATCTCAGAGTAAGGGGTCACTGATTTAAGACAGAGATGAGGAAGGTTTTCTACTCTCAGAGAGTAGTGAATGTGTGGAATTCTTTACCGCAGAGAGCTGTAGAGGCTGGGTCGTTAAGTAGGTTCAGGGCTGAGATAGACAGGTTTTTAATCAGTACGGGGAATCAAGGGTTATGGGGGGGGGAGGCGGGAATGTGGAGTTGAGGATTGTATCAGATCAACCACGATCTCACTGAATGGTGGAGCAGACCCGATGGGCCAAGTGGCCTACTTCCGCTCCTACACCTTATGGAGTGCATGTGAGTGTGTGAACTAACCCTAAACCGCTGCCCTGGTGATGTTCCGCCGGCCTCCACTGACAGGGGAGCTGCATCTAGAACATAGAACATAGAACAGTACAGCACAGAACAGGCCCTTCGGCCCTCAATGTTGTGCTGAGCAATGATCACCCTACTCAAACCCACGTATCCACCCTATACCCGTAACCCAACAACCCCCCCTTAACCTTACTTTTTAGGACACTATGGGCAATTTAGCATGGCCAATCCACCTAACCCGCACATCTTTGGACTGTGGGAGGAAACCGGAGCACCCGGAGGAAACCCACGCACACACGGGGAGGACGTGCAGACTCCGCACAGACAGTGACCCAGCCGGGAATCGAACCTGGGACCCTGGAGCTGTGAAGCATTTATGCTAACCACCATGCTACCGTGCTGCCCATCTGACACCAGCGCTGCCTTCAGGTGAAGAGAAAGGGAAGTGGAAGAGCAGAAGGACGAGGAAACGAGACGGAAGGAGAGGCTGTCAGTCGAGACTGCGATTTGCGGTGCGGGAACAAGGTGGGAGCCCAGAATCCTGACACCTCGGAGCAACATCCTGTGTGCAGCAAGCTGACGTCTTGTCATCTCCCTGTAACAGAAACTCCTCTCAACGCCCTGCCAACAAACGCTTTGAAGAACCTGCCAGCATTTCAAAATAAAGAACCTTTGAACACTTTGGCACTAACGCTATTATTGCTCAAGAAAAAAACCTTTCTTAACTAGGGCTAATCATTGTTTGGTGGTGGGGGTTGCAAGGAGGGAAACGTATGTTAGCCTGAGGGAAGAGACTACTGGAAACATTTTTAGGAAGAAATTTAATACTGCCTAATTAAATTCTACCTATCCCAGATGCAGGGTTCACAATGCAATTAAATCCATGTCCAGACCATGCCCTGGTTTTACAATCTTAGTTGACTGCTTTTAATTTTAAATATTGCAGGGCACAGAGGCTGCTAACAATAAGAGGCAACAATCAATTGCCTTTGTGTATTCCTGCATGATCTTTGGCAGGGCAATCAGTGCCACGCACTATCTCATAGAGTCGATAGCTCAAGAAGAAGGCCATTCGGCCCCACACCCCCATGCTCCTCTTGAGCCTTTTCTCCGACACTTCTCTCCCTCTCACCCTCAGGACATATCGTTCAATTTCTTTCTCCTGTGCGTGCCATGTCCAGCATCCCCTTAAATGCCTCGCCACTGTTCACCTCAACCACTCGCTGGGGGAGCGAGCTCCACGTTTGCACCACTCTCTGGACAAAGAGCTTTATCGTGGGCACGATTTAACCACCGCGTTGCGCCCGGCGCGCATCTGGGCACACCGAGTAAATAGCGGGAAAGGACGAAATCGAAATTCCCGCTGGGCGCGAATCAGTTTGCAATTTTCCTGGCCCACTCCTGATGGCGAGTCCTGGATCGCATTATAAAATGGCAAGCATATCATTAAATCTGGGGCTGTTTAGCACAGGGCTAAATCGCTGGCTTTGAAAGCAGACCAAGGCAGGCCAGCAGCACGGTTCGATTCCCGTACCAGCCTCCCCGAACAGGCGCCGGAATGTGGCGACTAGGGGCTTTTCACAGTAACTTCATTGAAGCCTACTCGTGACAATAAGCAATTTTCATTTCATTTAATTTCATTAAACCTCGTTTGCGTTCATTTCAAACTCATTAGTGAGATTGAAGTCGAATGCAACGGTCTCCGGGGAATTAACCGGCTTCCCTGGAAGAAATCATGTGGCCGTTGTTCGGTACTCGATGGTTTCTATGGGGCAGTGAAGAGGTAAGTAGTCATTTCCATTTTCGGGCATGCAGCTCAAGGGCACCGGAGTTCCAGCCCCAGTATTCGGGAGGGGGGGGGGACCTCTCAGGAGACCTGGGCTTGGTCGGGGGGGGGGGGCTGCAGTGTTCGAGGTCGGTGGTTGCCCCTGGGCCGGGATGGGGGATTAGGGGCTTTTCATCTGTGAGACCTTCAAGCTATCTTTTTTTTTAATTTATAAATTTATTTTTTCCAATTAAGGGGCAATTTAGCATGGCCAATCCACCTAGCCTGCACATCTTTGAGTTGTGGGGGCGAAACCCACCCAAACACGGGGAGAATGTGAAAACTCCACATGGACAGTGACCCAGAGCTGGAATCGAACCTGGGACCTCGGCATCGTGAGGCAGCAGTGCTAACCACTGTGCCACCGCGCTGCCCTCTTCAAGCTGTCTTTATATAATGTGGAGACCCATATCAGGGGAAGCCACAGATGCTGCCTGTCTGTCCTACCAAAATCTTCCATGACAGAGGATTAGTCTGAGTTCTAGCTGAAAGTCATTTTAACTCCCTTTTACTGCGAGCAACCTCAAGCTTCACAGCTGAAGGCTATTGCAAATGAGGAATTGGCGTCATTAGTTATGTGAGCACTTCACAGCTGCAGGTTGTGTTTGCCGCTTGCTCCTGCTGGTGGCTGCAGATGCCTGGGGGCTACTGTTGCTGTTTCCTTCCTTTTCTGTAACCAGAAAGAAGGACAATTTTTTGTAAGATGCCTGGGTCCTGGAACACCGGGTTCAGATGGCTGTATGAGTCAAGAAAGCCAACCTGGTTTGAAGCAAGAAGACGCTGCGGGGCCTGGTGTTTGACATTGATCCAAATAGGCCAACTGCTAATGCCATTGAAGAAATGCTTTTGCAGAATTCCTGTCGCTTTTGTTACTGGTGTGGTGAGTGCTGCATGTAACTAGCACATCACTACCGATCAAACACTCTGGAGGTCAAGGATGTTAAACTTACCTTGAGCGCCAGTGGAATATGCGGATGCCAGGATTTGGTTTTGGTGCGATTGGGCCGTGTGGGAGGGGCCTGCACAGCTGCGGCTCCTGGGCAGAGAATGGCACTGATACGTGGAACAAGTGACACATTGATGGACAGATTCTTTCTGTGGCAACGTTTGGGACATGACAAGATGAACAACTCACTTGAGACAGGTCATCTGGGTGAAGAGGCAGTGGGTCCTCACCTCTCGGGCCAGGCCAAGCTCGCTGTCGGTGACTGCTCTCTCCTCGGTCAACCCCACGATTTCCAGGGCCCGGTCCTCATGGGGAGCGAGGTCACAGATCTCTGGGACTCTCCACCCTGCCTTGGCCTTTTCCTGCTTATTACGGACTAGCTTCTCCTGCGGGGACAAAGAGAGGGCACTGTGAGCCGCACGCTTGATGGGTCAGAGGTATCTATAGCAGGTGGCGTGTGTGGGCACCGCAGCTGGACATGGAGGGGTTGTGCTGGTGGGTGGCAGGGCTCCTGAGGAACAAGCACGAGGATCGGAGAGGGTGCGAGGTGTCAGCCAGTGATTTGTCGGGGAGGGGGGGGGGGGGTTGGGAATATGAGGGGTGGCAGGCGGAACTGATGCCAGGAGAGAGGTGGTAACTTACCCTTGCAGCTCGCTGGAGGTCACTGGCCTTCTTCCAACATTGGACGGTGGTCCTCCTGGTCACGCTGCCCGCACTGACAGCCGCTGCCACTGCCCCCAGGCGGCATTGCTGACCCTGCTGCTCGTCCTCCAACCCCCTCGGGGGAACAGGATGCCCCCCCCTTGCATCGACGGCATCGAGAAGCCTTGTGAGGTCAGCATTCCATAATCGAGGAGCAGGTCTGCGCGCTGCCAAGCTTGTGTGTTGATTGGGAGTGAGTGGTGAGGGAGCGTTTCAAAGCAGCTCCCTCTTGTTAGCGGCGCGAAACTGCGAATCAGACAGCTAGGTAACCCATATTGGTGTGAAGCTCGTGGGAACTCATTTAAGGCGGTAAATGCCATCAAATACAGGCTGTGATCTCGCCAGCGCAGCCGTCGAGAAACACCCCCCCCCCATCGCCCCCAAAATGACACTTAAAATTTTTTTCCATTAAATCGCACTCCCTGGATTTCCAGTCGGATATTTTAGAAAGTAAGACCATAATCTAGAGGAGGCCCTTTGGACCTTTGAGTCCACTCTGTCATTCAACAAGGTCATGGTCATCGCCCAACTTCTACCTCAGATCCTCTTTCCTGCACTAACCCCAAATGCCTGAACTGTTTGTGTATCCAAAATCTACCATTGGTGACTGCCTTATATTTAGGGCTTGGGGGGCAGCACGGTGGCCTAGTGGTTAGCACAACCGCCTCACGGCGCTGAGGTCCCAGGTTCGATCCCGGCTCTGGGTCACTGTCCGTGTGGAGTTTGCACATTCTCCCCGTGTCTGCGTGGGTTTCGCCCCCACAACCCAAAAATGTGCAGAGTAGGTGGATTAGCCACGCTAAATTGCCCCTTAATTGGAAAAATAATTGGGTAATCTAAATTTATAAAAAAAAAAATAATATTTAGGGCTTGCAATGCTGGTCGCTTCGCAAGTGGAAATGTTCCCTGTGTCTACCTAATCAAACCCTTTCAGAATTTTAAAGAGTTTGATGAGATCACCCATCAGCTCTCTCTTTTCGAGAAAAAAAGAGCTTCAGCTGACAATTATATACCCTCAGTTCTGGTGTCAACCTAGTGAATCGTCCTTGCGCCTTCGCCAGTTACCTCCTGCCCACACCTTTAATTAGAAGCACATTTTAAACGTCTCCCACTAATTTTAACCATTTAAAAAAAATTTTAACCCGGCTTTTTTTTTTGCATCTATCGGATGTGCATTGTGACAGTTCCCTCCCTGTGTCGGCATCTCACAGACAGTTAACTTGAAAAAGAAAAATGCAAAAGACTGTTGGATGGAATAAATTTTTAGACAGCTGTAGCTCAGCGGGAAGGCAGTCTTGCCTCTGAGTCAGAAACCCTCTCCAGGTTTTGAGCATAAAATCTCGGCTGGCACCTTAGCGCTGAACTGAGGGAGAACCACATTGCCAGAGGTACAGTTACTCAGGTGAAACAAACTGTTGTCCCATCTACCCTTTCCGGTGGTTGTAAAGGATCTTATGGCATTGTTTCAAAGACGGGGGGGGGGGGGGGGGGGGGGGGGGGTTTCCCTGGGGTCCCACAGCTACTCCTCAATTAACGACTAAGGTCATCTGAACATTTGGTTCATTGCTGTTTATGGGATCGCGCTGTGTACATTTCCTACATTACATGGGCAGCACGGTAGCATTGTGGATAGCACAAATGCTTCACAGCTCCAGGATCCCAGGTTTGATTCCGGCTTGGGCCACTGTCTGTGCGGAGTCTCCGTGTGTGTGCGTGGGTTTCCTCCAGGTGCTCCGGTTTCCTCCCACAGTCCAAAGATGTGCAGGTTAGGTGGATTGGCCATGATAAATTGCCCTTAGTGTCCAAAATTGTCCTTAGTGTTGGGTGGGGTTACTGGGTTATGGGGATAGGGTGGAGGTGTTGACCTTGGGTAGGACGCTCTTTCCAAGAGCCAGTGCAGACTCGATGGGCCGAATGGCCTCCTTCGGCACTGTAAATTCTATGACATATTACAACAGATATCATGCTTGAAAAGTACTTCATTGATTGCAAACTGTTATGAGATATCCTGAGGTAGTGAAAGGCACCATTGAAAAAAATTTTAAAAATTAAAACAGAAAATGCTGAAGATACTCAGAAAGTCTGGCAGCATCTGTAGAGAGACAAACATTTCAGGACGATTGCCTTGCATCGGTGTATTGGGAGTGAGCAAGAGAAAAAAAAGACCAAAGATTAAAGTAGCAAATGCCGTTCAGCCTGCTTTAGGGATTCTATCAGCTTGGGATCTGCAGGTTCGGGGCTTAATAAAGCTCTATCTAGTGGTAGTGATGCATGTCTGTTGGCGTGACAGGATTCCAGAGAATGGTGATGTCCGAATTAGATCATAGAATTTACAGTGCAGAAGGAGGCCATTCGGCCCATCGAGTCTGCACCAGCTCTTGGAAAGAGTACCCTACCCAAGTTCAACACCTCCACCCTATCCCAATAACCCAGTAACCCCACCCAACACTAAGGGCAATTTTGGACACTAAGGGCAATTTATCATGGCCAATCCACCTAACCTGCACATCTTTGGAGTGTGGGAGGAAACCGGAGCACCTGGAGGAAACCCACGCACACACGGGGAGGATGTGCAGACTCCACATAGACAGTGACCCAAGCCGGAATCAAACCTGGGACCCTGGAGCTGTGAAGCCATTGTGCTATCCACAATGCTACCGTGCTAGAGTGCAATGTTTACAGAGCTGCTGCTGCTGCTTGTAGCTACTTCCACGAGGAGTTGTGCTGTCACGGTAGGTCACACTCATCGGTTTCGTACCATCCCCACATATCCACCGCTACCACTCTGTGACGGCTGTCATCCAACAATGCCTGCCACCCTCTAGTTTGTCCGGCAGAAGAGATCTCTGTAGCTTTCTCAGCTCTGATCCAATGTCCTACTAGATATATAGATAATACTATATATATATATATAGATGGATAAAATATATATATATATAATACTAGAATGCCTGGAATGCTGTCATTTGGTCAATAAGATTTGGTCCCCTTATTGGAGAAAAGATATACTGGCATTGGAGGCAGTACAGAGAAGATGCAATAGGTTGATCGCAGGTATGGAGGGGTTTTCTTATGAAGAGAGGTTGAGTAGGTTGGGCCTGTACTCGTTGTTGGAGTTTAGAAGAATGGGGTCGACCTTATTGAGACATATGGGATTCTCAGAGGGTTTGACAGGGTTTTCCCCCTTGTGGGAGAGTCTAGGACCAGAGGACATGATGTCAGAATAAGAGGTCCCCCATTTAAGACAGAGATGAGGAGGAAATTCCTCGCTCAGAGGATAGTGAATCTGTGGAATTCTTTACCGCAGAAAGCTGGGGAGGCTGGGTCGTTAAATATATTCAAGGCTGAGATAGATGGATCTTTAATCAGCAAGGGAATCAAGGGTTATGGGGTCAAGGTGGGAAAGTGGAGTTGAGGATTATCATAGCAGATCAGTAATGATCTCATTGAATGACTGAGCAGACGCGATGGGCCGAATTGGGGATTTCTGCTCCTGCGTCTCATCGTCTTATTGCCGAAATACTGACGTTTTTGTTTCTGGGTGGCACTTTTTAGAGTTCTTTCTGTTCTTTCTATTTCAAGTCCATCTTCATTTGTCCGATGGTCCGCGTATGAACATATGACATAGGAGCACAAGTAGGCGTTAGAATATTAGCCAAACATCTTAGCATCCACATGTCAATGGCTTCTCCTTTCTTCCACAGATCTTTATTTGGTGTCGAGGTTTCTGCATCGGGCAGGGAAGTGGATAGAATACATCGTCTTGTGAGTATTTTTCCTCATCATAAGTTTGATATTTTTTGTTGTTACTTCTTCCTTTCCTTTCATAGAGTTTACAGTGCAGGAGGAGGCCACTCGGCCCATCGAATCTGCACCGGCTCTTGGAAAGAGAACCTACCCAAGGTCAACACCTCCACCCCATCCCCATAACCCAGTAACCCCACCCAACGCTAAGGGAAATTTTGAACACTAAGGGCAATTTATCATGGCCAATCCACCTAACCTGCACATCTTTGGAATGTGGGAGGAAACCGGAGCACCCAGAGGAAACCCATGCAGACACGGGGAGAACGTGCAGACTCCGCACAGACAGTGACCCAAACCGGGAATCGAACCTGGGACCCTGGAGCTGTGAAGCAATTGTGCTATCCACAATGCTACTGTGCTGCCCGTGCTTCCTCCTTCTAGTTTCTGCGTCACTTTAATACGGTCATGGGGAGTCCACACCGAGTAAAGTTTTATTTATGATATATCCAATTCCTGGTAGATCTCCACCGGCTTCCTATTGGGTTGGTGTCTTACTGGCCGGCCTTATATACATTGGCTAATTGAGATACCGCACCCTAGTGGGGAAACTCATACACTGCAAGGAGCATGGGGAAGACAGTCATTCCCAACCCGTAAATCCCATGCGGGATATTACAATCACATCTTCTGTTTGTCCAATTTGTCCTGGAGAGACAAACATATCTACTTATTCCAGTGCGACACCATCCACTTCAATCTTCACTCTCGTTTCTTCTACCATTTTGTTTTTTCGCTTTTTGGTCTTCAAACTCAATCCATATTCTAAATTTCTAGATTTTACTTAATCCACAAACTTTTGTAGGGCCTCTTCTGATTCTCAAGTAGTGCCGTGTCATCAGCGTGCTGCAGGTTTGTGTTCTTGTCTCCAATTGTTATCCCTGGAAGTACATCTCATCCTCTAAACATTTGTTCTGTGTACAGATTGAATAATTTTGGCGACACAACAGAGCCTTGTCGTACTGCTCTCTTCACTTGAAACATGTCTGATTGTCCATCTTCTGTCCTGATGATCACTCTTTGGTGCCAGAGGATGCTCTGGATAAATCTCACATCTTTACTGTCAATCTCACATAGAACATACAGTGCAGAAAATGAAAATGAAATGAAAATGAAATGAAAATCGCTTATTGTCACGAGTAGCCTTCAATGAAGTTACTGTGAAAAGCCCCTAGTCGCCACATTCCGGCGCCTGTTCGGGGAGGCTGGTACGGGAATTGAACCGTGCTGCTGGCCTGCCTTGGTCTGCTTTAAAAGCCAGCGATTTAGCCCAGTGTGCTAAACCAGCCCCTAGAAGGAGGCCATTCTGCCCATCGAGTCTGCACCGACCCACTTCCACCTTATCCCTGTAACCCAATAACTCCTCTTATCTTTTTGGTCACTAAGGGCAATTTAACATGGCCAATCCACCTAATCTGCACATCTTTGGACTGTGGGAGGAAACGGGAGCACCCGGAGGAAACCCACACAGACACGGGGAGAACGTGCAGACTCCGCATAGACAGTGACCCAGCGGGGAATCGAATCTGGGACTCTGACGCTGTGAGGCCACAGTACTATCCACTTGTGCTACCGTGCTGCCGTGCTCACATTTCAACAAAACGTCTATTAACTTTTAGTAATAAGCACGATCGAGCAATTTTTCAGTCTACATAGCTTGTGGTAATGTATTTTTTCCACTTCTAGATATTTATCGAAGACTGTTCTTGGGTTTCCTCTTTTGTTGCGACTCGTGATCTAAATCCAGACTGTGTTTTACCCAATTTCTGCTTCAGATGGGTTATTGTTTCCTCCTGTTATGTTATTTTCAAGATCACTTTAATGAGAATACTCATTGAGCTCGTAATTCTAAAAGGATTGCACTCCATCGCTTTAGGTTTCTTAGATAATTGGCGGATTCTCCCAATCCGCAACTAATTGCTCCAGCCAGCAGGAAAACCGGAGTGATTCCCGTTCGCCCAATGTGCCATGTACTGGCACTTGGAAAGATGTTTTACCTCAGTCAGGTTTCTGCGCCATCCCACGGCAGACCTCACTGGAATTATTACACATCGACTGACTTTCTAAAGGGTTTAAAGGCGGCAGGTGGGGAGAGCTGCCAAATGAGCCGCATCCCAGGAAGGACCTGGGGGCGAGAGCACCCCAGCTGGCAAGGGAATTGAATGTCCTGCCTATTAATGAGATGCAAAACAGCTTTAATCAGCTATTTGCATGGTCCCGCCTGCTTTGGGCACTCGGGATCATAGAATCATAGAATTTACAGAGCAGAAGGAGGCCATTCGGCCCATTGAGTCCGCACCGGCTCTTAGAAAGAGCACCCTACTTAAGCTCATGTCTACACCCTATCACCGTAACCCAGTAACCCCAATTCCTGCTCGTGATGCTCGGCTGGGATGTCTGGAAGTATGTTATGGACAGTGGGGTGGACCAGGAGGCTCCCGACCGGTTTGGCCCCCGGCGCGAATCCCAATTTCGGCCTGATGTGAAATTCAGTGCGCCATCGCGTATCCCCCATTTAGCGGACAGCCCTGGAGAACCCCGACCAATGTGTTCACAAAGAAAGGACAGAATTTGCATTTATAAAGTGCCTTCCATGCCCTGAGAATATATCTGAACTGTTGCAATACAAGAAACGCAGCCGTCATTTGCACAAAGAAAGGTCACATGAGCAGAAGTGAGATAAATGGCCTGTTACTCTTGTTTTTAGTGGTGAGGTTTGAGGTATAAATTATGGCACACTTTTCTTTAATCTCCATTTTATGTCAGCTTGCTGAAACCCATCTTCATCCTTCAGTTATTAAATGGGCTGCATTAAGGTGTCAGCCACATTTCCGCGATAACACCCTCACCTCTCAGGCAATTAGGGCAATTAAGGCAATTAGGAAAGGATTATAAATGCTGACCTTGCCAACGACACTCTCGTCCCATGAACAAATTTCATAAAAAGATAGTTGTAGGTTCAAGACACAGTCCAGACGCTTCACATGATATAAATCATCAATAAACCCAAATCCTGTTACACTAACCCTCTGGCTACTATGGGAAAATAAGCACCGATCCAGAATATAATGCTGAAAATAAAGGGACCCGTAATAGTCAGCCAGAAACAGCCTCAGCTTGCTTAACATTTTAGAAAATGAAATAATTGTGCTTTTTACTTCTCTTCAATTATCTATTAAACCGCCTGACAATGTTGTCTCTCTGAAAAGCTTTTAGGCTTCGGAAGATAATAGCTGAACTGTTTGGAATCCTGATTATTGACAGAATCTCATTTGCCCTTCATGCGGTGAGGGAAATATTTCTACGCGCCGCTACTCAATGTGGCAATCTGTTTTAGTTTGCTGAGGGAATGGCATTAATCGCCAAGGCGATGAGCAAGTGTTGTGTAGCAGCGAGAAAAGCATTGCCCAGGGTACTGTTTTTCAATAGAAAGTGGAAGATGATTTATCCTGTAATCCAAACGAAAAACTGCTTCATCCAATCACAAAAGTAATAAAGCCATCACTTTTCATATCACTAATGAAATGGCACAAAGCACTTTCTATGGAGCAGATATTCTTAATACAGTAAACTTGAGAAAGGGGAGTACGTCATGCAACGTACTGAATCCGAATGGACTAACCTCATTCCTATTCAGTCCCATTTCATAAAATGATAATAGGCTAAACCCATTCTGTACTCCCACTCCCATTGTAAAGGTTCCCAAAGGACCAATCTTTTGACTTTCACTCCCATTATGCCGAATTCCAATAGACCAAACTGCTCTGTTTTTATACTGACATTAAAGCACCAAATCACTCATAACTGATTGGGGAAACATGTTGTGGATTCATTTATTAATTCTAGGCACATGTGAAGAGATGCACATGGACAGAAAGCTTGAAGATATCAGAGCTGAAGAGCTGTGTGTGTGAGGGGTATGCTGAGAGCAAAAAACAAAACTAAAACCTGACTGCTTGACACACTTTATTTCCAGCGATGTCATGCTACAAGCCCTTAAAGGCATATTATAGCACAAGCTCCTTCTCATTCACTCCTATTGCAGAGACTCCTCATCAACAAAATCCCTTCCTCGTAATTCCATTGCATAGATTCCCAACAGACAAAATCCCTTTCCATTCATTCCAAATTTATAGATTCCCAATCAACAACGCCATTTCCCAGTCATTCCTATTGAATAGATTATCAAGAGGCCAACCGCTTCCCATTCTTTCCTTTTCTGTAGATTCCCAATGGACAAACCCCTTCCCATTAATTCCCATTAGGCAGATTCCCAAGAGACAAACCCCTTTCCAGTTATTCCTAATGTATAGATTCCTGTAAGATGTCGGAACTGTCTTTGCTAGGATGATGGCTGATGTCCATTTTCCACTTGTTGTATAGCTCCTAGCTAATACTCGTTCTCCATGGTTGAAGACTCTACTCTCTAAGCAATTTGTGCTTATTGTTGCTATCTGCCAACTTCCAAAGTATCAGGTGGTATCAAGAGGTCGAATTGTGTTCTCAATTTTCTCTTGAAGAGCAGCGTTGCTGGTGAGCTTTGCATTTTTGCATGTGCTGGATTTCGATACGACATTAGAAAGTTGTTAACATGTCTTGGTAATGCGCTTGATCCCTTGATGCATTTACTGCATGTTTGAGAGATTGCACACAAATCATTTGGCCAACCCATTGGTTGCAGGGTGATATGGAGTAGATGTGAAATGTTGAATGCCAATCGCTTTTAAGTAATCGTTAGACTCTTTTGATGTAAATTGCATTCCACTATCACTTATGAACCTTGTGAATGCCTCATCTCAATGCTTTATTTGGTTGTCGTGGATTTCATGATTGCGACTTCTGGCCATTTTGAGAGTGCGTTGACCATCACTTGAAGCATATGCCCCTCAATTGGACCAGCATAGTCCATATGTATTCTCTGCCATGGCTGTGTTGGCCATTCCCATGGATGCAAAGGTTGCAGAGGTGGAGTATTCCTTAATGTAGTGGAGGATTGACATTGCCCCACCTTCTCCTCAATTTGAGCATCGAATCCCAGCCACCAAAAATAACTGCATGTCAATTCCTTCATCCTCACCACACCAGGATGTGCTTCATGTAGGTAATCAAGGATCCTGTTAATCACAGAGGAATAATCACCTGAATTCCTCACAGCAGACTCTGGACTGTCAACGTTTCTTCTGGTGATGTAGAGCTTGAGGTCTGGATTCTCCCGATGCACGTTTGTTAAGGTACCTTTTAGGATCATATCCATAACCTTCCCCATCACTGGGTGGGTTCATGTATACCTCTGTGATTGAGATGAAATCACAGGTACATTATCCATATGTGAGAGATATAAAATATTTACGGAATACATGAATAGGATGGGAATAGAGGGATACGGACCCTGGAAGAGTAGAAGATTTTAGTTTAGACAGGCAGCATGGTCGGCACAGGCTTGGAGGGCTGAAGGGCCTGTTCCTGTGCTGTACTTTTCTTTGTTTTGTTCTTTGAAATGTTCTTCAGATTCTTGTGTGGCTTGTACCTGCAATCTGGATAAATTATCCGCATTTGCCTGCTGCTCTGATTTACGATACTAGATATCATAGTCATGTGCCGACAAACTCAAAGACCAGCTTTGTAATCGGCTAGCTACGAAAGAAGGAATACCCTTAAAAGATTGTAGTCAAGGGTCGATTGTCAGTCAAAAGTGAAAATGACGTCCATAAAGATAATGTTGAAACTTTCTTACGCTGAAACTGTTGCTCAAAACGTACTTTTCTCGCTGACTGTAATTCAATTCTGCACTAGTTAGTGTTCTTGAGGCAAGTGTTATCAGTCGCTCCTCCCCTGAGGGCATTATGTGCAAGATAATTATGGACAGCACGGTAGCATTGTGGATAGCACAAATGCTTCACAGCTCCAGGGTCCCAGGTTCAATTCCGGCTTGGGTCACTGTCTGTGCGGAGTCTGCACATCCTCCCCGTGTATGCGTGGGTTTCCTCCGGGTGCTCCGGTTTCCTCCCACACTCCAAAGATGTGCAGGTTAGGTGGATTGGCCATGATAAATTGCCCTTAGTGTTCAAAATTGCCGTCAGTGTTGGGTTGGGTGGGGTTATTGGGTTATGTGGATAGGGTGGAGGTATTGACCTTGGGTAGGGTGCTCTTTCCAAGAGCCGGTGCAGACTCGATGGGCCGAATGGCCTCCTTCTGCACTGTAGATTGTGTGAAATTGTGTGTGTGTGTGACAATTGCGCCAACATAGAAACATAGAAAATAGGAGCAGGAGGAGGCCATTGATTATGAACATGGCTGATCATCCAACTCAGTAGCCTGATCCTGCCTTCCCCCACATCCTTTGATTCCCTTCGCCCCAAGTGCTATATCTTTTGTGTATAAATTTAAAGTACCCAGTTCTCTTTTTTCCAATTAGGGCCAATTTAGTGTGTCCAATCCACCTACCCTGCACATCTTTGGATTGTGGGGGTGAGACCCATGCAGACCATGGGGAGAATGTGCAAACTCCATACAGACAGCCAAGTGCTATATCTAGCTGTTTCTTGAAAACATACAATGTTTTAGCTTCAACTACCTCCTGTGGTAGCGGATTCCACAGGTCCACCACTTTCTGGGTGAAGAGACTTCTTATCTCTGTCCTAAATGGTCTCCCCCGTATCCTCAGACAGTGACCCCTGGATTTGGACACCTCCACCATCGAGAGCATCCTTATTGTGTCTAATCTGTCTAGTCCTGTTAGAATATTAGAGCCCCATAGTGTGATGTATCACAAGCAAGCTGTAACCTCAATGTTGGATTGTAGTGGACCAATAATTCCAACTTTTAAAACATTTCTTTGACATTTTGAGATGCATTTCCACATTCTTCTGTCTAGTACCATGTCTGTTTGACACAAAGCAACATGTGTAATGGCTTTAGCGCCGTTGCTAAGTTAGGAACGAATTCGCCATAATAAGTGAGCAATGCTAAAAATGACCTCAACTGCAACGCATTCTGTGGACTTGGGCTTCTAAGATCTCAGCCATCTTCTTTGATTCTTTATGCAAACCGACCTCGTCAAAGAAGTGACTTATTTCGTTCATAGAAGACACAAAAAAAATCACACTTTTCTATCTTGACTCTAAGTTTGTGATTTTGTAATTGTGTCAGGGTAGGTTCCAAATCCATTATGCATTCTTCATCATTTGAACCAGTAATAAGAATGTCACCTAGGTAACACTGCACACCAGATAGCCCACTCAGAATTTAACGCTTGGATCTCTGACAACGAACAGCCACTGAAGTTATCCTGAATGGAGTCTCCGAAAGCGAAAAAGTCTCTTTAGTATCACTATGATAAATAACAGTTGGGCTCTGCAGCCACATTCATCTGAAGATATGCCTGAGAAAGATCTATTTTACAATTTTTTTGGCCTCCTGAGAATCCAGCGAATAAATCTTCAATAAGCAGTGGAGGATAGTGGTCTGCACACAATACTGGATTAATTGTGGTTTCAAAATCTCCACATATTGTCTCTGATCCATCACACTTTAACACAGGAACTATTGGTGTCGCCCAATCATTGGTGGTAACGGGTTCAATCGCTCCTGCCTTCTATATTTGGCCTGATGGCATATGGTATGGTTTGTGTTTTGAGACTTTTAAGTGTACTGTCTGGGTTGATCTTGATCTTTAACTTCAACTCCAGTCTTTGAGCCCAGTGAATCTTCAAACTTATTTGCATATATGTTCAGAAGTTGTTTCAGATCATTATTTTGAATCAACTAGTTTGTTCATGATAGCACAATTGAATTTAATCTTTCTCAATCTACATCCTTAAGACAACATCTGATGGTTGTAAAGGTACATGTTTTAGCTTCTGACTGTGTATTGTCTCAATTATTAGTGATACTGCAGCTCCCATATCTACTTCCATCTTGACAGTATTTTCATCTAGTTTGGGGTAAACCCAAAAAAGGTTGCTGATCACCTTGCACTGAGTAAACACCAAGCTCAAATTGTTTTTTTTAATTTAGAGTACCCAATCATTTTTTTTTCTTCAAATTATGGGGCAATCTAGCATGGCCAATCCACCTAAATTGCACATCTTTGGGTTGTGGGGGTGAAACCCACGCAGACATGGGGAGAATGTGCATACTCCACATGGGACTGTGACCCAGGGCCAGGATTCGAACGTGGGACCTCAGCGCCGCAGTCCCAGTGCTAACCACTGCGCCGCATGCTACCCCCAAAGCTTGAATTCTTGAAGCTGACTTGACACATTGTTCCCTAGCGAGTCTTTCGTTCCATCACTAAACTCGTAAACCAGATAAACAGACTTGACTGTAGTTTTCTTGGTCCTCTTCCTTTGTGCTGTTGAAAGTAGTGTGACCAACATACCATGGCGATGTGGCCACAAATTTTGCATTTATTCTCCTTACTCCAATGTTCTCTCGCTGAAAGTCCCACTTGAGTATAGTGATGCCAAGGTAGATTTTTTTGCAGGCTTGCTTTTAGCAGCCTCCACCTTGTCAACCTTTGTCCAGACTCCAATCGACAAAGCTTGATTCACTGTTGGTTCCAGGGGAGTAAAGATTTCCACAGCAGCTTTCAGCGTTAATAAACCTTCAGGCAACAGTTTCCTTTGGATAGCTTCATTTCTGAAACCACAGACCAATCGATCTCAAAATGTATCGCCAAACGTTTGACCAAATTCACAGCACTTGGCTAACTGACGTACTATCGCGATGAATTGCAAAATGCTTCCCTATTCATCTTGAGCACAACGGTGGAAGAAGATTCTTTTAGCTATCAACAGAGATCAGGGTTTGTTATTAACTTTTTGTTGGTCTTTTCCCCTGGTTTAGCTGGGTGGACCAGATTTTGCAACAGCATGAATGTTTTTCACCCAACCGAGGGGAGGAAAGTCGCAACTTGCGGGTTTTCTGCTGTCTGATTCGCTACAAGATACAACTGGAAACTTTCTTCACATTTTTCCCCGGCCACCTTTCAGATCCCAGTTCCCTAGTCTGCACATCTTTAGCCTTTAGCATTCCTCCACTCTGTTTTGTTTTCCTGAAGCAAGCAATCTTCAAGTCCACAAGCAAACTAGTTCTTCCCTTGCCTGGGCTATCAGTTCCCAAGCAGTATGTTGCAGACTCAGCAGCCTTCTAAGTTCCCATTCCCACAGTGCCACGTGTGTGATCTCCACAGCTGCCACCCACTAATAATAATAATCGCTTATTGTCACAAGTAGGCTTCAATTAAGTTACTGTGAAAAGCCCCTAGTCGCCACATTCTGCCGCCTGTTCGGGGAGGTCGGTACGGGCCACTACAAATAGTAAGTGCACTTGCAACTTCGCTTTCTTGCTCACAGATACTCACAATGCCTCAAAACCATCTCCAAAGAAATGTATTCAGGTACCAAGGTGAAGCCGACAGCTGTGTACTGACGTGCGCAAGACTGTTCAGACTCGCCTGGAGAAATGTTGAAAATTGCATCCTGTTCGGGACACCTCTTTTGTTTCTTCATTTTCCCATTTCCCTTCCCTTGACTCTGCAACACCAACTCTGGTTATTTAATCTCTTCCATCTTTCCGCCTATCGCAGACCTTCCCTCCGGATCCTTATTCACCCCCTGCCCTTTTCACTTGCTTGAAATCTGTTACATTTCTAATGTTTCTAAAGTTTTGATGAAAAGTCATTGATCCAAAATCTGAACCCAGTTTCTCTCTCCAGGGTTCATCGCCCGGTTTGAAGAATATTGACAGCATTTCTGTTGCTTCTTCCGGAGATAGGGGTGGGCAAGGTCACAGAAGGATTTGAGAACAGGTTTGGGCCATTGCTCAACTGGGAACCAGCGTACGTCAATGGGCACAGGAGCAATGCATGAATGGAACTCGGTGCCATTACGACACATGTAGCTGAGATGTGGATGACCTCAGATTCAAGGAGGATGTAGTGCAAGTTACCAGGGGAGAGTTTTAAAGCAGAAAGGAAACATAGTCACGAGAAAATAAATGTGTTTATGAAGGGAAATGGGATTAAGTGACAATGTAGGTAAATCATAGAATTCCGACAACGCTGATGGAGGCAGTTTGGCCCATTGAGTCTGCACCGACTCTCTGAACGAGCACTCTATCTCGACCCAAAACTGCAACCCCACCTAACCTGCTCATTTTTAGGCACTAAGGGAAATTTTGTTGGCATGGCCAATCCACCTAACCTGTACATCTTTGGACTGTGGGAGGAGACCGGAGCACCTGGAGGAAACCCATGCAGACATGGGGAGAAAGTGCAAACTCCACACAGACAGTCACCCGAGGCTGGAATTGAACCCCGGTCCCTGGTGCTGTAAGGCAGCAGTGCTAACCACCGTTCCACCATATCAAATGGGGTTACATTTATCCAAAAGATCCATCTTTTCATGATTTGTTCCTGCTGACCACCCTTTTGACTGAGGCTCAATCCACAAGCGACAGAAATTAACTAGACATTGCCAATGTGGGTATGGACCGAGACACTGCTCCGCTTTGATGCAATGTGCACCAGTATTGTTCTTCAGCACAGCAGTTCGTGCTTCAGGAAACAAGCAACATCGGTGATTTAAAATAGAGCACAGCACATAGCGAATATACTGGAGTCAATTTACTTTGCACTGCTCGAAGGAGACGGTCCATTCGGGTATAAATCTTCACACATTCTTCATCAAAATCATGCTCCTGGGTGATCTTCAGATACTTCCTGCTGTGAGCTTCTTCAAGAGAAAACTGTCAAGGGGACATGAGTTTGATCCCAGTCCCAAAGCTGGCAATTGAAAGGCTTTTTCTTGCATTTGTATTCTGAGAGCACTGGGCCTTCAATCTCACTATTGCTAGACACTCTTGCCTAATGCATGCAGGTGCAATAAAAACAAAGACAAAACCTAAACTTATACAGCACCGTGCACAGTGACCCAAACTGCTTTACAGCCAATTAAATACTTTTGAGATGCAGTCACTGGTATAATGTTGACACGTTTGAAGAGAGAACAATGGGGTAATTTTCCCTAATTCTGTTGCAATTCTATTCCTTTAACCTCTCCAATTTTCTCCATTCAACAGCAGCAATAATTTGCATTTGTGCATTTCTTGTAAAATAGCAAAACGCTCCATGGGCCTTCTCAGGAATGTTAACACGGTGGCACAGTGGTTAGCACTGTTGTTTCACAGCGCCAGGGACCCGGGTTCCATTCCCGGCTTGGGTAACTCTCTGTGCGGAGTCTGCACGTTCTCCCCGTGTCTGCATGGGTTTCCTCCGGGTGCTCCGGTTTCCTCACACAAGTCCCGAAAGACGGGCTGTTAGGTGAATTGGACATTCTGAATTCTCCCTCTGTGTATCCAAACAGGTGCCAGAGTGTGGCGACGAGGGGCTTTTCTCAGTAACTTCATTGCAGTGTTAATGTAAGCCTACTTGTGACACTAATAAAGATTGTTATCAGACACCGAGCTAAAGAAGGAGATATTAGGAGAGTCAAAACCTGGCCAAAGGGAGCTGTTGAGGGGGGGGGAGTTCTAGAACTAGGGGACTTGGTGTGAGTTTGGATGTGGGAAAGGGGAGTTTTTGATGCGGTTGCAAGATGGGAAGCTGATCTGGGAAGTGCTGGAATTGCCAATAGAGGTAACAAAGGTCGGGATGACGTCTCAGCAGCAGACTAGCTGAGGTTGGGGAGGTCATGTGAAAATAAGGTGCAAACTCCACCATCAACCTCAGCAGAGCATCCCTCGACCACACTGATGTTACAGCTCCAATCCCACTAGCCTTATGATCTCCCCAAGTCAGATCACTAATGCAAGGGGAAATTGTTGCTGTTTTGCACACCCTCCAGAAGCTTATTAAAATCAAATTGCTTTTATAAAACACTGTTAGTGCAGTTAGAGAGCCAAGGAACATTATCAGCAAAAATTGACACCAGGAGATATTGAGAAAGGTGATCAAAATTTTGGTCAAAGACGTAGTTTTCAAGGAACATCTTACAAGAGGAGAGAGGGCGATAGGGAGGTGGAGAAGTTTGGGGTGGGTATTTCGGATGCATATGGCTATGAGGGCGAGAGGCACATTTCTCAGTGTGGGGAAAATGAAAAGGGGAAAACGCTGGGGGCACGAGTTGGAGGAATTCAGTGCCAGGTGAGAGCCCACTCGCTTTAACCTACCTCAGTCGTGATGCAAGGTCACCCACCTGAAACATCTGTTTCTCTCTCCACAGGTGCTATCTGACTTATTGATTATTACCTCCCTTCCCTGCTGTATTTCAGATCTGCTGCATTTGTGGTATTTTGCTTTTGGTCCCATTTATTTTGTAGTTATCAATGTGAAAAACACAGGGCGGAATTCTCCGAAAAAAGTCATTTTTGGCGGGACTACGGCAGGATTCCTAGTGCAATTCTCCCACAGTTCATCATTTTTAGCATGCAGAGATTACCACCTGGAAAATGAAGTGCAAAATCCTAACACATTGGCCAAGCTGCCTCCTCCGAGATCGGGGCGCGTTCTTAAAGGGCTCTCCGATATCCAAACAATCCTACAGCACCTCACCCCTGCCCTTCCTACTCGCCAGCAGAGACCTCGCTCCCCCCAACTCGCAGGCATTAGCCCCCCCCCCCCCCCCCCCCCCCACCCCACCCCAGCAATTCCTCCTCCACAAGTGACCGACGGCCCGTTATGGGGATGCCGAAAGCCCCCGACTTTCAGCCCTGCCTCCATGCCCACCTTCATGCCCTCCTCAATGCCCCCTCTAAAGACCAGGCGCCCCTTCAGGCCAACTTCATGCCCCCCCAATCCCTCCCTCTAATGACCATCCTTGCTTTCAGGCCCCACCCCTTGGCAGTGACCCTTGGCATCCTGGAAGTTCTAATCTGGCAGGCAAGGTTGGCACTGCCAGTGTGTCAGGGTGCCAGTGTCCCTAACCAACCGGGGCCTCCGCCCCCCCCCCCCCACCCCCCCCGGGCGGTTATCACGTCTGGTCTCCGTTAATCCGGACCATAGAACATAGAACATAGAACAGTACAGCACAGAACAGGCCCTTCGGCCCTCGATGTTGCACCGAGCAATGATCATCCTACTGAAACCCACGTATCCACCCTATACCCGTAACCCAACAATCCCCCCATTAACCTTACACTACGGGCAATTTAGCCTGGCCAATCCACCTAACCCGCACATCTTTGGACTGTGGGAGGAAACCGGAGCACCCGGAGGAAACCCACGCACACACGGGGAGGACGTGCAGACTCCACACAGACGGGAACCAGTAGTGATTCCCGTCGGCTTCACGTTGCACCAGTGGGGGGGGGGGGGGGGGGGATGAATCTCAGGAGCCATGAGACTCTGGCTAAAACATAGAAGTGCATATTTAAATGTGTTTAAATGGTTATTCAAATACACCCATCTGGTTCATACCCAGAGCGGGCATGAACCAGTTTGCGTCTGCTTCCGCAGGAACATCGTGCTCCACTGGGTGGCTCCCACGAACCCCATTTAGGGGGCTCTCCCGGATGTGAGCTGTGCAGAACGCAGGCGGTGAATCGCCCCCGTATTCTTCTGTCAATGGTTTCATAATTACTCACCTTCCAGCCAGTATGGGAACTTCAGAAATACAGCAAAGGGCAAGGCACCGGTTAACTATTTCTATTTGTTGATGGGTATGGGCCTCGATGGCTAGGTCAGGATCCTAATTGCCCTTGAGAAGGTGGTGGTGAGCTTCCTGCCTGAATCGCTGCAGTCCCTGAGGTGTAGGTACACCCATGCTGCTGTTAGGGAGGGAATTCCAGCATTTTGACCCAGCGACATTTAAGGAACAGCGATATATTTCCATGTCAGGATGGTATATGGCTTGGAAGAAAACTTGCAGGGGTGATGTTCTCATATATCTGTTCCCCTTGCCCTTCTAGGTGAAGAGGTCATGGGTTCGGAAGGTGACGAAGGAGCCTTGGTGAGTAGCCGTAGTGTATCTTGTAGATGGTGCACACGGCTGCCACTGTTGGTAGTGGAAGGACTGAATGTTGCAGGTGGTGAATGGGGTGCCAGTCAACTGACCTGGACGGTGTTGAGCTTCTTGAATGTTGTTGGAGCTGCACTCATCTAGCCAAGTAGAGAGTATTCCATCACACTGCTGACTAGATGGTGGACATGCTTTTGGGGAGTCAGGAGGTGAGTTACTTGCCACAGAATTCAAAGACTCTGATCTGCTCTTGTAGCCACGGTATGTTTCTGGTCAATGGTAACCCCCAGGGTATTGATAATGGGAGATTCAGTGATGGTAGTACCATTGAAAGCCAAGGGGAGATGGTTAGATTCTTTATGTTGGAGGTGCTCATTGCCCAGCACTTGTGTGGCATGAATGTTACTTGTATCAATAGAGATTATGTACATAGAAGTGAAGGGCAATGATTAACTAGTCAATTGTGCACCCTTTGACACAGGAGTTGAGCCAGGAGATATATACCTGTAATACTTCACTCTGTAAATAAAGCTATTCCAAGTAAAGACTGGTTGGGATTCTTTCTTCACCAACTATCCGGAGTATAACACATATCACCTTGCGCTAACATTCTCTGTTGCCAACCTCACACCTGCTGCTACAGCTGGCAGTCACTCCAGGAACCCCTTGGTAAGCAGGTGGCATTGTAATCTGAGCCACACTTCTTCCCAAGAGTAAGGCAATTTATGTATCAGCACCAACCCGTGTGACTTTAGAAGGAAACAAGTTCTGGCTCGAACCAGCATTAGAATTTATATTTCTGACTCCTAGCTATGAGCTCTATGTAAAGTTTTACATTTGTTGTCTGCACCTTGTTCACAGACTGTCACTTACTGTCACTTACCATCTCCAGCGTTCCTGTCAATTTGTGTTTTTTGCCGGATCATATGTATGCAGAGCGCAGTTTAAGCTTTGTTGCTTTTGTCAAGTCCAGTTTCTCAGATCTGCTTGGATTCTGACTGTCTTCCATCATCTTCAGGGCGGCATTGTATCACAGGCTGCAGCCCAAAGTGAGTATTTGTTTGGATAAAGACCTCCGAAGGAGCTAAAAGGAAAAATGTGCATTTATATAGCACCTTTCACGACTGCCGGAAGTCTATTTGCACTTCACAGCCAATGAGGAACTTTTGAGGTATTGCCACTTTAGTGGAGTTACTAGAAAATTCCGGCCTTGTATCATTTCAGTTCAGGAGGAGACTGTTCAGCCCAGAGTCATCCATGCCAACTCTCTGTAGTCAGCCCCATCGTCCTGCGCTTTCCCCCTTGCCCTGCAAGTTTATGTAGTGTGAGATAAGGAATTCCAGGCCTTTTTACCTCAGCAACAATGATGGGATATAAGAGTAGGCCATGTGACTCCTTCAGCCTGCTCCACCATCCACTAAGATCATAACTGATCCCAAAGTTCTGGAATTCATTCCCTCAACCTTTCCATCTGTCAACCGCGCTCTCTCCTCCTTTAAGACTCTCCTTAAAACTCGCCTCTTTAACCAAGCTTTTGGTCACCTGCCCTTGCTTTTGACTGAGCCCATCTTGATCAAATGTTGGGTGATCCGCTGTTTGATAGGATTGCTGTGAAGGGCCTGGATGATCCCCAACTCAGAGTGATGCGTGACTCGGAATTGATGGCGATCCGGTGACGCTGTGCCCTTTTCATCTTGACTTTCGCCATTGCGTGGGTCATGGGCCTGGGAAGTGTAACAACCTGTACAACACCGCGAACCCACTGGCCTTCCAGCCACCCAGAGATGGGAGCTTTAGCCAAGCAGACACGGCCAGCCATTTAAAACCGGGTCAGCTTCCTACAGGAACGTTTGGATAAAGGAAAGGACGTCTCGTCAGAGGGAAGCAGTTGGACGCGACATGGATGCAACATATTTTCAGAGAGAAGATACACGTTTTCCCAGAAGAATATTCTCCTTTGGAGCTAAATATAGTGAAGATGTCTCCATTTGTTGGAGCGAGCAGAACCAGAGAACATCAATGTAAAATAGTCACCAATAAATCCAACCGGAAATTCTGGAGAAATCCCTTACCCAGAGAGTGGTGAGAATGTCAAATTGCTGCCATAAGGATTGGTCGAGATGGATAGCATAGCTGACTTTAGGGGGAAATCAGATCAGTACACAAAGGAGAAAGGAATAGAATGATAGGCTAATACAGTTAGACAAAAGGGTGACACGGTGGCACAGTGGTTAGCACTGCTGCCTCACGGCGCCGAGGACCCGGGTTCAATCCCGGACCCGGGTCACTGTCCGTGTGGAGTCCCATAACCCAAAGATGTGCAGGATAGGTGAATTGGTCACGCTAAATTGTCCCTTAATTGGAAAATAATTTTTTTTTTTAGAATTTTACAGTGCAGAAGGAGGCCATTCGGCCCATCGAGTCTGCACCGGCTCTTGGAAAGAGCACCCTACCCACGGTCAACACCTCCACCCTATCCCCATAACCCCACCCAACACTAAGAGCAATTTTGGATACTAAGGGCAATTTATCATGGGCAATCCACCTAACCTGCACATCTTTGGACTGTGGGAGGAAACCGGAGCACCTGGAGGAAACCCACGCACACACGGGGAGGATGTGCAGACTCCGCACAGACAGTGACCCAAGATGGAATCGAACCTGGGACCTTGGAGCTGTGAAGCAATTATGCTATCCACAATGCTACCGTGCTGCCCCGCAATAATTGGGCTTTCTAAAATTAGAATAAAATAAAGTTAAACAAAGTAAGATGGGAGGATCATCAACGCTGGCAGGCATGAGCGTTATCAAAAACCCTCAGGGCCAATTACATTTCAGATCATTTCGATTTTCAGATACTGCCCGTCAACGTACATTACAATCGCCAAAGCCTCGGCTAGCCGTAGCCCAAAGTAAATAAAATGTCTGGAATAGTAAGGAGTAAAACTGAATAATAAACACAGGGGGCGGGTTTCTCTAATAATGGGGCGATGTCCCAACGCCGGCGTGAAAAGGTATGCCAACCCACTCCGGAGTCAACGATCCCGAAAGTGAGGAATTCTCCCCTTACTAGGGGGCTAGGTTGGCACCGGAGTGGACCCCGCAGCTCTAGCCGGTGCGGGTTCGCGCATGCGTGGAACAGCCGGCATATTTCCACGCATGAGCATGGGGGTCCCTTCTCCGCGCCAGCCCCGTGCAATATGGCAGAGCCCTACAGGGGCCCGGTGCGCATGCGCGAACCCGCGCTGGCCGTGATGCGCATGCGCGAACCCGCGCTGGCCGTGATGCGTATGCGCGGACCTGCACCGGCTGTGGCACACATGCGCAGACCCGCGCCGCCCATACCGGCAGCTGGAGCTGCGAGAGGCGCTCCAGTGCCGTGCTGGCCCCCTGTGCAGTGCAGGATTGCTGCTCTTAGGGGCCAGGTGACGCCGTTGTTAAACGCTCCGGCGTTTACAAGGGCATCAACACTTAGCCCCATTATCGGAGAATCCCGCCCAAGGTTTCTCCTCATCTCACTCCGAGCTCTCTTGCTGACCAATTTGAAATTGTGACCCCCCGAGTCACTAACATACCAACTATTGGAAACAGAATATCCTTCTTTACCCTGTCAAAATTGTACAGAATTCTGAACACATCAATTAGGTCGCCTCTTAATCTTCTCTGCTCCAAGGTGAACAAGCCCAATTTCTCCAATCTTTCCTTGCATCTAAAAATTCCTCATTCCTGGTATCAGGAATTTTTTGGATGTGTTCAGTTTTCAGGTGTACAGGTAAAGATTTCCATGCTGTACATTCTGTATGATCCTATGTTATCAAAAACAAAGTTCCCCTTTAAAGTTCTGGGTTCTGTTCCTACTTCCTTAACCAATGTATATAGTAGAAATTATAATCCACACAGCTGCCTATGATGAAGGCAGTGTGAAAAATTAACTTAACGCAGTTGCCAGATTGTTATTCTGCCGCTAGCCACTATACCTCTTAAAGGTGTTCTCCAGTCTTTAAAGCATCACTCTATTGTCAGTAACAACAATCTGCTTTGTGACTAGAGAGCCAAAACCAGAAATACCGAAGAAGGTTGGAGATGCCAGAGGTCAACTGACGTTTTCAAGGTGAAGACAGGTAGATTTTTGCTAGGGTCGGATATTAAGGGTTATGGAGCAAAGGCCGGCATGGCGACACAGTGGTTAGCACTGCTGCCTCACAGCTCCAGAGTCCCAGGTTCAATTCCAGCCTCGGGTGACTGTGTGGTGTTTGCACGTTCTCCCCGTGCCTGTGTGGGTTTCCTTCGGGCGCTCCGATTTCCTCCCACAGCACAAAGATGCGTAGGTTAAGTGGATTGGCTGTACTGAATTGCCCCTTAGTGTCCAAAAGGTTATGCCGGGTTACAGGGGAAGGGTGGAGGCATGGGCTTAAGTGGGGTGCGCTTTCCAAGGTCCAGCCTCGATGGGCCGAATGGCCTCCTTCTGCACTGTAAATTGTATGAAAAGGTGAATAAATGGAAATGAAGCACAGATCAGCTGTGACCTAGTTGAATGGCGTACATCTGTTCTAATGTATTTCATTTCGCCAATTTACAAATCTATTCTCATCTTTGTTTTCAAACCCCTCTCTGTCTCTGTAACATCTTCTCGTCTACCAACCCTCCCACACCTCTGCTCTCCTCCAGTTCTGATCTCTTGCACATCCTGGATTTTAATTGCTCTACAGTTAGCAGCCATGCCTTCAAGTGTCTGGGTCCTAAACTTTGGAATTCTCTCCCTAGACCCCTCTTTAAAACCTTTGCCGAAACCTGCTCTCATCTATCCGAACCTCAGCTTTTGCTGCAAATCTTGTTTAATAATCGCCCCTGTCAAGAACCTCAGAATATTTTACAACGTGAAGAGCAATATATAAATGCAAGGTGTTTCTGTTGTTTACAAAAAACTATAGAAATGTTGGGATGCAGAAAGAGGCCATTCAGCCCATCGCATCTGTGCCGGCCAAAAATGAGAAGTAATCTCGCTGTTCATTTTACTCCCACTTTACAGCACCTGGCCCACAGCCTTGCAGGTTCCAGCACTTCAGATGTTGAACCAGGCACCTTTTAAATGAGTTGAGCGTTTCAGCCCCAACCACCAACTTAAGCAGCAATTTCTAGATGCCCACTACCCTCTGGAGGAGAAGGTATCCTCCCCTCATGTGCCTCAGCTGCTTTTGGTTACAGCCCCCAAATCCCTTTGATTGCTTGGCGAGGATTGCAAAGGCTCTGTTATAACCTTACCTCCTCACCTTCTCAGCAAATCCCTTCCTTCACTCCCCAGAAATGCATGAATCCGGTCAGGTTCAATGGCCGCTGATAAGGCACAATCCTGTGGGTGAATTCTTCAACCCTCAAACTGCCCGACCTGTTGACAAACCATTTCTTTCCTGAACAAGGTGGTTTCGGGATCCTCGGCCAAGTCAGACATCCTTCCTTGACCAGCAATCAGGGATTGGACCCAATCACTGGTCCCCACAGAAGTATCTTACTCCTTGCAACAGTTTTGTAGCATAACAAGAGCACTAAACTAAAGGAATTGTTACATAAATCAAACCGTGATTTCACCGATGATTGTGAATCATGGGTGATTTTATTACAACTTTACTCCCCTCCACAATCTTTAACTTCAGTTACTTTTCCGTTCATCGTACAGAAGTTCGAAAGGAAAGTTTGGCCAACGCAGCATTGCAGCATCAAGAACAGGCATGGCTGAATACCCTGGCTGCACTTGAATATTATAGTTACATATATATATCAGTCTTTTTTTTTTGGAAAGGATTCAGTCCCGAGACACGAGCTGATTCTTTCTTTCTCCAGATGCAGATTGGCCTTCTGTGTTTATCCAACATGCTCTGTTTTTACATGAATGAAAACGTTGCGCTCTATGGAATATAATTGCACCCGAAGGAGTTGTGCGTTCCAGTTTCTCAGTGCTTTCCTCAACTTGCAAAGTCAAGAGCCATCCTTTTCTTCACTCTGTACCTCGTTCCTCTCCAGAGACGAAGAACACAACATCAATATGATTCTGCTCTTTGATGTGTTGCCTCAACAGTGTTCTCACAATTAAAGGTTACTTTTACCAAAGACCTTCCTTTGTTCTTGTGATTCCCAGTACCACCTGCCTTATGCTTCATCTAGGATTTTGTGTTCCTGCCTTGCCTCAGTTAGCTCACGTACCAGCTCAGACTAAAAGATCTTTCTATGTTGATCTTTGAAGTGGTTGAAGAAGTGTAAATAATTACCTGAGCATTGAAGTTATCCAGAAGTGTCAGTAATCGTCAAGTGAATTTCACATCAGCTTTGGAGTCATCAAAGTTAGAAAGAGATTTTTGCTCCCTTTGTGCAAATTCTGCTGCCACTGATCTGTACGATGTGCATGCTGGGGCATGAAACACTTTCACTTCAGTAATACACCCCCACACTGTCCCCATCAAACACTCCCAGGACAGGTACACCACGGGGTTAGATACAGAGTAAAGTTCCTTCTACACTGTCCCCATCAAACACTCCCAGGACAGGTACACCACGGGGTTAGATACAGAGTAAAGTTCCTTCTACACTGTCCCCATCAAACACTCCCAGGACAGGTACACCACGGAGTTAGATACAGAGTAAAGTTCCTTCTACACTGTCCCCATCAAACACTCCCAGGACAGGTACAGCACGGGGTTAGATACAGAGTAAAGTTACTTCTACACTGTCCCCATCAAACACTCCCAGGACAGGTACAGCACGGGGTTAGATACAGAGTAAAGTTCCTTCTACACTGTCCCCATCAAACACTCCCAGGACAGGTACAGCACAGGGTTCGTACTACTGTAGTATAAGGGTCTGGAACATATAGGATTAATCTCGGAATGAGTACAGTCCCGCCCACACAGTGATGGAAGATAGCACATATCACATACCCAGGATCAGTCTAGCGTTAGACAGAGCCTTGTGTACCAGCAAGCATGGAGGCAACTCCTACCTTGTTCCTTGTACTGTCAATTTAAAAAAGTTCTAAGAGTCAATGGAGACTTACAGTTAGCTTATGTTTGACTACAAAGATATCTTCAGACCGACCAGACTGTAACCGATACTCGACAACAGATCCCAGGAAGCTGTGGAGTTCAGACTGACAAAGATGGTCAGTTGCATCTGTAGCAGGCAGATTTTGAACCCGAGAGGAAATAATTGGCCCAGAACTTGCTGAAAAAAATAGCGTTATTAATGTGCAAATTAGCCAGCCGTTTGTGGTGAGCAAGTGATTTCCCATGAATTACAAATTGCAAGGAGTTGTTGGCATCTTGCCCTTAGCCTCCCCATTGGTTTTAATGAAGCTATTTACACATTAATTGCCTATTAAAATCACCACAGAAAATTAAGTTCACTAATTAAAAGTGGAAGTACCCAATTAATGCCATGATAATTGGTAATGACTGTCAATCAACCCCCTCTGACCCGGAAAGTGAACAATTAAGAGTCTCTTTCCTTCAGGTTGTACATAGTTGTTGGAGATTTCTAAAACTTCTCACTTTTCCTCTTGGTCTCTTTTCTCTTTCTCTTAATCCAATGGTTTTTCCTTACCTCTACTTTTCTTTCTGCACCTGATTTGATTTTAATCTCACCTCATTTCTCTCTGTTTCTCTGCTTCCTTCCCAATCCATAAATCTCATTGGTTATGGAAATAAATTGTTATTCACTAAGTTCCCAGGTGTCCCTGTTTCCCTCACTGCACTGTCACCTGCTCACACATCCAGCAGCTTAGTGGGCACTTTTTAAACAATTTCTAAAAACGCACAAACAGTTTTAACTGATGAATTGCCCTGTGATATAAGATGCCCTATTACAGCAAAGTTTGGGGCATTAGAGATTTGGGAGGGAGCCTTCGGCTTGCCTTTGCCAAGTGCTTTAAAAATGCTGTGGTCACCACTCACTACAATAGAATCCTTACAATGCAAAAGACGGCCATTCGGCCCATCATGTCTGCATCGATCCTCTGAAAGAGCACCTCAGCTAGGCCTCCTCCCCCACCCTATCCCCATAACCCCATCTAGCCTGCACGTCTTTGGACACTAAGGGGCAATTTTAGCATAGCCAATCCGCCTAACCTGCATGATATCATAGAATTTACAGTGCAGAGGGAGGCCATTCAGCCCATCGAGTCTGCACCAGCTCTTGGAAAGAGCACCCTACCCAAGATCAACACCTCCACCCTATCCCCATAACCCAGTAACCCCACCCAACACTAAGGGCAATTTATCATGGCCAATCCACCTAACCTGCACATCTTTAGACTGTGGGAGGAAACCGGAGCACCCGGAGGAAACCCACGCACACACAGGGAGTATGTGCAGACTCCGCACAGACAGTGACCCAAGCCGGAAGCGAACCTGGGACCCTGGAGCTGTGAAGCAATTGTGCTATCCACAATGCTACCGTGCTGCCCTTGTTAATCTCCAACAACTATATACAACCTGAAGGAAAGAGACTCTTCTTTATGCATGGGAAGGTATTTAATTGGGGGAGGGGAAATTATACTGCTATTAGACAGGAGCTGAGGAGCATGAAGTGGAAACAATTGTTCTTGGGGAAATGCACAACAGTAATGTGGGGATTGTTTCAGGAGCACTTGCTGCGAGTGCTGAATAGTTTTGTCCCACTGAGACGAGGAAGGAATGGTAAGGTGAAGGAGCCTTTGATGACAAGAGAAGTGGAGCTTCTAGTCGCGAGGAAGAAGGAAGCTTAAGTAAGGTTGAGGAAGCAAGGATCTGACTCAGCTCTAGAGGGTTACAAGGTAGCCAGGAAGGAACTCAAAAATGGACTGAGGAGAGCTAGAAGGGGGCATGAAAAAGCCCTGGCGGGAAGAATTAGGGAAAACCCCAAGGCGTTCTACACTTATGTGAAAAATAAGAGGATGATCAGAATGAGAGTAGGGCCGATCAGGGATAGTGGAGGGAACTTGTGCCTAGAGTCTGAGGAGATGAGGGAGGCCCTAAATGGATACTTTGCTTCAGTATTCACTAGAGAGAGGGACCTTGTTGCTCATGAGAACAGTGTGAACCAGGTTAATAGACTCGGACAGGTTGACATTAAGAAGGAGGATGTGCTGGAAATTTTGAAAAGCATCAGGATAGATAAGTCCCCTGGGCCTGACAGGATATACCCAAGGTTACTACGGGAAGCGAGGGAGGAGAATGCTGCGCCGTTGGCGATGATCTTTGCGTCCTCACTCTCCACTGGAGTAGTACTGAATGATTATAGGGAGGCGAACATTGTTCCCCTGTTCAAGAAAGGGAATAGGGAAATCCCTGGGAATTACAGACCCATCAGTCTTACGTCTGTGGTGACCAAAATATTGGAAAGGATTCTGAGAGATAGAATTTATGATTATTTAGAAAAACATAGTTTGATTAAAGATAGTCAGCATGGCTTTGTGAGGGACAGGTCATGCCTCACAAGCGTCATTGAATTCTTTGAGGATGTGACGAGACACATTGAAGAAGGTCAGGCAGTGGATGTGGAGTATATGGATTTCAGTAAGGCATTTGGTAAGGTTCCCCATGGTAGGCTCATTCAGAGAGTTAGGGGGCATGGGATACAGGGAAATTTGGCTGTCTAGATACAGAATTGGCTGGCTGAAAGAAGACAGCGAGTGGTCGTGGATGGAAAGTATTCCGCCTGGAGGTCGGTGACCAGTGGTGTCCCGCAAGGATCTGTTCTGGGACCTCTGCTCTTTGTGGTTTTTATAAATGACTTGCATGAGGAAGTGGAAGGGTGGGTTAGTAAGTTTGCCGATGACACTAAGGTTGGGGGAGTTGTAAATAGTGTTGAGGGCTGTTGCAGGTTACAACAGGACATTGACAGGTTGCAGAGCTGGGCTGAGAAGTGGCAGATGGAGTTCAACGTTTGTAAATGTGAAGTGATTCATTTTGGAAGGTCGAATTTGAATGCTGAATACAGGGTTCAAGGCAGGATTCTTGGAAGTGTGGAGAAACAGAGAGATCTTGGGGTCCACGTTCATAGATCCCTCAAAGTTGCCACCCAGGTTGATAAGGTTGTTAAGCAGGCGTATAGTGTGTTGGCTTTCATTTAACAGGGGGATTGAGTTTAAGAGCCACGAGGTGTTGCTGCAGTTTTATAAAACCCTAGTTAGACCACACTTGGAATATTGTGTCCAGTTCTGGTCGCCTCATTTTCGGAAGGATGTGGATGCTTTGGAGAGGGGACAGAGGAGATTTACCAGGGTGCTGCCTGGACTGCAGGGCATGTCTTATGAAGAAAGGTTGAGGGAGCTAGGGCTTTTCTTACTGGAGTGAAGAAGGCAGAGAGAGGTGACTTGATAGAGGTGTACAAGGCGATGAGAGGCATGGATAGAGTGGATAGTCAGAGACTTTTCCCCAGGGTGGAAATTGCTGTCACGAGGGGACATAATTTTAAGGTGATTGGAGGAAGGTATACAAAGAACAAAGAAAATTACAGCACAGGAACAGGCCCTTCTGCCCTCCCAGCCTGCGCCGATCCAGATCCTTTATCTAAACCTGTCGCATATTTTCCAAGGATCTACTTCCCTCTGTTCCCCGCCCGTTCATATATCTGTCTAGATGCATCTTAAATGATGCTATCGTGCCCGCCTCTACCACCTCCACTAGCAAAGCGTTCCAGGCACCCAGATATAGGGGAGATGTCAGAGGTAGGTTCATTACACAGAGAGTGGTGGTGTGTGGAATGCACTGCCAGCAGAGGTGGTGGAGTCAGAGTCATTAGGGACATTTAAGCGACTCTTAGACAGGCACATGGACAGCAGTAGAGTGAAGGGGTCTAGGTTAGGTTGATCTTAGATTAGGATAAATGGTCGGCACAACATCGTGGGATGAAGGGCCTGTACTGTGCTGTACTGTTCTATGTTCTATCTTTGGGAACCCCAGGAGGAAACCCGTGCAGACATGGGGAGAACGTGCAAACTCCACAGGGACTGGCACCCAGGGTCGGAACTGAACCTGGGTCCATGGCACTGTGAGGTAGCGTTGCTAACCACTGTGCCACCGTGCCGCCCCATGTTCATAGAATCATGGACTCACAGAACGGCATGGCATATTCAGCCCATTGTGTCTGTGCGAACACTTTGAAAGGGCGATCCAATTAGTCCAACTTTCCTCCTCTTTCCCCATTGCCCAGCATTTTTTTCCTTTCCAACAATTCATCCATTTCTCTTTGAAAAGTTACTATTCATTCTGCTCCTAGCACCCTTTCAAGTACAGTAGCAAATTCCAAATCACAAGTCGCTGTGCAAAGTTTATTTTCCTTTACGCTGTCTCTGGATTTTTGCTAACTATAAATCTGGTTCCTCCGGTGACTGATCCATTTGTTTCCGAGATTGGTTTCTCCTTCTTTGTTCCATTATCGTCCTTCAAGATCTTGAATGTCTCAATCAAATCTCCCTCCGTACTTTTTCCTCCCAAGGGTAAGAGCCCAGCTTCTCCAGTCTCTTAACATAGCTGAAGTCTTTCAGCCCTGCTAACATTCTGGTACCTCCCCCGAATCCTGTTGTTCAAAAGATGTGCAGGTTAGGTAGATTGGCCATGGTAAATTGCCCTTAGTGTCCACAATTGCCCTAGTGTTGGGTGGGGTTACTGGGTTATGGGGATTGGGTGGAGGTGTTGACTTGGGTAGGATGCTCTTTCCAAGAGCCGGTGCAGACTCGATGGGCCGAATGGCCTCCTTCTGCACTGTAAATTCTATGATAATCTATGATAAGTAGGCAAAGTGATCTGTAGTCTGCCCCCAAATACCTCCCCTCTTCATTTTACTTTGTACTATCCATTTTTCTCCCTCCTCGCCGATAGATTTATTGTCGGACCGTCTCACAGAAGCCGTGTTTCCTCCGGTACCCTTACCCAAGAAAGCAGGAATGTTATCTCTCCCTGCACTGCCCTCCCCCCAACCCCCCTAACCAATTCCTCTTCAGGTGCATGTATAGCTCCGCACCCTCTCCCCTTTCTTCCAAAATCATCTCAGGCAGCCCAGAAGCAATGTGAAAAGGGGCAGAGAGAGACTCAGCGAGCCATTGGATTTCAAGGGGCAATGGACATATTGAAGCAGCAAAGATGAGAACTACAGAGCGTTTATCCGTCAGGGTCATGCAACAATGGATCCCAATCTTGTCCAAGTCCAACCCCCTACCTCAACAATGATGTGGCGATGCCGGCGTTGGACTGGGGTGAGCACAGTAAGAAGTCTTACAACTTTAACCAGGTTAAAGTCCAACATGTTTGTTTCAAACACTAGCTTTCGGAGCACTGCTCCTTCCTCAGGTGACCTGAGGAAGAGCAGCACGGTAGCATTGTGGTTAGCACAATTGCTTCACAGTTCCAAGGTCCCAGGTTCGATTCCGGGTAGGGTCACTGTCTGTGCGGAGTCTGCACATCCTCCCCGTGTGTGCGTGGGTTTCCTCCGGTTTCTTCCCACAGTCCAAAGATGTGCAGGTTAGGCGGATTGGCCATGATAAATTGCTCTTAGTGTCCAAAATTGCCCTTAGTGTTGGGTGGGGTTACTGGGTTATGGGGATAGGGTGGAGGTGTTGACCTTGGGTAGGGTGCTCTTTCCAAGAGCCTGTGCAGACTCGATGGGCCGAATGGCCTCCTTCTGCACAGTAAATTCTATGATAACCTGGTGTTGTAAGACTCCTTACTTAGAACATAGAACATAGAACAGTACAGCACAGAACAGGCCCTTCGGCCCTCAATGTTGTGCCGAGCCATGATCACCCTACTCAAACCCACGTATCCACCCTATACCTGTAACCCAACAACCCCCCCTTTAACCTTACTTTTATTAGGACACTACGGGCAATTTAGCATGGCCAATCCACCTAACCCGCGCATCTTTGGACTGTGGGAGGAAACCGGAGCACCCGGAGGAAACCCACGCACACAGGGGGAGGACGTGCAGACTCCACACAGACAGTGACCCAGCCGGGAATCGAACCTGGGACCCTGGAGCTGTGAAGCATTTATGCTAACCACCATGCTACCCTGCTGCCCCTGAGGTTACTGTGCTACCTCAACAAAACACTGCACTTTCTAGAGGTCAGGGTCTGATAGTTGGTTGTCAACCCTCCACGATTAGACTGGAGTATCCAGGAATTCTCGTGCATTTTGTCCCAAACAACTCCTGGGGGGAAACCTGTCTGGCCACTTAAAAAAAGCATTCTTAATCAAAGTCATTGAGCATATTATTTATTGGTTACATAAACATAGGAGAAGGGGAAACAGGCCGTTTGACTAAGTGGGGGGTGGAGGAGGGGTTGAGGTGAGAGGTCATCCAGTAAATCCCCCCCCCCCCCAACCGTCTGATGTTGACAACCATACCGACAGAGGAGATTTTAATTCAACTAGCTAATGATGGGTTGACTTGATATTTGATTGACTATGGGAGGGCGTGGTGCATGCCGGGTAACTAATGATAAGAGTGTGTGCGTTTGGGGGGGGGGGGGGGGGTTAGTTGGAGCGGGTTGTCAAGAGGTGACACCTCCATGAATGCATCCGACCAGCAGCTCTACCTCACCTCCTGACTCCGCAGAAACAAAACTGTCGTCCACCTACAAGGCTCAAGTCAGGAAAAAGGAATAGTCACCGCTTGCCTGGCTAACTGCAACTCCATCAACTCTCAAGAAGCTCAACACCATCCGTGTGGAGTTTGCACATTCTCCCCGTGTCTACGTGGGTCTCACCCTCATAACCCAAAGTTGTGCAGGGTAGGTGGATTGGCCACGCTAAATTGCCCCTTCATTGGAAAAAAAATAGATTTTTTTAAAGTAGCTCAACACCATCGTGGATAAAGCAGGCCTTTTGATTGCCACTCCATCCATCACAATAAACATTCACTTTCTCCACCACCGGCACACAGTGGCCACAGTGTGTATCATCTGGTGGGCTAGACAGCTGGTTTGTAATGCAGAACGAGGCCAGCAGCGGGGGTTCAATTCCCGTACTAGCTGAGAATTCTGAATTCTCCCTCCGTGTACCCGAACAGACGCCGGAATGTGGTGACTGGGGGCTTTTCACAGTAACTTCATTGCAGTGTTAATGTAAGCATACTTCTGACACTAATAAAGATTATTATTATTATCTAAACGTGTTTTTAAAACTTTTTTCCCGGGATCCACTTTTACCGACTGGCCAGCCTTCGTGACGCACACCGGCCAACCTTTGCGGCCTAGGCCGGCCGACCTTCAGGCCACACCATTTTCACTTACCTTTAATGCGACAGGTGAGCCTGCTTGGTCCTCACGATTTCACTTGCTTTGTCATTTAATGCAATATTTCTGCTAAGGACTTCAGTTCATGATTTAAGATCTCGCTGCATCCTTTGAAGAAAATAAAGAGGTTTGTCCTCAAACTTGCCATGCTTAGTCTTCAAATGTCTTTGAAATTTTGAGGGTTTTAAACTTTCATTTGCCTGTACTTCCCTGTATGTAACACACATGGGCTTTACATCCTGAGTTGCATTGGCACAATTACAAAGGCATACCTCAGGAAATCATTTTTCTACAGCTTTGTTCCCGATTTCAGTTTTTTCTTTGTTGGCTGTTCACCAGAGGCCTTGGAGCTCTGTACAGAGCTAACACTAGCACTGCTGTGTCCCGCCATGGACTCTGCTGAGGAGCTCTCTGCAACAGATTCAGTTGTGAGATCCTGGCCTGTTTGTGTCTCTGGCCCTCTCTTCCTTATAACAAAACAATCTACCTTCAGTTCTTCACAGTCCTGTTGCCCTGCTTGCTCGCAGCTAGAAAATGGAAGACTCTGCTCCGTGATATTGCGCCAAAAGCACGGATGTACAGGATGCGTGACCTGCTCTCTGCCGCTGCTTCCGGCGGGAAGACTGCTTCGTTCGCATTTAAAACCCGTTCATGGGAAGCATTCTCTTTTTTTCAGGTTTTTATTAGTAGTGACAAAGGTTACGGGCGGGATTCTCCGATAATGGGGCGAAGTGTTGACGCCGTCGTAAACGCCGGAGCGTTTTACGACTGCGTCATCTGGCTCCTAGGAGCCGCGATCTGCCAACACAGCACTAGAGCGCCTCACTCAGCTCCAGCTGCCGATACGGGCGCCAGCATGGCCGGCCCGGGTCCGCACATGCTCGCCACGGCTGGTGTGGGTCCGCGCATGCGCGTGAGTTGCCGTCTCCGCACTGGCCCCCGGGCAATATGGCGGAGCCCTACAGGCCCGGCGTGGAGGAAAATAGGACCCCCACGGAACTAGGCCGCCCGCCGATCGGTTGGCCCCGATCGCAAGCCTGGCCACCGTGGAGGTACCCCCCCCTCGGAGTTGGATTCCCCCTTCCCCCCACCAGAACGGCCCCCGCAGCTAGAACGCTGAGGTCCCGCCAGTTAGAACCACACGCGAATGACACCAGGAATTCGGCGGGCATTTGGCGTGTCGTGCACGGAGATTCGCCAGGGCGGCCCCCCGCTGGCTCCGCGCCTGCGCCATTGGCGCCGATTCCGGACCGGCATCGAATAGCAACGTGGAATTCACGCCCCCCACGACCCACCGCAGGATCAGAGAATCCCGCCCTACAACTTTAGAAGGAACCCAAAATTGGACACAATGATTGCACCTCAGAAAATGGGTACTTATTTTTTGAAACTGTTAAAAAGAGTTAATTGGGCTGATGAAAGAATGAACACCATAAAGCAATAGGCATTAATGTGTCAGCTGTATTCTTCAATCCCAGGTTTCTGTGAAGATTCTAGCTTCATTATCTCAAAAGTAGTCAGTGAAAGTCTCGAATTGCTGTCTTGTTTCTGGAACTCTGCATCTGGACCAGTTTTCCAGATCCACCTCTGCCAGCGTTATAATCTCTCCTATATTCATCACGTACCTGACCACCGGATTTCCCTCACCACAGTGTCTTCCCTCTTTGAAGCCAGTATCTCAATCTGTTCGGATGATTCAATCATCTAAGCAAGTTCCATTAATAAAACTCATGCATTGTTCAGCATCACCCCATGTGTAATATTCCACTAATCAGAATCCACATGATGCTTTCTTGACTTTGTCCAAACCCTAGAAGATTCGCTTAACATCACCGCTTTTTCAGAAGAGTTCATGGGTGGGATTCTCCCGTACCCGGCGGGGCGGGGGGTCCCGGCGGGACGGAGTGGCGTGAACCACTCCGGCGTCGGCCCGCCCCAAAGGTGTGGAATCCTCCGCACCTTCAGGGGCTAGGCCAGCGCCAGAGTGGTTTGCGCCCCGCCGGCCAGCGTGGAAGGCCTTTGGCACCGCACCAGCCGGGGCCGAAGGGACTCCGCCGGCCGGTGCAAGTGTGCGCATGTGCGGGAGCGTCAGCGGCTGCTGACGTCATCCCCGCGCATGCGCAGGGCGGGGGTCACCTACGCGTCGGCCATCGCAAAGGCTGTCACGGTCGATGCGTAGGAAAAGAGTGCCCCCACGGCACAGGCTCGCCCGCGGATCAGTGGGCCCCGATCACGGGCCAGGCCACCGTGGGGGCACCCCCCGGGGCCACATCGCCCCGCGCCCCCCCCCCCCCAGGACCCCGGAGCCCGCCCACGCCGCCAGGTCCCACCGGTAAGGGACCTAGTCTGATCCACGCCAGCGGGACTGGCAAAAAACCAGCGGGACTTCGGCCCATCGCGGGCCGGAGAATTCGGGCAGCCCCGGGGCCCATTGAGTCGCGCCAATCCCCACCATTCTCCGAGGCGGGCAGCGCGACTCACTCATCGCCGACTTTTGGAGGGCCGGAGAATTCGGCGGCCGGCGGGGGCGGGATTCACGCCGACCCCCGGCGTTTCACCAACCTGGGGGGGGGGGGGGGGGGGGGGGGGGGGATCCCACCCCATAGATCTGTTCCTCAGTAGCGTAAAACAGCAGATGCCTGACCCAGAGAGTGCAGCTGTATCTCAGTAGTTTGTCCTACTCATACTGGCTTCTCCGAAGGTGCTGGTCTCGAATCGGCTCAGCTCCACAGATATGGTGCCGCAGAGAAGAGCCATGGCGCTCAGCAACCGGAGCAAGGAAATCATCTGCATTTGACCGGAAACCAGTCCCTCGCAGGCGGCATTCTCAACTTAAAATCCGGTCGCCGGCTGCTGGGTGCTTCTCCTGCAATCGGGAATGCTGCAACCGATCGCTCCCGACACCCACCTGCGACCCATCCGCGGGTCACAACCCGCAGTTTGAAAAAGCCTGATCTACAAGATGCACTGCAGCAACTGACCAAAGTTCCTTCAACAGTACCTTTAAACCCACGACCTCTACCACCTCGAAGGCGGGATGGGATCACCACTTCCTGCAGGTTACCCTCCGAGCCACACGTTATCAGGGGCTGGTTTAGCTCACCAGGCTAAATCGCTGGCTTTTAAAGCAGGCCAGCAGCATGGTTCAATTCCCGTACCAGCCTCCCCGGACAGGCGCCGGAATGTGGCGACTAGGGGCTTTTCACAGTAACTTCATTGAAGCCTACTCGTGACAATAAGCGATTTTCATTTTTCATTTCATCCGGATTTGAAAATGTATCACTATTCCAGGACAAAATCCTGGAACATTCTTCCCTAACAGCACTGTGGGTGTGCCTACACCAGATGGACTGCAGCGGCTCACCGCCACCTTCTCAAGGACAGTTAGGGCTGGGAGATAAACGTTGGCTGAGCCAGCAATGCCCGCCTCCTGTAAAAGAATTTTTTAAAAGCTGACACTCGGGCTGACTCCTTTATCCGCGTGCTCTCCCTGTCGGCGACCCCCAATTCCCTAAAATGATCTAATTTCCAAACATCAAATTTCCAACTAAAATTCGTAAAAGCATCCGCAATAGAAAAAAATGGAAACGCTTAACAACCAGAAACGCAGATAGAAACAGAAAATTACAGTCTTTATAAAAAGCTATTCCTTTTATCTGATCTGGAATAAACATACTCGAGGAAATTGCTTCAAATGTTTCTGTGCGATTGAGTTATACTTAAAGAAACTTCTGACAATATACCCTGAAATGCAGAAAAAGAGAATTAATCTGTATTTGAAACAGCTTCAACAAGAAGCAGAATTGCTTTGAGATAAACTTCCAAAATCATTAATCAAAATATCCCTACTGTGCTGAACCGTCTCGATATTAACCCCTTCAGTGTGAGTCTGGTGTTCCATTCTTTAAAGCTAGATCAGATTACTAACCATTGGTCATTTGTGGATGGGCTTGTCCAGAGCTGAGTGCACAGGGTTTTGAAGGCCACAGTCCTCCCGCTTTCTCAGTCACTGGTGACCCTGGTCAGAAGGTGCATTGATCTGTTGTGTCATGAAAACAACAGGCTTGATTATGCTTGGAGGAAGTAGAAAGAGCACGGGATCAGGGCCTTACTGGCACCTTTTGCAAAGAGCTGAGACAGGCACAGAGCCATAACACAATACGGTACAGACCATTCGGCCCATCTTGTCTGTGCCAACTCCTCGAAAGAGCCAAGATAAAAGCAAACTACTGTGGATACTGGAATCTGAAACGAAAACAGAAAATGCTGGACAATCTCATGCAGGTCTGACAGGAGGTGAGGTGTTGGGGGTGATGGAAGAATGGACCAGGGTATCCCGGAGGGAATGGTCCCTGCAAAATGCTGTCACGGGTTTGAGGGGAAGATGGGTTTGGTGGAGCCATAAAATCATAGGATCCCTACAGTGCTGAAGGAGGCTATTCAGCCCATCAAGTCTGCACTGACCCTCTGAAAGAGCACTCCACCTAGGCCCAATCCTCTGTTCTATCCCTATAATCCCAAATTAACCTATATTAGATATAGGACAGAGGTCAGAGGTAGGTTTTTTACGCAGAGTGGTGAGGCCGTGGAATGCCCTACCTGCAACAGTAGTGAACTCGCCAACATTGAGGGCATTTAAAAGTTTATTGGATAAGCATATGGATGATAATGGCATAGTGTAGGTTAGATGGCCTTTAGTTTTTGACTTCCCATGTCGGTGCAACATTGTGTGCTGAAGGGCCTGTACTGTGCTGTATCGTTCTATGTTCTATGTCAGGGGTGGGCAAACTATGGCCGCGGGCCGCATGCGGCCCGCCAAAGGTCTTTATGCGGCCCACCAAGTCATTAAAAAAAAAACATTTTTTTAAATTTATTTATTTTTTAAATTTTTAATTATTGTTTTTTAAGGTTAATGGGGGGGGGGCTGTTGGGTTACTTACTGGTATAGGGTGGATACGTTGACTTGAGTAGGGTGATCATTGCTCGGCACAATGTCGAGGGCCGAAGGGCCTGTTCTGTGCTGTACTGTTCTATGTTCTATATGAGGCGCCCAGAATCATAACCGGGTGAAGTAATTATTCTACTTAATATACTATGCGGCCCTTTAAAATTGTGAATTTCTGAATGTGGCCCTTGCACGGAAAAGATTGCCCACCCCTGTTCTATGTTCTAACACTAAGGGGCAAGTTAGCATGGCCAATCCACATAACGTGCACAACTTTTGACTGTGGGAGGAAACCGGAGCAACCAGAGGAAACCCACGCACACACTGGGAGAAAGTGCAAACTCCACACCAGTCACCGAAGGCCGGAATTGAACGCAGGCCCTTGGCACTGTGAGGCATCATGCTGGGTTTGGCAGAACCGGTGGAGGATGATTCTTTGAATGCGGAGGATGGTGGGGTGAAATGTGAGGTCAAGGGGGGCCCTACCCTGAATCTGGGAAGGATGGGAAAGGCTGAGAGCAGAGGTGCGGGAGATGGGACAGACATGGTTGAGACCCCTGTCGACCACAGTGGGAGGGAAACCACGATGACGGAAGGCATGTCAGAGGCACCATTTTGGAAGTTGCATCATCAGAACAGATGCGACGGAGGTGAAGAACTGGAAGGATGGGATGGAGTCCTCACAGGATGTGGAGCATGAAGAGCTGCAGTCAAGGTAGCTGTGGGAGTTGGTGGGTTTGTAATGGATATTAGTGGACAGTCTTCACCAGAAATGGAGATAGAGAGGTCAAAGAAGGGAAGTGTCGGAGATGAACCATGTGAAGGTGATAGAGGGGTGGGAATTGGAATCAAAATTAATAAATGAAATTTGATAAATCCAGTTAGTCCGATGCCCTCCTGCTCCTTCTCGGCCGCCGGAATTTTTTTGCCCTTGCATATATTTATCGAATTCCCTTTGGAAAGTTACTTTTGAATCCCATTTCAGGCAGCACATCCAGACCATAAAAACATCTTGCATTGTAAAAATTCCTCATGCTGCCTCCAGTTCCTTGGCCGAAGAACAAAGCATGATGGGCTGAGTGGCCTCCACGACATATCAAAGATTTTTCACTGCTGATTGCACAGGCCCACAAGCCTTGGTCAAGGTAGTAAAGAGGGGTTTCTGAGGAATGTGGAATCAGCGTCCCTTTTGTGTTTAGCATTTTGCCACACACAAACTTTCTTCCCTTTTGGGCAATAACAGGGAAGTAGTGAAGGATTCCCAAGCTGGTTATTAGCCCATTGAACCATGTCATGAACGCTCCTTCTGTGGTCAATAAATCCTGGTGTTGGACTTGAACCCAGAACCTCTAGGTCCAGAGGTATGGACACTACCCATTGTGCAACAAGGCCTCCTCGATCGATGGACTCCCACTAATCCCCAGAGAGTTTTTTATTGCATTGAAGATGCTGATGGTCAGCGGCACCTCAGCATATTTCACAAACTTCTTCAATCTTGGTGGACTGGGTTTTAATTGATGTCAACAATGGACTGCCTACTTCATAAAAAGGAAACCTATTTCTCTCTCGTTCTCTCCTGCATCCAGATATAGAGGAGCAGGGTCCAGGTACCACCTCGCACACCACTTCTACAACGGCACTTCTGAAACCGGAAATCTCCACTGCCCAGGATAAACAGGGCAGTAGATGCATGGGACCAGCACCACCATCAAGGTTCCTGCCGAGGCAACCATAAACCTGACTGCCACCGGGTCAAAATCCTGGAGGCCATCCCCGACCAGCACTGCGGGTGGACCTGGAGATGGAGCTCTGATGGAGAGCCCTGCGGACTCGAAACGTGAACTCTGGCCAGAATTCTCCAGCCCTGTCCACCAGTGGCATCTACCGGTCCTGCTGAAGCCTCTGAGCTTTTGACTGGTTCAGCGAACCCACCCCGGGGGAGGATGCTGCCATGTCGGGGCTGGAAGATCCCACCCTCTGCTTCTCTCCCCACGGATCCTTTCAGACCTGCCGAGTTTCTCCAGGACTTTCTGTTTCTATTCCACGTGGACTGCAGCTATTCAAGAAGACCCACCACCACAGACTCAAGGGCAACCCGGGATGAGAAATAAATGGCAACGTTACCGGGGACGTTATTGCAAGGATAAATTTAAAGCAATCTCCCCCAGGGCCTTCCAGATCCTGCCTTGGCAATCAGACTGTGAGTTAGACAAAGCTACTTTCATACAGTGACCCTATGGGTCCTCTTCTCTCCGAAACAACACATCAGAAAATCACAAAGCGCTATTGCAGCCCTGCCATTGAGCCACAGACCCTTCGAGTGCAGCTTTTCCTGGGGGGGGGAGGGGGGGGGGGGGGGCTGTATGATCATGTGCTGATACAGCAAACCTAAAATAAAACTAATTAAGTCCTCGACGTGGATAAATCAATTAATTTCTGAGAGAAAGGGTCTGGCATCGAATGATTACCGATGGCAACCGCTGCAGAAACTGAGCCTGGGCTGGATACAGCTGCAGATTAAGTGAGTCTTTTGAATTCGAGGCTGGATAAATGAGGCTGCCTCACCTGCTCCCCTGTTGGGTCAGTTAGCTGGAAGCTAAGTATTAGTGAGCAACGCAGAGCTCAATATCGTAGGTTGAAATCCTTGTCTTTACTGCGATGCCTCTGACATTACTGTTTTCTTCCAGTTCTGGCCTCTTGCACATTCTCGATTTTAATTGCCCACATTTGGCAGCTCTCTGGGCCCCAAATTTTTTTTTTTTATTTTTTTTTATTTATCGATTATTGTCACGAGTAAGCTTCAATGAAGTTACTGTGAAAAGCCCCTAGTCGCCACATTCAGGCGCCTGTTCGGGGAGGCTGTTACAGGAATTCTGCTTTTCCTCCCCATACCCCTCCCTCATCATTTAAGATGCCCCTTCGAACCTATCTATATGGGCTACATTTTATGTTCCTCTGCCTGGTGTGTTTTCAGCAAGGTTGGGGTGGAGGGGGTGGAGTGGTTTGCGAAATAGGCAGTCCATCTACCTGATCTAAATAAGTAAGCAAAGGTCCATTAGGCATGTTGCCAAGCCGATTGACCCCGATTATATGCTGCCCATGCCATAACATTGTTGCCGTGAAAGGGCAGGCGGTGTGGGAAGCCCGATTTTTAAGCACGGTTCTTCAAAGGGCAAGAAGGAATGGGAGGTGCTAACTGCAGGCGCTGTCCTTTGCAGGCAGGGGGGGTGGTAGCCCTTAACCAGCCCAAACCCTACCTGCCCAAAATGCTGGACTTAACAGTTTCCAGGGATCCATTTGGCCTACTGCTCCTTCCTCGTTGCAGTCCCAATAACAGTTAATAAAACATATAGGACAGGATTCTCCGACCCGCCGCCAGGTCGGAGAATCCCCAGGAGGCGGCATGAATCATTTATTAATTTTGATTCCAATTCCCTCCCCTCTATCACCTTCTCACGGTCCATCTCTGACGCCGGCTGCCATTTTCTCCGGCGTCGGTTTTCGGGCAGGGGCAGAGTTTATGCCACACCGGCCAGGGGCCTTTGGCAGCGGCCCCCACAGTGGCCGGGCCCACCGATCTGCGGGCAGGCCTGTGCCATGGGGGCACTCTTTCCTTCTGCGCCGGCCTCTGTAGGGCTCTGCCATGGCCGGCGCCGGGAAGACACCCTACATGCCGGCCGGTCTACGCATGCACGGAACCACGCTGGCAGTTCTGCACAAGGGCCAACTCGCGCCGGCCCTTTTGCACGGTGCCATCCCCTCCAGCGCCAGCATAGCCCCCAGAAGTGCGGAGGATTCTGCACTTTCCGGTCGGCACGACACCAGAGTGGTTCACGCCGCTCTTGGCGCTGCGTCGGGCCATCCGGGAGAATCCCGCCCATAGTCTCTTAGGTTTTATGAATAAGGGCATTGAGTACAAGAGTAAGGAGGTCATGTTGAACTTATATAAGACACACGTTCGGCCTCATCTGGAGCACTGCATCCAGTTCTTGGTGCCATACTTGACGAAGGATGTGAAGATATTGGAGGGAGTACAGAGGAGAGGGCACATAATCGGGAAAAGGAGCAGAAGAGTGGCAAGGCTTTTTTTTTCCCCACGCGGAAGGTGGTTGGAGTCTGGAACGATTTTCCTGAGACGGTGATGGAAGCACGTTCAATCACGGATTTCAAAAGGGGATTAGTCAGCTATCTGGAAAGAGAGAATGCAAGGTCACGGGGTTAGTGCAGGGGAGGGGGAACGATGGAAAATGCTCTTTCAGAGAGACAGTGCAGACTAGATGGGTCAAAAGGCCTCCTTCTGTACTCTTGAGGGTTCTGCGATTCTATGATATTTACATTCTAAAGCTACAAACTGAGTCAGGAAATGCCACACAACCAGACCTTATTGGTGTTTCTCCACAAGAGCTTTCTCCCAACCCACTACTTCACCCCATATCAGCATATCTCTCTGTGTTTATCTAGCTTCACCTTAAATGTATCTTCACTGTTTGCCTCAACTACTCCCTGTGGTAGCAAGTTCCACATCCGCACCACTCTCTAGATAATTAAGTTTCTCCTGAATTCCCTCATGGATTGATTAGTGACTGTCCCATGAGTATGGTCCCTTGTCTTGGTGCCCCTGCAAGTAGGAATATTACAATTGGCTTCATTATCACTGGCTTAGAGCAGAGGAAATCACCTCTTCATCAACCCCATCAATCTCATAGTCTTAAAGATCTCGACTCTAGAGAAAATAGCTCCAGCATGTTCAATCTTTCCTTCGTCAGTTCTGGTAGCATTCTAGTAAATCTTTTTGTAATTGCTCCAGTGTCTCAATGTCCCTTCTATAATTCATAGTGTGGTCTGTGAGGACAGAGATATGTACAAAATTGAGCTTGTCTGCGATGTGCCTCAACTGCAGCTTGCTGACCCTCAGGGTGCGGTGGAGGGTCATTTTAAACTATTACACTGGATGGGCTACCTCCTGGATCCAGTGGAACCTCTGTTTTATACCCAACCTGATATTACTCTTTGTTAACATCACTCCCCAGGTTTGAGCACAATAACCTAGGCTGATGTTCAAGGTGTGGTACTGAGGGAGTGCCGCACTGTCAGAAGTGACAACTTTTGGATAAAATGTTAAGTCCCCTTCTGCTCTCTCAGGCAGACGCAAAAGATCCCATGTCACCAGCCAAAGAACAGTGGGGTTTTTCCCTGTGCCCTGGGCCAATATTCATCCCTCACCCAACATCACGACAAACAAATCATACTATCTAGCCCATTGTCACGTTGCAGCTTGTCACACCTGGCTGTGTGCAAATTGCCTGCCCTGTTTCCTGTATTTCAACACTTCGTAAGAAGTTCTTCATTGACCGTAAAGCACCCTGGAACATCCTGAGGTTGTGTAAGGAGCTAACTTCCTTCTTTCTCAGTTCAGACTTGGAGGGTGACAAGACAACATCACGTCCAATCTTGTCAGCTTCCCAACGGGCTGGGTAGGTCCCCCTTTCCCTGACGTCATTCCTCCCACCCCAGTAACTTCAGTGTGACCATTTGGGTGAGGTGGTCGAGGGGCGACTAGAGGAAAACTGAATCCAAGCAAGGGGTTAACCAACTTTGGTTGGGGAGAAGGGGGGCACAGCAAAAATTTGCAAGAGAAGAAAAATGGCCATCGCATCTTCATGGCAAACTATTTATTGCATCTTTGTTCATTTGTCATAAACACTGGGGACAAAGCGGCACATTACTTGATTTGGTCACTTGACACCTTGATGAAATTACCATGGGCTCTGATTCCCCTTCCCTTTCAAATGGAGAATGAGGTTGGTCTTTAGACAAAGGCTGGGGCCTCCTTTGAAAACTCTAACTTGCTTGGTTAGTCTTTTTCCAGCTTAAAATTCACAGTGTGTCTGGCTACATGGTCAGAATTATTAATAGAGCAACTGACTCCGATCAAAGGACTGGCTGTTCACTGAGCACTGAAGTGTGGAGATAGGGAGAGAGAGAGTATGCAGTTCCACTCTGAGACTGTGACAAAAGCACATTACTCTGGGGACTTGTGGTACAGTGTGTCAGTCCTTTCACCTTTAGAACCTGACTTGAAGTCCAACCCGGTGGGATGAAATGAAATACATAGTATTTTCAGAAACAGGCCATTCGGCCCAACATGATTGATGCTATGTTAATACTCCACACGCGTCTCTCACCCCACTTCATCTCACCCACATCAACATACCCTTCCATTCTTTTCTCCCTCATATGCTAACCTGATTTCCTATTAAGCGCACCGATATTATTCATCTCAACAATTCCCTGATGTAGAGCCCCCCACATTCTCATCACTCTCTGGGTAAAGAGGTTTCTCCTGAATTCACTCTTGGCCTCTAGTTCTCTTCTCCCCGTCAAGTGAAAACGTTTGCTTTGTGCGTACACTATCAAACCCTTCCAGAATTTTAAGAACCTCTGTTGGATCACCCTACCCTATTTTCCTCTCTCTGCCTGCAATGAGCTTTGAGTAATTAATTTGACACTAATTGACAATCTCATTCACTGATGGTGAGTGTGGCAATTGGAAAATTGGGGCATTAGAGTGCCCACTCCTGAGTCGAGGGTATCAGCCATGTTATCGAGATAGAGCAGGGGAGGTTTCAAAATATGCTTTGCCCGAGTTCCTCACAACTATTCAGCAACTGAGGCTAATTACAGACAAGGCCGATGAACTTCTGCACTCAGGGATTGCAGGTTCTGCAACATGTTACGGTATAGCCAACATTACACACTAGAAAAATGCAACAGAAGCAAATTTTACATGTTAATAAAAGCCTTCTTGTTTCCAACTCCCAGGTGTGTCTGACCCTTGCCAATGTTCTTTGCCTCTGGATCTGAAGTGGAAAATGGGATCCTGCTCTCATTATTGGGGCCACAGAATCTAACCTCTGTTGTGCTGCACTTTGCCAGAGAGGTCTTTAGGGCATCCCTGGGAGTAAGTGAGAAACGTTTCCCGTTCCTTGATTACTTTCACGCCTTCACCTTGAGAAGTCTACGCGTGGGCACAGAAAATAACTGGAGAACAGCTGGCCATATTTGGACCAGACTTGCACAGGAAACACTGGGCTGTGAAAGATAAGCTAACACAAGCAATTGTAGTAGTTTCTGTTGGCTGTCACACAAGCAGATGGCTGAGGGCTCTGGGTCCAGCTCCCCAAGGCCTCACAATTCTGAATTCTTTCCCAATATTCAGGTAAAGCACAAGATGGAGCGTTTCAGGATAACAAGGCTTGCCAACCCTTGGGCAAGGTAAAGAAGCAGGAACAAATATTTCAGAAAAGCTTTAACACATTGTTGGCCATATTTATGCAATGTACATTCCAGATGTGAAACCTCACCTGTCTGAAGGGCTTTTAGGAAAATATGTGTATCCTCCATGATCTTGCACCTACTCAAATCCCTCTCTTTCTCCTGCATGATTAACAGCACTCGAAGCAACTCATTCCTTCCACATCCAGCAGTCAATTTTTACATTTAACTGTGGCCTTTTGAGCATCCCCGATGTTAATTGCCTCCACCATTGGTAGCTGTGCTTCGCCCTAATTGCTAGAATTCCCTCCCTAAATCTTTCCATCGAGTTACTTCTCTCTCCTACGGTGGCACAGTGGTTAGCACTGCTGCCTCACAGTGCCAAGGGCCCTGGTTCAATTCCGGCCTTGGGTGACTGCCTGTGTGGCGTTTGTAAGTTCTCCCCGTGTCTGCGTGTGTTTACTCCAGTTTCCTCCCACAGCCAAAAGGTGTGCAGGTTAGGTTGATTGGCCATGCTAAATTGCCCTTTGTCCAAGGGTTAAGCAAGGTTATGGGGAGTTGGCCTAGATAGGGTATTCTTTCAGAGTGTCGATGCAGACTCGATGGGCTGGATGGCCACCTTCTGCACCATAGCGATTCGACAACTCCTCTTTAAGACTCTACTTAAAACGTACCTTTTAACCATGCTTTAGGTCACAAGTCCTTATACGGCTTGGTGTCTCTGATAGATATCCCTGTGAGACTTCTTTAATATGTTAAAGATGCTCTCCCAGCACAAGTGGTCGTTGTTGAAAATTTTGTGGAGTAAATATACATGTGATTTCCTGATGCACAATCGCGTTGTCTATCGTCGGCAGCAGGACTGCATAATCATAGAGTTTCCCTTTCTAAATAGACCCGATATGGGCAAGTCATGGCCACCCAGGTGTTGGTTTCCCAAAGGAAAATCACCTGAACAAACGTCCCAGGTAATGGAGGCAAAAGAATCCCTCCGGTTTCAATTCAACTTATCGTCCCAGGCCCATCAGGAACTAGGTTAAATTTTGCAGCTGTCTCCTCTTGAGCTATGACCCTCTTTAGTCCCGAGGTTCTGTATGACGTGAAGAACCTGTAGCAAAGAACACCTGCACTGGGCCTTGAAAACAATAGGCTCAAAACTGCTGTCCTGCTTGTGCTAACATAGGAATAGGAGTAGGTCATTCAGCCCCTCAAATGTTCTGCCATTCAGTTAGATCACAGCTGACATGTATCTTAACTTCATCTACCTACCTTAGTTCTGTAATCAAAACCCCATCTTCCCTCTCAGGTGGATATAGAAAGAATCACAAAACACTATTCAAAGCTGAGATGGGATTGAATGTTCTGGTCAGTAATTATGCCTCAACTCACATCACAAAAACAGATGATCTGGTCATTATCACGCTGGCGCTGAGGGGATCTTGTTGTGTGCAAATTGAATCTGTGTTTCTTACATTACAACAGTGAGTACAATTGCAAAGTACCATATTGGCTATAAAGCACTCTGGGGTGTCCTATGGCCGCAAATGCTGCTATTTAAATGCAAAGCCTTACTTTCTTATTTGTAAACCAGTAACATAATCGTAACTGACAATCTGAGATTGGGACAACATACAAACAGCACCCTGAAAGAAAATAATGAACGACCAACAGCAATTAGCCTCTAAGTGGCCTATTGGGAATAACTGGACAGATGCAAGAATGCCAAATTTCAAAGGGAGCAACAATTTATAATGCATGAGAAATGCATGGGTGCTGATTGGTTGGCAATGCAACTCTGATTGGTCACAGCATTGCCATGGAGGATGCATCAGGATTTAGATTTAGATTTATTGTCATGTGTGCTTGAGGTACAGTGAAAAGTATTGTTCTGTGTCCAGTCCAGGCAGATCAGTCCATACATTAATAATATAGGGCATATATGATAAATACACAATCTAAATACATAAACATAGACATCAGATGAAGCACATGGAGTATAGTGCTAACAATAGTAGAGAAGATGCATAGAGAGATCAGTTCAGTCCATAAGAAGGGAACTATTGTTCCCAGGCTTTTGTTTAATTCAAAAAAGATACAATGTCTGGACATGTTCCTTTTGCCTGCAAAGGACAGCTCTCTGCCTTTAAATATGTGTCACTTCTGGCAAATCTAACTGCGCCACATTGCAACCGAAATGATAATCTTAAATTGGTTATTGGTGTAATTGTTAGCACACTCGGGGTTGTTCAGCAAGTACTTTACAATCATGAAATCACATATAATTGTATTATGTTTTGAATTTTGCAAAAGTGCAATCCCTGGTGGATTCTCCGTGACAATAACTCAAACAATCAGAGTTAACATGCCAACCAATCATGCAATATAAACTTTTGCTCCCTTTCAAATTTAGCATTCTTGCATCTCTCCCAATGAGTGCAAGACAAAAAGCTTTGACAGATGTTTCTTTTTTCAGCAATACTCAAGTACTGTACTACCAAGAAACTATTTTAATTCATTCTTGGGATATGGGCACAGTTGACATCCCCAATCCCTCTTGAGAAGGTGGTGGACAGTCTTCATGATCAAGCACTGCACTCCATGTTAAATAGAGTGCACCTTATCGGCAGGATAATACATTATGAGATGTACAGTATCATTCTCCTGCCATCACACTCACCATGAGCAATGTCACAGAAGATACTCTTGCAACAATAGAATTATGGGAATCATTAAATCAAAGGCGGCACGGTTGCACTGTGCTTAGCACTGCTGCCTCACAGCGCCAGGGTCCCAAGTTCAATTCCGGCCTCGAGTGACTGTCTGTGTGGAGTTTGTATGTTCTCCCCGTGCCTGCGTGGGTTTCCTCCAGGTGCTCCGGTTTCCTCTCCCAGTCCAAAGATGTGCAGATTAGGTGGATTGGCCATGATAAATTGTCCCTTATTGTCCAAAGATGTGCATGTTAGGTTATGAGGATAGGGAGGGGTGCACGGAGGAGTGGACCTAGGTAGGGTGCTCTTTCGAAGAGCCAGTGCAGACTGATGGGCCGAACGGCCGGCTTCTGCACTGTCGGGATTCTACGATCAGAGTGTACAGGGGTCACTGAAATTCACTCTAATCTAGTTTAGGATTTGGTTGATTGGGTGTATCCAATCTCAAAGCTGTTTGCTTAAAAATCTGCCCTCTCTAACAGGGATCTGTGTGAAACCAATCACTTCCCCACTCATTCTCTCTCTATGTATATATTCAACACAGAAGGCTCCTTTTCAAAAAGAACGGTTACATTCATTCAAACTTGCACAGGGAATAGAAACATTGGAAAGAGGGGAAATATCTATTACAAAAGCAAAATATGACTGAAGCTGTAAACCTTAAAACTAAAAAGTGAAGTGCTGGAAATACTCAGCAGGTCAGACAGTGTCGATGGAGGGAGGAACATGTGTTAACATTTCAGGGCGATGTCTGTTCGTCAGAATTGAACACTTCATCAGAAATGCTGGATTAATTTGAGCGAGAGGAACATCGCAGGGCAGATAAAAAGCCCAGTTTGTAGCTGAACCTTTGATTTCAGAGTGCAAAAGGACAGGACCTTAAATTTCTCCGGCTCATCATCCCCCCCCCCCCCCCCCCCCCAGACTTTAATCGAGAGGTTTGGATTGAGGAGCCTGAGAATATTGTCCTGCCTCTGGTTAGCATCTCAGAGGTGGGAGCTGAATCATTCCAGAATGAACAGGTGCTTGAAGGTGAGAAATTTAGGGTGGCACGCTGGCGGAGTGGTAGCACTCCTTCATATGTCGAGGAACCGGGATCGATCCCCAGCCCCCAGGTCGTTATCCGTGTGGAGTTAGCACAGTCTTCCCGGGTCTGACTCCCCCACAACCCCAAAAGATGTGCAGGGTAGGTGGATTGGCCATGCTCAATTGCCCCTTAATTATTTTTTAAAATGAGAAACTTGGAAGGTTAGGGGCAAATAATAATGGGGAGGATTCGGGGGGGTGAGCCAGATTGCTCTTTCAAAGGGCCTGCACAGTCAAAATGGGGTGAATGGCCTCCTCTTGTGCTGTAATTCTTTTGATATTGAGCGAGTTGGGGGTGGGGGCTGCTGGGGAGACAGAATGTAATTCTGAGTAGCCACATGATCGAATTTTTAATTGAAATACCAGCTGAAATTCTCAAACACGCGATGTCCTTCTCTCATATTCAGGCGGATCGGAAATGCCTCTCAAAGCGGGCGCTCTCGCTGCCGCCTCCTGTCATTCCCACCTGAATTTTGTAAAGGCTCTGTTCTGGCTCCCAGTCTCCGGGTGCACTTTTCGATTGGCAGTCAGGTGCTGGGGTGGGGAGGGTGCCGCCTGAGGCAGAGATCCAGTTTAACTGGAGGCCCCCGGGGAGGTGGGGGGGGGGGGGGGGGTGTTCCTTTCCCTCTCACCTCCTGTACTGTTTTATTTGTAGGAGCCGCCAGGTTTGAGTCTGCGGTGCTGCCAATTAATGAAGCATGTCCACTGTAGAATAATACCAGTGGAGGGGAGAACCTCCTCTCAGCTGCAACACCTTTTGTCTGACAGTCTGCACACCTCTTTGTTGTCAATTCTCCTTTCATTCCATCCTCTCCTATTCTCTCCCTCTCTTCTCTCTCGTCCCTTTCTCTCCCCTTCTCTGTCTCCCTCCTCTATCTCAGCTTTCGGCTGTGCCTGTTCCAGTTAATTTCCTTCCAATTGTGACAGTGGAAATTGAAAGCACAATGGGACTCATTCTGCGGTGAAGCATCTGGGTTGAGGGTCCAGAAACTCTGGGTCGCGCCCGTGTCTCAGTTGGGGACTGACGAGACTGTTAGTTATTAAGGGTATATTGTGCCTCAGAAGAACATTGTCCCCGGCAATCAACCAATCGAGATGAGTGGGGACCTTTTTGTTTTAAATGCAGTGAGGGGTTGAGGTGGCTATCCAGAAGAGTTGCCAATCCCTTGTCCAATATCCTTTTAGCATTTGAGTAAAACTGAAAAATAACTCTTGTCATTCACAACTCTTTAAGAAAAAAACAGAAACAGGAGCAGTTACTGAAATAAATACATTTCAAAAGGGGGATCGATCATTCAGAGGCGGGGGGAAATAACAATTCTGTAAATCACAAAACGCATTTTATTTCCAGGGCAAATTGGTCAATTTCAATTCACATTTGTCAATTTCAGCGCTGACATGAATTCGCGCGATTTCCTTTTCCTTCGCCAGATCCAAACTATGCTTTGTTCCTCTCTGCTTATCAGGAAAGTATTAGGAAACAAGGAACGAAATGCGAATTATATATTTTTTGTTACCTGTGCCGGGGACAAGATGCCTCGATCGCAGATTCCCGGGGATGTGACCAGCGCTGCTTGTTTCGTCCTCAGTCTGAACAGTTCATCATTTCAGAGGATGAGACGCTTCGGGTTTCTGCGGCTGCTGTTTGAATGAAGAATTTTCACCACCTTCCCCCCCCCCCCCCCCCCAACCTCCCTCCACAAAAAAAATGTAGTTAAATCGCTGGAGGAAAAGTGAAGTGGAATCTTCTCTCTCTCTCCCTGCCTCTCTCCCGATATTGATGATTTGTGGAGAGGGATTTGGGAGATTGAGGATTTAGGGACGGAGCTCAGTTTCAAAAGGGCAGAGGAGGAATGATTAGCCACCTTTCGGCTCCGAGCGGCTCAGTGCATGTGAGGAATTAGCAGAGCGGCGTCAATCTCCACCACTCTGTGGCTGTGCACACTTCCAACTGAACACCCGCTGATACTCCGATGGCAGCCGCTGCTTAAACGCACAGGTTCCTCAAATCTCCCCCAGGACCGCCTGGAGAGTCTGCTCCAACCCCCTTTTCAAAATGTATTTCCTCCACCCTTGCTTTTCTATTTGAACCAAACAATAAATCTTTGGGCGACCAGCCTCATGGGGCAAGAAAAGGGTTAGAACTTGTATTTCTATAGCGCCTTTCACCACCTCAGGGCGCCCCATCCTACTTCCCACTTTTTGAAGTGTGGCACCTGAACTAATGTAGGAAATTCGGCAGCCAATTTGCGCACAGCCTGCTCTCCAAACTGCATTCTGATAGTGACCGGATTATCTGGGAGTTTTTTTGTGAGGTTGATTGAGGGATGAATGTTGGCTCGGACACGAGCCATAACCTCCCCTGCGCTTCTCCAAGAGCGGAGGGGGCAGAGTATTCCTTGGTTTCACATGAAAGGCTGACAGCGGGGCACTCCCTCAGTATTGCACTGCAGTGTCAGGCTGCATCCTGGAGTGAGTCTCGAACCCATGCCCACTGAGTGACATACAACTGATTTAAGACACTCTTACCAAAGAGAGGTGAGTGGTGGTTGTTGCGCCCCTCTGATTTAATTGTCTCCACCTCTAACTTTCAAACCTCCACTTCTCCAGACGTTCCTCCTATATGCATGTCCTCCTTCTTCATCCCCTCAGCTTACTCCCCGCCCAGCCTGGACGAGTAAGACCAACGCTGCCATCTCACTCAATTGTTTCCTCATGCATGAGTCAGGACAACAAGTGTCATGGTGAGGGCATGAACAACTCAGTTTGTGCTTCTTTACATATTCGCAGGATATGGACATCATTTACAAGGCTAGTATTCATTACTCATTGCCTGATTGCTCTTGAGAAGGTGGTGGTGAGCTGCCTTCTTGAACAGCTGCAGTCCTTCTGGTGTAGGTGCACCCACAGTGCAGTTAGGGAGGTTCTGATCCAGTCACAATGAAGGGACAGCGATTTATTTCCAAGTCAGGATGGTGTGTGGCTTGGGGGGAACTTCCAGGTGGTGGGGTTCCATGTATATCTTACCCTTGTCCTTCTACGTGGTAGAGGTCATGGGTTTGGAAGGTGCCGTCAAATAAGCCTTGGTGAGTTGCTGCAATGCCTGTTGTATATGGTACATGCCTTCGCTGTTCACTAGTGGTGGAAGGAGTGAATGTTTATATTGGTAAATGGGGTGCTGATCAAGTGGGCTGCTTTGTCCTGGGTGGTGTTGATCTTCTTGAACTTGTGGGAGCTGCACTCATCCAGGCAAATGGAGAGTATTCCATCACAGTCCTGACTTGTGCCTTGCAAATGGTGATAGGCTTTGGAGAATCTGGAGGTGAGCCACCCTTGTACCTGCTCTTATAGCCACAGTATTTCAGAACAATAGTAACCCCCAGGATTTGGGCATTCAGCGATGGTAATGCTACTGAATGTCAAGGAGAAATGGTTAGATGCTCTCTTGTTGGCTATGATCATTGCCTGGCACTTGTGCGGCACAAATGTTACTTGTCACTTACCCTCCCTCCCTCAGGAGCATTCAAGTTAATTGGATAATCCCCAATTCCTGCCACCTCACTGAGCATGAGTCAGCAGTTTCAGGAGAGTCAGACGGAATTTAAACATTCTCTCTGGTCTCTCCGTTAACAAGAAATTAAATTGAATGCGGGTTTTCTTCTCTCAAAGCATTTGAAATGATCTATTCCATTCAAGGCTCTGGGATTGGAAAATATGGACAATGTATAAGATTTGCATTAATGGCTCAGCAATAGCCAATGCATTAACAAGTCTAAGTGACAATTTTCTTCCAATCTGATCATCCTCAAGAATATAACACTGTGTGGTCAATCTGTTAGGGCACAGAGGTGAAAATTGTACGAATAAAGGTTTCCCTATGTCTTCCAAATTCTAAAGTTAATTGCAGCCAATGAAGCACTTTGGAAGTATAGTCATCATTGCAATAGAGGAAACACAGAAGTCAATTTGCACACAGCAAGCACCAGAAACAGTAAAAGGCTAACCTCCAGATAGTCTGTTTTTGTTATTTCATAGAACAGTACAGGCCCTTCGGCCCTCGATGTTGTGCCGAGCAATGATCACCCTACTCAAACCCACCCTATACCCGTAACCCAAACAACCCCCCCCCCCCCTCCTTAACCTTACTTTTGAGGACACTAAGGGCAATTTAGCATGGCCAATCCACCTAACCCGCACATCTTTGGACTGTGGGAGGAAACCGGAGCACCCGGAGGAAACCCACGCACACACGGGGAGGACGTGCAGACTCCGCACAGACAGTGACCCAGCCGGGAACCGAACCTGGGACCCTGGAGCTGTGAAGCATTTATGCTAACCACCATGCTACCGTGCTGCCCGAGGGATAAATATTGACCTGGGCATTGAGGGGATCTCGTCATGGAGTCTTTGACATCCATGCCAAAGGACAATAATGGACCACAGTTTAATGTCTCACCTGAAAGACTAGCACCTCAAACAATACAGCATTCCTTCATGGCTGCTCTGATATTTCAGCCTGGATCATGTGGCCGAGACTCAGCTATCAGATTGAGCTGCAGTTCACACAGGCTGGCAGATAAAAAAAAGAAGGGGCTAGTACCTTGCACATCCTCACTAATGTCATAACGTGTTCCACACTTTGAATTGGCAGCGCAGAAGCCAGTCATTCGGCCCTAACGTTTAGCCTGGAGCCTAGATGCTTGTCATCGTATCAAAAACAAGCAGACCAGGAACCAGGAACTTCCAGACTTGCTGAATCTAATTAGCACAGTGCTGTTGGGGGAAGAGGCTAAAGGGAAAGAGTAACAAGGGTCAAAATTTGGATTATAAAATCTATTGAAAGAAGAAAAAGGTTTCATTAGTGTACAATTGGCACTCAACAGGCGGCCCAGTAAGAAAGAAAGGATTGGTGATTCTGTAGCATCATTTGTGACCCTGGAACATTCCAAAGCGCTTTACAACCAATGAAGTATTTTTGAAGTGTAGTCACTGTCGTAATTAGTTTTTGAAAACTCATAACTAAAAGACAAGATTAATAATGGAAAATTGATGCATTCTAATGACTAGGAGTGGAAATCAATTAAAATAGAGCACAAGGTTAGGAACAAATATGAAGAGCTAAATGTAACAGTGAGTTGACGACGGAGACTGAGAATGTCAGTATAATCAGTTTCTGTGCATTCAGAAGATATTCTTCCCAGCACGGTAGCATTGTGGATAGCACAATCGCTTCACAGCTACAGGGTCCCAGGTTCGATTCCGGCTTGGGTCACTGTCTGTGCAGAGTCTGCACATCCTCCCCGTGTATGCGTGGGTTTCCTCCGGGTGCTCCGGTTTCCTCCCACAGTCCAAAGATGTGCAGGTTAGGTGGATTGGCCATGATAAATTGCCCTTAGTGTCCAAAATTGCCCTTAGTGTTGGGTGGGGTTACTGGGTTATGGGGATAGGGTGGAGGTGTTGACCTTGGGTAGGGTGCTCTTTCCAGGAGCCGGTGCAGACTTGATGGGCCGAATGGCCTCCTTCTGCACTGTAAATTCTATGATTCTATGTCCATCTTTCCAAAGCTTAACCCCAAATAATTTCTCTTCCTCACTGACTGAACGCCTCCACGGGTGGAGATGCCCAACGTCTTCTCAAGGGGACAATAAAAAGATCTATCGCATTGGTCCAGCACTTTGAATTTATGTCACGACATACAGCACTTTTCAATGTTATATCAGGGAGAAACAATCAGGGAGATTTGTGAGTGAAAGCTAGGTGAATCAGATGGGGTGTTATGGAAGGCCTTAGGGGAGACAAGGAAGTCGAGAAGCAGGAAGGTTTACGGGGGGAATTCCAGAAACCTGGGAGGATGAAGCAAAGGCTGCCAGTGTTAGAAAGGATGGGGAATGGACGGACTAAAGACTTGGCTTCCGTATTTCAATTAGCTTTTGATTTATCCCATCCTTTCACTCTCGGGCCATGGGTCTTAGCTCTTCAGCTTAGTTTCCCGAAATGAAATGTTTGGAACGCTTGCCCTAGCTAAAGAAAGAAACTGTACAGGATGGTAGATGCCAAGCCAAATGCACGAGTCACTGCCAAGTTAGTAATAGTTCTCCTGACAAACCAGTCAAAGCAAAGTGAGTCTCACATAGTCCAACTCCCAAAAAGAAGGAATAGGAAAAAAATCAGAAACCAAAGCACAAAGTGTTGAGAGATCCATTCGGGTTTAACCATCTCTTTGCAACCACCTCAAGAAGACTTTTGAATGGAATCCTGAGATTGGCTTCCCCCTCTTAGCTAAGGGATGGTTTGCCCTGATGCAAATATCTTTGAAATGAAATGAAATGAAAATCGCTCATTGTCACAAGTCGGCTTCAAATGAAATGACTGTGAAAAGCCCCTAGTCGCCACATTCTGCCGCCTGTTCGGGGAGGCTGGTACAGGAATTGAACCGTGCTGCTGGCCTGCCTTGGTCTGCTTCCAAAGCCAGTGATTCAGCCCAGTGTGCTAAACCAGCCCCGGCAGCATATCCTATGGTTATGTCTTAGGGAGGCATATTTTGGGGGATGGGGGGAGGGCTCCAAAATAATAGCAACAACAATATTCAAGCGCCATTCGAACAATTGTAAATATAAATTAAAAAATCAATCTGTGTCTTGCAGCCATGGTGCTTTGCTCCATGGGAAAAAAATTGATGCTTCTGATTATATTAGCCCCGAAGAGGTGTCAGACAGGAATCAGGATTGCCTGAAAAAAACAGAAACACAAAGCCAGATGTTGGATTTATTTGAACAAAGCAGACAGATGGAGCTCACTAAACAGGAGAACAGTCACTCATCTCGAACAACATCAGCTACTCAATTGCAGGAAAAGGCATTCATCAATCTCAGATCTACTGTAAAGAAAAAGCTGCGACCTAGGACAAACCATGCTTGGCACCAATGTTACTAATGTATTTTTAAACCCTAGCACATGAGGTACCTGCTGGAGACCACAACTCAGCCATATGCAGCAGGTTAGAGCCTGAGTATGGACTTGAGTTGGAACCAGAGGTCACTGTTGGAGGCTGGAATGTAACTGAAGGGGGAAAATAACTTTCATTTATAATGCGCCTTTTTGGATCTCAAGATGTCCCAAAGAGACTTACTGCAATTGTTCAACGTAGACACTGTTGTAATGTAGGAAATACAGCAGCCATTTTGGGCACAGCAAGCTCCCACAAACAGCAATGAGATAAGTCACAGAGCCTTTGAAATCATAGGTGGAGGACATTCTGTCCATTGAGTCCTTGTCATCTCTCTGGTGAGAACTCCAGTCAGTCTCACGGGGTAGGCGGTGGCGTAGTGGCATTGTCGCTGGACTAGTAATCCAGAGACGCACAGTAATGATCTGGGGTCGAATCCCACCACGGCAAGTGATGGAATTTGAACTCAATAAAATATCTGGAATTAAAAAGTCTAATGATGACCATTGTTGATTGTCGGCAAAACCCTCACTAATGACCTTTAGGGAAGGAAATCTGCCGTCCTTTCCTGGTCTGGCCTACATTGACTCCAGAGTCACAGCAAGGTGGTTGACTCTTAACAGTCCCCTCATCCTTTGGGATGGGGAATAAATGCTGGCACAGCCTGCGACGCGGCGTCCCATAAAAATGTTGATTGATGGACAAATGTTGGTCAGGCCACAGGAAAATCTCTTCTGCTCCTCTAAGAAAAGTGCCGCATCCAAAAGACGGTGCCCCACTCCCTCAGGGTTATGCTGAAATATTGCTGAGATTAATGTGCTTTGGAGTTGGGATTTAGAAAACACAGCTTTCTGACCTAGAGACTAGAGTGTTACCCGCTGAGCCATGGCTGACCTCTCCTGTCAGAAACTAGGAGATAACTAACTTTAATTGAGGATCCTGAATGAAGAGTCAAACCCATAATGTCACCAACAGGGTTGGACGAAGGAGTGAATCAAAACGTAGCGATCACATGAGTTGGCTTTGAAATAATGTTCAGGATAACGGTGGTAAGAATGTGAGTTTGTGAAGGAGTGTAAACCCTCTCCCTGGTCTAAAGGATCCATTGTCCCTGCCCTGGAATAAAACTGACACAGCGACATGGATGAAGTTTCACCGAGGTAATGCACCTGGACAGGTGAGATAGCGTGTGGCTGCCAGCCATGTCAGATCACTGGACACAGCTGTGCCCGTATGGGATGATAGTGATACTGTTCAGGGTGGTCTGATAAACATCTGCCACCAACAAGAGCCTGGAGTATAGCCAGATGTTCCATAGCGGAGTCGACAATATACTGAAGGGTGATGTTACTTGCAGGAGTGTAATTATGGGTGTCTGGAGAAGGGGGAGCCACTGATACCAGGTGTTCAAAGAATGGGAAGGTGAACTACAGCAGAGCTGAAATAAGAACAGGAAATGCTGGAAAGACTCAATGGGTCTGGCAGCATCTGTGGAGACAGAAACAGAACTAACACTTCAAGTCCATATGACTTCTTCAGAGCCCTGAAGAAGAAGCCATGCAAACTTGAAATATTAACTGTTTCCTCTCTCCACAGATGCTGCCAGACCTGTGAAGTCTTTCCAGCATTTCCTGTTTTTATTCCTGCATCTCGAGTATTTTTGACAGAAAAATGGAGAATGAACACTGGCCTTTGTGGAGGGCTGGAGAACTTGCTTGGATGAGTGCGCTGCCAGCAACACTCAAGAAGCTCGACACCATCCAGGAAAAAGCAACCCACTTGACTGGCACCCCTTCCACAAGCATTCACTCCCTCCACCACCAACGAACAGTGCCAGCCGTGTGTACCATCTACAAGATTCACTACAGCAACTCACCAAGGCACCTTAGACAGTAACTTACAATCCTGTGACCTCTACCAGCTAGAAGGACAAGGGCAGCAGATGAATGGGAACACCACCAACTGCAAGTTCCCTTCCAAACCACACACCATCCTTACTTGGAAATACATCGCTGTTCCTTCACTGTCGCTGGGTCAAAATCAGGAAACGCCCTCCCTAACAGCACTGCGACTACACCTGGCCCTAACTACACCAGATGGACTGCAGCAATTCAAAAAAGCAGCTCATCACTTGCTTCTCAAGGGCAATTAGGGATGGGCAATACATTATGCCCTAGCCTACAATGCCCACATCCCATGAACAAATTTAGTAAAAATATAAGCGGCCGGATTCTCTGATTTGAAGACTAAGTGCTGACGCCAGCGTTGGAACAGTGGTGTTTTACGCCAGGGAAAATGGTGCAAAAGCTGCACCGTTCCTGCATCTAGTGGAGGGGGGTAGCAGCCGCGTAATGTAAAGCCCCCAGCTTTACCTGTGGATATGGCCGGAGGATTTCCGGGTCTGTCGCAGCGCATGCGCATGGTGGCCTTCGGCGGCTGTGCCGTGCGACATGGCGCCAGCCACGGGCGGACCTGGCCTGCCAAAAACTGCCACCCTATAACCAGCCTCACCCTCCAGCCCCCGACAGAGGCCCCCTGGCCAGTGGCACGGCTCGCCCCCTGGCTGTAGCGGCACTGGACACAGTCTGCAGCCGCCACACTGGTGTCACAAAAGAAAGGATAAGTGTTCCACGCCGTCGGGAATTCGGCCCATCGGGGGCAGAGCATCGGGTGAGGGCCCCAGGTGATGTCTTGAGGCTGTCCTGACAGCAAAAGCGGCGCCACCCCCTATTTCGGCACAAATGGGGATTCTCTGGCACGATTTCGGCGTCGCCGACCAGCGAATCCAGCCCAAGGTGTTCAAAGCTGTGGTCAGACCTCACCTGAAGTCCTGAAAGTTTTTCTGGCCACTACATCCCAGAAAGGAAATATTGGCCTTGAAAGGAGGACATCATAGATTTATCAGATTGAGACCTGGACCTTCAGGGTTAGGCTACTGAGAGAGATTAAACCAACTAAGAATGCACTCCCGGGAAACTAAAAGGTTAAGTGATGGTTTGATTGATATTTTCAAGATATCAAAAACAACAAATGAGGTGGATAAAGAACAACTATTTTCACTGGTCAGTATCCTGAACTAGGAGATATAGTTTAAATATTAGAGACAGGGTCTTTCAGTAGATAAATTAGGAATCATTTTGTGCAAAGGGTGGTGGGAGTTCAGCATTCTCTGCCGCAAATGACAATTGACGCTGGATCAATCGTTAAGTTTAAAACTGAGACGGACAGATCCTTGCTAACCAAAGGGATGTGGGGCGAAGATGGATTGGAGTTAAGTGACAGATCAGCCATGATCTCATTGACTGGGGGGGGGGGGGGGGGGGGGGCGGTGGGCAGCCTGCAGGGACTAAAGGGCCTCCTCCTGTTCCTATGTTTCTGTGCCAGGACACCCAGTTTCCCACCAGAGCTGGCATGCATTTGCCCACCAACGCAAAAACAAAGAATGCTGCTTTAATGTAATCAATGTGCCACTGAGGGCTGGCAGCAGGAAGTGGGTAGACCGCTCTTGGTTTCTGGAGACGAGGTTGGGGGGGGGGGGGGGATCTCTGTGGCTGAGTGGTATGTGGGCAAATTGTGACTAAACATTTACCAGGATCTTGCATAAATGCATAATAGGAGCAGCTTAACCGGTGTATAGTATAATGAACACTAATTTATTTCAGGCGATATTCTGTGTCAATCAAAGGTGCAGCTGAGCACTCAGACAGGGTTTTTTTTTGCATGACAGGGTTAAGCACGGTTAGCATTTCTATTCTCTCTTGGCTTTTGCGCAGTGTTTTGGGTTTTCAGTTCATTACTGTGAAGGAATATGTAGATGAACCCCACAGTCCCGCAGTTAAACAGATCCTGCATTACCATGGCAACCTCACTCCGGGGCTGAGAGAGAGAAAAACCTGCAATATTATAACCCTCGTTCCCAGGCAAACGTTCAAGGCAAAAAAAATCCAAATCCCAAAGGTGAAAGGGCGACGGTTCGAACGCGCGATCCGATCCACAAATTCTGATAAACACACGAGTCTGCCTGTCGAGGAACTTGAGGAGCTGATTAGAATTGTTTTTTTTTAAAGTATATAATTAGATCAAGTTCTTTGCACCCCGATGCATTTAACCAGACAGCAGCCGAGTTGAAACGGAAGTGGATGGTTATTATATTCAGAAAAGAGGGATTGCAAAATGGATTTTATTGTTTCTCAATTCCTTCCGAACAAAGGCATCTTCCCACCCTGAAGTCGTGCTGGTTCATCTGAGTGAAATCTGCGACTGAATCGATGACAGATTGTGATGACAATAAACACATAGGCAGTTGGGAATATTCTCTACGTGAATGCCAATGTTACAACAATGACTACAACTTGCATTTTCAGAGTCGCTTTGACACAGATAGGCGTCCCCGGGGGTGCTTCACAACAGCGTAATTGAGCAAATAATTGACACAAAGTCACATAATGAGATATTAGGACAGGTAGCCAAAAGCTTGATCAAAGAAGTTACAAGGCGCATCTTAAGGAGAGCGACGGTTGAGCTGGTGACACGGGGAGATTTAGGGAGAGAATTATGCAAGCGAGGGATAGGTTGACATTAGATGGCACCAATCATAAGGTCCATTAACGCCTCAATTTTTCTCAGTTATTCCCTCTCACACACTGATTGGACAACTGTACATTCCATGTTTTTAATTGAATTACAATGATCCTGTGCTCCCAGTGAAGTACACGATTGATTGATTGTTTGATTGATTGATTTATTGTCGCATGTACCGAAGTACAGTGAAACGCATTTTTCTGCAGTCAAGAGAACATACACAGTTCGTACACAGTGAACAAAAAGAATAATCGACAAAGTACATCGACAAGCGGAACAAGGGGACAAACAAAGCAAATACATGAGCAAGAGCAGCATAGGGTGTCGTGAAGTGTTCTTACAGGAAACAGATCAGTCCGAGGGAGAGTCGTTGAGGAGTCTTGTAGCTGTGGGGAAGAAGCTGTTCCTATGACTGGCTGTGCGGGTCTTCAGACTTCTGTATCTTCTGCCCGATGGAAGGTTCTGGAAGAAGGCAAAGCCTGGGTGTGAGGGGTCTCTGACAATGCTGTCTGCCTTCCTGAGGCAGCGGGAGGTGTAGACAGAATCAATGGAGGGTGGCAAGCTTGTGTGATGTGTTGGGCTGAGTTCACACACTCTGCAGTTTCTTGCGATCTTGTGCTGAGCAGTTGCCATACCAATAATGCAGCCGGCTTTCTTGACTGCTTCAGGGTATTGCAAGCTGAATTGAATGATTTTTAGTCCATTCATTTTAATCTCTGATAAAAGGCTCAATGCAATGGGTGGCATGGTGGCACAGTGGTTAGCACTGTTACCTCACATTGTCAGGGACCCGGGTTCAATTCCAGCCTTGAGTGACCGTCAAGTGGCATTTGCATGTTTATAGAATCATAGAATCCCTACAGTGCAGAAGGAGGCCATTCAGCCCATCGAGTCTGCACTGACCCTCTGATAGAGAATCCTGCCTAGGGCCAATTCCCCACCCTAACCCCGTAACCCCATCTAAGGGCAAATTTGCATGTCCAATCCACCTAAGCTGTACATCTTTGGACTGTGGGAGGAAACCGGAGCACCCGGAGGAAACCCACGCTGAAACGGGGAGAAAGTGAAAACCTCACGGTAGCATGGTGGTTAGCATCAATGCTTCACAGCTCCAGGGTCCCAGGTTCGATTCCCGGCTGGGTCACTGTCTGTGTGGAGTCTGCACGTCCTCCCCGTGTGTGCGTGGGTTTCCTCCGGGTGCTCCGGTTTCCTCCCACAGTCCAAAGATGTGCGGGTTAGGTGGATTGGCCATGCTAAATTGCCCGTAGTGTAAGGTTAATGGGGGGATTGTTGGGTTACGGGTATACGGGTTACGTGGGTTTAAGTAGGGTGATCATTGCTCGGCACAACATCGAGGGCCGAAGGGCCTGTTCTGTGCTGTACTGTTCTATGTTCTATGTACACACAGACAGCTACCCGAGGTCGGAATCGAACCCCAGTCCCGGGCGTGCAAGGCAGCAACGCTAACCACTGTGCCACCGTGTCGCCCACCATGCCGTTTTCCTTCGGGTGCTCCGGTTTCCTCCCGCAGTCCAAAAATATGCAGTTAAGGTGGATTGGCCATGCTAAATTGCCCCTAAGTGTCCAATGGTTAGGTGGAGTTATGGGGATAGGGCTGGGGATTGAGCCTAGTCAGGGTGCTCTTTCAGAAGGTTGCTGCAGACTCAATCGGCCAAATGGCCTCCTCTGCTCTACAGGGATTCTATGATTCTATGCCACACCTTGTGGTAATTGGTTGAACAAGGGACTTAGTTGTACCAAACCTCTAGAAAGTGCCATAACCTTCACGGACTTCATCAGTTCTACAACATGTCTGACCATAACCGTTTCAAGGGAAATTACAAATGGGCTGTTGCTCTTTTATCTTTATTAATAAGAACCACAAGACGCGAGTACGTTCCGTGTATTGGACAAATGACCACACAACCAGTATATTAGTTCAATTGTTGTTTATTATTAAACACAGGCTTGGTTCTATGCGTGATAATCTACACGTGGCTACACATTAAACTATACCTAACAGCTTAAATGATCTTTACTTAACTTTCAAATGACCGGCTCTGAGCAGGTTAGATAAGGCCTTTATCTAAATCCCCACGTGTGGCGGCTGGAAGTTGTCAGGTACGTCTAGGCTGCGGCTCGTCCTTCAGGCAGACATCGCGGGTCCTTGAACTTGGCTGGCCGATGTGCTGCAGTTGGTGGGGCAGAGGCCGGTGCCTAAAGAGACAGAATGTTGGTCGCGCAGTTCTTCTTATCCTCCGATCTTTCACACTCTTTTGGACGGTCCAAACTCGGGATCCAATGGATCGATGAGATTTCGATCACCCTAATCGATTCTGGCCAATTAGGGGCGGGTACCTTGATAGCTGGGCGGGTCCCAGTTGTTATTGTCCAAGGCACGTAGGCACTCCCAAATAAGGTAAATAGGCGCCCCTGAGTCTGTTACTGCTGCTGTGTTTCAACCTGTGTCCCATTGTCCGGGGGAAATCGGTCACTGACCTTTAGCACGTGCAAGTTTCTGTGTAGGTCTGGTTTCCTCTGCGCAATACACAGGGGCTGTGTATCATCTGTGTCCCATCCTGACCACAATTCCCATTATCCTTTGCGGGCGGCCATTTTAGATGGCCACAGGGCAATAAATGTTGACCTTGCCAGTGGCACTCACATCCCAAGAATTAATCTATTAATGTATTCAACACAGACCATGGATCCAGCTTTCAGCCTTTTGTATGTCTTAGTCCCTTTGTCACTGGATGTACAGCATGAACTTAGTGTAACTGGAGCGAATTGGATTTTTCTGATCCATAGGAACCTCCCTTGTATGAACCAGCTTCCATTTTAATAGTTAAATGTCCACGCAAGTCGCCTGAACAAGGGAAATGACTTTGGTTCCTGTGTTTTAATTGTTTTGAACAGGAACTGCATTTGGAGGTGGCTGATGCTGAAAATTAGTTTTGCTTTGTCAATGTTTCCAACAGGGCTTTACTAACAGAGTTAATGATCTTGCGTCGGTGTAACAAAGTCGTCTCAGGGCTGCTGTGTTATGTAATTTGGAATAACACAAGCTGCCACTTGATGCAGTTTTGAGTAAAAGATGCTCCAGACTTTGAAGTGAGTTCAATGTGTTTTATTGAACTATTAGCACGGTTCTCAATGAGTTCGACTCTCTGCTAATCTAAATGTAGTAACTCAGTCTGACTGAACCAGCCTTGCTCTAAGCCACGTGCTGGGGTGTGATGCTGAGGATACACCCTGTCTCACTCTGTAGATGTTGGTGTGTGGAAAGAGGCGGTGTGTGATTGCCTCATCCCTTTTACAGTGGGATACCACCCCTGAGTGTCCTGACTGCTCATTGGTCGTGTCCTATTTTATGTGTTCATTAGCTGCATGTTTGCATATCATGACACGGGCGTCCCAAAGCACTTTACAACTAAACGGATACTTTCGAAGGGCAGTCAGCTCTGTATTGTAGGCAAATGCAGAAGCTGTGTTGTGCCAAGCAAGATCCCCCAAGAGCAAACGAGGTGAATGAACCCATTATTTTATTCCTGTTGGTTGAGGGATTAGCCAGGCAATCAGGGAAACTCCACTTTCTTTTCGGTGAATGGCGCCATGGGATCTTTTGCCCCCCAGATGAACAGAACGATACCGTCTTGGTTTAATGTCTCACCCAAACGTTGGCACCTCAAACCGTGCAGTTCCACACCGCCCTGATGCCTCAGCTTAGTTTATGGACTGAAGTCTATCCCGAGAATACACAACTTTATGGTCCAGAAGTATGAGTATTGACAATTAAACTAAATCCCAATAGGACTGGGTGGCAGAGAAAATAAGTTTGGAAGCGCATTGAATGCAGCTGATAACACCAATTGCCCTCACCATGTTCGTAGTCGATTAACCAGCCTCATGAAACAAGGACAACATGCACTGAGTGAGGTATCATTTGGAGCAAGATCAACAAGAATAAGCAGCAACTATGAGCCATTAGAGGCTGGAGAACACATCACAGAGGGGCAAAGAATTGAAAACCTTCTCAGTGCAATTTGGGGCTGGTTTAGCTCACTGGGCTAAATCGCTGGCTTTTAAAGCAGACCAAGCAGGCCAGCAGCACGGTTCAATTCCCGTACCAGCCTCCCCGGACAGGCGCCAGAATGTGGCGACTAGGGACTTTTCACAGTAACTTCATTGAAGCCTACTCATGACAATAAGCGATTTTCTATTTAGGATGGGCAATAAATGCTGGCCTGGCCAGCAAAGCCACATCCTGGGGTTTGATCTTTTAATATCAAATGACATCTCAGCGGGATCTCCTGCTTCTTTTCCCAATTATAATTCTTATGCTTCTAACATTCTTTGTAGAGAGCATGTTTTACCGACAGAACCACAAGCTGGAGACTGAGTTTGGTGGTAACAGCACAAAGCAATCTCTCTGCTGTCCACGGGGAAAATTGCTGAAGCTATTTCCCGCTGACACACTTCTCTCTCGGCCCAAATAAAATGGCAGGCTGGCAGTGCGAAACCTCAAACAAGAGGGCCAGTGGGATCCAAGATTGCATGGGTGGAGACCCTGACTACACCAGCAAGGAGGTAAGAGGAAAGTTTACACAACATGCTTACTGGTGCTAAAATGGAGTAATACATTCGACTTCGGGAAACTCATTATAGAAAAGGGCACTTGGAGCTTTGGAAAATGTATGGTGCAGACTCATTAGAAGACTGAGAAGATGAGATGATTAAGAAGGTCTTCAAGAACTGTGCCTGTGTTCACTGAAGCAGCGAATGTTTAAAGGGGGGATGTAATGGGGCATTCAAAATAAGAGAAGGCAGCGTAAAAATTTACTTCTACTGGTCTGTGAATTGATAGTAATGCAGCGTTAAACTGAAGGTTAGTAGTAGGTGCATAAAGGGGAACATTAAAGGGGATGGCTTCATTCCTAAAGTTACTCAAGTTTGATTTTAATTGCTGTGTGTAGTCTAGAAGCCACATTAATCACAATACTAAAAATACTCTAGTTAAACAGTTGAACGGTAACACAAGTGGCTAGCACTGTCGCTTCACAGCGCCAGGGTCCCAGGTTCGATTCCACGCTGGGACACTGTCTGCGTGGAGTCTGCACGTTCTCCCCATGTCTGCGTGGGTTTCCTCCAGGTGCTCCGGTTTCCTCCCACAGTCCAAAGACATGCAGGTTAGGTGGATTGGCCATGCTCCTTTAGTGACCAAAAAGGTTAGGAGGGGTTATTGAGTTACGGGGATAGGGTGGAAGTGAGGGCTTAAGTGGGTCGATGCAGACTTGATGGGCCGAATGGCCTCCTTCTGCACTGTATGTTCTATATCAATGAATATATGAGAATATAGGAAAATAGGATTAGAGGAAAATGTCTGAAATGGGGGACACAGCACCAAAACCAACATTGCCAGCCCATCACCAGCAGCAGTGCTGGCACCAGTGTTAGGCTAGAAGGTTAGAACTCACGGACCCAATCTTTCTTCAATCGTACAATTATTTACAGAGCTAAATATTTCGGGTGGCACAGTAGCACAGTGGGTAGCACTGTTGCTTCACAGTGCCAGGGTCCCAGGTTCGATTCCTGGCTTGGGTCACTGTCGGCACGCTCTCCCCGTGTCTGCGTGGGTTTTCTCCGGGTGCTCCGGTTTCTTCCCATAAGTCCCGAAAAGCCGTGCTGTTAGGTAATTTGGACATTCTGAATTCGCCCTCTCTGTATCCGAACAGGCGCTGGAATGTGGCGACTAGGGGCTTTTCACAGTAACTTCATTGCAGTGTTAATGTAAGCCTACTTGTGACAATAAAAATTATTATTATGATTTCAAGCATAGACCTCCCAACTGAAACACACTTCAGCTTCAACAAGTGTCACGTTCTACCTGCTCAAGTAAAACCTCAATTAGTGCCAATCACCCGCATCCAATCAATAAGCAACTAAACAAATAGCTCTGGCACCATCACCAGCACTAACACTGGCACAAACCAGCATCAACACTGCCAATGGCAGTAGTACAGGTGCCAGCATTAATACCAGCACTGAAATTGGCACCGGAACCAACAACAGGACCAGCACCAACAATTAAACTGGCACGAACACCAAGAGCACTGACAAGACCACCACCACCAGGTCTGATACCAGCACCAACATTAACACTGATGTGGAGATGCCGGCGTTGGACTGGGGTGAGCACAGTAAGAAGTCTTACAACACCAGGTTAAAGTCCAACAGGTTTGTTTCAAACACTAGCTTTCGGAGCGCAGCTCCTTCTTCAGGTGAATGGAGAGGTATGTTCCAGAAACATTTATATGGACAAAGTCAAAGATGCCAGACAATGCTTGGAATGCGAGCATTTGCGGGTAATCAAATCATTACAGATCCAGAGATAGGGGGTAATCCCAGGTTAAAGAGGTGTGAATTGTCTCAAACCAGGACAGTTGATAGGATTTTGCAGGTCCAGGCCAGATGGTGGGGGGGCTCCTCATGCATTTCTATGAGGAATATTGAGGTTTCAATATTCCCAGTCAGAAAATTAGTTGAAAATATAGAAAACAAGTTTAAATAAGTTTAACTAATGTTTGAATATAAATAAGCAGAATGAAACAGCTACAGAAATTGATATTTATTCAGTGAGAAAATATCATAGGAATTAATACAAATATATAATTGCAGCAGATGTTTTAAATTTCAATTATTACTAAATATTCATATATGATAATATGACTGCACAGCAGAAATTCAACAAAGTACCACAGAATTCCTCTAAAGCTGCTTTACTTTTGATATGATGTGGAGATGCCGGCGTTGGACTGGGGTGAGCACAGTAAGAAGTCTTACAACACCAGGTTAAAGTCCAACAGGTTTGTTTCAAACACGAGCTTTCGGAGCACGGCTCCTTCTTCAGGTGAATGGAAAGGCTTGTTCCAGAAATGTTTATATAGACACAGTCAGAGATGCCCCGGAATGCGAGCACCTGCAGGCAATCCAATCATCAAAGATGCAGAGAGAGAGGTATTACTTTTGATAGTCTTTCGAGGGATAATTTCAAAACGCAGCCACACTCTTCTATCCTTTGATGGGAGGAATCTAATACCCATTAGCAACATGGAGATAAAAACAGAGCATTCTGGAAACGCGGCGCGAATCACACAGCCTTTGCGAGGGAACAGGCAAGTCAATGACCTTTCCCTTAAGAACCCACTCGACATCAAAAAAAAAGTGTGTTGTGGTTCGTCCACTTACAACACGGTTGAGACGAGAGGTGAACTTTTGGTTCCATCCAGCGAAAGCATAAGAATGACCTGATAAAACTGGTATGAGACAGAGGTCGAGAGGGAATGAGTTAGAAGGTGAACCTGATGGGGAAGGAGAAAGACAGAAAGAACCTGCATTTATATAGTGCCTTTCACAACCTCAGGATGGTCAAATTACTTTACAACAGCTTGCTTGCGGTGGCACATTGGTTAGCACTGTTGCTTCACAGTGCCAGCGACCCGGGTTTAATTCTGGCCTTGGGTCACTGTCTGTGTGGAGTTTGCACGTTCTCCCAGTGTCTGTCTGGGTGCTCCGGCTTCCTCCCGCACTCCAAAGATGTGCAGGTCAGGTGGATTGGCCATGCTAAAATTGCCCCTTGGTATCCAAAAGTTTAGGTGGGGTTATGCAGTTAAGGGGATAGAACGGGGAAGTGGGTCTGAGTAGGGTGCTCTTTCAGAGGGTCTGCATGGATTCAATGGGCCGAATGGCCCCCTTCTGCAATGTAGGGATTCTATGAACCAGTGAAAGACCTTTGAAGTGCAGTCACTGTAAACTCAATGAAACATCAATGTGCTAATGACAAGGTAACCTGTTTTTTTAGTGATGTTTATTAAGGAACAAATGCTATCCGGGACACTGGGAAGAACCTCTTCAAAATAATCGTGTTGGGACCCGTTCCACCATCTAAGAGGGCAGAACAAATTTCACAAACTAGCACCTCCAGTGCAATATGAGAGTGAAGGAGACCAGAGTCAAAGAGTCATTAAAGCACACAAAGTGGCCATTTTGTCCACTAAGTCCATGCCAGGGGTTGGCAGGTCCTAAGTTTCCATTCATTCATTTTAATGAGTGGAATATGGTGAATTGCCCATGAGCTCCCTGCAGAGGCTCCGGTCTAAACTCCAGCTGTGTGAAGCTCTGTACCAGAAGTTTAAAATGGAGTATCAGCATGAATTGGTGAGCCTACAGGAAACAGAGAGCGTGGGTTTGGCAAGCTGTACCCAGTGCTGTGTCACTAAGCTTCAGCTATTTATCAACGACTTGGATGAGGGGCTGGTTTAGCTCACTGGGCTAAATCGCTGGCTTTTAAAGCAGACCAAGCAGGCCAGCAGCAGGGTTCGATTCCCGTACCAGCCTCCCCGGACAGGCGCCGGAATGTGGCGACTAGGGGCTTTTCACAGTAACTTCATTGAAGCCTGCTCGTGACAATAAGCGGTTTTCAATTCATTTCATTTCATGAAGGGACTGAATGCATGGTCGCTACATTTGCTGAAGGGACACAGATAGGTAGGAAAGTAAGTTGTGAAGAGAACGCAAGGAGTCTGCAAAGAGATGTAATTAAGCGAGTGGGCACAAATTTGACAGATGGAGCATAATGTGGGAAAATGTGAACTTGCCCAATTTGGCAGAAAGAAGAGACAAGCCACAAATTATTCGAATGGAGAGGGTTTTCAGAACCCTGAGGTACAGGAGGATCAAGGTACAGCAAGGGATTGGGAAGGCAAATTGGATGTAAAAGTAGGGAAGTTTTGGTACAGGGCCTTGGTGAGACCACGTTTGGAGTATGGAGCACTATATTGGTTATCTTAGTTGGGAAAGGATATAAGAGCATTGGAAACAGTTCAGAAAGGATTTGCTTGACCCATTCCCTGGAGGAACGGGTTATCACATGAGACAGGAGATGGGTTAATTTATACAGAACTAATTTCTCCTCTCAAATGTTTTGATTTGTTTCTCCCTTTTGAAGCAGTGGCATATTTCCCAACCCCTTGTTTTTGGTGCAATCAACTTTTCTGGTAACAAGCCCACAGCAAAGCCGAGACAGGGTGAACTAAAGAAAGGTTAGTTTATTACACACATTCAAAATGCAAAAGACAGGTCATCTCCACAATCAGACAGCGATGGAGAAACAAAGGTTTTACAGTACAGAAGCCACAAAGAAAATAAATATTGGTCCACATTATCGCGACACCCTTGGCTAGAGTGCGGTCAATTCTAGCTCCACTTGAACCAGAGTTGCAACACGGGTGAACTTAGATTTTTTATCAATACCCCTGGCTTCAATTGAGTTAAATTGATGAGTCACTAGGTTTGTAAAAATTAAACACAAGTAACCTTTTATAATGAACAGTAATTATAACTACTGAATTGTAAAATACAACTGGCTATCTACTATATTATTCCCAATGCTCCCCTCATTTCTAATTCCCCCCATTCCCAACACCCATACAGTCAAACAATACAGAGGGAAAAGGGTGGGTGAGAGATAAAGAAATTCTAATAAAATAAAAAGGATCTTCGATTCAGATGAATGACTTCCAGTTAGTTTCTTTCCCAAGGTTAGGCCTCCAGTTGGGTACTTTCTTTTCCTTTAGTTTGGAATGATCTTACAATAATAATAATCTTTACTAGTATCACAAGTCGGCTTACAGGAAGTTACTGTGAAAACCCCGCAGTCACCACGCTCCAGCGTCTTTTGGGACTTGTGGGAAGAAGCCAGAGCACCCGGAGGAAACCCACGCAGACACAGGGAGAACGTGCAGACCCCGCACAGACCATGACCCAAGCCGGGAATCGAACCCGGGTCCCTGCCGCTGTGAAGCAACAGTGCTAATCACTGTGCCACCGCGCCGCCCTCACTGCAGACTCACGGGGACAGCAGGCAACTGGCAGCAGAGAGAGGGAGAAAACGCTGCTCCTGTTCCTTTGAGGGTTGAGAGGCTTCTGGCAGGTTCTATCCGAACAAAAACACCTGGCAGGAACCAATCACTGACTGTTGTCAGGCAGAACACTGCCCCGGTGAACCCACCGGTTGCCAGTTAGCCAATCGAACCGACTTCCTCTAAAACTGGTTCCTAAGATTCACTTGGTGCCGGTGAGTCTGGCTTCTTCTCTCCAAAATACAAAACCTAGGAACACACTGTCCTGGCAAGCACTCTTCTGCTTAAAGACACATTTGATTATGGGTCCACGAACCAAAAATAGTAAAATGAAATAAAAGAAATGGGACCACGGGAAATAAATAAGAAGGACTCTTACAATCTGAGTTCCAGAGTCCAGAATCAAAGTGCGACGAGGTATAGATAAGCAATGTTGTAGAATTCACTTCTGCAGTTTTGTGTAGATTTTGCGAGATGAGATAGGTACGCAGAGATGAACCTTGTAAGCGATGGCTCAGAACTCAGAACAGAAGAAGTGTAGATAGGACCAGAGTATCCTTTTCTGTAAGGCTGTTAGTCAGATGGTAAACGATCAGACTGAACTTTACAGTTCAGCAAGGCAATACTACTTGTTCCACAAGCCAGAGGCCCATGTCACATGACTTCCACCTCTTCACCAGGTCTTTGCCAAAGGATGTGTATTCATCGTCTGGATTCCAATGATTGTTAAATGTCTGAGCCATTAGGAATAGAAAGAGAGGTTGTGGGGCCGTTGTCCTAGCAGACAATCGGTCTACTGCAGGCCAGCCTAGGTTATGGTTATTAAATGCAGATGGCCTTTGTATAGCTCTCTTTAAAGTTGGACTTACAGTCCAAGGGGAGTTGCTAGTGGCTTCTCAGAGATAACGAGCTGTCGGTTTGCAGAAAACTGCCGAGTAGCTTCTTTCATTGACCTGGCAGCCTACGCAGGTAGCAAGGGAGCTACTCTGCCAACACCAAAATGGTGGCGGCCTGCAAAGTCAGACCTGATTGAGTCCTTGGGCAGCTCGAATAGCTACACGTGTCCCTGGTCTCCGCCCATCCATGGAAACTTGGGAATGCGCTGTGGGGGTTCCCATGAGAGGTTGGGGACCATGAAGGTGCATAACCATTCAAGCTGATTTCGGATCTTCTCAGATCCAACGTTGCAGGCAGGCCGCCATTTTGAAGTCAGCTGAGCAGTGCCCCTTACCAAATGCAGTGACCGCGAGGTCAATGCGGAAGGTCAGGAAGGTGCCATTGGTGCTGCCCTTGTGGTCCTTGACCTGTCTCAGCAGTGCCCACCTCTCCTGGTGGGCCTAATGAGGCTCCAGAGGTACCAGTCCTCTCATTGGGCCAAAAGTTTTGTGAGTCCGCCCACCATCCTTAATAGGTTGACAAGTGCAGATAGAGAAAATTAGGACAAGACCTCCAGGAAAATTCCTGGTGCCAGGTGTGCTGTTGGTAAGTGTGGGCTTGGGACCCCTAAATTATTCCCGAATCCGGTGAGAAAATCCCAGCCAATGAAAGATGAAAGTGGAGAGATTGGGTAGAAAATCTGGGGACAAAGACTTCTTTTCTCCCCTCTTGACCAAATGCTAATTTCAGTTGTTTGATATTCCAGTCAAGTGCCTCGGTAATTAATGATTTTCTCATTACCAACCCAGCCACTTTATTTTGCGGTTTACTACTAATGAAGCATTGCACGACACCAGCTGGTTCTGTCTGCAGCCTCTCCAACCCAGAGCGTTCACTCATTTTCCAGGACCCTGTCTAATTACGCTTTAGTTTTCAATGCAGGTTTCAATGAGGGTTGACATGCAGGCTGGGATTTTCCCGTGGCTTTCAGCACCCCAATGTTGGGATCAAATGGGGATCCCAAGCCTGTATTTATCAGGGAATGGAACCTCAATCTCCAAAAGCCCCCAACGGAGATGGCAGCCTCTGCACGTAGCAAAATATTGGCGTACCTTAATAATCAGACCTAACTGGGTCCATAATCAGCTAAATTGGCTGCTTGCCTTCGTAGAGCAGGCAGCCATTCCAGGCTCCAACCTCACCATTAGGAAACTCTCCTGGTAAGGGGAATGTGCCATGGAGCCGATGCAGTACCAACGTGCCCCTCCGCGCCCCTCATCCATTTCTGTGGTCCAAGCCCATTTCCATGGAGTCAAGAAAATTCAGCCCGCAATTGCTTACCGCTGAGTTTACCCAGTACCTTTTGTGGGGGTGGCCGTGTGTGGGATCCTACTGTGCCGGTGCACTTCTGCTGCCTCATTGAGAAAGTGTCAAAGGGCTTGAAAAGCCAATAAGTGTCGCCATTCTCAGATGGTCCGGGGGCAGGGAGGGGGGGAGGGGTGGGTGCTGCTCTGTTGGAGGTGCCATCATTCCAAGGACACATTAAACTGAGGCGTTATCTTCTCTCCCAAGGTGAACGTAATAGATCCCATGGATGAAGAGCTCTCCCCGATAACCTGGCCTACATTTAATTAACATCAACAGAACATCTTATCTGACCATTATCACATTGTAGTTTGTGGGAGCTTGCAGATTCTTCCAATACAATAGTGCCTACACTTTGAGACCTCCTGGGCTGCATTCTCCATCTGGGAGACTAAGTCTTCACGCCGGCGTGAAAATGGGGGTGTTTAATCACCAGGAAAACTGGTGCAAAACGGCCACCGATTCCCTGCTCTGGGAGAGGCGGCTAGCAGCCAGGCAGTGGAGTATTGCCAGGTCGGTGTCCGCGCGCACGCACGGAGGCGGCCTGTAGCGGCCGCGCTGTGCTTCATGGCAGACGCAACCCGCGGAGCCGGACCACAAAAATAGTCCCCCTTCGGCCAGCTTGTGTGCCCCAGACCGTCCCCCCACAGTGACCCCAGCGCCACTTAAAGGCCTCTGCCCGGGGATCGGCCCTTCCACGACTGTGGCGCCGCGGGACTGAGTCAGCAGCCGCCACGCTGAGTTCCCAACGGGTGAGACGCTATGTGTCCCACGCCGCCGGGAACTCGGCCGGTCGGGAACGGAGCAGCACGGGGCGGGTCACAGGCAACGGCCTGAGGCTGTGGATACGGTGTGCGGTGCACACCTAGAGTATGCCGTTTTCCAGGGGGCGGAGCGGCTTGAAAGCAGTGCCGTCCCCATTCTATCATCATCGGGGATTCTCTGTCCCGTCGCCGAACCCGATTTCGGCATCGGGGATGGGAGAATCCAGCCCCCGGTGTTCGTGAATTGCATAAATTGATTTTGTCTCCAGCTCCTATTTCCCCACAGACACGGCCTATTCAACCCAATTGTACATGCTGGTATTTATGCTGCACACAAGCCTCCCCCCACGCACCGCCCATCATGTCACCCCCATCAACATATCTTTCTATTCCTTTCTGCCCCATCTCCTTTCGGGTTAGTTGACCCCATCGTATTGCTGCCCGGTGAAAGTGAACATTCAGTTCCAGCATTGTGTCTGCTCTCACTCCTTGCAAGCTCTTCTCAGAACACAAATTTAATCGTTCAGAATAATTAGTCACTTCTGTGCCTCCGGGTTTAATTGGGACTGCCAGTAAATGGATTAGTGAAATAAGATAGAAGTACCAAGGAAAATTGATATAATCAGAGTAGTGCCGTCATAGGATTCTAAACTGCAAATGTTTATTGATAAGCATTTGGCTTTTGTTGCCGAGTTGCTTATTCCCGGGATGTAGGTATCGCTGGAAAGCTTGACACTTCATAGAATTTACAGTGCAGAAGGAAGCCATTCGGCCCATCGAGACTGCACCGGCCCATGGAAAGAACACCCCATTTAAGCCCGCCCCTCCATCTTTCCCCGTAACGCAGCAACCCCACCTAACCTTTTTGGACCCTAAGGGCAATTTATCATGGTCAATCCACCTAACCTGCACACCTTTGGACTGTGGGAGGAAACCGGAGCACCCAGAGGAAACCCACGCAGACACGGGGAGAACGTGCAGACTCCACACAGACGGTGACCCAAGCCCAGAATTGAACCTGGGACCCTGGAGCTGTGAAGCAACTTTCACGATTTTTAGAAGCACTAGTGAACTGCGCCGTTGGGAACTCGGCCCATCGGAGGCAGAGAATTGCAGAGGCCCCGGAGAATACCAGGTCAGGACCCTAATGGAATGCAAACGGTGGTTACTGGTACATGTGTTCCGGAACACGTTGACACCGCTGTCGAGGTGATGGGAAATTGCGATTTGGCGTCAAATTGGCGCCCACCACAATTTTGGCATCGGAACCTATTCTCCACCCAGTCGCATTTCACAATTTTGACATAGGCCAACGGAGAATCCCGCCCCCAGTCTGTGCAACTGGAGAGTTACACATCAGTTTTCTGTCTGAGCCTGGCACCTTGCCAAGTTCTAGTAAGGTTCCGCCCACTGATTCTCTTCACAGATGCTGCCAGACATGCTGAGTTTACCCAGTATTTTCTGTTTTTATGAAAGAGGTAATATGTTTCCATTTGTGAGGGAGACCCAAACCAGGGGGTCATAAATATACGGTGGTCACTAATAAACCCAACAGGGATTTCAAGATAAGCTTCTTTATCCAAAAGAGTGGTGATAATGTGGAGGTTGTTAGCACACGGAGGAGTTGAGACTAATAACGCAGATACATTCAAGGGAAAGCCGGATACATACAGGGCGAAAGGAAGTATATAATCTTTATCATTGTCAGAAGTAGGCTTACATTAACACTGCCATGAAGTTACTGTGAAAATCTACATTCCGGCGCCTGTTCGGGCATCACTGAGGGAGAATTCAGAATGTCCAATTAACCCAACAAGCAGGTCTTTCGGGATTTGTGGGAGGAAACTGGAGCAGCCGGATGAAACCCACACGGACACGGGGAGAACATGCAGACTCCGCAGACAGTGACCCAAGGCGGGAATCGAACCTGGGACCTTGGCGTTCTGAAGCAAAAATGCTGCCCTGCCACCCATGTTGAAGGTTACGCTGATTGGGGTGAGAGGAATGGGCTGGGATCATACACACTCGCATAAACCAGTTCGGCCAACTGACCTGTCCCAGTGATGCAGACTTAATCTATCTCGATTTTAATGATTCAGATGGTATCCCCATTTTCCCCTCCCCCGATACTCCCCCATCAAAACAGAAAGTGTCACTAATTGGTAAACCTGACTTTAAAAAAAATAATCACAGGAATTTCTCTTGGGAAGATCAGTAAAGGATGAAGCTTGTGTGGAACTTAACTGTCAATATGGTACCATCAGATGACAAAAACACTACTGACATTTCCTTTGCAATCACCTCACTGAAGTGGGGGAGTTTCTGTCTCAGAAATTGTTTTCTCACAGCACAAATGAAAAGATAAAAAATTAATTAACATTTTGTAACAGATATTGAAGAAGCGTTGGGCGTAATAAATGAGTTCTCCCTCTGAAAGACCAGCCTTGTTTCGAGATCAATTTGATCTGATGAAATCTCGCTTAAAATCAACCCTTTTAAATCAAGCTTTCTCACTGCCGTGGCCTGCGGCTGTTTGCAATCAAACTTTCCTCATGCGCCACAATAGTATTAATCAGATCAGTGTGAGAGGGAGGGAAAAAAAGGGTGAAATCACCTCCTCAGAATACCTAACAAGGCAGCACTTTAGCATGAGAAAATTAACTTGCTTATTGCTTTCCAAAAGAAGAATCTAAGGAATAATACACAGCGGCAGACTTTGATCACGCATTGGCCGTCAGTGAGATTGGCGGCACGCGGACTCAAAATTCGGAATCAGAAAAGCGTCATTCTCTCCGGCGAGATCGGGATTTGCAACTTTCCCACCTCCACCCCCCCCCCCCCCCCCCCCCCCCCCCCCCCGCGCCCTCTCCAATGGAGGAGGGCAAATCATGCCGTGGAGCCCGGGAACCCCATTTTAATACATTAGCATGTCATTAGCGAGCACTCACTCTGGACCTTCCCCCATCACTAGATATTGAGCGGGTGCTGGCATGGCATCACGTGCGATTTACAACAGGTTGCCATAAACGTGAACCTGGCGGCCTCACCTCCGAGGGGGATATCGGAGATGAGCGCCGGGGCAGCCATGGGATCTCCAAGGTGTTCAATGTTCAGGCAAACTCTCCGGTTATTAACACCTTGCTGTTTGTTGAAGTTTTCTGTGCAAATTGGCGTCCGTGTTTCCTACTTTACAACAGTGACCACGCCTCAGAAAAGTACTTCATTGGCTGTAGAGCTCTTTGGGATGTCCTGAGGTTGTGAAAGGTGCTATTTAAATGCAATTCTTTCTCTTATCGAGCTTTATTCATAAAACGCACAAGCCGGGATTTTCCAGCCCCTCCCACAGCAGGTTTGCGGCGGGCGAGGCTATTTGCCATTGGCCGCCGGAGGTACCTTCCAGCCCCACCAAAGTCAATGGCAATTGCGTGACACACCGGCCGTGCCGCAAGGGGGCCAGCCGTGGGTGGGGAGGTCACCTTCGGCGCAACATGGCACAAGCCTCTGGCTGGCATGTCTCAGTCGGCGAGACTCTTGTCCCTCTGTTGGCCTCACCGGCGCCTGATTGTCTTGTGGTTTTATGGGCTTTCCAGAAAGGCGGCAGCCCGGGTCTGTCGCCAACTCTCCAGCCGGTAGGCGAAATCCCCGACACCTCAGCAAGATTCCGCCCTGAGAGACAGACAGACCGACTGACCCAGAGGGATATTGCAGTCACTGAATCCATTCTGATTCACCAGTAACTGGAGCAGGTTTTCCATTTTGATAGAGAGAAAGAGAGAGAGAGAAACATGTAGAGTGAGGGGGAGGGGGGAGTGCAAAGAGCTGGATAATGATTTACTAAACCGACTGTAATGATTTAATTTTCACTGCAGCCCCTGTTGAACCTCCAGGGCCCTTAAGTCATTTCTGTGCTAAATTGAAATCAGTCTGTATTTCCCCTGCTTCGTTCTCTGAGCAGCAGAGTCTGAAAACCCACCAGGTGGGGCACATTGCCAGGGAGTTGGCACTGAACCCAAGGGAGAGAGGACGATGGTTGATCCAGAGTGAGAAGAGCATCTGACACTGAATCATTTTGTTCGCTCAAAGTGCGAACCCTGGCTTCAGTGGTGAGAAATCTATCAATCTCACTTTTGAAATATTCAATTGATTCCCCCCCATCCTCAGCCACTTTCTGCTTGAAAGAGTTCCTGGTTCACACACCCCCTTTGTGCGTAGAAGAAGCAGAGACTGCGACGTGTCTTGACTTTAACGTGAGGGTAGGGATGGTATCGTGTGGGTTGACGTTTCCGAGAGGTTAGGAGGGGCAAGAAATGAAAATTCCCATCACACAAGTAACATCTCCAACAAGAGTAAATCTAACCACCCCCCCCCCCCCCCCCCCCTTGATATTCAGCAGCATTACCACCACTATCAACAATCCTGGCATTACCATTGACCAGAAGTGTAACGGCACTGGCCATGGAAGTACTGTGGATACAGAAGCAGGTCAGAAAATGTATTTTATTCTTATCTTTGTGCAAGGATGGCATCACTGGCTAGACCAGCATTTTTGTCCATCCCGAATTGCCCTTCAGAAGGTGCCGTGTAGATTCTGCAGTGAGCAATTCACCTCCTAACTCCCCAAAACCATGTACAAGGGTAGGAAGGCTCGCTCACGAACTGTTAGGAGAGAGCACCTACTGACTGAGACACAGCCAGAGTGAGTGAGTGTATTTGGGAAATTGGAGCACCGCCGGAATTCAGTGCAGAAGGGATAAAAGTGCTTTTTGCTTCCTAACTTTTCAATCTTCAGAGAGTGGTCTTGCCCTGCTGCAGGAGTAGAGCCGACAAGGGACAGAGCTCTTTGGTAAATAGTGGGTCAAAAAAATAACTTCAATAATCTTCTAATTGGCATAAATTTAAGATGAGAGTCTTTTAAGTTAAAGATGTCAGTGGGGAGCTCAGTCCCATGTTTTGCACAGCCTGCAGTATGTGGGAATTCCCAGATGCTCTGTGCAGTCTGGATGACCACATATGCAGGCGGTTCTACCAGATTGACCAGCTTGGGAGCCAGATTTCAGAGCTTGAGCGTCTGCTGGATGCTCAACGGTGCATCAGTGAGCTTCCCGAGGTCTGTAGATAGCTTTATAAAACAGATTTAGTTCCAGCTGGAACCCCTTCAGGCTCTGACTGAATGTCTTCAAATAGCTGCTTCAACTAGGGTGTTACAGCCTCTTCCTCATCTTCAGACTGCATAAGTCTGGAGTGTGATGGAATATCATCCACTTTCCTAGATGAGTGCAGCTCCAAGAAGGGCAGCATGGTAGCACAAGTGGATAGCACTGGGACTTCACAGCGCCAGAGTTCCAGGTTCGATTCCCCACTGGGTCACTGTCTGTGCGGAGTCTGCACATCCTCCCCGTGTGTGCATGGGTTTCCTCCGGGTGCTCCGGTTTTCTCCCACAGTCCAAAGATGTGCAGGTTAGGTGGATTGACCATGCTAAATTGCCCTTAGTTACCAAAAAGGTTAGGAGGGATTATTGGGATACGGGGTTAGGGTGGAAGTGATGGCTGAAGTGGGTCGGTGCAGACTCAGTGGGCTGAATGGCCTCCTTCTGCACTCTATGTCCTATGTTCTAAGAACACTCAAGGAGCTTTACACCATCTAGAGTAAAGCAGCCTGTTGATTTTCGCCACATTAAACATCCCCTCTCACCATCACCAGTGTGTAGCGGTAGCAGTGTATACCAGCAACTTGAAATGCCTCTTTCAATGGCATCTTCCAAGCCCATGCGGGCCGGAGAATCACCGGGCCGGGCGCGAATTGCAAGACGACCCCCCCAATGCCGGTCCGCAGATTCTCCGCTCCCCCCCCGGCGTTTTGCCGCCCGGGATGGGCCGAGTGGCCGCAAATAAAAACCCAAGTCCCGCCAGCGCCATCCACATGTGGTCTTACCGGGCGGGACCTCGCTGTACATCCTTCTGGGGCCGGCCTGGAGGGGTGGGGGTCCGATCCCGGGGGGGTGGGGAGGGGCCTCCTCTGTGGCCTGACCCGCGATCGGGGCCTACCGATTGGCGGGCCGGCCTCTCGGGCTTGTTTTGCTCCACGCCGGCCTCTGTAGCCCTACGCCATGTTGCATCGGGGCTGGCGCGGAGAAGGGAGCCACCGCGCATGCGTGCAACCGCGCTGGTCGCAGTGCGCATTCGCAGACCCGCGGCACCCATTTGATGCCGGTATCAGCAGCTGGAGCGCCGTGGGTCGCTCCAGTGCCGTGCTGGCCTACTGAGGGGCTCGGAATCGCTGTTCCCGAGGGCCTGTTGACGCCGTCATGAAACGCGACGGCGTTTACGACGGCGTCAACACTTAGCCTCAGGATCAGAGAATCCCGCCCATGATGTCTACCGTCTAGACGGACAAGGGCAGACAATGCATGGGAACATCACCACCTGCAAATTCACTTCCAAACCACCCACCATCCTAACTTGGAAATATATCTCCGTTCCTTCACTGTCACTGGGACAAAATCATAGAACTCCCTCCCTAACAGCACTGTGGGTGTACCTACACCACATGGACTGTAGCGGCTTCAAGAAGAGGGCTCACCACCACCTTCTCAAGGGGCAATTAGGGATATTCAACAAATGCTGGCTACACCCATGAATGAATCAGCGCAAAAAGATAAAACATTGGAAGGTTTGAATCCTGGAAGTATGGAAAGACTGGTTGATCAGATCATTATTTCTTAATCAGGACGTTTTTGGTTCAAAGACCACTCCTGAGACTTTTTTTAACATATTTTAATTTAAGGCATTTTATATATACACGAAAAGATCAGAAGTCCAAACATCCACATGAACAGAAATCACCCACTCCTGAGACATAAGCACAAGGAAACACATCAGTGTAATACTGGGAGTGCTGTACTGTCGGATGTGCCACATTTTTAATGTGACTTTAACACCTTCTTGGCAGTTCAGTTTAGTTTGGGTTTTTTGTGAGGAAAACAGCTGGAAGATTTGCTCTCGCTTGCAGCTAGTGGAATAAATTGACAGTGGTCCTCACAGAGTCTGGTGCCAGAAAGCAATCAGCTTGAATGCTTAGCTTGGAGCGCAAAAGTGTAACTAAGTCCAAAGCCAGGCAAGGAGCTGAGGAAACCAGACTCATGAGGTCTTTAAAGATAATTGGAGGATCGCTTAGTCGAAAGCTGTTGGAAAGAACCCCATGTAATTTGTGCCTTGAGGAATGGCCGAAATGCTAAGAAGAATTAAAGTACATTCTGGTGAGCTGTGGCATATCTTTTGATTGGTCAGCGGGAAAGCGAATGAAAAGCTTCAAGATTTTGTAAGATAAGGCAACACTTGGGGGTTGGGGGAGGGAGCATAATGTAAAACTGAGTTTCTAGCATAAATCCTGGTAAAGTAAAACATTTATTTTTGTGCAAAAGTGTGAAATGCTATGGGGAAGCTCTGTCAGTTAATTACTGGGTGTTTGGATTTCTTCTTTGAACATTAATAGTCCCTAACAGGATTGGATCAATACAATGTAACAATAGCCTTTTATTTTAATTCCCAGAGGCAACTCCCTGAAGAAACGTGGGCGCGATTATCCGCTCCCCACGCCGGGTGGGAGAATCGCGGGAGGGCCGGGCGACTCTAGACATGCCCCCCACGTTTCTCCCACTCCCCCGCTCGGAAGAATCGCCGCTCGCCGTTTTTCACGGCGACTGGCGATTGTCCGTACCCGAATGGGCCGAGCGGCCTGCCGTTCGCGACCGGTTCACGACGGCGGCAACCACACCTGGCCGCTGCCGTCGTGAATATGGCGCCAAGTGCTGGTTTGATGCTTGTGGGGGGCGGAGAGGGGAGTGAGCACCACAGCCGTGCTCGGGAGGGGACAGGCCCGCGATCGGTGCCCACCGATTGTCGGGCCGGCGTCTCAAAGGGACGCACTCTTTCCCCTCCGCCACCCCGCAAGGTCAAGCTGCCATGTCTTGCGGGGCGGTGGAGGGGAAGACGGCAACCGCGCATGCGCGGGTTGGTGCCGGCCAACCCTCGCATGCGCGGCTGACGTCATTATCCGCGCCGGCCGCGTCATTCTCGGCCGAGAATAACAGAGCGCCGCTCCTAGCCCCCCGGGTGGGGGTGAATAATGTGAGAGGAGCGGCCTCCGAGGCCGTCGTGAAACTCAGCCGAGTTCATGACGGGCTTCTCGATTTTCCACGGGAGCGGAGAATTCCGCCCACAGTTCCTTTTGCCAGTGTAAATCATGGAATGACATCTTCAGAAAGATCACGTCTGCCTCTGAATATTGAGGGGGGGAGGCTCAGACGGGAACACTGTGCATTTACATCGTCCCATTAACCAAGAAAAATGGCCGAATCAGAGGGAGCCAATGCGAGAGGACAGAAGGAACCTCGATTCATGTCTCTTCCAAAAGACAGATTAGGGGATATAAAATCCTCTCGGGTCTTGCTTCTCTAAGAAAGGGGAGGCTGAGGGGTGGCCTCAAGGATATCTTTAAAGTTGGAAAAGGTTATGATGGGTAGGAGTAGAGGAGTTGTTTTCACCTGTGGGGACGGTGGGGGAGGGTGGTGGAGATGGGACCAAAACCTGGGGTCATAAACATAATTCAGGCGAAACGTTTCTACCCTGAGAATATGGAACTCCCTGCCGCAGGATCTGGTTGGGGTGAATAGTGTAGATGTATTTAAGATGAAGGAGAAAAGAACAGGCAGTTGTGCTGGAAGGGTGAGATGAAAGGGGGGTTGGGCGCAGAGGGGTTCATGTGGAACAGTTGGGCCGAATGGCTGTTTCTCTCTTGCGCATTCCATGTAGTACCAGTCTTGTTTCTTTTGGTTCTTCATGTTAAATCTACAAACAAAGTTCTGGTTTGTTCTGTTAAAAAATTATTTTCTGCCCAGTACTTATGAGAATCCAAATTTAATATTGTTTCTTGTGTTTCTCAACTGCCTGTCCTAGTCTCTGAGTTTCAAGAACCCTTGATAACTTCAGATCAATTTCAATTCCGCCAACCTTATTTCTTCAATTTGCCTCTCCCAGGATTTGACATGAAATTGAAAGTTGCTCGGCTCCAGTGTTCCACGTCTCTAATATCATTCCTTCACCCAGTGGCCCTGCCACTCTCCCCCCCCCCCCCCCCCCCCCCCCCCCCCCCACCTTCTCCTATTTTTCAAGGTGTTTGGCTGAGAGTGTAGTCGTCACTTTGCCCAGGATATAGCTAAGGTAGATAACAACAACTCAAACCAAAGGCATCTTCTCTTTTAAAGACAGAACACGCTCTGACAAAGCGTCTTTCACAACCACAAGATGTCGCCAAGCATTTTACAGCCAATTAGGAACTTATTTAAAGGGTAGTTACCTTTGTCACATTTTTTTAAGGAAGCTGGACGAGAGCATATTGATCAGGTGACACCACGGGATGCTTCACGCATACCTAGGAGGGCAATTGGAGCTCTGTTTTGCATAACTTTGGCAGTTTTAATAGAGTCAGGGAAATTGAGTGTCAGGCACGGGGTATAATGGGCAGCCGATTCAATATCGCACTGCTCCCCCAACACAGACTTCAAGCCCAACTTCTCACCTGAAACGTGGCACTTTTAATCTTTTTTCTCAATTTTTCCAATTAAGGGGCAATTTAGCGTGGCCATTCCACCTACCCTGCACAGCTTTCGAGTTGTGGGGGTGAGACCCATGCAGACACGGGGGGGGGGGGGGGGGGGGGGGGGGTGCAGACTCCACACGGACAGAGGTAGCACCTCTGACAGTGCAGCATTCTTTCAGTACTGGCACTGGGAGTGTCAGCCTGAATTTTGCACTCAATTTCCTGGACCCAATCCCCGAACCCAGGAACGTACTGGGAATGGCAACTGAAAGGGCATTTCAAAGATTGAAAAGAGGTAGAAAAAGCTAAATCAGAGCAGTTCAGTGACGCCACTTTGCCTTAATGGCACGTAAGTTGTGTGTGGGCGTGGGGTATGGAGGAGCAGGAGAACTCCATAGTTTTGTGGTTGGGCCAAAGAATGGACTGAAGTAGGAACACTAAGGAACAGAAGTAGGTCATTCTGTCCCTCGAGCATGTTCCATCTTTCAATTGGACACTGGCTGATCGATACCTTAACTCCATCTACTTGCCTCACTCCTGTAATCTTTCTGCCAAACAAAAATCTATCATAGTCAGTTTTGACATTTTCAGCTTAACTTCAGTTTCAACAACCTTTTAGGGGAGAGAGTTCCAGATTTGCACTCCCCTTTATATGAATAAGTGCTTCCTGACATCACCCCTGGATGGCCTGGCTCTCATTTTAAGGTTATAACCTTGTCCTGGACTCCCATCACCATAGTAAATACTTTCCCTTTATATGGCTTATCAATGTCTTTAATCACCTTAAGCAACTCAGTTAAATCACCTCCTAATCTCTAAACTCAAAGGAATACAAAACATGTAAGTGCAATGGCCTTTGATCCAGAATTCAGCCATTTGCTGTATTTGGAACTGTAATAACCCTCAAGAGACCCATGGAGATGACCCAATTCATCTCCCCGTGGGGCTCGTGGAACACGAGCTCCCCTACTGGTGGGTGGAGGCCTAGCAGCTGGTGCTCGTGAATCTTGTACTTAAAAACCAGGCCGGAAAGATATGTGTGCCAGGTGCTCGGGGAGTCCAGCGAACCATGCCCATATGTTCTGGGCATGCCCGGCATTGGAGGAGTTCTGGAAGGGGGTGGCGAGGACGGTGTCAAGGGTGGTGGGATCCAGGGTCAAGCCAGGATGGGGACTCGCGATCTTTGGGGTTGGGGTAGAGCCGGGAGTGCAGGAGGCGAAAGAGGCCGGCGTGCTGGCCTTTGCGTTCCTAGTAGCCTGGCGAAGGATTTTGCTACAGTAGAAGGACGCGAGGCCCCCAAGCGTGGAGACCTGGATCAATGACATGGCGGGCTTCATTAAGCTTGAGAAAGTTAAATTCGCCCTGAGAGGATCGGTGCAAGGGTTCTTTAAGCAGTGGCAACCTTTCCTCGACTTTCTGGCTCAACGATAGGGTACTGGGACAGTAGCAGCAGCAACCCGGGGGGGGGGGGGGGGGACGTTGATTATGTTGGCTTATTTTATTTAAATTTGATTTATCTAATTTTAATTTATGGTTAAGTTCTCTTGTTTGGGGGGGTGGGTGGGGGAATGTGATACATGTGATGTTATGATATGGGGGAATTGTGGGTGTTATGGGGCTGTTAGTTGCATATTACTGCTTTTTGCTATACTTTTTGTTATATTTTCTGTAAAAAATTCCAATAAAAATTATTTAAAAAAAAAAAAACCAGGCCGGATTGGGACCGGCAAGATCGGTAGTTCCGGCTGGGATCTACGTGCTGTACGCCGTGTTGCGTCTTTTACATTTGTTTGCCAAAACAAACCTTTTGTGTGACCTTCTCGAGATGCCTGAAGGTATTATAAGAACATGGGGAGTGGAAGAGGCCAGTCAGCCCTTTGACATGTACTACATCCAAGTGGATCATGGTGACCTCCATCCATCTGCCTTAGTTCTATATTCCTTAAAACACTTTCAAAATAATCTCTCACCGTATCCACTGCTCACAACGCAGTCTACCCAACACTTGGGTGATCAAACCCACATTGGATGAACATCTTGCGGAATACTTTCATTCAGTCCACAAGCTTCTGATCATCTGTCATTTTAATTCTCTGCACCACTCCCACTCTTCTGTCCTCAGCCTCCTACACTGCTTCAGTGAATTTCAATGGAACCTGAAGGAACATTACCTCATTTTTCAATTAAACTCTTTGCAGTCTTTCAGAATCAACAGTGTCGTGCTTTCGCCATCCAGCTGTACACTTTATAGACCTGACTTAGCTTGGAGCAATGTTAGAGATGACAGCAGTTCTAAATCCACAACAGGTTTATTTACAGTGCTTTTAAATATCTTTCCAATTACAAGATGCGTCCACACATGTTCAGAGCCCTGGCTTCTCGGATCCTTTAGAAGCTTCTGTTTATTTTAGCTCTCAGAGGCTGCATCCAAGCTCAATCAATAAAGCACAGTGAACATAGATCAGTCAACAATCTAATATAATCAAACACAGATTAAACCACTGAACATTATAAACACTGAGTTGAATAGTTTCAGATCATAACCTCTGCCCCCTGGTTTTCAGATGTCAGCTGTTATTAATGATTTTGTTGCTGCCAATCACACCACCCCTGGACCCATCTTTTGTTTCTTCTCTTGTCCATCTCATTTTGCCTTGCACCATCATCCCTTCCTTCATTTAATCTCTCCTGCCTTCCACCCTATCAAAGACCACCCCGTACGTTCTTTCCACCTCTCCCCACATTCCCTGCCGCAGCATTTACTTAAAAGCTATTACATCCCAAACATCTTCCTTTTCTCACAAAGGGTCACTGATTTAAAAGGTTAATTCTGTCTGCGCAGATGCTCCCTGACCTGCCAAGTGATCCCAGCATTTTCGTGTTTTCTTTCAAAAATCTACCTGGGTCAGTTTTGAAACTTTCAATTGGCCCTCAACCTCAGCATCCTTTCGAGAGAGTGAGGAGGGGGAGTCTGGGAGGTGGAGAGAAATTCCCAATGTCCACTACCCTTTCTCGAAGAAGTGATGAAGAAGACGGTGGCTCAATTCTTCATTTTAACACAGTGCGGGAGGGAAGAAAACAAAACACGTGGAGCGAAGTTTACTGGAGATCAGAAGGGAAAGAGAAGAAAAGGGACAGGGAAAAAGATGGAACGGGCCAAGGAGGTGAGAGAACACAAGAAGCAGGAACAGGACCATTTGGCTCTTGGAGCCTGCTCCGCCATTTAATATGATTGTGGCTGATCCTGGGCTTCAATTTCACTTTCCCACCCTCTCCTCATCTCCCTAAAGTCCCTGAGACTCCAAAAGTCGGTCTGTTCCACAGCCGTAAATCTATTCCACGATAGAGCATCAACGCCCCTGTGGGATAGAGAATTCCAAAGGTTCATAACCCTTTTCTTTTATTTTTCCAATTAAGGAACAATTTAGCATGCCCAATCCACCTACCCTGCACATCTTTGGGTTGTGGGGAAGAAACTCACGCAGACACGGGGAGAACGTGCAAAGTCCACACGGACAGTGACCCGGGGCCGGGATCGAACCCAGGTTCTCAGTGCCCTGAGGTAGCAGTGCTAATCACTGCGCCACCGTGGCCCCTGGGGGTGAAGGATCGTTGACCGCACAATTTATTTCTGGTATCCTGTCCTGAAGGATACCTGGCACATCCCTTGCCCTGATTTGCCAACTTTTCAGACACACTAGCTCCTAACTCTGTTCATCTCCATGGCAACACAAATAAATCCCCAAGTTGGAGTCCTAACGCAGTGTGTGTTGAAGGAAAGCCATTTCCTAACTAGTAGGAGGCCATTCAGCCCTTCAAACCTGTTCTGCCATTCAATGAGACCATAGCTGATGTTGTATCCTAACTCCATACAGCTGGATGGCGAAAGCACGACAGTGCTGTCTTGGCTGTGTACCATCTTATTACTCTTGTTTCGCAAAAAATCTGTCGATCTCAGATTTTAAATTATTAACCGAGCATATCTGCTGGGTTTTGTAAGAAAGAATTCTACACTTCTACCACCCATTGTGTGAAGGAATGTTCTCAACTTCTCTGCTCAAAGATCTGGCATTGATTTTAAGGTTATGTCCATTTTAAGGTTTTACGGTTATGTCCATGTCCATAAAGGGGCTGGTTTAGCTGACCAGGCTAAATCGCTGGCTTTTAAAGCAGACCAAGCACGCCAGCAGCACGGTTCGATTCCCGTATCAGCCTCCCCGGACAGGCGCCGGAATGTGGCGACTAGGGGCTTTTCACAGTAACTTCATTGAAGCTTACTCGTGACAATAAGCGATTTTCATTTTTCATTTCATTTCATTTATCCGAGACTCTCCAACCGAGGTAGATTTACAATGAAACATACCGTGCCTAGGTACAGGGCCCCAACCAATGGGGATGGGCGATGCGCTGACCAGTGTCAGTGGGCACCAATGAAAGCCTGATAACTCTGCATTTGCTGATATGCTCAGAATGAGGTAATGCAGAGCGACATCAGATTCTGATTGGCCGAGTCCCCTCAGAGCGGAGTGAAGTTCCAGACAGGCGACCACAGGGAAGCGGTGACTGTACGAAATCTCAATATTTATTTTATTTATTTATTTATTTTAATTTAGAGTACACAATTAACTTTTTCCAATTAAGGCGCAATTTAGCATGGCCAATCCACCTACTCTTTGGGTTGTGGGGGTGAAACCCACACAAACACGGGGAGAATATGCATACTCAACACGGGCAGTGATCCTGTGCTGGGATCGAACCTGGGACCTCGGTGCCGTGAGGCTGCAAAGCTAACCACTGTGCCGCCGTGCTGCCCCCAATATTTAATTTATCATAGAATTTACAGTACAGAAGGAGGCCATTCGGCTCATTGTGTCTGTACCAGCCCTTGGAAAGAGCACCTCCACCCTATCCCAGTAACCCAGTAACCCCACCTTACCTTTTTATTTAAATTTAGAATACCCAATTAATTTTTTCCAATTAAGGGGCAATTTAACATGGCTAATCCACCTAGCCTGCACATCATTGGGTTGTGGCGGTGACACCCATGCAAACACAGGGAGAATGTGCAAACTCCATACGGACAGTGATCCAGAGCCGGGATCGAACCTGGGACCTCAGCGCTTTGAGGCAGCAGGGCTAACCCACTGCGCCACCGTGCTGCGCCCACCTAACCTTTTTGGACACTAAGGGCAATTTATCATGGCCAGTCCGCCTAACCTGAACATCTTTGGACTGTGGGAGGAGACCGGAGCACCCGGAGGAAACCCACGCACACACGGGGAGAAAGTGCAAACTCCACACAGACAGTGACCCAAGCCAGGAATCGAACTTGGGATCCTGGAGCTGTGAAGTAACTGTGCTAACCACTGTGCTGCCCCTACTACAGTATATTTTACCTACTATAACACAACTCCTGCGCCCCGAAGGGTCTCCCACACCAGGCCCACACTTGGGCTGGGGTATCTATGTCCCCTATGGCCCTTGGCTCAAGGGTGTAGCCCTGCCCCCTCATCTGGGGAGATCATATTCAGGCGAGGCCCCTTGGCCTCTGCGGTCAATTTAATAACGAGCGGGAAAACACACTGATCTGAACGCTGAGGTGCGCGCACGAGGAATGAGAGGCGACTAGGCGAGGAGGGAGAGAGGCAGAGGCAGAAAATCCTGTGCTTTACTATTCCGAGAAAAGGCAAGGCCAGTAGTTGTCTTCACCCAGGGTTGGCCAGCTAGCAACAACGAGGCGAGGTGCGAGGCCCAGGGAGAAAGCCACGAGCCAAGGTGAGCCAGCCCGTCAGCAGCCGTCGAACAGCGAAGGGAGCGCGTGAGGGGCAACTCGACTTTTTCAGAAAGCATAGACACCGAGGTAATATTTTCCCGTGTGTGACCCCACCCAATAATCAACCCTGCAGTGAAAGTTTGCCCACAGGCTAATGGTGGAACTAAGTATCTCAAAGCATTATAAAAAGTAGAAATTTACAAATTCCAAAATGACACCATCTCATATTTTCTTGCAAGCTAAAGCTGTGAAATGATGTCCAACACGCTCTGTACCATTTGGTTAAGCACCTATCGGAACGGTGTCATGGCTCTTTGGGTGCTGCAGTGCTGCCATCTGCTGATCAGTTCCATCCTTACATCCGACGTCAGGGAACTGTCAGGAGTTTGAGCTCCCTGCTTGGAGTCTCCGTGGAAGCACATATCAGATATTCAAAGGGGGAATGGGAAAATCCTGCTGTGCCGCCTGACCACTAATCCTAATTCCCAACGCGTGGCCCTGGCTGGAGAGGCCACACATCAGGAAGGTGAATTTGTACAGTTGAAAAGATGGACTTGCATTTTTATGGCACCTTTCGCTACCCCAGGATGCCTCGTAGTGGCTTACCGCCAATGAAGTACTCCTGAAGTTGCGGTCACTGTTGTAATGTAGGAAAAGCGGTGGCCATTTTGTGCACAGCAAGATCCCATAAACAGCAATGTGATAATGACCACATTTTCTTTTGTGATGTTGATTGAGGGATAAATATTGGCCAGGACACCAAGGAGAACTCTGAGGCAGCACGGTAGCATTGTGGATAGCACAAGCGCTTCACAGCACCAGGGTCCCAGGTTCGATTCCGGCTTGGGTCACTGTCTGTGCGGAGTCTGCACATCCTCCCCGTGTGTGCGTGGGTTTCCTCCAGGTGCTCCGGTTTCCTCCCACAGTCCAAAGATGTGCAAGTTAGGTGGATTGGACATGATAAATTGCCCTTAGTGTCCAAAATTGCCCTTGGTGTTGGGTGGGGTTACTGGGTTATGGGGATAGGGTGAAGGTGTTGACCTTGGGTAGGGTGCTCTTTCCAGGAGCCGGTGCAGACTTGATGGGCCGAATGGCCTCCTTCTGCACTGTAAATTCTATGAACTCCCCTGCTCTTCATCGAAATAGTGCCCTGGAGTCCTTGGGATCTCAATTTAACAGCTCATTCAAAAAGGTCTAGTACAGCCCTGGGAGTCTCAGCATAGATTTTATTCTCAAGCCTCTGGAGTGGACCTTGAACATACAAGCATCTGACTCAGAGGCTGAAGGGTTATACACACTGAGTCACTGCCACTGTTAAGCATTCATCCTCGGGTACATGTACAAATAGACAAATACATTAAAAAACAAGCCAAAAAATGTACCTGTGTATTGATCTTCCCCACATCTATATCCTCCTCCAGCCATACAATATTTCACAGTTTCTGCTCTCCTCCAATTCTGGCCTCTTGAGCATCCCCGATTTCAATCCCTCCACCAATTGTGGTCACGCCTTCAGCTGCCTGGGCCCTATGGTCTGGTCTTCTTCCCGCAACCTTCCCTCCCTAAACTTTCCCGCCTCTCTTCTTCTGAGAGACACTCCTTCAAACGTCCCTCTTTTACCAAGCTTCTTCCTGCTCCAGGACATTATCCCGTAATCCCATGTTCTGGGACCTGGTGAATTTGGTCAGACCGAGTCGCCACCTTAGTGCCCCAGAGTCAAGTATCAACTTAACATCTCAGCGAGAGTTATTGGCCTCCGGAGGGAAATCCAGTGAGAGTCATTTCCCTCAGGAGGGAATCCAGCGAGAGTCATTGTCCTCAGAAGGGAGGAAGAGCCAACAACGAAGAGTATAGAATCTCAGATACCCACGTTTGAGTTACAGACTGAAATCTAACTGAGTTGTTTGTGGTGGTTCATAAATAGAATAATAGATACTCCGGAGATAAGTTACAGACTGGAATCCAATCAAGCATTTCAGGAAGTTTACATGGAATAACAAGAGATTCGGGAGTGAGGTACAAAATGGAATCCAATCGAAGGGTTTGGGGGTGGTAGGGGTTATGTACAGAATAAGAGATACCTGAGAACGAGTTACAACCTCAAATCTAATCGCGAGTCTTACCCGGTTTACTTGTAGCATAATGGATGCCCAGATGGAATCTAATTCAGGGGTTTGGGCAGAGATTATATATCGAACCACAGAGATCTGGGTGTTGTTTATAGCCTTGAATCTGACTGAGGGGATTGTTGGCATGTTGGTGAGGCTGGATGATGGAGGGTAGTTTGGACTGGAGTGAGTTGAAGACTGGAATAGTACCAGTGACCCTAACCAGATGATATAATCAAAGGGTTTGAGATGGTATAACAGCTCATGCCCTCTCACCAAGGTTTCCTTCTCACCAGCTTTTTAATAATTGATATCACGTCCTTAAAAGTCTGATCCGTTAGCAGCTTGAGAGCTGTAAGGACGGGACAAAGAGAGGAAAAGCTGGGTGTGTGACAGCTTCTGCAAGGGAAGAATTGATTGGGTGAAGGATGGTGATCTGAATAAACAAGATGATGTTTTGTGACACTGTTGTAAATATATTTTCCTGTGCTTTCTTTATATGCCAGTTTTAGAATATTCCTTATTGATTGAAGGTCTGTGTGCTGTAATTTGGCCTGGTGTGGGAGCAGTGCAAGTTGCTGCAGCCCCAGTACAAATTGTAATCGCCAGGCGGAGGAAGATTTAACAAGGTTTTCTGAAGCTAATCTCTATCTTTGAAAGTGTGTCTGTCGGTTTCTGTGTGTGTCTGCCTGTCTGTGTCTTTCGGAGTCAAGTAAGGGCAGAATCAAACTGGGGTTGTAATGCCAAAGACCTTGCCGATGCTCACTCCCTTGGCTCAAATATGAGGAATCATAGAAATCATTATCAAATCCCCACAATGCAGAGGGAGGCCATTCAGCCCATCGGGTCTGCACCGATTTCCAAAAAAGCAACCCAGCTGGGCCCACCCCCTGGCCCCATCCTATCACCATAACCGAGGAACCCCACCTAACCTTTTGATCACCAAGGGGAAATTTAGCATGGTCAATCCATCCAACCTGCACATCTTTGGACTGTGGGAGGAAACTAAAGCACCTGGAGGAAACCCATGCAGACACTGGGAGAACGTGCAAACTGCACAGTCACCCAAGGCAGGAATGGAATCTGGGTCAAGACATGGGGAGAACGTGCAAATTGTACACATTCACCCAAGACTGGAATAGAACCCTGGTCCCTGGTGCTGTGAATCAGCAGTGCTAACCACTGGTTGCATTGCCTTGTTCTGGATTTTGCGTGGCTATGATGGTGTAACTGTGACAAGGCGAGTCAGGCATAGGAAGCAATGATCACGTAGTCACGCAAACCAGATTGTCCAACAATAGAGATCTATTCGGCCATGACGTTTGTGTCTTTAAGTTCAGCAATGCAGTAACAGGGATTACTTTCCAGTCTGCAACTTCTCACTTTCAGCTCCTTCCTCTCCAAACTCCCCTCCTCAACTGAACTACTTTCTTGCTTTTTATCCACACAGGCTCGGAGTTGTTCTTCATTAAAGGCCATGTTTTCTCCAAGATTCTGACATTTTGTATAACTTCTTAAAGTTCTGCCCCTATTGTAGATCCTGAGCTCTCAAAAGCCCTTGTCCAGCCCCACTTTGTTACACAATATATTTTAGACGTGAGAAAAGGCTGTCTTTCCATGAAACCGACTCTTCCAAACCTCTGTTGCCAGAGAAAAGCTTTCTTCATCAGCTTGGACAGGCACAAGAAAACATATACTGTGTACTGTAACTTTATTTTATTTGGGTATTACAATCTTCACAATCAATTACACAGGATATGACTCAGACTCACAGATGAGCTCTAGATATTACCTGCCATAGCAAAAGAGGCCGGCGAGGCCAAGATCACTCGGTGTGGATATCTTCTTCGCTGAGCTTCGAACTCAGGGCTCCTCTTCAATTATGGTTGTTCCCGGGGGTTCCCAGGTTGTCGCTGATGATGTGTTCCAATGTTCCTTCTTTTATCCAGGTTCTGAGAGCATTGGTCATGATGCGCACACACACACATGCCTCAGATCTATTGTCCCATTCAGACTTAAACTCATTAATAGAAATAAACAGGATACTCCTGTTCAGCCAGGGTGATTCAATCAAGATCCATCAAGATAGGGGCTTTCCACAGTAACTTCATTTGAAGCGTACTTGTGACAATAAGCGATTTTCATTTCATTTTCATTTCATTGTCCTCTGAAGCACTCTTGTCTGACCAGCTATTGGCCCATTATGCAGTCTGACGGCCTCTTTCTTCATTATTCATCCTGCTGCAAAGCTGATCACTACTGTCTCGAAGTTACATGTTCATAGCATGGTCATATTTCCTTGTGTGGGGGCAGCACGGTGGCACAGTGGTTAGCATTGCTGCCTACGGCGCTGAGGACCTGGGTTCGAATCCCGGCTCTGGGTCACTGTCCGTGAGGAGTTTGCACATTCTCCCCGTGTCTGCGTGGGTTTCACCCCCACAACCCAAAGATGTGCAGGATAGGTGGATTGGCCACGCTAAATTGCCCCTTAATTGGAAAAAATAATTGGGTACTCTAAATTTATTTTTTTTTTAAATATATTTCCTTGTGTGTAAATGTGATAGCTCCTGAAGATGGGTAATCACAGAGTTCCATATAACGATAATGAGTTACTGTGTTCACTTGAACCAGGGCTTTATTTGGTAGTTCCTATTTTCAGCCTGTACATTTTTTCCACTCTGTCAGCCTATCCCCTGTACCACACCTCCCATTTAATTCCTTTACTGTGTTTCTCGAACTAACCCTCTTCAGTCCAGGGATTGATTCCGTTTCTGTGAACTGCTCCATAATCTTCTCATCCACCCTTTCCACTCGTAATCTGTCCCACATATTATCACCCCTCCCACCCTAATACAATCTCCCGTCCCCAGCCTCTCTTATTTAAACATTAACTGTGTCTCAGTGGGTAGAATTCCCAGCTCCGAGTAAGAACGCAAGAGGTTCATGTTCCACTCCAGGGAGCGGAACACATAATCCCTGGCTGACACTCCCAGTGGTAGCACCGAGGAACTGCAACACTGTTGAGGGTGCTGACCTTTGTATGACATTAAACCAAGATCCCATCTGTCCTCTTGGGGGCACCAGGGTGACTAACCATCCTGTATTTTACAGGACTATCCTAGAACATTCCTTACTGTCACGTGTCCCGTACGATAGCTTCCCGGGATCCCGTTTATATCTATTTCTCCGGGCAGCCACTGGGGAGACTGACTCTGCCCGGACAGCTTTGTCCGGCTCCATTCAGGTGCGAGGGGCACACTAAAGGAAAGCAGTTCGGCCAGTGGGTGGGTGTGGGGGGCATGAGGGGGCCGGTGTTTTGTAAGGGGCAATGAAAGGAGTCCACATCGAGTTGTAGGGAAAAACAAAATTTATTTTATTTAACACATTAACTATTATGTACAGCTCCGGTATTTCCCTAGTCGGTGCCTGACTGGCCGATTCTTATTTATACAAAGGCACATGAACTTAGTTAAGGATCCCCCCCTCAACCGCCTCATCATATACTCGTATAGAATATAGAACATACAGCGCAGAAGGAGGCCATTCGGCCCCATCGAGTCTGCACCGACCCAGCCCTCTCTTCCACCCTAGCCCTGTAACCCAATAGCCCCTCCTAACCTTTTTAGACACTACGGGCAATTTAGCGTGGCCAATCCACCTAACCTGCACGTCTTTGGACTGAGGGAGGAAACCGGAGCACCCGGAGGAAACCCACGCAGACACAGGGTGAACGTGCAGGCTCCGCACTGACAGTGACACAGCGGATTTGGGGTTCTCTGACACTCATGGCACTGTGAACACTGTCAGCCTACTCCAGATTCAGAACCCTTGCCCATAGTTTAGTTCAGTGTTTTTCAAACTTTTTTTCCGGGGACCCATTTTTACCAACCGGCCAACCTATGGTACCCAACCCGGCCGACCTTCGTGGCCCACACCGGCTGACCTGCGCGGCCCACCAATTTCTCTTAGGAAATGGTTTTGGGTCCCTTTGGCCCTCCTCCAATAGAGCCTGTTGGATGAAGGCGAAGCCTCCCGGTGTTGGAAAGTATGGAGTCTCCAGCTGTCCAAAGTTCTGCATTTTTTTTTCCTGTAGAATGTTATCAAATAAACCCCCCCCCCCCCCCCCCACTGAACTTGTAAAAAAAATGAATAAAATAAATGAAATAAATAAAAATAAAATGAACAAAATAAATGAAAAAAATAAAAATAAAATGAATAAAATAAATGAATAAAGTGAACAAAAAGCTGCGACTGTGTAAAAAAAAAAGCGGCAGCACTGTGCATGCGTGCCCGATTATCGGCGCGCATGCACATAGTTTTTCCCATGCGCGTCGATGATCTGGCACGCATGCGCAGTGCGGCCGCATGTTTTTACATGTTCGCAGCCATTTTGAAAGTCGCTTGCAGCCGGCGTTATTAACAGCCGACTGCTGCGGCTGTTGCGTGCAGATTTGCGCGAAAGGGAACGCCACGACGGACAGCTCCGCGACCCTCCCGACATCCACCTGCGACCCACCCGCGGGTCGCGCCACCGAGTTTGACAATGTCTGGTTTAGTTCATTCTCAACGGCAGATTTGCCTTCAATCTATCTCTGCAGCACTGCTTCAGGAAAGGGGAATAGCACCATCATGTGGTGAGCTGAACAATTAAAAAACATTTCCCAGTGTCACACAGATCTAACTGGTTCGTCTTTGCGTAGGATTGTGCGCCTGCCTTCTCAAGTAAATGGATGTGAAATTTGTAGCTGCTCACACACGTCGATGTACAAAGTGGGTCTGTTTGTGTTTGTGGAAAGGACCCAGGCTGTATTTGAGGTGGATTGTGGGAAGAGTAGCTCCAGTGGCTTCCTAGTCACCCTCTCCCTCTCGTAGGGTTGCCAAAACCGGCTGGAGATAGTCCGGAAGTTGTAGTATTGGGGTGTTCAAGGGTTAATGTGAGGGACCTACAAACAGTACTGCCCACATGATGATGAGAGGGCAGCACGATGGCGCAGTGGTTAGCACCGCTGTCTCACGACGCCAAGAACCCGGGTTCGATCCTGGTCTGTGGTCGCTGTCCGTGTGGAGTTTGCACATTCTCCCCGTGTCCGCTTGGGTCTCATCCCACAACCCAAAGATGTGACGGGTAGGCGGATTGGCCGCGCTAAATTGCAGTTTAATTGGAATTTTTTTTAAATGATGATGTGAGAGAGGCACGCGTGATCAAGAGTAAAGGAGAAAGCTCATGGCCCCCTGAGTAACAGTTGCAGTATAACTGAATCTAGTTATGTTCGTCCAATAAACAGTCATTGTTCAGCCAGATCCACGGCCGAGTAACTTCCGAGTATCGACAGGAGGTCATGGCCCGCCGATACTGAGAGAGAAATGTGGCTACTTGCCTGCGATCAGAAATAGGGGCGAATTTTCCGCCTCCAGCGGCAGCCTCGGGCCTCCAGCGGAACACTCTTCGCAGGCTCCAGCGTGGCGCAGTTTCAACGTAACCACACCTCGCGTGACGCAGCAGCTACAGCAACACCCATTGATGTCAGGGATTTAAACTGCAGGTTGGTATTGAAGAGAACAAGCAGCAAGTTTTACAAGTGTTTTTTAACAGGTTTTTTTGCTCCATCTTTTACATAGAATTTACAGTGCAGAAGGAGGCCATTCGGCCCATCGAGTCTGCACCGGCTCTTGGAAAGAGCACCCTACCCAAGGTCCACACCTCCACCCTATCCCCATAAGCCAGTAAACCCACCCAACACTAAGGGCAATTTTCGACACTATGGGCAATTTAGCATGGCCAATCCAACTAATCTGCACATCTTTGGACTGTGGGAGGAAACCGGAACACCCGGAGGAAACCCACGCACACACGGGGAGAATGTGCAGACTCCGCACAGACAGTGACCCAAGCCGGGAATCGAACCTGGGACCCTGGAGCTGTGAAGCAATTGTGCTAACTACAATGCTACCGTGCTGCCCCTTTATACAGGCAGTATTATTGTTATTGGGTTCTTTTAAGTAATTTTTAATTTTTTATGGTCAAAGGTGATTATTATTTATTTATGAGTCAACATGGGTTTTGTTATTAGTTTTAAATCTGTGAAACTATTTAAATCTGCACTCTATTATTATATAACTTTATGTGTGGCCTGCTTAAAAGTGTTCACGTTTTAATTTAGATTATGACAACTGAAAATTTAGTTGGGAAGAACATCTAGGACCACGGACAATGGAGATTCTTGAAGCAGGGCAAATTGTAAATAACAGCGTCTCCTTACAGACCCACAGAAGGGGTCATAAAATGTTGTTACAAGATGGTTCTGACCTGGTTTTAAGATTTAAAAAGTGTCCCCTGGTGCTTTTTGCTTTTAGCTGTCCCTGTCCTTGTAACATCTGATTTTTTTTAAATTTGTGTTTATCATTTCTGTTTTGTCTGCCTCAATTTCCTCCCACAGTCCAATGATGTGCAGGTTAGGTGGATTGGCCATGCTATATTGCCACTTTGTGTCCAAAATGGTTAGGTGGGGTTACTGGGTTACGGGAATAGGGTGGAGGTGTGACCTTATGTAGGCTGCTCAATCCGAGGGCTTGTGCAGACTCGATGGGCCGAATGGCCTCCCTCAGTACTGTAAATTCTATGAATTATGTTACTAAGTTTAAAATGACCTGATATTTAAATGCTGTGTTTTGATGTTTGAATAAAACATTTGCAGGAGTTTGTAAAGTTCAATGCAAAACATTTATTAACAAAAATAATTTTATAAATACCAAATTTTGAAACCAATTAACATTTAACTTAACGTTTAACTTTAACAGCTGAACAATGACTTTTGTTTAATACCTACCTCAACTTTTACAAATTTCTTGCAATAAAATATAATTTCTCACTTTAAAAAAATATTTTATTAAGGCATTTATATAAACAAACAAAACAAATAAGAGCAGAAGCACAATTGTACAACATAATAAATAACCAGCACTCCAACATCCCCCACCCTTTCCCTCCTCCCGTCCTGCCTCCCCCATTTTAACCCCCTTCTACCCCCTTCCCCCTCTGCTGAAACCTCAATTCTCCTTGAAGAACCCAAACAACTGGACCCAATCCACAAACCCCTGTCCAAACCCAAACCATCCCAACACCTCCCACAGATATTCCCACTCCACCTGGTCGAAAGCCTTCTCCGTATCCATCGCCACTGCCACTTAAAATTCCTGCCCCTTATAATCACGTCAGGAAACCTCCTCACATTTGCCAAACTGCCTCCCCATCACAAACTTAATTTGGTCCTCACCTATCACCCCCAGAACACAGTCTTCAATTCGCGAAGCCAACATCCACATTTAACAACGATATTGGGCGGTAGGATCCGCAATGTTCCAGATTCTTATCTTTCTTCAGTATCAGGGACATGGACGCCTGCAATAGTGTAGGGGGGAGCTCCCCCCTCTCCCTAGCCTCGTTATATGCCTCACCAGCAGGGGCCCGAGATCCCTCCCAAACGTTTTCTAAAATTCCACTGGGAACCCGGCCGGGTTTCTCCCCTACCCGGCGGGGCGGGGGGGTCCCGGCGTAGCGGAGTGGCGCCAACCACTCCGGCGTTGGGCCTCCCCAAGGGTGCGGAATTATCCGCACCTTTAGGGGCTAGGCCCGTGCCGGAGTGGTTGGCGCCACGCCGACTGGTGCCAAAACCGGCGCTAACGGCCTTTGACGCCCGCCGCCCAGCATCGGGGCTGGCCGAATGGCCTTCGCCGGTTCGCACATGCGCCGGTGGAGACGTCAGCGGCCGTTGGCGCTGGTTTTGGTGCCAGTCGGCGTGCGTCTCTTCCGCCTCCGCCATGGTGGAGCCGGCGGAAGAAAAAGAGTGCCCCCACGGCAATGGCCCACCCGCCGATCGGTGATCCCGATCGCGGGCCAGGCCACCGTGGGGGCACCCCTGGGGTCCGATCGCCCCGCGCCCCCCCCAGGACCCCGGGGGCCCGCTCGCACCGCAAATCCCGCCATCACCAGAGATGCTCCAATTCACGCCGGCAGGAGAGGCCTGTCAGCGGCGGGACTTCGGCCCATTGCGGGTCGGAGAATCGCCGCGGTGGGCACGCCGATCGGCACAGCCTGATTCCCGCTCCCGCCGATTCCCGGGTGGCGGAGAATTCCAGCCACGGCGGGTGCGGGACTTACGTCGGCCCTGGGCGATCCCCTGACCCTGCGGGGGGTCAGAGAATTCCGGCCCCCATCCGGGCCCGGGGCCTTCCCCGCCTGCATCGCCCCCATACTCTCCATCATCTCCTTCAACCCAATGGGGGCCCCCAATCTCTGCAACAGCTCCTCGTCTACCCTGGGGAACTCCAACCCAGAAACTGCCGCATTCCATTGCCCCCCCACCCAACCCGACTGGGGAATCTGACTCATATAACCTCCTAGAAAACTGCTCAAACACCCCAATCACCGGGTCCAGCACCACCTTCCCATCCCGTCCTCCACTCTGCCAATCTCTCTCGCCGCCTCCTGTCTCCTAAGTTGGCGGGCCTGCATCCTGCTCACCTTCTCCCCGTACTCAAGCACTGCCCCCCGGCCCTCCGCAACTGCCCTACTACCATCCCCGTGGACACCATTCCAAACCCCATCTGGAGCTTCTGCTTGTCCCCAGCAACCCTGCCTCTGAGGCCTCCGAGTACGTCCTGTCCAGAACCTCTTCCACCATCCATGCCATCTCTGCACGTTCCGCCTTCTCCCTGTGTGCCCGAATCAAAATAAACTCCCTCCTAACTACCGTCTTGAGTGCCTCCCACAGCGTGGCAGCTGTGACACCCCCATATCATTGTGCTCCACTTTTCCCTGGTAGCCCTCACCCGCTCGCACACCTCCTCGTCCACCAGCCACCCCACAACCAACCTCCACTGCGGGCGCTGGACACGCCCCCCCCCCAACCTCCACTGCGGGTTCTGGGCACTCTCCCCCCCTCCCCCACCCCCACTCCCCACCCCCACAATCCACTTGCAAATCCAAACAGTGCGGTGTGTGGTCTGAGACCACAATCACCGAATACTCCGAGTCAACCACCCACACCAGCAACACCTTGTCCACTACAAAAAGGTCAATCCAGGAATACACCCAGTGCACATGGGAAAAATATGAAAATTCCTTTGCCCTTGGCCTCTAAAACCTCCATGGGTCAGCCTACGGCCATAATAGTCTGAAAAAAGGGGGGGGGGGCTGAAAAAAAAAACCTCCATGGGTCCACCCCGCACTATACCCGTTCTATCCATCCCTTCCCGAGCCTCGTCTGGTGCCCTATCTTTAAATGCACCTCTTATAAAAAAGTCACGTCCGCCTTCAGACTCCTCAGATGCGCAAACACAAGTGACTGTTTGACCGGCCCATTCAGCCCTCTCACATTCCACGTGACCAGCCTGGTGGGGGGGCTGCGGTCCTCTCCCCTCCCGATCAGCCACATCCCTTTTTGGGCCTGCCCCCGGCCCGTGTCACACGACCCTCCAGGCCAACCCTCGGATGTCTACCGTCATCGCTCCCTTTTGAACTGGGCCACCGCGACCACACCTTTGTCAGCACCCCCTCCCCCAAAACAAACAACAACCCCATCCCTGTCCTTCACCGACCACATGACCACCCCCCATTCTGCTCCCACCCAGCTAACATGGTAGGCCCTGCCCAAAGCCTCCCAACCACCCCCCAAACTCCTCCCCCGACTCCTCTCCCTGGCCCCCGTCCGCACTCCCTGGCCCCCGTCCGCAATCCATCAAGAAACAATGGAATGGAAAAAGATGCACTCACCCTTAATACTCCCCAAGCACCCCACCACCAAGCCCAACAAAACAACCAGACGGAGAATAAAAGCTCTCCAACAACCACCAAAAGGAAACACCTCCTCGCACCTCCTCAAAAGTTCATTGTCTTCCTTCTCCTGCCAGTCCATTCCGTCGCCTCCTCAGGCATCCCAAAATTGTACTCTTAAATCTGGAAAGTCACCCAGAGACGGGCCGGGTACAGGACTCCAAACTTCACCCCTTCTTGAAGAGTGAAGCCTTGACCCAGTTGAACCGGCCCTCCTCTTTGCCAGCTCTGTGCCCAGGTCTTGGTAAACCCGCAGCTCGTTCCCCTCCCAGGTGCACATCCTCTTCTGCCTCACCCACCGCAGAATCTTCTCCTTGTCCAAGAAGCGGTGCAGCCATACCACCATCGCCCTTGCCGGCTTGCCCGCCTGTGGCTCAGTCAACCTACACGGGCCGGTCAAAGGCCTCCTCCCCCATCAGCTTTTCCAACATCTAGGCCACATGCGTGCCAACCTCCGCTACTTCAATGCCTTCGGGCATTCCCACGATCTGCAGGTTTTGTCTTTTGTCTCCTGATCCTCCACCGTCTCCTTCTGCCTCTTTTGGGTCTCCCGCATCACCCCCATCTTGGCCGCCAATGAGGCGAGCTGCTCCTCGTGCTCTCCTACTGTCTCCTCCATTTTCTGGATCGCCTGGCCTCGGGACTCCAGCCTCTGCTCCACACGATCAATCCCTGCTTTGAGTGGCTCTACCACCTTGGCCAGGTCCTCCTGAGCTTCTCTTCCCTTCTCGCTGGCTGAACTTCTCATTGAAGAAGTCCACCAGTGGGCAGCACGGTGGTGCAGTGGTTAGCACTGCTGCCTCACGGTGCCAAGGTCCCAGGTTCGATCCTGACTCTGGGTCACTGTCCGTGTGGAGTTTGCACATTCTCCCCATGTTTGTGTGGGTCTCACTCCCACAACCCAAAGATGTGCAGGGTAAGTGGATTGGCCACCCTAAATTGCCCCTTAATTTGAAAAAATGAATTGGGTAGTCTAACTTTTAATAAAGAAAAAAAAGAGGTCCACCAGCTGCTCTGTTGACCACTGGGCGGGGAGGTCAGGCCCTTTGCCCTCCGCCATCTTGACCTTTGGCGCACGAAGATTCTCCTGCTCCACCAGCTCTCTTCTTCTCGACCCACTCCTGGTCCGTGGATCCATCCACCAGCCACACCAGAGGAGTCACATGTTCTCCTGGAACTCCTACACCTTTTTCAATCCAAAATTCCACCCTTCAAATGGGGAAAGGACCGAAAAAAATCCACCTCAAGCAGGAGCTCCCAAATGTGTAACCGTTCACTCCATAGCAGCCACCAAAAATCCCCAAATATATTTTCTCACTTCAACACAATGGTGAATAAAATATATTTTTCCACATAACACAACGGGTTCTGTCTATTTGTAAAGTGGATGAAGGAGGTAAGGGAGCAATTGAAGAGGAAGGGAAGGAGAAGGGAAGAGGGGAGAGGGATAACGGGAGGGAGGCAAGAGGAGTGGAGGGAGGGAGCGAGATGAGGAGGGAGGAAGTTTTTGACTTATCCACTGTTAATTTTACAAGCTCAATGTCCGAACACAGCAGCTGCCTGGTGATCTCGAATGGCCCTTGTGTCACCTGGGCTTGCACACCTGCACCAGGGGGTATGCCTGTATCAGGCTCCATATTACCTTCCTCCAGCTCGTCCATTTGTGGTGGCAAGACATCGTCCAGGTGAATGCTCAGTCCATGCTGAATGACAAAGTTGTGCAATGCGCAACACACTATAGAAATCTTTGTGATTGTGCATACTGTAACGTGCCCCCTGACCTTGATTCACCTGAGGAAGGAGCAGTGCTCTGAAAGCTAGTGTTTGAAACAAACATGTTGGACTTTAACCCGGTGTTGTAAGACTTCTTACTGTGCTCACCCCAGTCCAACGCCGGCATCTCCACATCCTGACCTGTCCAGACATCGAAAACGTGACTTCAAAAGACCAATGGTACCTGACGTGTTGCTACGTGCGCACGGTTTTATCATCCCTGTGTTTCATTGTTGGTCCTCCGGAATGGTGTCATAAGCCATGTTCCCAATGGCTTATCTCCCAGTAACCAGCCTTTAATTCCGGGTGGTGTTGTCATGGAACCGGTGCAACATTGAGCTTTGAAAGACAAATGAGCCATGGGCCATTTCCCCGGTTGTTTGCATTTACAATGAGGATCATCATCTGTGCAACACACACCATCATCACATTTTAAAAATGGAACTCCATCCCGTTGGTGAATTAAACAGTGTCATTTCTAGCTGCTTTCAATGCAATATGTGTTCCATCAACAGCCCTGATTGCTTTTGGGAAACCAGTAATGCTGTAGAAAGCGATGGATCTCTCCTTCATCTTCAGAGGGGTTGCGTCAAAAATAATGAGCTCTGAAGCCTTAGGATAAATTACATTCATTACTTTGTGAATTCAGATTCTCGCAGCATTCTGTGAAATGTTACATGTGTCACTAATGTCGCGTTAACAGTCGTGAGTTTTATCTTCACTGTTAAGGCACTGCGGCAATTAGAGTTCAGCTTCAGGTCTTCCTTCAACGTTTCACAAAGGCTTCCCATTGTTTCCTTGCTGGAGCGCAGTCTCCTGGCACACATCTCCTCTGACATCATTTCATATGATGTCCTTTGCCTGTACACTGTTACTCGGTGGGTAACTGATTTGCTGTCTCGCCAGGTGGAGATGATTCCTGACTCTTCTCATGGTCCCTGCACCTACATCAAAGCCTCATAAGAACTTCAAGGACTTTAAGAAGCCAAGCTATAAGTGTGATACGCCAGGAGAGGTGTAGCATGACTATGGGTTTTGAATCTGCACTGGATTCTGCAATACCTGTCAGAGAAATAGTTCATATTAATTTACAGAGGCTTGCATACATTAGCCTAAGGCATTAAACTTTGCTAAAGCATTTGAAGTAATCACAAAGGCTTGTGAGGATCAACATTACATCAGGGAGAGTCTTAAACAGCATAGCTTGAAATACATTGCAATATCCAAATGTACTTTGGCTCTGAATCAGCTGGGAGGACAGGCATGCTGACATTAGTGTCCTTGAAGGAGTCAATAGCCCCAGTATTGAACCCAGGATCATCCAAAACCAACTCCGCTCGGCCGCCCATATGCTTACGTTGTCGGAGTCCTGACTGCCAATGCAAATCTTCTTCACCTAGCTCAAGGAAGGCTCCGGAAGAGAAAGGAAGCACTGCAAAGGCACCCTGAAGGCTTACCTCTATAAATACAAGATAGACATCATGCCAGGGAGACTCTTGCACAGAAGAGACCTACTTGGAAGAACCTCCTGATTGAAGGGACACAATTTCTCCAGGGCACCCGACGGCAAGAGGCCCAGAAAAGGAGCCTGAGAAAGGAATATCAGTGATGTGGAGGCCAAGAACCCATCCCACCTGTCAAGTGTGCGGTCGAAGATGCGGCTCGAGGATTGGGCTCATCAGCTACGCAGGGAGCCACCAAACACGTGACCAGTAACACGGAATTTCTGAGGTGGACAATCATGCTCGTTAGCGAGTGAGCTGAAGATTACATACACTCCAAACTCACTTTAAAGTACTTTTTAATGGAATTAACAACCTCACGACAAACCAAAGTCAAAATAAGATATATTTATCTTTCACTTTATGTACATTTTAAACAAATTTATAAATATTAATATTATAAAACATTACCACACCAAGAAAATAGGGCTGGATTCTCCATTTAGGCGACTTAGTCCCCACGCCGGCGTGGAAACGGTGGTGTATTACACCAAGAAAACTGGTGCAAGACGGCCACTGATTCTCTGCTCGGCGGGGGGGGGGGGGGGGGGGGGGGGCTAGCAGCCAGGCAGCGTAGAGCTCCCAGCTTCGGCTGCCCATTCGGCCCAGAGCATTGCCGGTTCTATGGCCGCGCATGCGCACGGCAGCAGCCTGCAGCGGCCACGCTGTGCTTCAAGGCGGACACAGCCCATGGACCCGGACCGCTAAAATAGTCCCCCCCCCCCCCCATTGGCCGGCACGCATGCCCCGGACCGCCCCCCACACTGCCCCAGCCCCGAATAATGCCCCCCTGCCCGCGAATGGGCCCTGCCCCAACTGTGGCGGCACTGAACTGAGTCTGCAGCCGCCATGCTGAGCTCCTGATGGGTGAGACCACACGTGTCCAACGCAATCGGGAACTCGGCCGGTCAGGGACGGAGCACCGTGGGGCAGGCCTCAGGCAATGGCCTGAGGCCGTGGATACAGTGTGCGGCGTACTCCTAGAGTACCCCGCTTTTCAGGGGGCAGAGCATCACAAAAGCGGCGCGTTCGGCCTCGGGGATCGGAGATTCCAGCCTTTGGTCTCCAGTGTTTCCTGTCTCTGCTCGATGATTCTGGACCGAAAGAAATAGTGCAAATAAAAACACATAAAATCTCTGCTAAAATCGTGGCAAGCCGGCCAAGTTAGTCCTATCCTGAGCTCAGCGCAGGGCATCAAGAAAAGCAGGTGAAAAAAAAACAGCCCAGTAGTTTATGCATGGCGCACTTTCCATGCGTATGTTCCCTGTGTCGGGACTTCCTCATTGTCCTGACGCGCATGTGCAGCAGAGAATCTCTGCAAATGAAAAAATGGAACACAAGTTACAGGCCGTTGTCTCAGCAATCGTTTCATAGCCAATCACGACCGTCATACAACAGAAGTGACATCTCAGAATCCCAACAATGTCTCACGGATGAGTGAGCCCATCCAGCTTGGGTGACTGTTTGGAGTTTGCACTTTCTCCACGTGTCTGTGTGGGTTTCCTCTGGGTGCTCCGGTTTCCTTTTTTTTAAAATGTATTTTATTACAGACATGTTACACACACCCTGGGAAACATGCTTCCCTACAATCAACTATTCAGTCTGGACAGATTTTTCTTCTTTTTCACCACCCCCCCCCCACGGTGAACAGCCCCTCAAACACGGTCACAAACATCCCTACCTTTCCTCAAACCACCCTGAAGAGCCCCTTAACTCATACTTTATCTTCTCTAATCACAGGAAGTTGTACAGTTCACTCAACCAGGCCTTTACCCCCGGTGGCGATGCCGACAACCACTCCCGCAGAATTCGCCGCCGTGCAATCAGAGAGGCAAAGGCCACGACATCGGCCTTCCTCCTCTCTGTGAGCTCCGGCTTCTCTGAAACCCCAAATATCGCCACCAAAGGGTCTGGGTCCACCTCCTCCACGATCCTGGCTAAGGCGGCGAACACTCCTGCCCAGAATCGTCCCAATTTTTCGCAACCCCAAATCATGTGCACGTGATTCGCTGGCCCCCGCCCACACCTTTCACACACATCTGCTACCCCTGAAAGAACCCACTCATTCTCGCCCGAGTCATATGCACCCTGTGCACCACCTGAAACTGTATCAGGCTAATCCTTGCACATGAGGAGGTCCCGTTTACCCTATGCAGTGCCTCACTCCATGCTCCTTAATTGATCTACCCTCCCAAATCCACTTCCCATTTCTCCTTGATCTTCACCACCTGCTCACCTCCCTGCTCCCCCAGCCACTTAAATATATCTCCAATTCTTCTCTCTCCTTCCACATCCGGAAGCAGCAGTCACTCCAGCAGGGTGTATCCCAGTAACCTAAGGGAACCCCCTCCAGACCTTTCGCAAAAGTTCCTAACCTGCAGATACCTGAACTCACTCCCCCCCCCCCCCCCCCCCCCCCCCCGGCAGATCTACCCTCTCCCTTAGCTCCTCCAGACTGGCAAACCCTTCCTCCAAATACAGATCCCTCACCTTGACCAGCCCACTTCCCTCCACCTCCTGTATACACTGTCCATCTCCCCCGGCTCAAACCCATGATTCTCGCATAGCGGCATTAGCACCGACATCCCTTCCACCCTAAAATGTCTCCTCAACTGATTCCATATCTTCACTGTGGACTGCATCACCGGGCTCCTTGAATACCTATTCAGAGCCATTGACAATGCTGCCTTCACTATAGCCCTCAAACTAGACCCCTTACAAGATTCCTCCTCCATCCTAACCCGCTCTACCCCTTCTCCTTTCCACCACCGCCGCAACTTGTCCACATTCACCGCCCAATAATAATGAAGCAAGTTTGGCAAAGCCAACCCCCCTGCTGCCTCTCACAGTCCAAAGATATGCAGGTTAGGTGGATTGGCCAAGATAAAATTGACCCGGAAGTTGGGTGGGATTGTGTGGATAGGGTGGGGGAGTGGGCCTAGGTAGGGTAATCTTTCAGATGGTCAGTGCAGACTCGATGGGTCGAGTGGCCTCCTTCAGTACTGTCGGGATTCTATGGCTCTAGGTGTAGCAAAGTCCAAAGCCCCAAACACTAGTGGGAAGGGAAGGCTATCTTTGATGCACATGAATGAATAAAAGTACTTTGTCTTACTAACCTTGATGAGAATTGGCTAGTTTAGGCACTGCTGCACCCGCTCATCCACTGGAGCCACCATCAGGCAGCGGCCCTTTAAAGCAGCAGCTGCTGAAGCCTCGCACTTTCTCCTCCCCCACCGGCTCAGACACACACACACTCCCCCCACCCCAACATCCCCCGGAGTCTCCTGAAGGATGATCCCCCAAGCAAACAGACACACATATCAGGCGCTGACAAACAGTTGCCTTGGGTTCCACTCTCTGGCCGCTGGTGGCTCGGGTCTGCTCCCTGCTGATGGTTGTCGGCATTGTAGCATTCGCTGCTCCCAGTTGCAATCTTGCAGCAAATGGAACCCAAGGTTGGACGGAGCAAGTCACCTGCATGGGTCCTATCTCCGGGATCATGGCCTTGCTGCAGAGAATCAATCCCCCAACCCGCTGACACTGCACTCACTTCAAAGGCCTCGGGCAGCTGTCGGAGCCTCCTCCTGAACAGGCCGGCACCCAGAAACATGATGGTTGCTCAGCTCCTCACCTCATTACAGCTGGGCTTGGAATATCGACTAAAGAGCTGAACGCCAGGGGTGAGGTGAGAGTGACTGCCCTTGACATCAAGCCAACATTTGACCAAGTGTGGCATCAATGAGGCCTAGCAAAACTGGAGTCAAAGGAAATGAGTGAGGGCACTCTATACTGGTTTCACAAAGGAAGACTGTTGTTGGTGGTTGGAGGTCTGTCATCTCACCTCCTGGACTTTACTGCAAGTGTGCCTCAGGGGACTGTCTTAGGCCCAACCATCTGCAGCTGCTTTATCAATGGCCTTTCCTCCCTCAGATCAGAAATGGGGATGTTCGCTGATAATTACACAATGTTCAGCACCATTCAGAGACCGTCAGAGAACAGTCCATGTCCAAAAGCAATGATACCTGGACAATGTCCAGGCATTGGCTGACAAGTGGCAAGTAACATTCATGCCACACAAGTGCCAGGAAATGACCATCTCCAACAAGAGAGAATCTAACCATTTCCCCTTGACATTCAATGGCATTGCCATCACTGAATCCCCCACTATCAACATCCTGGGAGTTACTAATTGACCAGAAACTAAACTGGACTAGCCATATTAATACTGTGGCTACATGAACAGGCCAGAGGCTAAGAATCCTGCAGAGAGTAACTCACCTCCTGACTCCCCGAAGTCTGTCCACCATCTACAAGGCACAAGTCAGGAGTGTGATGGAATACTCTCCACTCGCCTGGATGAGTGCAGCTCCAATCAACACTCATGAAGCTCGACACCATCCACGACAAAGCAGCCCACTTGATTGATACATCATCCACAAACTGTCATTGGTTCAAAATCCTGGACCTCCCCGCTAACAGCACAGTGGGTGTACCTTCGCCACAAGGACTGCAGCGGTTCAAGAAGGCAGCTCACCACCACCTTCTGAAGGGTAATTACGGTTAGGCAATAAATGCTGGCCTGGCCAGCAATGCTCTCATCCCATGAATGAATAACAAAAAAGGTCACCATTCCATTATTCATGTAAATTCTTTTCTATTATGTGTGCGGGTTTACCTTAAACTTCTCAACGGGAGAAAACAGGCAACGGCATTTCTGAGTGCAGTACACATGTACAACCTGCGTCAGTTTACGTTTTATGTCATCACACTGACAAGTACACGATCAAATCACCGTTTTACAATGAATGGTGAGCTTCTATTATGAATTATTGTGATATTTTATTCGTTGCTTAAAATAATACTTAAAAATCACCTGGATTGCTTTCAATTATCACCAGGAGATTGATGCCAGCTCCAGTTTGGGTGGCACGGTGACGCCGTGGTTAGCACTGCTGCCTCACAGCACCAGGGACCTGGGATTAATTCCGGCCTTGGGTGACTTAATCTGTGTGGAGTTTGTGCGTTCTCCCCGTGTGTGCGAGGGTTTCCTCCGGGGGCTCCGGTTTCCTCCCACAGTCCAAAGATGTACAGGTTAGGTAGATTGGCCATGAACAGTTGCTCCTTAGTGTTCAGGGATGTGCAGGTTAGGATATGGGGTTACAGGGATGGGGGGACTGGGCATGGATACAGTGCTCATTCGAAGGGTCAGCGCAGACTTGATGGGCTGAATGGCCTCCTGCACTGTCAGGATTCTATGATATACCCAGCCATTTCTGGAAGGTTGGCAACCCAACAGTATGATCATGTCCCCTTCACCTTCCCACAGCCTGTTCTTCCTATCCCCCTCATTGAAACCACTATCTCTATCTCTCTTAGTTTCAACTGCACATATTCAACCATTTTATCCCCATCACTTGTTTACTCGGTTATCAGTTCACCCGTAAACCTCCATTCAGTCTCCCTCTTTCTGATACCTCCCCCACTCTAAGGCAGATGGCAAGAAGTTAGAAGCCAAGTCATCCTAATCAGTTTCCCTCCACTCCTCCCCTTTCCGATCTGTTTCCTCCTAGAGGCTTTGCTTGATTTCAAACTTCAACTCGTGCCTTTTAAAAAAAGTCATCACATGAGAACAAGGAAAGAATCACTGCTCTTTTTTCTTTACTTTGCATCTCTCTCACTCCTTCTGTCTCACGGGGATTAGAATTAAACGTCCTATCTCACAGTTGTAAACAAGTAACACCGGCCTTTGATCTTCAAAAACAAGTTTTTCTTCACTTGTAGAAAGGCTAACTGGCCCCTAAATTTGTTACGACCAGAAACCAGAACTGATGCCAGTGGAAGCCAATGGCAGCACATAGGGAAGGAGAAAGAACAAAATAAACATTTCTATTTAAAGTGTCTTTCAGAACTTCATGGCATCACAAAGCACTTTTACAGACAATAAAGTATTTTTGAAGTGTACATTTAGCATGTGGAATATGTGGCAGATAGAAAAGATGAGGAATGGGATTCGCCGTTCCTGCGGCTAAGTGCCGGCTCGAACGGAGAATCCGTGGGAAGTCAACGCGTAAAAATTGGCACGAACCTCTCAGTGATTCGGGTACCGGTGAGGGGCTAGCACCAGCGCCAGCCAAATCTCCCGCCTCCCACGCGGAAAACGGACGGAGAATGGCCAGGTCCCGGTCCTCACATGCGCATGGTTGACGACCTGCAGCGGTCACGCTGTGCAACATGGCACCGGTCGTGCGCGGACCCGACCTGCAAACTGAGACTGTCACATTTCAATTTTCCATGGGGAGTGGGGAGGGAGGGGAATGTAATGTCCTGTTGCTTGGGCCATGGGAGCAGGATCGGGATGGGGATTGAGGGCCTTAACACCTTGTTGCTTGTGGGAGCTTCCTGCGTGCAAAGCTCCTACTGTATCTCCTACACCACACCTGAGGTCTGGGTTCAATCCCCGGCACCTCCACAGATTTGGGGGCCGGTTTCACTCAGTTGGGTAGACAGCTGATTTGTGATACATAGCGAGACCAAGCGCGGGTTCAATCCCCGTACCGGCTGAGGTTATTGATGAAGGCCGGGCCTTCTCAACCTTGTCTCTCGCCTGAGGTGTGGTGATCCGTCAGGTTAAAATCACCACCCGTCAGCTCTGCCCCACAAAGGGAAAGCAGCCTTTGGTAGTCTGGGACCATGGTGACTTCACACTTGCACACTACACCAGTGGCTACGAGCACACTTTGGCAATTCCTGTAATTCCTGTTTAATGCAAAGTCTTTCCTGCTCCTCCCAGCTTTGAAGAGAGGTTTAGAAGCTGACGGGCTATTTTTTGTGACCAATCTTGAATTGGAAACCTGCTGGTTCAAGTTGCACTCTGTGAGTTCTGAGCATAATGTGGGCTAACAGAGCAGTAACTGTGGGAATGTTTATGTGGGTCTTTTTTAAACTGAAGCATTAAAACCTGATGTCCATCAGCCTGAATGCAGAGGACCCCATGGCACTATTCTTAAAGAACAGGAACATTCGCCCTGGCCAACAGCTTTCCCTCCGCTCTGAGAAGATTAGGCAGAGCTCTTTTACCTCAGGACTGTTTGTGGAACCTTGCTGTGCACAAATTGGCTGATCTGTTCGTCTCCATGACAACAGTGACTATTTTAATTGATGGGATGTGAGGTGCTGCAGGGTGTTTTGAGGCAGCATTCAGCCCACCCCTCACACTGAGGCCCTTGGATAAAATACCTTGGCTTTGCCAGCCTCAACTGCAAACCCAGCCGCGGCAAAATTAAACTTGCAGCCAGTTACTGTTGGCAATAAAGGTGGGATGCCCGCACGTTTCTGTGACAACGCGGTTCAGGGCAGTCTGGGCTGGTCACCAGCTTCAATCCGCTTTGCGGCGCCTGCCCGCACTGTCGTGGAAAAGACGCCAACGGTGTGGGGAGAGGCGGCTTTGCTTTCCGGCAGGATGGCGGAGTCGCTGCTGTGTGAGGAGACGGGGTGCAGGTGAGGGGATTGAGAGATAGTGAGGACCCCCGGGGGGGGAGGATTATCCCCGGCGGGGCGGGGGTCTGAGCCCAGTCCTGGAGGGGGAGGCGAACCTGTGGTTGTTATAGGGAAAGTTCCATATTTTCGGGGGGGGGGGGGGGGGGGGGGTGACGACCATGTGGTTGCTATGGGGAGGGTGACCATGTGGTTGCTATGGGGAGGGGACCATGTGGTTGCTATTGGAGAGGGGGTCATGTAGTTGCTATGGGGAAGGTACATGTGGTCGCTATGGCGAGGGGACCATTGGGTTGCTATGGAGAGGGGTCATGTGGTTGCTATGGAAAGGGGATCATGTGGTTGCTATGGGGAGGGGACCATGTGGTTGCTGTGGGGAGGGGACCATGTGGTTGCTGTGGGGAGAGGACCATGTGGTTGCTGATGGGGAGGGGTCCATCTGGTTGCTGATGGGGAGGGGTCCATCTGGTTGCTGAGATGAAGACCTATTGTTGCTATGGGTCAATGAGGTTCTGATGGAGGGGGCCCATGTTGCTATGGGTCAATGTGATTGCTATGGGGAGGGGTGTATATCGTCACGATGGATAATGTTGGGGTTACAACTACTCCAGTTTTAAGAACATAAGAAATAGTAGCAGGAATAGACCATAGGGCCTGCTGAACCGGCTCAGACATTCAATACGATCATATCTTTCTTCAGTTTCAACTCCACTTTGTCATCTGCTCCCCATATCCCTTGATTTCCTGGGAGACCAAAAATCTGTCATCTCAGCTGTAAATATATTCAGAGCATCCACAGGGCATCTGGTGTAGGGAATTTCAAAAATTCACAACCCTTTGAAAAAAGAAATTTCTCCTCAAGAACCCAGAGAATATTGGGAAATTGTAATCTCTGCATCAACGATCTCTTCAGCTACCTCTTTTAGAAGCCTAGGATATAGGCCATCAGGTCCTCGGGTTTGTTAGCTTTTAGTCTCTCAAGTTTCTCTGCTTTATTTCTCCTGTTATTTAATCACTTTAAGTTCCTCACTTGTATCAGCTCCTCGGATACCCTGTATTTCTGGTATGTTGTTTGAATCTTCTACTGAGAAGACAGTCAAAATATTTGTTCAGTACCTCCTCATTCCCCCTGGTAATTTCTCCTCTGAGCCTCTAAGAGACTATGGTTTACCCAATGGCTGCTGATGGTCTCTCTCACACAGTGTGTACTCATCCCACTGCCCTGCATCTTCCACTGCTTCAAATATTTATTAGAATTGCCTTTAAAAAGTGCAACACTTTCTACCTCAATCAGTGCCTGCGAAGGCCCTCTGAGTAAATAAATCTTTCTCCTTGTTCTTGGTGATTGGTGAGTTTTTTTGTCTGGGAGACAAGTTTAATCCTGACACACTATCACGATGCTGTGTGTGATTGGCTGGTGGAATCTTGCAATTCTCTCAATGTCCAGTTTTGGTCCACTAGCAGCTCAGTGTGGAGTTGCTGTGATTAATGAAGTGCGTTTCTTTATCAGTGAATCTTTAATCACCTGAACTTGAAACAGGCCAGAGGTGGGAGGAGGCTTTTCCTTGTAATGTGTGGCTTCAAAGACACCTAAGGGAGTGCTGCACAGTTGAAGGTACCAACGTTTGTTTTTTTAAATAAATTTAGAGTGCCCAATTCATTTTTTTCCAATTAAGGGGCAATTTAGCGTGACCAATCCACCTAACATGCACATTTTTGGGTTGTGGGGACGAAACCCACGCAAACATGGGGAGAATGTGCAAACTCCACACAGACCGTGACCCGGAGCCGGGATCAAACCTGGGACCACGGTGCCGTGAGGCCACAGTGCTAACCCACTGCATCACCGTGCTGCCTACCAATGTTTGGTTGAATGTTAAACCAAAGCCCTGTTTTGCCTTCTCGGGTGGATCTAAAAGATCCCAGGCACTATCTTGAAGGAAAGCCAGTGGCTTTCTCCCATGGCCAATATGTGGCCTTCATTTAGCATCCCAAAAACAGATTATCTGGTCATTGTCACATTGTCACAAATTGGCATTCTCTACGTTACAACAGTGACTGCACTTCCGACATATTGTTGGTTGGAAAGCTTTTGTGAATTCTGAGGTAGCGTAAGTTGCTAAATGCAAGTTTTGCTTTATCATTTCTGACCGCGTTGTCAAACCCGAGTTCTATTCCTTGTCCACAGGGTGAGTTCTGTCCTTAACCGTGATGTGAAGCAATTTGGAAAGAAGTTCTTGTTTGACCGTAATGAGGAGACCTGCTGGAACTCCGATCAGGTAATAACTGCGGATGGATTGGGAAGAGCTGGGATCCCAGGGAACTATTTTATAACTGCCTCACTGAACTCATTTCTTCCAATCATGACTCCATACTCTCTTCTCTTGTCCAATCCCTTCCCACCTACATTGCGATTGCTCCGATGCCCTACATCATATCAACAACTTCCAGTTCCCTGGCCCTAACCAGCCCCAACTCTACTATGGATGCCCAATCCCTCTATACCTCCATTCCCCACCAGGATGGTCTGAGGGCTCTTCCCTTCTTCCGTCTGCCCTACCTTGTTCTCTCACTGAACCATTTCTCCTTTAATTTGTCTCACTTCCTCCAAACGAAAGGCAGGCTATGGGTTCCCGTTTTACCTGTCGCTTTATTGAGTATGTGGAACATTCCATGCTCCAGTCCTACGCCAACCCCTTCCCGCAACTCTTTTATCGATCCATCGGCGATTGTTTCAGTGCCGCTTTATGTTCCCGCCTGGACCTGGAAAAAGTTATAAATTTCGCTTCCAATTTCCACCCTTCTATCACCTGTTTTGCAGAACACCTTTGGTCCGTCCACAAGCAGGACCAAGACCTTCGTGCCGCTTGCCATTTGATCTCCGACACTTCCCTTCCTTGACCTCTCTATCTCTGTTTCTGGGGATAGATGGTCCACTAGTATCCACTAGCTACCTCGACTACATTTCTTCACAACTCGGATCCTGTAAGGACTCCATCCCATTCTCCCCGTTCCTTCGCCTCCATTGCATCTGTTCCAATGATGCCACTTTCCAAAACAGTGCTGATGACCTGTCTCCCTTCTTCCTTAATTGGGGGTTCTCGCCCACTGTGGTCGACAGGGCTCGCAACCGTATCCAACCCGTCTCCCGCACCTCTGCTCTCATCCCTTCCCCTCCCTCCCAAAACCAGCATAGGGTCCCCCTTGTCCTCACTTTTCACCCCACCAGCCTCTGCCTACAAAGAATCATCCTCCAACTCCAGCATGATGCCGCCACCAAATACATTTTCCATCACTCCTGTCAGCATTCCGCAGCGACCGTACTCTCTGCGATACCCTATTCACCCCTCCATCACCCCTAATACCTTGGCCTCTTCCCACAGCACCTTCCCGTGCAATAGCAGAAGGTGCAACACCTGCCCCTTTACCTCCTCCCTGCTCACCAACCAAGGGCCTAAACAATCTTTTCAGGTGAATCAGCCCTTGAGTGCACCTCCTTCAATCTGGTCTATTGCATTTGCTACTCCCAATGCGGTATACTCTACATTGGAGAGACTAAATGCAGACCGTTTTGCAGAACACCTTTGGTCCGTCCGCGAGCAGGACCCAGACCTTCCTGCAGATGCCATTTCAACTCACCGTCCTGCTCTCACATCCACAAGTGCATCCTGTTGTAACGTAAGAAACACAGCAACCAATTTGCAAACAGCAATCTACCCTTTGGGGGGCCAAAAGGTAAGGGGACCAAAAACCATTTCCTCCATTTTTGTCAGCAGCAAACAAGGTAAGAGAAAATGGTGGGTCGCGCAGATCGGCCGGCGTGGGTCGCGATGATTGGCCGGTTGGTAAAAATGGGTCCCCGGGAAAAAAGTTTGAAGAACACTGCTGTAGGCTATGATTTGAGAACCAAGGAGAGATGGAACATCCAAGACTGTTGAAGGCGACACATTTATTCGAAGCAGCACTCCCCTCGGTTCCGTACTTCGCTTCATTTTGCAGATTTATTACATCGAGCAGTAGCTTTGGCTCAGTCGGTCGCACTCTCACCTCTCAGCCAAGAGGTCATGGATTCAAGTCTCATCCCCGAAGCTTGAGCACAGAAATCAAGGTTGTGATGCTGAGGGAGTAGCTGCACTGTTTGAGGTGTCACCATTTGGAAGCGATGTTAAGCTGAGGTCCTGTCCGCCCTCTTGGATGGATGTAAAAGATCCCGTGGCAATGTTGGAAGAGTAGTGTTTTGTCCAGCATTTATTACTCGATACATATAACTATATAACTAAAAACAAATAATCTGGTGATTATTACATTGCTGTTTGTGAGGACAGGCTGTATCCAAATTGGTTGTGAATCTTTCTTGCATCACAACACTTCAAAACTATTTAATTAGCTCTGAAGGGCTTTGCGATGTCCCGAGGACTTGAAAGACCTTGTAGAAATGGCAGTCTTTTTTTAATTGATGTGATTCTGATTTTTCTTTCTCCACTGCTCTGAGATATTCGTTTCTCTTGCTCTTTGAGTCTCGGCCTGTTGTGCATTATTGTTTTTTATTACCAGGGCATGTGCAAATGTGTGCTCTTTTTGTTCCATCACTAGCTCCATCTCTGCATTTTCAGTGATCGTTTCTGTGTTTTACCCACACCAATCCTTAGGGTTCCTCCCAGTGGGTGATGCTCGAGTTCCCTCAGACAGTAAAGGTGACTGAATTACAGCTCCAGTTCCAAGGTGGATTCACAGGCAGAACATGCAGACTTGAAGGTAAATTCAGGCTGAAACTTCTTAAAATTAATTTACAGGTTGTGTGCGTCACTGGCTGGGCCAGCATCTACTGCTCACGTCCCAGCTGCCCTTGAGAAAGTGGTGATGAGCTGCCTTCTTGAACCGCTGCAGTTCCTGCGATGTCGGTACATGCAGTGCTGTTAGGCAGCGAGTTCCAGGATTCTGACCCCAATCATAGTCATTTCCAGTCTCATGAATTTCAGCATCTCAGTCAGGCCTGACTCTACCATCAGCTGATGGCCTCAAATCACAGCATGAGTCACTGGCCACAAGAGTGGGAGAAGTGTCACCTGTTTACTTTTTCCCTCAAGCCACCTGGCTCTGTATCCCAGAGTTTTTGAGACTAAGGAGATTCAGCAGTGAATTTGCACAAATTCCAACAAACAGCAATGTGATAATCACCAGATTATCTGTTTCTTTGTGTTGTTGATTGGGGTGGATTCCCCTGCTCTTTTTCAAAATAGAGCCATGAGATCTTTTACCTCCACCTGAGAAGGCAGGTGGGAGCTTGGTTTAACCTTTCATCTGAAAGACTACATCTCCAGCACGCTGGCACAGTGGTTAGAACTGCTGCCTCAGCTCCAGGGACCCAGGTTCAATCTGGCTTCGGGTAACTGTCTGTGTGGAGTTTGCACTTTCTTCCCGTGTCTGCGTGGGTTACCTCCGGGTGCTCCGGTTTCCTCCCACAGTCCAAAGATGTGCAGGTTAGGTGGATTGACTGTGCTAAAATACCCCTAAGTGTCCAGTCCAAAAGGTTACGTGGGGTTACTGGGTTATAGGTGGAGGCAAGGGCTTAAGTAGGGTGCTCTTTCACTGTCCGTGTGGAGTTTGCACGTTCTCCCTGTGCTTGAGTGGGGTTCGTCCCCACAACCCAAAGATGTGCAGGGTAGGTGGATTGACCACGCTAAATTGGCCCTTAATTGGAAAAAATGAATAAAAAGTAGGGTGCTCTTTCCAAGGGCTGGTGTAGACTCGATGGGCTGAATGACCTCCTTCTGCACTGTACATTTTATGATGAAAGTGCAATGCTTCCGCAAGACTGTAATTACTGTGAATGCTGGAATTTGAAATAAAAACAGAAAATGCTGGACAATCTCAGCAGGTCTGACAGCCTCTGTGGAGAGAGAAGGGAGCTAATGTTTCAAGTCTGGATGACTCTTTGTCAAAGCTCCTCCAGATTGTACTGGAGTGTCAGCCTTAGCTTTTGTTTATACCACAAGCTCAACCGCATTCCAGTTTGGCATGGTTTTACTCGTATTGCAATTAACTTCATGATTAAATTTATATATCTTGTTTCTTAGGTGGCAGAAAGGGAGCCAGTTTGGTGGAGATAGCCGACTTCTACCCTGAAGACACAAACCGCCTGCAGATATCCTTTAGAGTCTTGGAGGCAGCAGTAGGTGATTTAGCAACACAGTTAATTTTTATTATCTTTTGTGTGAGGGCTGTGGTGATATGCATCACTTTAGATACACAAGGGGTTAATGTAAGTACACGTAGATTAGCTAGACACTAGAGGGAGCACCAGAGACATGACACAGAGACACTCAACCAATAGGTCAGTAAGCTAGGACACGACCAAAGGGCATTCACGATACACACAAGAGGTGACACTACCACAGGGGGGCATTACACCAACCCATATATAAAGGACACAGCACACATGATCTTCCTCTTTCCAGTGGAAACACTCAGTGAGTACAGACACAGGGTTGATTCAATATCACACCCACCACATGGATTGTAGCAGACTGGTTTGTCAGTCTGAGTAGCTATAGAAGGATTAACAGTAGTGGCGAACCCGAGTAGGAGAGTAAATAGTTCAATAAACGTGTTGAAGTTATCTCCACGTCTGAACCTTCCTTTGTCAAGTGCACATCAAGGAATGCCACATTCTATGCTACACCAAGAGCATAACAAGACAAGGGCCGGGGTTTCCATTGGGGGAATGCGTTCCTCCATCCCTCAGTTCTGTCACGAGGTGAGATTTCTTGTGAATGTGCAGAGCAACGTATGAAATTGGATCTAGCATGGGTCATACAGTCCCTCGAATCTGCTCCAACATTCAGAAAGATCATAACTGATCTTCTCCCTCAAGTTAACCTACCCAGGCATTCCCAATATCCTTTAGTACCAAAACTCAACCTTGAACACACTCAATGCCTGAGTATCCACAGCTCATAGAACTCCTGCAGTGCAGAAGGAGCCATATGGCCCATCAAGTCTGCACCGACCCTCCGAAAGAGCATCCCACCTAGGCCCACTCACCCGCCCCTCCCCGTGCCCCCACCTAACCTTTGGGCAGTAAGGGGCAATTTAGCATAACCAATCCACCTAACCTGCAAACTTCACACACAGTCATACACGGCCAGAATTGAACCCGTCCCTGCCGCTGTGAGGCGTTAGTGCTAACCAATGTGCCACCTTTATCCCAGCTGTTTGGGATAAAGAGTTCTAGACATTCAGAAGCCTCTGAGTAAACAAATTTCTCCTTCAGTCTGAATGTGGGCCGTGTGGGTGAGTTTAAAACATCGAATAGTGATAAGATTGCTTTCTAATGAATGAATGTTTACATTTGTGGATCCCGGCAGGTACTTTGCTAAATTATTCTTCGTCAAATAATTGTGTTCTTCTTCCTTAACTGCAACTCACAGATTCTCCATCCACGAGGAATCCATCGCTGATAAATTAAAAATAATTTTTGAGAAAAGCACAGACTTCTTTGGAAGAATTATTATCTATCATCTTGACGTTCTTGGTGAAAAAGTGTTGTAACAAATGTGATTACGCTCACGTTCTGGAGAAGTAGGAACCAACTGGAGTTGGGGTTTCCCAGTCACACTTTCGGTGGCTGGTGAGATATAAACTCGAGCGTGATGCCTACTTTTTTGCTGATTCGGACTGAAACTTACCTTGGATCAGTGAGAAGAGGAGGAATTACTTTATATTTGACAAAGATACAAGAAAAATGGTCGAATTAATGGTGTTTGGAATGTTGGCTGGATAACTCATTGATGTTTCTCCATGGTACAGAACAAGGCAGTGGGATTTCTTGTATATCTTTTGAACAGATTTAATTGCTCCTTATTGACCAAAGAGTTAATTTGTTTATAACCTTTCCTCGTAGTTTAGTTCCCTGGCACTTCTCTGAATCTATTGGCCATTCTCATTTTAGCTACTTAGCTCACAATATATTCTGCTGGTGAAGTCAAGCTTCTCTCTTTTAAGACTTGTATTTGTAGAGACATATCCTCGGATCAGTTAGAGACTGATTGCTACCAGGCACATTCAGAGGTCAGCTAGAGACTGAATTGTTCCGAGGCATACCAAGGGGTAAGAGGTTTTGTGGTGCAGTAGGTAGTATCTTTGCTCTCTGCCAGAAACTCCGGGTTCGAGTCGCACCCCAAGATGGCCAAGGAAGGTGCGTTCAAAAGGCTGTCAAACATCTTGCATGTGTTAACCTGCAAATCCTTCAAACACGCCAATGGATGGTCGTAAGAGTATGAGAGACTCCTGACCAGCCTAACTCTCAGCTGAGTTAGAAGATTATGGGTTTAAGCCTCACTCCAGGATGTAGGCAACACATTCTAGGCTGCCACTTGGGTACAGAACTGAGGAACCGCTGATTTGTTAGAGGAGCCGTCTTTCGGATGCAGTATTAAACTGAGAGCCCGTTTTCTTGCTCAGGTGGCCACCAGTAATCCTATGGCAGTACTCCAAGAGGAACAGGAGGAGTATCAAGCCCTTGACCAACAACATTAAAAACTGATCAAGCATTATCTTGTTTGTGTGATCTTGCTGTGCACAAATTGGCTGCTACATTTGCCTGTGAGACAACAATGGCTGTGAATTGCTTTGAAATGTCCTGGCACCATGAAAGGTGCCAGAATGGTTGCGGTAACATCGTGGTCATGTTATTGGGCCAGTAATCTAGCGACGTGAGTTCAAATCCCACAACAGCAGAAATTCAATAAAATCTGGAATAAAACGATAGCAGCAGTAACGGTAATTATGAGAATATCAGACTGAAGCAAAAATCCACTGTGGTTCATTAATGTCTTGTAGGAAAGAAACCTGATGCCCTTTTCCTGGCTGAGCTGCATGTGCCCTCTGAATTGACCGGGCAAGACACCCAGTTGTGATCAAGGATGTACAATAAACACTGGGCTTGCCAGCGAAGCCCGCATGCCATGAATGAATAAAACAAACAAATCTTCCTTTGACCTGGTGATACTTGACTGGAAACCATTGCAGTCATGAGATGGAGAGGTATCTGGAAAAAAATCCACTTTTATTATATTAAAAAGATAAACTTCTAAATGTCTTGTTTACATTTTGGAGATCTGCAAGCAACCAACTCCCAAACAAACCGCGGACTGACTGGCGCAGTTTAGTCCGATGCCAGCCCCAGTTTAAAGAGCAGTTTTCCGTAACAGTTACAATTACATTAGTGACCAGTCCACCAGTTTGGTTGCCATTCATTTCATTAGAAACCATCTCCAGCTGTTTCCTGTGATTTTTGTAGGCCTGTAGCGTGTCGACTTCATCTTGCATATCAGATAGGGTACAGTAGGCCTCAAAAGCCTCCACTGCTCTCGATGCAGAGTTCAGGTAGGTTGTGAGGTAAAAGGACAGCCTTGACTAGTTTTTACTTACTGGCCCTGCTGATCCAAGGCTGGTTCCATTGCTTTGTGCCTTTTGTTCACTCCTTGTTGCTCTGAAGCAGCTTCAGCACATGGTTTTCAATAGCTTGTTGGACTAAAATACAAATAATTAATGTGAAATGGAAGTTTTTTAAAACACGCACAAGAACACTAATTATCCTGGGATGTGCTCAGTCCTTTACAGTGTGCAAGACAATAGATTTTTGAACACAAAATCGAGGGATGGGTTGGGAACGTGGAGCTTAATGGATGACAGAGCGAGCTCAAGCAGCCAAATGGTGTACTCCTGCTCCTATTTCTTGCATTACATTTTTGCTTTAACTTCTCCCGCCTTCCCTCCTCCCTTCCTTAGAATATTGACACCAAGAAAACAAGTAGGCCATTCAGACCCTCGAGATTCAATTAGATCTGTCTTAACTACATTCACCTGTCTTGCTTCCATAATCATTAATACCCTTGTCAATGTTTTGACATTTTCCAATTGACCCCTGGCCACAACAGCACGTTGGGGGAGGAGAGTTTTGGCCAAGCGAGCAACATATGCTCACATTGGACTCCAGTCTCTGTGTTGCCCTCGGGGGATTCACATAAATCATCAAATTCATTATGTGTAAATCTTAGCATTTGATGCCAGTTATTCAATTATGACCACCTCAGCTTAGCCTTAAATTGCCCACATCACTTTCAAAACTGGATAGCAACCAGTTGAAGAGGCCCTGGTTGATTCTCTCCTCGTTTTGTTTGGCCTTGACCTATTAGTTATGTTAGAATCCCAGACAAGAACCCAAATATTTTCAATTTTGTAAAACCGAGGAACTGTTACTGCACCCCAGGAGTGATAACACTGACCCATAGGTATCTTTTATGTTAAAACAAAAGTTAATTTAAGCATAGAAAATTAACCACATTAGCAACAAAGAAATAGCTTTATGGTTAACATTTATACAGTTCTTAAGTGAAAGAGTAAACCTTGACTTACTTCCTAAATGTGCCGCTGTTTCCAATTAAACAAACCAATATATTTCAAATACCACTCATGCATAAAGTTAACAACCAGGGTTCTACTTGCTTTCCTCTGTGCAGAATCTTTGGAGAGAGAACCATTCAGAAGCAAACTAAACACTCCTGTTCAGATGAGAGTTCTAGGACCAACTGACTTTTCAGACAGCCCTGGCTTCTCCCATTAACTACATCATTGTACCCAAAGCATAAGGCATTATTTTGTCTCTTGACTTGTTTAGCCAGGACCAAACACAATACCCCTCAAATTATCTACACCCCAGGGGTCCTTCAAATGTAAACAATATTCCATTAGCCAGATATCTGTAAACAAATAAATAGTTCTCGAGATCTATTAGCAGAACACTTCACCTTCACCTACAAATCAATGATAACTTCATTTTAACGACATCTTAATCACAGATCCAGCAGTCATACTGTCTGTATGTATCTTAACTCAGGTTTTAATAACATTACTGAAACCATTTAAAATACGACAATTTCTTAAATTCATCACAGTTATCACTTGAGCCATTAGTGGGGCGTGTCCCAGTTGAAAGAAAAGTAGGGAAACCCTGAAACTATCAGATCAAACCACCACAAATGTAGTCTCTAGCTGCAAGACAATGGGTGACTGCATGTAGAACATGAGTTTGGGTCTTCCAGAAGAGAGGGAAGAAAATTGAGTAGGGAAAAAGAGGATGTCATGGAACTAAAAGGAATGATGAAAACTTGCCTTTTTTATAGCCCAGAGCTACAGCCAGATCCATAGGACTGTAACCGGAGTCTGCCTCCATTGTTAAATCTGCACCTTTGGCTGTTGAAAAAGAGAAACTGCCATTAAACTCAAGAGCTAAATAAATCTGCACTTTTGGCATAAGACCCACGAGGAGTAAGTTTGCTGAAGTCTATTTGTTTTGGCACAATGGTTAGCACTGATGCCTCATAGCGCCACACACCCGGGTTCAATTCTGGTCTTGGGTGACTGGAGTTAGCACTTTCTCCCTGTGCCTGCGTGGATTTCCTCCAGGTGCTCCAGTATCCATCCACAGTCCAAAAATGTGCAGGTTAGGTGGATTGGCCATGCTAAATTGTCCCTTAGTGTCCAGGGATGTGTAGATTATGTGGGGTGGGCCTAGGCAGGGAGCTCTTTCAGACTCGATGGGCTGAATGGCTTCCTTCTGCGCTATGGAAATTGTATAATTCTGTTCAGGATGAATTTATCAAATTAAGATTCTGAAGGGAATTGACATTAATTTCTATGCTGAAGGGTTTAAATACAAAGTGTGGTAGCGTTATGGAATATATTACCAGGGATCTTGATTGAAGCGGGGCAGGATAAAAAGGATCAGGAGAAAGTTAGAAACCAACGAGAAAATGCTGGAAAATCTCAGTAGGTCTGGCAGCATCTGTAGGGAGAGAAAAGAGCTAACGTTAAGTCCGGATCTAAGCTTTGACAAAGAGTCATCTGGACTTGAAACGTTAGCTCTTTTCTCTCCCTACAGATGTTGCCAGATCAGCTGAGATTTTCCAGCATTTTCTCGTTGGTTTCAGATTCCAGTATCCGCAGTAATTTGCTTTTATCGAGGAGAAAGTTTGATGTGTTTCTGGAGAAACATATTGAGGGACCTGGGGAGCGACTCCCTCCATAAATCACGACTAGTACAAAACTCTACAACACATCCTGTCCAACATATTCAATTCAAAAGCCTTGTCCTTTATGGCCTCCCCCACGCTGTAAAAACAGCCTTTCCCTTCCTAAAGTACCGTTGTCAACTCTACTCAGATGTATTTCTGGAGGTGTCACCACATTACCCCGGAGAAGGCCATTTGGCCCCTTGAGCCTGTTCCACCATTTGATAAGATCATAGCTGATCCGATTTTGGCCTCAACGTCATTGTCCCAGTTGCTCCCCATAACCCTCAACTCTCTCGCTGATCAAAAATCTATTTAACTCAGCCTCCACTCCTCTCTGTGGAAACATCCTGTCATTCTCCAACCTGTTAAGTCCCCTCAGAAGCTTATACAATTCAATAAGATCACCTCTAATTCTTCGAAGTTCCAATGGATGTAGGCCTTCACGTACCCAAATCCTTCTGTGGATTCTCATGCCTCTTGACAACCTGCCTTTAACGGCCCTGCCCCCACACTCCTTCAATTGGTTGTCTAATGTCCATCCTCACAGTGCCTCGCCTTCCCATGGCCAATGAGAAAGTGAATAGACTCTTCCTTAGCCAAATGACTGACAGTCAAGAAACATACAAATAGGCATTTTTCTGACATTAATTTTAAAAAACAAATACCCCTCTGATTTTTTTTCTTCTGGGTCTTGCTCAGAGCGGTGACCAACAGATGAATTGGAAATTCCAAGACAACCCAGAGTTCCCTTTCCCAAACACTCCCTTCCTCCAAATCCAGGCTTCTCTGCCTGCACTTACCCTTTTCCTTTCCCCACCCATGTGTGACAAGCTTCAAGCACCTTGGACTGACCCTCTGGCTCTCATTGCGTACATGGTCCTGAAAATGAGTCCTTTTCAAGTAAATACATAGAACATAGAACAGTACAGCACAGAACAGGCCCTTCGGCCCTCAATGTTGTGCCGAGCCATGATCACCCCACTCAAACCCACGTATCCACACTATACCCGTAACCCAACAACCCCCCCCTTAACCTTACTTTTATTAGGACACTACGGGCAATTTATCATGGCCAATCCACCTAACCCGCACATCTTTGGACTGTGGGAGGAAACCGGAGCACCCGGAGGAAACCCACGCACACAGGGGGAGGACGTGCAGACTCCACACAGACAGTGACCCAGCCGGGAATCGAACCTGGGACCCTGGAGCTGTGAAGCATTTATGCTAACCACCATGCTACCCTGCTGCCCATGTTTCCTGTTGCTTTTTAAAAGTTACCATGAAATCAGATTCCATCATCCTTTCAGTTAGAATGTTACAGATCATAACAATCCTCCCACTGAAGGCATTGCTCCACATTACCCAGCTATCTGACATCTTTGACCTCTGTTTCTCCCTACTTGGTCTGGTGGAACCTCTCATAATTTTGAATATCTCTAACAGGTCAAATTTTAACCTTCTCTGCTCTAAGAACAATCTCAGCATCTCTAAACTCTTCATGTAACTGAACTCCATGCGAGTAAACTTCCTCTGTACCCTCTCCTGGGCTTTGAAATGTGGTCCCCAGAATTGTACACAATACTCCAGCTGGGGCCCCAACAGAGGCTTTGGAAAGGTTTAGTATGACTTCCTGGTTTTTATATATAATGCTCCTATTTCCAAAGCCAAGGATACACTTTCTTTACAGACATTTATTTGATTATCAATTGGGCCGGCCACCTTCGAGGATTCTCTCTGCTCTTGCGCGCGTGCGCACACCCCCGCACCCCATAAAATTGTACAATTAGACTATATTGTCCTTGTCGTTTCTCCTGAATCAAGTCCCACTCCAGGGCTTGAACACGAAAGTCAAGGTTGATACTCCAGTACAGTGCTGAGGGAGAACTACCCTGTCAAAGGTGCCATCTCTTGGATGAGATGTTAAACCGAGCCCCTATCTGCTTGGTCGGGTGGACATAGAAAATCCCACAGTCCTATTTCAAAGAAGAACAACCTTTGGTGTCTTGGCCAATATATATCCTTCAATCAAAATCACCAAAAGCAGATTATCGGATCATTACCACTTCACGTTGTTGTATGCGAGAGCTTGCTGCAGTGCGCAAATTGGCTGCCATGTTTCCGAAATGACAAGACTGACCACACTTCAAAAGAAAAAGTACTTCATTGGCTGTAAAGCACTTTGAGGTGTCCAGGTGAGATTTTCCAGTCATGAAAAGTACTATATAAACGGAAGTCTTTTATTAAAAAGTGTATCCATTCATTCTTATCTGCCCAGTTCAGCAGGATGTCCATGACATCCTGAAGTCTGCTACTACCCCGTTCGCTATTTTCTACGTTGCCAAGTTTGTATCATCCGCAGGCTTTGAAACTGCATTATCTAACCTGACAACATCTGTTGCTGCCATTAGCTGCAATTACTTTTGAAGTCCCATCTCTGTTTTCTCTGCAGCCACTTTGCACTCAAAGATTCCACAAACAGTAACGAAATGAAGGACGGTTTCAGCTGCTTTTTTTTTGGTGATGTTTCCTGCGGGAGGAATGTTGGTCAGGACTCTGGAATAACTTCTTCTCTAAGCACTTCAGCCTGTGGCTTTACAAAGTTCAGTTGCCCCCAACACCTCTCTGTCACTCACCAATTCAGACTTACCCAGCAGAGCTTCCACACACGTCACATGATTTCCGTGCACTGCGTACAGCAAGGGAGTTCCTCCATTCTAGGAAAAGCACACAATAGCTTATTACAGGCTCAGTACAGTGCAGTCCAAGGTGACACACAACTAATCCTTTATTGCAAAATTATGATCCAATCGGTCATCATCGGTGGATATAAAGGGCAGCTAGTTAAGCATGTGAGAGAGCAAGGAATGAAAGGAAATGGAATTAGGTAAAGGGTGGCAGGAGGCTCATATAAAGCACAAAAACCAGAATAGACTAATTGGGACAAATGGCCTGTTCCTGTAATGTAATTCTATGTGTTATATCTGACTATGTCTGGTATGCAAATACTTTGGCACTTTTCCTCAATTTGTCCGTGTAACACAGCAATAAATGAATTAACTAGTATGAGCTGATTCCGTTTTAATTTAACAGGGAGAATAGCGACAGGACTTAAAAATTAGAATAATTGTAAATTAAATATGCAAAGCCCAAAGATAAAGGTGTCACATTTAACAGTCTTTGTTGCTAAAATGTAGAATCCCACAACAACAGTTTCTTCGCACACCTCCGCACACACGGCAAATGCATAAAAATCAGGCAGTCTAGTAGCTCATGCATAACCGTACCCAGTCATAAATGTTGACATCCACTCCATGGTCAAGGAGTAACAGGACAATGTCGGTGTATCCCTGGATGCTAGCCAGTGACAGCGTGCTCTCCCGCTCCTTCGCCAGAGTGTGTGGGTCAGCACCCTGTGAGGACAGTAAGTTGAGCTTATATGAAAGTTTCAAGTAAACCATTTCATGCAAGACATTCTGCTTATTCATATGGAATAGTTATGTGTTCTGATTCTAATTGTTCTCACCTTGATCTACAGTTTCATTCGGCACTGGCAGTGTCCTGGGGTCTCACCCTATTGGCTATTCTCTGAGTGTCAACCTAAATGGTTATTCAACTGTGCATGTCTGTATTGACTCTCACAAACCTCTACACATGTGCATGGAGAGCATCCTAGCCGGCATTACAGCTTGGTATGGCAACTGCTTGGTCCAAGATCACAATAAACTGCAGAGTGTGGTGAACTCAGCCCAACTCACCACACAAGCTTGCCACCCTCACATTGATTCTGTATACACCTCCCGCTGCATCAGAAAGGCAGACAGCATTATCAGAGACCCCTCCCACCTAGGCATTGCCTTCTTCCAGACCTTGCCATCAGGCAGAAGGGACAGAAGTCTGAAGATCTGCACATCCAGACATAGGAACAGCTTCTTCCCCACAGCTACAACACTCCTCAACGACTCCCCCTCGGCTGATCTGTTCCCGGTAAGAACACTATTCACGACGCCCTATGCTGCACTTGCTCATGTATTTGCTTTGTTTGGCCCCTTGTTCCGCACTGTAACCAATCACTGTTTGTCGATGTACCATTTGTCAATGTACTCTTGATTATTTTTTCGTCTACTGTGTACGTTCCCGCGGCCGCAGAAAAATACTTTTTACTGTACTTCGGTATATGTGACAATAAATCAAATCAAAGCAGTGCTTCACTATCAAACATGATCCTGTCCCACGGTTTTCCCAGATAATCTGTCCAGCAGGGCTCATTTAATTATTAATTATTATTAATGGTCACTTTGCACTGGTTTAGCTCAGTTGGCTGGACAGCTGGTTTGTGATGCAGAGCGAGGCCAACAGCGCAGGTTCATTTCCCGTACCGGCTGAGGTTATTCATGAAGGCTCCGTCTTCTTAACCTTGCCCCTCGTCTGAGGTGCGGTGACCCTCAGGTTAAATCATCACCAGTCAGCTCTCCGCCTCAAAGGGGAAAGCAGCCTATGGTCATCTGGGACTATGGTGACTATCATCATTTATCATTATTTATAGTAATTAATCATTATGCTCACTATACATTAATGCTCGGGTCAATTGCGTTGCTCCTTGTGTGGTTGCTGGACTATGATGAGTCCGGGATCTTGGTCTGAGCGGTTCAGTAGTATACTGTGTGCTGGTATTAGGCAGTGCACTGTTAGCTGAACCAACAAAGGCAGTTTAATTATATTTGATTGGCTGCATGATGGACAGGAGTGACACATAGATGATCCTGAGATCTTAGTCTTGACCGTGGGGGTAGCACCAAGCATTGGGTGGGCTAGAGTCCACAGGAAGGGTGTTCTAACCACTTTTTCCTGACCTGCAACTATTTAAAAGTGACACTTGCCTGAAATGGAAGGTGTTCAGTTCTTCAATAGCAACAATTTGTATTTAAATAGTGTCACATGCGAGTGTCCCTTTAAGAAAGGTTTTCTCTTACCACGTGACTTGAAACACGGCTTCAGTGATGTCATTTGTGGGTGGAGCTGGACTGTGGCTGTCAGGTGAGGGGGGTTTACGTTTTTGAGTTTCAGTTTTGGTTTGTTGCTCAGGACTGCAGAAGAGAAGCAGTGTTTTCCTGTTTTCATTTTAAAACTGTACCAGGGAACTGAAAGCACATTGGGTGTGGCAAACTGCCTTGGTAACTTTAAAGATAGAGTTGCTTTCCGGAAGGAGTTTTGAATCTGCTGGTTGGAACTGGATCAAAATCTCAGGGAAAGGACCAGTCCCATTCAAGTGAGATTACAGTGTGCTGGGCCACACCGTTGAAAGGGGTTTTGGTTTATTGGATTTTGCACTGAACAAAGAACAAAGAAAAGTACAGCACAGGAACAGGCCCTTCGGCCCTCCAAGCCTGTGCCGACCATGCTACCCATCTAAACTAAAATCTTCGATATTTCCGGGGTCTGTATCCCTCTATTCCCATCCTATTCATATATTTGTCAAGATGCCCCTTAAATGTCACTATCGTCCCTGCTTCCACCACCTCCTCCGGCAGCGAGTTCCAGGCACCCACTACCCTCTGTGTAAAAAAACTTGCCTCGTACATCTCCTCTAAACCTTGCCCCTCGCACCTTAAACCTATGCCCCCTAGTAATTGACCCCTCTACCCTGTGAAAAAGCCTCTGACTATCCACTCTGTCTATGCCCCTCATAATTTTGTAGACTTCTATCAGGTCGCCCCTCAACCTCCGTCATTCCAGTGAGAACAAACCGAGTTTATTCAACTTCTCATATAGCTAATGCCCTCCTCCATCCCAGCCAACATCCTGGTAAATCTCTTCTGCACCCTCTCTGAAGCCTCCACATCCTTTTGGTAGTGTGGCGACCAGAATTGAACACTATACTCCAAGTGTGGCCTAACGGTTACTAAGGGGGATTCATTAAGAGTTATATACAAAGCGTACTATAGCTGTTTTCATGTTTGTAATTGATAACAAATTCTTGTGTTTTATATAGAACATAGAACAGTACAGCACAGAACAGGCCCTTCGGCCCTCAATGTTGTGCCGAGCCATGATCACCCTACTCAAACCCACGTATCCACCCTATACCCGTAACCCAACAACCCCCCCCCCTTAACCTTACATTTATTAGGACACTACGGGCAATTTAGCATGGCCAATCCACCTCACCCGCACATCTTTGGACTGTGGGAGGAAACCGGAGCACCCGGAGGAAACCCACGCACACAGGGGGAGGACGTGCAGACTCCACACAGACAGTGACCCAGCCGGGAATCGAACCTGGGACCCTGGAGCTGTGAAGCATTTATGCTAACCACCATGCTACCCTGCTGCCCATATATGTTAACTACATTCTTATAATAAACATTGTTTTGATAAAAGCACCGAGGAAGTCTGATAAGTATCCTGAAGCGAAGGCTCTGGTGCTCATCCTATCCAAATTCAACATAAAAGTTATAGGTCAGGTGAACTTCATAATACACTTTGCATTTTGTAAGCCCTGGCCCATAACAGATGCACCTCTAAGATAGTGAAAGGTGCCAAGTTGCTTTGCAGGAGCATTGTCAAATACGTTTTGACACCGAGTCACATACAGAGGTTTCAGGGCAGAGGTTTTAAGCAGTGTTTTAAAGGAGGTGGAAAGATTTAGATTGAGAATTCCAGAGCCTAAAGCCTTGGCAACTGACGGCACAGCTGCCAATAGTAAAATTCAGGATACTCAAATATTGGAGCGCAAAGATTTCATGCAGTTGTAAGGCTGAAGGACTGAGATGGGGAGGGGTTGGGTAGGGCAGTGTTAGACCATGGAAGAATTTAAAAACAAGTAAGAATTTTAAAATTGAGGCATTTCTTATCCGAGAGTCAGTGGGCGCGATTCTCCCAAAGGGAGACAAAGTGCCGACACCGGAGTGAAAACCAGAATGTTTCACTCCGGCTTCAGAGGCCGCTCCTCGCCCCCTACTCTCCCACCCCCAGGGGGATAGGAGCGGCAGCGCGTCAATCTCGGGCGCCTAAATGACGTCACCCGCGCATGTGCAGATTGGCCGGCGCCAACCCACGCATGCGCGGTTGCCGTCTTCCCCTCCGCTGCCCCGCAAGACATGTCGGAGTGATGTTGGGGCGGCGGAGGGAAAAGTGTGCGTCTTTCAGAGACGCTGGCCTGACGATCGGTGGGCACCGATCGCGGGCCAGACCCCTCCTGAGCACCCTCCTGGTGCTCGATTCTCCCTCCACCCCCCATAGGCCCCACACGCAGCGGTCGCGCGCTGTTCACGCCGGCAGCGACCAGGTGTGGTTGGCGGCGGCGTGAACCGGTCATATTAGGCAGGACGCTCGGCCCATCCGGGCCGGAGAATCGCCACTCGACTGAAGCAGCGATTCTCCGAGTGGCCTGTCGCAAAACGCGACACGCCATTTTGGGGAGGGTGGGTGAATCGCATGCGGGTGCCAGAGCGGCATGGCGTGATTCGCCCGGCACTCCCACGATTCTCCCACCCGGCGTGGGGTCGGAGAATCGCACCCAGTGTCTCAAACTAATGAGCACTACATTTCACAAAACAATTTTTTAAGTAGCCCCGATATTGCAAATACCTGCACCTCCTGAATAAATGGATGAAGTTGACTTGAAAGCAGCATAGTAAAGAAACAAATAACTTTCCCTTAGTCTCACCATCTCGAGCAAAAACTTCACAACAGCTATTTCCCCAAACGCTGCCGCCCACATTAATGGTGTAAAGCCTCGTTCGTCCGGCACATTGAGCAATGAACTCCCTGTAAAATGGAAAAAAGCACATTTTAACAGCATTTTAAGGAAGATAAGAAATAAGCCTGAACTGTCAGGCCCATCGAATTTGTCCACATCATTGTCTTCACCATGATGTTGCACGCAAGCAGCACTTATGATTGGACCTTTGCATAAGAACTATTTGCCACTGAGATTACAAAGAGAGAGAGAAAGTGTAACAGCACGTAGCACAGTGGTTAGCACCATTATTTCACGGCGCCAGGGTCCCAGGTTCAACTCCCGGCTTGGGTCACTGTCTGTGCAGAGTCTGCACATTCTCCCCATGTCTGCATGGGTTTCCTCCGGGTGCTCCGGTTTCCTCCCACAAGTCCCGAAAGACGTGCTGTTAGGTAATTTGGACATTCTGAATTCTCCCTCCGTGTACCCGATCAGGTACCGGAATGTGGCGACAAGGGAATTTTCACAGTAATTTCATTGCAGTGTTGATGTAAGCCTACTTGTGACAATAAAGATTATTATTGTATGTACATAGATTTAGGGATAGGAGTAGGCCATTCAGCCCCTTGGGTTTGTTCCGCCATTCAATTAGATCATGGCTGATTTGTATTTCAGCTCCATTAACCAACCTTTGCTTCTGTTGCTAAGATATTGGAGTAGGTCATGAGTTCCTTGGAGTCTGCTCGCCATTCATGAGATCATGGCTGAACTTCTATTTCAAATCAATTTTCCCACCCTATCCCCTATTCCTAAGTGTGTAAAAAATCTTATCCATCTCAGTGTTCAATATTTTCAACAACTGAGCATCTGGAGTAGAGAATTGCCAATGGTTCATAATCTTCAGAGTGGAGACATTTCTCTTCATCTCAGTCCGAATGCCCAGTTCCTTATCCTAGACTGTGACCCACTCCCCAGCTCTCCAGCCAGATCAAATGGCCTTTCAGCATCGAGCCTATCAAGCCTTCTAGAAAATGTTGGGCTGGATTCTGTCCCACACTGGAGTGGCTACGGTGGCATTTTACGACCGAAATTCTGCCGCAAAACGGCCACCGATTCCCTGTTTTGCTGGGGGCTAGCATGCCAGTAGCATAGAGCACCCGGCTCGAGTTGCCAATACAGCCCAGAGAATTGCCGGGCCCGTGGCTGCGCATGCCCATGCACACAGTGGCGGCCTGCAGCGGCCGTGCCATGCAACATGGTGCCGGGTGCTCACGGACCCAGCCTGTGAAATAGTGCCCCCTCTTTGGCCAGCTCGTGAGCCCCGGACCAACCCCCAGCTGTGCCCCAGCCCTTGTCAAAGTCCCCCGTGCCCGCAGATCGGCCCTCCCCCGACTGTCAGCACTGGACTGAGTCTACAGCCACACACCAAGTTCCCGATGGATGATACCACACGCGGCTGATGCTGTCGGGAACTCGGCAGGTCGGGGGAAGAGCATCGGGGGGGGGGGGGGGGGGGGGGGGGGGGGGGCGCCGCCACGATTTGATCGTAAACGGGTATTCTGCAGCCAGCAACCGGAGAATCCTGCCCGTTACGTTTCAATGAAATCACATCAACTCCAGAGACTATAGAAAGCAACGGATCAGTGACAGGTTAATACACGCTTGAATTGGGTAGGATAGAGTAACAATTTTGTTGTTGGACTAGTAAATCTGAGGCCTGGTCTAATAATCCAGCGAATGGGATTCTTCAGATCCCAACAGGGTAGTTTACTGAAAAAAACTAAGTATTGAGTTCGTATCAGTAAAAGTGATCATAAATTTGGCAAATTATTATGTCCCCTGGACATTAACCTGGGCCTTTAGATTACTAGTTCAGTAGCATTGCCATTACTCCACTGCCCCCCCCTGCTATTGTCCAGCTATATTTCCCTTGCTCACCTGGTTGAAGATGTGACATGAGTTTCACCAGGTCCCCCTGAGCCGCCAGCTGATGAATTGATAGTGCTGTAAAGGGAGCAAGAAAAACATTTCATAATATCGTAGAATTTACAGTGCAGAAGGAGGCCATTCGGCCCATCGAGTCTGCACCGGTCCTTACAAAGAGCATCCTACTCAAGCCCATGTATCTACCCTATCCCCGTAACCCAGTAACCCCCACTTAACCTTTTTGGACACTAAGGTGCAATTTAGCATGGCCAATCCACCTAACCCGCATATCTTTGGACTGCGGGAGGAAACCGGAACACACGGAGGAAACCCACACAGACACATAGAGAACGTGCAGGGAATCGAAACTGGGACCCTGGAGCTGTCAAGCAACTGTGTTAACCACTGTGCTACCATGCTGCCCTTTGTCACGTTGTCATGTGGTGAGTGATAATTTGTCATGTTGAGTACAAAATGTCTAGTGGAAGAACTGCGCGTGTTTCCAAATCGTATAAATGGATCCGAATTCTTCTCCACTGGAACTTTCTTCTCTCGGATTCAAGTAGGAGTTCTTCCCAGAACGTTAACTCGGGTCTCTGATGGCTGTAGCTCAGAAGGTCGAAAAATTCAAGTTGCGCTGCAGAGACTCGAGGACAAAAATCTACACCCAATGCAGTCCTGAGGGAGTGCTGCACTGTCAGAGGTGCTGTCTTTTGAATAAGGTGTTTAACCGAGACCCTATCTGCTTTCTTGGGTGGATGGTTTTTTTGTTTGTTGATGGGACGTGGGCATCGCAGGCTGTGCCAGCATTTATTACCCATCCCTAATTTCCATTAAGGGGGCAGTTAAGGGTCAACCACATTGCTGTGGGTCTGGAGTCACATGTCGGCCAGAACAGGTGTGGATGGCAGATTTCCTTCCCTAAAGGAAGGTGAACCAGATGGATTTTTACGACAATCGACAATGGTTTCATGGTCATCATTAGACTTTAATGCTTCTCCACTGGAGGCACATGGGGTTGGTTTAGCTCAGTGTGCTAGACAGCTAGTTTGCAGAACAAGGCTAGCAGCGCTGGTTCAATTCCCATACCTGCTTACCCGAACAGGCGCCGGAATATGGCGACTAGGGGCCTTTCACAGTAAATTCATACTTGTGACAATAAAAGGTTATTATTAATAATTCCAGAATTTTTTTTTAAATTTAGGGTACCCAATTCATTTTTTCCAATTAAGGGGCTATTTAGCGTAGCCAATCCACCTACCCTGCACATCTTTGTGTTGTGGGGAGGATGTGCAAATTCCACACGGACAGTAACCCAGAGCCAGGATCGAACCTGGGACCTCGGCGCCGCGAGGCAGCTGTGTTAACCACTATGCCACCATGCTGCCCTATTAATTCCAGATTTTTATTGAATTCAAATTTCACGATCCGCAGTGACAGGATTTGAACCTGCATCGCCAGAGCATTACTCTGGGTCTCGGGTTTACTAGTCCAGCGACTATACCACTACGCCACCGCCTGCCCAAAGATCTGATGGCACTATTTTGAAGAAGAGCAGGGGAGTTACACTTGGTGTCTTGGATAATGTTTGTCCCTGAACCAACATCAGGACAGAAAAGACATTATAGTATTTTACAGTGCAGAAGGAGGCCATTCGGCCCATCGAGTCTGCACCGGCTCTTGGAAAGAGCACCCTACCCAAGCCCACACCTCCAAGCTATCCCAGTAACCCCACCCAACACTAAGGGCAATTTTGGACACTAAGGGGAATTTATCATGGCCAATCCACCTAACCTGCACATCTTTGACTGTGGGAGGAAACCGGAGCACATGGAGGAAACCCACGTACACACGGGGAGAACGTGCAGACTCCGCACAGACAGACATTACATTGCTGTATGTGGGAGCTGGCAGTGTGCAAATTAGTCGCTATGTTTCATACATTATAACAGTGACAACATTCAAAACAAATACTAAAAGCCAGGGTACCCACTGTCTATGTTTGCTGGGGGTGATGAGATCTCATTCCCTCGTTGTCTGTTTGTGAGCGTCGTGGCGTACTTGTATGCGGGGTTGGCTTTCTCCGGTAGCGAAAGCGGTTCTGGGGAACGAGAAACCATCCATAAGAGTTATATTGCAATATAAGATGATCAGAAATAGGAGCAGGAGTAGGCCATACAGCCCCTCAAGGCTGCTCCGCCATTCAGTGCAATCATGGCTTATTGTTTACCTCAACTAATTTTCCTGCCTTCTCATCATATCCCTAGCTTCCCTTAGATTCCAAAACTCTATCAATCTCTGTCTTAAATACACTCAATGACTGAATATCCAATGTTCTTGGGGTAGAAAATGCCACCGACTCACAATCCCGAGTGAAGAAATTTCGCCTCATCTCAGTCCTAAATGGCTGACCCCTTATCCTGGAACTATGATCCCTAGTTCTACATTCTCGAACCAGGGAAAACATCCTCTCAGCATCTATACTGTCAAGCTTTCTAAAAATGTTGAACCTTTCAATGAGACCACCTCTCATTCTTCTACACTCCAGAGAATATAGGCGTAGTCTATTCACAGGACAAACTTCTCATTCGAGGAATCTCTTCCCTGTTCTTCTCCTGTGTGAGGGAGGGGATTGGGGTAGCACCTTCCAGTATCAATCCTCGCACCGCGCAGGACATAGCTCTAAATGTGTGAGCTTGGACTAGTGAACATCAGTCGGATATTCAATGACGGAGAACATCGCAGCCAACTGGGTTTTGTCCTTAACCAAATCAATCCAAAAGCACCTTCCAGAATGGTACGAAATCGAGTACCGGAAACAGTATTGGTTACCTTCTGGTCAAAACATCTGCTTGATAGTGATGGTACTCCATTGATAGATTCTCCCATTGGACAGATGGCTAGATGCCTGAGTATGGAGGCCTGCAACGCCTCTGCAGATCCTGACATATTCCTGTCATTCACATTTGGAATTGAATGGGATCAGGGTTTATAGCCAACCTGATTGCCATATACTGGAAATGTCATGGTGTCACTGGGTGCAGACACAAAATTACCAAAACGTTCCTGCTTCAAAGTTACTCAGAACTTGCTCACTGTTGATTATTGCAAGAGAGATTCAATTGTTTACTCATTCAAAAAAAAAACCCTCGTTATCGCCTGTGGCAACAGTCAACATAAATTATTTTCAGGTTTTGGGTGTTAATTTTGACTTGAGACAATAGTTTAAAATGGGTAATACCAAATCAACCACCCATTAATACATCTCTCAGATCTTCCCTCTCCCATTGATATTAAGGGAATGAATAGCAGAAGAGATTTTAGTGTGGTTGATTCACTACAACACACAGGCTGTCCAAATCCACTGCTATCTCTCTGACCCATCCCAGGATTCCATTTTTTAGGTTAATTACTCTTTGCTTCAAGACTTCATTGTAAATCAGCGTTTCACTAGTTTGAACCTGTGGTTCCTTTCGGTGAAGAGTTCGATCTGAAGTACTGTTCAAGATTTACCATTTCCACTCATTTAATACCAAGCTCATTGCGGTAACATGATCTGAACACATTCTTCCAGAGTTTTGCATCACACAAACAGACCATTCAGTCCAATTGTTTTTTGCCAATATTTATGCTTCACACAAGTCTCCTACCTTTTTTCATCTCACCCCTATCAGCATATCCTTCTGTTCCTTTCTCAGTATTCATCCAGCTTCACCTTCAATGCATCTACACTGTTGACCTCAACCACTCCCTGTGGTAGCATTCTAAACTTCCTCTGGGTAGGGAAGTTTCTCCAGAATTCCCTATTGGATTTATTAGTGACTATGTTTATTTCTGCCTCCCTAGTTTCAGTCTTGCCTGTCAGTCTTCTCTCCCTCTTACCCTCTCAAATCTGTAAGTCTTCAGCACCATCGAATCACCCCTCAGCCTTCTTTTTTCTATGGAAAAATGCACCGGTCTGTTTTATCTTTCCTGATACCCCCTTAGTCTGGTATTTAAACCTGAATAGCCCCAGTTCCCCTCATCAATTCCCGGAGCACTAAGGGTGGGTTACAAGACTCCACTTATAATGGACATTGGCTTTCTCCAAGGAGATTTCCTCGTGGCTTACCATTCGACAGTGTAGAGACTGCTTCCAGGTCAGGTGTCAACTGAACCTTCTCCTGGTCTTGAGTGCTTCCAATGTTAAGTGTTATAATCTGCTGCGACTGATCAATCACCTGCAGCGTCGCGCTCGTTATCTGGATTATGTTCCTTGGTGCAACCTCTGGTTCTTTCGTTCTGGTTTTATTGGGAGAAGTATTCTGGCTCCAATGTTGGTCTCCATTATTGCGTGGCAGAGGTTCATTATGTAGTTCTTTCCTCCCAATACCTTCCGCAACTCTTTTGGTTCCATCACCACCTTGGTGGTCGCTTCTTTCCTCTTCTTCCATTTTGCTGTGTACCGTCTGAAATGGTAGCATGGAAGCAAGAATCTATAGAGACATATCGCAAAACCCTCTGGTAAAAGGGTATTATTCCTACATTTGGGTGATCAGCAAGTATTTGAGATCCCCCCCCCCCCACACACAATTGTTTTCAGAGTTATTGTCATCATTGAACCTCCAGATCACGCACGCATATCATAAATTAAATTGAAAGTACCTCCTTCATGTGTCCACTGTGCTTCAGTGGTAGCTGTCTTGCCTCTGAGCCAGAAGATTGTGGCTTCAAAACCAACTCCAGAGATTTGTATTTATATGATGTCTTTCACAAAGACAGGCCGTCTCAAAGCACTTTACAGCCAATGAAGTACTTTTGAATGTAATCACTGTTGAAATATAGGAATTTAAGCACATAAACGTCAGCACAAAGTCTAAGTTAACATTCCCAGTGCAATACTGGGGGAGTGCCACACTGTCACAGGTACGGTGCTGTCTTTCAGGTGAGACATTAAACACAGAGCTACTGTCTACCCCTCTCTAGTGGGTGTCAAAGAGCCCACAGCACTGTTACAAAGAAGAGAAGGGATGTTCTCCCCAGTGCCCTGATCAATATTTATTCCTCACCCAACATCACTAAAACAAATGATCTGGTCATTATCACATTGCTGTTTAGGAGAGCTTGCTGTGTCCAAATTGGGGCAGGTTTAGCACAGGGCTAAATAGCTGGCTTTTAAAGCAGGCCAGCAGCGTGGGTTCAATTCCCGTACCAGCCTCCCCTAACAGGTGGCGGAATGTGGCGACTAGGGGCTTTTCACAGTAACTTCATTTGAAGCCTACTTGTGACAATAAGCGATTTTCATTTCATTTCAAATTGCTGACTACATTTCCTACATTACATCTGTGACTCCACTTCAAACAGAAATTCATTGGTGAAACACTTTGGGGTGGTCTGAGGTTGTGAAAGGCACTATAAAAATGCAACTCTTTAACTATACCCAGCGTGTGTTTTCACCATTGTCTATGGCATTTATGCAGCTCAAGAGTCCAAACAAAGGTCCCTTCCAAATGTATTATGAATTGTCACATCCAGAAGACATGAAAGATATCATAAACTGTTTAAAATCAAACTTTACTTTCTGCTTATTCAAAAATGGGCAATGCTGGACCAGAACAAAAGGCTGCTGCAGGTCACATGATTTGCCAGTGAGCTACAGTTCTGTAAAGTTCCAACAGTAAGGGCAGCATGGTGGCCTAGTGGTTAGCACAACCGCCTCACGGCGCTGAGGTCCCAGGTTCGATCCCGGCTCTGGGTCACTGTCCGTGTGGAGTTTGCACATTCTCCCCGTGTCTGCATGGGTTTCGCCCCCACAACCCAAAAATGTGCAGAGTAGGTGGATTGGCCACGCTAAATTGCCCCTTAATAGAAAAAATAATTGGGTAATCTAAATTTTTTTTTTTTTTAAAGTTCCAACAGTAATTACAGGACAACGCTTAACCCTCAACCTTGTGGGATCTCACACCTGCCATTGTGTGGACCCATTACAATCAACAAAACAAGAGAGCACCAAGCGGTCTGTCTCCCCAGCCTGGACTTATAACAGAGGGCCATCAAAATTTGTCATACCTGCGGAGGCACGAACAGCCACTATCTATTTCCACTATCTATTTATTTCCTCAGGAAACTAAGGAAATTCGGCATGTCCACATTAACCCTTACCAGCTTTTACAGATGGACCGTAGAAAGCATCCTATCGGGCTGCATCACAGCCTGGTATGGCAACTGCTCAGCCCAGGACCGCAAGAAACTTCAGAGAGTCGTGAATACCGCCCAGTCCATCACAAGAAACTGCCTCCCATCCATTGACTCCATCTACACCTCCCGCTGCCGGGGGAAAGCAGGCAGCATAATCAAAGATCCCTCCCACCCGGCTTACTCACTCTTCCAACTTCTTCCATTGGGCAGGAGATACAGAAGTCTGAGAACACGCACGAACAGACTCAAAAACAGCTTCTTCCCCACTATAACCAGACTCCTAAATGACCCTCTTATTGACTGACCTCATTAACACAACACCCTGTATGCTTCAACCAATGCCAATGCTTATGTAGTTACATTGTCCAAAGATGTGCGGGTTAGGTGGATTGGCCATGCTAAATTGCCCGTAGTGTCCTAATAAAAGTAAGGTTGGGTTGGGGGGGGGGGGTTGTTGGGTTATGGGTATCGGGTGGATACGTGGGTTTGAGTAGGGTGATCATGGCTCGGCACAACATTGAGGGCCGAAGGGCCTGTTCTGTGCTGTACTGTTCTATGTTCTATTGTATATCTTGTTTTGCCCTATTATGTATTTTATTTTATTCTCTTTTCTTGCCATGTACTTAATGATCTGTTGAGCTGCTCGCAGAAAAATACTTTTCACTGTACCTTGGGACACGTGACAATAAACAAATCCAATCCAATCCAAAAGTGAACAATGGATTTTAACCAGAGGTAAGTGATTGTTACCCTGACATATCAAGGGCAACTCCTCATGATCCTTTGGTTTTGGAAGATTTAATAACTCCCAGGCCAGTCTGCTGTTAAGCATCCAGCCCTTCAACATCAAAGTCAGACTCAAGTCTAAACCTCCTTGAAGCCTGGTTCTGTAGCAGATTCCTGCCATCGGCTTTAGGGTGAACCAAGTCCCTGTGTACCGACCTCATCTAGCTGCGTCTTCACCAATGTTAAAGGAATTCGACAATTCCTACTTTTAGCTGGCCGTTCCGCCTGAACCTGAACTCCGATGTGAAGAAACCCTCACCAAACACTGACATTCTGGACACTAACATTCTTGTAAATTAACATTCCTATCTTTGGTTCTTTTAAATTATTCTTAGTTGCAATATTCTCTTCTTTCCTAGTTCCTTGTTGTGTGCTTGTGGAAGTAGTTTTAATAACCATCCCCCGGATTTAGCCCTGTGCTAAATCAACCCTAACCCTAATAAACAATACTTCTGATTTAACCTAAATTTTCTGCAAGTCAACTTAAATTTTACTTCACAGAGGGTTTTGGACAATATGCTGCAGCCTATTTCAAAACTTAAAAACACCTTTAAACAAGAACATAGAACATAGAGTGCAGAAGGGGGCCATTCGGCCCATCGAGTCTGCACTGGCCCACTTAAGCCCTCACTTCCACCCTATCCCCCTAACCCAATAACCCCATCTAACCTTTTTGGTCACTAAGGGCAATTTATCACGGCCAACCCACCTAACCTGCACATCTTTGTACTGTGGGAGGAAACTGGAGCACCCGGAGGAAACCCACGCAGACACGGGGAAACCATGCAGACTCCGCACAGACAGTGACCCAGCGGGGAATCGAACCTCGGACCCTGGCGCTGTGAAGCCACAGTGCTATCCACTTGTGCTACCATGCAGCCCACTTTGCTTATGGACAGACGGCAAGAAAAAATTAAGGTTTTCAGTTTGCCTCTCTTCCCTTTCCGTAACAGAATCCTTGCCATTGTTTTTATTCTTCCCACCTTCTTCCCACCTTTGGTCTCCTTATTTGAAAACAGATACAATTATGTTCGAGACAGTTCAGAGAAGGTTCACTTGACAAAGGGTTCACTTTATGAAGAAAGGTTGAACGAGTTGGGCCTTTCCCCTTGGAGTTTAGAACAATGAGGTGTTTTTTTGAAGCATATAAAATAATGAGTAGAGTTAATAGAGTCTTCTTCGAAGGCTGTCCCTCAGGGTCAAGGATGACTTGTTTCCACTCCGGGGAGGTGGGTTCTTTGGTGGCTGAATAGTCCAATCCTGGAACCGCAGACTCTGCCACAGGTTTGGCAGGTGGTGTTTAGTTTAGGGGCTGGTTTAGCACAGGGCTAAATCGCTGGCTTTGAAAGCAGACCAAGGCAGGCCAGCAGCACGGTTCAATTCCCGTACCAGCCTCCCCAAACAGGCACCGGAATGTGACGACTAGGGGCTTTTCACAGTAACTTCATTTGAAGCCTACTTGTGACAATAAGCAATTTCATTTCATTGATGAGGTGTGTCGGTGGGACGCTGTGGATTCTGCGTTCTCGTTCCACTGTTTATGCTTGGCCCCCGGGTGCTCCACCCTGTGCCGCTCAAGATGATTGGCCGTTTCGTGGATGCTTTTCCTCCAGTTTGTGCGTTCTAAGGCAGGCGATTTCCACATATCGATGGGGATGTTGCATTTATTTACGGAGGCTTTCTGGGTGTCCTTGTAGCGATCCTCTCTTGAAGAGAGTCACAATTAAAGCGTCTCTGAATCACCCGGTATTCTCTCTTCCTTCCAGATAAGGGTGATGAGGTTGTGGATTCTTGTTGTGCCTCTCCGCCGCATTTTAATACTTCTGCGGGGATTCCATCTGCGCCAGAGGCCTTGTTGTTTTTCAGCTACTGATGGGTTTTGCGACCTCATGGCGAGCTGGGGTTACCCTGAGATTGTGGCAGGTAGCCTGCTGTGGGATGGTGTCAAGGGCACTTGTGCCGAAGTCTGTGTCCTGGTTGAGGAGGTCCTTTAAGTGCTCTTTCCAGCGGGTGTTCACTACCTTTCTGCCTTTGATGAGCGCCTCTCCGCTTTTGGCTCTCAGTGGTGTGGGTCCCTGCGTACTCGGACCGTAGATGGCTTTAACTGTGCTGAAGAAGCCGCACACGTCGTGGTTGTCAGGGAATTGCTGAGTCTCCTGCACTCTTTCCACCCACCATCTGTTCTTTAGGTGACAAATTATTTGTTATACTCGGCCTTCAATTGCCTGTGGGCTCATTTCCTCTCACTCGGGTTTTGGAGGAGTTGCCAGTTCAGGAACGCTTTGCTCTTGTGGTCAAGCAGATCCTGGATTTCCTGATCATTCTCGTCGAAACAGTCCTAGGTGTTTCCTGGTTTACAGCCCACGCATCTCCTGGCAGGTGCTGATTATGGCGGTTTTTAAGGCGGATCTGTGGACGTTCTGTGGCTCTGACTCGGTGGTTGTCACAAGGTTAGCTATGAGGCACCAACTGAGTAGCTCTTTTTTCTCAGGTTCTTTGTGTCCAGCAACATCGAATCTCCTGCGGCAGAGTTTTTTCTGTCTCTGCCGGCTTGGGGCCAGGGTGATGGTAGAGCAGATTAGTCAGTGGTCAGTCAGCAGCTCCGGTCGTGGTGTGGCGTGGTGGTGTTGCCATGAGGTCTGCTGCTTGTCCCTCTGGTGGAACGAGGTGTTTGTAATGACCAAGTCATGTTCTAAACGTTTTGGCAGGAGGGCTCGGTTGGCATTTGTATTTCCTACGCCTTCACTGCCTAACAGGCCTTTCCAAAGGTTTGCTCCTTCCCGACTCTAGCATTGAAGTCACCGAGGAAAATCAGCTTGTCCCCTTTTGGGATGCTGGTCAGCGATTTGTCGAGGCTGGAGCAGAATGCCTTTTTTGTCTCGTCCGTTGCATCTAGAGTAGGGGTGTAGACACTGACAGCTGATGTGCTGCTTCTGGGGCAGGGTGAGCTTTTAGGGTTATGAGGTGCTCACTCACCCCACAGCGGGGTTCGTGGAGACATTTGACCTGTTTGTTTTTTAAGCAAAGCCAACCCCATCGAGACAACGTTCTTCTTCTGGTTTGCCTTTCCAAACGGTGCATCCGCCATCTTGTTCTATAAGTTGGCTTCTCCTGCCAGTCGCGTCTCGCTCGGGGTGGCGATGTCAATGTTGTGGTGCCAGAGTTCCTGGGCTATGATGGCGGTGCGACATTCATTTCTGTTGCTGTTGGGATGCTGACGTCCCAGGTCCCGAAATTCATTTGGATGGGTGGGGTGGGGTTGGAGTGGAAGATGCCTGCGCGTGGATTCTTTTACTGTGGGGTGGTCATTGCACACCAACCAGCACACGGTCCCAGTGAAGCGAGGTCTTGGCCGAGTGGCAGGGAATTGTGAGACGCATGGAGACCAAGGTTCACTGTCGGATGCAAACACTCATCAACCACCGAACATCTGCCTCATTGTCAATGACGTCACTTTTCCCTCCAATTCGTGCCTTGCATTCTCACCCCTGCTAGCACGACTCTACTCACCCGCTGCTGCTCCTCTCGCCCCTGCTTGCACACAAAGAGCGAGTACCTCGTTCCACTTTCCTGTGACATCACTTTCAAGCCGTTCTCCCTTTCTCCTTTGGGCAATAGGGTAGAAAATAGGACGATGTTTCCTCTTGTGGGAGAGACTAGAACTATGGGATACATTTTAAAAGTATGGCGTACCCCTTTTAATTAGGAGAATGTTTCTGAGGGTCATGAGTATGTGGGATTTTCTTTCCCAGAAAGCAGTGGAGGCTGGGTCATTGAATTTATCCAAAGCTGAGTTAAATAGATGTTTGACGAACAAGAGGAGTCAAGGGTTAGCGGGATAGACAGGAAAGTGGATGGAGTCGAGACCACAACCGAATCAGCCATGATCATATCAAAAAGCAGAGCAGGCTCAAAGGGCCGAATGGCCTCCTCCTGCTCCTAAGTCCCAAGTTCCCCACACATACAGCAGCTTAAGAAATTCATCATCTTTTACCTGGTGGCTAAGTACTTCTTCCTAGATTAACTCAATCAGCTGTGTTTACATCTCTGCAGTTCTTGCAGTTGGTCCATTTGGACAGAGGGACTGTGTTAAACAAGTAAAGTGACGCAGAAATGTTTATGAAACATATTATGGAGCTTAGGGATGAGGCAACAATGCACAATCACCAATGGTGAAGTGATTAAATTCAGGGGATGCTCAAGAGACCAGAGTTAGAAGAGCTCTGGATATTTTTGGGGGTGTTCGTTGGGCTGGAGAAAATTAGAGATAGGGAGGGAGCAAGTAGGAATTTTAACACGAGGACCAGAGAACACTTTTCATACCTCTTAAGGCTGAAAAACCTCAACATAGTTTAAATTGTTTATGACCATTATCCTGACTTGTGACATTTTGTCAATGCTATCAGAGCTAGAAATGCCTTTCAAAACATGTTTCCAGCAGCTTTCTACTCAATAATTGCAGGCTGATGAATCTCAAGAACACAGAATAATGCAGACGTAAATCTCAACCGAGTTGTAACTATTCTGAACATGCAAACTATTTGGCAACTGCAGAAACTCAAAATGAATCTCTGAATTCTAAAAATACCGTTTCTCAGTACAATATTCCAAATACATTCAATCCTTTCCCCAATATTGCTCCAATTCAGGCACTTTAAAAAATATATTTTTCAAACGCATGCACAATACCTTGGAGTAAACGGAATCTTTCCAATCAACAACAAAATGTATTGATATAATGCAATGTCTGAACAGTCTGTTCATGCACAGTAGTAATCAGTTCCATACCAAAAGTGAAAGTAGATTGAAATATCCCACAATGCAATTGAAAAGATTTTAATGTGTGTATTTTCTTGTAGAATTAGCAATGTCATTTTCTACAATTTAGTCCCCTCCACAAACACACCTTCCCACTGATAAGGGGCACAAGCCCCTTTTCACCCCCCTCCCCGTGCTAGCCCGCCTCCTCTCCCCCGGGGGGGGCACCAGCCATGAATGACAGCAGGGGGAACCAATCGACATCAAGCCCCTGTGCTGCATCCAATACAAATCAAGCAGAGGAGGCACCTTAAGAATAGTTTGAGTGATGATTTAAAGTCGGATCTGATCTCCAGTGTGAAGCTGCCAGTGGCTAACTTCTAAAAGCAAGTTTTTATAGCATGCAAATATACGAAGAAACACACTCATGAAAATCAATCTTGCAAATGTGTCAAAGGGATTTGAGGGTTTTTTTTGTAAACCGGACCTGGGAGCTGCCAATCAGACGCAACCAATGCCAACATTGCGGGGGAACAGCAATAAAGCGCTTGTTTCCTAATTATTTCAACAACTGTCTTCAACCCAACTATCAGAGTAATTTATCAGAAATAATTGTTTGTCAACATGTAGATATTTTAAAGTTCGGCCTGTTTCGTTTGACTTGCGTGACATTAATAATTATGTTCGCCGTCCCCCTGCTCTTTTACCGTTTGGTTGATCCAGGCAGGGGGAAGTGGGAGCGCGGCCTGGTAGGCTGTCCGGCTGACCAATGGGCGACCACGGCCGGGAGTGCCTGTGGTCCGATTGGGTGCTGAGGGTGGAGGAGGTGGAGCCAGTGACCCAGGCGTCGGTGACGATGGAGGGGCGGGGCCAGTGAGAGGGGGAGGGGCCAATGGCGCGGGGGCGGGGCCGATGACGCGGTCGGAGGGGCGGGGCGTGTTCGATGACGCAGGCGGCGGGGCGGGGCCGATAACGCGGGCGGCGGGGCGGGGCCGATGACGCGGGCGGCGGGGCGGGGCCGATGACGCGAGCGGCGGGGCGGGGCCGATGACGCGGGCGGCGGGGCGGGGCCGATGACGCAGGCGGCGGGGCGGGGCCGATGACGCGGGTGGTGTTGGCGGGAGGGTTTGACTGGAGTTGGGAGGTGGCGGCCCGAGCCCCGGGCCGGGGAGGATGAGCAGCGAGCTGCTGGCCAGGCGCCTGCACTGGGCCATAGAGGAAGACGATGCTGAGTAAGGACGTTTACACGTTATAGCAATGCTGGGCATGGCGGCTCCTGTTGTGTGCACACCGGAGCAGCAAGTCTGGGCTTGTTGCGGACTGTCTCTCTTTGGTGGTCATTCATTGATGGTCATTCAGTAATGGTCACTCGGTGATGGTCATTCATTGATGGTCACTAGGTGATGGTCACTAGGTGATGGTCACTCGGTGGTCAATGATGGTCACTCTGATGGTTATTTGTTAATGGTCATTCATTGATGGTCATTCAATGATGGTCACTCAGTGATGGTCACTCACTGGTGGTCACTCGCTGATGGTCACTCGGTGGTCACTGATGGTTATTTATTAATGGTCATTCATTGATGGTCACTGGGTGATGGTCATTCATTGATGGTCACTGGGTGATGGTCACTCGGTGGTCACTCAATGATGGTCACTCCAGTGATGGTCACTCAGTGATGGTTATTTGTTAATGGTCACTCGGTGATGGTCACTCAGTGATGGTCACTCAGTGATGGTCACTCAGTGATGGTCACTCAGTGATGGTCACTCAGTGATGGTCACTCAGTGATGGTCACTCAATGATGGTCACTCAATGATGGTCACTCAATGATGGTCACTCAATGATGGTCACTCCAGTGATGGTCACTCAGTGATGGTTATTTGTTAATGGTCACTCTGATGGTCACTCGGTAATGGTCACTCAGTGATGGTCATTCATTGATGGTCAGTCAGTGATGGTCACTCGGTGATGGCCACACGGTGATGGTCCAGGACTCTAGGTCTGTACTCGATGGAGATTTGAACGATGAGGGGGGATCTCATTAGAACTTACAGGATACTGAGAGGCCGATAGAGTGGACGTGGAGAGGATGATTCCAATAGTAGGAGAGACTAGAACCCGAGGGCACAGCCTCAGACTGATGGCTCACCCCTCTAAAACCGAGATGAGGAATTTCTTCAGCCAGAAGGTGGTGATTCTGTGGAACTCATTGCCGCAGAAGGCTGTGGAGGCCAAGTGACTGAGCATCTTTAAGACAGGGATTGATAGGTTCTTGATTAATAAGAAGATTGGGGGTGATGGGATGAAGGCAGGAGAATGGGGATGAGAATGGGTGGCACGGCAGCACAGTGGTTAGCACTGTTGCTTCACAGCGTCAGGGACCCGGGTTCAATTCCCGGCTTGGGTCACTGTCTGTGCAGACTCTGCCCATTCTCCCTGTGTCTGTGTGGGTTTCCTCGGGGTGATCCAGTTCCTCCCACGAGTCCCGAAAGACATGCTTATTAGGTGAATTGGACATTCTGAATTCTCCCTCTGTGGACACAAACAGGAGCCAGTATGTGGCGACTGGGGGATTTTCCAGTAACTTAATTGCAGTGTTGATGTAAGCATACTTGTGACTCTAATAAAGATTATTAGAAATAAATCGGCCATGGTTGAATGTTGGAGCAGTATCAATGGGCTGAATGGCCTAATTTCTGTGTCTTATGGGCATGCCTTTGCAGCTTGTTTTACGGGATAGTCCATTAATTCCTGCACATTTGTACCTTTTTAAGGGATGGTGAAAATAAATTCTCAAACATTTTTTTAGTTCTGACGAAAGATCAGCAACCAGAAAATTAGCTTTGGAAACCACTCTCTCTCCCCCCTCTCTCTCTCTCCCCCTCTCTCTCTCTCTCCCCCTCTCTCTCTCTCCCCCTCTCTCTCTTTCCCCCCCTCTCTCTCTTTCCCTCCCTCTCTCTCTTTCCCTCCCTCTCTCTCTTTCCCTCCCTCTCTCTCCCCCTCCCTCTCTCTCCCCCCCCCCCAGCTCACAGCTGTTTCCTGACCTGCTGAGCGCTACCATTTTTATATCAGATTTCCAGCATCTGCAACATTTTCCCTTTGCATCTGTTCCTGTATTTGTAGTCCTGTTTTACCCAGAAGTGAGCTTCTGATCAGAAATCCTCTCCATTACCAGGACCACCTACTTCCACCTCTGTAGCATCACCCCGCCCCCTGCCTCAGCTCATCTGATGAAACCTTCATCAATGTCTTTTTTGCCGCTTGATCTTGCCCATATCCTAACTTGCGCCCGTTACCTATCGCCCCTATATTTGCCACAGTCCAGGCATCCCGTCCATTTTAAAACTCTTATCCTCGTTTTCAAATTTCTTCCATATCCTTGCCTCTCCCTAGCTCTGTGGTGCATTTTGAGAGGACTAACAAGGTATGGGAATACACAATGAACGGTAGGACCCTAGGAAGTACAGAGGGACCTTGGGGGTGCATGTCCAAAGATCTCTGAAGGCAGCAGGACAGGCAGATAAGGTGGTTACGAATGTATGTGGGATACTTGCCTTTATTAGCCAAGGCATAGATTGCAAGAACAGTGAGGTTATGATGGAGCTGTGTAAAATGCTCATTAAGCCAGTTAGAGCACTGTGCATTTCTGTTCGCCACACTACAGGAAGGATGTGATTGCACTGGAAAGGGTGCAGAGGAGATTCACCAGAATGTTACCTGGGCTGGAGCGTTTCAGCTATGAAGAGAGGCTGGTTAGGTTGGGGTTGTTTCCTTCGAGCACAGAAGGCTGGGGGAACCTCATCGATGTCTGCAAAATTATGAGGGACACAGATGGGAAGGAGCTTTTCCTCTAAGTAGAGGGGTCAACAACCAAGGGCATAGATTTAAGGTAAAGAGGAGGAGATTGAGGGGATTTGAAGGAAACCCTTTACACCCAGAGTGGGGTAGGAATCTGGAACCCGCTGCCAGAAAAGGTGGTAAAGGCAGGAACTCCACAACATTTAAGAAACATTTAAATGAGCGCTTGAAACGATACACCATACAAGGCTATGGACCAAGTGCTGGAAAATGGGATTAGAATAGATTAATTTGATGACCTCTTCCACATATCACAGACCTCATCCTGTGCTGTCAAACTGACTTGTTAACCAAACTTGGTCACTTTCTAAGTATCTTCTTGTGTGGCGCCATATCAGATTTTCTTAACGCTCTGTCAAGCACCTTGGGATGTTTTACTACATTAGAGGTGCTGTATAAATGCGAATTGTTCAGGTGTGTCGGCCAAGGACAGTTTGAGACTGCCCTGCGATGCCCACACTTATTTGAAAAGTCTGCCAGCTCTTGGTGTGAGGCACCTTAGGACAGATGCAAAAAGATCTTCTCATCTGTGTTGTTCTGACGATGGCTGTGAGCTGATTTGATCCCATTTAACCTTTTCTTTCCTCTCCAGTTCCTTGGCAAAGTGGTTAAAGGGAAGTGCCGATCCCAATCTGGTTTTACCTGAGGGAATAGCGGCCCTACACTTGGCATCTGGGAAGGACACAGAAGGTGGAATCCGGTGTCTGAAACTACTACTTCTGCATGGGGCAAATCCCAACGTCCGGTTAGTGAAGCTTTGTTGGAGCCGCGTGTGTCACTGGGCTGATTTTAGTGTACAGGTTTACAAACTGAGGACCTCCAACTCCATATTCAATGTGCTAGTTGTTTTCCTGTTACTCTGTGCAAACAAAACTTTTTATAATTTTCATTGAATCATTCACACTTTTTCTTGAATAAGACATGGGTAGAACGCGATAGCACCTGCAAGGGGTCCCCAGGAGTGAACGCACCTGCAAGGGGTCCCCAGGAGTGGGTGCAGTACTTGTATGGTGGAGGGAGGTTCCTGAACCGTCTCTGAATTTACAGGGGGCTTACAGGGAGGGAGTATGTTGCTATTTGCAAGGGGGGGGGGGGGGGGGGGGGGCACCACAATATACCTAGTCCTGTATAATTTTAGTAGTTTTGAATTTCACCATCATCAATGACTGGCCTGTAGCTGCCAGTGTTGTGGAGCAAAATTCTGGTAACAGTGGGCTATTTTAGTAGAGTCCATTATTAGAACAAAATCTTACAAGGGATGTGGGCATCGCTGGCAAGGTCATCGCTAATTGCCCATGAACTGAGGGGCTTGTTAAGCCATTGCTGAGAGCAGTCTTAAGAATCAACCACTTTGTTGTGGGAGTCACGTGTAGGCCAGGCTGAGTAAGGTTGGCAGATTTCCAGATGGATTATTTTCCAACAATTGATGATTGTTGTTGTTACTCTCTTTATATTCCAGATTTTTTTATTACTTGATTTTAAGTTTCACCTGCTACCATGGTGGGATTTGAACCCATGTCCCCAGGGCATAAGCTTGGGCCTCTAGATTACTAGTCCAGTGACATTACCACTACGACCTAATGAGGTTGCAAGCTATTGGAATTTCAATTCTCACCCAACCTTTTTGTTGTTTTGTAGGTCCACTGAAAGTCTCACTCCCTTGCACGTAGCTGCCTCCTGGGGGTGCCTGAAGAGTTTGAAACTGTTGCTCAGAAATGGAGCAGACCCAACTCTGCTGGATCAGGTAACTGAGTAAAGGCAATGTCGGTTTGTGCCGTGCATTAAAGAAGGAAGGACTTTGTGTTGATGCCTGTTCCCAGTGGCAAGCGGATCGTTTAGCAGAGGAGCCAGATTTCAGATCATTGGCAAAAGAATCAGAGTGGAGGTGAGAAATCATTTTATACAGTGAACTATTATGATCCGGAACACGCTGTTCGAAGGGAATCAGTGATGGCTTTCAAAAGGGAATTGGATAAATACTCGAAGGGGAAAAGTTTCCAGGGCTCTGGGGAAGAGTAGTGGGAGATTGAACTAATTATACAGCTCTTTGAAAGAGCTGACCCAGACCCTGTATGATTCTGTAATTATGTCGCACTTTCCATGGCCTGAGAGATAGCAAAATGCTGGTTAATTGTTTTTTTTATCTGCAACGGTTTTCATGGAATCACAGACTGGTTACAGCACAAAAGGATGGCATTTCGCCCATTGTGTTTGGACCAGTACTTGGCGACAGCAACTCAACTCTACTAATTGCACTCCCCGTGCCTTTCTTGCAGCTAATTATCCAATTTCCTATTGAAAGTTATGACTGAAGTTGCTTCCACCGCACACTTGGGCAGTGCGTTTCAGATCCTAACCATTCACTGCATACAAAATGTCTTTCCTCATGTGACCTCTGGTTCTTTTGCCAACCACCGTTACTCCTCTGGTAGTCAACCGTGCCGCCAACGGGAACAGTTTCTCCCTATCTACTCTTTCGAGGCCCCGCGTGATCGTGAACACCCCAATTAAATCCTCTCTCCATCTCCTGATCCCGAGGGAGAACAACCCCAGCTTCTCCGATCTGTCCTCACAACTGGTGTTCCTTATTCCCGAACCATTCTTGAACACTTTCTCTGCACCCTCTTCAAGCCTTCACATCCTTCCTAAAGGGCGGTGCCCAAAATTGGGAAATTCCAGTTGAGGCCTCACTAGTTCACCATGTTTTTGTACACTATCCCTCGATTTATAAAGCCCAGGAGTCTGTATTGTAGGAAATTCGGCAGCCAGCGTGCTCACAGCACGGTCCCACAAACTGCAATGGGATAAATGATGAGATATTTGTAGGTTAATGCAATAATCTAATGAAGATGTTTAACAATGATAAATGGGGAAGATGGATACAAGGAAGCTGTTTCCTGTGATGGATTCCCAACAATTGCACCTAATCTTAAAATTAGAGCCAGGTGCGTTAAGAGTGAAAACAAGAAGCAATTTGGAGTGGAAATCTGGAGAACACTCCCTCCCAAGAAAGTCTATCAGAAACTGTAGACTGCGGGATGTTTTGCAAAACATGTTTAGCCGTATCGCAGTGTTTGTTTGGACTCTTTGCTGTATCCTACTCTCGAGAACTGCGCTTGAGGTCAATCTCTTGTTTATTTGATTTTAAAATCTAGGATGGACTGAGGGCGGTGGATTTAGCTGAAGAGCAAGGAAATGTGAGATGTCGTCAGATTCTACAAGCGTATCACCGCTCCACTCTACTGGAGGATGCAGGGGAAGACCCTCCCGCGTATCATTATGGTCAAAGTCCGTTACACTCTCATAATTGTTTTCAACCCGTTACCAAATGGCTAATGGTTTCTTGTATAATTTGGTGTGTATGAGCCAGGAAGGTACAAGGTGGTCCATTGCCCAGTCTGCCGTGTCGTTAACAGACTCTGCCCAGCCCACAGTTGGGGTGTTTTATTCCCCCCTCCTCATCAACTGACAATTATGGTACAACAAAGTATCAAAAGCACAGATATAGGCCGTCTGGCCAAATTGATCAATCCTATCTTACTTCATCTAATCCCATCAACGTATCACTCCACCTCTTTCTCCCTCATGCTTATCTCCTTTCCAAAGATGTGCGGGTTAGGTGGATTAACCATGCTAAATTTCCCCTTGGTGTCCAAAGATATGTAGGTTAGATGAGGTTATGGGGTTACAGGGAATAGGGCGGGGGGAGTGGGCTTAGGTAGGGTGCTCTTTCGGAGGAGCGGTGCAGACCCGATGGGCCGAATGGCCTCCTTCTGCAAAGTAGGGATTCTATGGATGCCACTGTAAAATCATCATTGTGGCATGTTCTGCTAGCCACTCACAATTAAGCTGAAAATGATCCCAACTCGTTTTGCTTTGGGACAGGCAGCCAACAGATAAGCTGTGGTTCCATCCATCTAGAGTTGCAGTTTCTGAAATGAAACTTTGGCCTTTTTTTTTTTTGAACGGCCTAAATCTCTCAGGAATTCTTCATACATGTAGAATAATCGCACGGAAGTTGCCATTTTTCCCTCTTTCCATCCGATATCACATGAACTTTAAAGCCTGCGTTCTAAAAATTCAATCATTCTCCATCCACTTTATTCCTTCTAATTAAAATCTGTATTGCTGCTATCATCCAAAATCCCCTTTTCTGGCACTTGATAAAGTCGCAGCGTCTCCCATTTCCATGAATCCTTGGGCAATATTCCTCTGTGGCACTTTGCGAGCAAAGCCCCACCTGTTTGGCCAACCTGAGGGTGGGTAATAAGGATGTACATCACAGGTTTTGGGGGGGGGGGGGGTTGTTGACAACAACAACTTACATTTATCTAGCATCTTTAATGCAGTTAACCGTTCCAAAAGGTTTCAAAGGAATGGTTACCAAATGGTATTTCGCACTGAGCCATTCAGATGACCAAAGGCTTGACCAACTCATTTGAACTCATCATGTGATGATCTGTTTACGATCATTTGCCCTTCATGAAAGTTTTCAAGTTGTAGTTGACGACGACGGGGAGGGGGGCGGAGGGCTTGGCAGAGGGGGTTGCGTGTGCAGGAAGTTTGCTCAGGGGCAACAACAATAAATCACGTAATTTGCTGATGAACAATGGCAGGAAGAACTAGAGTTGAGTTAAATCCTAATAGAACCAAGATTTGAAGTTCAAGAGGTGTCATCTGTGGAAAAGGGTCATGCAAGCTGGGCCAAATTCTCCCCCTTTCTCAATTTTCCCATCTCTGCTTCTGAGGAGGAAAGAGCAGGTTAGGAAGCCGAATGCAGCACCACAAGTTTTGTTTAATGCTGAGAGGATGATCTTCAGCACGGTAGCACACTGGTTAGCACTATGGCTTCACAGCACCAGGGTCCCAGGTTCGATTCCCTGCTTGGGTCACTGTCTGTACAGAGTCTGCACGTTCTGCCATCTGTCTGCGTGGGTTTCCTCCGGGTACTCCAGTTTCCTCCCCACAAGTCCTGAGAGACATGCTTTTAGATGAATTGGGCATTCTGAATTCTCCCTCCGTGTACCCGAACAGGCGCCGGAGTGTGGCGACTCAGGGCTTTTCACAGTAACTTCATTGCGGTGTTAATGTAAGCCTACTTGTGACAATAATAAAGATTATTATTATATGGAAATCCAGAACTAGGGTGCAACAGTTTAAAAGAATTGGGGTATCCCATTTAACACTGAGCGTAAGAGGAATTTCTTCTCTCAGCAGGTTATTTAGGTATTCTCTCCCACGGAGAGCGAAGGCAGCTGGTTGAATATATTCCAGGTTTGAGTTAGTCAGAGTTCAGAGTTACAGGAGGGCAGTCAGAAAAATGGGGTCAAGGCCGCAATTCAATCACTCATGATCTTATTGAATAACAGAACAGGCGCATGGAGATGAATGTCTACTCCTGCTCCTATTTCTGATGACCTTATTAGTGCCTATCCAGAGGGCAGCACGGTGGCACAGTGGTAGCACTGCAGTCTCACGACACAGAGGTCCCAGGTTCAATTCTGGCCCTGGGTCACTGTCCGTGTGGAGTTTGCACATTCTCCCCGTGTTTACATGGGTCCCACCCGCACAACCCAAATATGTGCAGGCTAGGTGGATTGAAGACGCTATATTACCCCTTAATTGGGAAAAATGAATTGGGAACTCTTAAATTTATTTATTTTTAAATTAGTGCCGATCTACAACAAAGAGAAAATAGCCTTGGCTTTGATGGGTCAGATAAAGACGATTTATTTTGAATGTTACTAACTACTCGATTGGTCTTTTGTATTCTTGCAGTCTGCTATCGACCAGCCAGAAATGGTTTTCATTTCTTTGATGATCCAGTTGAGCTTGGCATCGCAAAGAGCCACAAGGCTGCCAGGCTTCCGGGAAGATGTGAAGAATTTCATCCATTTGGCGGAACCCAGCAAACCTCAACCCTCGGACAACCAGAGTTTGTTGTCGCTGACTCCCGCAAAGTCAGCCAACAACCGAGCAGCTGCTTGATGAGAATAAACCCGAGGAGTGGCCCTTTGGGAGAAGATACGTCGGTCTGGGCTGAATCACAGAGGCCCTGGTCCCAATCAGGGACAATGAAAGCACAGGGACCAGGGCATATGGGTGTTACTAAAGACAGGAGTGAGCACCGCATTGTTGGTCAAACTACAGAATTAAACCTTGACAGCTGTGCGTTGTCAAGTACCCGTGTATCTACCTTTGGAAAGTATGAAGAGCAGACTCCAAATGAATTGAATTCTGCAGCTGACTCCTCTGTGGACCGTACACCAGCGGACCAGGAGTTAACCCTTCAGGACGATGAGAGCTTTTCCCCTGTGTCTGCCGCCCGGCTCCCTTCAGCCGTGAGCCACAGACTGAACACCTCCACTGACGACGAGAGCTTTTTGCCTCCATCTGCGTTTCAACCGTGTCCAGTTGGAAACCGTGAACTGAATAACTCCTCTAATCTCCCTGAAGCCCAGTACTCCCCAGTTGAACCTCTCTATGTCCAGCGAGCCGCAATTAGTTTGTACGAAGAGAAGGAAGTCTTTAAAGAGGGTGACACTTTTGTTGGTACAGAATGGGTCTCTGAATTGGATTGTACTTGCACTTCTAAGGATCAATCTAACCCCAGCGAACCCCTTGCAAACACTATGCCGGACCTTGCCAAGGACAAAGGATTTTGTGATTCTGAACATCTGATAAAACCATCTAAAGGCATTGACATAACTTCACCAAATAATATCTATGTATTTGAGCGCAAAAATCCGACTCCTCTACACAACGTGGACAAAACTACTGCGTTTCTCCTTGAGGACACTTTAGATTATACCATGGGAACAGTCAATGATGGATATGCTCCGCATACTGATACAGCCCAACAAAATAGTGGTGATTCCAAAGCTTCAGTCTCCATTTCTGGTTCAAGCAGCAGCCTCTACTGTAGCTGTGCAAATGGGTCTGTGGTTTTCTCCTGTGCGGTCGGAAACTTTGGGCATACGAGTCACACACAGCAAGGTCCGGAAGATCCAATGAGCCGAGCAGAGAAAGACCAGTGTCTAGTCCGGCAGACTCCTTCAGGCAGGGACCAGGACAAATCTGTTTCAGAGTGTATAGGTGAGCTGGCAACTGATAACACCCAGCTGGTACACACTAGAGATTTGCAGACTCTTCCTTTCAAGGACTCCCAGCTCTTTGACGAAATGCTGAGAGATTGTCCTTTGCGAAGGACAAGTGAGCAGCCCAATTGCAACTCACCAAGTCCTCAAAGGCAGTGTAGCTACCACGATGCAAGTCTTTCCCATGGCACCCTAATCAACACAAGTGACAAGGACATTGTACTGAGCTCATGTGCAGGATCTACCTGTACAAACAGCTGTGTCAACAAGGGATTGTTAAATGCCCTTCCGCGTAACGCGATGGAGTCAAACCCGGCGAGGTTCCCAGCCACGGATGCACACAGCCAAAATCACAAATGTAAGCGAGGGGATCACTCTGTAGCAGAGCTTGTTTCTATCACGGGCCGTATAGAAGATGGGGATTTTCCAGGTTTATTGATGCTGCCCACCAAACAATCTCTGTCTTCCAATGAAACAAGCCTTGGAGCATCACAAAGTGATTCTGTTTCCATTAAATATAGTGCGGGCAACAAAGCCCAAACCTGTTCAGATGAAGAAGATTCATCAATTGAGGATGGGAAAGAAGATGAAGGTCGTATAGGGTTGGAACAGTTACTGAAGAAGATCAAGATACCAACTGAGACTGGGCTCTCTCAAATTGATGCCGATAGATTGTCGCCTTTTGTCACCCCAAGGACTAAGAGTCGTCTGGCCAACAACTCTTTAAGAAGTTGTAGTGCTTCACTTTTCGAACAGACACTTCCTATGCCAGTTAGAAGTAGGAGAGTTCGTGAACAGCAGATGGAAGATACTAGAAGGCCATCTGGTTGTTTTGATTCACTCAGCAATGAGTCTGCTGTTTCCCAAGGAGCAGAGGATGAAGGCGAGACTCGCTCCCGTGCTCACTTTCCAGACAGCGAAGATGCAGATTTCGACACCGTCCCCTTTGTCAAATGTAATGAACACGAGAAATGGACTGTCCGACCGTCGGCAGCTTTGTGCCCAGACCAGGAACAGGCCAACTTTGACACGGTGCCGTTCCCTAACACCAAGCATGAAAAGGGAACCACCCGATTTTCATCACCGGGGCATGATGCCAACAGAAATAAACAGCGCATCAGGTTGAAAAGTGAGGCTGTTGCCAGTAAAGGAAGCCAAGCAGGACCGGTTCCACATCCAGTAAACCTTGAAGAATATGGAGATGCCAACCAAGGTGGTTGTTTTTACCCACCCATCGATCAGTCAGCTCCAGCAGCGGTTCAAACTGATATAAAAGCCAATAGTGTCGGTCAAATGAGATCCACTAACGCTTTCGGAGAATGTGATGCCCTGTGGTCTTCTGAAGATAATGACTTGCAACGTGAGCTGAGAATATCAACGATAGATCAGGGACTCTATGGTGCTGTGGAGTTGCCTCTTGCTCCCCCACGACCTTCCTCTCCGTGCCGGAGTCCTGTGCCATTAGCTGGAGAAGCTGAGACTGGGGCCTTTCCCCGAAACAGCAACGTGTGCGAAAGCACCAGGCTGGAGAATGTCGATTTGCAGCTGGGAAATGGGGACCAAACGTGCAACTTTTCAAAACGCTCTATTGAAGAGCGTCTGTCAAATATACCTAACCACAATGCTGAATGGCAAAGTCTCTTGGGCAACCTTGACCTTCCGCTTTCTCCTGGTGGCCGCCCAGTTAACAGCAGTGTAAGTGAGGCGGTGGAGTACCTTTACACTGACCCCGAGGAGGGTCACACACTGATAGAGCGCCGTTACCCTTGCAAAGATGCAAGCTCTGAGAACCTCAGCACTTCAGGCTCTGAGGAGACAGTCATCTATGACTGGAGGGCCTACAAGAACAGGAAGATCTGTGCCAAGGTGGAAAAAAACATGTCACCTAGTGATGAACTGCCAAAATTGTCTCCTCGCCTTCTGCTTCTATCGAACAGTCAGATACGAAGGCAGCTTAAAGATTACGGAGAAGACCCTGGACCAATAACAGCCCTTACTAGAAAGGTTTATCTGCATCTTCTGGACCGGGTTAGAAAGGAGCCCCTCCCCAGGAAGCCACAACAGTTTTCGAGTAAGTCGGGAAATTGAATCTTGCTTGTGTGTTGGAAATGCTGGTCCTGATTGTTACCACGCCCCAGAAACATGCCAAACTATGGCCTCTGTACCTGTACCCAATATCTACTCCAAATTGCCTGACAGAAACATAGCAAGCTCATTACGCATGGACCGCAATCATCCCATGTAATGTGTCCTGGCTAAATGTATAGCACTCAGCTCCAGAGTTCCAGTCCTGAGACTTGAGTATATAGTCCAAGCTGACACTGCTGCCACAGTCCTGAGAGGCAGCATTTAAAATCTCATCCCCTATCAGTTCTCTCACATGGATATACAAATAGACCCAATGGCACTATTTGGAGAGCGGGGCATTCTCCCCAGTGTCCTGGCCGCCATTTATCACTCCACTAATGTCAGTTTTGAAAACAAAACAAAGTTATTCAGTCGTTCGCTCCTTGCTGTTTGTGGGAGCTTGCTGTGCAGAAATTGGCTGGTGCATTTCTTAATTGGCTGTTAAGTGCCTTTTATATGTAACTAATTCAGAAGGGCGATTGAGAAAGATTGTGGCTTCTGTAAAGTTTGTCTTCTCTGAGAATTGTTTTTATACACTAGTAGCGCAGAATGAGAACATTGAGCTCATGGTGTCTGAAATGAGATGAAAATCGCTTAGTGTCACAAGTAGACTTCAAATGAAGTTACTGTGAGAAGCCCCTAGTCGCCACATTCCGGCGCCTGTTCGGGGAGGCCGTGCCTGCTGAAAAAGAAACATCTGGACAAATCTCACCTTCCAGCTCTTCGTCCATTGTCCTGTAGGTTACGGCACTTTTGAGCACAGATCCAAATGTTTTTTTTTTAAGAATACCCAATTCATTTTTTCCAATTAAGGGGCAATTTAACGTGGCCAATCCACCTACCCTGCACATCTTTGGGTTGTGGGGGCGAAACCCACACCAAAAGGGGGAGAATGTGCAAATTCCACACGGACAATGACCCAGAGCAGGATTCGAACCTGGGCCCTCGATACCATGAGGCAGCAGTGCGCCACTGCGCCGCCGTGCTGCTCTCAAATGTTTTTTTACAATATGATAACAGATTCTGTCTCTCCCACCCTCTCAGGCCGAGAGTTCCAGGCATCCAGCAGCCTTAGGATGAAAACAAAATATTCTCGCCTCCCCCAGTCCATTGGTCGATTACATTACATCAATTTCTGTAACTCTCAATGCAATAAGTCCAGCCTCCATCTGCTCACCTGTTTTTGTTTCACAGGTTACAGTCCAGAGTTGTGTCAAAGTCTGGAAACGTTTGTCTTCCCAGACTGCAGCCAGGATGAACTAGCTTTAGTGCAGCAATTTGATCAGCCGGACCAGAACCGCAAATGGAGGGAGGGGCTCCTCAAATCCAGCTTCAATTACTTGCTCCTTGATCCCAGGTACAGTCTTTTGTTGTCTTCAAATTTAAATCAAGTCGAGAAATGTTCATGCTTGTTGGCATCAAACACTCTCAGGACAGGTACATCATGGGGTTAGGTACAGAGTAAAGCTCCCTCTACACAGTCCCGTCATACACTCACAGGACAGGTACAGCACGAGGTTACATAGAAGATAGGAGCAGGCGGAGTCCTTTTGGCCCTTCGAGCCTGCTCCGCCATTCATCACGATCAGGGCTGATCATCGAACTCAATAGCCTAATTTTGCGTTCTCCTCATAGCCTTTGATCCCATTCTCCCTAAATGCTATATACAGCCGCCTCTTGAATATATTCAAAGTTTATCATCAACTACTTCCTGTGGTAATGAATTCCACAGGCTCACCACTGTTTGTGTGAAGAAGTGTCTCCTTATCTCTGTCTGAAATGGTTTACCCTGAATCCTTAGGCTGTGACCCCTGGTTCTGGACACACCTATCATTGGTAACACCTTCCCTGCATCTACCCTGTCTAGTCCTGTTAGAATTTAATAAGTATCTGTGAGATTCCCCCCTCGTTCTTCTGAACTCCAGCGAGAACAATCCCAACCTAGTCAATCTCTCCTCATACGTCAGTCCCGCCATCCCTGGAATCAGTCTGGTAAACCTTCGCTGCACTCCCTCAAGAGCAAGAACATCCTTCCTCAGAGAAGGAGACCAAAACTGCACACAATACTCCCAAGTGTGGTCTCACCAGGGCCCTGTATAATTGCAGCAACACATCCCTGCTTCTATACTCTAAACCTCTTGCAATGAAGGCCAACATACCATTAGCCTTCTTTACCGCCTGCTGCACCTGCATGCTTACCTTCAGCGAATGGTGCACAAAGACACCCAGGTCCAGGTTAGATACAGAATAAAGCTCCCTCGGGCTGCACGGTGGCACAGTGGATAGCACTGCTGCGTCACGGCGCTGTGGACACGGGTTCAGTCCCGGCTCCGGGTCAGTCCGTGTGGAGTTTGCTCTCCCCGTGTTTGGGTGGGTCTCATCCCCATAATCCAAAGATGTGCAGGCTAGGTGGATTGGCCACACTAAATTGCCCCTTAACCGGAAAAAAAAAAGAACTGGGTACTTTAAACTTATTTTTAAAAAGAATAAAACTCCCTCTACACTGTCCCCATCAAACTCTCCCAGGGAAGGCAGGGCATAAGTTAGATGCAGAGTAATGTTCCCTCTATCCAGTCCCAGTAACTGGTCCCAACCTCAGAACTAATTAGTATCTATATTAGTATCTATATTGCGACTATGTAAACTCATTGAACATAGAACCCTTGCGGGGTGTTTCAATTACTCAGGTGGAATGGAGGTGAAAGCCCCTTGCATCATCCAGCCCCAGGTTTGATTTGATGCATTTGAACTACAAAATTGTTGGTCCCCTTTGTGGTTTAGTGGGTAAATCCCGATGAGAATCTGAGCCCCCTCCCTGGACCCACAACATTCTGAGTCTGATCTCAAACAGGATTGTGGTCGGCTCACCATGTTGAATTACCAAACGGTTACAGCTCAGAAGGAGGCCCTTTCAGCCTATTGTGCCCAAGCCAGCTGTACGTCAGTGCAGCTCACCCAGCCCTGTTTCCCTGTTGACCTGCCAGCATCTCCTAGCCAGATAATTATCCAAGTCCCTTTTGAAAGCCTCAGGCTGGATCTGCCTCCAGCACGCTCTCAGGCATTGCATTACAGCTCCTAACCACTCGCTGTGTAAAAAGCTTTTCCTCATGTTGCTGTTGGCTCATCTGCCAGTCACCTTCAATCAATGTCCTCTGGTTCTTGATCCTTTCCTGCTCTGTCTTGGCTCCTTTATGATTTTGAACAGCTCTTTCAAATCTATCCAATTTTCTCTTCTCTAAGCGGAACAATCCTCGCCTCTCTGCTCTGTCCACATGACTGAAGTTCCTCATCCCTGGAATTAAAACGCTGTCGAGTGCATTCCTGACTTTAATCTCTCTGCCATTGGCAGGCATGCCTTCTGCTGCCAATGCCTCAAACTCTGGAATTCCCTGATAAATCTCTCTGCCCCTCTGTCCCCTCTCCTCCTTTACGATGCTTCTTTAACATTACTGCTGGTCACCTGTGGTAATATCTCCATATGTCGCTCAGTTATCCACTTACGTTTGAGAACACCCCTGTGAAGTGCCTTTGGCTGTTTCACGATGTTGAAAGCACTGTAAAAATACATGGTGTATTTATTTTCAACGGTGAAGTGACTGGCCAGTATGTTTTCGTTTCTATGTTTCTATGTTCCTAAATCTGACGCACGCTGATTTAGCGCCAGGAGAGCATTAATTTTTTTGTCATCTAAGTTTAATTTGTAAAGCGCAGTGAAGGGATATAAACTTTTGTGAATGTTCCTTTTGAGTTGCCTTTTTTTTTAACCTTTCTCGATTCGCTCTTTTCCCCCTCCTCCCAGGGTCACCAAGAACCTGCCAGCCCGGTGTCACACACTGAGCTCCGCAGAGTGCTTCCGCACATTTGTCAGCTCCATCTTCTACGTGGGAAAGGGGAAGCGTTCCAGACCCTACTGTCACCTCTACGATGCACTGACGCATTTTAAAACTAACAATAATCAGGTAAGCAGGGTGGAGTGGATCTTCAATCGATTGGCTTTACTAAGCGTTGGCTTTTGGGGGGAAAAGAAGTATGCATGTCTGAATCATTTATTTGTTGGGGGAGAGCGTGTGGACCTGGACTCCCCAGTGGTGTGCAGTGGTCCCAAAGAGAAAATGCTGGAAAATCTCAGCAGGTCTGGCAGCATCTGTAGGGAGAGAAAAGAGCTAACGTTTCGAGTCCAGATGACCCTTTGTCAAAGCTACTGGTGTGCAGTGGTCACCTGGGTTGTGATTGGCACAGGAATATTTATGGAACGATTGTTGCTTCTCCTCGACCGATTCATAGAATTCCTACAGTGCAGAAGGAGGCCATTTTGCCCAGTAAGGCTGCACAGACCCTCTGGAAGAGCACCCCACCTAGGCCCCATTCCCCCGCCCTATCCCCGTAATCCTACCTAACCTGCACATCTTTGGACTGTGGGAGGAAACCTGGGCACCCGGCGGAAACCCACGCAGACACGGGAAGAACATACAAACTCTACAGAAGGACGGAATTGAAACCGGGATCCTGGTGCTGAGGCGGCAGGGTTGGGCCTGGATCCATTGGAAATTTAGAACAATCGAGGTGATCTTATCCTTGGGTGACTTGAGAATATGTTCTCCTCTCTCTCCCCCCCCCCCCCCCCCCCCCCCCCCCCGTTGTGGAGACTAAAACTAGGGCACGCAGTTTAAAATAAGGGTTCTCCTGTTTAAGGGCGTCACGGTGGCGCAGTGGTTAGCACTGCTGCCTCCCGGCACCAAGGACCAGGGTTCGAATTCCGGCCCTGGGTCACTGTCCGTGTGGAGTTTGCACCTTCTCCCCGTGCCCGCGTGGGTCTCAAACCCACAACCCAAAGATGTGCAGGGTAGGTGGATCGTCCTCGCTAAATTACCCCTTAATTGGGGGAGAAATGAATTAGGTAATAATTTTTTTTTTAATTAATAAAAAATGTGTTTGTCTGTTTAAGACTGAAATAAGAGAGAGATGTTTTCTGAGGGCTGTTGAATTCTCTTCCTCCGAGAACTGTGGAGACTGGGTCAGTGAATACTTTAAAGGCAGGAGTTAGACAGATTCTTGACTAACAAGGTAGCACTGGTATAGGGAACGAGGCAGACAGGCCTAAATCTAATCAGCCGCAATCTTATCAAATGACAGAGCAGACTCGAGGGGCCGAATGGTCTACCCCTCAAAATGTGTATGTTCACGTGTACAGCCCTGACCCTGGGCACCAAAGTAAGGCTGACACTTATTGTCCATGCTAATTTGAGTGTCACGTTCAGAGAACCTTGAGTCAACTGCGCTGGTGTGAGACTGGGGTCACATGGAGGTTTCCATCCTTGAAGAACATTGGTGAAACCAGTTGGCATTTTCACTACAGATCAGCCAAGATCCCGTTGAATGGTGGAACAGGTTTGAAGGGCTGAATGGCCGCTAGCAGCTTCTTAGCCACTTTTTATTGACACCAACTGTTTTACTTCCTGTTTTTTAAAACTATCCAAATTCTCAATTTGTCGGAAGGAAGGGGTTTGGATTCGGCGGTCTGTAGGTTTAGTCTAGGCCTTTGGATCCCTGGTACTTTTCAGAACAACCTGGCTTTAATACTGTTACAAAAACAGAAAATACTGGCCGATCTCAGCAGGTCTGACAGCATCTGTGGAGAGAAAAGGGAGCTAACGTTTCAAGTCTGGATGACTCTTTGGCATAGCTGGAGAGAACTGGAAATAGGGTCAGATCTATACTCTAGTTTCACCTGAGAAAGGGGCAGTGCCCGAAAGCTAGTGTTTGAAACAAACCTGTTGGACTTTAACCTGGTGTTGGAACACTTTGACCAGCTTTGACAAAGTCATCGGACTCTAAACGTTAGCTCTTTTCTCTCCCTACAGATGCTGCCAGACTTGCTGAGATTTTCCAGCATTTTCCCTTTTGTTGTCAGACTTCTTACTAGTTGGGGGGGGCGGGGAGAGGTGGGGCTGGATAGGGGGCCAGTGATAGGTGACTATGGACAAAGATGTTGACAGAGAAAAAAGAATGTAAATGAAGGTGATTAAGGCTAAGAAGGGTGCTGATAATCGCACCTAGAGATTACAATGTGTGAATGGCAGAACAAAGGTGAGCAGTGTGTTAAACAGATGGCCCAAGTTTTGGGGGGGGGGGACAGTGGTGAGGGGAAAACAGATGAATGGAAGAAATGAAAATACATTGCGAGAAATAAAAATGGGGTGAAGGTGGAGGAGAGAGTTCACAGTCCGAAGTTGGTGAACTCAGTATTAAGTCCGGAATGCTGTAATGTGCCTAGTCGGAAGATGAGATGCTGTTCCTCCAGTTTGTGCTGGGCTTCACTGGAACATTGCAACAGGCCAAGGAAGGACATGTGGATATAAGAGCGGGGCGGTGAGTTGAAATGGCAGCGACTGGAAGGTCTGAGTCCTGCCTGCGGACAAACTGAAGGTGCTCTGCAAAGCGGTCACCCCGTCTGTGTTTCTTCTCTCCAATGTAGAGTAGACCGGATTGGGAGCAGCAAATGCAATAGACCAGATTGAAGGAGGTGCAGGTGAAGCACTGCCTCACTTAAAAAGAGTGTTTAGGGCCTGAAGTAGTGTGCAGGAAGGAAGCAACGGGTCAGGTGTTAAATCTTCCGTGATTGCATGGGAAGGTGCTGTGGGAAGAGGTGTTGGAGATGATGGAGGAGTGGACCAGGGTATCCCGGAGGGAACGGACCCTGCGAAATGCTGACGGAGGAGAGAAGGGAAGATGTGTTTGGTGGAATCATGCTGGAGTTGGTGGAAGTGGCGGAGGATGATTCTTTGAATTCGGAGGCTGGTGGGGTCAAATGTGAAGACAAGGGAGACCCTATCCTGGTTCTGTGATGGAGGCGAGGCGATGAGGGCAGAGGTACGGGACATGGATTGGACACGGTAGAGAGCCCTGTCGACCACAGTGGGTGAGAAACCACGATTAAGGAAGAATGAAGACATGTCAGCAGCACAGTTTTGGAAGTTGCATCATCAGAACAGATGCGACGGAGGCGAAGGAACTGGGAGAATGGGATGGAGTCCTCACAGGATGTGGGGTGTGAAGACCTGTAGTCGAGGTAGCTGTGGGAGTCGGTGGGCTTGTAATCTTTATTAGTGGACAGTTTATCCCCAGAAATTGAAATAGAAAGGTCAAGGAAGGGAAGTGTCAGAGATGGAGCATGTGAAGGTGATATGAGGGGTGGAAATTGGAAGCGAAATTAATCAATTTTTCCAAGTCCAAACGGGAACAGCACCGAAACAGTCATCGATATATCGATAAAAGAGATGTGGGATGGGGTCGGAGTAGGACTGGCACATGCCCCATAAAGAGACTGGCAAAGCTGTGACCCATGCAGGTACCCGAGCCACACCTTTGGTCTGGAGGAAACAAGATATGGTAAAGGGGAAATTGTTCACTTAAGAGGACAGGATCAGCCAGACAGAGGCGAGTGGTGGTGGATGGAAATTTTTCAGGCCTCTTAAGAAGAAGCGGAGAACCCTCAGACCATCCAAATGGGAACGGGGGCATGCAAGGATTAGACATCCATGGTAAAGAGGTGGTTAGGGTCAGGGAACTGGAAATTGCTGATATGATGTAGGGCATCTGAGGAATCATGAATGTAGGTGGGAAGGAACTGGAGAAGAGGAGAGGGTATGGAGTCAAGATAGGAAGAAATGAGTTTGGTGGGGCAGATACAGGCTGCCACGATGGGCCTCCCGGGACAGTCCTGTTTGTGGATTTTGGGGAGGAGGTAGAAGCAGGTTGTCCGGGGTTGGGAGATTGAGGTTTGAAGCGGCGGAGGGAAGATCTCCAGAGGAGGTGAGGTCAGTGAAAGTTAATACTGTTATCCTTCTGTACATAACTTTCCCACTCCTGCCCCACTTACAGGTGAACACAAAACTGAAACAGATTCTGGATGTCTGGGAGAGTGGCCAAGGGGTGATTTCTCTGCACTGTTTCCAGAACGTTATTCCTGTAGAGGCATACACCCGGGAGGCATGCATGGTGGATGCACTGGGTGAGTCAGACTGTCGGGGTAATGTAACGCTAAATAATGTTACAGTATGCATTTACACCGTGCTTCTGGACTTTGCCAATCCAGTACTCTCTTAGCCAACCACCAATCTTGCACCCTTCTGTAAACATGAGCTCATTCATAAACTGGCTGCCCCGTATCCTAAATCACAACAAGGTGTTTCACCAAACACCTCTCTGCTCACTTCACTGACCTACAGCGAGGTCGCCTTGCTTTCAATCCAGGCCTCGCCCTCTCCTCTCCCTATCTCTGTAATCTCCTCCAGCCCGAAAACCCTGTGTGATCTCTGCGCTCATCCACTTCTATCCTCTTACACATCCTTGATTCCTTTTTTAATCACTCCGTCACTGGTTGCCGTGCCTTCCATTGACAGGCCTTGAGTTCTGGAGATGGCTTGGTGCTCTCCGCCTCACTTCCTTCATGAAAGACGCTCCTTAAAACCTAGCCCTTGAATCAAATTGTTGTTGAATTCCCTGTTGGATTTATTAATGTCTGTCTTAGATTTACGGCCCCTATTTCCGATCGCAACCACATGTGGAAACATCATCCCCACGTTTACCCCATGAAACCTTTTTATTATCTTAAAGACCACTCGGTCTCCTCTTTTCCAAAGAAGCTGAGCTATGTTGTGCTATAAACTGGACTATCCTGAGGTGATGCTGCACTGGATCACTAAGTTCTTTGTCTTTTCTTTGCTCCAGGCCTGCAAATGTTGACCAACAAGAAGCGGGGCGATTATTACGGCACCGCTGCGACCTGGCCGATGAAGCGACGCCGGCAGCTGGGGGTTCACATGCTCCGCCGCGTGTTGCAGATCTTTCTAGCGGAAGGGGAGCGGCAGCTGCGCCCGGCCGACATTAGGATAGGGCAGTGAAAGGGCGGGGAGACAATTCAGACCCCCATGCCCCCACCGAATGAGTGGGAAATCTCGTCACGTTTTCGAATGAACCTTCGAGGCAGGCTGGATCTGTCCCAGTTAACTGAATGAATAACAGGTAATGGTGGCTGAGCAACTGGATCTGCATTTCAACAGGTTTGCTCCCTTACAATGGAACCCTTGGTGCACCAGACTGCTAGAGTCAGAGCATGAGTGTTCTTGCATGTGGCCTGTTAATACTCATGGACCTTGTGCCCCTGGGAGGAAGGAGAGATGGTACTCCCCTCCCCTCCCTGCACGTGCACCTCCAGCTGGTGCATTCGAGCATTGTACTGCAAGGAGATAGTGAGCTTGTTCGACTGGACACTATTTCTTTTTTTTTTTAATTTAGATTCCCAATTCATTTTTTCCAATTAAGGGGCAATTTAGCGTGGCCAAGCCTCCTATCCTGCACATAGAACAGTACAGCACAGAACAGGCCCTTCGGCCCTCAATGTTGTGCCGAGCCATGATCACCCTACTCAAACCCACGTATCCACCCTATACCCGAAACCCAACAACCCCCCCTTAACCTTACTTTCATTAGGACACTACGGGCAATTTAGCATGGCCAATCCACCTAACCCGCACATCTTTGGACTGTGGGAGGAAACCGGAGCACCCGGAGGAAACCCACGCACACAGGGGGAGGACGTGCAGACTCCACACAGACAGTGACCCAGCCGGGAATCGAACCTGGGACCCTGGAGCTGTGAAGCATTTATGCTAACCACCATGCTACCCTGCTGCATCTTTGGGTTGTGGGGGCAAAACCCACACAAACACGGGGAGAATGTGCAAACTCCACACGGACAGTGACCCAGAGCCGGGATCGAACCTGGGACCTTGGCTCCGTGAGGCGGCACTGCTAACCACTGCACCACCGTGCTGCCCTTGACTGGACACTATTTCTAAATAATGCAGCTCTCCAGAACTTGGGGAAACTGAAGACTCGGTCAGCATTAGAAGAAGTTTGCGAACCATTATCATTTTCTCAACAATGATTTTTGTTTCGGCGCTGAGCTTTCTTGTCCCTGCAGTTCCTTATCACAGTCACACCTCCGGCCCTGGTTGTCATGAAATTCCCACCTTTCTACAGGGGGCTCCTGCGTTTTCCCCTCCCTGAGTTGGGGGTATGGCCAGGGGATGTACCTGCCTTTCCCTCAATGGATGATCCTTGACCGGGGGATTATTTTACCCGCCATAGAGCAGGTGAAACCTCGTTGTTGTGTCCTGTCATTGGGGATTAGGTTAAAGATACAACTTTCACCACCCCCATCTTTCTTTTCAAAACAATTTCATTGTTTTTAAAATCCGCCCTTCTGTTGACCTCCAGCAGGCCCGGGGTTGAGCAGCTCCTGGACCCGCTACTGCGTCGGTATTTGGCACCACAGTCCTCCCGAGTGCTGCAGATACCAGTGTCTGTGACGCCTCATAATCCCATTGCTCTGCTGGAGTCTGTAACTCCTCCCGACTATCTGAGCAGGTCTAAACTGGTTAAACGGAGGAACAATTAAATACTTTTAAGGATCAATAAATATAAAATAAGGTGGCCACGTGATTATGGTACTAGACTGGCAATCCGGATTTTGGGACTTCAAATTTCGCCCTGGTGAGTTGAGATATAGAATTGAGTTAAATTTGGTGATTTGTGAGCTGGCGACAGACCAATTGACCATGAGAGCTTCAAACAAACGACTGCAGTTTTATACAGTGAGTGTAAAATAACCTGGAATGTTTTGCCAGAAATCATAGTAATTTTATACATACCGAGGAAAGATTTGTAAAGCTATGCAGAAAGAACCAAAGAATCACTGTTTTTAAAGAGCTGGCCAGCACGATGGGCCGAGCGGCCACCATCTTCTATGTGTTATGTGGTTCTATGGTTCTAACCCATCAGAGAAGGGAACCTGCCAAACGCACCCACATCTGTGCGTATAACTCCAGTCCCAAATCAATATATCTGTGTATAACTCCAGTCCCAAATCAATATAACTGATTTTGTTCACAGCCGTGGGACAACTACAGAATGGCGAGAGGCCACTAATTTTAAGAAAAATAAATTTAGAGTATCCAATTAGTTTTTTCCAATTAAGGGGCAATTTAGCGTGGCCAACCCACCTAGCCTGCACATCTTTGGGTTGTGGGGGCGAAACCCACGCAAACACGGGGAGAATGTGCAAACTCCAAATGGACAATGTCCCAGAGCCGGGATCGAACCTGGGACCTCGGCACCGTGAGCCAGCGATGCTAACCACAGCACCACCGTGCTGCCCTAGGATACAGATTTAAGGTCATTGGCAAAAGAAGCAATGTAGACAGGATGGGGACGCGTTTTCACACAGCGTGTTTACACGATCTGGAATGCACTGCCAGGACGGCATGTGGCGCAGTGGTTAGCACTGGGACTAGAGCACTGAGGACCTGGGTTTGAATCCCAGCCCCGGGTCATTGTCCGGTGGAGTTTACACATTCTCCCTGTGTCTGCGAGGGTTTCACCCCCACAACCCAAGGATGTGCAGGATAGATGGATTGGCCACGCTAAATTGCCCCTTAATTGGAAAAGAAAACAATTGGGTACTCTAAATTTATAAAACAACATGGAATGTCTTGCCTGAAAGTGTGGTGGAGGCAGGTTCACATTCACACTAATAATAATCTTTATTAGTGTCACAAGTAGGCTCACATTAACACTGCAATGAAGTTACTGTGAAAATCCCCTAGTCGCCACACTCCGGCATCTGTTCGGGTACAAAAGAGAGAATTCAGAATTTCCAATTCACCTAACAGCACGTCTTTCGGGACTCAGAAGAAACGAGCGACGTGGGGAAACCCAAGCAGACACTGGGAGAACGTGCAGACCCTGCAGAGACGGTGGCCCAAGCCGGGAATCGAACCTAGGTCCCTGCCGCTGTGAAGCAACAGTGCTAACCATTGTGCTATCATCCCGTCCTATGAATCGAGGCATTTAAGAGGGAATTGGCACTAGGTGCATTGCTCATTCGGAGAGCTGGCACAGCGGGAAGGGCTGAATGGCATCTCCTGTGCTGCAACATTTGTGATGAATGTGACCTAGCCACATCCCAGGAACAGATACATCTTTTTTATTCAAATGTGATTATTTTAATAAGTTGTGTACAAGGGAAGGTTGAATCACTACAGTGCAGAAGGAGGTTATTCAGCCCATCAAGTCTGCACCGACCCTTTTAAAGAACACTCTACCTATTGCCCACAACCCACCCTATCCCCGTAACCCAATAACCCCACCTAACTGTAATTTACCACGGCCAATCCACCTAACCTGCACATCTTTGGACTGTGGGTGGAAACCGGAGGAAACCCACGCAGACACGATGAGAACTTGGAAACTCCACACAGCGACCCACGGCGGAAATTGAACCCGGGTTCCTGGCGCTATGAGGCAGCAATGCTAAACACTGTGCCACCCCACAGGGAGATTTGTTCTAAGTTTAACTGTCGACCTATTGTGTTGCACATGGCTTGGAAAGTAGGCTAGCTGGCGTCCGGTTCCATGGACATTCACATCTTCATCAGTTGAGGCTAAACAGAGTGTGTGAGCAGGCCATTGGGCAGCGAGAGGTGATACCTGGATCTCAGCCTGATGCAAACTAATTACAAGGAGTCACTGGATTGCAATTCAAAGCTGGGCATTGGCCATGTGGCTATTTTCTTTCTACTGCCCATCACTGACACCATCTAGTTCAGGAGCTCTGAGACCAATTGACTCAGACGCCCCTGATTGACTCCACGCATCAATCATTGGACTTCCTGATGGTTTTATTAATTGACTAAGGGGAGACTCCAAAACTGTGTGTATTTTGTCCTCTTTCTGCCAGAATTGTAACCCTTCATCGAGCTGTGTCATTGACCGCATACTGAATGTTGTCCCTTCAGATCTGCTGCTCTTAATGTTGATTTGTAAATAGTTTTTAAACATTTTTTTTAATGCATTATACCTTTTGAGAAGATATTAAAAATTGGCCATTTTTGTAAAAGATCTAGAACAGGATAAGTTTGTATATTTATATTTCAAACCTGGGTTTGCATCTACCTGTTCATTTTTTTTAAAGGGCGGTATAAATAGTTGACTTTTGTTTGTTGACCGTTTCACGTGATGTTGCTTTCAGTCGCATCGTGGCCTCACATTGCGTTCACAGCCATTGACTCTAACTGAACTGTTGAGACCGAGGTAAAAGTTTCTTCATAACACGTATGTAAGTCTCCAGCTGTCTATCAACATTTTGTACATTAGAAGCTTAAAACTTGAGGTAGAGAAACAGAACGGACACAGGCCACAGCAGGCATAGAGCAGGGCGAGGAACCAAGGTGGCGTCGCAACAGCCACTCAGGAGGGCACCAGGGTGAAGGGAGACCCCTGAGAACAGGGGCACATCCGCGTGTCGTACACGTAGTTGGTGTCCATGTTGGGTGCCCCCTGGACAAAGGGAAACCCCGGAGCGCTGGGGTCCGACCTCATGGTGAAAACGGCGACCACGGCCATTTTGGATGGCCCTCTAACAAAGGGAAACCCCGGAGTGCAGGGGCTCGTCCAATAGGTAAGTATGAGTGATCCCGCAGGACCCGGGGGGCGTTTAGAAACCTGGACCACAAGGGGACAGAATTCATAAAGAAGACCATGGCGGAAATCCCCAACATTGACATACACCGACTGATTATGGGGGTCGACTTTAACTGTGTGTAGGACCCACTGCTCGACGATCAACCCCCTGAACAGGGAGAAAGACTGGCATGGCTCGGGAACTAGGAGAGGAGCTTTTATGGAGCAGATGGGGGCAGTGGACCCATGGAGGTTCCTGCACCCAAGAGAAAAGGAATTCTCATACTTTTCACAAGTGCACAGGATATACACCCGTATCGACTTCTTTGCAGTGGGGAAATCGGTGCTTCCAGGGATCATGAGAGCGGAATAACTCCGCGATCGTCATATCGCCCACGCTACGTGGATGTGAGGTTGGGGACGGGCCGTGCCCAGTGCCCCACATGGAGGCTGGACACGGACCTCCTGGCCAACAAGGCCTTATGCCAAAAAACATCGCGGGCCACAGGCGATTACGTTAGTAACAACCAAAACAGGGAGGTCTCACCCTCCACGTTTTGGGAGGCACTGAAGGCCATGATTAGAGGAGAGATCATAGCCTACAAGGCAAGCAGAGATAGGGAAGAGAGGGTGGCCAGGCAGCAACTAGTGGACTCCATTCTGGAAGTCGACAGAAGATACTCCGAGGCCCCGACTGGCAGAAAGGAAAAAGCTGCAAATGAAAGCTGTACCAACTCCGCCAGACACTGGGGACCTTCTACGAACACGGAGACAAGGCTGGCCACCTATTGGCTCACCAGCTGAGAAAGCAGGCAGCCACAAGGGAAATAGCGCAGGTAAAGGATAGCAAAGGCAGACTGGGAACAGAACCAAAGGAGGTCAATCAGGCATTCAAGACCTTCTACCAGGGACTGTACACCTCCGAGCCCCCCAACGGGGATGTGGGGATGGAACAGTTCCTAGAGGGACTGGAACTACCAGTTATGGGGGAAGACAGAAGGTGGGAGCTGGAAGCACCAATGGATACATGCAGTGCAGAAGGAGGCCATTTGGCCCATCGAGTCTGCACTGACCCACTTAAGCCCTCACTTTCACCCTATCCCAATAATCCCTCCTAATCTTTTTGGACACTAAGGGCAATTTAGCATGGCCAATCCACCTAACCTGCAGATCTGGGAGAAATCATGGAGCGCATCAGCTCCATGCAGACTGGTTCCCAGCGGACTTCTACAAAAAATCTGCCCCAGTCCTGGCCCTACACTTAAGGGACGTGTTCACGGACTCACTGGCAAGGGGCACTGTGCCCCCCCCCCCCATGCTAGTGCAGGCCACAATTTCACTGATACCCAAAAAAGATAAAGACCCAACGGAATGTGGATCATACAGACCCATTTCACTGCTGAATGTGGACATGAAAATACTCGCAAAGTTCCTGGCCAAAAGGCTGGAGGGCTCCATACCGGAGGTGATCGCAGAGGACCAAACGGGCTTTGTCAAGAGTAGGCAGCTCACAGCGAACATCAGGCGGCTGCTGAACATAATAATGACCCCCTCTGGGGAGAGAACACCAGAGGCGATCGTCTCCCTGGACGCAGAAAAGGCCTTCGACAGAATTGAATGGAAATACCTCCTCGAGGTACTGGAACGGTTTGGGCTCGGAGAGGGGTTCACCGCCCGGGTGAGGCTCCTGTACAACGCTCCCAAAGCGAGTGTCTGAACTAACACCACCAGCTCTGAATGCTTCCAGCTACAGAGAGGAACAAGACTGAGCTGCCCCCTGTCCCCACTCTTGTTTGCGCTAGCGATCAAACCCCTGGTGATAGCCCTGCAGGATGCAAAAAGCTGGAAGGGCATCCAGAGAGGAGACAGAGTGCAGAGTCTCACTCTATGCAGATAAACATGCTGCCAAGGTTCCTCTTCCTGTTTAGATCCATACCGATCTTCACCCCCAAGGCCTTTTTCCAAAATGTAAATAGTCTAATCATGGCTTTTGTGTGGGGTGGTAAGAACCCGAGAATTCCCAAACCGACACTGCAAAGAGGGAAAATCAAAGGGGGCTTGGCCTTACCAAACCTACAATACTACCACTGGGCAGCAATGGCAGAGAGAGTGAGGGTCTGGGTACACAAACCCAGCACAGAGTGGGTACAGATGGAGGAGGCCTGTAAAGGAACAACCCTCCGGGCCCTGGCCACAGCGGTACTCCCACCCCCCTCAACAAAATACACAACAAGCCCAGTGGGAGCAGCCACGCTGAGAACGTGGGCCCAACTGAGACAACATTTCGGGCTAACTACGATGGCTCCACTCTGCAGCAATCACAAATTCCCCCAGCCATGCTAGATATAACCTTCAAAACGTTGACGGTTGGGGACATTTATGTAGGGCACAGACTGGTGACACTGGGTGAACTGACGAAGTGGAAACTAGCAAAAGGACAGGAAATTAGACCCCCCCCCCCCCCCCCCCAAATAAAACACTTGCTATACAAAGAGACAGCAGAGTACCCAGAGCCCCCAGAAACTACTAGAGGACCTGATGGGACAAGCAGTAAGGAGGGAGGGCTTTGTGGGAAAATATACGGACAGTTACTGGACAGAGCTCGGACACCACTGGATGGGACCAGACAAAAATGGGAGGAGGAACCGGGGACAGAGGTAAGGTGGGGACTCTGGAGCGAATCACTTGAGCAGGGCTAACTCCACCTCTGCCTGCGCAAGGCCTAGCCTAATGCAGCTCAAAGTGGTGCACAGTGCGCACCTGACCAGAACCCAAATGAGCAGGTTCTTCCCGGAGGCGGAGGGTAAATGTGAACAGTGCCAGAGGGGCCCGGCCAACCACACCCACATGTTCTGGGCTTGTCCCAAACTTGCTGGGTTCTGGTCAGCCTTCTCTGAGGCAATGTCCAAGGTTGTGAGGGTGAAACCATGCCCAATTGTGGCAATCTTCGGAGCAGCCAGAGCTACACATGGGGAAGGGGGCTAACGCCCTTGCTTACGCTTCCCTAATCGCACGCCGGAGAATCCTGCGAAGCAGGCGATCGGCAGCACCACCCAAAGCTGCAGACTGGCTCGCTGACTTCTCGGAATTTCTCCACCGAGGGTCTGAGGAAGGCTTCCTAGGTACTTGGAGGCAGTTTGTCGGCCTGTTCCAAAACCTGTCCGAGGCCAGCAACGAGGAGTAAGTTAATTAAAAACCTAGATAGATGAGGAACCAAAGGACTGCGGAACCCAGGGGAGACGGAAGGAAGGTGGGGAAACCACAAAAGAGGGATTGGGGGGGGGGGGGGGGGGAGGCACCGTAGACCAATCCAGAGGACGGCGAAATGTATATAGGGTCAATTAAAAGAAAGAAAATAAACCTTTGTACAATGAAGTAAATTAATGCAGATAAGAAAAATGTAATGTATATCCAATTGCTTATAAATATGAGAAATGCCAATAAAAAGATTTTTTTTAAAAGCTTGAAACTTCTTGATGACTTTTTTCCAAAGTCACTGCCTTGGACTTTTCAGCTCGAAATGCGGAATAAAAATGGAATTTGATGTAATCATTGTAAAGCGGTAGTTCTGAATGTTTTTTTACAAAAATGTAACTCCTTCCCTCTCTTCCCCTTTGTCAGTGCATGGGTGTGTGTGTGTATAATATATATAAATGTCTCTCCTACTCTACCCTTCCCTCTTCCTGTGCTCCCTCTGTGTCTTGTGCTGTTTCTTCTTCCCATTTGCCTTCCGTGCATTTCTTCTTTCTCCTATCTCCCTCCTTCATTGTGTTGAAGAACCCAGTTTTCAAGTGCAGAACAGGCTCTAAATTTTGGCAGATGCTTTCCAGCCAGGACAATGGAATTGTGAAGGTAGTTATGAGCTAGGTAATCCAAGGTTTAAGGAGCAGATGGATGTATGTGCTGCCCCTCAGCAGCATAATCTGAAAGACACAACGCAACGTTCCACATGTACATTGACACCCAGATCACCAACAACTCTCTTGACACCCCACACTGTCTCTATTTCTTTTTATTCATTCATGAAATGTAGCTGTCACTGGCAAAACCAGCATTCATTGCCATTGAGAAGTGATGGTGAGCTGCCATCTTGAACCACTGCAGCCCATGTTGTGTAGGTATAGCCACAGTGTTGTCAGGGAGGGAGTTCCAGGATTAAGCAAAGAGATAATAGGTTATTGGGGTAGGCAGATGCAAATTTGAGGTTACCGTCAGATCAGCCATGGTCTTATTTAATGGTGGAGCACACTCGAGGGGCTGAATGGCCTACTCCTGCTCTATATACATATTTGACCCAGCAACAGTGAAGGAACAGCTGTATGTTTTCAAGTCAGGATGGTGTGTGGTTTGGAGGGGAACTTGCAAGTGATGGTGTTCCCATGCAATCCGCTCTCCTGATCCTCGCTGGTGGAGGTGTAGCTGAACCAAATTGCATGATGGGAAACTTGGTTAAGTTAAGAAATATTTGGGGCAGTGCAGTGGTTGGCACTGCTGCCTCACGGCACCGAGGTCCCAGGTTCGATCCCGGCTCTGGTTCACTGTCTGTGTGGAGTTTACACATTCTCCCCGTGTCTATGTGGGTTTCGCCCCCACAACCCAAAGATGTGCAGGATAGGCGGATTGACCACGCTAAATCGACCTTTAATTGGAAAAAATGAATTGGGCACTCTAAATTTATAAAATAATAGTTAAGAAATATTCAGACTCAAGCGAAAAACAAACAAGTGCCCAATGACGAAAGCCCTGGTGTCCAGACACAAGACCTACCGTGGTGAGGCACAAGAAAGGTCACAAGCAAAAGATAGCAGCTTCGTGGCAAAAAGGAAGGGATGTTGAAACCAGACATTTTCAGACCCTGAGCAAGAGGGTCATCTGACCTCTGGTTGCAAAGGGCTGTTAATGTGGGAAACTGCACAGGGAACATGAAACCGATGTGCCCTGTTTATCAGGCTCTGGGAAGAGTTACCTCAGTCACTTGAGGATCTTACACATATGTAATCCCTACAGTGCAGAAATCGGTAATTCAGTCCATTATGTACACGCCGACCCTCTGAAAGAGCCACATACCTAGGCCCACTCCCCGATTCTATTGCCATAACCCCACCTATCCTGCACATCTTTTGACACTAAGGGACAATTTAGCACAGCCAATCCACCCAACCTGCACATCTTTGGACTGTGGGAGGAAACCCACACAGACACTGGTTAACACTGCTGCCTCACAGCGCCAGGGACAAAGGTTCAATTCCGGCCTTGGGTCACTGTGGAGACACAGGGAGAAAGCGTAAACTCCACAGAGTGACCGAAGGCCGGAATTGAACCTGGGTCCCTGGTGCTGTGAGGCAGCAGTGTTAACCACTGTGCCATCGTGCCGCCCAAACATCGAACGGCCATGTCATCGAACATTCGAGAAGGGGGGGAAATGGTATTAAGGTATGGGAGATGGGAGCCTCGGGAGCAACAGCTCTGAAGCAGAACCCCTGGGAACAACCAGCGCAGAAGACTACCCCGAGTCAGGTACTTGAGACCAATGACATACCCCTGGAGAAGAGTTCTGCTCGGGTTTTACTTGAGTTCAGTTCGTGAGTGGAGTAATGTTAATTAGTATATTGAGTAAACGAGTGTGTGATGAAATAGTCTGTGATATTTATCAAGTTTAAAATCTGTGACATTAGTACAAATAAACAATCCTTAAATGAATACGATCAGTCTTGTGTAGTTTGTGTTACGTGTCAGTTGTTAACCCTCAAAGAGAAGAGGGGGCAACAAAGTTCACGAGTTTGGAAGGTGCTGCCAAAGGAGCCTTGGTGAGTTGCTGCAGTGCATCTTGTAGCTGGTTCACACGGCTGCCACGGTTTGTCGGTGGTGGAGGGAGTGCATGGTGCGCTCCTTGTCTAAAATCTAGCACTAGAACAGAAAACCTACCACCTGAGTACTCTTCCCATCACCAAAACCATCTTTTTCCATCTCTGTAACAAGGCCAACTCCGCCCTGTCTTTGCGCATCTGCTGAAACACTTGTGCATGACTTTGATATCCCTAGATATAACTACTTCAGTGCACTCCCTGCCAGCCAACCATCATCTCCCCTCCAGAACCTTGAGCTTGTCCAAAATTTGCTGCATTTCTCCCAACACACCAAGTGCTGTTCACCAATGTTCATAATTTAAGGCACTATATAAACACGAGTTATTGGAGAGAGGGCAGATTGGAGAGTAACTGGCAATCTCACAGTTGGGGAGTTTCACTCGATGGGAATATGGGTTTGAAAATCATACAGAATATTATAGCCTTATTTCCATCTTATACTCTTTCCAAATCCTTTTTGGGCTGGGAGCACAGGGTTGATAAATTCATGTGTTGGCTGGCAAATTGGCGATTGAGATCTCTCAAAAAGGATCAAGCTCCAAGGCCCAGCGACTTTCCTGTTGTTCTTCATAAAACTCCTGTGCAATTTCACTTGCACCCTCAACTCACCTTCCATGTGCATGCCCATAAGGAAGGATCCATTCAGCAGTAGTTGGATTCGGAAGCAGCACCTTGTGTATTGAATTACACAACAATTTATGGGCCATTCGGCCCGCCGTGTCTTCTATTGTCTGTGCTCCACATGAGCTTTCTCTGAAATAAAGACAGAAAAATGCTGGACTCGGCAGGTCTGGCAGCATCTGTGGAGATAGGAACAGGGAGTTAAGGTCTTGAGTCTGTATGACTCCTCTCCAGAGATTCCTTTCACCTTTTGTTTTCTAATTCCCATCAACATAGCCCATTTCCTTCTTCCCTCATGTTTATCCAGCTTCCTCTCAATTGTACCAATGCTATATGTTAAGTGTTGGGCATAGTTCATTAGGTCTTATCAAGGTATTTGTAGTGTTGGGTAGTTCAGCAGTATTTATTAACTACTAGAAATTCTATACATCAGTAAAGGTCCAAGCTAAGTGCGGTCTCCGTGCTTGATTCTACGCACAACTCTGTCCAGCACTACACTCCGCTAGGCACTGGTCGTGTGTTCTCTCACATCACTGTGATTGGCACTGTACTCAGTCTTACATTAATCCTTTCTCTGCCAGACCCTTAAACTATTCGCCTCAGCCACTCCCTGTGGTCATGTGTTCCACATTCTCAGCACTCGGTAAAGATGGTTGTCCCAAATTAGCTATTGGATTCATGTTTATGGATCCTGGTTCCAATCTCCTGTACAAGTTGAACATTTTCTCAACATTCAACCCTTTCACCATTTTAAAGACCTCTATCATGTGATATCCCCCAACCTCTGCCCCCCCCCCCCCCCCCCCCCCCCACAACTTCTCTTCCAAGGGGAAAGAGCTGTTCTATATTTGCTGATCAATACAGTAGTCTCAATCCTGGTTTCATCCTTCTCGATCTATTTTGCAGTTTCTCCTGTTCCTCTTTGCCACGTGCAGGAGTGGATTTGCACAATGTATTGCAATTCGTAGTGCATTAATCAAACACATGGGGAGCAGCTGGTATTTTTTATTAAACCGTTTCCAGCTTTATACCACAGTGAGTCACCACGACAATACAGAATGATTAAACTTCCATAGATTATTTTTGTTCCCTCACTGTGTGACATACAGGATATGTTAGTAAGCATTATAGCAGGTAGTACATAGCTCCTTCACTGAATCACAAAAATATATGCTTATATATGTATGTACATATATATATATATATAAATATATAGAACAGTGGGGCAGCAAACTTGATTCAAGACCATGGGAGGTTGAATAATTTTACTGGGTGTGTTCCCTTTCATAACAACAGCAAAGTTAAATACTGGAAATAATTAAACCCCCACTAATTGACTGCAGACGCTGAGGATACTCCTTTGGAGCAGAGAGGAAAAAAAAATAATGCAAGACTTCCATTTCTAGCCCCTCTCCCATCACAGAATGTCCCAAAGGGTAGGATGAGACTTGATAAAGACTTGTGTTCAGAATCGTGCAGGGTTTTTAATCGAGACACTAGTTCCACCGCTAGAACGGTCAGTAACAGGAGATGGATTTAAAATGATTGGCAAAGAACTGGAGAGGTGAGGAATGTTTTAATGCAATAAGTTATGACCTGGGGTACACTGGGAGTAGATTCAATCGTAACTTTCAAACGAGAATTGGATAGCTCGAAAAGGGGTGTGTGCGCAGTGCTGGAGGAAAGAGCAGGGGAGCGAAACTCATTTGAAAAGCTCGTTGTAAAATCCAGCACAAGCACATTGGAGGAAACGGCCTCTTTCTGTTCTGTACAACTATATTGCCAAGTGCACCAAAGAAAACCCTCCACATTTCAATGTTTTGCCAAGATGCTATGGCAAAAGGAACCAGGGAGCATTGTATGGATCTATGGTCTGACAGTAACTGGCTTATGAAAGGTGCAGCTTTCTAGTTGGATGAGCTAAGATGGGCCGAATAACCTTCCTTCTCTCTGTGTGCCCACTTTTAAAACAATATAAATTTAGAGTACCCAATTCATTTTTTCCACTTAAGGGGCAATTTAGCGTGGCCAATCCACCTACCTTGCACATCTTTGGGTTGTGGGGGCGAAACCCACGCAAACACGGGGAGAATGTGCAAACTCCACACGGACAGTGACCCAGAGCTGGGATCGAACCTGGGACCTTGTCGCCGTGAGACTGCAGTGCGCCACCGTGCTGCCGTCTGTGTGCCCACTTTTTGTGAATATTTGAATGTAAATTTCACAGGAGTGAAATTGGACAGAGAATGAGGATGCAGAGTGGCTGGAATTGCTTTTGCCGCCCATTTATAAAACACACCTGATAGATTTTGTGAAGTCAATAGAAGTGACTGTTGGGCAAGTGGATAATGGGCAAGTGGATAAAGGGCAACTGACAGAAATACCCCATCCCTTTGTGTCCCTGCCTGTGTTCCATTTTGACAGTATTGAGTCACAGGAAGAAGACAGTGTCCCTCAGATACATTCATTCATTGTATATGCATCAAGAGTGTAAAGGGCCGGCCTGTCAATACTCTGTACAGACTTGACCGTCCATCCCAAATTTGAGGGTTTTTTTGTTAATGCGGCGTTCATCAAGGTGAGGGGTGTTTGTGTTGGGTGGAAGGGGGGGGGGGGGGGGGGGGGGTGCTGGTTGTGGAAAAGGAAACTTTGACACCTGGATGGTGATCTGGTATCTAAATTGTAGAACCTGCTCAAAGCTTCCAATACAATGGATGTCTAATAGTTTCAAATGGTCTGTGATCGCCTCCAACAGATTACAACCCAAGTGGTGATGACAAATTCATCCTACCCCGAGTCACCCTAAAGCATTCCCAGCACAGATAACGTTCCCCTCCACTCTGATCCAAGCTCCTCGGTCCCAATCTCCGGGCAGGTCAATTGCTACACATGTCTTGACGTATTTCCGTCCTTATGCAGAAGTCACAGTCTAAATGAGAATCCAATTCCGTGCTGTGTTGCCACATTTCTGTGCTGATGACTTCATACCCAGGAGAATCTAGCCAAATAGGGAACGGAGCCACTTGTTCCTTCAGTCGGGGTAGATTGAACGTGGGTCCCACCAGACACAAGCTTGAGGCCTCAGCCAGATCACTAAGGGCAACAAGACCCTGCGGGAAAATCGACTAGATAGTCAGATCCATCATATCCTGAGAAACCTTTGCATGTATCTGAATCTCAAACTCAAGGGAATGATCTGGGGGTAGACTGGAGGACGCATGAACTTTAAAAGAATGTATAAAAGTGACAAAATATAAGATCTGTATCAAAACATAATCTAAGTTTACATTACACAGTAGACCCAACAACTGTAGTGACAGCACGTGTAAGAACTAGGTCACCATCAAGGTAGAAAAGTGCAGAAGAGATGGAGGTAAATCAGGAAGTAGTGACTTGAGGGGGGGGGGGGGGGTGAATGACACTAAGCTTGCAGTTCACTACACATAGGGGAGGAACGGGAGATCGAGGGGTAACAAGCTCCTGGACCAGTTGACCAATGGATCCTGGAGAAGGAAGAGTTGAAGATTAGAAGCTGATGCACGTTGGCCGGGTTTCAACCCTGTGGAGGGATTGGGAGTATATACAGTGGGAGGTCTGGAACTAAGAGAATTGTTACACAATGGGAGAGATGGAACCAACAGGGAGCTTTAAAGGTATATTTTCTAAGCTCCTGAACTGCCTGGATGTAGCATATTTATGAAACAAAATGTGTAACTTACAAGGAATCTTGGACAGTTTAGCAATAACATATTGCAGCCTTCAATCTGAGATCATATCAATCAAAATTCAGTCCATTGCCGCCCCTCCCAATTGCCTTTCCTTCGAAGGGTGTGCGGACTTGCCCCATGGGACAGCCCCTCCAGTATTTGCCACCTTCCCTCCCCCACTCAAGGCCAGTCTTCACATGTTACCCAGAGAACATATCTGCCGGCAGGCAATTCCACTATGGGTAAGCACCATACCAGATCCTAACCCTGTTCTCAGCTGATTTCTGCTGTTCCTGGGCATTGGGAAATAATCAGGATTCGGAGCCTTGGCTGACTGATTCCCCACCCTCTTCCAGGCCACAGACCTTGTCAGAAATCATCAAATTCGGCATAGACCAGGGATCAAACCCAGAATTTTATCCTGGTTTGGTATTCTGCCCCCCCCCCCCCGGCATGGTTATCCAGGTGATTGAAGGACCCGTCTACTGACAGCCTCTGATTTAAACACATATTACTATTACAAACTAAAGATAAAACACACTTATACGGCCTGTGTGTACGCACAGCCGGTTACTTAGAAAAAATACAAGGTAATTGGGAAGAATCAGCATGGTTTTGTGAAAGGGAAATCCTGTTTAACCAATTTATTGGACTTCTTTGAAGGAGTAACATGCGCTGTGGATAAAGGGGAGCCTGTAGACGTACTGTACCTGGATTTTCACAAGGCATTTGACAAGGTGCCACATCAAAGGTTATTGTGGAAGAGAAAAGCTCATGGTGCAGTGGGCCACATATTAACATGGCCAGGAGATTGGCTGGCTGACAAGAAACAGGGAGTATGCATAAGTGGGTCTATTTCTGATTGGCATATGCAGGGGTCAGTGCTGGAGCCCCAACTTTTTACAATTTATATCAGTGACTGAGATGAGGGAAGTGAAGGCATGGTGACTAAATTTGCAGATGGCTCAAAAATAGGTAGGAAAGGCCATCAGGAGGTGGCAAATGGATGTGGATAGGCTGAGCGAGTGGGCAGAAATCTGGCAGATGGAATATAATATGAAGTTGCTCACTTTGGCAGGAAGAATAAAAAAGCAGAGTGTCACTTAAACAGAGATCGGCTGCAGAATTCTGAGGTGTGGAGGGATCTGGCTGCTCCAGTGCATGAGACACAAAATGTTAGTATGCAGGTACAGCAGGTAATTCAGAAGGCTAATGGAATGCTATTGTTTATTACAAGAGGAATTGGACATACAAATAAGAATGTTCTGTTTCAGTTATACAGGGCATTGGTGTGCAATTTTGGTCCCCTTAATTAAGGAACGATGTAAGTGCGTTTGAGGCAGTTGAGAGAAGGTTTACTAGATTGATACCTGGAATGAGCGGGTTGTCTTGAGGGTAGGCTGGACAGGCTGGCCTTGTTTCCACTGGAGTTTAAAAGAGGGGTGACTTGATTGCGGTATTCAAGATCCTGAATGGCCTTGACAAGATGGTCGTGGGAAGGATTATTTCCTCTTGTGGGCGAGTTCAGAACTAGGGGGCACTGTTTTAAAATTGGGAGTCACCCATTTAGGACAGTGAGGAGAATATTTTTCTCTCGGAGGGTTGTGTAACTCTGGAACCCTCTACCTCAGAAGGTGCTGGAGGCAGGGTCCCTGAATATTTTTACGGTGGACATGTTCTCGTTATTCAAGGGAATCAGAGGTTATCAGGGATATATGGGAACGTGGATTTCGGAACACAAACAAGTCAGCCATGATCTTAATGAATGGTGAAGTAACTCGAGGGACCAAATTGGCCAACTTCTGCCCCTATTTCGCAAGTTCATATATTTTTTGTTTTTTTATAAATTTAGATTAGCCAATTATTTTTTCCAATTAAGGGGCAATTTAGCGTGGCCAATCCACCTACTCTGCACATTTTTGGGTTGTGGGGGCGAAACCCACGCAGACACGGGGAGAATGTGCAAACTCCACACGGACAATGACCCAGAGCCGGGATCGAACCTGGGACCTCAGCGCCGTGAGGCGGTTGTGCTAACCACTCGGCCACCGTGCTGCCCTGCAAGTTCATATATGACATTTTTTTTTCAAAATACAAGAGCGATACTGTGAATTCCAGAAACTAGCAGTTCTGGACAGAGACTCAACACCTAACTCAAATCATAACCTCATCCCAAGCTGGATCAAACACCAGAGTACAGGGGCGGAATTCTCCGACACCCCCCCCCCCCCCCCCCCCCGGGCCGGGCAATCAGCATGGTGCCGCGCGAATCGCGCCACGCCGCAATTCTCCGCAGTGCGGAGAATCGGCGTTATCGGCTCCGGTTGGGTCGGCCCGGCGCCGGTCGGGGTATGCGCCGACTCTACGGCATGGGCCAGCGCGCCGATTCTCCAGCCCGGAATGGGCCGAGTGTCCGTCATCAAAAAGCCAAGTCCCGCCGGCGCCATTCTAACATCCTCTGAGCCGGCGGGACCTCGGCATTGAAGGGTCGGGAGGCGGTCTGTGGGGGGGGGGGGGGGGGAGCCTCCGTAGGGGTCTGGCCCGCGATCAGGGCCTACTGATTGGTGGGAGCCTCTCTGCCCCTCCGGCCTCCTTTCCTCTGCGCTACCTCCTGTAGCCCTGCGCCATTTGGCATTGGGGCCAGCGTGGGGAAGGCCACTGCAAATGCGCTAGTTGGCGCTGGCCCACCTGCGCATGCACAGACTCCGCGGCGCAGAGTTCAGTCCGGGATCGGCAGCTGGAGCGGTGTAGGCCACTCCAGGGCCGTCCTAGCCCTCGTGGGCCGCAGAATGGGGTCCCGGAACAGGTGCCGATGCCGGCGTAAAACACTCCCATTTTTACCCAGCGTCAACACTTAGCCGCCGGATGGGAGAATCCTGCCCTGATGTCTTATCTGTGGGTTCAGCGAATGTACCTTCATATTTCCAATTCTGTAGCCATTTTATTTCTGAAACTGTGAATGTTTTGCGTTCGGCAATTGTTATTACCAATCGAGACTAAAAATAATAATTATTTTCTTCCCAAATTGTAATGTTTTTGTCTGCCCCCTCACGTTTTACCCTCAATTCTGGAGATGAATCTAACATTGTTAAAAATCAAACAAATATACGGAATAACAGAAACCCCGGAGTGCGATTTCGGCTGGAATCTAATCCGGAGATTCAAGTGATTTATATATAGAATTACAGCTACTTATTGTTTTGTTCGTGTTGATTCCTGATGGTTAAAATTGTTAAAATTATAAATGCCTTCATAAAATATTATCTAAAAAGAAATTACAGGTACTTGAGAATTAGTTACGCTGGAATTTAATCAAGGGGTTTGAGTGGTTTATCTTTAGAATAATGAATACCCCGACACGAGTTACTGGTCTTGCATTAAAGTGAAGGATTCTGGTGGTTTATACAGACAATAACATATCAGGGATAAAAACAGGAGGTGCTGGAAAATCTCAGCAGGTCTGGCAGCATCCATGGAGTGAGAAATCGAGTGAATGCTTTGAATCCGTATGAGGTAGGAATGTGATGGATTTTGAGCTGTTGCCAAAGAGGAGAGGGTCAGGTGGACCAAGAAGGTTAGACGGCAGGAGAGATAACATATCAAAGCTGCCATGGAACAAAAGGCGACGGGTGTGGTAATGGTTGAAATGAAGAAGCAAATGCATTGGCCCAGAGTAAGTGTTAATGGCTGAATATCTGGGTGTGAGTTACAGGCCTGAATTCAATCAAGGTGTTCGGGTTGGATTATATTTCAGATACCCTGGATACTACAGGGCAAAATCTATTTGAGGGAATTAAGTGGTTAATGTGTAAAATGAAAGAGTGAGTTATAGACTAGAAACTAATCAAAGTGATGATATGAGCTCAGAGGACAAAATCAAGACAGTTTAAAATTACTAAAATCCTAGTATCAATAATGCTCGAAATTCCTCCCATGGATCCATAATTTTTTATAAAATAATGTATATTGTGGCATTAGTGGGGCTCAATATATTCCATAGTATCATATTTATAACATTGTGTATAATATAAATAACAGTCCATATTACACAATAGTACTCACTGAATTTATACTGTAAATAACTAACATTCTGTACATTATATAACAGCACATTTCATCTCTCAGTGTAAAATGCAAAATAACAAGATGCAAGGAGAGTCATGTTGCATCAATCTTCTCGTGCTCAGGGTAGTCCCTGTTTTTAAGAGTGGTGAGTTCTTGGCCAGTTATATCGGTGATGCGAGATTGAGGCGTCCACATGATTCTGCAACGGGTCAGGTGGCCAAACCGGCAGGAAACCAGAGCAAAGCTAGTCAAAGAGTTTGAAAAGCTTTGAACGACAATAAAATAATTGCAGCCTCATTGAAATAGGTATAATCCCCGGGTGCAAGGGGCTTAAACCTCCAGGGATACAATGTCCCAATTCGCCATGCTTGCATTCCCCCTCTCCTACCCACATTCAACATGCAAATAGCAGAACAACCAATTAGAAATGTGTCTGGATTTCCCGCACCAATGACTCGGGACTACAAATTCTAATCTTTACGAATTGGTTTTCCCCGCGGAAGAGCAGAATTGGTGTGTTTGGCCCATTCTTTTTTTTAAATACAAATTTAGAGTACCCAATTCTTTTTTTTCCAATTAAGGGGCAATTTAGCGCGGCCAATTCACCTAACCAGCACATCTTTGGGTTGTGGGGGTCAAACCCACGCAGAGACGGGGAGAATGTGCAAACTCCACACAGGCAGTGACCCAGGGCCGGGATTCGAACCCGGGTCCTCAGCGCCGTAGTCCCAGTGCTAACCACTGCGCCGCCGTGCTGTCCTCTTTGGCCGATTCTTTTGTTTTCCCGGTTTGTGGTGCTCTCTGTCTCGGCGAGGAATTTCATCACATGATCTCCAACCACCCTGCCCCTCCCACCATTGGCCACCCAACCTGTCCATCCACGTGAAGCCCCGCCTCCCCTGTGACCAAATGCAAAATGAACAGACTTTCCATTCATGACCTCATTGGAGGATCCCTTGCTGTCAAACAGCCTTGCCACCCCCCCCCCCCCCCCCCCCCCCCACCCAGCCCTGCCACATCTGCTATATTTTAAGTGAACAAAAATGCTTTTAAAAAGAGAAATAACCGTATTCAATGGCCACTTTGATTTTCTTCTCGGCTTGCTCATTCCTGGGGTTAATCTCCAATTCCTGGAAATACAGTTCAATCCTTAAGATTTGGAAACGTCAGGTTCTCTCAATACGCTGTCTGAAGCCTTGCTCTTTCGGCTAATGCTGCACTAGATCACGTGGTGATTTGTTTCTTTAAAAAACTACACAACTGATGGAAAAAAAACACCACATTTAGCTGCCATTTAGCGAAATATACATTGTACAGGTTTTCATTCTCTGCGCCAACAGGCCCAGCATCAGGATAAATCCTCTCGGCCACTTCAGATGGCCTCAGCAACACAGCTGCACATCGCAAACAGCCTCAAACTGTTCGAAATCTCCGAGAGCTTCCCTCAATCGGCACGTGAACAAAGCCACTTTTCACGAAGTTTGCAGATAAATTGGCGAGCTGGCAGCATTATTTACTTGTTGTTTTCTGTCGTCTGTTTGGCCTCCACTTTCTCGCTCGCAGCCACCTCCGGTTCCCAAAGCAGGAACTCGTGTAGTAGCGTGTTCACCGTCTCTGGGCACTCCAGCATCACCATGTGACTCCCCTCGTCGATGACTTTCAGGAACGCAATCAGCAAGATCTGATTGGTAAAAAAGTATCGGGGATTAATCGACGTTTAAATGGGCACCTTGACCCTTCAAACTAACAGCCCCCCCCCTCCCTTAAGCTTTCACGAGAGCCGGTGCAGTCAGGATGGGCCAAATGGCCTCCTTCTGCACTGTAAAAACTCTGTGGTGGGGGCACAAGGCCAGCATTTGTTGCCCATCTCTAACTGCCCTTGAACTGAGTGGCTCACTGGACCATATCAGAGGGAAGCTAAGAGTCGACCACATTACTGGGGGGGTCTGGAGCCACATGTAGGCCAGACCAGGTAAGGACGGCAGATTTCCTTCCCTAAAGGACATTAGTAAACAAGATGGTTATTTCCGATAATCAATACTAGTTGAATGATCACCGTTACTGAGACTAGCTTTATACTCCAAATTTATCTCATTTGAATTTAAATTCCGCCAGTGAGAATTAGCCTGGGCCTATAGATTGCCCAGTAGCATTACCACCATGCCACCATCCCTCCCCGGTCAGGCAGATGACCGCTGGTTCTTCAGGTCCTTCCCAAGTGGATGTGTTTCATGACAGAGTCTCATTAGTGATGACGGGAAGCTTTTTAATTGTGTTCTGGGACATTCCTCCCGTGACACGGACATTCCAGCGGGAGTTTCTGGGGGGCCCTCCGGAGTGGAAACCCTGAATGATCAGATGCTGGGTCACCTGAAGTGAGATGTAGTATCGCAGCGGAACCAGCCAATCCGCTGGGAACTGGGATTCAGTCCGGGATTTTCCAGTAAAACCCCAGGCCCACACTGAGCAGGGCAGGCACTGATTTAGCCACAGGGAGAAAGATGAACACAGCAACGGGATTGGGCCATTCAGCCCTTTGTGTCCATTCTTTCATTAAATTAGCGCCACGACAACGCTTTGAATTTATACGGCGCTTTTAACGTGATCACTGAACCAAACGGGGAGTCATTTGGACAGGTGACCAAAGTGTCAATGAGGTGGGTTTTTGGGAGTGATTTTAAGGAAGAGAGGCAGATTGCTTTAAGGAGGCAATTCCAGAGGTTAGGGCTCGGGCTGCCCATGGTGGTGTGAAGGATATGGGGACCGGGCAAGTGGCCAGAATTGGGGAGAGACAGAGATCCCAGAAGGTTGTAGGACTGATGGAGGTTACATGGAGAGGGCGAAGCCAGGAAGGGATTGAAGACATGTGTGAAAATGTTAAAACCTCAGTTTTAACATGTCTTCAATAAGACCAGAAATAGGAGCGGAATTAGGCCACTCCGCCCATCGAGTCTGCTCCGCCATTCAATCATAGCTGATATTTTTCTCATTCCCATTCTCCTGCCTTCTCCCCATAACCCCTGATACCTTTATTGATCAAAAACCTATCTATCTCTGCCTTAAAGGCACTCAGTGATTTGGCCTCCACAGCCTTCTGCGGCAAAGAGTTCCACAGATTCACCACCCTCTGGCTGAAGAAATTCCTCCTCATCTCCATTTTAAACGATTGTCTCTTCAGTCCAAGGCTGTGCCCTTGGGTTCTAGTATTTCCTCCAAGTGGAAACATCCTCTCCACATCCACTCTATCCAGGCCTCTCAGTCTCCTGTAAGTTTCAATAAGATCCCCCTCATCCTTCTAAACTCTAACGAGTACTCAAACGTTCCTGGAGCCAATGTATATCAGTGAGCACGGGAGTAACGGCTGAACAGGACTTGGAGTGGGTTAGAACACAGGGCAGCAGAGTTTTGGATGAGCTTAAGTTCATGAAGGGCAGAGGATGGTAGGCAGGCCAACATTAGAATACTCAAGCCTGGAGGGAAAAACATGGATAAGAGTCTCAGCAGGAACGAGGCCGAGACAGGGGCGTGGTCATGGAGGTGGAAGGCGGCCATGACTGATTCCGAGTACGAAAGTCAGGGACACTAACTTGATTGAAATGAAGGAGTTTATTACCTCCGCCATGCGTTGATCTTCATCCACAGGGACAAACTTGTCATGCATTCCATGCACCAACAGGACAGGCACCGTCAGTTCAGCATGGTACACCTCATCACCTTCAGGCCAGTACTGCCCACTCATCATTGCCCGCAGCACAAAGGAGGTCACCCTGAACGCATTCCCCTCCTTTAACAATTGCTTCTCTTTTGCTCCCTGCCGTGCAAATGCCGCTCTAATGGAACACCAGGACAACAAAAAACAAAGAAATCGCGAATCGATTAATAAACAAGACGAGCAAATTTATCACAGCCTCGTCCATCAGTTCTCTAGAAGAGACAATACCGGAACTGAGAGCTTCTAACGTTCAAGAAAGGCAGAACCTTTTCTCTAGAAAGCAGGAAACGGAGGTGTGACCTAATTGACCTCAGTGTGATGAAAGGATCAAAACGATAAATGTAGAGAAGATATTTCCAGAGGTGGGAGAGACTAGATCATCATGGAATTTACAGTGCAGAAGGAGGCCATTCGGCCCATCGAGTCTGCACCAACTCTTGGAAAGAGCACCCTACCCAAGGTCAACACCTCCACCCTATCCCCATAACCCAGTAACCCTACCCAACACAAATGAAAAATGAAAATCGCTTATTGTCACGAGTAGGCTTCAATGAAGTTACTGTGAAAAGCCCCTAGTCGCCACATTCCGGCGCCTGTCCGGGGAGGCTGGTACGGGAATCGAACCGTGCTGCTGGTCTGCTTGGTCTGCTTTAAAGGCCAGCGATTTAGCCGAGTGTGCTAAACCAGTCCCTAAGGGCTATTTTGGACACTAAGGGCAATTATCATGGCCAATCCACCTAACCTGCACATCTTTGGACTGTGGGAGGAAACCGGAGCACCCGGAGGAAACCCACGCACACGGGGAGGATGTGCAGACTCCGCACAGACAGTGACCCAAGCCGGAATCGAACCTGGGACACTGGAGCTGTGAAGCAATTGTGCTATCCACAATGCTACCGTGCTGCATTGTACCGTAAATACAGATCGCTATCACTAATAATTCTAACTGTAATTGAGGAGAAACATCTTTATCCAGAGAGAGGAATTTGCTCCCACAGCGAGCTGTGAGATACATGCATTTAAAGAAAAACAAGATGAATGCAATGGAGATAAACAGACTGATGAAGAGGGATGGGGGAGACACACCTGAAACATAAAGGACAGCATGGCCCAGTTGGGCAGAATGGCCTAATTCTGTGCTGTACGTTCTACGGAATTCTATATAATGAGTTAATGAGTATCAGGTTTGTTGTTCACACTCTCCGAGTCGTAGGTTTGTGGGTTCAATCTCCACTCCCGACTGGAACATAAAATTCAGGTCGTCACTCCCAGTGCAATACAGTGGGAGTGCCGCACTGTCAGAGGTGTCAGCTTTTGGATGATGTATTGAACAGAGTGTCTCAGATAGTCGTATTACAAAAAAAGAACAAGGGGGGTTTTCCTTAATGTCCTGACCAATATTACTCCCTCAACCCACACCTCTAAAATAGGTGATTTGGTCATTCTGACATGGATAGCTTGCTGTGCACTAGTTGGCTGCCATGTTTCCTACAGTGACTACACTGCACCTGTACCTTATTGGCTGCAAAGTACTTTGAGTGCCTTGAGATTGTGAAAGGCGCGATCTAAATACAGTACAAGCTCTTTCTTTGGGAGTTAAGGGAAATTTGCTTTACAGCGCTATCTAGTGGTCAGAGATGGCACATACATTGTGACAGTTGATATAGCAAAATTGAATCGGAAATGTTGAAGTAGTAATTCACCATGGAAAATGTGACCAAAGATTGTCACGACAGGGTGCAAGGTATCCCAACTAAACCATATCCATATCCAGTATCCACTTTACAGAGTGCGGGTTACTGGAATAGTTAGCAGTTATGCTGGCTAATCAGTCACGTTGAAGAACAATTACAGCAGCAATGGGAGCAGCAAACAGAGTGAGGATAATATCTGAGCCTTCCCTCGTCTTGGAAACCGCAGTATTAATTTTTGGAGATCTATCTATGTACTGGAGAATGAATCCTTGCATCACCTCACGGTAAATCCCTCTCATTGTGACATGACAGGAGTTTATTTCCATTTTCTACAGGAGCCATCCCGTGGGATTTCCGTTTCGTTGGCCAATTAGAGCCAATTATTGACAGTCAGAGAGATCTAGGTGTACAGGACCACAGGTCACTGAAAGGGGCAACACAGGTGGAGAAGGTAGTCAAGAAGGCATCCGGCATGCTTGCCTTCATTGGCTGGGGCATTGAGTATAAGAATTGGCAAGTCATGTTGCAGCTGTATAGAACCTTAGTTAGGCCACACTTGGAGTATAGTGTTCAATTCTGATCGCCACACTACCAGAAGGATCTGGAGGCGAGGAGCGGTTGAATAAACGCGGTTTGTTCTCACTGGAACAACGGAGATTGAGGGGCGACCTGATAGAGGTCTACAAAATTATGAGATGCATAGACAGAGTGGATAGTCAGAGGCTTTTTCCCAGGGTAGAGGGGTCAATTACTAGGGGGCATAGGTTTAAGGTGTGAGGGGCAAGGTTTAGAGGAGATGTACGAGGTAAGTTTTTTTTACACAGAGGGTAGTGGGTGCGTGGAACTCGCTGCCAGAGGAGGTGGTGGAAGCAGGGACGATAGTGACGTTTAAGGGGCATCTTGACAAATACATGAATAGGATGGGAATAGAGGGATACGGACCCCGGAAGTGTAGAAGATTTTAGTTTAGATGAGCAGCATGGTCGGCACAGGCTTGGAGGGCCGAAGGGCCTGATCCTGTGCTGTACTTTTCTTTGCTCTTTGTTCAAATCAAAGTTAGGTATTGTGCTGTTCACAAAGGTCTTCTGGAACTGGACAGAGTGCTTCCCAAGATCCAGCTGACATGAACAGACGGAAGATCTTGCCCTTTATGTTCATTGATTATAACAATCTTTGGTGATTGGAAGCAATTCTACCGACAGCGAACACTTCCATTTTGTTAGACCGAACCTGGGTCACGGAGATAAAAGGTCAAAGTCGAACCCACGACTGCACCACCCAGTTCCTACGGTATCACCTTGAAACCATCACAACATCCAAAAAGTTTGGCCTTACTTGAGGAAGCTCCAGACGAGACATGGTGAGAGGCAGTGTAGGACACAGGTGGGTAGGTTGAAGATGGAGCACAAACTGGGTTCCAGAGCAGTTGGGCCTCCCCCGTTTATCATCACCACCTTGTGTACTTGGTCGGGGTACTCGTGAGCCAGAAAGGTGCAAAACGAAACCCTGCGGAGGAAATATCTCCAGTTAGACACCAGGCACACAATGCTGGGATGCATCAGAAACTGCACCTGACATAGACCCCTTCCAGCCTTCAACCTCTCTCCTCCTGCCGAAATCTTCCTTCTATATCCCAGCAAGATTTAGGGGGAGGCAGCAGCGTGGTACTGTCACTGAACTTGCAATCCAGAGACCAAGGGCAATGCCTTGGGGACCCAGGTTCAAATCCCACCGCTGCAGAGGGTGAAACGTGAATCCAATAAAAACTGGAATTGAAAGTCTAATGGTGACGATGAAACCATTGTCGATTGTTGTAAAAAAAAAAATCTGGGTCACTAATCTGCCGTCTCGCCCAGTGTGGACTACATGTACCTCCTGGTGTGGCCCACATGCGATTCCGCATCCACAGCAATGTGGTTGATTCTTAAATGCCCTCTGAAATTGCTGAGCAAACAACTCAGTTGAAGGGTAGTTAGACACGGGCAATAAATGTTGGCCCAGCCAGCGACACCCACATTCCAGAAATTAAAACAAAATATTCATAAATTCTACACTCTCATCCTTTGTATCTTGAAAATGTGTCAGCGGGGCAGCACGGTGGCGCAGTGGTTAGCCCTGCTGCCTCACGGCACCGAGGTCCCAGGTTCGATCCCGGCTCTGGGTCACAGTCCGTGTGGAGTTTGCACATTCTCCCCGTGTTTGCATGGGCTTCGCCCCCACAACCCAGTGTAGGTGGATTGGCCACGCTAAATTACCCCTTAATTGGAAAAGATGAATTGGGTACACTAAATTTATTTTCAAAAAAGAAAATGTGTCAGCTGTGATACAACCTTGCTTCTAGATCGGGATAGGACTCCCAATCCAGAGATTTGAGACCAAAAATGTAGATTAACACTTCAGTGTATTACCAAGTGTGAGCTGCACCTTCTGAGGTGCAATCTTTCAAATTAAATGATAAATTGATACCACCCAGGTGGATATAAAAGATCCCATGGCACTAATCTGAGGAATAACAAGGGAGTTACATAATAATAATCTTTATTACTGTCACAACTAGACTGACATTAACACTGCAATGAAGTTACTGTGAAAATCTCCCAGTCGCCACATTCCGGCGCCTGTTCGGGTACACAGAAGGAGAATTCAGGGTGTTCAATTCACCTAATAGCACGTCCTTCGGGACTTGTGGGAGGAAACCGGAGAACCCGGAGGAAACCCACACAGAAACGGGGAGAGCATGCAGACTCCGCACAGACAGTGACCGAAGTGGGAGTTAAACCTTGGAAACTGGCGCTGTGAAGTAACAGTGCTAACCACTGTGCGAGCCTGCGCCAGTGCCTTGGGAGCATATTTATGCCACCTGGGCACTCTGGTACTGCCACCCGGGCAGTGCCATCTGGGTTCCGCCCTGTCACTGCCAGGGTGCCTCGGTGGCAATGCCAGCTGGCATGGGCAGTGCCAAGGTGCCATGCTGGCATTTTCTGCACATGCATGATCGGGCTAGTGTTGCCTGGCGTGGGTGTTTGGAAAGGTGGGGTGGGAAAAGAGGTCAGGCATTGGCTTGGGGGCCTCGGAAATCGGGACACCATTTTTAAATCTCCCGCTAAAACGGAGCCATGTGGGGCCTTGGCCACGCGTTCCCCGTTCAGGCCCGTTATTCAACGCAAGTTGCGTTGAATCGTCATGTGTTTCTTGGCACTGTGTGTGCCGGAAACACGCAGCTCAACGCGCTCGCCAGGGGACTTTGTTCCCTTTCGGGAAGATAGCGCCCGATGTGGGTGGTGGGATGGAGTGTGTCTATGGTGGCAAAGGGAATAACTAGGAACTGAGCATCAGCTGACGATATAAGGCCGACATCTTCAAGCACTGAGGTCGAACATAGCCCTTTTATTGGCAACACCCATCTCGCTAACCCTTTAAAGACCCAGTATGACATAGCACCAAAACCAATTGGCGAATTAACCCACTGGGGTCGGGGGGGGGGGGGGGGGGGGGGGGGGGGGAGCTTGAAATTAAATGCTTCTTTATAAACATACCCATAAGAGTGTCCAATCAGGATATTACGTTTCTTCCCATAGCGTTTGAAGATGGCTCTCATGTCCTCCGCTAGGGCGTAGAAAGTGTAAGCGGCGCCAATCTTCGGCGCAGTGCTGGAGCCGTGGCCAGCAAGATCCGGGGCCACCACCTCGTAACCCAGCTTTCCGAAGAAGTCCAGCTGCTCTTTCCAAATGTCGAGCGAGCCCCCCACGCCATGGATGAAAAAGAGTGCCACGTCAGAGTGGGTGCCCTTGCAGCTGGTGATTCGCTTCTTGCAGTCGATCACCACCGTCTTTTTCGGTTTGCGTTTTCGCCGCTTCGCCGTGCCCTGCTCTGGGACAGCACCGCCGTTGGCACAGGTGTTGGTGCCGTTGGCCTGGGCAGCGTTGGCATCGGAGAGTTCAATCTCCACCGTGCTGCTGGGGTCGGTGTTACCGTTCTGGCAGTGTAGGATCTCGGAGCGAATGACATCGCCGAGGTTCTCGATCACCACCTGTCCGTTGCGATAGACCGAGATCTTGCGCTTGCAGTGCACCACGCCTTTACCGGATGGCTCCTCATCCTCCCCCTCCTCCTCCACCGGTTTCTCCTCCTCTGCCGGTGTTCGGCTCGGCACAATGTGTTTGACTCGCAGCACCCGGCCAGGCTTCACCTCAACATAATCGTAGCCGTTACTGGACTCCACGCTGTCAATGGCTCCCACCACATTCAGAGTTCTGCCGGTGATGCAGCACATGATCCCATCCGTTATGCTGGTCAGCATGTTGGACCTTAGAAGGGTAGAAGAGGGGAGATAGAGACAATGTTAGCTAAGCTTTTCAGGCTTTCTACTGCCGCAGCGCAGGAGGAGGCCATTCAGCCCATCGAGTCTGCACCACGCCCCCACCCTATCCCTATAACCCAGTAACCACACCTATCATTTTGCACATTAAGGGGTAATTTAGCACGGCAAATCCACCTAACCTGCAGATCTTTGGACCGTGGGAGGAAACCAGAGCACCCGGAGGAAACCCACGCAAACATGGGGGGGGGGGGGAACATGCAGACTCCACACAGTCACCCGAGGCCTGAATTAAATCCATGTCCCTAGCTTTGTGAGGCAGCAGTGCTAACCACCGTGTCGCCCCTGAACAAATGCAAGGCTTTCTTTTTGTTCAGCTTGCATTTCTATAGCACATGAATACAGGAGTAGGAGGCCATTCAGCCCCTCGCATCTGTCCCGCCATGCAATGACATCATGGCTGCTCCGTGAGCTGACTCCATATACCCACCTTTGCTCCGTATCCCTTAATATACTGGTTGACAAATTTCGATCAATCTCAGATTTACAGTTAACAATTGATCTAGCAGCAACTGCCATTTGTCAAATGGAGTTCCGGATTTCTACCACCCTTTGAGTGTGGAACTGTTTCCAAATTTCACCCCTAAAAGATCTGCCTCTAATTTTTAGACCATGTCCACTAATTCTAGACTTCCCAACTAACAAAAATAGTTTATCGATTAATTGATTGATAATTATTGTCACATGTACCGAAGTACAGTGAAAAGTATATTTCTGCGGAAGGGAACGTACACAACACGTACATAGTAGACAAAAAAGAATAATCAACATTGACAAACGGTACATCAACAAATAGTGATTGGTTACAGAGCAGAACAAGGGCCAAACAAGAGCAGCTTAGGGCATCATGAATAGTGTTCTTACAGGGAACAGATCAGTCCGAGGGAGAGTCGTTGAGGAGTCTAGTAGCTGTGGGGAAGAAGCTGTTCCTATGCCTGGATGTGCGGATCTTCAGACTTCTGTACCTTCTGCCTGATGGAAGGGTCTGGAAGAGGGCAATGCCTGGGTGGGAGGGGTCTCTGATAATGCTGTCTGCCTTTCTGAGGCAGCAGGAGGTGTAGACAGAATCAATGTGCAGGTGGCAAGCTTGTGTGATGCGTTGGGCTGAGTTCACCACACTCTGCAGTTTCTTGCGGCCTTGGGATGAGCAGTTGCCATACCAGGCTGTGATGCAGCCGGATAGGATGCTCGCTATGGCACATCTGCAGAAGTTTGTGAGAGTTGATGCAGACATGCCAAATTTCTATCGCCCCGATCTCTATCGCCCCTATCGGTTCACCATATTATCTTGAAAGCTTCAATCAAATCTCCCCTTCAAGATTCTAATTTTTTATTTTTTTATATATATAAATTTAGACTCAATTCTTTTTTCCAATTAAGGGGCAATTTTCCTCTTTCCCACTCCAAGCAGTCTTTTAAAGAAATTCTTTATTCAAAGATAGGCAAGTTATCCTGTGTTTGCTAACTTTATTCAAAAGTGTGTTTTGACCCTGTGATGGGTTTTGCTTGATTGGAGATAAAGAAGGTAGCAGTTAGCAGTTGAAGTGTTTTATTTTATGATGAAGCATTGTTTAACTGGTAATTATAAGCTATATTTCTGTGCTGTTTAATATTGTGTTCATAAAAAAGTTTGTTTAAATATATCATATCCCTATTTGTGCAAGGGACCACTCCTGGAGTGAAGTGTCCGTTCCTCACAATTTCACAACTTTTTATAAAAGTGATTGGGGTCCTTGGCTGGCAGCCTAGCCAATGTTGGGTTCAGGTCCAGGAACATAATAACTCCCCAAAACTCACTGGCTCTCCTATCTCCCTCCTCCTTTAAGGCACTCCTTGAAACCGATCGCTTTGGCCGAAAGCTCTTGGCAGCCTGATATATCTTTATGTGGCCCAGTGTAAAATTTAGTCTGCTAACACTTCTGTGAAGCACATTTCTTACGTTAGAGGCACTATATAAATGCATCTTCTTAACATTGAAGCTTTACAAACTGAGGGCTGTTCAGACATCCAGATGGTTTTTATCAATGACTTGGAGGAGGGGGCTGAAGGGTGGGTCAGTAAATTTGCTGATGACACCAAGATTGGTGGAGTAGTGGATGAGGCGGAGGGCTGTTGTAGACTGCAAAGAGACATTGATAGGATGCAGAGCTGGGCCGAAAAATGGCAGATGGAGTTTAACTCTGATAAGTGCGAGGTGATTCATTTTGGTAGAAAAAATTTGAATGCGGATTACAGGGTCAACGGCAGGGTTCTGAGGAATGTGGAGGAACAGAGAGATCTTGGGCTTCATGTCCACAGATCTCTGAAGGTTGCCACTCAAGTGGATAGAGCCGTGAAGAAGGCTTATAGTGTGTTAGCGTTTGTTAACAGGGGGCTTGAGTTTAAGAGCCGCGGTGTTATGCTGCAACTATACATGACCCTGGTGAGATCACATTTGGAGTTTGCAGGATAGGTCTTATGAGGAAGGGTTGAGGGAGCTGGGGCTTTTCTCTTTGGAGCGGAGGAGGATGAGAGGCGACTTAACAAAGGTTTATAAGATGATGAGGGGGATAGATAGAGTGGACATTCAGAGACTATTTCCTCGGGTGGATGTAGCTGTTACAAGGGGGCATAACTATAAGGTTCGAGGGCAGCACGGTGGCACAGTGGGTTAGCCCTGTTGCCTCACGGCGCTGAGGTCCCAGGTTCGACCCCGGCCCTGGCTCACTCTCCGTGTGGAGTTTGCACATTCTCCCCGTGTTTGCGTGGTTTTCACCCCCAGAATCCAAAGATGTGCAGGGTAGGTGGAATGGCCAAGCTAAATTGCCCCTTAATTGGAAAAATGAATTGGGTACTGTAAATTTTTTTTTTTTTAAATAACTATAAGGTTCGGGGTGGGAGATATAGGAGGGATGTCCGAGGTAGGTTCTTTACTCAGAGAGTGGTTCGGGTGTGGAATGGACTGCCTGCTGTGATAGTGGAGTCGGTCACTGTAGGAACTTTCAAGCGGTTACTGGATAGGCACATGGAGCAAACCAGAATGACAGGTAAGTGGGATAGCTTGATCTTGGTTTCGGACAATGATCGGCACAACATCGCGGGCCGAAGGGCCTGTTCTGAGCTGTACTGTTCTATGTTTCTGGAACATACCTCTCCATTCACCTGAGGAAGGAGCAGTGCTCCGAAAGCTCGTGTTTGAAACAAACCTGTTGGACTTTAACCTGGTGTTGTAAGGCTTCTTACTGTGCTCACCCCAGTCCAACACCGGCATCTCCACATCATTACTGTTCTATGTTTCCAGTTAAACCGGAGTATGGGAAACCCAGCAAAGGAAGCTGGAATTTGGTCCTTATTGAGAATTCTAATGCTCCCTCCTGTTCCACATAACACTGTAACCCAGATGCTGCTCCCAGCGAACTCTGGCCATTCATTCATAATTCATCACTCAGCACCCACGCTACTGAAAGCTACATATCAATTATTTATTCCGGTTCTCTCACAAACTCTGTGATTCAGCAATAAAAGGCAATGCTTGGTTTGTCTTTTTTGTCCCTTTTTTTATTTGCAATCAGGGAAGCGTGCAAACACAGTCCCCTCACTACACATGTTTTACTGTCGGGTATTCCACATCACAGGATACCATCATCTTTATTAGTGTCACAAGTCGGCTTTCATTAACACTGCAATGAAGTTACTGTGAAAATCCCCGAGTCGACACACTCCGGCGCCTCTTCGGGTACACAGAGGGAGAATATCACAGGTGTGATCACACTGCAAGTGCAGTGGGCGAACCTTCCATAAAATATACTTCATTTACAAAATTTGTAAAAGCACATTCAAAAATGTTTCGAATTGAAAACTGCCAGGAAAGGCAACAGAATTCAACTTTTCCCAATGCAGAATGTTCCAACCTAAGCTGCCTCAACACAATTTCAACATCTATTTACAATGTACATTCCATGTCAATCATACAACCCGAGGGGTTCAACAAAGGGCCCGATCCAATGGCCACACTGCAGCGGAAAAGCAGCTCACCCCGGCACAGCATGGCCGTCGGAAGCCGTGAGACCCCGGTCCCAGGTTCTTACCGGCTCGCCACGCCTCCCGAGATCCAACATGATCTCCCAAGACGTTGCAATGTCACTTTTTGGCAAATCTGCAGTAAGACTTAATCTAATGTGCAGATTCCTGAGGTACCTGAGGCGCACGTCATTCAGCACTGGGGTGATCGGAGGTCCCCCAGCTGCATGCCCTTAGGACAGGGTGGTGCCCTGGCACTGCTGATGCCACAGGGGCACCCTGGCACAGAGGCGGTTTGCTTTCTGATTAGCTGTGAGACAGCGAAACACCATAACAGTTGGTGTGGAAGGTCACCAATGGCAGCGGGGGGGGGGTTCGAAGCAGGTGGGCCAGGTGATGATATCTCCAGGACTGTGGCCCTGCCAATGTTGGCACCATGAATTTGAAGTGAGTGGCTGTTGGAGTTGACAGCGCAGTGATGGTCCGAGCCTTTAGTCGGGGGAAAATCTGGAGCAGCTGAGGGGAAATGGACTGTATTCGCAGGGGTCTCCGCTCGATATTTGGCAGAATCGTTCATCACCAGAATTTCAAATAAGCACCAAGACCTATCGTGGCTGTTAGTTAGAAAGAACCTCCCCGTCAGATCCTTTCTACACGCCCAGAGTTCTCACCCCCTCTGCACTTTGCCCTCAAGGTGGCTGTGGTGGGGATGAGATAGTTGTCCACCTCCTGGAATGTGCTTTTGCAAAGTTCTGGAGAGATGTGCAGTTTTTCTGTCCAGATTCATCCCACTGGATCCTGTGTTCTATGGGCTATTCCCAGGAATGCACATCGAGATAAACATCAACTCTGGCTGGAGGACCATCAACTTGGTGAAAGATTTGGTCTGTCTGAAACTTATTGGTCTTCCAGTGCAGAGGGCTATCCTTGACTGAATGTTGCAGACGGGCACATTCCAAGGTCCAGGACTATGTGCTGAGGTGCTTGAATGCTTGGGGCAGCTGCCACAGAGACGCAATGGAGAAAGGTCGCTGCCAAAGACCTTTCAACTGCAGCACAATGAGGGGCTGGAAACTGTCGGCGCGATTCTCTCAAAGGGAACAAAGTCCCCCAGTGAGTGCGTTTAGCCACGTGTTTCCCAGCACTCGCAATGTTGAGAAACATATGGGTAAGAGGCCTGAATGGGGAACACGTGGCCGAGGCCGCACATTGCCCTGTGTTGTACAAAGGGAAGCTCTTTTAAATGGTGTCACGATCTCCGAGGCCCCCAAAACAATCCCCGACCTCCTCAGCAACCCCGGCCCGATCGTGTGCGCACAAGAAATGCCAGATTGGCACCGCCAACCTGACAGTGCCCAAGCCAACTGGCCAGTCTGCCAAATGACTTTGACAGCCTGCTCAGGGAACCATCTGATAGGATCTACCAACTCCCTTCATACAGGACCTAGAGAATATCGAGCGCAGACCACTGCCTGATGATTTTTTGGACTGTGGGAGGAAACTGAATCACCCGGAGGAAACCCACGCACACACGGCACCGAATGTGCAAACTCCACACAGGCAGTCACCTGAGGTCGGAAACAAGCCCGGGTCCCTGGCACTGTGAGTCAGCAGTGCTAGCCACTGTGCCGCCCGTCGCGTTGGATAGGTTTTCTCCCCGCCCCTTTATCCTGAGGTTTATACATCACGACCCCTGCGAATACAGTCCATTTCCCCTCAGCTGCTCCAGATTTTCCCCCGACTAAAGGCTCAGACCATCACTGCGCTGTCAACTCCAACAGCCACTCACTTCAAATTCATGGTGCCAACATTGGCAGGGCCACAGTCCTGGAGATATCATCACCTGGCCCACCTGCTTCGAACGTCCCCCCTGCCATTGGTGACCTTCCACACCAACTGTTATGGTGTTTCGCTGTCTCACAGCTAATCAGAAAGCAAACAGCCTCTGTCACCACAGGAGATCATTCTTGGCCTCTCAATAGAACAGCGTTTCTTCGCCATTTCCAATATTGTTTTGTAACTTATAAACAATAATATTCAAAGAAATTTACCAAAACACACGCCATTTTTTTCTTAATGCCCCTACTTTTTGTTTTCCTCTCCCAAATGTGTTCACACTGCGCCCTGGGTTTTAAACGGGTTTTAAGCAACTGGAGGGGTGGGGGGAAAGGGAAAGAATGAAAGGGAGCTTCTGTGATAGGATGAAAGGCAAGAATGGTTCAAAGGTAAAAGGGCTGATGGTGCGAGACTCAAGGACATGACAATGGTACAAGTGAAAAAGCAGGGGTGAATGGCAGGACCATTACCAACGCCTAATGTCTGGAAAAATGGGAGCAGAGGTTACAAGTTGAATTCATTGAAACTAGTGTTCAGGTTGTCGAGTTCAGCAATTTCAGATCACAACCGTTGTTGTCGCCATTTACACCTCCTCTCGTCCTTTACTTGTCCAATTACCATCAGCTTTCACCGTATATATAATCTTTATTATTGTCCCAAGTAGGCTTACATTAACACTACAATGAAGTAACTGTGAAAATCCCCTAGTCGCCACACTCCGGCGCCTGTTCGGATACACGGAGGGAGAATTCAGAATGTCCAATTCACCTAACACGCACGTCTTTCGGGACTTGTGGGAGGAAACCGGAGCACCCGGAGGAAACCCACGCAGACACGGGGAGACGCTACACAGACAGTGACATTGTCATAGGGGCTGTTTAGCTCACTGGGCTAAATCACTGGCTTTGAAAGCAGACTAAGGCAAGCCAGCAGCACGGTTCGATTCCCGTACCAGCCTCCCCGAACAGGCGCCGGAATGTGGCGACTAGGGGCTTTTCACAGTAACTTCATTTGAAGCCTACTCGTGACAATAAGCGATTTTCATTTCATTTCATTTCATTGACCCATCATCCCTTTTAGCATTTAATCACTCCTGCCTTCCACTCATCTCTGACCTTTCCCAGTTCTGATGAACCTAAAACTATAACTCTGGCCGGGATTCTCCGTTGCAAGTTCATCCCGCTACCGCTGCTAGTGAGGACAGAGAATTGGGCGCATGGCCAATCTCCCATTGCAGCGGGACCAGAGAACGCTGCTGCCGTGAACGGACGGAGAATCCAGCCCCCTGTTTCTCTCGCCACTGATGTTGCCTGGGTTTTTCCAGCATTTTCTATTTTGACTTCAAGTCTGAGCGTGATCAGCCCATTTGATCCGTGTGGCCATCACAAATCAAGACCAACTCTGGAAATCGAACCCTCTTTGTGAGGTCTGTAACCCCAGAGGCTGGGGGAATACCCAGTGAGACCCCAGGTTCCTTAAAAATAAATGTCATAATTTCCCCGCACTCCCTTGGAAGTCCCACAGGAGGGCAGACCGGAGAGAGAGAGAGAGGAGACAGAGAGAGACCAAATCCCAGAATCTGCCAATTTCATTCTGGGATTAGCCAACTATGAGTCTCTCCGCGCAGTACCAGATCCGAGGCTCAGGAGCAAGAACTGTATTATTTTAGAGAAGGTGCGAGGTGACCTGCTGGCGGTCTTTAAGATGGCGAAAGGGTTCGACAGTGCAGATGCTGAGATGTTTCCACTTAATTGTAAGACCAGAACTAGAGGCTGCGGGGAATCCAACAGCAAATTCAAGGGAAACATCTTTATTCAGAGAGCGTTTAGAACGTGGAACTCTCTTCAGCAATAAGTACTTGAGGTGAATAGTGTAGATGTAGGAGAAGTTGAATAAATGCATGAAGGAGAAAGGAAAGGACTACAATGATAGAGCGGTGTGAAGTAAGGTGAGACAAAGCTCATGCGGAATATAAGCACCAACATTTACCAGTTGGGCCGAATGGCCTGCATCTGTGCTGTACATTTTATGCAATCTCAACCTGGATTGAGTTGACCGATTGCAATTGCCCAGAGGGCACTGGACTAGGGGAGGGGGAAAATATCAACCAGGATTCTCATGCCTTGAAAAAATTCAAGTCACCATACTCAATCAACAGTTGCCCGGAGACATGCGCAAAGGCCAAAGGCTTATTTCCGGATCCAGATGTATGTGTTTACCCCACAGGGTAGCAGTGACATCCTGCCAAAAGAACCATGTTGCAGAGATGGGAAATGACATTGTGCCGGACCTCGGCACTGAACATAGCAATCACGGCAAAACACCTTCCAATGTAAACGTAGACTACGGGGAAAGAGTCGAACAGTAGTTCTAACTGTATAGCTCGTTAAAAGAGCCGACACAGACAGAATGGACCAAATGGCCTCCTTCTCTGACATAAGTGGCAAAATTCTCCGACCCCCCGCAGGGTCGGTGAATCGCCTGGGACCGGCGAAAATCCCGCCCCCGCTGTGGCTGGAATTCTCCACCACCCGGGAATTGGCAGGGGCGGGAATCACGCCGCGCCGATTGGCGTGCCCCCGCGGCGATTCTCCGGCCCGTGATGGGCCGAAGTCCCGCCGCTGACAGGCCTCTCCCGCCGGCGTGGTTTGAACCACCTCTGGTGGCGGCGGGATTGGCAGCGCGAGCAGGCCCCCGTGGTCCTGGGGGGGATACGGGGCGATCGGACCCCGGACGGTGCCCCCACGGTGGCCAGGCCCGCGATCGGGGCCCACCGATCGGCGGGCGGGCCAGTGCCGTGGGGGCACTCTTTTTCTTCTGCCGCCGCCACGGCCTCCACCATGGCGGAGGCGGAAGAGAATCCCCCAGCCTGCATGCGCCAGTGGTAACGTCAGCGGAAGCTGACGCACCGGCGCATGCACGAACCGGCGAAGGCCTTTCGGCCAGCCCCGGCGCCGGGCGTCAAAAGCCGTTGGCGCCGGTTTTGGCGCCAGTCGGCGTGGTGCCAACCACTCCGGCGCGGGCATAGCCCCTCAATGTGAGGGCTTGGCCCCGAAAGGTGCGGGGAGGCCCGACGCCGGAGTGGTTGGCGCCACTCCGCTACGCCGGGACCCTCCCGCCCCGCCGGATAGGGGAGAATCCCGCCCAAGATCTTATGACTTGAGACTTCAAACACTGATCTTTAATCTCTGGGGCCAGGACAAACCTCAGCGCTGCTCAGGAGGCAGTTCCAGGATTTGGGGCCAGCAACAGTGAAGGACTGGCATTATAGTTCTGAGTCAGGGCTGGGGGGGGGGGGGGGGGGGGGGGGGGTGGGTGGTGGTGACGTGTGGGGGGGAACTTGCGCCTGGTGTCCCCATGTGCCTGCTGCCTTTGTCCTTCTAGGTGGCAAAGGTCACTGGTAAAGGAGACCGAACAAATTGCTTCAGTACATCATACATTTGCTACTGTGAGTTAGCCTCATCTTGGCGAGCAGAAAATGAATTTTAAATATAAACATTTGTATATTGCTTGCTTTACAAGTTGTAGGCTGTGCACTGTATAACTTAAACATTGACACAGAGAGTTGAGATTCACTAGAGAATTGTACAGTTCCCCTACCTTCTATTCAATGTAGGGGTTTTAAATGTCTTAAGATGCAACCTGAGGGAGGCAGTGGCGTAGTGGTATTGACACTGGGCTAGTAAACCAGAGAGCCAGAGTAATGCTCTGGGGACCCAGGTTCAAATCCCACCACTACAGATAGTGAAATTTGAATTCAATAAAAAAATTGGAATTAAAAGTCTAATGATGACCATGAAACGATCGTTGAAAGAAAAAAACCATCTGGTTCACTAATGTCCTTTAGGGAAGGAAAGTCTTCCATCCTTACCTGGTCTGGGCCTTCAGCACTTTGGTTGACTCTTAGCCCCCCCCTCAAGAGCAATTAAGGGTGGCACAGCCTGTAATGCTCATGTTCCATGAATATTTAAAAATTACATTTTTACAGCTTTACATTTGTTATTATCCGCACTGTCTTCAACCCACCTGTGAGCTCTTTTCCTTCTTCATTTTGGACAGGTTCATGCACCTGGCAGTGAGTGGCTGTGTGCACGCGCGTGTGTGTGTGGGGCGGGGGGGGGGGAATGCCACAAGCTAACCATTGGAGGCACAAGCTAACTATTAGAGGCAGAAGATTTGACCTAACTGTAGCCCCAACCATGCTGAGACAGGCGGCAATGGCTTCACCTGAAGCCCTGTGGATTTGAATCACCGATGGGACCTTTGCCACCACAAAGCTCCTTGGCATCTGTCTTCTGTCTCAATGAGCTACCACACACTCAAAACTGTTAATCAGGTCAATGCTCCTGTAGATTATGGACAGAACCTACTTTCCCTCTGACATGCAATTTAAATAGTAATAATAATCTTTACTGTCACAAGTAGGCTTACATTAACACTGCAATGAAGTTACTGTGAAAGGCCCCTAGTTGCCACATTCCAACACCTGTTCGGCTACACAGGGGGAGAATTCAGAATGTTCAATTCACCCACCAGCACATGTTCAGACTGTGGGATGAAACCGGAGCACCAGGAGGAAACCCACGCAGACACGGGGAGAACGTGCAGACTCCACACCGACAGTGACCCAAGCCGGGAATCAAACCTGGGACCCTGGCGCTGTAAAGAAACATAGCAAACCACTTTGCTACCATGCATGTATATTATCATAAGGTATTCAAAACAAATCAATCAATCAACAACCAGACAAATGCAAATTTCATGTAAAATCTTTAGAAATTGTATAAACAGGCAAATCATTAAAAACCTAGAGCATTTATCTGGACAAATAAATGTAAATTCTGTCTTTCGTTTATACCAAAGCTTCCTCCACATTGTCCCCAACAAACACTCCCAGGACAGGTACAGCACAGGGTCAGATACAGAGTAAAGCTCCCTCTACACTGTCCCCATCAAACACTCCCAGAACATAGAACAGTACAGCACAGAACAGGCCCTTCGGCCCTCGATGCTGTGCCGAGCAATGATCACCCTACTGAAACCCACGTATCCACCCTATACCCGCAACCCAACAACTCCCCCCCTTAACCTTACTTTTTTTTTTAGGACACTACGGGCAATTTAGCATGGCCAATCCACCTAACCCGCACATCTTTGGACGGTGGGAGGAAACCGGAGCACCCGGAGGAAACCCACGCACACACGGGGAGGACGTGCAGACTCCGCACAGACAATGACCCAGCCGGGAACCGAACCTGGGACCCTGGAGCTGTGAAGCATTGATGCTAATCACCATGCTACCGTGCTGCCCCCAAACAGGTACAGCTCGGGGTTCGATACAGAGTAAAGCTCCCTCTACTCTGTCCCCATCAAACACTCCCAGGACAGGTACAGCACAGAGTTGGACACAGAGTAAAGCTCCCTGAACACCATCCCCGTTAAACACTCCCAAGGTAGTTGCACCATATGGTTAGATACACAGTAAAGTTCTTTCTACACTGTCCCCATCAATCACTCCCAGGGCAGGTACAGCACGGGGTTAGATACAGAGTAAAGATCCCTATACACTGTCCCAATTAATCACTCCCAGGGCAGGTACAGTACGGGGTTAGATACAGAGTAAAGATTCCTGTATACTATCCCCATCAAACACTCTCATGACAGGTACAGCACAGAGTTAGATACCGAGTAAAGCTCCTTGTACATTGTCTAGTCAATCACTCCCAGGATAGGTACAGCACATATTTAGATACAGAGTAAAGGTCCCACTACACTATCCTAATCAACACTCCCAGTACTGTATACTGTATACATGGATTCTACAAGTAATAATAATCTTTATTAGTGTCACAAGTAGGCTTACATTAACACTGTAATGAAGTTACTGTGAAAAGCCCCTAGTCACCACATTCCGGCACCTGTTCAGGTACACTGAGGGAGAATTCAGAATGTCCAATTGACCTAACAGGAAACTGGAGCACCCGGAGGAAACCCACGCAGACACGGGGAGATTGTGCAGACTCCGCACAGACAGCGAGCCAAGCCGGGAATCGAATCTGGGACCCTGGCACTGTAAAGCAACAGTGCTAACCATTGTGCTACCGTGTCTTTGGTTTCCCTTAATCATTAAATCTGCTATTCTACACACACTTTTCCTCCTGGATATTCATTACGTTCTTACCAAGTTTCCTCAAGTCCAATAAACTACAGGACCCGCTCCCCTCTCTTCTTCATCCTCTAATAGTTCAGAATGAAAGCAAAGCCCTCTCTGCCTTCCCAGGGAAAGGTAAAAGATCGCACAGCAGAATATTGAAGAAGGGAAGAAAAGTTCTCACAAGTGTCCTGGACAATATTTATCCGTCAATCAACATAAAAAATAGATTATCTTGTCATTATCAGATTGTTGTTTGTGGGATCTTGCGGAGTGAAAAATCACAATTCCAATGCTGCAACAGTAACTACACTTCAAAAGGTACTTCATTGGCTGTTAAGGGGTTTGTGACATTGTATGGTTGTGAAAGGCGCTACAGAAGTATAGTCCATAAGCTTTTATAATACGACATTGGCACAGTCTGATCAGTATCATTTAATTAATCTTGTCGTCTTGTCTAATCTTTCCTCTACTTGCTTATTTAAAACACAGCTCCTCATCTTTCTCAATGATATCAAAGATTTACTGATAAAATAAATATCTCTCTATCTTACAGGGGAGTGAATGGCAAGTTCGAAATGAACCAACCATTTAGACAAAGAAATGTGACACAATATTATACACTACCTACAAACAGTAAACCAGGAGGGCCCTTCTGAAAGTAACTTTTGCAACAGTGACATCAACTGCTTCACTGGCCATAAAGTAATGATGTCCTGAAGTTGTGAAGGGCAAGAATAAATGCTAGGGGAGAGATTCTCCGTCCCGCTGCACCCGTTTTCTGGTGAGGTGCGCCACCACCGGCAGCGGGATCTTCCGTCCCGGCAGTCGGCCAATGGGATTTCCCATTGTGGGCGCCCCCACGCTGTCGGGATACCCACAGGCATGAGTGCGCTGCCGGCGAAACGGAGGATCCCGCCGACGGAGAATCCAGCCACAGATCTTTATATGTTTTGTTCTAAAGTTCCTCTCCATTGTCCAATCAAAAACTCAAAAAATAGATACAGCTCAGGGTTAGATACAGAGTAAAGCTCCCTCTACACTGTCCCCATCAAATACTCCCAGGACAGGTACAGCACAGGTTAGATATGGAGTAAAGCTCCCTCTACACTGTCCCCATCAAACACTCCCAGGGCAGGTGCAGCATGGGGTTAGATATGGAGTAAAGCTCCCGCTACACTGTCCCCATCAAACACTCCCAGGACAGGTACAGCACGGGGTTAGATACAGAGTAAAGCTCCCTCTACACTGTCCCCACCAAACACTCTCAGGGCAGATACAGCACGGGGTTAGATACAGAGTAAAGCTCCCTCTACACTGTCCCCATCAAACACTCCCAGGACAGGTACAGCACGGGGTTAGATACAGAGTAAAGCTCCCGCCACCCTGTCCCCATCAAACACTCCCAGGACAGGTACAGCACGGGTTAGATACAGAGTAAAGCTCCCTCTACACTGTTCCATTGTATTGCTCAGTCTCAACCTCTGAAGAGCGTCCCCTATTGCACCAGTGTAGCATTTCTACTCGCCCCATGGTCTCTTTTGGTCGCCTCAATGATGAAAACGGCCAGTTTACTGACAAAATAGGGTGGGTACAGTGCTGTGTCCTTCAGAATTGGCTGTGTCTAATTTACTCCGCAATGGGTGTTGTATAAAACGGCCAGGTTAATAATCACATTTGGAGATTTTCTTTTCATTTGCAAATTTTGATTTCCCAAATGCAGTGCGGGGCGACACAGATTCGCAGACAGCGATTTGAACAGATTCAGCAGCATTGGTTGAACATGGCCGCAAGCGGAGAGCATTCACCCATTCCTCACTCCTCAGTGCACATTTGCCCCACTTAGATTAATACCTGGAAATAGCAAAGGATTGAGTTTGGTGTCTAATCTGCCCGTTCAAACAGCCCTTTTAAAATAAAAAACTTGCTCAATTCAATGGCAGATATTTCTTTTCCTGTTTTTTTTTCATGTTGCAGGTATTTTAAAACCTTAATCCCGGGAGATTTACGGAATGGCGAATTAAGGTATTTAATCGCCAGAGGAATCGACGTTGCTTTACAGAAAAATCACCCCAAAAATGATTTAAAACGACAATAAATGTGCAAATCGTGTGTATTACATGAATGAAAAAATGCGTGCATGAAAATGCAATTTGTCCACGGATTATATTGAGATTATTTGTTTATATATATATATATATATATGCATGCAGGTATCGAATTCCAATGTGCAATTTATTTGTAGATATCAAAGTAAAAATTGCATTGAGATTTTGCCTTTTCGGATCAATTACAAAGATGGAATTCTGTAAAATAAAAATCACAAATGTCCACGGGCTCATAGGCTCTTAGATGAAGGAAGCAGCGATGGCACGTCTGAGAAATCGGTACAATACCCCCCTCAAACTGCGTTAGAAATGTAAAATATGACATTTACCTCATTCAGAAAAGCAAACTCCGGCTGCTCTTCAGAGATTGCAAACTGCGCGCCTGTTCATGAAATGAATGAATGCATTGAAATGTGGCAACGCAATGTTGCAAAGTCGCTGCGGCTGTTACCAATCTCCTGTTTGCTGATGTACACTGTGTCAATCGGGGTTGCAATACTTGCTACATGGATGGATTGCTGGGGATACATGTATCACTTCCACCCCCCCTCTCTCTCTGTCTTGTTTCGCTGAATAGTGGATCTCCAGATTACTTGCAGGATGTCTCCCGATGTCCTTGATCTCTGTAGAGAAAATGTCCAATCAGCTCTGTCCCACCCGGCCCATCCCATCTTGACTGGCACCTCAAGCAGCCAATACACCCCCGGAATGCTTGGCGATCCGCCTGTCACTCACAGCCTGCCAGCCAACCAGCCCTGCCTCCACAAGGCCACTTTGGCTGGGTGGCTGATGAAAATGCGTCAATTGTACTGTTGCAGACCTTGCTGGCGTTTTAACCGCCGCTCCAGTTCTCCTCTTACCTGTAATTGTGATTTGATACATGTCTCCCCTCCCTGGCCTATCCCCTCCTCACCTCTGGGATGGCAGCTGGGGCAATGGAGGGGATCAAAACCATGAAGGGGTGGTGTTGCCTCCAGTAAATCAGGGGAAAGAGAAACTATTTCCGATGGCAGGAGGGGGCAGTGACCAGAGGGGCACATTTAAGATGATGGGCAAAAAAGGACCAGAGGGGGATAGAAATTATGCAGCTGTTTATTGTGATCTGGAAGGTCGGTGGAGGCAAAATCAATGGTAACTTGCAAAAGGGCATTCAAAAGAGACTCAATTATTCTTGTGAAAGAAAACATTTGCTGGCCTGTGTGCGGGGATAGAACAGGGGGAGTGGCACTGATTGGATTGGTCTTTCAAAGAACTGGCATAGACACAGTGGGCCGAGTGGACTGTTTCTGCTCTATCTTTCTGTGGTTCCATACTCAGTAAGGGAATCAAGAGTTAGAATCATAAAATTGCTACAGTGCAGAAGGAGGCCATTCAGCCCATCGAGTCTGCATTGACCCTCTGAAAGAACACCGGTAGGCTCAATCCCCATAATGGGGATAAAGCAGGAAAGTGGAGTTGAGGATTATAAGTAGGCAGCATAATAAAAGACTCCTCTCCTCCACCCCCCCCCCCCCCCCCACGGGTTATTCTCTCTTCCATCAGGCAGGAGATACAAAAATCTGAGAACCCGCTCGAACAGACTCAAAAACAGCTTCTTCCCCGCTGCTGCCAGATTCCTGAATGACCCTCTTACAGACTGAACTGATCTCCATACATATTTACTGAGTAGTACTGCACTCTGTATGCTTCACCCGATGTCTGTGTCTATATATTTACATTTATCATATATCCTATGTTTTTTCAGGGATGAACGCAGAACAATACTTTTCATTGTGCCTTGGTACAGTTGACAATAAATGAAATCAAATCATATCAATCCCATTGAATGGCTGAGTAAACTTGATGGCCGAATGGCCTACTTCTGTTCCTGTGTCTTATGCGTCTTCGGGTTCTATCCACGTTGGTCTAATTAATTGGTTGTTTTCAAACTTGAACATAGTTACCCTGGAGGGAATGCAATGATAGCTGACTCGCCTGAGTGCTGGGATGGGGGGCTTGTCCGATGATGAGGGACTGACTGGACTAGACCTTCATTCCCTGGAGTTTACAAGAAATGAAAAGGGATCTAATTGAAACAAACTTGTAAGGGATGGAGAAAATGTTGCCGCTGGCTGGAGAAGCTAAAACATGGGGTCATAACCTCAGAATAAGGGGGTGGCCATTTAGAACTGGGACAAAGAGAAATTCCTTCATTCAAAGGGTTGTGAATCTTTAGAATTCTGTATCCCAGAGAGCTGTAGGTGCTCAGTCAAGCGATAGGTCAATAGATTTTTGGGTATTAAGGAATTATGGGGATTGTACAGGATTTGAGGTTGCAGATTTGCCATGACCTTATTGAATGTGGAACAGGTTTGAGGCCACAAGTGGTCGACCCCCTACCCTTATTTATTGTGTTTTCTTTAACCATACCCAGGGCGGCATGTGGTGCAGTGGATAGCACTAGGACTGCGGCGCTGAGGACCCGGGTTCGATCCCGGCTCTGGGTCACTGTCTGTGTAGAGTTTGCACATTCTCCCCGTGTTTGTGTGGGTTTCACCCCCACAACCCAAAGATGTGCAGGCTAGGTAGATTGGCCAGACTAAGTTGCCCCTTAATTGGAAATAAACATAATTGGGTACTCTAAGTTTAGAAAAAGAATACCTGACAGTCACTTGATATCCAGGCGTTCCACAACAGAAATCACCAGTTCACAATCAGGAAGAGGAACTTGGAGCAGCACGATGGTGCAGTGGTTAGCACTGCAGCCTCACGGCGCCGAGGCCCCGGGTTCGTGTAGAGTTTGCACATTCTCCCCGTGTTTGCGTGGGTTTCACCCCCACAACCCAAAGATGTGCAGGTTGGTAGATTGATTGGCCAGACTAAATTACCCCTTAATTGGAAAAAATTAATTGGGTACTCTCTATTTAAATAAATAAATAAATAAATAATTAAAGGAAGAAGGACCTGGTTGATCTCCCCACACCTGTCTAAAGTGTTGCTGAAAGTAATCGTCCCCTTTTCCTTCTGGTTATCCAGTCGAGGACAAAGGACAGCACACACCTCCCTGCTCTGGATGATGTAGCTACTGCCTGGATTAATATAACTTTAACACGAGCTTTGGATTGATAGATTTGAGAAGAAAGTGAAGAATAAAGGCTTACATAGAATTGCATGGCATGTACAGCACAGGAAAGGCCATTTGGCCTGGTTGGTCCATGCTGGTGTTTGTGCTCCACATGCATGTCCTCCCAACCCACTCTTCATCTCCTCCTAGCATGTGGAGTGATTTGGATCTTGCTATTCCTTCCTCCCTCATGCATTTATCTAACTCTCCTTTAAATGCATCTATACTATTCACTGCTATTTCTCGCTAGTTCCACCTTCGCACCACGCTTTGAGTAAAGAAGTTTCTCTTAAATTCTCGATTGGATTTATTACTGACTCTTTTATATTTATGACCCCGTGTTCTCATCTCCCTCACACCCTCTCTACACTTACCCTGTAAAACCGGTGCATAATCTCAAAGACCTCTATCAGGTCACCCTTTCAGTTGTCTCTTTTCTAAAGAAAATAGACCTTCTTGTCTAATCTTTTCTGATATTCATTGCTCATTGCATTTATATAGCACCTTCCATGATCTTAGGATACCTCAATAGGCATTATAGCCAATTAAGTATTTTTTGGTGCTGATAAAAGAAACATGCTGTTGAAACTTTTCATCTTGCACTCATCAGAACTGATTTGCTAGAATACCAAATCTCAAAGGGCAGAACAATGTATACTGCATGAGAAAAGAGTGCTAATTGGTTAGCAAATGGATTCTGACTGGTGTAGGTGTTGCCATGGTGAATTCACCAGGTAACAATTAATTGCCAAGCTTTTGTTTACATGCAAACCAGGCAAGTCAAATCTGATTGGTCAAGGCATTGTCAGGGGGAATGAACCAGGGAATGGCTGTCCCCCAAACTAATGTTTAGTTGAAAAAGGTTCAACCTGTGGACATGCCCTTTTTGTTTGCAAAGTACAGAACACTGTGTGTGAATAGAAATAATCCAAAGATGGCAGACTAGGTAGATTGGCCACGCTAAATTGCCCCTTGGTGTCCAGGGATGTGTAGGTTAAGTTGAGGGGTTATTGCGTTCGGGCAGAAGAATGGGCTTGGGGTGGAGTGCTCTTTCAGAGGGTTAGTGCAGACTTGATGGGCCGAATGGTCTCCTTCAGCACTGGAGGAATTCTGTGGACATATGTACCTTCTAGCACACATATGTGAGCCTCACTGTGAGCCCGACCAATGATCTTAAATTGGTTTTCAGGCGCATTCTTGGCACAATCAATATTGTTTAACAAGTGTTTTCCAGGGCACGGGCTGATTGGGAATGGTCTGTATTTGACCAGTTGCAGACAGCATAAGGGAAATTCTGTTTGGTATGATTCCCCCAGTCGTTGAGGTGTACGGCCACCAAACCAGTACTCAAATTCATATACTACATGACTCATTTGTGTGGTAGGCAGAAGGTCTTTTGGGCTTCACGGCAGTATCCTGTTAGTGGCAAATACCACCCATGTTGCTACTGCCTAGTAAGAGTGTGCAACGGCTAGCTTACCTGTTGCTCAAATTTTTAAGACACCTTAATCCGAGAGAGATTGGGCATTTTTCAGGATCAAATGTTGTGGCCTTAGGCACATTCATGAGATTGCTCGCTATACAGTGAGTAATGATCTGATCAGGATAGCCATTATCCTGCAGGAGCCTGTTTCAGCATCAAGCTCGCAGGGTGTGCAAATGGCTTATGCCCTATTTATGAGGTTACCAATAAGGCCAATCTTACAGTAGGAATCCCAACGCAAATATTGACCGGTGAAAGTGGGCTTGCGGTAGACAGTAGTAGGTGACCCACTGGCGCATTTCTCAATGAACACACATCAAGCAAAAGGAGCTTGTTCGGCTGCTCCATTTCAGAGGAGAGTTTGAGAGCAGGGGCGGTCCATTAAGGTGTGTAAGGAAATATGCGACGGTGAATTCAAATGTAGCAAACATATCATCCACATATCGAAAATACACAAGGGGGCAGCAGGGTGGCACTGTGGTTAGCCCTGCTGCCTCATGGTGCCGAGGTCCCAGGTTCGATCCCGGCTCTGGGTCACTGTCCATGTGGAGTTTGCACATTCTCCCCGTGTCTGCGTGGGTTTCGCCCCCACAACCCAAAGATGTGCAGGCTAGGTGGATTGGCCACGCTAAATTGCCCCTTAATTGGAAAAAATTAATTGGGTACTCTAAATTTATTAAAAAAAAGAAAATACACAAGGGACCGGAGGTTACGGGCATTCCATTCAGCACATTTCTTGTGGAAATACTGGGGCCGATTCTCCAAAATGGAGACCAAGTGTTTGCGCGAAACGGGCACGGGGACAACCGATTCTGGCCCCCAGCGGTTCATGCCGCTCCAGCCTCCCTTCCCGGCGCCAAATGGGCACCGCGTGAACCCGCACATGCGCAGTTGGGCCAGTTGGGGACTTCTTCAGCGCGCTGGCCACGACTCAACATGGCGTCGGGGTTCAGGGGCCGGCCGCGCAACAAATTAGGCCGGGTGGGGGGGGGAGAGGCCGGCCGGCCTGCCAAATGGCAGGCCCCGATCGTGGGCCAGACCCCATCGGAGGCTCCCCCGGTGAAGGAGCGCTTTTCCCTGCCCCACAGGCCGACCCCCGACCCTTCGCGCAGAGTTCCCGCCGACAGCGACCGAATCACTCCCACTGATTCAGACAATGGCAGCACATCTAGATCATCATGATATAATAATAATAATCATCGCTTATTGTCACAAGTAGACTTCAATGAAATTACTGTAAAAAGCCCCTAGTCGCCACATTCCGGCTCCTGTTCAGGGAGGCCGGTACGGGAATTGAACCTGCGCTGCTGGCCTTTTTCTGCATTACAAGCCAGCTGTTTAGCCCACTGTGCGAAGTCAAATGTGAGTGACAAAGTGCAATTGTCTATGGCTTCCCTGGGCAGCATTTTAGTGAATAGACTGAAAATGTTGATCGAGCACATGAACATGACATTGTTATCAACATGCAAGTCCTGCATAGTCATGTATGAAGTGTTTTTCAATTAAAATATAGTTACTGTTGTAATGTTATATCGTATAGAGTTCAATATCCTTCTATATATAGTATGGTCATCTCTCTGAGTGCGTCAATTTCTCTTTTGGGGGGGCAGCACGGTGGCACAGTGGTTAGCATTGCTGCCTACGGCGCTGAGGACCCGGGTTCGAATCCCGGCTCTGGGTCACTGTCTGTATGGAGTTTGCACATTCTCCCCGTGTCTGCGTGCGTTTCGTCCCCACAACCCAATAGGTGGATAGGTGGATTGGCCACGCTAAATCTCCCCTTAATTGAAAAAGGCAATTGGGTACTCTAAATCTTTAAAAAAAAAAAAAAAAAATTTCTCTTTTGGGGACTTGAACAGGATCACTGGTCATTGTTTAAAAATAAGGGTGACGACTTCCGGTTGCGGCTATGACCAGCTAAGTCGCACATTTGGCAGCTCCTGCGACAAAGGTGTTTAAGGGCCGATTGGAGGGCCCCGACGGTACTGTAAAGACGAATCCCGGTGGGGGAAGGCTCCCTGAGGAGAGTGAGACCAACTTTATGGTCGGTACTCGGAGTGGGGCGACAAAAAAAGCGGCAGCAGCTCCCCGAAAAAAGCGGGGGAAGAGGACCAAAATGGCGGCCGGTGGCGCACTAGAAGATTGGAGAAAATGGGCGGAGGAGCAGCAGGCCGCTCTCCTCCGGTGTTTTACGGAGCTGAAAGTGGAACTCTTAGAGTCTATGAACGCGACGACCACAAGGCTGATGGGGGCCCAGGCGACCCAAGAGGCGTCGATAAGAGAGCTGCAGCAGGAGATGACTGCAAGGGAGGAGGAGGCCACGGTCCTCGTGGGAAAGGTGGAGGTGCACGAGGCACTCCACCTGAAATGGCAGAGCCGCTTTGAGGAGCTGGACACTCGAATGAGGCGGAAGAACTTGAGGATCCTGGGCCTAGCAGAAGGCCTGGAGGGGCCTGATCTCCCGAAATATGTAGCGGAGATGCTGAGCTCCCTGATGGGAGAGGGGGCCGGTCCATCGCCCCTGGAGCTGGAAGAAGCATATCGGGTCATGGCTAGGCGGCCTAGGGCGAACGAGCCCCCGAGGGCGGTGCTGGTGCGATTCCAGCGTTTCTGTGATCGGGAGAAAGTGCTGAGGTGGGCCAAGAGGGAGAAAAGCAGCAAATGGGAGAATTCGACGGTGCGGATATATCAGGACTGGAGTGCGGAGGTGGCAAAGCGGCGGGCCCGGTTTAACCGGACGAAGGCGGTGCTGCACGCAAAGAGGATCAAGTTCGGAATGCTGCAGCCAGCGCGTTTGTGGGTCACCTACAAGGACCAGCACCATTACTTTGAGACCCCAGAGGAGGCATGGACTTTTGTTCGGGAGGAAAAGCTGGACCTGAACTAGAACTTGGGAACGCCGGCGGTCGAGGCCGCCCGAGTACCCTTGACTGATCAAGTGGCCCATGTCTTTCTTAGGCCAGGTCGGAACTTGGTTAAAGTTGATGGATCGTTTGGTTTCTTTGAAACTTGTGTTATGGGGGGTTTCTTTGTTCCTTTTTGTGTGTCTCTTCCCGTTGCCAACTTCCCTTAATTATTGTTGTTGTAGGGGGGGCTTTTTTTACTGTTTTTTGATCTGTTCTTTAAGGGTTATGGTTACTGTTCTGTTCGATGGAGGGTGATGGTTAAATACGTTATTATTGGGTAGTTATTTAGTTATGCAGGCATAGTTATGTATTTATGTATTTATTTGAGATTTGTTATTTATATTGTTATATTGTTAAGTTGGGGAGGCGGGACGGGGGGGGTGCACGTTGGTTATGCGTGTTTTCTTTTTCTCTTTTTTCTTCCTCTCGTTTTAAGGGGGCTTTTTTATGGGCTTGGATGGGGACGGGGGTGGAATTGAAGATGGCGGGGTAGGGTGTGGCCGGGCGAAAGCGCGGGCTTTCCCCTGTTTCCCGCGCGCGGGACGGAGGAAGGGGGAGGAGAGAAGAGTGGGGTGTGGCCAGCAATGGCGGCTTTTCCCGCGCTGAAGCGGGGTCAGAGAGGGATGGCAAAGGGGGGGGGGAGGCCCCTCCCCCCCCCACATCGGGAGGAGTCGGAGTGTGGCAGGGGCAGCCGGGTCAGCGAAAACCAGCTGACTCTCGGGAGTACGATGGTGGATACACCGCGGCTAGGAGGGGTCCTAGCCAGGGGGGGGGGGGGGGGGGGGAAGGGGGGTTAGGGGGGGATACCGGGTTGCTGCTGGAAAGGCCGAGGACGGGAAGGGAAGAACGGGAGGAGAGAGGGGGAGGGGCCATCGCCATGGGGAACGGGTCAGAAGGGGAGGGTCGACCCGGGGCGAACAGGGGACAGGACATGGCTAATAGACAGGGGAAAGGGACGGGTCGCTCCGCGACCCGGTTGATTACTTGGAACGTGAGGGGGCTGAATGGGCCGGTCAAGAGATCAAGGGTTTTTTCACACCTAAAGGGACTGAAGGCTGATGTAGCAATGTTGCAGGAGACTCACTTGAGAGTAGTAGACCAGGTACGCCTGAGAAAGGGGTGGGTGGGACAGGTGTTCCACTCAGGCTTGGACGCAAAGAACCGGGGGGTGGCGATTTTGGTGGGAAAGAGGGTGTCGTTCGTGGCGGCGCAGGTGGTAGCAGATAAGGAGGGTAGGTACGTGATGGTGAAGGGTAGGCTGCAGGGAGAGAATGTGGTGCTGGTGAATGTGTATGCCCCGAATTGGGATGACGCGGGTTTTATGAGGCGCCTGTTGGGCCTCATTCCGGGTCTGGAGGCAGGGGGCCTGATCATGGGGGGGGACTTCAATACAGTGCTCGACCCTGGGCTGGACAGATCGAGTTCCAGGACGAATAGGAGGCCGGCAGCGGCAGAGGTGCTAAGGGGGTTCATGGAGCAGATGGGGGGGGTAGACCCTTGGAGATTTGGCAGGCCAAGGGCGAGGGAGTATTCTTTTTTCTCCCACGTCCACAGGGTGTACTCCAGAATAGACTTTTTTGTACTGAGCAGGGGGCTGATTCCGAGAGTGCAGGACACGGAGTACTCGGCCATTGCGATTTCGGACCATGCACCACACTGGGTAGAGGTAGAACTGGGGGAAGCACGGGACCAGCGCCCGTTGTGGCGCCTGGATGTGGGGCTGCTGGCGGACGAGGAGGTGTGCGGAAGGGTCCGGAAGGGCATTGAGAGATATCTGGGCACGAACGACACGGGCGAGGTGAAGGTGGGGATAGTCTGGGAGGCCCTGAAAGCAGTGATCAGAGGAGAGCTGATCTCCATAAGGGCACACAGAGAAAGGAAGGAGAGGCAGGAGAGGGAGAGACTGGTGGGGGAACTTATAGAAGTGGACAGGAGATATGCGGAGACACCAGAGGAGGGGCTGTTGAGGGAGCGGCGCAGTTTACAGGCCCAGTTTGACTTACTGACCACTAGGAAGGCGGAGACGCAATGGAGAAGGGCACAGGGCGCGGTCTATGAGTACGGGGAAAAGGCGAGCAGGATGCTGGCACACCAGCTGCGCAAGCGAGATGCAGCCAGAGAGATTGGGGGAGTGAGAGAGAAGGGAGAGAACGTAGTGCAGAAGGGGCAAGAGGTGAACGGGGTCTTCAGGGATTTCTACAGGGAATTGTACCGGTCTGAGCCGCCCAGGAGGAGGGGGGGAATGGAGAACTTCCTCGATAGATTGAGGTTCCCAAAGGTCCAGGAGGAACGGGTGGAGGGGCTGGGGGCGCCGATAGAGATGCAGGAGCTAGTTAAAGGGATAGGCCAGATGCAGGCGGGGAAGGCGCCGGGGCCGGATGGGTTCCCGGTGGAATTTTATAAGAAGTATGTGGACTTGGTGGGTCCAGTGCTGGTGCGAGCCTTCAATGAGGCGCGAGAGGGGGGGGTTCTGCCCCCGACAATGTCACAGGCCCTGATCTCCTTGATCCTGAAGCGGGACAAAGACCCTGTACAGTGCGGGTCCTACAGGCCTATCTCCCTCTTGAATGTAGATGCCAAACTGTTGGCAAAGGTCCTGGCAACCAGAATAGAGGATTGTGTGCCAGGGGTAATCCATGAGGACCAGACGGGGTTCGTAAAGGGACGACAACTTAACACAAATGTCCGGAGACTGTTGAATGTGATTATGATGCCAGCAGTGGAGGGGGAGGCTGAGATAGTGGTAGCACTGGATGCGGAGAAGGCATTCGATAGGGTGGAGTGGGAATACCTGTGGGAGACGCTGGAACGGTTTGGGTTTGGGGAGGGATTTATCAAGTGGGTGAAGCTGCTGTATTCGGCCCCGATGGCGAGTGTGGTTACAAACGGGAGGAGGTCAGAGTATTTTGGGCTCCATCGAGGTACCAGGCAGGGATGCCCCCTATCCCCCTTACTATTTGCATTAGCGATCGAACCGTTGGCGATGGCACTGAGGGGTTCAGGGGGGTGGAGAGGACTGACAAGGGGAGGGGAGGAACATCGGGTATCACTCTATGCGGATGATTTGTTGTTGTATGTGGCAGACCCGGAAGGGGGAATGCCGGAGGTAATGGAAATACTAGCGGAGTTTGGGGACTTTTCGGGATATAAATTAAATGTGGGTAAAAGTGAGGTCTTTGTGATACACCCGGGAGATCAGGGGGAGGGCATTGGGCGGCTCCCCTTTAAGAGAGCAGTAAAGAGCTTCAGGTACTTAGGGGTGCAGGTGGCAAGGAACTGGGGGACCCTCCACAAGCTGAACTTTTCAAGGCTGGTGGAGCAGATGGAGGAGGAGTTCAAGAGGTGGGACATGGTACCGCTGTCGCTAGCAGGGAGGGTGCAGTCAGTCAAAATGACGGTCCTCCCGAGGTTCTTGTTTCTGTTCCAGTGCTTGCCCATCTTTCTCCCCAGGGCCTTCTTCAAGAAGGTAACTAGCAGCATTATGGGCTATGTGTGGGCACATGGCACCCCTAGAGTGAGAAGGATTTTCTTGGAACGGAGTAGGGACAGTGGAGGATTAGCGCTACCCAATCTTTCCGGGTACTACTGGGCGGCGAACGCATCGATGGTGCGCAAGTGGGTGATGGAGGGGGAGGGGGCAGCTTGGAAACGTATGGAGAGGGCGTCCTGCGGCAATACAAGCCTGGGGGCGCTAGTAACGGCACCATGGCCGCTCCCCCCCACAAGGTATACCACGAGTCCGGTAGTGGCGGCCACCCTTAAAATCTGGGGGCAGTGGAGGCGACACAGGGGGGAAGTGGGGGGTCTGATGGCGGCGCCACTGAGAGGGAACCACAGATTTGTCCCGGGGAACACTGGCGGGGGATTCCAGAGCTGGCACAGGGCGGGCATCAGGCAACTGAGGGACATGTTCATAGAGGGGAGGTTTGCGAGCCTGGGAGAGCTGGAGGAGAAATTTGAGCTCCCCCCGGGGAACACGTTCAGATACCTGCAGGTGAAGGCATTTGCCAGACGACAGGTGGAAGGATTTCCCTTGCTTCCCGATAGAGGGGTGAGTGATAGGGTGCTGTCAGGGGTCTGGGTCGGGGAAGGGAAGGTCTCGGACATCTACAAAATAATGCAGGAGGTGGAGGAGGTATCGATAGAGGAGCTGAAAGACAAGTGGGAAGCGGAGCTGGGAGAGCAGATAGAAGATGGGACATGGGCGGATGCCTTAGAGAGGGTCAATTCGTCGTCGTCGTGCGCAAGGTTGGGCCTCATCCAATTTAAGGTGCTGCATAGAGCCCATATGACGGGGACTAGGATGAGTCGGTTCTTCGGGGGTGAGGACAGGTGTGTTAGGTGTTCGGGAAGCCCTGCGAACCATGTACATATGTTCTGGATGTGCCCGGCACTGGAAGAGTTCTGGGAGGGGGTGGCGGGGACGGTATCGAGAGTGGTGGGAACCAGGGTCAAACCAGGGTGGGGGCTAGCGATTTTTGGGGTTGGGGTGGAGCCAGGAGTACAAGAGGCAGGGGAGGCCGGAATATTGGCCTTTGCGTCCTTGGTAGCTCGGAGAAGGATCTTGATTCAGTGGAGGGACACAAGGCCACCAAGTGTTAACACCTGGTTAAACGACATGGCAAGCTTCATCCAATTGGAAAGAATCAAATTCGCCCTGAGAGGGTCGGTACGGGGGTTCTTCCGGCGGTGGCAGCCCTTCCTTGACTTTCTGGATCAGAGATAGGAACCGGAGGCCGAAACAGCAGCAACCCGGGGAGAAAAAGAAAGGGGGGGGGGGGGGGAGGGGGGGGGGGGGGGATAGCAACGAAGGGAGCACGTCAGCGGGGGGTCGCGGGCAATGACTGCCCGAGGCCATCGGCAGAAAGGGAAAAACGGTTTGGTTGCTAGACTGGTAGCGCGGGGGGGGGGGGGAGGGGGGGGGGGGTGCGCGCGGAGAGGGCGTGGGGAGGATTTTCCAGGGGGGATTTGTTGTGTTATAATTTAAAATGTAGTAGGGGTAAATGTTTGTATCGAAAAATTTCAATAAAAATTATTTAAAAAAAAAAAAATAAAAATAAGGGTGACCCAATTAAGGCAGAGATTCTTTTTAAAATAAATTTAGAGTACCCAATTATTTTTTTTCCAATTAAGGGGCAATTTAGTGTGGCCAATCCATCTAACCTGCGCATCTTTGGGTTGTGGGGGCAAAACCCACGCAGACACGGGGAGAATGTGCAAACTCCACATGGACAGTGACCCAGGGCCGGGATTCGAACCCGGGTCCTCAGCGCTGCAGGCAGCAGTGCTAACCACTGTGCCAAGTGCTGCCCCAATTACGGAGGAGAATATTTTCCCTCAGAAGGCGGTGAGTCTTTTTCTTAAAAGGTGATGGAAGCAAAAGCCCTTGAATATTTTTAAGGTAGAGGTAGATAGATTCTTGATAAGCAAAGAGGTGAAAGGGTATCGGAGGTAGGTGGGATTGTGGAGTTGAGGTTACAATCAGATCAGCCATGATCATATTGAATGGCGGAGCAGGCTCGATGGGCTGAGTGGCCTGCCCTGCCTTTAATATGTATGTTTTATCTTCACCTACTTAGAAATGTTCTGGCAAACTTCCCACAAAATAATAATATAATAATCTTTTATTGTCACAAGTTTGAAGTTACTGTGAAAAGCCCCTGTGAAAATAAAAGTAAATAACAATGGAAATGCATTGCAAAGCAGGCAGCATCTAAAGATTATGGCTAGTACTTTATAGCATTTTTCATAAACTCCAGAGGCAGGCCAGCAGCGCGGTTTCAATTCCCGTACCAGCCTCCCCGAACAGGTGGCGGAATGTGGCAACTAGGGGCTTTTCACAGTAACTTCATTTGAAGCCTACTTGTGACAATAAGCCATTTTCATTTCATTTTCATTAGTTGCTGCATCATTAAACTAGCTTTCCACTTTTCACGCACAGGTTGAATAAGCAGCACAAATTTCAAACATCCTTACCTTTTATATGTTTTGAATCTTTCATCCCTCTACAAATCTATCCTTTCTTTGTGCCTATTTAACATTTTCTCCATCAATAAGTCAATACACGTGTCCATCCGTGAAAATGTCTTTCTATCTTCAAATCGACCTATAAATGTATCCAACGACAACAAACAATTGCGTTTATGTCGCAGCTTCAACATAGTGAAACGTCTGACGGTGCTTACCAAGCAAAATTTGACAACAAGCCACATAAGTTCATAAGATATAGGGGCAGAATTAGGCCATTCGGCCCATCGAGTCTGCTCTGCCATTCTATCACGGCTGATATGAAGTCGCCAAGATATTTTTGGACAGATAATCACAAGCTTGGTCAAAGAGGTAGTTTTTAAGGAGATTTTTAAAGATTGAGATTGAGAGGGAGAGGGAGAGAGAGACCATGAGTTTCAGGGACAGAATTCCAGAGTTTTAGGTGCTGGCCAGCTGAAAACAATGTTGATTCATAAGAGGCCAGAAATGGAAGAGCACAGATATCTCGAAGAGGGTTGTTGGGCTACAGGAGGTTTCAGAGAGGAAGGAGTGGTAAGACCATGGAGGGTTTTGAAAGCAAGGACAGGAACTTAAAAATTCAGGCATTGCCAAACTGGGAGTCATTGAGCCTATGGGTGATGGGTGAACTAGTTAATTATATTTTTTATGCATCTTAGAGTTAGCTAGCTTCCTGACTCCCTACCTGTGTATCTATTTATTCATCTCTCTCCTCTCCGCATGTGGGAGAATATTCATTCAGCGGAAGGTTCCAGTCCCTGAGGGTGCATTAGTTTCAGCTTTAGTGAGCTGAAAAACAAACTCAGCAGCTTGCTAATAACCCCAGCGTGATTCCCCAACCTTCTCGAACTCTACAATTGCTTTAATCTCTCCCTTTTTTTTTTTTTGCAGCCTGATGCGTCAGCCCTGAATCTGAAAATCTGAATCTCTCGATGGTAACCACTGGATCTTGCAACCCAAAAGGTGGATATTCAGCCCATTGCCGATGCTGCCTCTTTGAGAGAGCTGGCCAATTAGTACTACCCCCCAATCTAGCCGCATGTCAATGGGGGCCCAGTTGGTAGTACTCTCACCCCTGAGGCAGTAGCATGAGAGCTTATAGTTCCACTCCAGAGACTTGAGCACAAGGTCTAGGTTGACGCGCCAGTGCAATACTGAGGGAGTGCTGCACTGTCAGAGGTGCCATACTTTGGATTAGATAAGACCTGTCTGCCATCTCAGCTGGATATGTAAAATCCTGGGCAGCACGGTGGCGCAGTGGGTTAGCCCTGTTGCCTCACGACGCCGAGGTCCCAGGTTCGATCCCGGCTCTGGGTCACTGTCTGTGTGGAGTTTGCACATTCTCCCCGTGTTTGCGTGGGTTTCGCCCCCACAACCCAAAGATGTGCAGAGTAGGTGGATTGGCCACGCTAAATTGCCCCTTAATTGGAAAAAATGAATTGGGTACTCTAAATTTAAAAAAAAAAGGATATGTAAAATCCTGCAGCACTAGAAGAAAAGTAGGGGGACCATCCATAGTGGCCTGAGCAATCAATATCACGGAAACAAATGATGCGGCCATTAACACTTTGCTGTTTGTGGTATCTTGTTGTGTACAAACACAGTAATCTGCAGTCAGGATTCGCTTGCTGGTCTGCTCCCAGTACACCTTGGGAATGACAATAAATTTATTGAAGTGACTGAGGTCTCTTGCACATTGTTCTGCGTTACGGCCTTCATTCTCAAATGCCAGTTCCTGGGCAAGTGTCCCCTTCAGATCCTGGAGGACACAGCGGAATGCAAACTTTGGATGCAGCAACTGAACCAGTGCCAAGAGAAACTCCAGTGTCATGATGTCTCCATCAAATCGGTCCCGTAAATCAATGAACTGCCCTTTAACAGCCACTGGTGTCCCGTCATACAATTCGGCCTTGTGGACTTGAGATCGACTGGCAGCTGCAAATGGTTTGTCGTCAAAGTATTTGAACAAGTGGTCTGAAAGTCTTCGAGGAACAATGCATCAACCTCCTTGTACCTCCTGCTGATGGCCTCGTCCGCTTGATTCACGGAGTGTCTCCTGCCAACGTGAGATGGCTCCCATGACCCATCTGCGTGTGCGCATTTGTCCGCGTATGCACAGAAAACCAACAACATCCCTTGCAGGAGACATAGTGCCAGTTGGATGTTATTTGGATTCTGAAGCCATTCACCCTGTATCGGAGCGGGTAGTCAGGGCGTGACCTCCAGCAGTTCCTGAACCTCCCACTCCGGAGCCTCTTCCCCTTTATCCCTGGTCAGTCATCAGGAAGAAGCCCCGAAGCTGCAAATGTGGGCTATGGAGGTGGTGATCCAGAAATCCAGGCTGTCGCCGGGTGGATCAGAAGCCTCCTGTCCTCCCCTTCCCCGTCCCAGGTTCATTCCTTCCATCCACCCAACCGACTCAGAGAAGGTGAGGCAAACATCTCTGACCCTGTCTGCTGTTTACTCCATCGCTCGCAATAGTGTGATGGAGTAAAATAGTATACCTGTCCATGCACAGCGCTGGCAGCAAATACACCCGTGTGCAAACCGTGTTTCCTACATTACAACAGTGACTACTCTTCAAAAGTAATTCACCAGCTCCAATGTGCTTTAAGAAGTTGACAAAGGAGTTAGAGAAATGAAAGCCTTTCTTTCATCAATTTCTTCCCCTCTGAGTATTTATCCAATTTGCATATGCAAGTTAATATTAAATTATTTCCAGCGCCCTTTCAGGCAGTACATGCCACTTTTTAAATTTTTCCAATTAAGGGGCAATTTAGCATGGCCAATCCACCTACTCTACACATCTTTAGGTTGTGGGGGTGAGATCTACGCAGACACAGGGAGAATGTGCAAACTCCACACAGACAGCGGCCCAGGGCCGGGATCGAACCCGTGTCCTCGGCACCATGAGGCAGCATTGCTAACCACTGCACCACCATGCTGCCCAGGCAGTACATCATCGGGCCTCACGGTAGCATGGTGGTTAGCATCAATGCTTCACAGCTCCAGGATCCCAGGTTCGATTCCCGGATGGGTCGCTGTCTGTGTGGAGTCTGCACGTCCTCCCCGTGTGTGCGTGGGTTTCCTCCGGGTGCTCCGGTTTCCTCCCACCGTCCAAAGATGTGCGGGTTAGGTGGATTGGCCATGCTAAATTGCCCGTAGTGTAAGGTTAATGGGGGATTGTTGGGTTATGGGTATACGGGTTACGTGGGTTTAAGTAGGGTGATCATTGTTCGGCACAACATCGAGGGCCGAAGGGCCTGTTCTGTGCTGTACTGTTCTATGTTCTATGTTCTATTCCAGATCATAATAGAATCAGAATTTACAGTGCAGAAGGAGGCCTTTCGGCCCATCAAATCTGCACTGGCCCGAGGAAATTGCACCCTACTTAAACCCACACCCCCATCCCCATAACCCAGCAACCACACTCAGCTTTTTTGGACAGTAAGAAGTCTTACAACACCAGGTTAAAGTCCAACAGGTTTAGGAGCTTAGGAGCAGTGCTCCGAAAGCGAGTGTTTGAAACAAACCTGTTGGACTTTAACCTGGTGTTGTAAGACTTCGTACTGTGCTCACCCCAGTCCAACGCCAGCATCTCCACATCATAGCTTTTTTGGATACTAAGGGCAATTTTAGCATGGCCAATCCACCTAACCTGCACATCTTTGGACTGTGGGAGGAAACCGGAGCACCCGGAGGAAACCCACGCAGACACAGGAAGAACGTGCAGACTCCGCACAGAGAGTGACCCAAGCCGGGGGTCGATCCTGAGACCCTGGAGGCGTGAAGCGACAGTGCTAACCACTGTGCTACCGAGCCACCCTACTGTGCTCCCGAGCAGCCCTAATATATATACTATATTATTGCAGTTTGGTTTCTGTTGGATGAATTGCTTTTGGCAAATAAAAAGTTAATTTCGGAGAGTAAAACAAAACCCTACTTTTCAATCTCTAACTAGCACAGGGCTAGTCCCCTACTGTGAAACCAATTTCTGGTATGATTTGTGTCCACTCCATTAATGCAATTATTTGGTCTGGAATGTAACTGTGCAAACTAATAAGAATGGGCATTCAATTTTCATCAGAATTAAAATTTCAAACAGAAATTCAGGTTAAAAACAAATGTGACTGGAGCCATTCCTATTGATGGAACTGATGTTAAATGAAGCTACCTCTGAGGTGTATCGAGTGGAAGTTTCTGAGGTTCCAGTACTGCTTGGTCTGGGCTTGTTATCTAATCTGAACAGGGCACAAAACTGATCTAAGGCTACTGGGCGTAATGTCGGGGAAAAGTTATTCTTGTAACCCCCACTTTTACCTCCTCCTAGCAGGCTGATGACACCTCCTTCAGCGGTGTATGATTATAAGGTTCATGTTGAGATTGAATGCGCAGGCTTTAGCTATTTGCTTTATCTAACCCCAACAACAAATCCTATTCCTTTCTCCTCTATGTGTTCATCACACTTCTCCTTAAAGAGTTCAATTACACCAGCCATGTGATCTGGTATGGGCGGCATGGTAGCATAGTAGGTAGCACTGTTGCTGATGCAACCATCAATTCATGCAAGACAGAGAACAGTGCCTGCCTGCGACTGCTCTGCTACTGAGAGCCGCCTACAGGGCTGCTGCTCTTTATACCTCCCCTCAAGGGGGTGGAGCCAGGGGCGGAGCCCACAAGGGCACCAACATGATACATTCTGTGTAGTACAGTACAATGGTCCATCGGTGGAACCCACATGGGCAACAGCATGATACAATGTGTTACACAATGTGATACAGTGGTGAATGGTTGGTACAATACGTTCAGCACAGTTGCTTCACAGCGCCAGGGTCCCAGGTTTGATTCCCGGCTTGGGTCGCCATCTGTGCGGAGTCTCCCTGTTCTCCCTGTGTCTGCGTGAGTTTCCTCCGGGTGCTCTGGTTTCCTCCCACAAATCCCGAAAGACGTGCTATTAGGTGAATTGGACACTCAGAATTCTCCCTCAGTGTACCCGAACAGGGGGCGTCGGAATGTGGTGACCGGGGGTTTTCACAGTAACTTCATTGCAGTGTTAATGTAAGCCTACTTGTGACATTAATAAAACGATTATTATGAGATCCATGTTCTCACCACTCTCTGGACAAAGCCGTACCCCACAGGGGTTGATGGGGTTAGAAAAAGAAAAACTCATGAGAGGAGACTCGGCCAAATGGCCTGTTTCTATCCTGTAAATCCTGTGCGTTCTATCTCAGCCGGAACCTTACATGAATCTTACACCACCAAAGGAGGCCATCTGGCCCAGTCTGCCTGTGCCAGCTCTCCACGAGAAATCTCAAAAACAAATCGCACTGCCTGCTGTCTCCTCATGGCCTTGTATCTTCCTCTGCTTCTAATACTTATCCATTTTTTGGTTTGAAAGATATAGCGGCCTCGGCTTCTATCTTTCTCCGTGGCAAAACATTCCCTCTTCTAATAATCCTCTGTAGAGAGATCTATCATAATCGTCCTCTGTGACAATTTAAAATTGATTATCCATTGACACTGACTCACCTCTCCTGATTCGCACTTCATAATTAGAATACATCTCAATTAGATCCTCTCTTAACATCTCTCTGCTACAGAGGAAGTGGTCACAGTAACTCAGTGTTCAGTTCTATTCGCAAAATCGTAAGACATTGAAGGTGGTTTGTGCTTACATTAAGCAAGACCTGCACAAAGGCCATGCTTGGGCTGATAAGTGGCATCTGACATTCGCACCACTCAAGTGCCAGGCAATGGATATCTCCAAAAAGAAAAAAATCATGACCAACCCTTGACATTCAATGGCATTACCGTTGTCAAATTCCACACCAGCAACATCCTGGGTGTCATCATTGACCAGAAACTCAACCAGACAGACAACATAAATACTGTGATCATTAGTATTTGAGAGGCTTGGAATTCGGCAGCGAGTAACTCACTTCCTGACGCCTCAAAGCTTTTCCACCTCCGACAAGGCACAAGTCATGAGCGTGCTGGAAACCTCTCCCTAGGCTGGATGAGTGTGCTCCAACACCACTCAACAAGCTCAACACCATCCGGGACAAAAATTAGCTTTACAGGCACCCAGTTAACTGGCTTATACCGTCACTCACTCTACCACGGGAGCACAGTAGCCACACTATGTACCATCTACAAGATGCTCTGCAGCATTTTGTCAAGTTTCTGAGATAGAGGACGGCATGGCGGCATAGTGGTTAGCACTGCTGCATCACGGCGCCCAGGACCTGGGTTTGATCCCGACCCCGGGTCACTGTCCATGTGGAGTTTGCACATTCTCCCTGTGTCTGCATGTGTCTCACTCCCACAACCCAAAGATTTGCAGGGTAAGTAGAATGGCCACATTAAATTGCCCCTTCATTGAATTAAAAAATTTTTTTTTAGTATATCCAATTATTTTTTTCAATTAAGGGGCAATTTAGTGTGGCCAATCCATCTAGCCTGTACATCTTGGGGTTGTGGGGGTGAGATCCATACAAACACGGGGTGAATGTACAAGCTCCACACGGACAGTGACCCAGAACTGGGATCGAACCTGGGACCTCGGCGCCGTGAGGCAGCAGTGCTAATCATTGCGCCACCGTGCTGCCCTCTTCATTGAAAATCAAAAATAAAAGGTTTCTTAGACAGCACCTTCCAAAATTTGTGATCTGCATGGGACAAGGGCGACAGGTGCATGAGAATGCTACCCCCTGCAAATTCTCCTCCAAGCCACACACCATCCTGACTTGAAACTTTATCGATGTTCCTTTGCTGATTCCAGGTCGAAATCATGAAACCCTTTCCCCAACAACACTGTGGGTGTGCTTATTCCACATGCACTGCAGCAGTTCAAGAAGGCAGCTCACCACCACCTTTTCAAGGGGAAAAAGAGGTGGGCGATGAATCTTGGTCTTATCTCGACTTCCCACATCCTGGGAATGAATAAATAAAAATAAACTCAAGTGTTTTTTCAATCTATAGTTTCCCATCTATAGCTTCCTCTTGGTGAATCCACACTGTATGTTCACTATGGTTTTAATATCCTGTGTAGAATGGATGCCTGAAATTGTACATAGTGCTCTAACTGTGGTCTTGTGCAATTTTACTATGATCACTTTACTCTTATTGTTTGTAAGTATGTGTCTTTAGGTGAAGGGGAAAACATGAAGAAAAACTTTGTGAAGGGATTATTGAAATAAATTCTTAAAATACGGAAGAGTAACTTTCAGCCTATTTGGGGGTTGTCATGTGAGTGTACCTTTAAGAAATGGCTGTTTAAGAAATGAACCTTTAAGAAATGGGTGTTTATCAGTGATGTCAGAGTGTGGGTGGAGCTGGGTTGTCTGTCAGCTTTTTACTTTTGTTTTAGGCTGTTTGCTGCAGGGTGTGTTTTAGTTTTGTTTTCAGTGTTGGAGCTGAAGCCAGACAGAGCAGGTGTACTGTTGATCTCTCTGCCATGAAAAGACTATCTCTTGATCATTTGGTGAATTCAGAATTATAAATGTTCTCAGTAGTGAATGTAAACCTGATGTACTTCTGTTAAAAGGTGTTTCTTTTGTCTTCTGGATGTTGTTTGGGAAGTTATTAAGCATTACTTAGTGTTGTATTCTTTGGGGGTTGTATTTGAATTGATGGTTGCTAAGATGTTCACTGTATGTTTTAAAAAGGTTAACTTGAGTTCATAGAATAAACATTGTTTTGCTTCAAAAAATACTTTTCCATTTCTCCTGTACCACACCTGCAGAGTGGGCCGTGTGCTCCCCAAACCACAATCTATTAAAAGTTGTGGGTCAGGTGAACTCCATGATACACTTTGGGGTTCTCTAAACCCTGGCCCATAACAGGGGTGGACAACTGGTGGTATCAGACTGAACGCCCATTGAAATAAACAGAAAACAAATTCTTGCAAGGTGTAGAACAGGAGACCATTCAATAATGGCAAATTACTCCACTCTCAAAGTTTAACATTACGCACTATAACAAAACTGAGATACAACACATGCAAATTCACCATCATTGTCACATGGTCTTTTATTGAGAGTGAATTAGAATGCCACACCTGTCCAATGTGAGCAGTTGCATATGGAACAATCTAACAGGTGGTAAGGTACTAATCTCTGAAGATGTAGATGGCATCGTCATCCATGAAAAGTAAAGCTCATGTGGTTTGCTTTTGTTCTAAGGCAGTTTTTTTCCCCTCCTCTCCCGAGTGAGGTTTGTAACTGATGGACGCCAGAGGGAATGGAACTCATTCTTAACACAGAAAATAATATGATTTAATTTGATCAGCTTCCTTTTGTTTCATTTATAATTTCGTGTTTATTGTTGGTGCCACTTTTAAAGGGTGCTTTTATCAGATTAATTTGCTGAATGACACATGGGGCAACCCGGTGACACTCTGATTAGTCAATAGAAAGTCCTCTCTCTGCACTCCACCTGGCCTCTCCACATCCCTGATTTGAATTGCTTCACCATCGGCAGCCACGTCCTCAGTTGCACAGACTCTAACTTCTGGAATTCTCTCATTAAATCCCTTTATTTGAGGAGGAACTGCAGGATTTTCTTCCGTGTCCTGGGTCAAGAATTATCGCTCAATCAACATTACAAGAGCAGATTATCTGATCATTATAGCATTGCTGTTTGTGGGCGCTTGCCGTGCACAAATTGGATGTCACATTTCCTACAACAGTGGTTACACTTCAAAAGTGTTTTATTGGCCGTGAAGTGCTTAAGACATCCTGAGGTCATGAAGGACGCTGTATAAATACAAATAATTAATTTGACCCAGCATTCAGTCGCCTGTCCAAATATCTATGTGCCTCAGCATAATTTATTTTTGATAACGCTCTTGCGAAGAGTCTTGCGACATTTTGTTTATAGTTGTTTGGTAGTACAGAACTTGAATGTGCCTACAGTATCCTGTTGTTTGCTCAATGGCAACACCTCAGCCAATCAGAATCAACTGTTTTCTCCTGTAGTATAAATTGTGATTGATGGAAATTTGGCATTGTTGTGTTTGTCCTGATGAGTGCAAAATGAAAAACTTTGGCAACAGCACTCTGGGTGTACATGGACAGCAGCTGTTCAAGAAGGCAACTCGCCACTATTCGCTTAAGGGCAATTAGAGATGGGTAATAAATGCTGGCTCAGCCAATGAGGCCTAAATCCTGTGAAAATCTAGATCCTGAGGGCATAACCTCAGGCTGAAGGGACAAGCCTTTAAAACCGAGATGAGGAGGAATTTCTTCAGCCAGAGGGTGGTGAATCTATGGAACTCTTTGCTGCAGAAGGCAGTGGAGGCCAAATCACTGAGTGTCTTTAAGACAGAGATAGATGGGTTCTTGATTAATAAAGGCACTGGGGGTTATGGGGAGAGGGCAGGAGAATGGGGATGAGAAACATATGATTGAATGGCGGAGCAGACTCGAAGGGCCGAGTGGCCTAATTTTGCTCCCATGTCTTATGGTCTTATAAAGAATTAAAAAGTCTCTTTGTTCAGCAAATATTTTGTTATGCTAAAGGTGCTTTACAAATAATGTAGGTTGCTGTTGAGTTCTGAGCTCTAGTGGGCCAGTGAACTACAATCCCCAGAATGCCTAGCGCGGCACGCATGCGCTGCAGCGGGTTTCGCAAAGCGGTGTGCTGTTGGATGACGTGCTGGGCCAATGAAGCGGCTGGATGCTGGGTGGGTGCGCGGGCCTGTGCCGTTCAGCTGGAGCCTGAGGAGAGTCGAGTGAGGGGATGAGCTTCCTGAGGGCGGCGGTGCGGGCTCGCAGGTACCGGGGGGGAAGGCAGTCAGGGTGGGAGGATGCAGCGGCCTGACCGGAGGGAGATCCCCCCCACCCACGGATCTCGAGACTCTTCGACCGCGAGGGGCGTCACAGCACAGCCCTGCTGCCATCTCCGCGCAGTCCGACAGGGGGCGTAGCGGGGGCGTGATGCCACCCACAGTCGAAGAGCCAACTGCACTGGCTGAAGAGACACAATGGGGATATTGGGTGACCGAATATGGCAATCAGAGAATTCACAGTACAGAGGGAGGCCATTCGGCCCATTGTCTGCACCAGCCCTTGGAAAGAACACCCTGCCCAAGCCCACACCTCCACCCCTATCCCCGTAATCCCAACTAACCTTTCTTGGGCACTAAGGGCAATTTAGCATGGCCAATCTACCTCACCTGCACATCTTTAGACTGTAGGAGGAAACCGGAGCACCCGGAGGAACCCCACGGGGAGAGTGTGCAAACTCTGCACAGACGTGGGAGAGGCAGCACCAGGGGGCAGCTGGCCACCTGTTGTCTGTTTGGGTGGTAATCCAGAACATTCTTTACATTTTTGGGGGGGGGGGGGGGGGGGGGGGGTTGATCATCCTGGAATGGTTGTGGAACAGGAACAGGCCCCTTGGTCCCTTGTGCTTGTGCAGGCTCACTGCAAGAGCAGCTTACCCAGTCCCCACTCCCCTAGCCTTTCCCAGTGATCCTGCACAATTTTTCTCTTCAGGTGTCCAGTTCTCTATTGAAGGCCACTGTTGAATCTGCCTCCAGCCTATTCCCGGGGCAGTGAATTTTAGGTCCTAACCACTCGCCGCATACAAAGGATCTCTTCCCCCCCCCCCCCCCCAATGTTGGCATTGATTCTTTTCCTCATCACTTTAAATCAAATGTTCTATGGTTGTGGATCCTTCTGCCAATGGGGACAGTTTCTGCCCATGTACCCTGTCCTAGGCCCCCTCGTGATTTTTAATACCTCTTATCGTGGGGCGGCACGGTGGCGCAGTGGGTTGGCCCTGCAGCCTCACGGCGCCGAGGTCCCAGGTTCAATTCCGGCTCTGCGTCACTGTCCGTGTGGAGTTTGCACATTCTCCCCGTGTTTGTGTGGGTTTCACCCCCACAACCCAAAGATGTGCAGGGTAGGTGGATTGGCCACACTAAATTGCCCCTTAATTGGAAAAAAATAATTGGGTACTCTGAATGTATTAAAAAAAAACCTCATATCAAATCTCCTTTCAACCTCTATCCAGGAAATTGAAGCCCCTCGTCTCTGTACCTAGAACTGGACACAATTCTCCAGTTACGGCTGAATTAGTGTTCTGTAAAGATTCATCATAACATCTCATCATTGTCCTCTATAAATTCCAGGATCCTATATGTAGAGTGCAAAATTATACAGAGATTAACATCTCTCTGGCAGGATCAGATCATCTTTGTTGTGTAGAAATTGAAACACAGGAACAGACCATGTGGCCCAGCTGATGTATGGTGGTGTTTCTGGAAGGGGAGGTCACTATAGAGTGATGTAAAAAAAAAGCATTATTTTGTTGAACTAACAGTATGTCCTGAACCTTTCTTTCTGTTTTTGTTAATGCCGTGCGAATGAACATGTTTGGTAAACAGTGTTTTGTTAAACTTTTTTTAAAGATGATCATATGGTCATTATTTTTTTTTTTTTTCCAATCGAGGACCTGCCAGACTGGATTTTGTTAGATTTCAGATTGGGGGCAATGGGCAGTTTGGGCTAGTACTGGTCTAGTGGGGTCAAGGATTGCTTGGAGCGTGGGAGGTAGACCAGCACACTAGTGGCAAAGCAGATAACAAGTCCATGCTGTGCCATTGTCCAGGTATGTTGATTTTAATTGAGTAAAATTAAAAAATGATGTGTGGCTCATTCAAAAATGCCCAGTTGCTTGGACAACTCCAGTTTTATAGACAGCTGGTTTTTAAGAGACTGTATCTGTATAGCCAAAGGCAGTTATAATAGTCAAACTTGGCACCGAGGTAGGTGCAGATGTAAGGTGTTCAAAACATGTCTGGTTAGTGAGATGTTCTAGTCAATCTAGTGCAGAGCCAGATTTACCTCTGGGATCATGAGCTGGTTTCCATAAAACTCCAGAAATGAAATGGAGCAAAAGCAAAACACAGTGGGAGCTGGAAATCGAAAGTAAAAACGGAAAATGTTGGCAATACTCAGCGAGGTCAGGTAGCATCTGTGAAGAGAGAAACAGAAACCTTTCATGAGGAGTTACCAAGCTAAAATGTTAACTCTGTTTCATACTCGACGGACATTGCCAGGGATGAAATGGGTCAGCTGGGAGTCAGCGAGAGACAGATTGTACCTGTTTTGTTGCCCTCTTGGCCTCTTTCCGAATTAGATTGCTTAATGGGCGCACAATCAAAAAAAATGAATTAGACAGGCGACTGTATCCAAATGGAGTTGAGATAGAGTCCTTCCAGCTGGCAGGGGAGAGAGCGCGAGAGACAATCTTGTTCCATTATATTGGAGTTGGACTTGGCAAGCAGCTAAGCTAGTTTATATTACTATTACATTAATGCTGCCCATGTATTAATGGTCTGAGCATTGCAGCTTTCAGTTAAAAAGCCCAGTGGCAGTGAAAGCACTTGCACTGCTATCTAAGAGGAGAAATGTAGGCAGAAGAGAGAAGGCTGCTAGGGAGTGAATTGACCTTTAAAAAAAATAAATGATTGCATAAAATGACACACAATACCACACGAAAATGGGCCATTCAGCAATGTTGATGCTCCACACAAGCTTCCCCCCACCCATCGATATATAACGCCATCAGCATAATCCTCTATTGCTTTCTCCATCAGGTACCTGTCAAGCTTTCTGTTAAATGCATTTCAGCATTTTGCTTCAGCCACTCACCAGATTCTAACCACTCTCTTGAGTATTTTTTTAAATTTAGAGTACCCAATTATTTTTTTTCAATTAAGGGGCAATTGAGCGTGACCAGTCCACGTAACCTTGGGCTGTGGGGGTGAAACCCACGCAGACATGGAGAGAATGTGCAAACTCTGCACAAACAGTGACCGGGGATCGAACCCGGGTCCTCAGCGCCGTGAGGCAGCAGTGCTAACCACTGCGCTATCGTGCCGCCCCACACTCTTGAGGAAAGAAAGTTTTTTTTTTTGTTCAATGGATGTGGGCATTGCTGGGTAGGCCAGCATTTATTGCCCATCCCTAATTGCCCGTGAGTGATGGTGAACTGTCTTGAACCGCTGCAATCCATGTGGTGTAGGTACATCTACAGTGCTCTTAGGGAGGGAGTTCCAGGATCTTGACCCAATCACATTGAAGGAATAGCGTTATATTTCCAAGTCAGGATGGTGAGTGACTTGGAGAGGAACCTGTATCACTGCCCTTGTCCTTGTATTAAAATTTTTTTTTTAAGAGTACCTGAGTTTTGTTTTCCAATTTAGGGGCAATTTAGTGTGGCCAATCCACCTAATCTGCACATTTTTGGGTTGTGGGGTTGAAACGTCCTTGTCCTTCTAGATAGTAGTGATTGTGGGTCTAGAAGGTGCTGTCTAAAGAGCCTTGATGAGTTGTTACACTGCATCTTGTATGGTGCACATTACTGCCACTGTGTGTCGGTGGTGGAGGGAGTGAATGTTTGTGGATGGGGTGCCAATCGAGCGAGCTATCTTGTCAACAGGAACTGCCTATACAGCAGCCCTGTTGGTGGGTGGTTGTAATTACAGTGGCAAGTTTACATAGGAAGTTTCCATATAAGCACAGAATTCATTTTAGCATTTATAACAGGGTATAAAAATAAGTCTCTGAAACCTGTTCCCCCGAGAATGGTAGAGGCAGAGTCACTGAATATTTTTACGGCAGAGGTAGACAGATTTTTGACTAATCAAGGAGTATTGTGGGTAGGCGGAATGTGGAGCTGAGGCCACATTCAAATCAGCCATGATCTTATTGAATGGCAGAGCAGGCTCGAGGGGCCGAATGGCCTACTCCAAATTGATATGCCCATCTAAGTAGAGGAATGTACAAATCCCAGATGGGGACTGAAGTAGACCTCGGCGATATATCTCTTTCTTTCCCTCGATCCTAGTAATGCTTACTTTATTTACTGACCAACTGATAATCAACATCCTTTACCAAATACGTTTAGTACACAACATTAAGAAGGGGAAGAAAAGCCCGGCATGTTTCTTGTTCAAATAAATCCTAGATGCTCACATTAATACTAAAGCTCGCTAATGCATCATCTTTGTTGCCTGCTGCAGGTGGCAATCAGCGCAGTTCTTGGTTCCTGTTGTGCCGTCAAGCTCCAGCCTGTGCAAGTTCTACAGCTCCCTCCTGTCCAGACCCAGTGGCTTCCTGATCCCGAGCTCCTCGGCGGGGCAGATAGAAACAGGTAGCCTGAGCTCCCGACTGTTCCCTTGGGGCCAGGGGCAAGTCCGGACGAAGAAGCGCGGCACCGAGTACCAGCCCAAGACCATCAAGAGGATACGGACTCATGGCTGGCAGAAGCGCATCAGCACCCAGGGTGGCATCGAAGTAATACTGCGCAGGATGCTCAAGGGCCGGGCATCATTGACTCACTGAGTGTCTTGTGATTCCTCTAGACATGTATTGACTGAGAACAGATGAACTGTGAGACTATACTTATCTCTAAATGTCTTTGTACATATTGTATTAAACTGTTGAACATATAGGGTGTCTGTTGTTTTTTTGAGGCATTGTTATTCGTGAATAGGGGAACAGTGATCCAGATACTGTGTTAGTTATGCTTCTTCCTGCAGAAGGAAGTAGGTTTACCCTGGATGTTGCAAGGTCACGAGGACCGCTGGAACCTCGGTGAATGACAGGAGCACCAGCCTAGCTATCACCTTAACGCATGTGACTTGAGGAAAAAGATAAATTAGAATCAAATCAGATAAAGGGAGGGAAGGAAAGATTGGATTATCGGTAAGAGCGAGAAGAAAAAGCAAGAGAAAGGACAAAAAATAATGCCTATCTGCAGGAATTAGACTCAGCCGTTCAAATTGTGTTCCCTTTCTGGACCAGAGAGGTTGATCAGCATGGTATTAATATCCATATGCATTAGGAGTTAACCATTCTGCCTTTTGAGCCTGGTCCACTCCACCATTTGATAAGATCATGGCTGATCTGTCTATGGCCTCAGCTCTACATTCCTGCCTTTCTCCTATACCCTTTGACTCCCTTGTTGGCCAAGAATCTACCTTGCTTAACCTTAAAAATATTTAAGGACGCAGCCTCTGCTCACTGGGAAAGAGGGTTCCACTAATCTTCAACCCTCTGAGAAAATAAATACTCCTCATGTCCACCATCCCTTATTTTTAACTGTTCTAGTCCGGACTTGCCCCTTGTTCTAGTCTCTCGCACAAGGGGAAAGATCCTTTCAATATCCACGCTTTCAAGTCCCCTCGGGATCTTGTATATTTCAATAAGATCACATCATTACATCTTTAGAAGGGTATTAACACTTCAGTTCCAAACCTGACTTTCTGCAGCAAAATTAGTGGGCACTAATGTGCAAATGCAGCAAGCTCATAAAAGTAGTCGAAGGGCCGAGGGTGAAATGTCATTTGTAAAAAGCGAGTGGAGGAACAGTCCTGCAAAGTTCGCAACCAACCCCCCACTTCCCAGCATCTCTCCTATTATTTGATTATCCAGCAAGATTTGGACCACTACAATTTTATTTGCCTTAACTGGAATGAAAGGAAGGAGGAGAAAATAATCTGGCTCTTCTAATCTAGCCTGTGGTTCTCACTGGAAACTCTTGTGAATGTCGTGCAGTTGTGATCTTACCTGTGACACCCCAACAGCTGCATAGTTCATTGACGCTCGTTGTCCCGGCTCATATGCAGAATGCCCGCTTAGAAGGGCTGTTACACCCAAGAGATTGTCAAGCATTAGTTACTTTAAGTGATTTTTATACCTCTGCCTTTAAGCAAAATTTTGAGTGAATCAGGATGAATAATTTCAACATCTCGGGATGAAACCTTTTGCAATTTTTGAGCCTGAATCTCAGCAGCGAACGCTCCCAGATATAAATGCATGTCAAGATAAATTACACAAGGCCTTGCTCCATTAAAGGGGGCTCACGTGCAGCTGTTGTCTGATTTCTTTTCCAAACATTAATTATTCAACAGGCAACTGCTATGTGGTAGGTCAGCTCGGGGCCTGGCAAAATTTGCTGTGTCCCCAGTAATGAGCTCCGCTCCCAACCTCAGGAACAAAATCCCTCAACTGCATTAATGTGGCTGTTTTATTTCTCCTACCAGCCATCATTGCAAAGTTTTTAGGCCCTAGTTACTCGGTGCCAAAGTCATGCCAGAGGGCTTGGGGTGGGCCAGTCCAAATGCATGTTGGACAACAGTGTTAGTGAACAAATTCGCCACGTGAGATTCCAGATGTAGCTAACTACATTTTCAATTAGGAAGTAAAAGAAAGAGCAATAGCCATCATTGTTGAGTCAGTGATCTCGATACTTGTGTTTGTACGGTGTGTGCGTGGGAACTTGCAACTTGTGGGGGGGTTTTCGCAGAGGGGTAAAGCAGCATGTGCGTCTTTTCCTTGGTTGGTGAATGGGGTGCAACATGGGTGAAAATGTCAAACTTCAGCAAAATGGAAAGACCCAACAATATTGTGCGGGCAAGTCTTTGCCATTTTGTTTGACTCAACCTATCGGATTAAAAACAATGGGACAGGAGAATGCAGGAAGCCCAAAAAATAACCGGCATCTCCTGCTGTGCATGGCGTGGCAGTGAGCAAGTGGTGTTCTATTGGTGGAGAGAGGAGGAAGGTGGATGAAGAGAAAGGGGAAGGGGTATGGATGGAGAGGAGAGTTTGGGTGAGCTGAGTTGAAGGGGAACGGGTCTATGGTTCAAAGCTTGCGGAGGCTTTAGTCCTGAAAAGTTGGATGAAGGCCAGCCCGATAGTGATTCTCTGTCAGACAGTAAGTTAAACCTGGCGACAGTGGTTTGGCATTGAACTTAGCTTGTTTCTGGATAGAATCAATCCGTCCTTCATTCACTCATGTTAAAAGGTCACCATGAATGAAATAAACTTGGTGCTTTCTTCCACAAGGGTCAATATGGATGCTGAAGGCCCTTCAGCCAATTTTCTCTCACCCTGCCAGCATAACATACTGTATCCCCATTACAATACTGGCTGTTTCTCTCAAATGTCAATAAATCTTACCGCACAGGAGGAGGCCATTATGCCCAGAGTGCCTGTACCAGAGCTATCCAACCAGTCATACTCCACTGCTCTTTCCACATAAGCCTACAAATGCTTCCCAGCCACAATCACTGTGGTCCCTGGAGCAGCTGTCAATCGCCCATTTACTGATGTTTGTCTTAAACTTGCCCTTCATTGCCTGAACCCTGTGCTATGCACCCTTGGGATGCCGTAAAGACACTTTCAGTTTTACCTTGTCTACACCATCAGGCATGTTCCCAGTAGTTATGTTTTTCCGGCAGCTTACCTGTAGCTGGGATTGAGCTATGTTGATTTCCTCTGTTCTACCTCTGGTTCTCGACGGCGCCTTGTTTGATTACTTTCTTGTTCTTAGCGTTGGCACCTCACCCTTGCCAGTCATGGCTCAGTAGGTAGCTCTTGCCCCTCAAAAAGTTGTGAGTTCAAGGCTCACTCCAAGGTCTTCAGCACAAGATCTAGACTGACGCTCTCAGTGCAGTACAGCAGGAGCTCCACTGACAAGTGTCGTCTGACCTGTTGGTGGGTGCAAAGACAAAAATCCCAATGTATTATTCAGAAGAAGAGCAGAGAAGTTGCCCTTGGTGTCCTAACCAATATTTATACCTCCAATCAATGTCACTAAAAACAAACTATCTGATCATTATCGAATTGATGTTTAGGACCTTGCTGTATGCTATTTGGCTGCTGTGATTCCTTCACTACAAAACTGACTACATTTCAAAAAAAGTGCTTCATTGGCTATAAAGAAGTTTGTGAAATCCTGAGGTTGTGAAAGCGATGGAAGTCTTCCTTCGCTGTCACCAGTTCAAAATCTTGGAACTCCTTCCTGACATTGCTATGTTGGCACATTTATCCCACGGTCTTCAGTTCAAGAAGGTGGCTCAACATCACCTTAAGGGTAAGTAAGGATGAACAGTAACTGACAGCCTTGCCAATGACACTCACTTAGGAACATTAGAGTAGCACTAGGCCATTCAGCCCTTCCAAGCTTGCTTTACCATTTAACTAGATCAAGGCTGATCATCTACCTCAATGTCATCTTCCCGCACTATCCCTGTATCCCTTGAGGTTATTGATATTTAGAAATCTATTGAACTCTGCTTGAACATGCTCAATGACTGAGCCTCCACAGCCCTCTGGGGTAGAGAATTCCAAAGATTCACCCACCCTCTGAGTGAAGAAAGTTCTACTCATCTCAGTCCTGAATGGCCAGTCCCTTATTCTGAGACTGTCCCCTGGTTCTAGACACCCCCGAACCTGGAGAAACATCTTTCCTGCATGTACCTTGTCAAGCCCTGTAAGAATTTTGTACACTTCAATGAGACCACCTCTCATTCTTCTAAACTCTCAAGTACATAGGCCAGGTCGCCTCAATCCTGCCTCGGAGGGCAATCCTGCCATCTCGGGGATTAATCTGGTGTGCGTTCGTTGCACTCTCTCTGGCCATTACTGTATATCCTTCCTTAGTTAAGGAAGAATGAATTCCAAACATTGCTCCTAGCCCCACAGGACAATGCACCTCACCTCTCTGCATCAGCAGAGAATCTTTTCCCAGCTACCTACATGCCCACCTCTATCGATTTGCATCATCCAGGTATGTGATATTGAATTCTGTAGCTTATAGTATCCTGTCAGGCTTGTGCCTGGTCCAAAGCTGGACAGAGGTTTGGTCAGAGACTTGGGTTCTGAGGTTTGAACAATAATAAACCCGCAGCAGAATGCAAGAGTGAGGAGAAATAGACTTCCTATTTTTACAAATCTTTTTCTGTTTCCCTGCAACAAGATAGCCTATTTCTACCTTGCCTCAGCTCCCTCCTTAGTACATCTGCTGATGAAATCCTCATCCATGCTTTCACTGCCTCTAAACGTGATTGTCCCAATGCAATTCGGGCTGTCTTCTCACCTTCTATCCTCTGTAAGCTTGAGCCCATCCAAAAGTCTGCATCCTTTACGATAATTCACATCAACACCTGTTCACCAATTATTTCTGTATTCTGTTCGAATACCGGACCAGACCCCAATTTTTGTAAGGATACTGGATGTGAAACCCCAAACAATTTGTAATTTGTAAAACTATGAGGAAAGGATACTTCAGCTCAGGAATGATGACTCTGACCAGTCGGTATCTTTTATGTTAAGACAGACTTTAATGTAAACTCAGAATTAACCACATTAATGTTGAAGAAATAGTTTTACAATTAATAGTTAAAACAGTTTGTAAATAAAAGGAAAACTTTAACTCACTATCTGCATCTGCAACTATATAATGTCCAACTAAGCAACCTAATACAGTTCAAAATCTACTCAGAAATAAAGTTAACAAGCAGGGTTACTTGCTGTTCTCTGCAGGCCTTCGGAGAGAGACCCTTTCAGGAGCAACCTGAAAATCTTTCTGTCTTGTCAGACTCAAATCCTATAGCAAAACTGTCAAAACCGCAGACAGACCTGGCTTCTCACATTAATTACATAATCTGTATCCCACTAAGATGGCCTGTGACCTGCTTAGCCAGGACTAAACACCTTCCCCCATTAATTATCTACAACCCAGGGAATCTCCTTACTATAAACAATATTCCATTAGCCATCTGTATGTAAACAAGTAATGGTTAAAACCAATGATTACCTCACCTTTACAACTCCTTAATCACAGCTTTAGCAGACATACTGCATGCGTATATTTCAACCCAGGCTTTTTAGTAGCATTATTACAACAAAATATAAAATACAATAAATAACAATTTCCTACATTTATCGCGACTCACTGGTCTACAATGGCTCCTAGTCAAGAAATGCCTCAAATTTAAAATTCTATTCCTTGTTTTCAAATCCCTCCATGGTTTAACCCATCCTATTTCTGTGACCTCCTCCAGCCCTATAACCCTCCGAGATAGCCACGTTTCTCCAATTTGGCTTCTTGAATATTCCCAATTTTAATTGATCCACCATTAGTGACCATCCCTTCAGCTGCCTAGACCCTCAACTCTTGAATTCTCTCTCTCAAGCCTCTCCACATCTCTCCCTTTTTCGATGCTCCTTAAAATCTACTTCCTTAGCCAAGGTTTTGGAAATCTCCCAGTGTGGATCCCTGGCAAACTTCACTGTTCCTGTAAAGCGCCTTGGACAGTTTATTACATTACAGGTGCTGTGCAAAGGCAAGTTGCTGTTATCTGCTTTAAGTTTCATAAACCTATGGATATTTACTCTAAGTCTAACAGTCCTGGCCAAGACCAGGCAGATGGTGACACTGGCCGCAGTGAGGCAGAGGAAATGAAAAGTTGAGGGAGAGCAGCAGCCTCTAGAATGGAAGGGAAACAGGCTAACTTGGCCAAGCATTATCCCATGGAGAGGCCTTGGACCTTGTCTCTGCTGGTTTAATTTCTTCTTTCAATAAACAATCTGGAGGTGTGACAGCAAAGAGAGGGGATGTAAAATTGGCTCTTGGGGGTTTATGCGTTCAGGTCTACTGGGTGCGGGTAGCTGATTTTTGAAAATAAAAATAATTTACAGAATGTGGGCGACGCTGGTTAGTCCAGCATTTATTGCCCATCCCTAATTTCCCTTCAGAAGGTGGTGGTGAAATGCCTTCTTGAACTGCTGCAGTCCTACAGGTATAGGTACACCCACTGTGCTGTTAGGGAGGGAGCTACACAATTTTTGCCCCAGCGACAGTGAAGGCACAGCAACGTATTTCCCAAGCTGGCGTGGTGAGTGATGTGGATGGGGAACCTCCAGGTGGTGGGATTACCAGGCATCTGCTGGAAGGTGCTGCCTGAGGAACGTTGGTGAGTTACTGCAGTACATCTTGTAGATGGTACACACGGCTGCCACTGTTCATCAGTGGTGGAGGGATTGAATGTTGGTGGAAGGGGGAGCAATCAAGCGGGCTGCTTTGTCCTGGATGCTGTCGAGCTTCTTGTGTGTTGTTGGAGTTGCTACTCATCCAGGCAAGTGGAGAGTATTCCATTACACTCCTGACTTGTGCCTTGTAGATGGTGAACAGACTTTTTGGGGGGGGGTCAGGAGATGAGTTACTCACTGTAGGATTCTTAGCCTTTGATGTGCCCTGGTAGCCACAGCATTAATATTGAATGGTCGATCCCAGCCTCTGAGTTGGGTTGGGTTAGCTTCCAAGTGAAATTATTTGACCATGTGAAAGCAAATCTGGTCTCACTTTCCTTCTAAGATTGAAACCTATTACCTCCAATTCCACAATGAAAGGGGGAGAAATAACATTGAACAGGGAGAAGGCAGAGCAATCCAGAAAGTTTCATTTTCTTGTTCATCTCTAACTGACACATTTTGACCTTGCCGTGTCCAGAAATGCAGGGTATCCCTCACACAAATTAACATCAGTGACCTGCGATGTGCCATTAGTGAGAGGCAATGTATAAACCAGCTCCTGAGCAACAAATCAATCTGCCGCTGTCCATGGGCCAACAAAAGTCCATTAAATCTCTCATAGGAGGGGAGACTGGATATCACCGCCGTTAATAATGCAAGAAGGTAAACTCAAAGGAAATTACACAAAGTGTCCGCGGTGCCTTGGGTTATGAAACTGATGCATAGAGAGAGGAGGATGGTCTGGGTTTGATTCGTACTGTATGCTGAGTTAACAGGCCTCAGCAGGTACTATGGTGCAGCAGTTAATGTTACCGATGAGCAATGCAGAAATCTGGATAAATAGAGCCATTCAAGGAATGTGTGTTTAGATGTCATTGCGGCATTTTGAGCTCATTTTAAAGAAAAACTGTTGGCTGTTAAGCTCCAGGATTGTTTTAAAATCCCAACTGGTTAATTAATACAGCAACTTATGTTTCATCTGTAACATAATAAAACATCCCAAGGCACTACACATCAGCATTATAAAATAAAGTATGACCCTGAGCCATATAAGGGCATCTTACGTAAGATGACCAAAAGCTTGGTCAAAGAGATTAGCTTTAAGGAGTGTCTTAAAGGAAGAAAGTGAGGAGGAAATCCCAGAGATTCGGCCCAGGCAGCTATAAAAACTTAGGAGATCTGAGAAGGTGTATCAAACAGAGGTTTATTTATAAACAAAGGGTAAGGCCACAACACGGCATACAGAACATAGGTCCCAACTGGGACGAGCGATCATGCCGGTCCCAATCCTGGCCGGCTTTTAAGGGTTGATTCTATGAGCCCTAGCTGATGGGCCTCCGCCCATCAGCGGGGGAGCTGATATTCCACCAGCCCCACAAGGAGATCGATTGGGTCATCCCTGCCGGTCTCGTGAAGGTTATTACAACAACTGAAGACACAGACACCAATGATGGAGGAATTAAAGTTCAAGAGGCCGGAATTAGAGGAACACAGATATCTCAGAGTGTTGTAGGGCTGGTGGAGGTTACAGAGATAGGGAGGGACAAAGCCATGAAGGAATATAAAACAGGGATGAGAATTTTAAAATCAACAGGTTGCTCGACTTGAAGCCAGTACAGGTCAGTGAGCACAGAGGTGGTAGGGGAACAGAACGTGGTGCAAGTTAAGATACGGATAGAGAGTTTGAGTTTAGGTTTAAGGTGATAGAATGTGTGAACAGCCAGGGCTACATTGGAATGGTTAAGCCTCGAGGTAACAGGCATGGATGAGGGTTTCAGCAGCAGAAGAGCTGGGAGAGGGCGAAGCCGAGCGATGTTACAGAGGTGGAAATAGACGCTCCGAGTGATGGCATGAATATGAGGCTGTAAACTCATAGCGGGGTCGAAATATGACACCAAGGCCATGAACAGACTGATTTAATCTCAGACTGTTCCAAGACAATGGCCTCAGTCTTCCCGATAGTTCATTGGGGAGAATTTCTGCTTCTCCAATACTGGGTGTCCTTTAGCGAAGGAGACGTGCCATGACTTGGCCAGTATGCCAGCTATTCAGCCAGGGCATCTAGTCATGGGAAATACATGTCAGCCTTGTTAATGATGCGCACATTCCAAGAGAATTAAATAACAAAAGAGTGATTATTGACATTGCTATGCCAGCCAGTGCGTTGAGTTGGAGTAGGGTTTGTGGAAGTTTATCTTTCAGCAGACAGAGTCTATTTACTCAACACCTCTGAAAACGAAGGCAATTTTAAAGCACAATTTGCACCCTGGTTGCTAACTGTAGCCAAAGTAGCAAATCTGGGCCTGCAGTTTAAAAACTAAAATGCACGGTCTCCATTGGACGCTGATGGCCTTTTAAATCAAGTCCAGCGAAGGTCATTTTATTTTGGATGCCAGAACAGATTGCAAAGCTACCACAGAAACAGGAGAGTGACAGGCTGCAAAAAAACAAAATTACTCCCAAAGGGTCTGTCAGAGGGTGCAGAAGCTGCAAGGAATCTGACCTAGTTTCCAGGCTGTTTCTTTTATAACTGAACAGAGACCCAGATTGTGTTTCCAATACAGAGTGTGCGTTCGTGTGTGCGTTGTTTAGGAACAGCTCTGTTGCCGGGTATAAAAGGCTAGAAGTGGGTTGTATAATCTTCATTAGTGTCACAAGTAGGATAACATTATAACAATAATAATAATCTTTATTGTCATAAGTAGGTTTACATTAACACTGCAATCAAGTCACTGTGAAAATTCCCTAGTCGCCACATTCCGGCGCCTGTTCGGGTACGCAGAAGGGGAATTCAGAATGTCCAATTCACCTAACAAGCACTTCTTGCGGAACTTGTGGGAGGAAACCGGAGCACCCGGAGGAAACCAAGGCAGACACGGGGAGAATGTGCAGACTCCGCATAGAGGGTGACCCCAGCTGGGATTCGAACCCAGGACCCTGGCGCTGTGAAGCAACTGTGCTAACCACTGTGCTACCGTGCCGCCCACTGCAATGAGGTTACTGTGAAAAGGGGGAGGGCAACTCAATTATTGTACGGAGCAGGCGCAAGATGATGAGAATGTGCCATTACGGCTGTTTTCTTTGTCCTCCCTGGGGTTGGGGTTGAGGGGTGGTGCAGACGGGCAGTTGCCCAAGGCTTTGTGAAGTATTTGTAAAGGGATTGACTTATGAGGGTAGATTGGACAGGCTGCGCCTGTTTCCACAGGGGTCTAGAAGAGTGGAGGGTGACTTGATAACCCTGAATGGTCTTGACAAGGTGAACGTGGAAAGGATGTTTCATCTTGTGGGTGAGTCCTGAACTCTGGGGAACTAGTTTTAAAATTATGGGCAACCCTTATCGGACAGAGATGAAGAGTATTTCTGAAATGGTGAGGGCTAGAACATGGTGAACTTCAAAGGGACTTAGGTGTACTTGTTCATATATCACTGAAAACTAAGCTAACGTATAGGGGTAGCAAGAAATTAAGAAGGCAAATGGTATGCTCACCTTTATTACAAGAAATTAAAAAAAACATTTTAAGTACCCAATTAATTTTTTCCAATTAAGAGGCTATTTAGCATAGCCAATCCACCTAGCCTGCACATGTTTGGGTTGTGGGATGAACAGGTTTTTCAGGGTAGAAGATAGCAGTGCGAGGTGGGCGGGGAGCCCAGCAAATTATGTCCACATGTTTTGGGCATGCCCGAAGCTTAGAGGGTTTTGGCAGGGTTTTGCTAAGGCAATGTCCACGGTGTTAAAAACATGGGTGGTGCCGAGTCTGGAGGTAGTGATCTTTGGAGTGTCGGAAGAGCCGGGAGTTCAGGGGGCGAAAGAGGCTGACGTCTTGGCCTTTACCTCCCTGGTAGCTGATGCACGATCAATTACACAAAGACGAGAGCTGGATGCAATCGAGGCTTTATTACACTAAGATGTGTGGCCTCCTACAGCAGCTGGCGAAGTGGCTGCTGTACTGGGAGCATACATATTTATACTCCGCCTACTGGGCGGAGCCAGCAGGCAGGGAACTACCCCCCGTATTTGTAGTACAGGGCCTTACCACAAAACACCTACACCGACATCCTCTATATACAATATATACATCAGTGGTGACTACCACAGTAGCCCGGAGACGGATCTTGTTAATGTGGAGGGACTCGAAGCCCCCGAGTGTAGAGACCTGGGTTAGTGACATGGCTGGGTTTCTCAGTCTCGAGAAAATAAAGCTCACCTTTAGAGGGTCAATGGTCAGGTTCACCCGGAAGTGGCAGCCGTTCGTCGACTTTCTCAGGGAAAATTAAAATGTCAGCGGATGCAGTATTCCAAGGTGTGTGTGGGGGGGGGGGGGGGGGGGGGGGGAGGGGGGGGGGAGTGTTGTTTTATGGTTGGGGTTCACAGGGGGAGGAAATATTTATTATACCATGTTGATGTCATTGTCTATGTTATTTTAATTAAAATTTTCAAATACCTCAATAAAAATATTTTTAAAACAATCTTTGGGTTGTGGGGTCAAAACCCATGCAAACACGGGGAGAATGTGCAAACTCCATACGGACAGTGAACCAGAGCCTGGATCGAACCTGGGACCTCGGCTCCGTATTACAAGAACATTTGAGTATAGGAGTAAAGGTGCCTTCCTGTAATTATATACAGCCTTGGTGAGACTACACCTGGTGTATTGTGTATTGTTTTGGTCTCCTTACCTAAGGAAAGATATACTTGCTGTAGAGGAGTGCAATTAATCATAGAATCATAGAATTCCTGCAGCACAGAAGGAGGCTATTTGGCCCATCGGGTCTGCATCAACCCTCTGAAAGAGCACCCTACCTAGACCCACTTCCCGCCCTATCCCTGTCACCCCACCCCTAACCTGCACATCTTTGGACCGTGGGAGGAAACTGGAGCACCCGGATGAAACCCAAGCAGACACGGGGAGAAAGTGGAAACTCCACACAGCCAGTCACCCAAGGCTGGAATTAAAGTCGGGGTCCCCGGCGTTGTGAGACACCAGTGCTACCCGCTGGGCCACCCTGTTCACAAAATCAATGCTTGGAATGGAGAGATTGTTTTATGAGGAAAGATTAAATAGGCTGGGACTTTATCGTCAAGAGTTGAGATGAATGAGAGGTGATCTGATTTAAACATACACAATTCTTACAGGGCTCGACAAGGTGGATGCAGGAAGGGTGTTTCCCTTGGCTGGGTGGAGGGGGTCGAGAACCAGGGGGCACAGTCTCAGAATAAGTGGACGGCCATTTACAATTGAGACGATGAGGAATTTCTTCACTCAGAGGGTGATGAATCTTTGGAATTCCCTACTCAGAGGGCTGTGGAGGCTCAGTCATTGAGCATGACGAAAGACAAAGCTCCATAGATTTCTACTAAAAACATCAAGAGATACGGGGATAGTGAAGGAAAATGGTGTTGAAGTAGAGCAGCGATGATCATTGAGTGGTGCAAAGGGCTGGAAGGCCTACTCCTGCTCCTATCTATTATGTTCCTATAATGTACTGTCACATAGGGGAGACAGTGACGTAGTGGTATTGTCGCTGGACTAGTAATCCAGAGACCCAGAGTCAAGCTCTGGGGACCCAGGTTCAAATCCCACCAGGGCAGATGGTGAAATATGAATTCAATAAAAATCTGGAATTGAAAGCCTGAAGCCATTGTCGATTGTCATAAAAGCCCATCTATCGTCCGACTCCAGATCCACAGCAATCTGGTTGCCTCTTAAATGGCACCAGTGATGGGCAATGAATGCTGGTCCAGCCAGCGATGCCCACACTGATGTGAACGAATAAAGAAGAAAAAAATGAGTCAGCATCTTCAGGAGAGAGGGTGAGAAATGGAGGGAGAAAAATAAGAGACCCCGAGGAAAAGTAAGTATTGTGAAAATATATCCCAGTGACATGCAGACAGCAAGCTGGCAGACTGGCATCCTGCCTTTGTACAGCACTGGCAGGAGCTTTACTTGGTGTCATTAATATTCAGCTGAAGCCTGTTGCAGAGTGCTGGCCTACTCATGCACAGAGCTCATTCAATCATCCCAGCGGGACATTCTGAAAGCTAGAACATTAAAACAAGCTAGTATTTCATTTTAGATGTTTTGAGGTCGCATGGATTGTGGGGGGAGGGAGAGGATACGGTTTGAAGCTGAGTCGCTTCTTTGATAATTAGCTGCTCCCTCCTGTTTACCAGCTTCCCGTACCGAAGGTGCTGATTGTCCCTGGAGAACAGGTTCCTCCGTGTGCTGGCATTCCGGGGGAAAGGGGGGGGGGGGGGGGGGGGCAGAGAGGAGGGTCAGATTCACCTGGAGGGGCTACCCCGAGGAACAGTTTGTCTGAATTTCAACAATACCTGAGCAAATTTTCATTGTTTACCCATGGGATCTGAAACAACAAGTAGCATTGTTAAATTTGTTCAAGGTGATGTGTGTATCGCTGGCTGGGCCAGCATTTATTCCCCATCCCTAACTGCCCTTAAGAAGGTGGTGGTGAGCTGCCTTCTTGCACCACTGCTGTCCACATGGTGTAGGTACACACACAGTGCTGTTAGGAAGTTCCAGGATTTTGACCCAGTGACAGTGAAGGAACGGCGAGTCAGGGTGGTGTGTGACTTGGAGGGTAACTTGCAGGTGCTGGAGTTCCCATGTGTGGTAGTCACCACTGATGTATATATTGTATAAAGAGGATGTCGGTGTAGGTGTTTTATGGTAAGGCCCTGTACTACAGGTACGGGGGTAGTTCCCTGCATGCTGGCTCTGCCCAGTAGGCGGAGTATAAATGTGTGTGCTCCCAGTACAGCAGCCACTTCGCCAGCTGCTGTAGGAGGCCACACATCTTAGTGTAATAAAGCCTCGATTGCATCCAACTCTCGTCTTTGTGTAATTGATCGTGCATCACCATGTAACTGCCACCCTTGTCCTTCCAGGTGCTAGAAGTCATGGATTTGGAAAGTGCTGTATGAAGAATCTTGCTGAGTTCCTGCAGTGCATCTTGTGGATGGTACACTCGGCTGCGACTATGCATCAATGGTGGAGGGATTGAATGTTTGTGGAAGGGGTATCCATCAAGTGGGCTGCTTTGTCCTGGATGGTGTCAGGTTTCTTCAGTGTTGTTGGAATTGCACTCATCCAGGCAAGTGGAGAGTATTCCATCATGCTCCTGACTTGTGCCTTGTAGATGATGGACAGGCCTTGGGGAATCAGGAGTTGAGTTACTCACTGCAGGATTCCTAGCTTTGATCTGCTCTGGTAGCCACAGTATTTATATGGCTAGTCCAGTTCAGTTCCTGGTCAATAGTGAAGTCGATAGTGAGGAATTCAGTGATGGCAATGCCACGGAGTATCATGGGGCAATAGTTTGATTCTCTCTTGTTGGAGGTGGTCATTGCCCTGCACTTGTGTGGCACGAATTTTACTTGTTAGCCCAAGCCTGGATATAGTCCAGGTCTTGCTGCATTTTGGATATGGACGTCTTCAGTACCTGGGAAGTTGTGAATGGTGCTGAACATTGTGAAATCATCAGCGAACATCCCCATTTCTTACTTTATGATGGAAGTAATGTCATTGATGAAGCAGCGAAAGATGGTGGGCCAGTCTTTGGTCGATGGATTTGCGTTATTAATTGAATGTTCGACCAAGCAAAGCATCATAGTCAAACTCAAATCTGTGCTCACATGATGTTCCCATTTATGAGGTTTCGGGCAGGCATCTCAGGTGGAGTAAGAACGCTGACTGATTGTTAATACTGCCTCCCAGAGGGGATAGGCTATCTCACAGCACCTTTTTCCTGGTTCGATTCTGGCATTGGGTGACTGTCTGTGTGGAGTTTGCACGTTCTCCTGGTGTCTGCCTGGATTTCCTCCGGGTGCTCCGATTTCCTCCCACAGTCCATAGATGTGCAGGTTAGTTGGATTGACCATGCTAAATTGTCCTTTAGTGTCCAAAGAGTTGCAGGTTAGGTGGGTTGGCCATGATCAATGCGCGGGGTTACAGGGATACGGCGGGAGATGGACCTAGCTAGGGTTAGTGCCGACTCAATGGACTGAATGGCTTCCTTCCGCACTGTAGGGATTCTATGGGATCCTGTGCAGATGGAGACTGAAATCGCCAGAAGGAATTGAGTCATTTTGGGACTTATTGCACAGTTGGCAGGAGCTCTCTTGTAGCTCACCTGTGTTTGAATGTTAGCCTACCATGGGGCTTTTGCAGTTTAATTTGAATCAATCCTCACCCACTGCATAAATATATACTCATTTTCCAGCAAGGGGCAGTGGAGAGCAAGCACAAAGTCAAACCCAGTCAGATAACTCCTCCCAAACCCAGAAGAGGTGCTGGATAAATTAACTCCGTACTGACAAAGGATTGAACCTGGAACCTGACACGCTGGAGCCTTTTCATACTCAAATGTGCCACCTGCCTTCATTCGATACACAATTCTAATGACACTGGAACAGAAGGAGGCCATTCAGCCCCTCGAGTCTGCTCCACCATTCAAGTAGGTCATGCTTCATTGGTACCTCAACTCCATATCCATTGATAATCTCACCCAATAAGAACCTATCGACCTCAGTCTTGAAATTTCTATTTTACCTCCAGCAAGCACAGCCTTCTGGGGAAGAGAGTTCCGGTTAAACATAGAACAGTACAGCACAGAACAGGCCCTTCGGCCCTCGATGTTATGCCGAGCCATGATCACCCTACTCAAACCCACGTATCCACCTTATACCCGTAACCCAACAACCCCCCCTTAACCTTACTTTTATTAGGACACTACGGGCAATTTAGCATGGCCAATCCACCTAACCCGCACATCTTTGGACTGTGGGAGGAAACCGGAGCACCCGGAGGAAACCCACGCACACAGGGGGAGGACATGCAGACTCCACACAGACAGTGACCCAGCCGGGAATCAAACCTGGGACCCTGGAGCTGTGAAGCATTTATGCTAACCACCATGCTACCCTGCTGCCGGTTGTGTAAGTACAGTACCAAATTTCCCTCCTGAATGGCTTAGATCTAATTTTAATATATATATATATATATATTTTAAATTATTTTTATTCAAATTTTTATCAAAACATAATTTTTTGCATAACCATTAGCAACATTTAACATAACAAAATAAATGTTAACCATATATACAGAAAAAGGAGCAATAGTATGTAACAATCCCCCCCTCCCCCCCCCCCCCCCCCCCCCCCCCCCCCCCCGCTGCTGCTGACCTTTACTGCTCTCCTAGAAAGTCGAGGAATGGCTGCCACTTCTGAGAGAACCCCGTCAAGGCAAACTTTATTTCTCGAGACTGAGAAACCCAGCCATGTCACCAATTCAGGTCTCCACACTCGGGGGCTTCGAGTCCCTCCATATTAAAAGGATCCATTTCCGGGCTACCAGGGAGGCAAAGGCCAATCCGTCCACCTCTTTCGCTTCCTGAACTCCTGGATGGTCTGACACACCAAAGATCGCTACCTCTGGACTCGGCACCACCCGCGTGTCCAAGATCTTGGACATTGCCTTAGCAAATCCCTGCCAGAATCCCTTAAGAGCCGGGCATGCACAGAACATATGGACATGGTCTGCTGGGCTTCCCGCACACCTTGCACATTTATCCTCAACCCCAAAGAGCTTGCTCATCCTGGTTGCCGTCATGTGCGCTCGGTGGACCACCTTAAACTAGATTAAGCTAAGCTTGGCACATGATGAAGAGCAAGTGACCCTGTTTAGGGCGTCCACCCACAGGCCCGCATCCAGCTCCCCACCTAGCTCCTCCTCCAGCTGCCCACCTAGCTCCTCCTCCCATTTGCCCTTAAGCTCCTCCACTGGGGCTTCCTCCGCCTCCTGACGTTCCCGGTAGATGTCCGATACCTTCCTCTCCCCTACCCAGGTGCCGGAGACCACCCTATCCTGCATGGGGGTAGCAACGGAAATGTCATCACCTGTGTTTTGAGGAAGGCGCGTACCTGAAGGTATCTGAAAGCGTTTCCAGGGGGCAAACTGAATTTCTCCTCCAGCGCTTTCAGGCTGGGAAAGGTCCCATCTACAAACATGTCCCCATCCTTTTTATGCCTGTCCTATGCCAGCTTTGGAACCCAACGTCAATCTTGCCTGGGACAAATCTGTGATTGTTGCGTATCGGTGCCCAAACTGAGGCTCCTTCCACCCCCCTGTGTCTTCTCCACTGACCCTAGATCTTTAATGCCGCCACCACCACCGGACTAGAGGAGTAGCGGGCCGGCGAGCACGGCGGAGGTGCCGTTACAAGTGCCCCTAGGCTGGTGCCTTTACATGAGGCCGCCTCTAACTGCTCCCACGTCGACCCCTCCCCCAATACCCATTTCCTAATCATGGCTATGTTAGCCGCCCAATAGCAGCTGCAAAAATTCGGCAGCGTCAACCACCCCCCCAACTGCGCTCTAGGTACAGTCTCTTTACTCGTGTGGTCTTATTTGCCTATACGAATCCCGAGATGATCTTGTACACCCGCTTAAAGAAGGACTTAGGGATGAAGATGGGAAGGCACTGGAAGACGAACAGGAATCTGGGGAGAACCGTCATCTTAACGGTCTGCACCCTCCCCGCTAGAGATAGCGGCAGCGTGTCCCACCTTTTGAAGTCCCCCTCTAATTTTAGTATTATATCCCCTTGTTCTGGACTTTCCCTATCTCTCCAACTTCCTTTAACATTACACAGAGACCTAGCGACAGGAGGCTATTCGGCCTCTTAAGCACATTCTACCATTGAATCAGATTAACTTCATCAAAGTCTGACTCAAGCACCTGGTGCATGGTCCAAAACTGCAGTCCCATTTTAAGATATGCAAGACCAGTTTGAAACATTTCCAATTTTCAATTCTGGTTTTGGCGACAATGTTTTCACAGTTTCCTCTCAAAGCACCTCTATCTCTTCAAACCCCTCCTTGAAATCCACCTTGTAGAATCAGAGTATCTCTACAGTGCAGGAGAAAGCCATTCAGCCCATCGAGTCTGCACCAAGCCCCCTACATAGGCCTACACCCCCGCCCTATCCCTAAAACCCTGTCATCCCATCTAACCGTTGGTCATTAAGGGGCAATTTTAGCATGGCCAATCCACCTAACATCCACCTAATGTTTGGACTGTGGGAGGAAACTGGAGCGCACAGAGGAAACCCATGCAGGCATTGGGAGAATGTGCAAACTCCACACAATCACCCAAGGCTGGAATTGAACCTGGATCCCTGGCACTGTGAGGCAGTGGTGCTAACCATTGTACCACCCAATGTTTTGATCATCCATCTTCATATTGCCTTACAATGTAGTTCATGTTGTTTGATTATCCGTCTGTGGGAGATCTTTCTGTGGTACAGGTGCCACATGAATTGCAAATTGATGTTGTAACTTTAACTTGAAACAGCCTAGCGGCCTCCATATGGACATCAAGTGGGAACCAGATCGTGCTTGGATGTGATGCTCCCCGTGGTCAAATAGCCGACCGACACTCAATGTACTGACTCTCACGTGGAAAGGGATACAATGGCAGGTTTTTGCCCGCGCTGGTTGGTTGTATTCTTGGAACTGTAATCTCATGGCTTTCCATGGCCAACCACTTGCCCCCACCCCACCCCACCCTGCAACCCTCCCATCATCGATTGCCCTGGCAGTGCCCTGCTTCCCCCCCCCCCCCCCCCATTGTAAACCGAACACGCTTCCCATTACAGGATTAGATGATGCTTGACAGTCTGTGTAACCGTCTATTTTTTTTTGCCACTCCAATTTTTAAAAAAATAATGAACGAGGGCGTTCAAAACTCTACATTTTATTTTCAATGCTCCTATCGGTTTTTTTGTGTGTGTCTCAGGTGTGTTGTGGAGATGAATCTTCAATTCCTGGAGAGTCCGTGGGACACAATGGGAATGGGATGAATTTTGACTTTTGCAGCACAAAGGAGGGGGGGGGGGGGTTACTAAAGGAAAATCCTCCCCCCGCCCAAATTTTATTTTAGCATGAACTGGGTTAAACCAAATAAATGAAAGATGGTCAAAGAGAACCTCTTGCAGTGTGAAGGGGGAGGGCGGAACCGTTGTTGATAGTGTTGTTTTTCCAGAGGAGGAGGGGGGAAGGTGGGGCGGGTGAACACTTCCTGCGGACGGGACAGGAAGTGGAGGCGGATGGAAGATGGAGGATCAGGAGATGCACCTGAAAGTTAAGAAGGGTGAGGGCGTCCCCCGTGCGTGTATGTACAGACTCAGGAAGGGGCTGAATTAAAGAGGCCGGAAATGAGAATGGGCGGTAAACCGAAAAGAGCAGGAAGAGAAGAGCCTGCTTTTACATAGCGCCTTTCACGCCCCCCCCCCCCCCCCCCAATGTTACTGCAGCCAATGAAGTGGAGACTCTTGTAAAAGTAGGAAACCCGGCCGCCAGTTCACGCACAGCAAGATCCCAGAAACACTGATGTGACCTCGTCGGATAAAAACATGTTTTTCTGTGTGATGTGGATTCATAGAATTTACAGTGCAGAAGGAGGCCATTCAGCCCATCGAGTCTGCACCGGCTCTTGGAAAGAGCACCCTACCCAAGGTCAACAACTCCACCCTATCCCCATAACCCAGTAACCCCACCCAACACTAAGGGCAATTTTGGACACTAAGGGCAATTTATCATGGCTAATCCACCTAACCTGCACACCTTTGGACTGTGGGAGGAAACCGGAGCACCCGGAGGAAACCCACACACACACGGGGAGGATGTGCAGACTCCGCACAGAGAGTGACCCAAGCCGGAATCGAACCTGAGACCCTGGAGCTGTGAAGCGATTGTGCTACCCACAATGCTACCGTGCTGCCCCAAATTGAGGGATAAACGTTGGCGAAACCACCAGGGAACCCCCCCCCCCCCCCCCCCCTTCAAAATAGTGCTATGGGTTGGTTGGGGGGAGGGTGTACTTTACACATCTGTCCAGGACAGTGGTTGGCAGGATTTTGGTTGGCAACCTCGTGACAGTGCAGCACTGGGAATGTCATCAATGTGGTGCTGTTTGTGAGATCTTGCTGTGCCAAAACTGGCATCCATGGTTTCCTTCACTGCCACCGCACTTTAAAAGTATTTAATCGGCTGTAAGGCGTGGCGAGGTGCCCTCAGATCATGAAAGGTGCTATGTAAACTAAAGTGTTTATTTGTGATGGGGGGAAAAGAAAACAAAATGCTGTTCGACGGGTTTGTGTGGTACAGTATGAGGTCAAATGATACAACCTTCAGTAATGTGTCCAGCAAAAACTGGCAATCCCCAGGGAGAGAGGGTTCAGTGTCAGTGGCCAGGGAGTGAGGACAGAAGGGAGTCAACAAAACAGAAGGTCTGAGCTCTTGCATAAAATTGTTCCTGATGCAGTCCACTCTGGATTCGAAGTTGCTTAGTTCACCTAACCTGTGAAGTTGCGTATTTATTTATTCCCCAACACCACAGTTACCACTTTATTTATGTTTTTGCATTCCCATTCCTCAATAATTTCCTACCAGGAAAATAAATTTGAATGAACACGAGGCGTTAAACTGTTAAATACATTAGTTCTCGGAGGGAGGGTTGGTGAAATTAAAAAGGTCTTTTGAACAAAGATATACATGAAGAATTCTGCTCTGTGGATTTTAATATTTTGTATCATTTTAAACAATATCAGTAGGATTGCCTAAAAGTGATTATAGGCAGTTTGAAATTGAAGTTAAAGAAATACAATTGCCTTAGTGGGTGCCAAACAGCTTCGCAGCCACTGCTTGTATTTATAAAGCATCTTTAATATCAAAAAATGTGCCAAAGTGATTCACAGGAGGGTTTGCAAAAGGGGTTATGACAGGGTGGATATGGAGAGGATGTTTCTGCTTGTGGGAGAATCTCCAACTGGGCGGGTGGTCACTGTTTAAAAATAAGGGACCACGGAGATGATGCAAAAAATGTTCTCTGAGCGATGTGAGGTTTTGGAACATTCTTCACGAAAAGGTGGTGGAAACAGAGTCTCCGAGTATTTTCCAGCAGAGCTAGATATATTCTTGGTAAGCCAGAGGAAGAAAGGTTATCGGGTTGGTACAGTGGTTAGCACTGCTGCCTCACAGCACAAGGGACCCGGTTTCAATTCCAGCTTTGTGTCACTGTCTGTGTGGAGTTTATACATTCTCCCCGTGTCTGCGTGGGTTTCCTCCGGGTGCTCCGGTTTCCTCCCGCAGTCCAAAGATGTACGGGTAGGTGGATTGGCCACGCTAAATTGGCCCTTCGTGTCCAGGAATGTGCAGGTTAGGTTATAGGGGTTGGGAGGGGTGGTTTGGTGAGTGGATATGGGCCGAGCGCTTGTTCGAAGGGTTGGTGCAGACTCGATGGGCTGAATCCTTCTGTACTGTAGCAATTCTGTGATTCTATGATAGGCGGGATGCAGGTTTGAGGTTACTATTAGATCAGCCATGATCTTATTAAATAATGAGGGGCTGAATGGCCCTAGTTTGTACATTTGTACGTAATTTGACACCGGGCCACATGGGATCGTGTTAGGAAGGTGACCAAAAGCTTGGATAAAGAAATGGGTTTTCAGCAGTGTCTTTAGGTGGAAAGAGAGGCTGAGGGAGGGAATTCTAGAGCGCAGGGCCCAGGCAGCTGAAGGCACGGCTGCCAATTTTCGAATGATGGAAATGGAGGGTGGTTAGGAGACCAGAATTGGAGAAGTGCAAATATCATGCAGGATTGTAGGCCCAGAGGACATTACAGAGATAGAGGAATGTGATCATGGAAGAATTTGAAAACAAGGACGACAATTTTAAAATCGAAGAATTGCTTAATAGAAGCACCTCAGGATCTTTTTGCTACTGGAACGGCGCTATCTAAATACACGTTATCTTGATTAACCTGTGTCAGATAAACCATGCAACATAGCTCTGCCTGAGTGAAGGGCAGCCCCATAAGTCACATATGGTCTAACTCCTGGCTCTCATCCAGTTACAGAGAAATTCACGGAAAGTATGTACTTCTTGGCCAATGAGCCATCGCTGGCTCTGTACCGACTGCAGGAGCACGTACGTCGATCTCTCCCAGAGCTGGTGCAGCACAAGGTGAGGGGAAGGCGAGTGAGTTACCTGGAATTGTTGGATTGCAATTGAATTATCTCTGCTCTGTGTCATTCTCATTGTCCATTACCGACAGAGAATAATCAGGCAGATCTCCCCCTCTTTCCGCCCATGCCCCACACAAACTCCACTTCCTCCTCATCAGCAATATTAGATATTTGCTGTCAACAAAAGTGATTTCACTGCAGGAGCCGTTGTGGCTAATCTTCCTCTACACAATTGTGAGTTATACAGCTGGACTTCCTGAGTAGTATCCACAAGAAGGGTTGTGTCTGTTTTTTATTTTCCTCCACTCTTTCCCCCCCCCCCCCCCCCCCCCCTCCAGTTTTCCTACCTCAAAGGTAGGACTGTCGCTGGCGCAGGGAGCCACAATTGTATTGCAGGTGTGGTTTTGATCAGCCTAGCTTTATGAAAGGAAGAATTCCCTCATCCTGAAAATAAAATGCTGTGTTTAATCAGCAGTGTTGGTCCATCAGATTTTCCTCCTTTGTTTCCCCCACAGACAGACATGCAAGGAGTGGAGGAGCAGTGCCAAGGGGCGATATATACTGTTGAATATGCCTGCAGGTGAGACTCCTCGTACAGCTGAAGGGAATGTTTTAAATGAGTGCAAGGTGTCAGTGTCGGCCCTGGTCTGTGTTATGTGAGATAATTGAAGCAAGTGTTGACACATGGAGATGCTGTAATGACACTGGGCTCCTCAATAGGTGGATTCCCCCTATGGATTACTGTGTCGTGATCATGACTGGAGAACCCTTGTATATACAGCCAGTAGACCAAGGCAACTGCTGGCCTGTGAAGCTCCCATTGTTGGACAGCCAGCTGGCTTTCACTGACTGGATGTGACTTGGATGTCTAGGTGGGATATTGATGTGCTGCCAGAATGGTAGATCATTTACTCCAGCAGCGGCCACCTTCAAAGAAGGAGGAGATAAATATCTTTAGCACCTTCTAATCAAATCACATACAGAGACCATACTGTGAACGGATGTAGGTGAGGGTTGTCAGTGCTGGGGATGGAACATTTGCCCACTTTGGGCACACAATGGCAGCACTCTCGTGTTAATTACAGACAGGGTCAGATACAGGCTAAAGCTCCCCTGAACTGTCCCATAAAATACTCCCTAGGGCTGGCTATGCCACACCAGCGCTCCTGGCCCATGGTCTCCCTCTGAGTGGACACTTTGAGAGTGAGAACCATAGAAATGATACCGCACAGTAGGGGGCCATTTGGCCCATCTTGTCCATGCTGACCCAAAGACAGCAAGGTGCCCTTTCTAATCTCGCCTTCCTGCACATGGCCCATAGCCCTGCAGCTTATAGCATCTAAGGTATAGATCCAGGTTGGATTTTAAGAGTTTAGGGTCTCTATCTCCACCACCAGCTCAGACAGCAAATTCCAGACACCCACCACCATGAGGTTTTTCCTCATGTCCCCATTAATCCTTCTGCCACTTCTGCCAATCTATGGCCCCCGTTTTTTGAACTTGGTGCCAGTTTTATGCTGGGTGTCCATGTCCACAAGGATCTCCATTGAAAACCAAACTTATTTAACGTTGCAACATCCTTGTGGCCAACAAACGATTTTCCTCCCAGGAGTCGGCCCTGGCATTGACTCCAGTATCAGAGGTGAAAAGTCAGAAGTGAAATTTCTTCAGCTGGAGAAATACAACCAAAAAAAAAAATCAAAGTAAATTCCTATCACTACCTCTGCACGTTTTTGCAGCATTTTATAACCAATGAAATACTTTTCTGAAGTGTTGTCACTGTTGACATGTAGCAGCCAATTTGCACTTGGCAAGATGACCTTTACTCTGAACAGTAATGTGCACCTTTTACACCCGTTGGATAATTATTGTGCAAAAGACCAGAGATAAATTCTCTGCTCTTCAAAGTGTGGGATCTCTAACCTCCTGAGAAAGGCAGATGGAACTTTGGTTTCATGTCACATCTAAGAGACATGCAGGAGTATGGCGCTCCCTCAGTACTGTGTGGAGTACGTTAGTCTGGATTATGCATTCTCTTTAGAGTGGGGTCTTGAACCCTTTTATTTCAAACAAGGTGCTACTGACTAAACCACTGCTGGCATCTATCCTGAATGGATTTATTCTGCTCTTTTCTTTCCTCCTGCACTCCCTGTGTAGTGCTGTTAAAAGCATGTCCAACAGTGGGGCATATTTCAAGAACATCGAGGGGCTGCTCCGACGAGCCATCAGCATCAAGGACCAGATGAGCTCTCTGCAGAGCCGCAGGTACTGTGAGGGTCATGGGTTCTGCTGGGTGCGCCCATTGTTTCTAGCCTCCCTCATTTAATTTTAATCATTCGGCTGTCAGCTTGGGTGTGTGTCAGGGGGAATCATTGAAAGCAGCACCTCAGGCCTGGATAGTCGTGGAGCTTCTGTGTAGCGATGAAGTTAGAATTTGCATTAGCCAAAATTGGCTGACGTAACTAAAATGACCTGACAACATTTTTTTTTGGGGTTGGAATTACTTCACTGTACCACTTAAATGGCCGGAGCGTATAGTGTGACAGGAAAATTGAATGGGAAATGTTGACAATGGTACATGTCATTTTTGGACATAACTTTCAACAATTGAACATGAGTTCTTGACGGGAAGTGTGACACCAACAGCGAGAAATAGACAACAAAAATGATGGTGATGAAGTGCTGATTTACTGAAACCTCTTGGGGGATTATATAGTTCGATGTCTGATTTGAAGTATTTTAATTTATAGCTGTTTTAAGTTCTGTGAGTACTGAGTGACTATTATAACATCAGGTGACGCCTTTTACCAAGTCCTGTGCTTCCATCAGCCTCACAATGCAGCCCTGCTTCCAATGAGATATTTTGGACAGAGGGTGTGGGTGGGAGCTTTTCTCTACATAGAGACTGTTCGATTGTGTCAAACCATCTGCACTTCCACACTCTCCATGCCAGGCAAACCGTTGCTCAGTGAAAGACTTTCTTCAGTGATGGAAGACTATGGAACTGCTGTCTGCAGTCAGTGTAATGGTGTGCCTACCCGGGAGGTCCCAGAAGTTCTTGAATTCAAGCTTTGAAGAAATGAAGGCTTTACCCTGCCCCACCCCAAGAGCATCACCCTAAAGTCTGCACGAGCCCCATTTTGCTGAGGTCCTATTGCATGAAAGCTGCCCCTGTTCACTTATACCTCACTACCAGTGGCCTTTCTTCATAAGTGAACCTCTAGAGTGTTTCAGTAAGTTACTTGACTGAGGGAGGCATTGTGCCATCCTGTCCTCCCTCTATGTCCACCTAAACTTTACAACAGAGGGTCACTGAGTGGCAATGGTGCAGAAATTCTGGCTGATGATAATGGGCGTCATTCTCAGAGATCACTCTCTTATTATCCTCCCCAGAAAGCATCGAGTCAATTCAAACCTACAATAGACAGATTTCTGATGACAAGGGAGTTAAGGTTTGGGGTCGGGGGGTGGGGGCTGGGGTTTGGCAGGGAAGTAGAGTTTAGGCCACAATCAGATCAGCCAGGATCTTAATGCACGGGGAAACAGGCAAAGATTGAGTAGAATGGGCATATTTTTTCTGAAGTTTCAAAGAATAAGAGATGATTTTTAGTGAAACGCATAAAGTTATTAGAGGGCCTAACAGGGCAAATGCTGAGAGGCTGTTTTCCTTCTGGCACGAGAGTCCAGGTCTCCAGACAAGGAATCGGCCTGAGATAAGGAGACATTTCTTCACAGAGCGTTGTGAATCTTGGAATTTTCTACCCCAAAGAGCTGTGGATCCTCAGCCATTGAGTATCATTCAATACTGGAATCGATACATAGGTTTTTGGATATTTAAGAGAATCAAGGGATAGAGCAGAAACATGGAGCTCATGATTTTGTTGACTGGCTTGTGGTGGGGGGGGGGGGGTGGGGGGGGGGGGGATGACCTCTTCCTGCTTCTATTTACATGTCTGTTATGACATGAGGCAGGGAAAACCCTCTGGCGGAGAGCTCAGAAAACCATCGTTGCAATCAGCTTTTACTTCCCAAGCATGCTGCACTCATCACACCTCATGTCTCAAATTATTCCACCGTGTCACAAAATGTTATTTTCTGAATCTATCCCAACCCTTTGCATTTGTGAGATGATAGATTGCCAGGATCTGGAAAGGCTGACTAGATTGTGATGTGCGGCAGGGTCAAGTTTGTGCCCTGCTTGTAACTTGATTTAAATTGCACGGTGTTAAAATGCACCCTCAGTACTCCAGTATTTATGTTGCATTTGCGTTTTCTTTTCTTTTTACCCATCGTTGCATGTAGCTTTAGTGATGTGAGTGTCTGTTACAGTTCCATTGTTATACAGGCAGTTCCTGAACCTCCCTCCTTCTCTTCTTCCTGAGTGCAGAGCCAAGCGTGCACCCCTCCCTTTCCAGGTTAGTATTGCTGAAATCGGGAGGCAAACCAAAATCTAATGCCAGGCTTGGGGCCTACTCAGCCTCAAGTACAGTTGAATCTTGAATACTTGACCAATGCAGACCTTCCAACTTGCCACCTTTTGTTTGAGCAATCTCCTACAATGTTTTAATCATTATATGTTTGGTTTTTGCTTTGCTTATATTTTGTTTCAGATCCAGTTAAATGAATGATTAGTGGCAGTCCGAAGCTTCTGTGGGCCTAGTGCAATGTTTGAAACCGTGGTCAATTTGATTACACCTCAACCCTTGGCATTTTGCTCCATTACCCTCGAATGAAATTTACTTCCAGGTTGGAAGGTCTGCTGAAGTGCCAAGAGTTATATTTTTCTGTCCTATTTTCCTCCCCCTACAGGCTGTTAATCACCCCCGTGCTCTCCTCTGATCAATGTGTGCGTGCAGGAGCAAGAAAGCCCAGCCCTGCTGACAACCTTGCATGACTGTCGAGGTATTATAGACACCTTGAGCAAGAGAGGCCAGCCCCAGTGCATTGTGTTAAATTGCAAAGCAGTGCAGGGAAGATCGAAAAGAGTCGACAAGATGGGGCACGTTGAGAAGTAGTGAGACAACGTTTAGGTTCCAAAAGGCCACAGATAGGTAGATTAACGTTAGTTCATCAGAGGCAGGTATAGGCCATTCGTCCCCTTCTGCCTGCTACCCTGTGCATTAAGATCCTGGATGATCTGTTTGTGGCGTAAACTCTACTCCTGCTCCCTCCCCCGGCAGAACCTTTGACTCCCTTGTCAACAAAAATCTGTCCAAATTAGCTTCAATTGACTCACTGATTGCTGGGGAAGATCATTCTAAAGACCCATGACCCTCTGAGAGAAGAAATTTCTCCCTCTCTCCGTCTTTAATGGCAGACCCCCCCCCCCCCCCCCCCCCATCCCATTTTGAAAGTTCCAGATTCCCCCACGAGGGGAATATCCTCTCAGCATCTACCCTGTCAACCCTTTATATGCTTCAATAAGGCCACTTCTCATTCTTCTGAACTCCAATGGGAATAGGCCCAATCTCCTCAATCTTTTCTTCATCAAAATGGAAGACTGAGGAAGGTGAAAAGTGCTGAGTTTGGAGGTCCTGAGAGAGGTTGTGAGAAGAGCATTGGAATTCAAGGTGAGCTTAGGGTTACCAACTCTGAAATGTAGTTGTTTTATTCATTCACGAGATGTGAATGTTATTGCCCATCCTTAAATATCCTTCATCAGGTTGTGTTGAGTCATTTCCTGACAACTAAGTGGCTTACTCCCCAATTTCAGTGAGCATTTACTGAGCCACATTGCTGAGGTTCTGGAGTCACTTCTACACCAGGCCGGGTGGGGATGACAGATTTCCTTCCCTGAAGGAAAATTTATGAACCAGATGCTTTTTTTTAATGCAACATCTTGACAGTTTCATGGTTACCATTACTGAGACTAGCTTTTTATTGCAGATTTACTGAATTAACTAAATATAAATTTCTCAGTTGCTGTGGTGGGATTCATGTCTCTGGTCATCAGTTCAGGCCTCTGGGTTACTTGTCCAGGAATAACCACCATGCTACTGTTCCTAGAGGTTTACACGTTATGACCTGCCTTCTCCCACCTCCCACCATTCAACATATCCAACCTTATGGTCCTTGCCTTTCCACGGGCAACAAAAAAGCAATTTGTTTTGAATTACCACAATTGGAAGTCCTTTTTAACCTGTCTTCTGACAATTTTTATGATGGGTGGGGGGGGGGGGGGGGGGGGGTTGACAATTTTTTAATGCCCGGTGATTATTCTGGAGTAACTCACAGCAGAGTCCTGGAGATTAATTTGTTAATTCCTGGAGACTCAGGCAATCCTGGAAGGTTGGCAACCACTGTGGGTGCTATAAGGGATGCAGCAATTTGGATCTTGGAAGAGGAAGTGTGGCGATTAGGGGCTTTTCAGAGTAACTTCATTACGCTGTTAATGTAAGCCTACTTGTGACAATAATAAAGATTATTATTATTAACAGGGGGTAGGACTGACTGGATTGCTCTGCAGGGAACGGGCTTGGACCCGATGGGCTGAATGGCCTCCTTCTATGCTGTAATGGAGAATGGCTTCAGTTTGGTGATTCGAGCACTGAACCGCTGTCAGAAGAATAACTCAGTTACAGTTGTGATACGTTGAAGGTTCCCTGGTTAACTTGATCGGTGTCCAACAGATCTAACCTCTCACTGTCCAAGACTCGCTGACTGGTCAAGTGGTCAATCTCGCTTCCTTTTTGACGTCTGTAGCTAACAGCATCCTTTTTGTCTTTTTCATATTGGGAAAACATCAATTCAACGGGGAAGAAATTTAACCTATGCGCATGCATGGTGTTTTCTGATTGGACAACAGTTACCAAGCCATTTTCTTTTATTCATCGCAGGAAGTGATGTAAAGAATGTCCTGAGCTTGGGTTGAAGAGAATGAGTCGTGTGAGCATCATTCTCATCTTCAAAAAGCCAGGTGAGCTACAGGCGACTATTTAGTCATCAATCCTTCCCCAAAACACCTAATTTCCACTTGACCGGATGAGCAAGGTTGCAGTTCATTGATTCAAGTGCCTTCCTGTGTGTCGATTTGGGACTTACACCCTTCCTTTGGATTCACAGCAGAGGGTATCAATCAGATCAGAAAATATGGACTTGCGGCTTCTGCCAATTGCTGTTGGCATGACCTGCATCCCCACCCCTTACTGGATGGTGAACATATCTATTGTTAGAGGAAGGAGGGGATTCCGCAGGTTTCTGATGCCCCACGATGTACAGTAGCCCACCTAAATGATTATGCTTCTGCTTTCAGCTTGGACAGAGAATGTTGGTGGGTTATTTGACTATAGAGGGCATCGCAGCCAAGCCTAATCCTTCCTGTTGTTCTGGAGTGTCAAGGGCTTCTGTAACATCCAGCTCACCACCCTGACCCAGCATAGTTAACGCAGCACGATTCCACAATTCTGACATTCTGGATGATAAGTTGAGGAATAGTTCCCAAAGATGTGCCTCATGTGTCAGTTGGTGGCACTCTAGGAACCGGGAATATTTCTGTATGTTGACATTAAGTGCATTTTATGCTTCAGTCTATTGGGATTATTATTCTTTCCGTGGCAGGTGAAACCCATCATCGTACCAATCTGCCTCCTGATAACAAAATCCGAGAGTTGTTCACTGCAACAATCTGTGAGGGGGCGAGGAATTTGTCCTTCTGAAACCAAGGACAAAAGCGTAGCCCCCTTCCCAACATACAATTGGCCTCAGCATCCCAGGGGGTTAGGAAGATGTTTGTGTGTTGAGGGTGGGGGGCATCAGCGAGGGATTCGGCCATTAATCAATATTCATTGCTGTTGGAAAATGTGTGTCTCTCTGTGTATGTGTAGAAACTGGAGGAAAAGCCTGGTGCTTGGATGTGATGCCTTCCCAGGAGGTCAGATAGCTGCTGTTAAATGCTTATGCTCCCCAGCAGATCAGGTCCGAGCCCTGGGCAGAGGGAATTGGAAATCCAACCAAATCCAACTTGAAATAATCCCAAACATATTACAATACGTCACTTGACTTAACAAAGCAGTGTTGGGTGTGTAAAAAGTGTACTACGGTGGATTGCTAACTGAGGTTAGGACAGCAGGCACAGAGACATCCCAAGTTTCAAAACCAGTTTGTACTGAATTAGTTCATCCCACCCAGGGGAAGTTACGGGGATGCTCCCACGGGATCGGCCTCGGTTCCCCTGGATTGTGAGATGGTGGGTGAAGATGGAAAATCTGCCAAAGGTTCCCACAAGTGGCTGGAAAAGGGCTCTGGTTCTGGTGTGACGCCCTCCAAAGCCAAGCTGCCTGTTGACATCTGGCAGGATTTGAACATAGAGAGTTATGGAGGACAGCTGACACCTTTACAGTAATGACCTTGCAACACGGCAAAGGGAATAGTCAAAAATATATTTATATATCTGCAAAAGGAGTCAGTTTTCTGAGGTTAAAATGTAGCGGCACTTAGACATGCGTATCCTCATTCGGTTAATTCTACCTGCCCTGGTTTTAAGTTATAAAAAAAAAAAAATTGCCCCGGCCAGTAATCAAATCTGGTAAATTTCTTCCTTGTGTTTTGTGGTGGTTCTGCCCCGTTTTCACTCCTGATAAAGGTGGGATTCCTGCCTCAGAAGAAAGGAGTCCAGACGTTGCTGCCAAAACAATGGTGTGTTTCACGGGCTCACATTTATCAAAGTGGAAACTGACCCAGCAACTTGTGGCAAGGAAGAGGTACCTAGTGAATTGGTCATGACCACGAATTGCTGGGCGGTTTCACTGCTCTGCCTTTAGCCACATGTAAACAGCAGCTCACCTTGAATTTCCCCATGAGTTTTGTGAAATTGCTGCATTTCATGAATTAATTAAAATCACTGCAGAAAGTTAGGACTGCAACGTAACAGCGTAAGTAACTTTTAATGAGGAAATTTACATTCCTGCTCAACTCCTTCAACCATTGAAACTGTGGAGTCCCATTCCTGTAGGTAGTAAGTTGTTAGAGATTTTTAAAAATTGATTTTTTTTTAAACTTGTCTATATTTTTTCAATCTTTTTCTCAATCCAGTCTTCCTTCTCCTCTCTGTGTTTCTCTTTTTCGACCTGATTTTGCCGTCAACTCTACCAATTTACTTCTCCATCGCTCCCTGTTTCCTTTCTCGATGCTTGGTCCTGTCACTCACCCAGTTACCAGATGCCCTATTGTCTATGCTGTGCACATCCTGAAACTCTCAGACCAAAATCTATTTCTGAGCAGAAGTGGGGATGGAGGGAAAAAGGGGGTGGTTGCAAAAAGTCTTCACTAACTGGGTCACAAATGCGGCTGTGGAATCTGTGCCAATATTGCCAACTGCCACACTCTGGTCTCTGCTGGTGACACCGAGCTCAGACCAGGGTCGAGTCCTTCCTGCAGACGGTTCCCTTGCGTGCCAGTACCCGTCTCATTTCATGCGTCACCCCATCCCAGGGTCCGGCACATGGCATGCTACGCCCCGCCGACAGCGCCTGCGAGCGCCCGTATCCATTCCTTCCTCCTGATGCAGGGCCAGCACGGCTCGCCGAAGTGGCCACGTAAAAGGCCTTCTGTTCCCGGTAGCGCTCATAGGCGGTCTCTCTACGGAAGGCGGGCAAGTGCGACTCTTCCTCCTCCTCTTCCTCCCTGTGATCCGAATGCTCTGGTTCTGGCCACCCACCTCTTGGGGTGCGATTGTTCTCAAACAAGGTGGTGCCATGCTCCGGGAGTCTGGCCCTGCCTGCCCACCAAGCCTTCACCAGGGCTTGGATGATGATGATGAAGAGCAACAGTACCCCAGCAGCGAGGACACTGGCACTTGCCATTGCGCTCTCATTTTCGAACTCCAACAGCACGTAAATGGAGAGAGCTGAAAGAAAAGTACAGTATGTAAAAGGAGTTGAGAAAAATGCATGATTAAAATTTCCAAGCATCAGTACTGTCATGGGGAAAATGCCAGAAGCTGCTCCTTTCAATTCATTTTTTTTGTATCTACCGAACGGCAGCATCAGACATACCATGACCAACGACAGCACAGGGTTAGATCTTGAGTAAAGCTCCCTTTACATTGTTTATCAAACACCCCCAGGGCAGGTACAGCACAGGGCTAGATACAAGGTAAAGCTCCCTCTAAACTGTCCTGTCAAACACACAGCCATTGAGGAGTAAAACTCTCTACATTGAGTGGGACAGAGGCAGATTTGCGCTCCATTCAATTTTAGGCAGTAAACTGCATAATGGATGTATTGGCCTCGGACAAGTTGCACTACAGATTCATCAGAATGTAACTGGGGTGAAAATGGTTAAATTATGTGGGTAGGTTGCACAGATTAGTCTTGTATTTTCTCTAGTATGGTAGATTATGAGGGGAACCTGATTGAGCTGCTTATGATGATTAAAAGATTTGATAAAGTCGATGGAGAGAAACTATTTCCTCCGATGGGAAAAGTCCAGGGGGGCATCTCCTTGCGATCAGAGCCAGACTGTTCAGGGGTGATATCAGGAAGCAATTCATACAAAAGCTTGTAGAAACCTGGAACTCACTCCCAAAAAGCCATAGAGGCCAGGAACCAATTGAAAACGTCAGTTTGTGAGAAAAGCATTTTGTTAGGTAAGGATATTAATGATTATCGAATTAAGGTGGGTAGATGGAATTCAGAGTCAGATCAGCCATGAGCTAACTGAATGGCAGAACTGGTTCGAGGAGCTGAATGGCCTCCTTTTCCCATGTGCTATATTCCAGCTGAAAGGGATCTGGTCTGAGGCTGGGACCCTTCCCCTTCCAGGAAGCCTAACTATATTTTTTGGTTTCAGAAACATTCCCATATATTAGCTACTGATTTAGTCCTCTGTGGATCTCAAACGTGGCTCCTTTCCGATGTCCTCGGTTGAAGGGATCACTTCCGGCCTTAATAGTTGTTTCCTTTTCTTTGTCTGGAGATGGAAAGATCGATCTTTGTTTCAGACCTGCTCTTCAGAATTGCTGCTTTCCCTCGGACACTTCCAGCACTCTGTCATGCCATAAGTTCAAAGCTGATGCACCCTGGCCAGGGAATGCTGCACTGTCAGAGGTGCTGACCTCCGGCTGAGAAATTAAACCAAAGTCGAAGTATTTATAATTTGTTGTCGAAAATTATCATTGCTACTCTTTCCGGGTTCTAGTTCATAATAGATGTAGGAGTGAGAACCTCAGCCCAGTTGACCTCCCCCTCTCGGCACACGGCTCCTGAGGCTAATTGTAGTGTTCCAACTGGGAGAGATCTGGGATCAGAGCTAGGTACATTGTGTCTTTATGGGTCAGTATCTACCCAGCAAGGCGTTTACCCATTGGGTCTAATACTAATGGTCTGACGTATGGTTTGGTTTCTCCGCAGTGTTGGATGGTGTATTCAGTGAACAATGGTCGCAATGCTCGTTCCGGGCCACGCGAAGAAAAGGGATCAGACGGGATAAGGTTCTGAAGGAGATGGACAGTTGTCGGCACTGGTGTGTTTACACGTGCGTGTGTTTGTATGTGTGTTTTCACAAACATAAAAAAAACCCCCTCTTTACTTTGCCGAAGACAGCTTTTACCAGGAAACAGCTTTGAATTCTTCCCATCAGCACTTTACGACAACACGGAAGCAGCTATTTCAGAGCAGTTAAGTCGCATGTGCAGATGTGTTGCACTTATCCCAGCAGACTGCCTACATCCCCCAAAAACTTGCACTATCGTACAAGACGGCGGAGAAGTCATTTGTCTGCTCTGTGTTTGAGTTTATGTGTAAAGGAAATCAGCTTCCTTCAACTTCCTCGCCAGCTACAGCTTTCCCAACATGTCCGAAAGGCACGGTATATAGGTCTGTTTTCTGTCCGAGATTTTATGGTTTCTTTGCTTGAATTTCTGCTCTCCCGATCTTGGGATACAGAGACTGCTGAGAGTAGGGACTGACATCGGGAGAATATTTGACATTATTTCTATGGGTTTGTGTTAACCCAGTTGCACCCTGTGCATGAGTTCTGTAATAAATGGAGATATCAAACTGCCTTGGTAATGAGATGCTTTTCTATCTGTCGTACAGATGACTCCATCCCAGACACTGGAGAATTTCTCATAAGGCCTCTTCACCCCACTCTCGCCCCAAACCAAGTTTGGAGTTCAGTACACTTAATTACATAGAATTAGATTGGATTTTACAGAAATGGGGGGTTCAGTTCGATAGGCCACTGCTGGTGTTTATCACCCAATCAAATCTTCTCCCACCATCACCCATATGCGATCATCCAGCTTCCCCTTAAAGCGATTTGTGCTATTCAACTCTCCACACATTGTTCTGATGGTGACAATGGGTGGCATGGCAGCACAGTGGTTAGCACTGTTGCTTCACTGCACCAGCAACCCGGGTTTGATTCCTGGCTTTGATCACTGTCTGTGTGGAGTCTGCACGTTCTCCCCGTGCCTGCGTGGGTTTCCTCCCAAAAGACGTGCTGTGAGGTGAATTGGACATTCTGAACTCTCCCTCAGTGTACCCAAACAGGCGCCGGAGTGTGACGACTAGGGGCTTTACACTGTAACTTCATTGCAGTGTTAATGTAAGCCTACTTGTGACAATAATAAAGATTTTTTTTGTTTAAATGAGGGATGGGTATTGTCCAGGGGACCAGGAAGATACTCTGTTTTTCTACAGGATTTTTTATGTTCACCCACACAGAGAGACAGAGGATCAGTTTAATGTCCCACCGGTACCTCTGATAGTGCAGTACTTCCTTAGCACTGCACTGGGGAGTGTCGGCCTGAAGTCTCTGGAATGGGACTGAAAGTGAATGTGCTATCCACACGAGGAGAAATACTTGCATTTCTATTAATGCCTTTCGTGATCGTAGGACATCCCATAGCATTTACAGACAATGAAGGGCTTTTTGAAGTATAGTCAGTAGGGGCTGGTTTAGCACACTGGGCTAAATCGCTGGCTTTTAAAGCAGACCCAGGCAGGCCAGCAGCACGGTTCAATTCCCGTACCAGCCTCCCCGAACAGGCGCTGGAATGTGGCGACTAGGGCCTTTTCACAGTAACTTCATTGAAGCCTACTTGTGACAATAAGCGATTTTCATTCATTCATTTTAATTTCATTGTTGTCACGTAGGAAATACAGCAGCTAATTTGTGCACTGCAGGCTCCCACAAACAGTGGGATAATGACCATATCATCTATTTTAGCAATGCTAATTGAGGGATAAATATTGATGCAGGACACCAGGAAAAACTCTGCTCATATTCAAAATATTGCCCAGAGATCATTTGCTTCCAACCGAGAGAGCCTTGGTTAAGCGTCTTATCTGAAAGAGATGCAAACTGGTAAGTTGTTGCCTGCAGGTGGGTTTGGAAGGTCATGTCCCTGCTGTTTCACAACTTACCTGCCAGATATACGATGACACCCAGACAAAACGCGCTGAGGGCCACATGGCGGGAAGATCGACTATTAAGGAGAATCCAACCAGTTCTGGAACAGGAGAGAAAGGAGAAATGGACCCAGGGTGAACATAAGAACATAAGAACTAGGAGCAGGAGTAGGCCATCTGGCCCCTCGAGCCTGCTCCGCCATTCAATGAGATCATGGCTGATCTTTTGTGGACTCAGCTCCACTTTCCGGCCCGAACACCATAACCCTTAATCCCTTTTTTCTTCAAAAAACTATCTATCTTTACCTTAAAAACATTTAATGAAGGAGCCTCAACTACTTCACTGGACAAGGAATTCCATAGATTCACAACCCTTTGGGTGAAGAAATTCCTCCTAAACTCAGTTCTAAATCTACTTCCCCTTATTTTGAGGCTATGTCCCCTAGTTCTGCTTTCACCCGCCAGTGGAAACAACCTGCCCGCATCTATCCTATCTATTCCCGTCATAATTTAAATGTTTCTATAAGATCCCCCCATATCCTTCTAAATTCCAACGAGTACAGTCCCAGTCTACTCAACCTCTCCTCATAATCCAACCCCTTCAGCTCTGGGATTAACCTAATGAATCTCCTCTGCACACCCTCCAGTGCCAGTATGTTCTTTCTCAAGTAAGGAGACCAAAACTGAACACAATACTCCAGGTGTGGCCTCACTAACACCTTATACAATTGCAACATAACCTGAAAATCCTGACGACCTGACTGAGATTAATTGTCTGCAACCATTTTACAAAAGTAATAGTTATAAAAGTGTGGACCACCAAACAAGGTTCCTGAACTCTTATCTAAAATTTCAATTCTTGTTTTCAAATCCTTCCATGGCCTTACTCCTCCCTATCTCTGTGAGCCCCTCAAACCTCACAACCCTCGGAGATATCTTCGCTGCTCCAATTCTGGCCACTTATGCATCTACTATTTTAATTGCTCCAAAATTGGTGGCCGCGTCTTTAGCTGCTGAGGTCCAAAGCTCTGGAATTGCTCCCTTAAACCTAGCTGCCTCCTGACATTATTCCATCTTTTGAGATACTTGTTCAGGCCTATTTCTATCTGTCCTCATTTTTCTTCTATGGCCTGGTGCCACATTTGTCAGGCAATCTTCTTGTGAAGTTCCGTGCTATGTTAAATACAAGGTGATTCTGTGTGCATTCTAAGGAAAGTGAAGTTCACAGCCTCCCCCGATGGTGTCACTTAACATCCCTCCCTTTCACATTCTACCCTCCAGGCCGGTGGCCTTCACATCGCCCAGACGACCGGCCAAGTGGTGAAGAAAGACACATTTTATACAGTGCCTTTCACAACCTCAGGAGGTCCAAAATCACTTCACAGTTAATCAAACACTTTAGAACTGCAGCCAGTGTTGCAATCATAGAATTTCTACAGTGGAGAAAAAGGTAATTTGGCCCACTGAGTCTGTACCGACCCTCTGAAAGAGCACCTTAACATAGACCCACTCTCCTGTTTATTTCCGGAGCCCCGTCTAACCTATTGACATGAAGGGGTAATTTATCATGGCCAATCCACCTAACCTGCACATATTTGGACTGTGGGAGGAAACCCACGCAGACACGAGGAGAACGTGCAAACTCCAAACTGGCGCTGTGAGGCAGCAGTGCTAACCACTGTGCCTCGTGCCACCGCAAATCAATGTCAGGAGTGGGATGTAGGGGCGGCACGATGGTGCAATGGTTAGAACTGCTGCCTCACGGTGCTGAGGATTCGGGTTTGATCCCAGCCCCGGGTCACTGTCCGTGTGGAGTTTGCACATTCTCCCTGTGTTTGCATGGGTCTCACCCCCACAACCCAAAGACGTGCAGCCAGGCTAGGTGGATTGGTCATGCTACATTGCCCTAAATTGAAAAAATAATTGGGTACTGTAAAAAAATTTTAAAAATTGTTTTAAAGAGTGGGATGTTGGAAACGTGGCATCCAATTTGTGCACAGCCAGCTCCCATAAACAGCAATGTGATAATGACCAATAATCAGTTTTACTGATTGTTGAGAGACAAATATTGATAGACTTGGGATCCATGCTCGATTAATTACTGTAGAATCTGAAACATCTCGGTCGATGGGAGGACAGTTCCGCAATGCAGGGGGGTGGGGGGGGGGGGGGGGGGGGGGGGGGGGGGGGGGGGGGGGGGGGTGTTCGCATGGGGGTGGAATATGTGGCAGAACATTTTATCCAAATAATTTCAGCCCTTTTCCAATTAATCCCTGCCTCTCCATGCCCACCCTCATCCTTCCCCTTCGAAATGCCAGTGTTTCAGGGAGCAAAAACACAACGGAACATGAGCGGCTCACAGAGATAGGGAGGAGTAATTTAAGCAGGCACATGTGCTGAGTTCAGTCTGAATCTGTCGGAGTCAGGGTCACTGCATTGGCACCATTCCTTTTGCAATCTCAAGATGCTTAACAGGCAATGAAATACTTTATGAAGTGTAACCACTTGTACATTAGGAAACAAGACAGCAATTTGTAAATGCAATGGGATAACGATCAAATTATCTGTTTTTGCAATGTTTGTTGAGGGATAAATATTTACCAGGGCATCGAGGAGAACTCTCTTGTTCTTTAGAATAGTGCTATGGGATTTTTGTACATCCACCTGAGTGGACATATGTCTCACAGCACCTCTGACAATGCAGTACTCCCCCAGCACAACACTGGGAACGTCAGCCCAGATTATGTGCTCTGTAGCAGCCTTGAACCATGGCAAAATTCCACACTGCCATCGTTGAGAGGGCTGATCAGGCGGGTGGAATGAACACCCAATTCCCTGATTATGGGATCACAGTGAGGAACACCCGCAATGAACATGCACACTGTGGTACTATAGGTTAAAAACTTCAGGGTACAACGAACAAGTTAAACCTGGAGTAGGAAACTTGAATGCAGCTTTAGGTTTGGGAGCTATTTTGAATGTAGATTCTTTCTCAAACCTCTCATCTCTCCCTCCTCCTTTATTAATAATAGTAATAATAATCGCTTATTGTCACAAGTAGGCTTCAATGAAGTTACTGTAAAAAGCCCCTAGTCGCCAAATTCCGGCGCCTGTTCGGGGAAGCTGGAACGGGAATTGAACCCACGCTGCTGGTCCCTTTAAGATATTCTTTAAAACTTACCTGTGACCAAGACATGTCCACCTGTCCTAATATTTGCTCGTGTCAACCGTGACTCAGATGGTAGCTCTTGGCAATGGATCACAAGGTTCCAGGTTTGAGTCCCACTCTCTAGGGCTTGAACACAGAAATCACAGTTGACACTCCAGTGCAGTACCGAGGGAGTGCTGCACAGTTGGAGGTGCAGTCTTTCGGATGTGATTTTAAACCAATGCCCTATCTGCCGGGGGACAAGTAGATGTAAAAGATCCCATTGCAATATTTCAAAGAACAGCGGCACGGTGGCACAGTGGTTAGCACTGCTGCCTCACAGCTCCAGTGACCTGGGTTCAATTCTAGCCTTGGGTGACTGGCTGTGTGGAGTTTGCACTTCCCGTGTCTGCATGGGTTTCCTCCGGGTGCTCCGGTTTCTTCCGACAGTCCAAAGATGTGCAGGGTAGGTGGATTGAGCATGCTAAATTGCCCCTTAATTGGAAAAAATGAATTGGGTACTTTAAATTTATTTTAAAAAATAAAACATTATCAAATTGTGTCTGATCACACTTGTCTAAAGTGCATTTGGGCATATTACTATGTCAATGCTGGACAGTGTTTATGGAAATACTCCAGGAGGAGAAACTTATAAAGAATTTTACAGCATGGCTTTACACTGACCAGGCGAGACCTTTCTCCGAATACCTTCTCTTTTATAACTTGTGTTTCTTTCTCCTCCTTCCGTCCCTTCGAAGCTGGAACCAAAACAACCCCCAGTAAATTGTGATTCAAATTGAATTCCTGTCAACCAAAGTCTGTGAGAAAGCAGTGATTGGCGATGGATCGAAACAAGTTCACACGCACTGATCTGTTTAAAAGAGAAGAGTTCGTTCAAACCAGCACTGGCTGCAGAATGGACAGGTTTAAGGTGGCACGTTCGCTCTGCTCTGGGCCAACCTGGCTCCCAGCGAAAGGGGCCTGTCCTGGGGGGGCTTTCTATTGAATGAAGGCTCACACAAAGACCGTGGCTCATTAAACTCACTGCTCATGCAATTGGATGCTTTCCTCCCACGTTGTGACTGATTATAGAATCAGGTCTCAGTAAAAGCCACAAAGCACTTCTTTCTTCAAAAGCTTACTTCTTTCCCCGCAGGCTCAGTTGATAGATGCACCTTCCGCTGTGGTCAAGAGACACACCAACAAACTGATAATTGAGGCAAAACACTTCAGCAGAGGCAATGCTGCATAGTCAGAGGTGCTACCTATCAGATGAGACATTAAACCTAGGCCCTGTCTGCCCTTGAAGGAGGCACAAAAGATTCCATGGTCATTATTTCGAAGAAGAGTGGTGGAGCTCTCCATGGTGACCTGACGAATATTTACCCATCAACCAACTTCACTCAACAAAAAGGTTATCTGGCCATTATCATATTGATGGAAGCTTGCTGTGCGCATATTGGGCCCATGTTCTCAGCATTATTCCTTAATTCCCTGTCAAAAATATTGAAGTGATCACTTGAGGCAGGACTGAGGATGGAATTGATGGAGATGAAAGTCGGGCAGTTTGTGTAATGGGCAGGGGCAACCCAATCCCAGCTGCACACTCAGACTGAGACATTCGGCCCATTGTCTCTCAGAATTAGATTTGCTCTCGCTGCTCTGATTTGCTGCATTACTCAGGCAGTCCAGTGCTGTAGCTGCAGAGTGCAGTACCCCAAAGCAGGCATTGTCAAACTCTGGGGGCGCGACCTGCGGGTGGGTCGCGGGCGGGTGTCGGAAGAGTCACCGAGCCGTCCGTCGCGGCGCACCCGATCACGCAAATCCACGCGCGACAGTCGCAGCAGCCAACTTTTAACTATGCCGGCTAGCTGCCTTCAAAATGGCCACGAGCATATGAAAAAAATTTGGCACACTGCTCACGCATGCCCGATCATCGATACACATGCGGACTGATGATCGAGCACTCATGCGCAGTGCGGCCCCGTTTTTTCCTTACGGACACAGCCTTTTGTTTTTACAAGTTCAGGGGGACAAAGGGACCCAAAACATTTCCTCCATTTTTGTCAGCAGCAAACAAGGTAAGGGAAAATGGTGGGTCGGGCAGGTCAGCCGGCGTGGGTCGGGAAGGTCGGCTGGGTTGGGTCCCGAAGGTTGGCCGGTTGGTAAAAATGGGTCCCCAGAAAAAAGGTTTGCAAAACTGCCCCAGAAAATAATAACCCCCTCCTCCGACTTGGACTGTGAGTTACCCCAGGTAGGAGCTGACCGTAAGTTGTATGGCCCACACTGGAGTTACACTCAGCAGTCGGCCAAGCTTATCTCAGCCTTCTGGAGGTGACTTCACATTATTGGCACCAATCAGCTATGGACTGAACAAGAGTTCCACTCCAGGAGCCATTTATCCTAACATTGACAAAGAGTCATCCAGACTCGAAACATTAGCTCCTTTTCTCTCCACAGATGCTGTCAGACCTGCTGAGATGGTTCAGTCGTCTTTGTTTCTGTATCCCAATATTGGCTAGGCTAGTGACACCTAAAGAGAAAGGGTCAGGGGGATCAGCTGATTTACTCTTACAAAGAGTTAGCATGGTTAAGATGGACCAAATGGCCTCCTTCTGGGCTGTAACAATTCAGCGATTCCAGTTAGTCCTAAGCTCATGTCATTCCCAAGGAGGTGACCTAATTGAAGCTGTGTCCCATCAACACTATGACCCGAATCTGCCTTGACATCGGGTTTACTGTCAGGATTACTGATTCCTGAATTTGTCACAGTCACTGAATGGAATATTCCCAGATTTAACAAATTCAAGGAATTTGCTTCATTATTGTCAGGAACTCCATGCACTGGGAGTAGGCATGTTGGCCAGACTTTAGCCAACCAATCATCTCTAGTCAACCCAAGTTGGTGCGGGACAGGAGTCATATCGCCCGACTGGGTAAGGAGACTAAGATTTCTTCCCACTGAAGGTCATAAATGAACCTGTTCATCAGCGCAACTGGTTCATGGTCCAGCTTTGCACTTTCATACTGCCACAGTGATATTTAAATTTACCACCGCCCCAATTATAAATCTAGACCACCAATCAATGGTAATCCTGTGCATAATGCCATATAACCAGGGTAGGGACAACTTTGCACTCGTATCATTACCTTGGTCATATCTGATCTTAGAATGAGCTTTCATGCTATCGTAAGTCCGTCTATTTCTAGCTCTGTCACATCGCCCAACTCTGCCCCTCCTTCAGTTCATCGGCTGCTGAAATCCTCATCCCTGCTTCTGTTACCTGCTTGCTAACCCACATTGGCTCCCGGTCCAACAACATCTTGATTTTGGAATTTAAATCCTTGCTCTCAAATTCCCCCCCCCCCCCCCCCCCCCCCCCCCCCCGCACCCCCCAGCCCTGGAACCTCCAGCATTTCACTTCTCCAGAATCTCATTGCTTCTCATAACCTGGCCTCTTTCGGCCCTGGCCCTGATTTTAATCGTTCCGCCATTGGAGTTGAGCCTGAGCCAAGACTTTAAACTTTGGAATTTCCTCCATACACCTCTCGGCCTCCCCGCCTCTCCTCCTTTTAGGACGCTCCTTAAAACCTATCACTTTGACCGAGTTTTGGCCACCAGTCGCTGATGGCTCCTTTCGGGGTGGTTTAGCACAGTAGGCTAAAGAGCTGGCTTGTAAAGAACAAGGCTAGCAGCGCAGGTTCAATTCCCGTACCAGCCTCCCTGAACAGGTGCCGGAATGTGGCGACTAGGGGCTTTTCACAGCAACTTCACTTGAAGTCTACTTGTGACAATAAGCAATTTTCATTTCATTTCATTCACTTGTCTCAGTGCTGTCGGGGTCGGTTTAGCTCAGTTGGCTGGGCAGCTGGTTCGTGATGCGGAGCGAGGCCAGCAGCACGGGTTCAATTCCCGTACCGGCTGAGGTTATTAATGAAGACCCCACCTTCTCGACCTCGCTACCTTGCCTGAGGTGTGATGATTCTTGGGTTAAATCACCACCAGTCACCTCACCCCCTCAAAGGGGAAAGCAGCCTATAGAAATGCAAACTGCTATAGAAATGCAAACTGATGGGCACTGATTGGATAGCCCTTTGGAAGAGCTAGCATGGATCTGATGGGCTGAATGGCCGCCTCCTGTGTTGTACCATTCCAATCAGAACCGTCGCTGCATCAATGCAAACTAGTTTAACTTGATCAAAAACGCTCGTTAAAGTTAACCCTCACCTCTCTGACCATTGAAGAAAACAGGACCTTCCACCTCTTACCTGTCCGGTTGTCCTCCGCAGACCTCGGCGGCCAGTTGGCCCTGCATCAGGGCCAGGAGCAGGCAGCACAAGTGCAGAGTGACCGAGAGAGAGGCCAGACCCTGGGAGACGGAGCGCAGCAGCCGGCGAGGCAGAGCCCCGGGCACCGGCGACAGGCTCTCGGCCGGCTGCTGGCACCGCAGCTGCAGCAAGAGGCTGGCCGAAAGGAGGGACATGAGGGCGGCCAGGGCTGCCAACAAGAGCAGGGCGGCCAGGCAGCGGTCCGGGGACAGGCACCCGGAGCTGGGAGCTGCCACCTCGGCCACCCTCCTGTCCGCTGACGGCATCACTGCATCTCTGCAAAACTTTGCACCAACTTTCCCCTCCAGCTCCTACACCACTTTAAACCTGTCATTTCCGGTCACTTATTGCATTTTAAGTGTGCAACATTTATACAAAGTAAAACCGACAACTTCAAATAGAATATATTCAATCCCCATTAAATAAATTTTAATACGCTTGCGCTTATTCCCAAACTACGCCAAAGCATTTTACAATCAATGCTGCCAATTTTCATACAAATAGCTTCTACAAACTGCATAGAATCCCTACAGTGCAGGAGGAGGCCATTCAGCCCATCGACCCTCTGAAGGACTCCCCCACGCACCCTGACCTATCCCTGTAACCCCGTAATCTAAGCTGCACATCGTTGCGCACTAAGGGCAGTTCAGCGTGGCCAATCCACCTAACCCGCACATCTTTGGACTGTAGGAGGAAACCGGAGCACCCGGAGGAAACACACGCAGACATGGGCAAAATGTGCTAACTCCACACAGATAGTTACCGAAGGCCGGGATTGAACCCGGGTCCCTGGCGTTGTGAGGCAGCAGTGCTAACCACTGTGCCACCACATCATTGTATGGCTGATCTAGTCCATGGTAACCCCCAGGATATTGATAATGGCAGATTGGCCATTTAATGTCAAGGAGAAACGTGCGATTCTTTCTTGCTGAAGGTGATTATTACCTGGCATCCATGTGGCATAAATGTGACCTGCCACCCAATAGTCCAATTCCTAACATTGTTATCCCCACTCTGACCTTGTGATGGAAGGATGGTCATCGATGAAGCAGCTGAAGATGGTTGGACCGAGGACATTACCCTGAGGAATTCTTACAGTGATGTCCTGAAACTGAAATGATTGGCCTCCAACAACTGCAACCATTTTCCTTACGCCAGATGTGACTTCAACCAATGGAGAGTTTCCCCCGATTCCATTGACTTTAGTTTTGCTAGGGCTCCTTGATGCCACACTAGATCAAATGTGGCCTCGGTGTCAAGGGCAGTCACTTTCATCGAACCTCTTGAGTTCAGCTCTTTTGTCCATATCTTGCCCAAGACTCTTAAGATCAGGAGCTGAGTGGCCCTGGTGGAACCCAAACCGAGAGTCATCGAGCAAGCCATTGCTGAGCAAGTGCCATTCGATAGTAATGTCAACGGCCCCTTCCATCACTTTGCCCTGGTTTGAGAGTAGACCTACAGGGTGGTAAGTGGTGAGGTTGAATTTGTCCAGTTTCTTGCGGATGGGACATAAGTGGGCAACTTTCCACATGGTTGAGTAGATGCCAGTGTTGTAGCTGTACTGGAATAACTTGGCCAGGATTGGATTGGGTTTGTTTATTGTCACGTGCACCGAGGTACAGTGAAAAGTATTTTTCTGTGAGCAGCTTAACAGATCATTAAGTACATGAAAAGAAAAGAAAATACATAATAGGGCAACACAAGGTACACAATGTAACAACATACAGGGGTGTAGTGTTAATCAGGTCAGTCCATAAGAGGGTCTTTTAGGAGTCTGGTAACAGCGGGGAAGAAGCTGTTTTTGAGTCTGTTCGTGCGTGTTCTCAGACTTTTGTATCTCCTGCCCGATGGAAGAAGTTGGAAGACTGAGTAAGCCGGGTGGGAGGGATCTTTGATTATGCTGCCCGCTTTCCCCAGGCAGCGGGAGGTGTAGATAGAGTCAATGGATGGGAGGCAGGTTTGTGTAATGGACTGGGCTGTGTTCACGACTCTCTGAAGTTTCTTGTGGTCTTGCGCTGAACAGTTGCCATAGGAGGCTGTGATGCAGCCAGATAGGATGCTTTCTATGGTGCATCTGTGAAAGGTGGTAAGAGTTAATGTGGACATGCCGAATTTGCTTAGTTTCCTGAGCAAATATAGGTGCTGTTGTGCTTTCTTGGTGGTAGCGTCGACATGGGTGGACCAGGACAGATTTTTGGGGATGTGTACCCCCAGGAATTTGAAGCTGCTAACCATCTCCACCTCGGCCCCGTTGATGCTGACATGGGTGTGTACAGTACTTTGCTTACTGAAGTCAATGACCAGCTCTTTAGTTTTCCTGGCATTAAGGGAGAGATTGTTGTCGCTGCACCACTCCACTAGGTTCTCGGTGTCCATGTACATAGATCCCTGAAAGTTGCCACCCAGGTTGATAGGGTTGTGAAGAAGGCCTATGGTGTGTTGGCCTTTATTGGTAGAGGGATTGAGTTCCGGAGCCATGAGGTCATGTTGCAGTTGTACAAAACTCTAGTACGGCCGCATTTGGAGTATTGCGTACAGTTCTGGTCGCCTCATTATAGGAAGGACGTGGAAGCTTTGGAACGGGTGCAGAGGAGATTTACCAGGATGTTGCCTGGTATGGAGGGAAAATCTTATGAGGAAAGGCTGATGGACTTGAGGTTGTTTTCGTTAGAGAGAAGAAGGTTAAGAGGTGACTTAATAGAGGCATACAAAATGATCAGAGGGTTAGATAGGGTGGACAGCGAGAGCCTTCTCCCGCGGATGGAGGTGACTAGCACGAGGGGACATAGCCTTAAATTGAGGGGTAATAGATATAGGACAGAGGTCAGAGGTGGGTTTTTTACGCAAAGAGTGGTGAGGCTGTGGAATGCCCTACCTGCAACAGTAGTGAACTCGCCAACATTGAGGGCATTTAAAAGTTTATTGGATAAGCATATGGATGATAAGGGCATAGTGTAGGTTAGATGGCCTTTAGTTTTTTTCCATGTCGGTGCATCATCGAGGGCCGAAGGGCCTGTACTGCGCTGTATTGTTCTATGTTCTATGTTCTCTATCTCCCTCCTGTATTCTGACTTGTTGTTATTCAAGATCCAGACCACTATTGTCGTATCATCAGCAAACTTGTAAATTGAGTTGGAACCAAATGTGGCCACGCAGTCCTGTGTGTACAGGGAGTATAGTAGGGGGCTAAGTACGCAGCCTTGCAGGGCCCCGGTATTGAGGACTATTGTGGAGGAGGTGTTGTTGTTCATTCTTACTGATTGTGGTCTGTGGGTCAGAAAGTCGAGGATCCAGTTGCAGAGTGGGGAGCCACGTCCTCGGTTTTGGAGCTTTGACATGAGCTTGGCTGGGATTATGGTGTTGAAGGCGGAGCTGTAGTCAATAAATTGGAGTCTGATGTAGGAGTCCTTACTGTCAAGATGCTCTAGGGATGAGTGTAGGGTCAGCGAGATGGCACCTGCTATGGACTGGTTGCGGCGGTATGCGAATTGCAGTGGATCAAGGCGTTTTGGGTGTATGGAGGTGATGCGCTTCATGACCAACTTCTCGAAGCACTTCATTACGACTGAAGTCAGGGTCACCAGACGGTAGTCATTGAGGCACGTTGCCTGGTTCTTGAATGCGGCAAGTTCTGGAGCACAAGTCTTCAGTACTATTGCCACAATGTTGTCAGGGCCCATAGCCTTTCAGTATCCAGTGCCTTCAGCTGTTTCTTGATATCACATGGAGTGAATTAAATTGGCTGAAGACTGACATCTGTGATGCTGGAAACCACCAGAGGAGACCAAGGTGGATCGTCCACTCTACACTTCTGGCTGAAGGTTGTTGTGAATGCTTCAGCCATATCTTTTAAACTGCTGTGCTGGGCTCCTCCATAATTCAGGATGGGAATATTTGTGAAGCCTCTAGTGAGTCCATCACCATTCAAGGCTGATGTGACAGGGCTGCAGAGCTTAGATCTGATCCATTGGCTATGGAATTGCTTACACCTGTCCATCACATGCTGCTTCTGCTGTTTGGCATGCAGATGGTTCTGTGCTGTTGTTTAACAGCTCATTTTTAGGTATGCATGGTGCTGGTCCTGGACCATGCCCTCCTGCAATCTTTGTTGAACCAGGGTTGAATACCCAGCTTGATGGCAATGGTAAATGAAGCTACATCAGACCACAAGGTTAGAAATTGTGGTTGTATACAATTCTGATGCTGCTAATAGCTGTTAGGATCCTGGATGAACAACTGTTTTCAATTTGTAAAACTTTGAGGAATTGTTACTGCACCCCAGGAATGATAACACTGACCCATAGGTATCTTTAATGTCAAAATAAACTTTAATTTAAACACAGAATTAACCACATTAGAAGGAAAAAACTGTTTTACAGTTAACAGTTACCACATTTGTGAAGTAAAAGAGAAATCCTGAACTTACTTCCTTAGCCTGCCACTATATTCCAATTAAGAAAATTAAATATTTCAAATACCATTTATGAATAAAGTTAACAATCCGGTATCTACTTGCTTTTCTCTGTGCAGAATCTTTCGAGAGGGAACCTTTCAGAAGCAAACTGAAACACCTCTGTTCAGATGAGAGTTCCCGGACCAACTGACTTTTCAGACAGACCTGGCTCCTCCCATTAACTACATTGTCTGTACCCAAAGCATCAGGCATTCTTTTGTCTCTTCTTACAGGATGTCACTTGACTTCTTTAGCCAGGACCAAACACAATACCCCTCATAAATTATCTCCATCCCAGGGGTCCTTCAGATTAGCTAGCTATCTGTAAACAAGTAAATGGTTCTCAAAATCTATTAGCAGAACACTTCACCTGCATATCAATGATTATCCCACTTTTACAACCACTTAATCACAGTTCTAGCAGTCATACTGTCTGTATGCATCTTAACCCAGGTTTTAATAACATTACTGCAAAATATATAAAATATGACAATATCTTACATTCATCACATGGCCCCCAGTGCATCTTGAATGCCAGCCTTGAGTTGCTACAACTGTTTGTAATCTACCCATTTTAGCATGGTGGGGCCACACAACACGATGGAGTCTTTTCAACGTGAATACAAGACTTGGTCTCCACGAGGACTGTGCAGTGGTTACTCCTCCCAATACTGTGACGGACAGATGCATCTGCAACAGGTAGATTAGTGAGGGTGAGGTCAAATATATTTTTCCCTCTTGTTGGTTCCCTCCTCATCTGCTACAGTCCCAATCCAGCAGTTACGTCCTTTAGCCAGCTCGTTCAGTATTCACGCTTTTGAGCCACTCTTGGTGATGAACATCTAAGTCCACCACCCACAGTACGTTTTGCACCCTTGCCACCCTCAGTGATTCCTCCAAGTTCATGGAGGAGTCCTGATTCATCAGCTGAGGGTGGTGCTAGGTGATAATCAGCAGGAGGCTCCCTTGCCCATATTTGACCTGATGCCATGAGACTTTATGGGGTCCGGAGTCAATGTTGAGGACTCCCAGGGCAACTCCCTCCGGACTGTATACCACTGTGCCGCCACCTCTGTTGGGTCGATCCCATTGGTGGGGCAGATCATACCCAGGAATGGTGATGGTGGGTATCTGGGGACATTGTCTGGAAGGTATGATTCCCGGAATATAACTATGTCAGCCTGTTGCTTGACTAGCCAATGGGACAACTCTCCCAATTTTGGCACGAGCCCCAAGATGTTCGTCAGGCGGACTTTGCACATTCAACAGGGCCGGGTTTGCCATTCCCGTTTCCGGTGCTGAGGCCGATGGGGGCTGGTCGGTCCAGTTTCATTACTTTTTGTAAATCTCGTAGAGCTTTGATGCAGTGAGTGGCTTGCTGGTCTATTTCAGAGTCAATGGCATTGCTGTGGGTTTGGACATGTAGGCCAGGTAAGGACAACTGATTTCCTTCCCTCAAGGACATGAGTGAGAATGGGGGAGGAGGACAGGGGATGAAGGGATCGAGTAAAGGGAGATGAAGAATGAAGAAAGGGGAAATGGAGAAAGAGAGGGGGATTGGGGAAAGGGAGGGGAATGGGAAAGAGGGAGAGAATGGGGATAAAGGAGAAATTGGAAGAGGAGGAGTGGAAAGGGGGAGGTAAAATGAAGAAAGGGAAAATGGGGAAAGGGAGGGATGAGGAAAAGACAAACAGTCAGGGAAGGTGAGGGGATGTGGAAAGGGGAAATTGAGGAAGAGGGGGTAATGGGGAAAGAGGGAAGGAATGTGGAAACAGAAGGAAGGAGGAGTTGCGAAGGGGGAAGAGGAAAAGGAGTGAAGTAATGAGGAAAAACAACATTGGGAAAGAGGGGGAATTAGGAAAAGGGGGGGAGGAAAAGATGAGGATTGGGGGAATCTCTCCCGTTTCTACTAAATAGAAATCCAGTTGAACACATATTGGATTTTTCTCTGCAAATTGAGTAGATGATTGACTAAACGTATGTGATGCCGGTGTAAAAACAACTTTTGTTTCAAAACCAGTGACCCTTTTGTTTGGATAGTTCAGTCCTCTGTTGTGTTCAAGTGAGTTTATTCATTGCAAATCTCATCGTAAACTCCTTTTTCTCGCCGGACTGTGAATGTACCTACTGCACATGGACTGCAGCGGTTCAAGAGGGCAGCTCACCACCGCTTCTCAAGGGCAATTAGAATCAGTGCAGAAGGAGGCCATTCGGCCCATCGAGCCTGCACTAATAAATGGGCAATAAATGCTGGCTGATCCGGTGATGCTCGCAACTTCGAACAAATATAAAAAACTGACTTGCTTTACCTTGGCTGATCTGAAGAGTGTTTTACACATTTAGAATGGAAATTTACTACCAATAAACTCACTTTAAAACCATAGAGAACTGAAACTATAAATGAGAGTCCCTTGATCCAAAAAAGTCATTGGTTTTGAAACAAAAGTTGTTTTTTCTCACTGGCATCACAAACTTTGAGTCAATTATCAAACACATTTTCAGAGAGAAGCCCAGTCTGTGTTCAACTGGATTACTATTTACTGGAAATGGGAAAGCCCCCCATTCCTCATTTTTTTCATCTCCCCCTTTCCCTATTTCTCCCTCTTTTCCAATTTCGCTTTTCTTCATTATTCCTCTCCCTTTTCACTCCCCTTCCCAATTCTTCCTGTTTCCACATTCCTTCCCTCCTGCCCCATTACCTCCTATTCCTCAATTCTCCCCTTTTCCCAATCCCCCACTTTCCCCATTCCCCTTCTCTTTGCTTTTTCCTCATTCGCCCTCCCATTTCATCGTTTCCCCCTTCTTCGTTCTTTCTGCCCCTTTCCCCCCTCCCTTTCCTCTCCTCCTCTTCCCCATTCTTTCCCTCTTACCCCATTCTCCCCCTCTGTGCCAGTCCCCTCCTTTACCCCATTTCCCCTTCTTTCATTCTTCCTTTCCTATTCCCCTCTCCCTTTCCTCCTCTCCTCTTCCCCTTTCCATCCTCTTTTCCCATTCCCCCCTTTCCTCATTCCCTGTTAATTGGGAGGATTCCAGTTACTGATGAGCAGCCACTGACCCAGATCCAGTTTCCATTCTTGTCTCATTTGCATCGTCTAAGTTTCCCAGAGTTTCCATAGCAACGGAGATTAGCACATATCTCCAAACTGTGGGAACCTGATCTGAGGAGCAGAGAGAATTTTCATTAACTGTTTAAGGGACCGAGCAGAATTTGTGCACCAAGATTTTACTGAATATTAAATCCAATACCTCCCAAATTGTACTGGACTCAAAACCCGAATGTTCTCTGTTGGTGAAACTAATTGGAAGCGTCGAATTATGCTGCTCTTTTTCTTAATGCACCAGCTCAACCTGGGCTATGATGCTACACACGTTGACATCCCTACCAGGTACTTTGACCATTCTTCATTGAGCACAGAAGTTGAATGTGCAGGCTAAAAACTGAACTGGACTAGCATATAAATACTGTGGCTACGAGGTCAGGTCAGAGGCTAGGAATTCTGTGGCGAGCAACTCACCTCCTGACTCCCCAAAGCCTTTCCACAACCTACAAGGCACAAGTCAGGAGTTTGATGGAATACTCTCCACCTGCCTGGATGAGTGCAGCTCCAACAACACTCAACGACACCATCCAGGAAAAAGCAGCCCGTTTGATCGGCATCCCATCCACAAATATTCACTCCCTCCAACACTAAAATGAAATGAAAATGAAAATCGCTTATTGTCACAAGTAGGCTTCAATGAAGTTACTCTGAAAAGCCTCTAGTCGCCACATTCCGGCGCCTGGTACGGGAATTGAACCGTGGCTGCTGGCCTGCCTTGGTCTGCTTTAAAAGCCAGCGATTTAGCCCAGTGTGCTAAACCAGTCCCTGACGCACAGTGGCAGCTGTGTGCACCATCTACAAGATGGTTCCTTAGGAAGCACCTTCCAAAAGCGACCACTACGATGTAGAAGGACAAGTGCAGCAGACACATGGGAACACAAACACCTGGAAATTCCACTCCAAGCCACTCATCAAACTGACTTGGAAATATATCCGCCGATCATTCACTGTCGCTGGGTCAAAATCCTGGAATCCTCTCCCTAACATCACTGTGGGTGTACCTACACATATGGACTGCAGCAGATCAAGAAGTCAGCTCACCACCACCTTCTGAAGGACAATTATTTGGGGTAATAAATGCTGGTCTAGCCAGTGATGCCCAAATCCTTTGAATGATTTAAAAAAAAGGCTATTGGGCATTACAAAGGAAAGGCTGCTTCTTCGTCACCAAACTGCTGGAACGATACAGATCTCCTCACCAGAAGTGAGGGTGGAAGCAGGGCAGATTATAGAAGCAATGCTACTGGTCAGTAATCCTGAGCCTGTGAGTTTCAGTGCCAGCAGAGTAGTTTCAAAGCTTGAATTCCCTTTGAAGATGAATCCTTTTTTAGAGTGAAGGAAACGTGACTTCCTTATGTGGTCAGGCCCTCTGGAGTGACCTCGCAAGCCAGTCTGCTGGATGAGCACAGACTGTTGGCGATGAGGAAGATGCACCACCACCTTCTCAGTGTACCAGGACAATGGGCAATAGATGAAATGAAATGAAAATCGCTTATTGTCACGAGTAGGCTTCAATGAAGTTACTGTGAAAAGCCCCTAGTCGCCACATTCCGGCACCTGTTCGGGGAGGCTGGTACGTCCTGTCCAGTGATTCCCACATCCCGATGCTTTTAAAGAAGAATAATTTGTGGCGGCTTCTCAAAGCGAATTGGTTGATTTTTAAAAAATTGAGCGGCGGAAAACATTGAATGGCAGATGGAACAGAGTAGGTAATGTTTACACAGAGGCAGGACTGATATGATGGGCTGAATGGTTTCCTCCAGTGCTTTAAGATCCTGCAGGAAGAGTCATTGGATTGAGACTGGGGTCGGAAGCCCATTGCTGGCATCTTTCCCCACTTCCTTCTCTGTTGCCCCAGGAACCGTATCTCTGGAAGAGAGGGGTAGAACCAGATATTCTTCCTCCCTGATCTGCCCATTGCACAGACACAGTTTATGCCAGCCAGTCACCTCACTGGCTCCCTCCCATGGCCTTTATTAACATTGCAGCGTCCAGCTGAAGGGGAGCTGCTCAAGGATAAATTCTAAATTTCACTGGGGCCGGGTGCGGGGAGGAGGGGGGGGTGAAACACCCACTTGTTTTGCAAAATTCCCGGTTTATCTTCCATTGAAACCCCGGTTAAAATGCACCCGAGAGTTTTAAAGTACAGACTCCTCGTAGGTACCTTAGCAAGCATCACATCCAAACCTCTGTTGAATTTGTCCTGTATCCTAAGTCGCACCAGGTCCCACTCCCCCATCTCTCCCTGTGCTCGCTGGCTGGCATTGGCTCCCAGTTCATCAGTGGCTCAATCGTAAAATCCTGGTGTTCAAATCCATTCATCATCTCTGTAACCTCCAGACCGACAACCTTCTGAGATATCTGTGGTCCTCCAATTCTGCTCATTGACACACCCCGATTTTAATCGATTTTGGTTGATCCACCGCGCCTCTGGATCCACCTCTGGATCCTAAATTCTGGAATTCCATCCCAAATTCTCTACCTCTCTTACCTCTCTCTCTCCCTTTTAGTCTCTCCTTAATTCCGACCTCTTAAACTGTGCTTTGGTCACCTGTCCTTTCGTTACCTTATACCTCTAAGTTTCTATATTACCCCAGTGCCTTGGTGAGATACCAGGGCACGTTAATCTAAGTTAATGAGCATCCCCACTTCTAACCTTACGATGGAGGACAGGTCATTGACGAAGCAGCTGGAAATGGTTTGTTTGAGGACACGACCCTGAGTCTTGTTGGGCTACTTAACCAGGAATTGGCACCATCTCTGAGGCAGCTCCTGTCCTCTGTGTCCATGCACATTCCAGCAGGCTGTCACTGAAAGAAAAAGAAAGTCTTGCATTTATTTAGCACCGTTCATGACCTCAGAAGGGCAAATTGTCAACCAAATGTGGTCCTAAATCTCGAAATCGTACATTTCAGACTTACAGGTGACCTGTGCTGGGGGAGGGGCAAATATCATCAATTCAGTGGATCCTATTCTCATCCTCTGAGTCAAAATGTTGTGGGTTCAAGCCCCGTTCCATTGTTCGAGCACGCGCACTCCATTGCGGTACTGAGTGAGTGCTGCACTGTTGGAGATTTCGGGCGGGATTCTCCGTCCTGTTTTCCGGTGCGGCGTGCCCCCGCCGGCAACGGGATTCTCCGTCGGCAGCCAGCCAATGGGGTTTCCCATTGTCAGGAAATCCACGGGCGTGAGTGTGCTGCAGGTGAAACGCACAGTCCCGCAGACAGAGAATCCAGCCCATCATCTTTTGGATTAGGTTTCTAAACTGAGGCCCATTCAGATAGATGTAAAATATCTCAGAATGCTACTTTGACAAAGAGCTGGCGCGTTATTCCTGGTGTCCTGGCCAATATTTGTCCCTCAGTGAACATCACAAACACAGATTATCTGGTGATTATCACGTAACTGTTCGTAGAAACTTGCTTTGCACAAGTTGGATGTCACATTTCCTACATTACCTAGGGGCTGTTTAGCACAGGGCTAAATCGCTGGCTTTGAAAGCAGACCAAGGCAGTCCAGCAGCACGGTTCGATTCCTGTAACAGCCTCCCCGAACAGGCGCCAGAATGTGGCGACTAGGGGCTTTTCACAGTAACTTCATTTGAAGCCTACTTGTGACAATAAGCAATTTTCATTTCATTACAACAGTGACGAGAGTCCAAAAGCACTGTATTGATTGTAAAATGATTTAGGAAATTCTACGGTCTTGAAAGGTGCTAAATAAATGCCGACTTCCTTTTTCTTTCAGTGACAGTCTGCTGGAATTTGCATGGACGCTCCGGACAAGAGGACAGGAGGAGGCTCAGGATGGTGCTAATCCCAGGTTATATAGCCCAATAAGACTCAGGGTCGTGTCCTAGGCCCAAACATCTTCAGCTGCTTCATCAATGACCTTTCCTCCAGCATAAGGTCAGAAGTGAGGATGTTCGCTGATGATTGCACAATGTTCTACGTCATTCAGAACTCCTCAGATGCTGAAGCAGTCCATGTCCAAATGCAGCAAGACTGGACAATATTCAGGCTTGGGCTGATAGGAGGCAAGTGTCACTTGTGCCACACAAATGCCACACAATTACCATTCCCTTTTTAAAAAAAAAATTTTTTACTGAAATTGTTACAAAATATAAACAACTCAACTCTATTAACGAAACAACCGCGGTACCACCCCAAGAACAATTCCCACCCAACTTCAAAAGCAACTACAAACAAAAGAAAAAGAAAAAAAAACCCAAAAGAACACCCAACAAGAAAAGGGAAAGAGATAACACCCGCCACATCCCACAGACCCATGTACACAGTTCTCCCTCCCCCTGATCCAACCCCCCCCCCCACCCCGCCCGGGTTGCTGCTGCTGCCGGCCTATTTCCCTACCGTTCCGCCAGGAAGTCCAGGAAAGGCTGCCACCGCCTAAAAAACCCCTGCACTGATCCCCTCAGGGCAAATTTCACCTACTCCAATTTTTTTTTTTTTTTTTTTAAATTTAGATTAGCCAATTATTTTTTCCAATTAAGGGGCAATTTAGCGTGGCCAATCCACCTACTCTGCACATTTTTGGGTTGTGGGGGCGAAACCCACGCAGACACAGGGAGAACGTGCAAACTCCACACGGACAGTGACCCAGAGCCGGGATCGAACCTGGGACCTCAGCGCCGTGAGGCGGTTGTGCTAACCACTAGGCCACCGTGCTGCCCTACCTACACCAATTTGATGAACCCCGCCATATCATTGATCCAGGCCTCCACGCTTGGGGGCCTCGCATCCTTCCATTGAAGCAAGATCCTCTGCCGGGCTACTAGGGACGCAAAGGCCAGAACACCGGCCTCTTTTGCCTCCTGCACTCCCGGCTCCACTGCAACCTCAAAAATTGCGAGTCCCCAGCCTGGCTTGACCCTGGATCCCACCACCCTCGACACCGTCCTTGCTACCCCCTTCCAAAACTCCCCCAGAGCTGGACACGCCCAAAACATATGGGCGTGGTTCGCTGGGCTCCCCGAGCACCTAGCACACCTGTCCTCGCCCCCGAAAAACCTACTCATCCTCGTCCCAGTCATGTGGGCCCTATGCAGCACCTTGAACTGTATGAGGCTAAGCCTCGCACAGGAAGAGGAGGAATTCACTCTCTCCAGGGCATCCGCCCACGTCCCCTCCTCAATCTCCTCACCCAGCTCCTCTTCCCATTTACCCTCAGTTCCTCCACCGAGCCCCCGTCTACCTCCTGCATCACCCGGTATATGTCCGAAATCCTCCCTCCTCCAACCCACACCCCCGAGAGCAACCGATCCCGCACCCCTCGTGGGGGCAGCAAGGGAACCCCTCCACCTGCTGCCTGGCAAACGCCCTCACCTGCATGTACCTAAACATGTTCCCCGGGGGGAGCCCAAACTTCCCCTCTAACTCCCCCAAGCTCGCGAACCTCCCCTCCACAAACAGGTCCCTCAACCTCCTAACCCCTGCCCTGTGCCAGCCCAGGAATCCGCCATCAATGCTCCCTGGGACAAACCGATGGTTCCCCCGTATCGGGGCCTCCATCGAGCCCCCCACTTCTCCCCTGTGCCGTCTCCATTGCCCCCAAATTTTGAGGGTAGCTGCCACCACCGGGCTCGTGGCATACCTCGTTGGAGGGAGCGGCAACGGCGCCATTACCAGCGCCTCCAGTCACGTGCCCACACATGACGCCGCCTCCATCCTCTTCCATGCTGCCCCCTCCTCGTCCATTACCCACTTACGCACCATCGCTGCGTTGGCAGCCCAATTGTACCCACAGAGGTTGGGCAATGCCAGCCCCCCCCCCCCCCCTATCTCTGCCTCATTCCAGGAACACTCTTCTCACCCTCGGAGTCCCATGCGCCCACACAAATCCCGTGATACTCCTGTTGACCCTCCTAAAAAAGGCCTTCGGGTAAGGGTGGGGAGGCACTGGAACAGGAACAAAAACCTCGGGAGCACCGTCATCTTAACGGACTGCACCCTCCCCGCCAGTGACAGTGGTAACATATCCCACCTCTTAAACTCCTCCTCCATCTGCTCCACCAACCTTGTGAGGTTGAGCTTGTGCAGGGCCCCCCAGCTCCCAGCCACCTGGACCTCTAGGTACCTGAAGCTCTTCCCTGCCTGCTTCAATGGGAGCCTACCAATCCCCTCCTCTTGATCCCCCGGATGCACCACAAACAACTCACTCTTGCCCAGGTTCAACTTATACCCCGAGAAACCCCGAATTCACTAAGAATCCTCATCACCTCCGGAATCCCCCCCACCGGGTCCGCCACATACAGCAACAGGTCGTCCGCATACAGCGACACTCGATGCTCCTCCCCACCCCGCACCAGCCCCCTCCAGTTCCCTGGCTCCCTCAATGCATGGCCAGGGGCTCAATCGCCAACACGAAGAGCAAGGGGGACAGGGGGCACCCCTGTCTCGTCCCCCGGTACAGCCGAAAGTACTCCGACCTCCTCCTGTCTGTGGCTACACTTGCCATCAGGGCCTCGTAGAGCAGCCTCACCCACCGGATAAACCTCTCCCCAAACCCAAACCTCTCCAACACCTCCCACAAATACTCCCACTCAACCCTATCAAAGGCCTTCTCCGCATCCAATGCCACCACTATCTCCGCCTCCCCTTCCATGGCCGGCATCATAATGACATTGAGGAGCCTTCGCACATTCGTATTCAACTGCCTTCCCCTCACAAACCCCGTCTGGTCGTCATGAATGACCCCAGGCACGCAATCCTCTATTCTAGTGGCCAGGATCTTTGCCAGCAGGTTAGCGTCGGCGTTCAGCAGCGAAATCGGCCTATATGACCCGCACTGCAGAGGGTCCTTGTCCCACTTCAGGATCAAGGAAATCAGCGCCCGTGACATAGTTGGGGGCAAAGCCCCCCCCCCCCCCCCCCCCTCGCCTCGTTAAAGGTCCGGACCAACAGGGGGCTCAACAGGTCCAAATACCTTTTATAGAATTCAGCCGGAAACCCGTCCGGCCACGGCGCCTTCCCCGACTGCATGCTCCGTATCCCTTTGACCACCTCCTCCAGCTCGATCGGCGCCCCCAGTCCCTCCACCTGCTCCTCCTCCACCTTCGGGAATCGCAGCTTGTCCAAGAAGCGCCCCATTCTACCCCCCTCCACCGGGGGCTCCGACCGGTACAGTTCCCCATAGAAGTCTCTGAAGACCCCATTAACATCTACTCCCCTCCGCACCACCTTCCCAGCCTTATCCGTCACTCCCCCAATCTCCCTGGCCGCGTCCCGCTTTCGGAGCTGGTGTGCCAGCATCCTGCTCGCCTTCTCCCCGTATTCATACACCGCCCCCTGTGCTTTCCTCCACTGAGCTTCCGCCTTTCTGGTAGTCAATATGTCGAATGTGGCCTGGAGGCTATGCCTCTCCCCCAGCAATCCCTCCTCTGGAGCCTCCGCATATCTCCTCTCCACCCGCACCATCTCCCCTAACAGTCTCTCCCTCTCTCTCTGCTCCCCCTCTCCCTATGGGTTCGGATGGAGATCAAATCCCCCCTCATCACCGCCTTCAATGCCTCCCAGACCGTCCCCACTCAGACCTCCCCGTTGTCATTGGCCTCAAGGTACCTCTCGATACACCCCCGAACCCTCTCGGCCACCTCCTCTTCTGCCAGCAGCCCCACCTCCAAGCGCCAGAGCGGACGTTGGTCCCTCTCCTCCCCCAGCCCGAGGTCCACCCAATGCGGGGCATGATCTGAAATGGCAATGGCGGAGTATTCCGCATCCTCCACCCTCGAAACCAACCCCCTACTCAGGACAAAAAAAAAATCCTCGAGTAGGCCTTATGTACGTGGGAGAAAAACGAGTATTCCCTGGCCCTTGGCCTCGCAAACGTCCAGGGATCCCCCCCCCCCCATCTGGTCCATAAATCCCCTCAGCACCTTAGCCGCCGCCGGCCTCCTACCCGTCCGGGACTTGGATCGATCCAATGGGGGATCCAGTACTGTGTTGAAGTCCCCCCCCCATGATCAGGCCCCCCACCTCCAGGTCCGGAATGCGGCCCAACATGCGCCGCATAAACCCCGCATCGTCCCAATTTGGGGCGTAAACATTCATCAACACCACCCGCTCCCCCTGCAGCTTACCACTCACCATCACATACCTCCCGCCACTGTCAGCCACCACCTTCAACGCCTCAAACGACACCTTCTTCCCCACCAGGATTGCCACCCCCCTACTCTTCTCATCCAGCCCTGAGTGAAATACTTGGCCCACCCATCCCTTCCTCAGCCGAACCTGGTCCACCACTCTCAGGTGTGTCTCCTGGAGCATGGCCACATCCGCCTTCAGCCCCTTCAGGTGCGCAAACACCCGGGCCCGTTTGACCGGCCCATTCAGCCCCCTCACATTCCAGGTTATCAGCCGGATCTGAGGACTCCCTGCCCCCTTCCCCTGCCGATTAGCCATACCCCATCCCTTGCCCACCCCCGGCCAGCGTCTCCCGCTCTGCCAGTTTCCCACGGCGGCAACCGCAGAAAGCCCGCGCTCTCGCCCTGCCCGGCCCCGCCTCCTCCAGGGCCACTCCCATTGTCAGCCCCCCCCCCCCCCACCAGCTCCCCGAACTCCCCATTTACCCCTCTGCCCGAACCCGTCCACCCGACCCCTGCAGAAAAACCCCTACAAAAAAAGACAAATCGACATCACCCCACCCACCCGAAGGCCAACCCACATCTTACACTAAACCAAGCAAATACAAATACAGTATTATACAACATCCCCCATCTTAGACCCTCAGTTTGAGTACAATTTCTTGGCCTGCACAAAGGCCCACGCCTCCTCCGGGGAATCAGAATAATGGTGCCGATCCTTATAGGTGACCCACAGACGGGCCGGCTGCAACATGCCGAACTTCACACTCCATCTATGGAGCACCGCCTCGCCACCTCCGCACTCCAGTCCTGGAAGATCCACACCTCCGTGTTCTCCCACTTGCTGCTCCGCTCCTTCTTGGCCCACCGGAGCACACACTCACGATCCACGAACCGATGAAACCGCACCAACACTGCCCGCGGCGACTCGTTCGGCTTGGGCCTCCTAGCCAGAATTCTGTGGGCCCCCTCTAACTCCAGGGGCCCCTGGAAGGACCCAGCCCCCATCAGCGAGTTTAACATAGTCACCAAATAGGCCGCTAGGTCCGACCCCTCCAGCCCCTCTGTGAGGCCCAGGATCCGCAAATTCTTCCTCCTCGACCGGTTGTCCAGCTCCTCGAACCGCTCCTGCCATCTTTTATGGAGCGCCTCATGCATCTCCACCTTCCCCTCCACGGCCACGACCTCATCCTCCCTTTCGGAGGCCTGCTTCTGCAGCTCCCGGATCGCAGCCCCCTGGGCTGTCTGGGTCTCCATCAGCTCCCTGTTGGTTACCTTCAGCGACCCCAGCAGCTCCAACTTAAGCTCCTGGAAGCAGCGCCGCAGAGTCGCCTGGTGCTCCTGAGCCCACTGCCTCCAGTCCCCCGGGTCTCCGCCGGCCGCCATTTTGTCTTCCTTCCCCCGTTTTTTCAGGGGTGCTTTCTCCGGCTCTCTCCTTACCCCACTCCTGGTCCGGACCATAGGACCGTTGGGGTCGACTCCTGACCTCGTCCCCCGTCGGGGGAAGCTCACCCAGCTAAATCGCTGGCTTTTAAAGCAGACCAAGCAGGCCAGCAGCACTGTTCGATTCCCGTACCAGCCTCCCCGGACAGGCGCCAGAATGTGGCGACTAGGGGCTTTTCACAGTAACTTCATTGAAGCCTACTCGTGACAATAAGCGATTTTCATTTCATTTTTCATTTCATTTGCCGACACAGCTCCGTTGGGGGCCCTGAAAAGAGCCCCAAAGTCTGTTCTCAGCGGGAGCTGCCGAATGTGCGGCTTAGCTCCTCATTGCCGCCACCGGAAGTCGCAATGACCATTCCCAACAAGAGACAATCATACCATCACCCCATGGCATTCAATGGCATTAGCGTTGCTGAAACCCCACTGTCAATATTTGGGAGGTTACCATTGAGCAGAAACTGAACTGGACCAACCATTTAAATAATGCACCTACAAGGGCAGGTCAGAGCTGAGAATTCTACGGAGAGTAACTCACCTCCTGATTCCCCAAAGCCTGTTTACCATTTGCAAGGCACAAGCCAGGAATGTGAAGGAATACTCTCAACTTACCTGGATGAGCGCAGCTCCAACAGCACTTGATAAGTCAACTCTATCCAAGACACAGCAGTCCTCTTCATCGGTTCCCCATTCATCATCTTCAACATTCAATCCCTCCACCACTGACACACGGCGGCAGCCGTGTGCACCGTCTACAAGATGCACTGCAGCAGCTCGCCAAGGCTCCTTCACTAGCACCTTGCAAACCCGTAACCTCCATCACCTAGAAGGGCAGCAGATACCTGGGAACCCCACCACCTACCTTCAGGCCACCTCTCCAAGTCACACACCGCCCTGACTTGGACATATATCGCTGTTCCTTCACCAGCGCTGAGTCAGCATCCTGGAATTCCCTTCCCAGCAGTACAGTTCGCGTACCCCCACCGGTGTGCAGTTCAAGAGGGCAGCTCACCAGTATCTTCTCAAGGGCAATTAGGGATGGACAATAAACGTTGGCCTAGCCAGCGAAGCCTGCGTCCCAAGAAAGAATTTTTAAAAATCTGGGAGCATGAAGATATCACGGGAGGGTGCAAAGAATGAAAACATTTGCATTTGCATAGCACCTTTCACATCCACAGGCCATTCCAAAGGGCGTCAAGGCCAATGAAGAATTTTTCTGAAGTATAGTGAATTGTTGTAGCATTAAAAAAACGCCACAGCAAACACCCCACAAATAGCAACGTGATCATTCCCAGAATAACCTGTTTTTTTTTTAGTGATCTCGGTTGAGGGATAAATATTAAGCCCAGGACACGGGGGAGAAATTCCCGGTCGTCCTTTGTTATAGTGTCCCTGGATCTTTAAAATCGTCTGTCCTTGCACTTTCTTCTGCCTTTGTCTCCCCGTGTCTGCGTGGGTTTCCTCCGGGTGCTCCAGTTTCCTCCCACAAGTCCCGAAAGACGTGCTGTTAGCTGAATTGGACATTCTGAATTCTTCCTCCGTGTACCCGAACAGGCGGCGGAATATGGCGACTAGGGGATTTTCACAGTAACATCATTGCTGTGTTAATGCAAGGCTACTTGTGACAATAAAGATTATTATTATTAAGACATGGATGGATTGTCAGGGCGAAATGCCTGCAAGCAACAACAGGGGGAGCTGATCACCAACAAATGTGGAGGAGGAGCTTTCAGTAGCCTTGAGGGAGCGGTGTTCTCTCAAAAGGACACTCACCTGAAACACAAAGATGCTTAGAATCAGATAAAGGGAGACAGCTGCCCTCTTATCAGTGTATCTTAGAAACAGTCACGTTACCAGGTGATGGAGTATTGAACCCTGGGTTCAAACTGACAGCGAACAAAGCAGGTTGCTATATTCTGATTGGACGAGCTCCTTCCCTCGAAACATTAAAATAATGACAACTTGGAATATTGCTTACATCCCTGATTCAGTCTCTCCGCCATTGGCAGCCATGGCTTCAGCTGCCTGGGCCCACTAGGCTCTGGAATACCCTCACTGAACATCTTCACCTCTCTCCTCCTCCTCTAAACCCCTCCCTTAAAATTAACCTCTTTGACCAAGGTTTTGGTCACCTGTCCTAATATCTCCTCTTGCTCTTGGTGTTACATTTTGTTCAATAATAACATCCCTGTGAAGCGCCTTGTGGCATTTACTACATTGAAGCTGCTGCGTAAATCCAAGTTGTTGTTTCGGATAGGGCCTGTGATTCCATTCTTCAGTAATTTACAGTCAATGTGCCTCCCCCATGACTCCCTCTTTGCCCATCTATGTTCCCGGTGTACAGGTGTACATCAAATGCGGACAGGTTCAGATTTAATTATGGGGCTCTAAACTACCAAATAGTTTGGTGCTTTGTCTGATAAATTAAAGAATGTTGAAGGACCCTGGCCTGAGCAAAAGTGTTGCGATCCACCCCCTTCCTTACTCCAGAAGCTTGACCACATAGCCTAGCCTCCCAGTGCGGTACCACGACGTGCTGCACTGTCAGAGGTGCTGTCTTCCAGGTGGGACATTAAATGAGTTCCCGTCTGCCCTTGCAGGTGAATGTAAACAAATCCATGGCACTATATTGAGGAAGGGCAGGTGAGTCATTGTAGCCATCTGGGATGGCCACTTACAAAGGGAAACATGGCCACTTGCAAAGAATCACGGGAAATATGGCCAATGCAGGATCCAGACGAACTCAGAGCTTAAGTGTATATTTGCCACTAGATAACCAGACACTATCGAAACCCCCAGCCGATTTGCATTCTAATGACCCATTTCCCCAGAACAAAAGACTTGTACTCAGGTATCAGATACAGATCCAGACTCATCGGCGCCACTCCCTTCGCCCAGGAAGCCCAAACAGCCAAGGTCAATGACCGCTCAGGACACGCCCAGCCATCATGGCACCCATCCCTTTATTGGCTAAAATCGAAGGCAGTAATTGAAGCCTGCCGAATTATTGGGTCCAAAGCTAAGGACTGCCCCAAAAGAGCGTAAACCCCCCGAAGGATAAAAAGAGATACTGCCACGTGTTTGGTCTCTTTTGGCCCTGGCACACCAGCAGTCTCTTGGCCCGGCCTACACCTGATACCAATTACAGCATCACGACCAGAAGCAAGTTCAAGACTAACGATCGCTACCAGACGGAGGAGCCCAGCAGAAACGAAGTCACTTCTCCAGACCCAGCCACGCAAGATCCGAATAAAGGCCTTGTTCCTCTGCATAAAGCCGGGTGCCTGAAGTTAAGTACAGATTGGTGTAGCGTTAGGTGTAATTTAGCTTGTAGTGTTTTATGTTTTATGTCAAAGTAATTCTTGTGTGTAAATAAACTATCATTGACTTTGAACTAACTGACCGCTGGTTTGGTCTTTGATCGATATCCGGTAAAACCTTGTGGTGATATCATCTGATACCTAGCGACTCTGAAAGCAATATCAGCATTAATAACTGATGTAAATCAGCATCCAGTTAAAAAGAGCAACATTATTGGCGACTCCGGTGCGAATTGGCAACATCGTCCACACATTCATCCCTCAATTCGTGACTTATCACATTGATGTTTGTGGGATCTTGCTGTGTGCAAATTGACTGCTGTGTTTCCTACATTACAACAGTGATTACAATTGAAAAAAAGGTCTGAATTGGCTGCAAAGTGTTTGGGGCTACCCTGATGTTGTGTAAGCTACAAGTCCTTTTGGAGTGGTGAGGAAGAGAGAGAGAGAGAAGGATTAAGAAACACTTGCATTTACAAAGCATCTTTCACGATCGCTGAACATCCCAAAGAACTTTATAGCCAACGATGCAATCTTAAACTGTAGCCACTGATATAATGTAGGAAAAGCGGAATCCAACTTGCCCACAGGAAACCCCCCACAAACAACAATGTGATAATGACGCAATTATCTGATTTGTGATGTTGGATGAGGGATAAAGATTGGCCAGAATATGGGGAGGGCTCTCTTGGTCTTCTTTGAAAAGGGGCCTTGGGATCTTTTATACCCATCCCAAAAGGCCTTGATTCAATGTCTGGTTCGAAAGCGGCACCTCTAACAGAGCAGCACTCCCCCAGGACTGCACTGGAGTATCAGCCCCTTGATTTTTCTGCTCAAGTCCTGGAGTGGGACTTAAACCCAGACCCTTGTGACTCAAATGCAAGAGTGACAATTAGCACAGGAGTCCAGGAATGTGACACTAAATCTAGGGCTGGATGTTGAATGTTTGGTGTGTGAAGTTGGCTCTTCAATGATTTCTCTTCCCTCTCAGTGCAGGGAACGCCCATATAAAGATGTCAAGCAATCCGTGAGAGGTTTGCATATGTGTATGTGTGTGTATAAGTGTGTGTATATGTGTGTGTATATATGTGTGTGTGTATATGTGTGTTTATATGTGTGTGTGTTTATGTGTGGGTGTACATGTGTGTATGTATATAGGTATATATGTGTGTGTGTTTGTGTGAATATATAAATGTCGTGAATGTGTATATGTATATGTGTGTGTGTTTGTATATGTGTGTTTGTTTGTGTATATGTATGTGTGTGTATATATATGTATATGTAATTGTGTGTGTGCATATGTGTGTGTGTGCATATGTGTGTGTGTATATATGTTGTGTGTTTGCGTGTATATGTGTGTGTGTACATGTATATGTGTGTATATGTGTCTTTTTTTAAATTTAGAGTACCCAATTCATTTTTTCCAATGAGGGGGCAATTTAGCATGGCCAATCCACCTACCCTGCACATCTTTGGGTTGTGGGGGCAAAACCCACACAAACACAGGGAGAATGTGCAACTCCACACGGACAGTGACCCAGAGCCGGGATCGAACCTGGGACCTTGGCGCTATGAGGAAGCAGTGTTAACCAATGTATGTATATGTGTGTGTGTGTGTGTGTGTATGTATGTGTGTGTATATATATGTGTATATGTGTGTGTGTGTATGTGTGTGTATATATATATGTGCGTGTATATGTATCTGCATATATATATATGTGTGCATATGTATCTGTATATATATATGTGTATATATGCGTGTTTGTGTGTGTCTGTGTATATATGTGTATATATGCATGTATGTGTATATGTGTGTGTCTGTGTATATATATATATGTGTATATATGTGTGTATATGTATATGCGTGTGTGTTTCTGTATATATATGTGTATATATGCATGTATTTGTATATGTGTGTGTGTGTATATATATGTGTATATATGCGTGTATGTATATGTGTGTGTATGTGTATATATGTGTGTGTATATATGCGTATATGTGTATATGTGTGTGTATGTGTATATATATGTGTGTATATATGTGTATATATGCATATATTTGTATACATGTGTATATGTGTATATACATGTGTGTATATATGCGTGTATGTGTATATGTATATATGTGTGTGTGTCTATATATATGTGTGTGTATGTGTATATATATGTGTGTATATATGCGTGTATGTGTGTGTGTATATATGCGTGTATGTGTATATGTGTGTGTATGTGATATATGTGTGTATATATGTGTGTATGTGTATATGTGTGTGTATGTGTATATATAGGTGTGTATATATGCGTGTATGTGTATATGTGTATGTATGTGTATATATATGTGTATATGTATGTGTGTGTGTGTGTGGCTGCCTCCACACGGCAGTTGCTGCAGCATTCAGGGTTCGCTGCTCTGCTCATCTCCTGAAGCCAGCAGCTGCGATAAGGTCAGAGTTTGAGGGTTTCCTGTTGAGGTCTGAGTGCACACTGAGACAGAACCTGGCAGATAGGGAGGCCTAGTACCTGTGGTTAGAGAGCGAGAGAAAGAGAGAGAGAGAGAGAGAAAGACGAGAAAGAATAAAAGAGCAGATAGGGCAGGAGAGAGGGACAAAGAAAATGAGCGATGGACAGAGAAAAAGAGCAGCGAAAAGAACATAAATGCAGGAAGTGAGAAACAAAATAGAGAGAGAGAAATAAAAGAGACAGAGCAAGAGGAAGAGTAGAAAGAGAGTGAGCGAGACAGAGGGAAAGAAAAATAGACAGAAGACATTCTAGTCATTCAGCCCCTTTTCACTGTCCCAGCATTTAATCGGATGGCAGCAAGCCGACACCTCATCATTATCTGACTTTCCCCATTTTCCTGGATGTTCTCGTCTCTGCAAAAATACACAATTTATCTCCACCTGGAAAGCATCAGCATTTATGGCCTTTGAGAGTTTAAAAAATATCTGCAACATGAGGTGTGACATTGTGCTTCCTGACTTCTCCGCAATGGCCCACTTCCTTTCTCCTTGAGGGATTTTCCAACCAGAGGAAATAGCTTGCATGCGTCCACGAAATGGATTCCTTTTAACATTTCAAACACCTTGATCAGATCGCCCACCTTGACCTGGTGAATTCAAGGAAATGCAAGGCATGCCGATGTAATCTGTTGTCATAATTTAACCCTCTGAATCTTCACTGCTGCCTCTCCAAGGCCAAAAGATCCCTGCTCTGATGTTGTGCTAGAACTGGGTGTAGTTACTCCTGATCAAATTCTGCCAAAGCCTTGTGCAAGATGGCGCCGGAGCGAGGCGACTCTCTGTGAGCTCTCCCTAACAGATCCACTATTTACTTACCTTACAATCATTCCAATCTTTTTCAATTTAATTCTAAAACTAACATTATTACTAACCTCCCTATTATGTATTTTCTTTTATTTCCTTTCCTTTTCATGTACTTAATGATCTGTTGAGCTGCTTGCAGAAAAATAATTTTCCCTGTACCTCGATACACGTGACAATAAACATAGAACATAGAACATAGAACAGTACAGCACAGAACAGGCCCTTCGGCCCTCGATGTTGCGCCGAGCAATGATCACCCTACTCAAACCCACGTATCCACCCCATACCCGTAACCCAACAACCCCCCCCAACCTTACTTTTTAGGACACTATGGGCAATTTAGCATGGCCAATCCACCTAACCCGCACATCTTTGGACTGTGGGAGGAAACCGGAGCACCCGGAGGAAACCCACGCACACACGGGGAGGCTGTGCAGACTCCGCACAGACAGTGACCCAGCCGGGAATCGAACCTGGGACCCTGGAGCTGTGAAGCATCTATGCTAACCACCATGCTACCGTGCTGCCCCTTAAACAAATCCAATCCAATCCAATAGAAACTACAACAAGAGCGAAAGAGAGTAACTGAGAGAGAAAGGAGAGAGAAGAGGAAAATGTAGGATAAGAGAACGAGAGTGAGAGACTGGGAGAAAGAATAGGCAGTGAGAGAAAGGCAGACAGAGAGTGCTGGACACACAGAGAAAGGAGAGGGGGAGGATACAGAAAGAGACAGAGAAAGAGAAATGGAACGCGAGTGCAGGGCGGATTCAGAGATGGATTGTGGCAGAGAAAGGACAAAAATAAACACAGGGTGAGATTGGAATGAGAAGTTGATGCACTATCAATTACGATGAGACGAGAGTAGAATGTAATTGAGGCTTTATTACACAGAGATGTGTGGCCTCCTACAGCAGCTGACGAAATGGCTGCTGTACGGGGAGCACACACATTTATACTCCGCCTACTGGGCGGAGCCAGCAGGCAGGGATCTACCCCCGTACCTGTAGTACAGGTGCCTTGCCGTAATACAGTATGCCTTGCATTTCCTACAATATTATACAACAGTGGTGACTATCACAGAAGTACAAATATGCATACTTCAGAACTGTGCTAGCAGAGAGAGATGGAGAGGAATACCGACACAGTTTAGAGAGGCGGAATTCTGCTCGTACTTCAGTTTGGACAATGCTGAGCTCTTGCACTTCAGGTGTCACCATTAGTGTCGACTAGATATAGAGTAACACTCCCTCAACACTGTTTCATCAAACACACAATTGTGGACCAGGAGGAACGGCACCCGGTGAGGCTCCAAGGCCATCGGAGGCCTGTGGGTGGTCAGGGATAGGACAGGGTGACCCCCTAGCCCTCCCCCGAAACGTGGGCACCATGGCACTGCCACCCAGGTACTGCGAGGTGGCTGGGTGGCACTGCCAAGGTGTCAGTGTGGCAGTGCAATGGTGCCCGCGTGCCAGGGTGGCACCAGCAAGGGTCAGAGCCCGAGGAGGGTCATGCCCATGAAAGGAGGGTGGGGGGGGGTATGAAGGGTGGGAGGTGGAGGACAGGTATGAATGGGCCTCTGGGGATTTAGGGGGGTTCAAGGGTCAGGATCCTGGATGGGGTGGCATGTAAGGAAGGGTGGGAGGGGGGCTGAAGACATCCGTCCCCAGGGAACCACGTAGTGGGGTGTCCTCATTTTGGGGGATGTGGGTGTGGGGCACCCACAAGCTTACTTAGAGATTGGGGCACCCTTTCAAAATAGCGGCCCAATCTCTGAGGAGTCGGCCTTGCAAGCAGGTTCAGGGCCCCAATGATGAAAATAATTCTAAGTGTGGGCAAAACTGGTGAGAATCTCCCGAGGGCCTAAAAAAAGTGACAAGTGTGGTTAGATAGCACTGGGGAACTTAGCGACAAAGCTGACAGGAAACTCCCAGTAAAACCTGCCACAAAAGCCACTGCAAAATATTTCCATTAGATAGAGCCTAGAGTAAATCTTCCTCTACACTGTCCCCATCACAGACTCCCAGGACAGGTACAGCTCAGGGTTAGAAACAGAGTAAAGCTCCATCTACACTGTCTCCATCACCCATTCACAGGACAGGTACAGCACGGGGTTAGATACAGAGTAAAGCTCCCTCTACACTGTCCCCATCAACCATTCCCAGGACAGGTACAGCACGGGGTTAGATACAGAGTAAAGCTCCCTCCACACTGTCCCCATCACAGACTCCCAGGATAGGTACAGCACGGGGTTAGATACAGAGTAAAGCTCCCTGTAGACTGCCCCATCACCCATTCACAGGACAGGTACAGCACGGGGTTAGATACAGAGTGAAGCTCCCTTTACACTGCCCCATCAAACACTCCCAGGACAGATACAGCACGGGGTTAGATACAGAGTAAAGCTCCCTCTACACTGTCCCCATGAAACACTCCATGGGCAGGGACAGCACGGGGTTAGATACAGAGTAAAGCTCCCTCTACACTGTCCCCATCAAACACTCCCAGGACAGGTACAGCACGGGGTTAGATACAGGGCAACACTGGTTAGCACTGTGGCTTCACAGCACCAGGGTCGATTCCTAGCTTGGGTCACTGTCTGTGTGGAGTCTGCACGTTCTCCCTGTGTCTGTCATAATATCCACTCATGTATATCATGAGATGCAGACAGGCAGTGATTGACACACAGGATAACCAATGAACACGCATGACACAGAACAACCAATCACCAGACAGGATACTACCAGTATAAAGCCCACATACCATTAAGACTCTCCCTCTCTCACAGGACACAACTACTGAGATAGTTAGAGTGCACGATCCAGTGAACATCATCACCATGTGGTAGAGAGCTAGTCTGGTCAAGCCAGTAGGAGGTTATCAGTTAGGTTAATAGAGTGTCAACTCACAGCAGATTATGTACAGCAATCACCAAGTTCAATAAAACAATGTTGGACCATCTCCTGTATCGGAAGCCTGTTTCTAGTTTCACTGCATCCAGTTGCAGTCGATGTTAGACCAACTCAGATAACACATCATGGTACCAGGGAATTATTAATTCTAACGAACGTACCTCGAGTGAATCTGCAATGACCAGCTCGCAGCCATCCAGCGGCATGGAAAAGATCCAACCTCCTCCGCAACTCCGGATCTCCAGCAACCTCGGCGCCAACTGGAAAGTCTTCAAACAGACGTTCCTCCTGTATATCGAGGCCTCCGATCTCGAGGCAGCATCGGATGACAGAAAGATCACGCTCTTCCTGTCGACTGGGGGACCACGCCATCCACATTTATAACACGCTCACGTTTGCCGATGGCGAAGACAAGACGAAGTTCAAGACGGTTCTGCTGAAATTCAACAGCCACTGCGACATTGAGGTGAATGAGAGCTTTGAACGGTACATCTTCCAACAGAGGCTTCCGGGTAAGGATGAACCTTTTCAGTCCTTCTTGACCCATCTCTGCATCCGAGCGCAGTCATGTAATTATGATTCGACGGCTGATTCCATGATCCGGGATCAGATCATTTTCGGGGTCCAGTCCGACTCCCTGTGGGAGCAGCTCCTCAAAATTAAACAGTTGACCCTCTCCGTCGCCATCGAAATGTGCGTTGTCCATGAACATGCCAGGAATCGTTACTCCCGCATCAGGGCGGCAGAAAATGCAAAACTGGCCTCCCACGAGGCAGAAAGGGTGCAGGCCATCGCAAAAATGCAAGGCCTGAACATCGAGGAGAGTGGCCGTTTTGTGCGCTTTTCCCGGGTCCCTATGCATGCGCGCCACGACCGGGTGGACGAGGAGGCCAAAGACCCTAATGCGCATGTGCGAACACCAGCCAACCGCACAGCGCATGTGCGATGGCGCACGGAACGTGCTGACGTCAGCGTCATTACATGTCCAAATTGTGGCTCCGCCCATTTAAAGCGGCAATGTCCAGCCAAAGGACGGCGATGCCTACAGTGTGAAAGCCTGGGCATTACGCGGACTTCTGCAGGTCCGCTCCACCGACCAACAGCCAGTGATCCCAGCTGCGGCGCAGACGTACCGCTGCGTACAACAAGGCATGCAGGATTCTGATCCCGACAGCCCAATGGACCCCGATGCTGACTACCTCGAGTCTCCATATCAGGTGGGCATCATCACCACGCACGAGCTGGCCTCCACCGCGCCTGCAAACTGCCTTTCAATCCTGAGTGTGGATCCTGGCGACGAGTGGTGTGCTGTCATCACGGTTAACCAGTCTCGCATCCGATTTAAATTGGACACTGGCGCATCTGCAAACCTCATATCACAGTCGGACCTCGACAGCATCCGAGACCAACCTAGCATTCGTCCACCAGCCTGCCAGCTCCTTGACTACAATGGCAATGCCATAGCTGCCAGTGGATCGTGTCAGCTAGATGTATCTCACAAGGCAATCAAAGTGACGTTACGATTCGAGATCGTCCGGCCTGACAAGGCATCCCTGCGCGGTGCTCGCGCAAGCAAACTCCTAAATCTGGTCCAGCACGTCCATGCCATGTCCTCGACACCGGCGACTGCCTCATATGTAAATCTCCAGGCTGAGATAGATGACATTCTCACACAATACCACAACGTGTTTGATGGAATGGGCACGCTCCCATATCGCTACAAGATATTGCTCAAACCAAATGCCATCCCAGTCATCCATGCACCGCGCCGGGTGCCGGCTCCTCTCAAGGATCGTCTGAAATCGCAGCTACGAGAGCTCCAAGATCAGGGTATCATCTCAAAGGTCACGGAACCAACAGACTGGGTCAGCTCCATGGTCTGCGTCAAGAAGCCCTCTGGTGAACTCTGCATTTGCATTAATCCCAAAGACCTGAATCGCAACATCGTGCGAGAGCACTACCCAATCCCAAAGCGTGAAGAGTTAACCTGTGAGATGGCTCATGCTAAATTCTTTACTAAGCCGGAGGCCTCCCGTGGGTTCTGGCAGATACAGCTGGACGAGGCCAGTCGGAAGCTGTGTACGTTTAACAATCCGTTTGGCAGGTATTGCTACAACCGCATGTCTTTTGGTATCATATCGGCTTCTGAAGTATTTCATCGCATAATGGAGCAAATGATGGAGGGCATCAAGGGGGTGCGAGTGTATGTGGACGACGTGATCATCTGGTCCACGTTGCCCGAGGATCACATTGCTCACCTCAAACAAGTTTTCCAGAGGATACATGAAAATGGCCTCCAGCTCAACAGGGCCAAATGCTCATTTCATAGGTCCGCTATTAAGTTTCTGGGTGACCACGATTCACAGCAGGGTGTGCAACCTGACGCTGACAAGGTGCTGGCAATCAATGCCATGAAGACCCCAGAGGTCAAAAAGGCAGTCCTCCGTTTCCTCGGGATGGTGAATTTTCTCGGGAAATTCATTCCCAATATGGCATCCCACACCACAGCCCTCCGGCATCTCGTTAAAAAGTCGACAGTGTTCCAGTGGCATCCTGCACATCAAGCGGAGTGGCTTGAGCTGAAGGTGAAGCTCACCACAGCCCCAGTACTGGCATTCTTTGACCCAACCAAGGATACCAAGATATCCACAGACGCAAGCCAGGACGGCATTGGGGTGGTGCTCCTCCAGCGAGATGACTCCTCGTCCTGGGCTTCAGTGGAATACGCCTCCAGGGTCATGACTCCGACCGAACAACGGTATGCCCAGATCGAAAAGGAGTGCTTGGGTCTCCTGACAGGAGTAGTCAAGTTTCATGACTACGTATACGGCCTGCCAAAGTTCACGGTGGAAACAGACCACAGGCCTTTAGTCCACGTAATCCAAAAGGATTTAAATGACATGACACCTCGGCTGCAGCGAATTCTTCTTCGTCTCCGCCGACATGACTTCGAACTCGGCTACACATCGGGTAAGGAGCTGATCATCGTGGATGCCCTATCCCGATCAGTCATCACGCCGTATGAACAGGGCAACTTCATTCGCCACATTGAAGCACAGGTGCAGCTGTGTGCCAACAACCTCCCAGCCACTGATGAACGAGTTGTCCAAATACGCGAAGAAACTGCCAAAGATCCTCTACTGCAGCGCGTGATGCAGCACATCGCCCATGGCTGGCAAAAGGGGCAGTGCCCCCAGTTCTTCAACGTTAAGGACCAGTTCACGGTTGTTGAGGGGATCCTTCTTAAACTAGATAAAATTGTCATTCCCCAAAGCATACAAACCATGGTGCTCAGACAGATCCATGAGGGTCACCTTGGGGTCGAGAAATGTCGATGCAGAGCTCGGCAGGCAGTTTACTGGCCTGGCATCAGCCAGGACATTGCCAACACAGTCCTCAACTGCACAACATGCCAGAAGTTTCAACCAGCTCAGCCCAAGGAAACGCTGCAACAGCACGAGATCGTGACCTCTCCGTGGTCCAAGGTGGGGATAGACCTCTTTCGCAGCAATGGGCGTGATTATGTGCTCTTGGTCAACTATTCTCCAGCTACCTGGAAGTTGTGAAACTGTCGGACCTCAAATCCAAGTCAGTCATCAAAGCCTGCACATTTGCCAGGCATGGGATACCACTCACAGTAATAAGTGACAACGGTCCATCTTTCTACAGCCAAGAGTGGGCTGACTTTGCACGATCCTACCACTTTAGTCACATCACATCCAGTCCCCATTACCCGCAATCAAACGGGAAGGCCAAGAAAGGGGTCCATATTGTCAAACGGTTGCTGTGCAAGGCTGCAGACTCAGCCTCGGATTTCAACCTGGCACTGTTGGCATACAGGGCAACCCCTCTGTCGACTGGTTTGTCTCCGGCGCAGCTGCTCATGAACCGCAACCTGCGGACGACTGTTCCAGCCATCCATGTTCCAGACCTTGACCACGTCACGGTGCTGCAGAAAGTGTAGCGATCCAGGGACCAGCAGAAGATCATGTATGATGCTCATGCCACGATTCTGCCTGCGCTGGCTCCAGAAGATGTTGTTCACGTCCAGTTGCCTGAGGGAGGTTGGTCAGCCCCAGCTCTTGTCGTCAGACAGGCTGCTCCCAGGTCTTTTGTTATTCAAATGGTTGATGGCTCCATTCTACGGAACAACAGAAGGGCGCTGTGTTAGGTTCCCTGCCCATCACCCGACCGCACTTCTCCGCATGTCATCATGCCTCCTCCGGACGTCTTGCACCACGAGGCCACTGATCTGGCAGCGATCCCACCTGTCCACACGGACACCGAGGTGGCAGCCATCCCACCTGTTCAGGTGCCAGTGTCCCCCACTTCACCTCTGAGGCGATCGGCAAGAATTTGTAGCCCACCACAAAGACTGAATCTTTGACTTAAATCTTGTAAATTTTGTTCAGTTTGCTCTGTACCTGCACGATAGAGACCTTCCCATGTACATATGTTCATTCATTCCCCACTTGTACATAGTCATGCATGTATATACAGCCACGTTTCAAAATTTATTTTAAAGGGGGAGATGTCATAATACCCACTCATGTATACCATGAGAGGCAGACAGGCAGTGATTGACACACAGGATAACCAATGAACACACACGACACAGAACAACCAATCACCAGACAGAACACCACCACTATAAAGCCCACAGGGTATTAAGGCTCTCTCTCTCTCACAGGACACAACTACTGAGATAGTCACAGTGCACAGGCCAATGAACATCATCACCATGTGGTAGAGAGCTAGTCTGGTCAAGCCAGTCGTAGGTTACCAGTTAGGTTAATAGAGTGTCAACCCACAGTAGATTATGTACAGCAATCAGCAAGTTCAATAAAACAATGTTGGACCATCTCCTGTATCGGAAGCCTGTTTCTAGTTTCACTGCATCCAGTTGCAGTCGATGTTAGACCAACTCAGATAACACATCAGTGTCTGCGTGGGTTTCCTCCCACAAGTTCTGAAAGACATGCTGTTAGGTGAATTGGACATTCTGATTTCTCCCTCTGTGTACCCAAAGAGGCACCGGAATGTGGCGACCAGGGGCTTTTCACAGTAATTTCATTGCAGTGTTAATTTAAGCCTGCTTGTAACAATAAAGATTATTATTAGAGTAAATTACAGTGCAGGATTAGATACAGAGTAAAGCTCCCTCTACACTGTCCCCATCAAACACTCGCAGGACAGGTACAGCAGGGGGTTAGATACAGAGTAAAGCTCCCTCTACACTGTCCCTATCAAACACTCCCAGGACAGGTACAGCACGGGGTTAGATACAGAGTAAAGCTCCCTCAGTCTACACTGTCCCCATCAAACACACCAGGACAGGTACAGCATGGGGTTAGATACAGAGTAAAGCTCCTTCTACACTGTCCCCATCAAACACTCCCAGCACAGGTACAGCACAGGGTTAGATACAGAGTAAAGCTCCCTCTACACTGTCCCCATCAAACACTCACAGGACAGGTACAGCACGGGGTTAGATACAGAGTAAAGCTCCCTCTACACTGTCCCCATCAAACACTCCCAGGACAGGTACAGCACAGGGTTAGATACAGAGTAAAGCTCCCTCTACACTGTCCCCATCAAACACACCAGGGCAGGCACAGCATTGGGTTAGATACAGATCAGCCATGATCTAATTAAACAACTGTTCAGGTTTGAGGGTGTGAATAGCTGAGGCCTGTTCCTGTATTTGTTGACACAGAGTAATGCTCTCCTAACACTGTACAGCATGGGTTGGATATGGAGTAAAGCTCTGATTATTGCTCTCATCTCCTTTCTTCTAGACTACTCACCATTGGAAATAGCTCCTGTATATCGATTCTATTGAATCTATTCAACTAATTTAAACATTGACGGCTGGGAATCTGATTCGCTGTCCTGAAGCTGGGCTCCCATGCATAGTTCTCCCTGAGGGTCAATTTGTGAAAGTTGGTGTGAGGTCAGGTCAATAAGAGGCTAATTAGTCAGGGAGCGTTTCTTTTTTAAAATGTTGTTTTAAAATTTTTTTCCAATGAAGGAGCAATTTAGCGTGGCCAATTCCCCTACCCTGTACATCTTTGGGTGTTGGGGGTGAGACCCACGCACTCACGGGGAGAATGTGCAAACTCCACACGGACAGTGACCCGGGGCCGAGATCCAACCCGGATCCTCAGCGCCGTGAGGCAGCAGTGCTAACCACTGTGCCGCCCCGCTTAGGGAGCATTCCTGAGTGACATTTGATACTCAATCCTCAGCTCTTGCCCTGGGTGAGGTTGAAAGGGGAGGGGTGGGTGTGTGTGTGGATGGTGAGGCAGATGGAGAGGTGAAAAATGGTGCAGGAGGTCATTCCTTCAACCTGAACTTCAAAACCCTTTTGAGCACTTTGAGTTATGGGGCGCGATCTTCCCAAAAGGGAACAAAGTCCACGAGCAAATGCGTTTCGCCGCGGGTTTCCCGGCACTCGCAGTGCTGAGAAACACGTGGCCATTCAACGCTACTCGTGTTGGATAAGGGGCCAAAACGGGGAACGCGCGGCCGAGGCAGCACATATCCCCGTTTTGTACAATGGGGAGCTCTGCTCTCCGGATCTCCCCGTTGTAGCGAGAGATCGGGACGCCATTTTTAAATGGTATACCAATCTCCGAGGCCCACAAAAAAAATCCCCCCAGCCCGAACGCAAAATGGGAGGGTCCCCTGCTCCCATGGTGAGCAACCCCAGCCCAAAAGCGCACGCGCACAAAATATGCCAGCTTGGCACTGTGGCAGTGCCAATCTGGGCACCTTGGCAGTGCCAGGCGAGTACTCAGGTGGCAATTGACAGAAGGGGTGGGGGAGAGGAGGAGAATCTTCTCTTTGGCGCAGCGCGTTATCTATGGAAGGCGCTGCCCGAAAGGGTGATGGAAGCAGATTCAATAGTAGCATTCAGAAGAAGTTTGGATCAATACCTTGAATTTACTGTGCAGAAGGAGGCCATTTGGTCCATTGAGTCTGCACCAGCTCTTGGAAACACCACCTTACTTAAGACCACACCTCCACCCTATCCCCACAACCCAGTAACCCCATCTAACCTTTTTGGACACTCAGGGACAATTTAGCATGGCCAATCCACCAAACCTGCGCATCTTTAGACTGTGGGAGGAAACCGGAGCACCCGGAGGAAACCCACGCAGACACGGGGAGAACGTGCAGACTCCGCACAGACAGTGACCCAAGTCGAAAATCGAACCTGGGAGCCTGGAGCTGTAACACAACAGTGCTAACCACTGTGCTACCAGGGAGAGATCTACAGGGCTATGAGGGAAGAGTGGTCAGAATGGGACTAATCAGATATTTCTATCAGAGGGACAGCAGGGTGTGATAGGAGGGTTTAGCACCTGTGGATGTAAATGAGACCAGGATGTTAGAATCTCCCATGGCTGCACACCCTGAGAGAACTGTACAGAGCTATAAGCATTTTTTGGACACTAAGGGCGCAATCCAGTGGCACGTTGCGCCTGAAAAGCAGCTCGCCGTGGCGCAGTGTGGCGAATAAAAGGCAGGAGACTCTCTCCTGGGATCCACCCGGCTCACAACGCCTCACAAGATCTAACGTGATCTCCCAAGACATTGCGATGTGAATCCCGCCCATTGTGGGGCTGTTGTCCAGAACATAGCCTTAAAGTGAGAACTGGTCAGTTCAGGTGTGATTTCACACAGCACATCTTCATACCAAGGATAGCTGGAAGTCTCTGCTTCAAAAGCTGTTGAGGAGGTGGGGTGGCGAGGTGGTGGGGGGAGGGGGCAGAGGAAGGGAGGTGAGGGAATGGGCAGGTTGAGGAGATGGGGGGGGTTTGAGGGGATGGGGGATGCTGCAGGAGGGGGTGCAATGCTATTGAAAATTTCAAAGCTGTCTGTGATAGTATTTTGTTAGCAAAGGTTAGTGAGGACTATAGCGAGTCTCGAAACACGTTTAAGAAGGAGGTGGATAGGTTTTTAATTAGTAACGGGATGAATGGTTATGGGGAGCGAGCAGGAAGGTGCAGCTGAAGCTGAGATCAGCCTTTATCGTATTGAATGGCATATCAGGCTGGAGGGGCTGAATGGCCGATTCCAACTCTTATGTTAGTTGAAGTTAAGATACAGATTGGCCATTATCTAACCGAATGGCTGGCGGAACAGGTCTGGGGGCGCTGAATGGCCTCCTCCTTTTCCAAGGCAAAAAAAACATCCCACTAGCGATAAGTGAGTGGTGTTCTGGCAGAGTTGGGGTACTGGAGAGGTGAAGATATTTTCCATCCTTGACGGTTGTTGTGTTTGTCTCACATCAGAAACCACATGGTTTATTTTTGACTGCCCAGGTTTGAGTCATGTGTGTACTTCTTCCAATCCTCTCTGCAACACAGCGGTGGAGAACAAAAAAAAAAGCAGAAGTCAACGAGAATCGCACCTCATCTTGAGCTAAAAGAGAGGCATGCACAGAATTCCCGAGAGCTTAAGCTCGTTTTAGTCAGTCCAGGTCATTCCAAACCTTGCCCTTCACTCCCAGTTTATTGAAACCCCACTGATCGCCCTCCGCTGGTGATGCTCTGGGGCAGGCGGGGATCTGAAGCTGTATCTGCAATAGTTCCGTTGCAAGCTTTTAAGCCCTTTGCCCAGGCACACTCTATGCTTTCAGACAGAAGGTAAATGAGGGACTAACTGGAGTGGCTGCTGGAATTTGACGTAGATTTGGTGGCTGCTTGTGAACCATGCCCTTGGTGAGAGAGAGTTCAAGCTATCCCAGGGTCATGAAATACTGTTATCCTGACTCAACATTCCCGCGTGTAACATCCGGTCAGAGCCATTGTTCGGGATTCTCTGCTCCGAATTCGCCCCGCTGCCGCTGCCAGAATTTGGCACTCAGCCAAGACTTCATTTACCGCAGTGCGATCGGAGGGAGAATACGGCCCATTGAGAGGGAATGTGCCCGGCCCCAGGGCATTGAGAACAAAGAACAACAACAACTTGCATTCATATTGCACCTTTAATACAGTAAAATAAAATACTTTGCAGGAGCATAATAATAATAATCTTTATTACTGTCACAAGTAGGCTTACATTAACACTGTAATGAAGTTACTCTGAAAATCTCCTAGTTGCCTGTTCGGGTACACTGAGGGAGAATTCAGAATGTCCAATTCACCTAACAAGCACGTCTTTCGGGACTTGTGGGAGGAAACTAGAGCACCTGGAGGAAACCCACGCAGACACGGGGAGAACGTGCAGACAGTCACCCAAGCCGGGAATCGAACCTGGGACCCTAGTGCTGTCAAGTGACATTTGACACCGATGCCACGCGGGGAGATATTGGGACAGATGACTGGCTGCAGGTTATGGGGAGCATGGTGGACAAGGAAAGGAGAGGTGGACAGGTTTCAGGAAGGAATTCGAGAGCTCAGTCCCCAGGCAGCAGAAGTCACGGCCAGCGACGGTGCCGAGCAAGAGGCCCGAGTTAGAGGAGCACAGAGCTCTCAGGCAGTTGTAGGGCTGGAGGGGATAACCGAGATAGGATGGGGCAATCCCACGGTGGGATTGGAAAACAAGGATACAAATTTTAATGTGGAGCTGTTGCTGGAGCAGAGGCAATGCAAGTCAGTGAGCCTTAGGGATGATGGGTGAGTGTGAGGATAAAGGCAGCAAAGCTTTGAATGGGGTTCACGGGACACCCTGAATGTTGTCTTTGCTTAGATTAGTTACCTAAACGCAAAATATTTTAAGTGGTTCAGTCTAGCATCATGCACATTTGACTATTGACTTATTAGCTCTTGTTAGTCCCTATCTACAGAATCCCTCCAATGCAGAAGGAGGCCATTTGTCCCATCGGCTCTGCACCGATCCACTGATGGAGCACCTGACCAAGGCCAACTCTCAGGCCCTATCCCCGTAACCCCACCTAACCTGCACATCTTCGGACACTGAGGAGCAATTTATTTCAGCGTGGCCAATCCACCTAACCTGCACATCTTTGGTCTGTGGGAGGAAGCCGGAGCACCCGGAGGAAACTCACGCAGGCACGGGGAGAATGTGCAAACTCCACACAGACACCCGAGGCCAGAATTGAACCCGGGTCCCTGGCGCTGTGAAGCTTCAATGTTTTTAAAAAAAATTTAGATTCCCCAATTATTTTTTCCAATTAAGGGGCAATTTGGCATGGCCAATCCACCTACTCTGCACATTTTTGGGTTGTGGGGGCGAAACCCACGCAGACACGGGGAGAATGAAGCTTCAATGTTGACCACTGCGCCGTGTTGTTTTGAGTTTGTTGTTTTTATTTCTGGTTCTACCCCATTCTATCAGCCCATCTAAACTTGTATCAAACTCCCAAGGGTTGAAAGTTTCAGGTCTAACCCTACTTTCCGCCAAGTCCATTGTACATGCTCTAATAAGGCTTTGTGTGAAAGGGGGGTCAGGTAGTATCTGAGTGTATATCCCAGCATTTTAGTGATGAATGGTAAAGGGAAAATGACGGACTGATAGAAAGTAAGTCCAGCCTCTCTATAGTCTCAGGGCTAGTTTGTGAAATGTGTTCAGGCATTCAAACTCAGTCACTATGGAACAAATAAAAATCTCATCACAGTAAACACAAGCGAAGAGGGCACTTGACAGAACGTTCACTTCCGCCGAGCTGTGTTAACTCAAAAGTTATTGAATTATGCAGCTCTTCTCTAAAGCTTTTTCCAGCCTGGTTGATGCTCTGTAACTACAAAGCTGAGAAAATAACGTTTTTTTTTATCAAGGGCTTCCATCTCATTAAAGAAGCTTCGGGCCAATCCACCTCCAACAACCTACTCTGAAAACTCTGCCCACAATTTGGAAAGCTGAGAGAGATGAGATTGAGAAAAGGTTGGCCGAACAGGCTCCTTTGAGGTCAGAGGTGACACTTATTCCCTGGATGCAACTGGCCCGGAAGGACTGGCTCCTGGCAACGTCTCCCTTGCGGGGGGGGGGGGGGGGGGGGGGGGGGGGGGTCAAGCTCATGATTGGAGTTCTCTGATGTTGGAATGTTAGAAATATGAACTGGTATCAGCCATTCAGCTGCTCAAGCCTTCACCGCCATTCAGTAAGATGACGGCTGACCCTCTACCCCAATTCCACTTTACCTCCCAATCCCCAAATTACTCCCATTTCCTTTGGTGCTTAAAAAGCCTATCAATTTCAGTCACAGACATACTCAATGGCTGAGCATCCAGTGATTTCTCGGGTAGAGAATCCCAAATTTTCACAACTATCAGAGTGAAGACATTTTTCCTTGTTTCCATCTATATTGTGGAGATGCCGGCGTTGGACTGGGGTGGGCACAGTAAGAAGTCTTACAACACCAGGTTAAAGTCCAACAAGTTTATTTGGAATCACGAACTTTCGGAGCGCAGCTCCTTCATCAGGTGAGTAACGAGGTAGGTTACACAAACACAGCATATATAGACAAAGCCAATGATGCAGGATGATACTTTGTATGCGAGTCTGTGCAGGTTATTAAGTCTTTACAGGTCCAGACAGTGCGACTGGAGAGAGGGATAATCACAGATTAAGGAGGTGTGAATTACCTCAAGACAGGACAGTTGGTAGGGTTTCACAAACCCAGGCCAGATTATTGGGTGGATAATATTAGCACTGCTTTCGGTCCCGCTTCCTCCATGATGACCTATAGTCTATATTATACAGTCTATATTAGAAAGGGTTCCCAAAGTTTTTTTAAAAATTTAGAGTACCCAATTAATTTTTCCAATGAAGGGGCAATTTAGCGTGGCCAATCCACCTACCCTGCACAATTTTGGGTTGTGGGGGCGAAACCCACACAGACACGGGGAGAATGTGCAAACTCCACACGGACGGTGAACCAGAGCCGGAATCAAACATAGAACATAGAACAGTACAGCACAGAACAGGCCCTTCGGCCCTCGATGTTGTGCCGAGCAATGATCACCCCACTTAAACCCACGTAACCCGTATACCCGTAACCCAACAATCCCCCCATTAACCTTACACTACGGGCAATTTAGCATGGCCAATCCACCTAACCTGCACATCTTTGGACTGTGGGAGGAAACCGGAGCACCCGGAGGAAACCCACGCACACACGGGGAGGACGTGCAGACTCGACACAGACAGTGACCCAGCCGGGAATCGAACCTGGGACCCTGGAGCTGTGAAGCATTGATGCTAACCACCATGCTACCGTGAGGCCTGGGAACTCAGCGCCGTGAGGCTGCAGTGCTACCCACTGAGCCACTGTGCTGCCCTTGGGGTTCCCAAAGTTAGGGAGGGAGGTGGAGGCTGGGCTGTGGGAGGAGGCATTGAGGAGGGTGAGCGGGGGGCAGGACATTTATTTGTTTTGATTATTTACATTCCTGGTTGCTTGCTATTTTTTATGGTTGCGTTTGAAGTATGTGCATAAGTGCCTCAATAAAATGTTTTTTAAAAAACAAAAGAAAGAGTTCTCAAGGATTGAAGTTCATTGCCACTGGCTGAAGACATAGAAACATCTGCACCAAGACATTGCAAACCTTCTTCCACAGGCTTTGATGTATTCTTGTGTCAGCAGCATACTAAACTTAAATAGACTCAATTTGATCGGAGAAACATTGAGAAAATGTTTTAAGAGGTTAAGGGTGGTCGTAGGCCATTCGACCCCTTGAGTCTGCTCCACCATTCAGTAACATCATGGCTGATCTGATCACGGCCCCATCTCTACTTTCCTGTCTGACCGGCACCATAAACATTGACTCCTTTGTCGATCAAAACTCCAAGCCATGTATTGGTAGTTCCAGCTATAGCAGCTGTGTGTTGTTCATGGCTCAGTTGGTAGCAGTCTTGCCTCTGAGTCAGAAAGCTGTGGGTTCACGGCCTACCCTGGGGACTAGAGCACTGACATCTTGGGTGACACAGCTGGCACTCCCGAGGGAGTGCTGCACTATCAACGGTGCTGTTGTCATCAACGGCCAGATAAGACGTTAAATGCCTACAAAGGTTTCAGCGGTGCTGGTTTCAAGAATTCTCCCTGATGTTCCTGGTCATTATTCATCTCTCTACCAACATTGCTAAAAACAGATTATCTAGTCATTGTACATTGGTGTTTCTGGGATCTTGCTGTGCACAAATAGACTGCTATTTAAAAAACATTGTATTGATAGGATGTGGGTATTGCTGGCATGACCCACACTTACTGTGAACATTTCTGCGTTTCCTACATCACAGCATAACTATGTTTCAAAAATATTTTGTTGTCCGCAAAGTACTTGAGATGTCCCGAGAATATGAAAGTTGCTATATAAATGCAAGTTTCTCTTTTTTCTTTCTTTCTCCACCTGGTGCCTTGTAGTTGCAGATGCTCTCCCCGAGGTAGGAACCTTCCTTTGATGGGTTGCTTACATAGGGGAGTGGATTCATCGCACTTTTCCATTGTCTCAGTCATAAAACCTGAGACCTATCTCCACTGGAATATTGAAATAGAATTACACAACATGGAAGAAGGCCATTCTGACCATCGTGTCTGTGCTGGGTCTTCAAAGGAATTATACTTTCTTCTGCACTTTCCCCATAGTTTCCTTCTCGACTATATATGCTCAATTTCCTTTGGGAAGTTATTATTGAATTGGCTTCCACTGGCCTTTCAGACAGCACATTCCAGATCACAACAAAATATATTCCCCTCATCCAGCTTGTGGTTCTTTTCCGAAATACCTTAAGTCTGTGCCCTTTGTTTACAGAACCTCCAGCCATTGGAAGTGTTTCTTCCTCTTCACTTTGTCAAAATCATTCATAATTTTAAACACCTCTATTAAATCTCCCTTTAACCTTCGCTGTTGTAAGTGAAACACACCTAGGGTAATGTACACACATGCAAACTAGGAGTAGGAATCACAGAATCGTAGATTTTAAAGGGCAGAAGGAGGCCATTCAGCCCATCGAGTCTACACTGGCCCTTGGAAAGAGCCGCTTAAACCCTGCGCCTTCACCATACCCCCTTTATCCCCGTAACCCAATCTAACCTTTTTGGACACTAAGGGCAATTTAGCATGGCCAATCCACCTCACCTGCACATCTTTGGACTGTGGGAGGAAACCGGAGCACCCGGAGGAAGCCCACGCACCCATGGAGAGAACTGTGTAGATTCCACATAGACAGTGACCCAAACCGGGAATCAAACCCTAGAAGAACCCTAGAATTCCTGCAGTACAGAAGGAGGCCCTTTGGCCCATCGGGTCTGCGCCGAACCTCTGAAAAAGCACCCTACCTAGGCACACTCCCCCGCCCTATCTCCGTAACCCCATAACCCCACTTAACCTGCACATCCTTGGACACTAAAGGGCAATTTTATCATGGCCAATCTACCTAACCTGCACTTCTTGTGCAGAGGCTGGTTTAGCGCACTAAGGGGCTGGTTTAGCTCACTGGGCTAAATCGCTGGCTTTTAAAGCAGACCAAGGTAGGCCAGCAGCACGGTTCGATTCCCGTACCAGCCTCCCCGGACAGGCGCCGGAATGTGGCGACTAGGGGCTTTTCACAGTAACTTCATTGAAGCCTACTCGTGACAATAAGCGATTTTCATTTCATTTTTCTTTGGACTGTGGGAGGAAACCGGAGCACCCGGGGGAAACCCACGCAGACATGGGAAGACAGTGCAAACTTCACACAGACAGTCACCCAAGGTCGGAATTGAACCCGGGTCCCTGGTGCTGTGAGGCAGCAGTGCTAACCACTGTGCCATCATGCCACTCATTAGGCCACTTGGCTGCTCTGCCACTCAATAAGAACATGGCTGATCTGACTGTAACCTCCCGCCTATCCCCGGTAACCCTTCACCCTCTTGTTTATCAAGAATATGCCTACCTCTGCCTTGAAAACATTCAAAGACTCTGCTTCCACTTCCTTTTGAGGACTGTGTGGTGATATGCCTGTAGATAATATTACATATACTCAGCAGTGCGACCTCCCACCAGCAGGTGGCGTCAGACATCAGTTATGGGACATCCAACTACCAGCAGACGGTTGTAAGGCATGCATGAGGACAGATGCACATAGGTAGTTCCTGGAGAGTCTAATGTAACTCTATGAAATTTGGTCTGTATAGCATTCTGATTGTTACCTTACCACGTGTACATCAATAAATCATCTTTCTGCTTAAGTCATCAGCAGTTTGCAGAATTATTGCAAGACAAGATCATGGAACACAACATGGTACTAGGAGTGGTGAAGATTTGAGGGTAACATCAGAAAAGACGAAGTTAAATTGGCCGAAGAACCAACCTGGTGAACTATGCCCATTGGCGACTCAACGCAACAAACGACATTGAAGTTCAAGATGGAAGGTTTGAAGGCACCCCACCAACTTCAAGTCTCGGGTAACGTAGATGAAAACTGACGTGTTTTCAAACAGCAGTTTAAACTCTATGTCTCAGCCCTTGGCCTGCAGGCAGAGCCTGACAAGAGGTGAATTGTGTCACTGCTCAGGGTGGCGCGTCCACAAGCAATTTAAATATATAATACTTTTGCGTTTGATAGTTAAGAGGACAGCAAGAGATACGGTGAGTTGCTCAAGCACTTCAATCGGCATTGCTCTCCCAAGAAAAACAAAACTTTTGAAAGATACATTTTTCATATGCATGCCCAGAAACCAGACAAATCTTTCGACAGTTTTGTGACTGACTAGAGGCTGAAGGCCCAGCCCTGCAATTTCAGTGACCTTAAATCATCGATGATACGTGACCAAATTGTATTTGGCATATCAAATGATAAGCTCCATGAAAGGTTGTTACAAGATGAAGATCTGAAATTGGAAAACGCAGTAAAGGTTTGTCAAGCGACTGAGTTGTCTGTACAGTAAATCAGTGCACTCACTCTGAAGCATTTTGGCGCCAACATAGAAGAGGACGGCAGCACCATCAGCCCCGCCGCGCCACATTTCTGCCCCGACCAGCCGGTGGGGTTCTCCGTTTCGCCAGCCGGTCAATGGGGTTTCCCATTGTGGGGCAGCCCCACACCGTCGGGAAACCCCCGGGCGCCGGCATAACGGAGAAACCCGTCGGCGGAGAATCCCGGTCGTGGTCTCTGTATGGGCAGCCATTTTAAGCGGCCAACAGGAGCCACCATCTTGTGCCAGAAATGTGGCAATCGACATGGCCCACGGCAATTCCGGCCTTTGGAATAGTCTGTTCCAGGTGTGGCCATGTTAGTCATTTTGCGAAACAGTGGTTTTTGCGTCCTACAGTAGTCCAAATCGCATTAATCAACACGGTTGATGAGATGTCTCCGGCTGAACAGTTCTTCATCGATATCATTACAACCAGGGACCCAGAAGAATCCGACCCATAAAGATGGAGATATAATTTCAAAAAATAACAAAGTTAGTAAAAAACAAACCGTTGCCATCGAAACCAGATGGAAAACTTTAGTGTGGATGAATGAGTCACTGGTACGATGCCACCTCAACATGCGAACGAGGGCCAACCTCCTCAGTCAGTCTGCTTTGTAAAGGTTGAACGCCCAGCCGAAAGTCGTTGATCGACCGGGACTGCCGATACGGTACGAAAAAGATGGAGACATTGGGTGAATGTTAGCTTGAGCGAAGCATGCATGACACAACGTACATGCTACCATTTTATATCGTGGTCCTCAAAAGCGAGTCCATCGTCGGAGCGAAAGCAGGTGAGGCCCTGAACCTAGTTGAGCGACTGTATGTTCCAGACAGCGGATGGTCAGTCAAACTTTACAAATCCAAACGAGATATGATAGTGCAGTCATTCGATGAGGATCCAGCAGAAGTCCAGGTGGAGGACAACAGATCAGATAAAGAGGTGGAAGAGCCAAAGGGTATTCCCGATTTCTGGTCAACAGTCTCCAAGAGGTGTATGTAATCAGTGGTATGATACAGGAGCATGATGAGCCTGTATTAAAGCATTTACGAGATGTGAATGTTAAATGTTCAGAGCATGAACAGTCGATGATCTTCACTCTAGAGCTAAAGTTCGAGCCTAATGAATATTTTACAAATGAGGTGATTCTGAAAGTATACCAGCTGGAATTGTGGCCTCACGAGCTTGGATCTTCATGCTTTGATGAACTAGAAATCATGGGTTGCACAGGCTGCCAGATCAACTGGAAGAAAGGAAAGATGTCACATTGAAAACAACTAAAACCAAGCCGAAGCACAAGGGTCGGAGTACTCGCAAAACAGTTACGCAAACTATACCAAATTACTTATTCTTCAATTTCTTGGGCAGCACGGTGGCCTAGTGGTTAGCACAACCGCCTCACGGCGCTGAGGTCCCAGGTTCGATCCCGGCTTTGGGTGACTGTCCGTGTGGAGTTTGCACGTTCTCCCCGTGTCTGCGTGGGTTTCGCCCCCACAACCCAAAAATGTGCAGAGTAGGTGGATTGGCCACGCTAAATTGCCCCTCAATTGGAAAAAAAAATAATTGGCTAATCTAAATTTTTAAAAAAAGAAAAAAAAAGAAAAATTCTTCAATTTCTTCAGTCCTCCTGAAGTGCAAGATAAAAGTTCTGCAGCAAAACTCGAAATTGACTTTGAAATTGGTTGCCTCTTTGCAAACTCATAATTCCGTGTGCAATGTTGTATATTACAGGGGATGTTTTTTCAGGAAGTACTGACTCTGATAATGAATACTACGTAGACATATATGACGACTACGAAGATGATGGAGAAAGTAAAGACATGCAAGGTGAGCCTGATGAAGGCGACTATGATAAACTTGTTTCGCGGGAGTAATGGTGAGTTCGATGAAGGAGCCCGCGAAGCGCTGCTCCATTGGTTTGGCGGGAATGATGAGATGCACACAAGGGATGCCCGGACTGCGCAGGACTCTGAGAAGTGCGAGAGCTCTGAGATGGCGCACTCCGAAATGAAAAGTGAGATTGCAGTGGACAACACCTCAGGGGAACAGCTCTCAAATGAACTAGAAACAGAAGACATTGTTCAAATCTTGGAGAAGCTGGCTCCAGAGGCAGATGGTAAATTGTCTCAGGACTCTGAAATGGTTCCGATATTCGACTATTTGACGCTCGAGGCTATTCCTCCGAAGATGAGTTAGAGGGGCTGATAACTATTTTGCAATCTAGCTCGATGGATCATACATACATACCAGCACAAGACCAGGCTGACTCATCACCTGGACCGTCAGGGCCGGAGAACGTGCACGTTAGCATTGTGGATAGCACAATCGCTTCACAGCTCCAGCGTCCCAGGTTCGATTCCGGCTTGGGTCACTGTCTGTGCAGAGTCTGCACATCATCCCCGTGTCTGCGTGGGTTTCCTCCAGGTGCTCCGGTTTCCTCCCACAGTCCAAAGATGTGCAGGTTAGGTGGATTGGCCATGATAAATTGCCCTTAGTGTCCAAAATTGCCCTTAGTGTTGGGTGGGGTTACTGGGTTATTGGGATAGGATGGAGGTGTTGACCTTGGGTAGGGTGCTCTTTCCAAGAGCCGGTGCAGACTCAATGGGCCGAATGGCCTCCTTCTGCACTGTAAATTCTATGAATTCTATAATCACTAGTGATGAAGAGCCATCAATAGATGTTCCAACAGGCCAAGAAGAGACGAGACAACACCTAATGTTATAGATGTGACTTCCACCCAGGCACCAGAAAACGAGGATCTCCAACCTCCAGTTGAGGGCGCAGACTTGGGCGTGGCTACACACTCCCTCAGCAGCACGCCGGCGCCAGAGGTCCTAACTGAAGATCCGCACACTTCTGTGCACAGGGTGCAGACTAGTAGTCAGTCAGGGTTTACCAAACCCAAACCCAAAAAGAGAAGCACTTGCCAAATGATCATTAAAGCAAAAAAGACGAAGAGGAGAAGAGTGGGAGAGCGAGCACATCCCACTGATTGAAACAAGAGAGAAGATGTTGATATTGTCACTGACAAGCCAGAGTCAGAGAACAGTCAATGAAGCAGCAAACATATCATGTGAAGAAATGAAAAAAGAAAAAGTTGGTGATGCAGGTGTGGCCAACAAGGATACATGCCTTCAAAAAGCATCGTGTCAAAACGATATGAAGCAAGAGACCGGCACACAGACCAGTCTTCAAACAGGCTGGCGACAGCCCAAGTGATCAGAGGGGCGATCCCGTGAGGGAGGCACAATGAGCTGTGCACAAGCAACACACACCGAGCAGGCATATCATGTCTATGGACACACTAGTTAAATTTGTTTATATTGTTTATACATTAACCAAATGTGTAAAGTAAAGATATTAATCATGTTTGTACATTAATATCAATATCGCCAAAGGAAGGGGGATGTGATGATATGCCTGTAGATAATATTACATGTATCCAGCGACCTCCCACCAGCAGGCAGCGTCAGACATCAGTCATGGGACATCCGACTACCAGCAGAAGGTTGTAAGGCGTACATGAGGACAGTCGCAGATAAGGGTGATTCCAGGAGAGTCCAATGTAACTCTATGATAACTTGGTCTGTATAGCATTTTGATTGTTACCTTACAACTTGTATGTCAATAAATAATTATTCTGTTTAAGTCACCAGTAGTTGTGTAGAATCATTGCAAGACAAGATCACGGAACACAACAAACTGTATTGTGGGCCGTTTTAGTCACCTGACTTAAGGAGGGACATTGGAGTCAATTCAGAAAAGATTCACCGGACTGATTGGAATGAAGCGATTGCCTTATGAGGAAAGGTTCAATAGGTTGGGCCTATACCCGTTGATGTTTATCTACCCTTTTCTTTTTTTTTCTATTTTTCTTATAAATTTAGATTACCCAATTATTTTTTCCAATTAAGGGTCAATTTAGCATGGCCAATCCAACTACCCTGCACGTTTTTGGGTTGTGGGGGCGAAACACACGCAGACACGGGGAGAATATGCAAACTCCACACAGACAGTGACCCAGAGCCGGGATCGAACCTGGGACCTCAGCGCCGTGAGGCAGCTGTGCTAACCACTAGGCCACCGTGCTGCCCTTATCTACCGTTTTCTTATGTCTTCTCATTGCTTTTAATGGCAGCTTGCTGTGTGCAAATTAGCTGCTGTATTTCCTACATTGCGACAGTGACATGACTTCAAAAGCATGTCATTGGCTGTAAAGCGCTTTGGGATGTGGTGAGAGGCGCTATAAAAATGCAAGTCTCTCTTTTCTTTGCTCTCATTTCTGGTGTCTCGGCAATCATCAGTACCGTGAGCATCTTGCTTACTGTCTCTCCGAAACTCTAATCTGTCTCCAGAGAGATTTGTGTTTTCTTTCACTTCCTCATAGAGTTCTTTCAGAAGGCAGTTAACAGGAATCCATTTTAGACTCACAGTGTTTCTGAACATGTGAAATCTCTACAAGTCCTGCCGTCTCAGAGGGGAGCTATGGTGTGACTTAGGGAATTGCCACTGCTTCAAGACTTTGCAAGAACTCTCTTTCATTTGTTTCGAGACGTCCAGGTCTGTGCAGGACAGAACTTTCTTACCCGAGATGCCGTTAAGATGGCAAAGGATTGGAGCAAAGAAAAGCTATGTCAGAAAGTGGTCACCGACAAATAGAAAATGGTGGCACATTGAAGACCATTCGGTCCACCGTGCCTCTGCTGGCTCTTTGAAAGTAGTTGCGTTTAGTCCCACGTCGCTGCTCTTTGTCCCAATCTCCGTAGGTTCCTTATCCCCAAATGCCTGTCCGAACTCACCTTTACAGATATTGATGCAATCAGCTTCCAACCTTTCTGGCGGAGCATTCCGGATTCCAACCACCCTCTGTTTGAAGAGGCTTCTCCTCGGTTTTTCTTTGTCATTGATTGTCAATCTATGAACCTCTAGTGAGAGATGGCATTTCCTGTTGGAAGTGAGGACAACTAAGGGAGGGGATCAATTCAGGATGGGACATCGTGAGGGACAAGAGAGGAAGATTCAGAGATGCAAGTCATCCTGATAATATTGCTGAGCCATTTGTACATGTACGACTGTGGTAGCGTGATGGTTATTTTAATGTTTCATTAGTCCAGCGTGTCAAATCCCAAGATGGCAGTTTTAAAAATATGAGATTAGAATTGTTATATATAAAATATATAAACTGCTGTCTCATCCTTATATATGTTATGAAAACATACATGGTCCACTAATATAGTCAGGGAAACCTGCTCTCCTTAGTTTGTCTGACCTCAATATGATTCCATAATCGCTCTCTGAAACAGGGCCGGTGCTAGGAATTGTGGGCCCAATTAGAAAAGTTATGGCGGGGCCCCTACTCTACAAAAGTAAAAATTTATGTATGTTTATATTTCGTGTAGTATGCTCCTCTTTAACCAAAAAAAAACATTAAATGCTTGATATACTAAAATTTTGAAACTTACTTACCCGGGCGGAAGGATTTGGCGGCGCAGGGCTAAAGGATTTGTCGACGGTAATGCGGTGCGTTCCCCAAAAGTAAAAACTACCCTATAGTTCCTCTTAGAATACAGAAAAGGCTTCAAACGGTAACTCTGTCGCCGCTGGCGCGGGACCCCCTTAAGGTGCGGGGCCCAATTTGATGAAATTGGTCAAATAGGCTTAAAACCGGCCCTGCTCTGAAATTGCCTAGACAGACACTCTGTGCCAGGGCAAGGATTTTTGAACAATACTTTCAGGGGATGTGGACACGATTGGCTGGGCCAGCATTTGTTGCCCATCCCTAATTGCCCCTGAACTGAATGTCTCGCTCGGCCATTTCAGAGGGCAATTAAGAGTGAACCACATTGCCGTGGGTGTGGAGTCACGTGTAGGCCAGACCAGGTAAGGGCGGCAGATTTCCTTCCCTGCAGGACGTTCGCGAACCAGACGGGTTCTTACGACAATGGTTTCGTGGTCATCATTAGACTTCGAATCCCGGATTTTTAATTGAATTCAAATTCCAACATCTGCCTTGGTGGGATTTGAAACTGGTCCCCCAGTCTTTGAACTACTAGTCCAGTGACAATGCCGCTACACCGCCACTTCTCCTGGACTACAAATGCTGGCTCATGTTCTGAGAGTGACCTTTTAGATAGTATATATATAGGTTGAGAGCTATGAAAGGGACTGCGTGGCAAGATGGTTCTTCTATCCCATCCAAACGTGTTTTGAGGAGCTTTTTCTGACGTGAGAACAGCATTCAGGCCGCGAACGAGTATTGGCTTTCGCCCATTTTCAAGTGTTGAGGAGAGACGAAGACCTGAGAAAGGAAATGGAACTTCTGTGAAACCGTGAGCACACGTATGTAAATGCAAGGGGTCCAGTTGGTGATAAATGTGTTTGCATGAGGTTTCTATAATTAGGAGCTTGCTGCAGAGGCTCAAGATAGATTAGCTTGCCTTGCAAGCGTCAGTTTAACCCTCTGCTTGGAATCCATTGCTGGTCACCCTCTCGCCTGCATTCTGCAGAAACATCAGAGTCAGGGTTTGCATGGATGGAGCCACCTGTTTGAGGCGATAAGCCTTTTCCTCAAAAGAGATGGGCTGGGGTTCACCGCACTGAGACAGGAATGCTATTTCTGTTAGTTATCAGTGCACCGCAATGGCTGCAAAAGCAGTATTGAAAGGAGAAGTTAAAAAAAAAAGAGAGCTGGGGGCGGGGTGGGTCGTTGGAGTGATCTGACTACCAGGTCGCAGGCCTCACAGTTTAACTCTGCCAGAGCTGAGAGCTGTTTGCACAGTCAATCAGAAAATGTCAAACAAGACGTGCAAAAATCAATTGCGCTGATAGAGCGCTTTACACAACCTCAGCATTGGCCCATGGCACGTGGTCACTGTCGTAATGTAGGGAATGTGGCAGGGCTTCGGTTCAACATCTCCTTCAACAAACAGCACCTCCGCTAGTGCTGCATTCCCTTAGTACTGCAGCGGGCCGTGACAGTTTCGATTTTGTGCTCAGGTCCCTGGAGTGGGTCTTGAACCCACAACCTTCTGAGTCAGAGATGACAGTGCCACCGTTAGAGCAAAGGGCAGTTCAAATTCGACCTTTAAATATCAAATTGCCTTTAATTTTCCATGGCAGTAGCAATTTCCCCTCTCGGAGGGGAACAGATTTGTGGAATTCCTTACCGCAGACGGCTGCAGAGGCCGGATTATGTATGCTCATGGCTGAGGTAGACAAATTTTTAGTCAGTGACGGAATCAAGGGTTTTGGGGATAAGGCGGCAAAGTTGCGTTGAGGAGTGTCACATCAGATCAGTCATGATCTCATTGAATGGCTAGCAGTCTCGATGGGCCGAATGGCCTACTTGGCAGTCCCTCATGGCAGACTGGCACAGAAGGTGAAGTCACATGGCATCAGAGGTGAGGTGGCGAGATGAATACAGAACTGGCTCGGTCATAGAAAGAAGTCTTACAACACCAGGTTAAAGTCCAACAGGTTTGTTTCGAATCACTAGCTTTTGGAGCACTGCTCCTTCCTCAGGTGAATGAAGAGGTGGGTTCCACAAACACATATATAGACAAATTTGAATTTGGAGAGAAAGAGAGAGAGAGTGAGAGAGAGAGAAAGAGAGAAAGAGAGGGAGTACCCGGTGAGGTTCCACCGATACTCATGTATATAATTGTTGTAAAATAAATGTTGTTTACTTTTTGCTTACTTGGACTTCCCGTGCTTTTCTAAACTTGCAACAAGGGTAAACCTGGAACTGTTGACATGCACCCTATCCAGCTGAGCCACCTCCCCATGTTGATTTTTTTTTTGTTCTCCTGAATCATGCTGCGAAGTTGGGTAAGTGACGATGCCTCTGTTTGGGAGTTTGGATGCTCCTGGCCCCAGTATGGAAACCTGGAATCAGTACGCAGAGTGAATGGAGTACTCTACAGAGCTAATAATGTCACAGAAAACGAGCGTCAAACCATAATCTTGCTGACGGCTTGCAGAGCGCATACGTTTGGAGTGATCCGGGACCTCAAAGCGGTGCCCGACGCGATGACGTTTAACCGTCATGTTGGTGGAGGAGCACTTCACCCCAATTCCGTCTATCAGCAATACACCTTCAATATGGCGGAGAGGTCTCCGTTGCAGAATTAGTTTTGCGATTTCGAAATCTCGCCGAATATTATGAGTACGGCACTGTGTTAGTGGGTATGCTCCATGGCCATTTGGTCTGCGGGATAAATAGCAACGTAACTCAAAAGAAACTTCTGGGCAAAAGTTCACTCACATTTCAACAAATGCTATAAATCTTGCTTTATCAAGGAAGCACCACAAGGAGTTTTCAAGTGTTGCAGGATATGGATGTTGTCTGTCGCAGCCCTCCTCGGGGTTCATCGATAACTTGGAAGGAACGGCGTGATGATTCCAGCCTTTAGTCACGGGGTCAGGCGTGACGCACACCACCCCAGGACACTGCAAACAGCGATTCTGCCTCCTGCGTGAAGCGTGGACATTGTGCCAGACGTAGAAGCAGGTGGCATGAGAGACGACACCCTAGGCACCCTGGTCATGGTCGACTTTGACCGCGTGGTAAGACCCTGCGTTTGGACAACACGGAAGAGGCTGAGTATGAGGCCGAGATGTGTCTCGGTAGTGGCTCAACACACCTTTGACCAGATCAAGCAGGTAGTGAGCACCTTGTTGTTGACGGGCACAACAGCTCGGTTGGCCATGTGTATGGGTGAGCGTTTGCACTTAGTGTGGTCTATGTTTCCCTCTGTGGTTTACCGTGGTCAGACCCTGTACCTTCCCCTCATCGTGGTGCGAGGTGATGGCCCTAACATGTTGGGCCATGATTGGCTGCGCCACTTGAAAATTGATTGCCAATATGTTTTTCAAGTGGGGACGGGGGGCTTCGGCTCGGTGCTGAGCAAGTTCATCGAAGATTTTCGGCCAGGTTTTGGTACCACTAAGGGGGACATGGCTTCTAGCCAGGTGTACCCAGAGGCCCAACCCCGGTATTTTCAGGCCTGTCTGGTCCCTTATGCCATCGTCGGGAAGGTCGAGCACGAGTTTCAATGGTTGGAAAGTTTGGGAATCTTCCGGCCGATGCACTTCGCCGACTGGGCGGCGCCTGTGGTCCCGGTGCTGAAGCCGGATCGGATGGTTCACCTTTGTGCCGATTACAGGTTAACAGTGAACACGGCTTGTAGATTAGACAATTACCCACTGCCTAGGATGAAAGATCTATACTCGCCGTTGGCTGGTGGATCAACATTTACAAAATTCAACATGAGTAATGCTATTTTGCAGCTATGTTTGGATACTACCTCAAGGAGGTATGTTACTATTAACGCACATAAGGGTCTGTACGAATACACCCGGCTTTCATTTCGTGTGACCTCGGCCTGTGCATCTTGTGCAGCTTGCCGCTCGTTGCCATCCATCGCGATGACGTTTTGATCACGGGGGCCACGGAGGAGCAGCATCTGTGGAACCTCAAGGCAATGTTACAGAGATTCTCCGGGTATAGAGTCCGCCGACACAGGGAGAAGTGTGTCTTTCACACCAATGAGGTTGTGTATTTGGGCCACCGGGTCGGTTGTGAAGGGCTGCACCCGGTCGTGGATAAAGAGCCGGTGATAAAGATGGCCCACTTTGTTAGGCCTCATCAATTATTAGGGGCGTTTCATTCCAAATCTGGCTGCCATCCTGGCCCCCCTCATTTGCTGTTGAAGAAGGGGGTTTGGGGTGCAGCCCAGGTGACTACCTTTAAGGAGGTGAAGCGCCCCTTATCCTCTTTGAAACAGTTGACTCATTCCGACTCGCCCAAACCACTGTAGGTGACATGTAACGGCCATGACCGTCCAATCACGTTTGCCCCCCCAACAATGAAGACTGCCAAGAAGAACTATTCAGAAGGGCGGGCCTGGCTATGGACCTTGGAGCCAAATATTTTCATCAACGCGTCTATGGTCGCCATTTTGTCAGCATAGCTCACCTGAAGCCGCTAATTGGTCTTTTTTGTGAGGGCAAGGTGGTCCCACCGATAGCGCCCGCACGGATCCAGCAGTGGGCTTTGCTGTTAGTTGAATATGAGTATTCTTCCAAGCACTGTTCAGGGACACAAATTGTGAATGTGGATGAGTTGAGTCATGTTCCCCTGCCGATGGTACCCGCTGACCCGCCCACGTCAGATGAAGTCATCGCTGTCCTCAATGGGTGGCACAGTAGCACAGTGGTTAGCACTGCTGCCTCACAGCACCAGGGACGCGGGTTCAATTCCGGCCTCGAGTGACTGTCTGTGTGGAGTTTGTACGTTCTCCCCGTGTCTGCGTGGGTTTCCTCCGGGTGCCCCGGTTTCCTCCCACAGTCCAAGGATGTTAGGTTGATTGGCCACGCTTTTTTGCCCCTATGTGTTCAAAGGTAAGGTGGGGTTACAGGGATAGGGTGAGGGCATGGGCCTTGGTCGGGTGCTCCTTCAGAGGGTCAGTGCAGACTCGATGGGCTGAATGGCTTCTTTCTGCACTGTAGTGATTCTATGAAACTTTATGGGCACTTTGTCTGTGACTGCTTCTTGTATCCATGTGTGGACACAGACAGACCCTGTGCTGGCTAAGGTGCATCAGCTGGTGTTGTATGGAGGGCAGTGGAAACCGAACTGACCATGGACGGTATCGTCCTGTGGGGCAGGGGGGCCATCGTCGGTGCAAAAGGGTAAGCTTGGTTTCTGAAGGATCTACATGCAGGGCACCCTGGTGTACCCAAGATGAAGATGTTGGCTAGAAGCTGGTGGTCACGGCGAGGCGCGGAATCTTGGCGTTAGCCCAGAACTGCCCCGTTTGTCAGGAACATCAGAAGCTTCCTGTGGTGGACCCCGGACACCTCTGCGAGTGGCCGAGTCATCCCTGAGCTCTCATTCAGGCAGATTTTGACGGTCCTTTTCTGGGCTCGATGTTTCTGATGCTGGTGGGCGCTCTCTCAAAGTGGTTAGAGGGCGACCGGATGACGCTCATCACATCCCGAGAAACCATAGAGATCCGATTGAGACAATTGTCCTGTCTTTCATCTGTCCACCTTCTGAATGCTGGCTTCACGATGACCAATCTTTCTCCACTGATTTCTATTCTCCATTCCATTGAAAGAAATCCATGGGGCTGAATTCTCCGATTCTGCGGCTATGTCCGGAGGATGCTCCTGGTCTTACGACCAAAACGTCGGCACCGCCCCCGTACCGATGCTCCGTCCGGTGGGGGGCTAGCAGCCACATCACGTCAAGCTCCCAGCTTTACCTGCCCATACAGATGCAGATTGCCCGGGTCCGTGGCCGCACATGCGCACAGTGGCAGCATGCGGCGGCCGCGCCACACAACATGCATTGGCCACGCGCGGACCAGGCCTGCCAGATAGTGCCCCCCCGGTAACCCCCCTCGCAACCCCTGGACCACCCACCACCAGTCTCCCAGCCCCCACTGAAGCCCCCCCCACTGCCAGTGGAACGGCTCCCCTTCCCCGACTGTGGCAGCGCTGGACACAGTCCGCAGCCGCCACGCCAGCTTTACGAAAGTTGAGATGACACGCAACCGATGCCGTCGGGAAGTCGGCCCATCAGGGGCGGAGCATCGGGGGAAGGCCTCAGGTGACATCCTGAGGCTGTCCCAACGGAGAGCGGCATACACCTCGAGTACGCCGTTTTTGAGGGGGTGGAACCTCAGAAAACGGCAGCGCCCCCGATTTTGGCAGAAAATGGGATCCTCCGGCCGATCGCCGAACGCAATTTCAGCGTCGGCAATCGGAGAATCCCGCCCAGGGAACCTGGGTGTCACTGCCTAGGCCAGCACTTTTATTGCCTGTCCCTAATTGCCTTTGATAAGGTGGTATTGAGTTGCCTTCTTGAACCACTGCAGTTCTTGTGGTGTAGTTACACCCATAGTGTTGACACGGAGAGAGGTCCAGGATTTTAACCCAGCGACGGTGAAGGAACGGTGATATATTTCCAAGCCAGGATAGTGAGCGACTTGGAGGCAGGTGGCAGTGTTCCCATGCATCTGCTACCCTTGTCCTTCTAGATGGTAGTGGTTGTGGATTTGGAAGATGCAGCCCAAGGAGTCCTGGTGAGGTGCTACAGTGCATCTTGTAGATGGGACACATCAGCTGCTGCGGTGTACCCGAGGCGGAGCAAGTGAACAGTGAAGTTGGTGGATGGGGTGCGAATCAGGTAGGCTGCTTTATCCTGGATGGTGTCGAGCTTCATTCATCCAGACAAGTGGAGATCATTTCATCACCCTCCTGACTTGTGACTTGTAGATGCGAGACATGCTTTGGGGAGCCAGGAGCAGAATTACTAACTGCAGAATTCCCAGACTCTGGCTTGCTATTATAGCCAGAGTATTTCAAAGGCTGTTCTAGTTCAGTTTCTGGTCAATGGTGTTGAGAGCGGGGGATTCAGCGATGGTAATGCCATGAATGTCAAGGGGAGATGGTTGGATTTTCTCTCGTTGGCATGAATGTCACGTGCCATTTATCAGGCCAAGACTGAATGTTGTCCAGGTCGTGTTGCAGATGGGTACGGACAGCTTCAGTATCTGACTTCAGGAGTCACGACCGCTGCTGAACATGGTGCAATTCGGGATGGGCAATTAATGCCAGCCTTGCCAGCAATACCCACATCGCAAGAACGAGTAAAAATAAACATAAAATCCATAAAGTGAGAGACAGGGGCGGGATTCTCTGTTGGCCGACGCTGAAATCGGGGCGTGCGATCGGGCAGAGAATAGCTCCTGACAGCGAAACAGTGGCAGGCGTCGGTTTGACACCTAATTGCGATGATCTGACTGCCCGAAAACGCCGTCAATGCGACACACGTGGCGCTTAGTTGAAACACCGTTCGCATATCATTAGTGGGCCCATCCGCGATGCTCCACCGCCGATGGGCCGGGTTCCCGACGCTGTGGTCCATGTGTGCCCTCAAACATCGTGAACCTGGCGTGGTGGTTGCTGAGAGAGAGAGAGAGAGAGGGCGTACGCACAGTGTCCAGCACCACAATACTTTACTGACAGTCGTGTCACTCGCCAGGGGGCTTCAGCCAGGGCTGGGGGGAGTAGTGGGGAGTGGCCAGGAGGCGGGCTTTGGGGTCTGGATGTACAGGTACACAACACCATTACTGCAGCTGGCAGCGCAGCCTTGCAGTTGTGCATGCCCCTGACAGCCCACTTTAAATCTGCTGCCCTGGGTTGTATGGGCGCCGATTTTTTTGACGTGCAAGTCTACGGATTCTCCATTGGCGTCAGCACTTAGTCTCAGAAACGGAGAATCCGGCCTAGGATAGCTGACTGAGCGGAAAACCAGAGGGGAGCTTGACCCTGTCTATGCCTGACACAGGAGATCAGCAATCAAAGGGGTATGTCCTTGGCCGATCTGTTAATCCTTCCCTTGCTTAGTGGCACTGAGGCTAATGGGAATATCCACGCCCACTTTACAGGTGTGATTAGCTCACACTGGGGATAGTTGCTGAGATACACAGATTCACTGTGGGAAGGGGAATTTGATCTGCTCCATAAGTTTCCTTGGTGATGAAGAAATACTAAACCAGAGGCACCTTGACAGGATGGTTGTTCGAATTTTCTTTTCTAGCATTTGTTTCAATTGAAACTCCCACACAGTGGAATTTGCATTTCTAATTTAAGACTGACACATGTTGAATACCAAGAGGCTGAAAGCAACAGCTGACTGAATTAAGATTTCTCTCCTCTTTGCGCTGTTGTACTTCTTTTTGAGAATTAACATCCCCCACCCCCCAAGTTTTCTGCCCTCCCCTCCAAAAACTGCTGCCTGCTGGACGGACACAGATGCCATCTGCCCCTCCCTCTCGCCCACTTGGCCTGCCAGTCTTTGTGAGATAAGCAGTTAGTTGGTGGTGGGCTATTGAACAGGGAACACAGACAACCCATCATCCAACCTGCTTCTGTCCCTGGATCGGCGACCGAGTGGACAAACTGAACAATTGCTCTTCCAACCCTGCCCAAAGCCAACTGCTCACAACTGGAGAACAGCTAACCCGGCAGGTTATTATGTGCCTGTTCTGAATTACTCATTACCACCTCAGGCCATACCTACCGACTCAATGGGCGGAATTTCCTCCTTACCGCTTGCTGCCTTGGAATTGTTTTGACAGAAAGGGCCGACCAACCCCCTGACACTCTTCTTGAGTGGTGTCCCAAATAATGAGGAACAGCACACACGCCATTCCAAAGAGATCAATGGTCATATGGCTGCTTCAGGGCGATGCTCAGTGCTATTGTTTTAACCACAGGAGAAAATTTCCCCACCCCTCCCTCCCCCTTTCCGCCCACGCAATTTAGATTAAAATTTTGAAGAGAAGAGCTTAGACTGGGGTAGCACGGTGGCGCAGTGGTTGGCACTGCTGTCTCACGGAGCTGAGGAACCAGGTTCGATCCCGGCCCCTGGTCACTATCCGTGTGGAGTTTACACATTCTCCCTATGTCTGCGCGGGTCTCAGCCCCGCAACCCAAAAAGATGTGAAGGGCAGGTGAATTGGCCACGCTAAATTGCCCGTTAATTGGAAAAAAATTGGGTCATCCAAATTTATAAAAAAAGAAGAGCTCAGAGCTCAGACTTATGGTCTTTATGGCACCTGAGAGATTGGAGGGATATGATTCGATTGGTTGGCTAGTGGCCAATGGATTGGCCAGGGACCATATTCTGCCTGGCAACATATAGCGATTGGGTCCTGCCAGGTGGTCTTTTTTCAGAGGAGCTGGCAGAAGCTCCTGGACATTGAGAGGAGAAGCTGTGTGTTGTTCTCTCTCCCTCTCTAAATGTTTCCTGCTTGCTGTTTCTGAGTCTGCAGAAAAGATTTGAGACCCTGATGAGTCTACAGTGAAAATCATTACAGACTGAAAGCAAAGACATCATCCAACTGGAGGCTTCGATTGACTGGAAGACATCCATCTGAAACAGAGACTTTTATCCTCTGACTTTTAATATTATATTTTACACCCCTCTTTCCCCTCTGTGTTTGTGTGTCTTGTAGGTGCGTAGAGGGTGGGGACGGTTAAACGGGAGGGGTTAGAAATTAGATAGTAGTTAACCAGCTGTAATTGTTACCTATTTCATTATAGTTATTTTTATTTGTAAAAGTTAAATGTGCTTAAATTTACAAACCTGGTGACTGTAGTTATTGGTCAGCCAAAGACCAAAGAATTCGGGAATTTTTAAAATGAAGAGTTAATTTCAACTGTGCTGCGACTCTGGGTCAAGTGTGGCTGGAATTGACCGCACTCCAGCCCAGGGTATCATGAAAGTGGTTCTTATATTCTTATATTCTTCAGATCAGGTGGCTCGCTGCAATACACTCCAGAAAGAATTTCCAACCTGTGTTGTGCCTGTCACACTGTGGCCATGCAGAGAGGTGAGGCTTTGCCAGAGGGTGAAGTGGAGGAGGATGAGAGTTCATTGCAAGATGAAAATGTGGAGGTCCAGGAAGCTCAGGTGGCTGCTGAGGGATGGTATGGGAGCGATGATGCCGTGGAGGGAGCAGGATGTGGGAGACCTGCCTGTGACACTTTAATTGCTGACAGGTTCCAGGAAGAGTGAAGTTAAGTGAGGTCATAGAGCCACATCTCCCCCTGTCATCTCAGGGGATGGTCAAACAACCACTGAGAGAATGAGTGCAGCATTCACACTTGCGCGATTTGGCCTCAGGACTCGCTCGGACATGACCTCAGCTTTGGTCTGCAGTGCCCTGTGAATGCGCTCACTCTGCGAGCTGAGAGCCCACTGAGGAACAAGAGCGATGCGAGAGAAACCCTGGGCAACAGGGTAGCATGGTGGGGGCAGCAGGGTAGCATGGTGGGGGCAGCAGGGTAGCATGGTGGTTAGCATAAATGCTTCACAGCTCCAGGGTCCCAGGTTCGATTCCCGGCTGGGTCACTGTCTGTGTGGAGTCTGCACGTCCTCCCACTGTGTGCGTGGGTTTCCTCCGGGTGCTCCGGTTTCCTCCCACAGTCCAAAGATGTGCGGGTTAGGTGGATTGGCCATGCTAAATTGCCCGTAGTGTCCTAAAAAGTAAGGTTAAGGGGGGGGTTGTTGGGTTACGGGTATAGGGTGGATATGTGGGTTTGAGTAGGGTGATCATGGCTCGGCACAACATTGAGGGCCGTAGGGCCTGTTCTGTGCTGTACTGTTCTATGTTCTAATGATTCAAACTGAGCGACTGAGGTGAGGACCAGCCTGGGGATCTCATCCCAAGTGTGTGTCTTGGATTCAGGCGCTACCACTGAGGAGATCCAAATGTTGCCATTGTATCAATGCTAATGAGCTGCCTCGCTCACAGGCGCCCATGAGGAAGAAAGGTTAGAAATGGTTCAATCATGCACTTCTAATAAAAATTTAAACACATCTCCCTGACGACACACAAGGTGACTGAAGTTGACATCACGTGAATGTTAATCTCAGAGTGGGACACTGGGTGGGAGGATAGCTACACCTTGACATAAGAAGACTCCAAAGTACAAATTCACCACACCTTCAGGTGACCAGAACATTCACATACCCACCAAATGATTTCAGAGAAGTACAATTCTTTACGGTGATATCACACCCATGACCCAGAGGTAACATCAGAATGTTTTAATTCTCCGAACCCTACCACTGGGCCGTGGTGCAGCCCCGACATCTACAGCGAGGATGTAGGTAGCCTGCTTCTAGCTGGAGGACATGTTGCACGGTGTCGTGAAGACAGGTGGGCTGGAGAGAGTGAGATGTATGTGTTGGACTGAGACCTTTGATTCTGCCAGCTGACGGCAAGCAGATGAATCAGCTCCAGAACTGCCCAGCGATTTGACCCGATATTCGCCCGTGCATAATTAATCTGCTTCCAAGCACGGAATCGGGATTGAGCTTCCGCTATTCCACTCAACGGGAACGGTGCTGCCGGAACTGCCCACCACCGCACTTCATCTCAAAGAAACAAAATTCCTCCCATAGAATCATAAAATAGTTCTATCAATGAAGGAGGCTATTTGGCCCTTCGTGTTCATGCTAGCTCTCTGCAACAACAGCCCAGCTAGCCCTACACCCCTGCCTTTTCCCCATAGACATGCAAATGATCAGATAATCATCCATTAAAAAAGCAGCAAACACTGGGAAAGTTCAGCGGATCCGGCAGCATGTGTGGTGTTGGAAACGGTTCAAGTCTGGATGACTCTTCTTCCGAGCTCAAAACGTCAACTATGTTCCTCTCTGCACAGGTGCTGTCCAGACCCATTGAGCTTTTCCAGCATTTTATTTCAGATTTCCAGCAACGTCAGTATTTTGCTTTTATTTTCGGGAATCATCCAGCTTCCTTTTGAAAGTCACAATTGAAACAGCCTTCACCACACTCTAAGGTGGTGCATTCCAGATCCTAACCACTTGCTGCATTAAAGAAAAAAAATGTCCTCAAGTCATAACTGTATGAACTGCAAGGGTTAATGAAATGTCTAGAATCACTACTAGAGGGAGCTACAGATACAAGTATATAAGGCATTGATGCTAAGCCTTGGGGGAGAGAGTAGTCCAGGTGTTAGCTGGAGACAGTCAGAAGTATTATTAGTGTGAGTTAGAGCAGATTATTGTTTATACCAGTATTAAGATTAGTCGTAGATCAGTGTAGTTTATATGTTAATAATCAACTGTATATTATTTAGAAGTATGTGTCAAATTCTAATTAGTAGTTTTTGTGAGGGCCACGAAGAATCCAGCACGAGTTGAAGGATAGAAAGAAATAACATTTATTTACAATAACATATATATACAACAGCAGCAGCAACTCCCTTGCTGCTCATTCTCCTCTAGCCGGTTCCAAACTGGCCAGCTTTATTTATGCAGGGTGTCTGCTAATGATTTCTCTGCCCCCCTCATTGGGGAAGCTCATAATCCCAAAGGATTGTGGGATTGTCCCCAGCCAGAGGTAAGCAGGCAGGTTATAACAGTTAATAAATTTAGAGTTTGTTTAAGTTCGAGCTATTTTGTGGTCTTTGTCAACACTACGCCAACCATCCTGAATTAAGCAACACGAAGAACACCACAGTCACCGTCAGTACTTTTGTTTCTTAACTGTCTTTAAACTTGGATTTTGCTTGTTTGTTGGTTATAGGAAAAAGTGAAGGATTTAGGGAGTGCAGCAGTTTTAGGATCCTGGGCGAGCATGTGTTAGAGCATTGAGTCTTCACCTGAACATTGTGGATTCGTGAAAGAGGAAGATTGCACAGGAAACAGAACATGCCAAATCTTAGAAAATCATGCGTGCCACGCAAGTGCCAGGCAACAACCACCTCCAAGAGAGAATCTAATAATAATAATAATTGCTTATTGTCACAAGTAGGCTTCAATGAGGTTACTGTGAAAAGCCCCTCGTCGCCACATTCCAGCGCCTGTTTGGGGAGGCAGGTACGGGAATTGAACCCTCGCTGCTGGCCTTGTTCTGCATTACAAGCCAGCTGTTCAGCCCACTGTGCTAAACCAGCCCCTATGACCGTTGCCCATTGACATACAATGGCATTACCAACGCTCAGTCCTCCCAGTCTGGGGTTGCTATTGCTATCCAGAAACTGAACTGGATTAACCATATAAATACAATGGCTATAAGAGCAGGTCAGAGGCTGGAATTTTGCAGCGAGTGACTCCTCTCCTGACTCCCCAAAGCTTGTCCACAAGGCATAAGTCAGAAGATTCATTCATTTGCCCAGATGAGTGCACTCAAGAAACTCGACATCATCCCGGGCAAAGCAGCCCACTTTATTGCTCCCTCTTTCCACAAACATTCATTCCCACCACCACGGACAAACGGTGGCAGCAGTGTGTACCACCGAGAAGAAGAAGAAACACAGCAAGGTTTTTTTGGGCAGCACCTTTTAAACCCACGACCACTACCGTCTAGAAGGACAATGGCAGCAGACACATGGGAACACCATCACCTGAAGGTTCCTCTCCATGCCATTTACCATCCTGACTTGGAAATATATCGCCGTTCCTTCGCTGTCGCTGATTCAAACTGATGGGAATCCCGAGCACTGTGGATGGACCGACATGCTCTGGACTGCAGCGGTTCAAGAAAGCAGTTCACCACTACCTTCTCAGGGGCAATTAAGGATGGGCAATAAATGCAGGCCTAGCCAGCGATGCCCTCATCCCATAAATGAATTTTAAGAAACAATGCTTTGAGAAGGAATGACCATCGATATTCTGGGAACATGGAGATAGCTGAGGATGTTTGTGACGGAGAAAGCTGAAGAGAATCCTCAGTCATCAGAGGCCTGGCTGCTTTTCCATCCCAATTTCCATCGGGAATGTTAGGAAAACCTTGCCAAAATATGAGCATAGCATTCAATATAGGGCAGACTAAAGTTCTGTCAAGACTCAAGAATTGAGAGGGAAAAGGGAATATTTAACATGAAAACAGACGCAGCTTTGGTAATGAAGTACAGGTCAACTCTGGTAATAAGTGAAAAGTTCCTCCCAGCACTATTTTGATGAAGGGTAGCGAAGGGCGGCATTGTAGCACAGTGGGTAGCACGGTGGCTTCACGGCGCCAGGGTCCCAGATTCGATTCCCGGCTTGGGTCACTGTCTGTGTGGAGTTTGCACGTTCTCCCCGTGGGTTTCCCCCAGGTGCTCCGGTTTCCTCCCACAAGTCCCGAAATTCGTGCTGTTAGGTGAATTGGACATTCTGAATTCTCCCTCCGTGTACCCGAACAGAGGCTGGAATGTGGCGACTAGGGGATTTTCACAGTAACCTCATTGCAGATTGCAGTGTTAATGTAAGCCTACTTGATTCTACTTTGGCGCTGACAGCCTGACACCCTGGCAGTGCCACCTGGGTGCCACCCTAACATTGCCCGGGTGCCAAGGTGGTATGTGAGGGGAACTGCCATGGAGCCAGCTGGCAGTGCCAAGGTACCCAAAAGCATCTTGCCCATGCCAAGGATTGGCACGGGGATGTCCTGCCCTAATGAGGTGGGATAAGGGGGGCTTTAAGACCCCTAATTGGTCAGTTGTGCCATTGGGTGGGGGTTCGGGTTTGGAGGTCGAGGGATCGGAGCGCCATTTAAAAAGATGAGCTCCTCAGTGCAGGTAATGAAGAACAGTGCGGCCTTGGCAGGGCCTTCCTTGTCGAGACCTGAAAAAAAGAACAGATTTCCATTTAATAGCCTGGGTCGTTCTTGATGCTACAAGCGCAGGGAAACACCTGGCTAAACACGCTTGACACAGATCTCTGTTTCTTTTACCCCGTTAAACCATGCCCATTTCAATTAACATTCTAGTTCAATGTAACAAATATCTTTGCCGTGTCATATCAAGTTTCCAAATTTGCGAATCCTTGGGGAGCTGCTAACGAGGCTGATTAATACCATGGCAATTGGCTTCTCAGGATTAACCCATCAGCCAAGATTTGTACTGAACGCTGTAATGAAATAGCACAATAATAGTATTTACTGGGCCAATTCTTCTTGCAGTACCAAGGGGCTGGTTTAGCACACTCAGCTAAATCGCTGGCTTTTAAAGCAGACCAAGGCAGGCCAGCAGCACGATTCAATTCCCGTACCAGCCTCCCCCGAACAGGCGCCGGAATGTGGCGACTAGGGGCTTTTCGCAGTAACTTCATTGAAGCCTACTCATGACAATAAGCGATTTTCAGTTCCTGTCCTCCTTCCAATGTTTTGCCCTCCACTCCTCAACTTGCCAACTCAGGATGGAATCTGTCACAGGCCAACTTCTGGTATTCCTTCCCAGTGACCCTTGTTCAGGATGGTTGTTGGTGAAGTGTCTCCGTGGGTTATCGTGGGAAGCTGAAAAGAGTGTGACCCCCCTCGCTCATCCCAAAGCCCGCACTTACACATTCCCCAGAAGGAATCAAACAGGCGCCTGCACTGATTTTTACTCTCCCGAGCCAAGTTTGTAACTTTATACGGAGGGTAACTATATGAAAGTGAAGTCTTGGCCCATTGAAGAATCTCTGCTGGCCACTCCAAGTGTAGAACTGCAGGGCCTCGGACGATTTCAGGTTGTAAAAGGTGTTGAACATTTTGGGGGCATTGAAGAAGAGAAAAAAGAGGTGAAGAAATGTAGAGTCTGAAAGAACTGGGTGGGGAGGGGGGGGGGGGGGCGGAGATGAATTTTTTTTACACAGTGTGTTGTGATTTAGAATGTGCTGTCTGGAAGGGCGTTGGAAACAGATTCAGTGCTAACTTTCAAAAGGACATTAGATAAATACTTGAAAAGGAAAACAAAATACAGGACCAGGGGGGAGAGTAGAGAGGAGTTGGAATCACAAAATGTTTTTCAAAGAGCTGACATGGGCCAGATGGGCAGGATGGCCTCCTTCTGAGCTGCAAGAGTTTATGATTCTAATGTTAACATCTCTACAGACAGAACGTACATACGCATATGTATAGCCATCTCCACCTATATAGTTCAGTGTCAAACACCCTATAATCATTGAAGTGGCTTTATTTGATGTATTTTTTGTGCTTTTTGGGTGGGAATTGTAGGCTTCTTGTGAGGTTGAACTCATTTTATTCTGGATCAACAATGGTTGATTGATTGCAGCCTCGGAATACAGCTATGAACAGCACTGTGAGGCACTCCGTATGGTGTTCTGAAGGGGATTTCTGATTTATAATAAGGTTTTAGCAGCGATTCAGCGGGTAGCAAATCTTGCCTCAGGGTGTTCAAGTTCCACCCAGAGATGAGGACAGCAACAACATCAACTTGAGCACATTCGGCCATGGATGAGATTCTGGTGCCAGAGTTGCTGCACTGCCGATGCGATGTTAAAACCGAGGCCCCTTCTGCCCTCTCTAGTGGACACAAAAGATTTGACGTTTCAAAGAAGTTCTCCCTCACGTCCTCGCAGTCTGCATCCCTCAGCCAACATCACAAAGAGATGATTATCCGGCCATGGTCACATTGCTGCTTGTGGGATCTTGCCGTGCCCAAATCGGGATGCTTCCGACATGACAGCAGTGAATATACTTCAAAAAAATACTTCACCAGCTGTGGACATCCTTTGGTTTGAACCTGCTTCAGATTTCCTCACTCGGAACTCTTGAAATTGGCCAAAAGTAAATTTGCATCCTTTCAGTCTGGCCTGGTTGGAACCACGTTGCCAGGTGCGAAAGACAGTGTGTGGAGTAAAAAATAGCAGAGAAAATGGTGACACTTGTGGGCAGCGCTAATGATAGGTTTTGTTTTTCCTTTAAGAAAACTATATTGCAAGACAGAAGGGTCTGATGTGGAAAAAATGGCAGCTTGCTATTCGCCCATAGTGGGCAGAGAGTAATAGAACAACCAATCCTGTTTTCAACATCACTGGGATACAGGAAAATTGAGGGATGGTACTTTTGGTAATGAGTGAGAGCCCGCCAGTTTGACTTCTGTTGTTGTCAAGGGTGACGCCCTATTGTGAGAATGGACCTGGGTGAGTTCACAACATATGAGGTTCATAAGAACTGTTGTTCATTTCCAAGAACCAATACAATTGGCCATAAATAGACTCACAGAGGTCTCTTCTTGTCAGATAGCCAGTAAAGCAGAACCTATAAAGGAGAACTTTAATGTCCCACGGGGACTGGGTGTGTGTGACAGGGTGGTTCATAAACATGTGAAGGAAGGAATTAAAAAAATATGTTTTCAGTATATGATGTGATAACGGTCAGAGGTGGGCAGACAACTGGATTGGTTAGATGTTTTGATTTCTCATCAAACAGTTTCTCTTATGAAATCTGAAGAGCCCAGGTGAAGAGGCAAAGACACGAAGGATGAGTAGAAAAGATGGCAGATGAATTGAGAAGTGATAACTCTGCCGCCTTTCAGGAGAGATGTCAAACCGAAGCCTCGCCTGACCTCTCAGGTGAATGCATGGCTATACGTCAAAGAACAGCAGGGGGTGTTGCTTCAGTGCGCTAGTCAACACTTAACCCTCAATTAATGTGCATGAAATCAGATGATCTGGTCACTGTCACATTACTTGTGGGACCTTACTGTGCACAAATTGGTGTAAGCCTTGATTTATAGGGGGAAGGGGAGACTGAGGGCGATGGGGATGTCCATAGTTTTGGGGCTTTTGGAAAGGTTGACTGTATTGACAATTTCAAACTCTCGGTTTCAACCAAGTGAGGATAGAGGGGGAAAATGATTGTGTTCGATACAGACTTGGAGTTCAGGAGGAAGAAGAATGGAAGGTCCAAAGGAGCAAATGATCCAAAGAGAATTGATGAGACAAGAGACGCTGGGGCAGAATTTTCATTCGTATTTCGACAACCATCCACGTAACATTGTGAAATGACAGATAGAAACCTTGGAGAAATGTAGTAAATAGTGTTTCTCTGAGATTTTTGCATCACCTCTGCTGAATGATCAGAAGAATGTCCATGTAAGTCCTACCTGAATCGTCCTCTTCTTGACGTGCCAGGCGTGCCTCTCGCAGCCGCACTCCCACCACTGAGTCAGAACGATGTAGGTTGGCACTCCACTCCAGGCACTCAAGCCACATAATCCCAGTGCAATATTGGGGGAGTGCTACACTGTCAGGAGTGCTACCTTTCAGATGACGTATCTACCTGCATTGTTTTAAAATTTTTTTAACCCAATTCAATTTCCAATTAAGGGGCAATTTGGCGTGGCCAATCCACCTACCCTGCACATTTTTGAGTTGTTGGGGTGAAACCCACACAAACACGGGGAGAATGTGCAAACTCCACACGGACAGTGACCCAGAGCCGGGATCGAACCTGGGACCTCAGCGCCATGAGGCCACAATGCTAACCCACTGCCTACCAGCAGCGTTTTGAAGAGCAGCAGAGCTTTCCCGGGTGACTTAACCAATATTTATCCATTAAACAATATCACTAAAACAGATTATCTGGTCATTATCACATTACTTTCAAGGGAGATGGCTGTGTACAAATTGGCTGCCTCGTTTCACAACAGTGACAACATTATAAATGTACCTCAGCGGCTGAAAGCGCTTTGGGACGATGTGGAAGGCTCCATATAAAGGCAAGGTTTTCCTTCTTCCCAATTACTTCTACAAAAACGCGGCCGAAATACAGGAATGTGTAGAAACGGATTATGTTCTTGATTGGGAGCCTGGGCTAATCTTTCTCTCAATATCCCAATGTGCTGAGGTTAATTGGAAGATCTCGACCATCAGCTGAGCTGAGAAATGCCAACTCGACCCAGCCTGAAGCTGGAGATCTCCCTGGTCTAGATATCTCACAAGAACACAGGAGGTAGGTGTAGACCACATGACCCATCGAGGCTGGCCCACCATTCAATACGATGATGGCCCATTTGGGCTTTATCGCCACTTTTTCACCCGCTCCCCATATCCCTTGATACCCCGAGAAACCAAAAATCTGACTTTCGCAACCTTAAATATATTCAATGATGGAACACCCACAGCCCTCGACTTCCAGAGATTCACAACCCTTTGGGTGAAATCATTTCTTCCCATCTCAGTCCTAAATGATCAACTCTTAATCCCGAGACTGTGCCTCTGCTTTAGATTTCCTGACCGGGGGGTTGGGCGGGGGGGGGGGGGCATTGTCTGCCCTATCAGGTTGCTTCAAATCATGTACGTTTCAATCAGATCATCTCACATTCTTCTAAACTCCAGAGAATATAGACCCAAACCACTTGCATTCCTGAGCTAGAAAAATCACATTTGCTTAGCCTATTGGCATCAGGGATGGAGATGGGGAGAGTGAACGTGGATGGTGCATTAATTTATTTAATCCTGAGCCTTAACTATAAGGTTGTTTTTAACGCAGTGAGTTATGGGCTGGGCTGCCTCAAAGGGACGGTGGAAGCAGATTCAACAGTAACTTTCAAAATGAAATTGGATAAATGCGTGGAACTGAAAGGGCCATAGGGTTAACAATGAAGAGCACGGAAATGGGCCATTTCCAAAGGGCCGGCTCGGGCATGATGGGCTGAATGGCCCCCTTCTATACTATGTGATTGTTTTTTTGAAACTTCACTGGCTCCCAGGTAATAGAGCTGAACCTCTATCAGAGGCATCGCCAGTTTTGATTCCCCAATCCTTCACCAACAGAGGGAACTTGCACACAATGAGGATGCAGGTTTGAGTGTTGGGACCACCATGTTGTTGATCCATCTCTGGTTCGTCCATTCAAGTGTGACCACCCTGTTGGCTTCATGGAACCACAGAATCAGGTGGATGTGTCAGAGCACGTAATGAACATAGAACATACAGTGCAAAAGGAGGTCATTCAGCCTATTGAGTCTGCACCGGCCCACATTAAGCCCTCACTTCCACCCTATCCCCATCACCCAATAACCCCTCCTAACCTTTTTTTGGCATTAAGGACAATTCAGCATGGCCACTCCACCTAACCTGCACGTCTTTGGACTGTGGGAGGAAACCGGAGCACCCAGAGGAAACCCACGCAGACAGGGGGAGAATGTGCAGACTCCTCACAGACAGTGACCCAGCGGGGACTCGAACCTGGGACCTTGGCGCTGTGAAGCTACAGTGCTATCCACTTGTGCTACTGTGCTTCCACATTCAAAGGACATTCGTTTATAAAGGCGTGGAGGTCTTCCCAATATTCCTGTGTTTTGTGCTTTCTCCCCTACTCCTCACCCCCCCCCCCCCCCCCCCCCCCCCCAACCCCATTTTCTAAAACCCTATTTTCCTCTGCTTATCCATCTTCTATTCCTCTCCTGGCTGATTCGTACTCGTCCTCACACCATATTCATACACATTTGCATTCCAACAAAGGCAGGAGGCCTCTGGATACAGATCCATATTGCCATCTCCTTTTATAATCGCTTATTGTCACGAGTAGGCTTCAATGAAGTTACTGTGAAAACTGTGGCCCAACCCCTTAGCTCTGTTGGCTCAAACTGAATTCAGATGGAAGTTGGGACCCTCCCACCCTGTATGTGTCAGTACTACAGCTGGCAACATATTCACCTACACAATCTAAAATATTGAGAGTCCATACCAAGAAGGGATCCTAATAACAAAACCCTGTCATTAGCAGAGATTCTTTATGAGACCTTCCTCTGCAAAGTTAGAGTGAAGGGAAGGGCAATGGACTTGCACACCCACGTTGATGGGCTTTGAAAGTGACCCCCCCTCCTCCCTATTTCTGAAAGACATCACTCCATAGTAAAATCAGTCTTTGTACAATCCATCCCATACAAACAGGAAATGGCTGTGTCTGTGACTAGTTCTCCACTCCTGATAAAGGGCGTTCTGTGCAGTGTCCCGGTGATGACTCACAGTTTAATGCTGAAATAGTCTACTGTTCAGATAATGTTGGGTTCTAGGAATTCTGTCAATACTCAGTGACTCTCCACAGTCTTTGCTGAGCGATTCTGGTCATAACAATCCTACCCACTCCAGTGTTCCTCAGATAAAGAACCTCACTGTTGTAATGTAGGAAACAATTGCACAGCAAGCTCCCACAAACAGCAATGAGGTGATGTGATCATCTGTTTTAGTCATGTTGGTTGAGGAACAAACATTGGCTGCCGGATGCCGGGCAGAACTTCCTTGCATTTTAAAATAAGGACACGGGGTGTCTACACCAAGCAAAATAAGAACAAAATTTTATTTATGCAAACGATATGTACACTAACCGGTAAACCCCTACCGGGTTCCTGCATGGGCGATGTCTTACTGGCCAACCTTATACACATTGGGTTATTGAGATAACTCGTCCCTAGTGGGGGAGTTCATACTCCACAAAGAGCACCGGGAAGATAGGCATTCCTATCCCGCTGGTCCCGTGTGGATCTTCCACATCCACAAGACAGGGCAGACAGAGACTCAGTTAACTTTTCACTCGAAAAAACGCACCTCTGACAGTGCAGCACTCCCTTTCTGCTCAGATCCCTGGAGGTAAGATTTGAGCCCACAAACCGCTGATGCAAGGGTGAGAGTGACATCCACTGGGCCATGAGTGACCCCCATGCTTCAGCTTCGCTCACATTAATTACATTTTTCCTTGAATCTGAACAACATAGTTACATTGATAATGGGGACTGGTTTAGCTCAGTTAGTTGGGTGGCTGGTTCGCGATGCAGAGCGAGGCCAACAGCGTGGGTTCAATTCCTGTACTGCCGGAGGTTATTCTCAACCTTGCCCCTCGTCTGAGGTGTGTCCTCAGGTTAAACCACCACCAGTCAGCTCTCGCTCTCAAAGAGAGAAGCAGCCTATAGTCATCTGGGACTATGGCGACCTTACTTACATTGATCACACCTTCCTCAGTTTAAGATGTTGGTCTCATAACCTGATCTATATTGGGATGGTTTACTTCTCATCATGAGTAACCATGACTCAAATTGGTAACTTTAAAGCTATTATATTTACACTATATACACGATGAGTTAATGGGTCGGCACATTTCTCTTGTGTATAGATTATTCTTTCGGCTCTGTCGAGTCGCTTGCACATAACTGCTGATATCATTGTTACATCGTGACTCACATTCCTAACGTATTACCATAATTATTAACCCGTTATACGACACCCTCTCCTTACATTTTCCTCCATTCCTCTCCTGAATTCCTCGCCATGTTGTGGTGTAGATCCGTGAATGCTGCCTGCCCTCGCACTCAATGCAATCGCTGAACATTGGCCTGTTCTTTGACTATGAGAGGTTTCACAAAGAATCCAATGTTGTCCTCACCTTACCCTTTACCTCAGCAAAGGTGGACACATCCCCGAGTGTGGTTACTGGGGCCCATTGGATAGCAATTAAGGTCAGGAACGTGGACTAGTGCTTTACCCCCCCCCCCCCCCCCCCACCCCCACCTCCTACCCTCAGATCCAGCCCCTCACCATTCCCTTGTCCAAGGTGCATTTGGGATGAAGCATCACATTATCACACTGCCAGTGGTGATTGGTTGAGATGACAGAGAGCAAGGGACTGATGAGGCAATTTCCTAGTTCACAAGCTTCAGTAATGCACAGGACTGTATCTACACAGCATCTACTCAACAAGCAAACCTGGAGAATGAGACCAGTGTGCAGCGGTTAAAACATACGGCGACTCTGGAGATCAGTGCGTAGGTGTTAAAGAGAAAACAACTTGCATTTATATAGCCCCTTTCGTGATCTCAGGCTGTTCCAAAGGGCGATATGGCCAATGAAGTATAGCCATTGTTGTCATGTAATGTAGCAGCCAATTTGTTCATAGTGAGATCCCCAAATCAGACACTTTTCAGTGATGTTGACAGAGAACTATTAGCCAGGGCAGCAGAGAGAACTCCTGTTCGAAAATAATGCCTTGCAATGTCCACCTGAGAGGGCACATGAGGCCATCATTGTCTCCTCGAAGGAACATTGCAGCACTCACTCAGTACTGCACTGAACGATGGTAACACTAGAGGTCAGTCCGTACCAGTTGAAAGATTCAGTAACTCTCAGGGGTAAGTTTATGCAAGTGTTCAAAGACACGGGGGCTAATTTTAAATTAGGAAACAGGCAGAGTGGGATCAGCTGAGCATTTTACACCCTGCTCGATTTAACACTTCAGCGTGGGTTTGGCCACGAATGTGGCAGCTCACCTTCCTGCTCTAGAGTCTACTGTCAAGTGTGCGCTGATCACTGTGAAAAGAAAATGTGGAAGGCGACATGGGTCAGACACCCTGCGCGCACAACACAAATGCTTTCTACACTTTCAAAACAAAGCAAAAATACAATGAGGAAGATCAGAGGTTTCTAAGCTCATGGGGGTACCAGTAAGAGATCTAAAAACAGCTCAACACTTCCGTCACTGTGCACAGCATTGCAGTGTGTCACAATGCGGGGACGGGAAGGGGGGTGGTGGGGGAAATTGAGTTCACACTTCCTCCTCTCTGGAAGTGAGTGAAGGACTTTTGAGAAAGATTTCAATATCCCAAATCTCTGGGCCTCACCCTTTTGTGATTCATGCTGCAATACAATTATCGCCAGGAAGGTCATTGCCTCACAGCATGATATAGCACAGAGTGAGGCCATTCAGCCCCTCAGCCTGTGCTGCCTCTTGGAAGGAACTATCCGATTCATCTCACTCCCTCTATTCAATCTCCATAATCCTGCAAATGCATTTTTCCTTTTCAAGTATTAATCAAATTCTCTTTTGAAAGTTACTATTGAATTTGCTTCCACCGCCTCTTTCAGATAGCGCCTTCCAGATCACAACTCGTGATATAAAAAGAACAATTCTCTTCATTTCCCCTCTGGTTGCTTTGTCAATTATTTTAAATCTGTGCCCCCCTGGTTACTGACCTTCCTGCCATTGGAAATATTCTCTCCTTATTTACTCTATCAATGATGTGGAGATGCCGGTCAGATGACCTGAGGAAGGAGCTGCTCTCCGAAAGCTAGTGTTTGAAACAAACACGTTGAACTTTAACCTGGTGTTGTAAGACTCCTTACTGTTACTCTATCAAAACCCCTCATAATTTTTTTTTTTTAAATGTTTTTTATTGAGTTTTCATATTTTATATCCAACAAATTACAAATTATTAGAGAAAAAAAAACACGCAAAAATTAACATGTATATTTACAGGTAAGCATCTTCATAATAACAACTGTGGCCGCCCCCTTTAGCCGGCATACATATTTTACATTCCCCAATATGGCCGAGGCACATGTTTATAGGCATTTATTTACAGTTTGGCTTTGGGCCTTAGCTAGCCATCAAACCCCCATAACGAACCCGTAGGCCCCCCCCCCCCCCCCCCCCCCCCCGGCTACCTTCCCCCGATTCCCGTCCATTTTCCCCTGATTCTTGGCCACCCGACTATTCTTCCTCTTGTTCGTTGGCCACAAACAGGTCCCGGAACAATTGCATGAATGGCTCCCACGTTCTGTGGAAGCCGTCGTCTGACCCTCGGATGGCGAATTTGATTTTCTCCATTTGGAGAGATTCCGAGAGGTCGGACAGCCAGTCTGCAGCTCTGGGCGGTGCTGCTGACCGCCAGCCAAACAGGATTCTACGGCGGGCGATCAGGGAGGCAAAGGCAAGGGTGTCCACCCTCCTCCCCAGGAATAGATCTGGCTGGTCTGAAACCCCGAAGACCGCCACTATCGGGCATGGCTCCAACCTCACCCCCACCACTTTGGACATAGCCGCAAAGAAGGCTGTCCAGTACTCCACAAGTCTGGGGCAAGACCAGAACATGTGGGTGTGGTTGGCTGGGCCTCTTTGGCACCGTTCACATCTGTCCTCCACCTCCGGGAAGAACCTACTCATACAGTTTCTTGCTAAGTGGGCTCTATGTACCACTTTTAGTTGCGTCAGGCTGAGCCTTGCGCACGTGGAGGTGGAGTTGACCCTATGCAGTGCTTCGCTCCAGAGTCCCCACCCTATCTCAATCCCCAGGTCGTCCTCCCATTTCATTCTTGTTGCGTCCAGTACGGTGTCGTCCCTTTCTACCAGTCGGTCATACATGTCGCTACAGTTCCCTTTCTCTAGGATACTTGCGTCCAGTAGGTCTTCCAGTAGTGTCTGTCATAGCGGTTGTGGGTACGTCCTTGTCTCCTTTCGTAGGAAGTTTTTGAGCTGCAGGTACCGTAGCTCGTTCCCCCCGGCTAGCCGAAATTTCTCTGTCAGTTCGTCCGGTGTTGCGATCCTGTCGTCCGTGTATAGGTCCCTGACTGTTAGTGTCCCTCCGTCCTGCCTCCACCTTTTGAAGGTGGAGTCAGTCAGTGCTGGTGTGAACCTATAGTTGTTGCAAATGGGAGCCTTGTCCGACATTTTGGTCAGGCCAAATTACTGCCGCAGTTGGTTCCAGGATTGGAGGGTGGCTGTCACCACTGGGCTGCTGGAGTGTTTTTTGGGTGGGGATGGGAGTGCTGCCGTGGCGAGGGACCGGAGGGAGGTCCCCATGCAGGAGGCCTCCTCCGCATGCACCCACTCGGCTTCTGGCTCCTGGATCTATCCCCTTACTCGCTCGGCTGTTGCCGTCCAGTGGTAGAATTGTAGATTCGGGAGGGCTAGCCCCCCCTGGATTTTGTTTTTTGTAGGACCTTCTTTGGGATCCTAGCATTTTTACCCCCCCCCCCCCCCCCCCCCCCCCCCATACGAACGCCATGATAAGTTTGTCCAGCGCTTTGAAAAAGGCCTTGGGGATGTAGATCGGAATGGATCTAAACAGGAAGAGGAACCTGGGCAGTACGTTCATTTTGATCGTCTGGACTCTCGCCGCAAGGGAGAGTGGGAGTGTGTTCCATCTTTGCAGGTCCTTTTTTACTTCCTCCGTCAGGCTGGTGAGGTTCCATTTGTGGATCCCTTTCCAGTCTTGGGCTATTTGGATCCCCCCCCCCCCCCCCCCCCGGCGGGTGTACTGGGAAGATCTTGCTTTTGCTCATGTTGAGTTTGTAGCCCGAGAAGGCTCCAAACTCTTTCAGGAGCGCGATGATTCCGTCCATGCTGCTTTGTGGGTCCGAGATGTAGAGGAGCAGATCATCTGCATAGAGTGAGACTCTGTGTTCTCTGCCTCCCCTTCGGATCCCCCTCCAATTTTTTGCTGCCCTGAGCGCGATTGCTAGCGGTTCGATTGCTAGTGCGAACAGCAGCGGGGACAGTGGGCATCCTTGTCTGGTGCCCCTGTGCAGCTGGAAGTATTGGAAGTTGGTATTGTTGGTCCGTACACTCGCCATGGGAGCGTTGTATAGGAGCTTTACCCAAGCGGTGAACCCTGTTCCAAGCCCGAACCGCTCCAGTACCTCTATGAGGTATTTCCATTCGATTCTGTCGAAGGCCTTTTCTGCGTCCAGGGAGACGATCACCTCTTGTGTTCTCTCCCCGGAGGGGGTCATTATCACGTTCAGCAGGCGCCTGATGTTCGAGGTAAACTGTCTACCTTTGACGAAGCCCGTCTGGTCCTCTGTGACCACCTCTGGTACACAGTCTTCTAGCCTTTTGGCTAGGATTTTGGCCAGTATTTTGGCATCTGCGTCCAGCAGAGATATGGGTCAGTATGACCCACATTCCGTTGGGTCTTTGTCTTTCTTAGGTATCAGCGAGATTGAGGCCTGTGCTAACGTGGGAACCCATCATAATTTTTAACATTTCTATCAAATCTTCCCTTAATCTACTCTGCTCTAAAGAGTACGGCTGCTCCAGTCCGTGGTAACATTCTCTTTGCGTCCTATGGAATTACCGTCTTCCGAAAGGGCAGTGTGCAGAACTGGACACAACATTCCACCTGAGACCTAACCAGTGCTTTCTAAAAATATAGCAGATGGTCCTTGCTTTGGTACTCCATTCCTCTGTTCACAGTGTCAAGAATCCTGTCTGCTGCCATCTCAGCTTGTCATGTCACCATCACAGATTTGTGTACGTAAAATCCATAGCTCGACAGTGCAGAGGGAGTCCGTCAGTCCATTGGGTCTGCCCTCCAAAAGAGAACCCTACCCAGGCGCACTCCCCTGTCCTGTCCCCTGCAAATCTACCCAACCTGCACATCTTTGGTCACTAAGGGGCAATTTAGCGCGGCCAATCCACCTAATCTGCACATTTTTGGATTGTGGGAGGAAACTGGAGCACCCGGAGGAAACCCACGCACACACGGGTAGAACGTGCATACTCCGCACAGACAGTGACTGAGGTCGGAATCGGACCTAGGTCCCCGATATAGATATTATACAACCCAGTTCGCTCTGTTTCTGCATTTTAGCTGACTGAACATCAGATGGTGGAATTTAAATTCAGTTAAATAATCTGGAATTAGAGACTAATCTCAGTAATGGTGAAACCATTGTTGACCGTTGTAAAAACCTATCTGGTTCACTAATACCCTGTAAGGAGCGACATCTGCCATCCTTACCCTGGTTTGATCTACATGTAATTTCAGACCTATAGCGATGTGGTTGACTCTCAACTGCCCTCAGAATCGCTACAAAAAAACTGATAAGGAATGATACAGGATTGATGGACCGCCGAGCGTAGACCGAGGTGAAACAGAGAACGGCACACTCAGCTGTGTTAATGTGTTAACCCTGCAAAAATCTCTTCACAAACATCTGGAGGCTTGTGTCAAAATCGGGAGAGCTGTCCCACAGACTAGTCAAACAACAGCCTGACATAGTCATACTCACTGATCATACCTTACAGACAATGTCCCTAACACCAGCATCATCATCCCTGAGCATGTCCTGCCCCACCAGCGGGAGAGAACCACCGTAGGTGGTATATAAGCTGGAGGGAGTAGCCCTGGGGCCCCATTGATTCGGGACCCGATGAGGTCTCATGGCATCAGGTCAAACACGGGCAAGGAAATCTGCTGATTACCACCTGCTGCATCTCTCCCAACCCTCCCACTTTGCCGCTGATGAATCAGTGCTCCTCCACGCTGAACACCACTTTGAGGAAGCACTGAGAGTGGCAAGGGAAATGCATGTTCTCTGGGGTGGGGGGACTTCAGTGTCCATCACCAAGAATGGCTTGGTAGCATCACTACTCACCAACCTGGCCGGGTCCTAAAGGACATAGCTGATAGACTGGGTCTGTGGCAGGTGGTGAGAGAACTAACAAGAGGGAAACTCCTATTGACCTCATCCTCACTAATCTGTCTGTCTCAGAGGCATCTGTCCATGACATTATTGGTGGAGTGACGTCCATACAGTCCTTGTGGAGATAAAGTCCCGTCTTTACACTGAAGATACCCTCCATTGTGTTGTGTGGCACTACCGCTGTGCTAAATGGGATAGATTTTGAACAGACTTAGCAACTCAGGTCTGGGCATCCGTGAGACACTGTGGACAATCAGCAACAGCAGAATTGTACTCAATCACGAGATAAATTCTTGGGATGAGGAAATAGTTTTCCAAGGAGAGATTGGCCTGTGTTCCTTCACATTTAGGGGAGCTTGAGGTGATCGATTTGAAACAAATAACATTTTATTTCATAATAAGGAATCAGTTATTTAGGATTGAGATGAGGAGAAATTTCTTCATTCAAAGGACTGAAATTTTTGACTCCCGGGGGCTGTGGATTCTCCGTCACTGTGTATATTCAAGACATAAATTGATAAAATGCTGGATGCCAAGGGATTCAAGGTATACGGGATTGTGCGGGAGAGTGGTGTTGAATCAGAAGATGAGCCGTGATCTTATTGAATGGTGGGGCGGGCTTGAGGAGCTGAATAGCTTGCTCCTGCTCTTTGTATGCCCTTGTGACCTCCTCCTGTGCCTATGCGTCCTTCTCCCTGTCCATTTTCCCTCAGGTCCCTTGGACTAAGCACTCAGGTTGGAAATAACCCGCCGTCTTGTTAATGCTGTTCAGTGCGTGCTGAAGGTGTGGAAGGTCAGAAAGTAAAGGAGATCACTCAGCGAGGCTTGGGTTAAATAGAAAGATAAACGGGACAATAAAAATTATGCTTTGAAAGAAAAGTCTTTGAACGTTTTGTTTTTTAGTTACAAAAATATCAGATATGAGGGGGGGAAATGCTGTTGGTGACAGACAAGAATCACCCAATCAGGTAGTGAAGAATCTTTTTTGCTTTCCCGTCGGCTACTGGGAGCTGGGCCTCTCAAAGATAGACTGTCAGTCAACCAATGGTAAGTGTTCTGAGGGATGCCATGTGAAGAAACCTCCACGACTATGTCCATCGCAGAGTTGGAAACCCTGGTTCACCGAGATCCTGCTGACAATGCCATATGTCATTGGGAATCGGGGTGAAGATGGCAAGCTGAGATCCAGCACATCGCTGCTCTGCTCTGGAAGCAGTTCGGCATCCTCTGAGTGCACTGATCTTTTGGAAGCCTCATCAAATTTTGCAACCTTGAACACCCGTTAGAACGGGAATGGAGCGTTTTGCTATGACTTGATAAAACTGTTGTTCTGCGCATGTGGGCATCGCTGGCAAGGGCCGTATTCAAGTTCACCCTTAGTGGCCTTGGCAAGGTGGTTCTGGACCTTCTCCTGCAACCCTTGAGTTTCTGTTGCTGAGATTTCGTCTTCAGAAAACTAAACGCTACAGTCTGGACCTTCACAGATTTCAACACTGACATCAACAACATAGTCAGATGTTGAGGTCTTGCCTGAGCAGGATCTTGTCATCCAAAAGGAATTAAGGGGACAAAACAAGGTGACAGTTTGAGTTGGAACTGTGTCACAGCAGGGCAGGAAGGTGGTCACAGGTTCAATCCATGGTTTGTGCTGTGTTAACTTGTCTTAGCCTTGCTCATGGCTGGTTTGGGACTAAAGACGAGAGATGGTGAAGCTGCAAAACTGCACGGAAGCTCTGTCAACATCTAAATGACTTTTGAGGACTAGAGCCACTTGCAGGTCTCCAGTTATTGGCAACTGCCGATGTTTCTCCGATGTCTTTAACAAATTCAAACATGTTACAATACTCCCCCACGAGAGAGAAGAAACAATGGTTATTTACAGGTGTGGCAGAGTTAGGGGGAGTGACGGAAAGGAAAGAGATGGCCATTCATTGGAGAACAAGATACCAGGCAGGAGATCGAAAGGAGGGAGATGGTCACTCAATAAAGAAGTGTTACAGGAGGTTACCAATTATAGTCAGCTTTTGAAGAGGCTCTGATGATATGCGAAAGAGGTAGATGGAGTGAAGGAGCGTTGTGGCGATTATTGCCATGATGACATGAAATAATTTGTTGCTGAAGGGGGACAGAGGGATAGGGGTGGGACTGTCACCAGAGTTGGAAAGGGTTGATTCAGCAGAGGAGAGTTGGGACGTCAGAGGGAAAATTAAAGATCCTGGGCTGAATTCTCCGCCGGCGGAATGCTCCGTTTTGCCAGCAGCCCGGGGGTTTCCCGACGGCGTGGGGCTGCCCCACAATGGGAAACCCCATTGACCGGCCGGCGCAATGGAGCATCCCGCCGGCGGGGTGAAACAGAAATGTGGCGTGGTGGGACGGAGAATCCAGCCCCCTGACATAGCCGGGGTTAAGCAGATCATGGGACACTAATGAAACATTAAGCAAATGATGGGACACTTGTGAGACTGGTGGATGGGGAATATGCACTCCTCACTGAGGGGCGGGACTCCCCCTTCTACATCCTGCATAATACCAAAGGGCCATGAACTGTGAGCTGGCTCCTATAGTAGCGTAACTGCTCTGTACTCTTGTTCAGTTGCATTAAATCTTTTTCATGTTGGGCTTGGTGTTGATTCCTTTCCAGACCTTACAATAGACCCACGCTAAAGACATTACACCGTCTTTTCTCCAATTTTTAGAAGCTAACACGGCCCTCTAGCATTTTATAATTTAATTCAGATATCCAGCGTCTGTGGGTTTTCATTAAAAAACATGAGAAAGGATTCCAAATCCCCATTGCAAATCAGTGGCTCCTTCTAGAGAGAGCACATGTGTGAAGATGGGGTGACAGCAGGTCATAGTCAAAGAGTCCATTAGGGTATTAGCTCGAGCCTCCAGGTTACCCATCCGCTGACATTACCACCACATCACTGTCATCCCCGAAATGTTACTAATCACATCCACAATTGAACCATGGATGGGGGACCTTGTATTCAGGATTCTGGACATTCAGACCCCAGAATCTGTTCCGCCCTCATTTCACTTGTGGACATGACTGACCTGAACTGCAACAGCTCATCTTAGTCCCAAAACCTTTAGCATAACACAAAATAAGAATCTATTGGTTTGAGTATAACTGCAGCCAGATTGTAAAAATATGCAGCTGCTCTTGAGCATTCTAAGCTGTTAACTCAATGCATTTTCATTGAATTATACTCATGCATCCGTCATAGCTAATCTACACATGGAAATCCTGGTCAAAATCTCCCGTGCCCAATATCTCTCCATCTCACCCCCATGACCTCTGGGGCCTCCTCAGTCTGGCTTGCATTTCCTTGGCCCTAGTTCAGAGGTCATGCTCCCTCTTGTTTGGTACCTGTGTCATGTGAAGATTGCAATCCGTGTGTGGGAGTGTTCTTGCCATATTCTTCTCATCTAAATTCTCTGCCACTTCCCTGCGACCGCACTGTTTCAAATTCAAGATTCATCAAACTGTCTCCTGCTATAACTAATTCTTTCCCAGATCAGGACATCCTCACTTCCCTCAGCTGGCCTCTTTCTTATAATCTACAAGATTTACAAAGACCAAATTTGACATCATCTGATTGTTACTTTCTCATTTAAAAAAAAAAAGTTCTTCTCAGATCTGCGCTGTGGCCCGAAGTAGATTCTTACGTATTTCTGTTGTCTGGGGCAGGGGAATGGGACTGATTAGATTTCTCTACAGAGAGCCGGCAAGGAAGCAATGGACTGAATGGTCTTGTTCTATGGTGCAACCAGTCCTACAACACTCTGAGATTTCTGGCCTCTTCAGCACCCCCAGATTTAATTGCTTCACCATTGTGCCATCAGCTATCAAGGTGTTACGCTCTGGAAATTCTTCCCTACCCCTCTCCACCTCTCCAACTCTCTCTCCTTCTTTAAGATGCTCCTTAAAACCCCACCTCTGCCATCAAACTTTTGGTCACCTGTCCTGATGTCTCCTCGTGTAGCTTGATGACAAATTTTGGTTGGCAAAGCTCCCGTGAAATGCAAGTTGTTGTTCTTGCCACTCTCTACTCACGTAATTTACATATTTTTTGAAAAATTAAAACTTCATAACTGTGGGTGTTGTTAATTATGCAATCATATCACCGAGCCAACTGATTGTGTCATTGTACCATCTGCTTTTCCATTAAGTATCAGGAGCCCTTTGCTTAGATTCCTCACCTTGGCAATGCTGCCCATTTCAGTTTGCCCTTTTACCCCTGCCTTTGTCTCGAGGTGGGCAAGCATGCAATGTCAATGAGACCCATCTCATGCTCCCTTGACGCCATCCCTATTAAATTATTGACCACCCAACTTCCCATCCTGGCCTTTAGGTTCGCTGACAAATGAATCGATGCCCTTGTGTACCTGCACCCCCCCTTTTTTTTTAAACTACTGTCACCAACCCCAATCTCCGTTCCCTCTGTAACACCCTTGATTGAACTGAAGTTTCCTCCAGTGAAATATTCAGGGGACAGAAGGCATTCCGTTCATCTATCCCCACCCCAACTCACTACAAAAATATATGTGCCCTGGCTATTGATTCCAATCTGCTCCAAGGTCATGGCCTCAGGCTGAACCAGACTGTTTACAACTGTAATGTCTCATTCAACACAGAAAAGGAGAAAGCAATCCGCCAGGATGCCCAGCTATAATTGTCGTCCAGTCACTCTTTGTGAAATGTGGCCATCCGTTAAGGACAGGATCAGCAATTGAGGCACTGGGATAACTCCTTTTGTCTTTGCTGCAGTTTTGTCAAGGTGTTCATCATTCATTAGGATTAGCCTGACCTCTGCATAGCTGCAACAAGATACAGATAACACGAAAAACACTCCTCAAGCTTAAAGGACTGAGCTTCCTTTGGGACCTCCCTTGACGACACAACCAGACGAGGGTTTAGCTACTGAACCAGCGTTAATTTTCTTTCCATTTCCCACACCAGCTGCCTTTGTGGCCTTTCTCAATGAGATTGCCAATTAGTGCTTCTGTTGTCCAATTGCTGTTTTGATTGACAGCCATGGTCCCAGAGGTGAAAGTACAGTTCACAAACTCACTGTACTAGCACTGTTGCTGCGAAAATATCTGTCACACCAAAGGATAAGGAAGACAAATGCTTCTAACTGAAGATTGTTCCTCCCCCCCCCCCACCCTGCATTTTGGTCACATTGAATTTAGCAAAGGCTCTATATTTTCTTGACTTTTGGAACATTATGATGATTGGTACTGGCGGCTGTTCCTCAATTTCAGGATGAAACCTATTCAGGAGCACGAGTTTCTGTCATAGGTCTTCATGTGACTGAACAGGGCAATTCTGGATCCAGAGATCTTTGGGCGCATGGGGCAGGCCAACCCACATGGACATGGGATCCAGACTGCCGGATCTGCATCTTTGGTTCTGGAGAATTAGCTCAAATGGTAGAGTGCTCCCTTTGCAAATGGGCGGTAGTGGGGTCGACACCTGCATTTTCCACTGTGATTCGATGACACATTCGGAGAGGTTGGAGAAGCTCGGAGTGTTCTCCTCAGAGCAGAGAAGGTTAAGGGAAGATGTAATAGAGATTTTAAAAATGTGAAGGGTTTTGATAGAGGAAACAAGGTACTGGGTGGAACCTTACCAAAAAATGGCCAAGCGTCAGTTCTGGTGAGAAAAACAGTGCGAATGTCGGAGGGACTTCTCAAGGAATTTTGAGCCTCTTTGCCAAAATAAAGTGAATGGGCGTGGTGTATGCCATCACTGGTGGGGGTTCCTCGAGCTGGGAGCTGGCACCAAACAGATCGGGGTGCCTTCTTTAAAGGGCTGCAGTCTAATGACCCCCAGCCCACATCACGGAGATCTTGGGGGTTCACGGTCAATGTTTCCTTTCTTTGTTGGAGCGCACGGGTGCTTTGTTAAGTACATTAGCCCATTAATTTATTTTGAGGGGCTGCAGATCCACAGACCAGCTTGTACGTGGCCAGCGTGGGGACATTTGCAGGCTGCACAGCTTACAGAGATCATTGATCACAGTATTAGAATTAGGGATCAGCCATTTGGGACTGAGATGAGTGGCAATTTCGTCACTCAAAAAGTTGTGGATCTTTGACTAAGACCCATTTAGTGCTAGGGACTTGGATGGGACAGAGTTTGTAAGGAGCATCCAGGAGGGCTTCTTGAAACAATATGTAGATTGTCCAACTGGGGAAGGGGCCGTACTGGGCCTGGTATTGGGAATGAGCCTTGCCAGGTGGTCGAAGTTTCAGTAGGGGAGCATTTCGGGAACAGTGACCATAATTCAGAAAGTTTTAAGGTACTGTAGGATAAAGATAACAGTAGTCCTCGGTTGAAGGTGCTAAATTGGGGGAAGGCTCATTTTAACAATATTAAGCAGGAACTGGGTAAATCAACATCTGGCATGTGGCAGTGTTTGAAATGTCAGTTGATAGGAATTCAGGACCGGCATCTTCCTATGAGGAAGAAGGATAAGTATGGCAAGTTTCGGTAACCTTGGATAACAAGGGATATTGTGAGCCTAGTCCAAAAGAAAAAGGAAGCATTTTTAAGGTTTAGAAGGCCAAGAACAGACGAGGCTCGTGAGGAATATAAGGAAAATAGGAAGGAACTTAAGCAAGGAGTCAGCAGGACTAAAAGGACGAAAAGTCATTGACAAACAGGATTAAGGAAAATACCAAGGCTTTTTATACATATATAAAGAGCAAGAGGGTAGCCAGGGAAAGGGTTGCCCCATTCAAGGACGGGGGAGGGAATCTATGCGTGGAGCCAGAGGAAATGGGCGAGGTACTAAATGAGTACTTTACATCAGTATTCACCAAAGAAAAGGACTTGGTGGATGATGAGTCTGGGGAAAGGTGTGTAGATAGTCTGGGTTGCATTAAGATCAAAAAGGAGGAGGTGATGGACGTCCTGAAAAATATTAAGGTAGATAAGTCCCCAGGGCCTGATGGGATCTACCCTAGAATACTGAAGGAGGCAAGGGAGGAAGTTGATGGGACCTTGACAGAAATCGTTGTATCCTCACTGGCTACAGGTGAGGTCCCAGCGGACTGGAAATTAGCTAATGTTGTTCCTTTGTTTAAGAAGGATAGCAAGGATAATCCAGGGAATTACAGGCCTGTGAGCCTTACGTCAGTGGCAGGGAAATTATTGGAGCGGATTCTTCAAGACAAGATTTACTCCCAGTTGGAAGCAAGTGGACAAATTAACGAGAGGCAGCATGGTTTTGTGAAGGGGAGGTTGTATCTCACTAACTTGATCAAGGTTTTCGAGGAAGTGATGAAGATGATTGATGATGGTAGGGCAGTGTATGATGTCTACATGGACTTCAGTAAGGCCTTTCGGTAAGGCCCCTCATGGCAGACTGGTATAGAAGGTGAAGTCACATGGGATCAGAGATGAGCTGGCAAGATGGATACAGAATGGTCACAGAAGACAGGGAGTAGCCGTGAAAGGGTGCTTTTCTGAATGGAATGCCATGACTAATGGTGTTCCGCAGGGATCAGTGTTGGGACCTTTGCTGTGATTTGGAGGAAAATGTAACTGGTCTGATTAGTAAGTTTGCTGACGACACAAGGGTTGGTGGAATTGCGGATAACAATGAGGACTTTCAGAGGATACAGCAGGATATAGATCAGTTGGAGACTTGGGCAGAGTGATGGCAGACGGCGTTTAATCCGGACAAATGTGAGGTAATGCATTTCGGAAGGTCTAGTAGAGGTGGAAAATATACTGTAAATGGCAGAACCTTTAAGAGTATTGACAGGGCAGCACGGTGGCGCAGTGGGTTAGCGCTGCTGCCTCACGGCACCGAGATCCCGGCTCTGGGTCACTGTCCGTGTGGACTTTGGACATTCTCCCCGTGTTTGCGTGGGTTTTGCCCCCACAACCCAAAGATGTGCAGGATAGGTGGATTGGCCACGCTAAATTGCCCCTTAATTGGGAAAAATTGGGTGCTCTAAATTTAAAAAAAAGAGTATTGACAGACAGAGGGATTTAGGTGAACAGGTCCTCAGGTCACTGAAAGTGGCAACATAGGTGGAGAAGGTAGTCAAGAAGGCATACGGCATGCTTGCCTTCATCGGCTGGGGCATTAGATATAAAAATTGGCGAGTCATGCTGCAGCTGTATACAACATTAGTTAGGCCACACATGGAATATAATGTTCAATTCTGGTCATCAAACTACCAGAAGGATGTGGAGGCTTTGGAGGGGTCACAGAAGAGATTTACCAGGATGTTGCCTGGTATGTGGGGCATTAGCTATGAGGAAACGTTGAATAAACTTGGTTTGTTCTCACTGGAATGGCAGAGGTTGAGGGGCGACCTGATAGAGGTCTGCAGAATTAAGAGAGGCATAGACAGAGTGGATAGTCAGAGGCTTTTTCCCAGGCTGGAAGAGTCAATTCCTCAGGGGCATAGGCTAAAGGTACGAGGGGTAAAGTTTAGAGGAAATGTACGAGGCAAGTTTTTTGCACAGAGGTTAGTGGGTGCCTGAAACTTGCTGCCGGAGGAGGTGGTTGAAGCAGGTACGATAGTGACATTTAAGGGGCGTCTTAACAAATACATGAATAGGATGGGAATAGTGGGATACAGACTCCGGAAGTGTGGAAGGTTTTAGGTTAGACGGGCAGCACGGTAGCACAGTGGTTAGCACAGCTCCAGGGTCCCAGGTTTGATTCCCGGCTTGGGTCACTGTCTGTGCGGACTCTGCATGTTCTCTCCATGTCTGCGTGGGTTTCCTCCGGGTACTCCACTTTCCTCCCACAGTTCAAAGATATGCAGGTTAGGGGGCAGCACAGTGGCGCAGTGGTTAGCATTGCTGCCTACGGCGCTGAGGACCCGGGTTCGAATCCCGGCCCCGGGTCACTGTCCGTGTGGAGTTTGCACATTCTCCCCGTGTCTGCGTGGGTTTCACCCCCACAACCCAAAGAGGTGCAGGATAGGTAGATTGGCCACTCTAAATTGCCCCTTAATTTAATTGGGTACTCTAAATTTATTTAAAAAAAGAAAAAGATGTGCAGGTTAGGTGGATTGGCGATGATAAATTGCCCTTAGTGTCCAAAAGGTTAGGTGAGGTTACGGGGGCAGGGTGGAGGTGTGGGCTTAAGTGGGTGCTCTTTCCCAGGGCCGGTGCAGACAATGGGCTGAATGGTCTCCTTCTACACTGTAAATTCTATGAATGGCCAACTCCTATTTCTAACATGTTTATGTTTTTTTAAATGAAGAATGTTAAGATCTACTTACAGATCCATTGAGTGGCGTGGTGGCACAGTGGTTAGCACCGCTGCCTCACAGCGCCAGAGACCTGGGTTCCAGACCGGCCTTGGGTCCCTGTCTGTGTGAAGTTTGCACTTTCTCCCTGTGTGTGCATGGGTTTCCCTTGGGTGCTCCGGTTTCCTTCAACAGTCCCAAGTTGTGCAGGTGAGATAGATTGGCCATACTAAATTGCCCCTTAGAGTTCAAAGATCGCAGGTTAGGTGGGGTTATCAATATAGGGCTGGGTGTGGTCCTAGGTAGCGTGCTCTTTCAGAGGATCCGTGTAGACTCGATGGGCCAAATAGCACTGTAGGAATTCTATGGTTCTATCATTCTATGGTTAGGATAATAAGCAGAGGTTTTGTGATGCAGCGGATAGTGTCCCTGCTCTGAGCCAGAAGCCCTGGGTTGAAGTCCCACTCCTGGACCTTTGATGGCCACAGAAGATACATTCATAATGTGGCCAGACAGGTTAATTACCAACCTGTAAATTCTTCCAATACTGGCTGTGGCAGCTAGTAGGAACAGGAATGTCTCCAGGTCAGCCATACCCGATGCAGATTGGCACCGCTCAAGCGAGAGTCTCTGGAGATGGGCTTAGTGACCTGTTCCAGGAGCAACTGGAAATGGAAACAGACATGCTTTGTCTACCTCATACGTCACTAGGGCAGGAAAGCCCCTAAATCTAAGTTTAGGATAATATCATCTTGTATTGGCCTAACGGATGGTTCTATAATAAAGATTAACGTTCAAGGATTAAAGTATTACAATAATGGGACATCACCACAGTGAGGCATCTTATTTACATGCAGGGGAAGACACAATACAGTATTGAATAACACAAATGAAATGCCTAGACTCGCAGAGGAACTACCACCAATTTTGGAAAGGATGGAACCGGTGGTATTTTGAAATCATGATTACATGACACCATAGTTATTTTAGTAGTATCAGCCTTAGCTTAGTTGATGGCACTTTTTCCTGTGAGTCAGAATGTTGTGGGTTTAAGTCCCACTTTGGGGACTTGAGCACAAGATTATATGCTGACACACCCAGGGCAGAACTGAGAGAGTGCTGCACTATCAGATGTACTGTCTTTCACATGAGACATTTAACCGTCTGCTCTCTCAGGTGGGCGTAAAAGATTCCGTGGCACTATTTTGAAGATTAGCAGGGGAGTTATCCCTGTTGTCCCTGCTGATATTTATCCATTGACCAACATCAACAAGAAAAAAGTAGCCAGTCAGGGGCGGCACGGTAGCACAGTGGTTAGCACTGTTGCTTCACAGCTTTAGGGTCCCAGGTTCGATTCCCGGTTTGGGTCTGTCTGTGCAGAGTCTGCATGTGTTTGCTCCATGCTCTGGTTTCCTCCCACAGTCCAAGATGTGCAGGTTAGGTGGATTGGCTATGCTAAATTGCCCTTAGTGCGCAAAACGTTTGGGTGGGGTTACTGGGTTATGGGGATAGGGTGGAGGTGTGGGCTTTAGTGGGGTGCTCTTTCCAGGGGCTGGTATAGACTCGATGGGTCGAATGGACAGTAAATTCTGTAAATTCTATGGTTATAACATTTCTGTTTGTGGGAGCTTGCTGTGCATAAAATCTCTTCTGTGTTTCCTACATTATATAAATAACTACATTTCAAGAAAGCATTTAATTGACTGTAAAGTGCTTGTATGGCCTTTGGTCATGAAAGGTTCTGTCGAAATGCAAGCTTTTCAATTTAAAACCTTGGAGGTTGGACGAGGGAGGGAATGCTGGAAGGAACGAGGCATTCAACAATTCTGAGAACCTGGGAAGAAATGTTAGTGCACAGAGTCAGGCCCAAATGTCTTTGAACTATCCCAAATCCACATGCCCTGCTTCTTCCCCAAGCCTATGATTTAGAAGAGATGCTACAATGAGTCTTGACTTCAACACAATGACACTGCAGAAGTAGGGAAGGTGGAGAATGTCAACATGTTAATGCTGCAGAAGATATAACAGAAGTGAAGCAAAGTTTTCAGTAAATTGTTTGCGAAACTGTGCATACTTTTTCTGAGCGTTGGTTGAGGCACTGGGAGAAATCTCTGCTCTTTAAATAGTGTCAGGAGGATGTTCAGCGTTGACCAGAACTCGGATATATATCTCGGTTTACCGACAACCTCTGTACTTCAAGGCTACCAGGTCACAGGTTCGAAACCACAACGCTCATCCCTTTAATTCATAAGATTTCTCAGAATAAAGTGTATGTTTTATATTTTTTAAAAAACAGATCGGTTATCAGAAGTGCTGAAACGGGAGCTAAAATGGAGTTGAGAGGGTGCAATGAAGCAAGGGAGCGTCTCCAAATAAACCACTCACAACACACCTTTCAGGATGAAGGTGGGGTCGGAAAATTAAAGAAGACGTGGGCGCATCGTTCGTAATCCTGCGCCTCCCCACTTAAAAAAATATAACAGAACGAGAAATGGAGATGAGAAGTTAAAGCTGCCCTTGCTCTTTTTCTTGTCTTTTCACCAGCTGTTTTGGATTTATTTGGACACGGTCCCTAAAAGCTGGAGTCAGTGACAGTGTTGGGATTTGCTCCCCCTTTTTTGTTTAATATTAGATTCATTTATAAATGCGCCACAAAATGCAAACGCTAAGTCCGGCTGATTGATGCAAACAGGGAGGCTTGATAGGAGAGGGAGAATTGGAACAAATTATTGAAACATTTAAAAATACAAAAATTGTTATATGCATAGATATAAAATAATCACCCAAGGGGAAAAAAAACCAAACCCAGAAAGTGCTCCAGTTTTTATTCCCCCGCAATTAATTGACAGGCGGGATTTGAGTGGCAGGCGAGCCGGCCAATAGGGAGAGAGGGTGAGCAGGCGGCCAATCAGGACGGGGAAGGGAAATTGATACAGGAAGCCTGGTGGCCAATGGGGGGAGGCGTATGCTAATGACGGAACGTGGGCGGAGGCCGCCGTGAAACTGAAGGAACTTTTTTGCAACAAACACATCAGCTGGAGGCTCACGTGGGGCCGCGGCATTGATCAGTGACACAGCCAGAGAAGACAAGACAAGTGTGATAGAAAGAAAGGAACCCCTTCTCCATTCGACTTCAAATACATTGCAACCAAAAGGCCACCAGCTGAAGAGCAGGTCAGGGGGGACAGTGTTATGAGGCCGGCCACTTGGCACTCCAGTAATTGACAGGGGCTGTCAGAGCTCCTGAGATCTCCGGTACAGTATTACATTGAGAGAGAATTGTGTGCTCTTCGCCGCCTTCCTCTTGCTTCCCATCCCGGCCCCCTACTCTTCTCCTCCTCTTATGTGTTACTACTGACTTAGTCTTTATATTCTCTGCGCCAAGATCGCGTTCCAACCCCCGAAGGAGCATGAGGCGGTGCATTTGAAAAGCAACAGTTATTTTTAAAAAAACAACAAATCCGGTTCTCTAACAACCGTGTCCAGTTTCCAATCATCCCGGATTCAGTTTTGTTGAAGTTCAAAACAGAAATCGCCAGAGGAGTGGATTTTTGGGAGATCGGTTCCAGTATCAGGTCGGTGGCGTCTTCATAATTGCAGAAAGCTATCTATGTGTTGTATGTGCATTAAGCATGCAATTTGATTAGATTAAATATGTAAGAAGTCATTAGGATGTAGTACAGGACAAATACAAATATATGGGCCAATCAGTGTGGCTCACATTTGCCTCTGGGCAGTCTAAGATGTGGGTTCAAACATGAGTTCGGGACTGTACAGATTGGGATATAATTGTTGGAGGTGCTGTTATTTAGGTGCGATATTAAAGCAAGAGCTTGTCTATATAAAGTTCAGGTGGACATTAAAGGTCTCATCGTATTGTTAAAAGAGCAAGGAGTTTTCCTGGTGTCCTGCCCAACATTTCTCCCACACCCAACAGCACTCGAAACAGATTAATGGGTCATTACTACTTGTCGATCAGGCTGTGTCCTCGATGGATGTGTTTTCCTACGTAATAGCAGTCACAGTATCCCCGTGATCGATTGGATGTGAAGTACTTTGAGACACTTCACAGCCATGTGGCAAACACCGTTAAATGCAGGTTTTTTTTTTAAAGAAGCAAAACGAATGAGACAGATTGCAAACCCGTTTCAAAATACGGAACTGCGCTTTATTTTGAAAGATGTGCAGGTGGCATTTTCAAAGGAAAATCAGTTAAACGAGCCCGATATTGAAAGTGAAATCTTGCACCGTACAAGCTTGCACCGCATAGGGGGGCTATTCGGCCTGTGTTGTCTGTGTTGGCTCTTTACTGGAGCAATTTAAAACAATCCCTATGTTTTGCCCTTTCCATAACTTGGGAGGCCTGTAGCATTGGAGCAGGGAGGTTGTATATGACGTTGTACGAATGCATTTAGTCCATTTATAAATACTCTATCTGAAGGTGGTGTTCATTACCTCTACAGATTACTCATTTAGCGATTATTTTCTGCTATGATTAAATAGCATTTTGTCCAATTTCAACAATAACTTGAATTCATATAGCACCTCTAACATAGTAAAATGAAGCCATTTCACAGCGGTGTAAAGAGACACAATTTGGCAATGAGATATTAGGGAAAGATGACTGAAAGCTTGGTCAAAGAGGTAGGTTTTAAGAAGTGACTTAAAAGGGCCCAGGCAACTGGAGGCACGACCGCCAATAGTGGAGAGATTAAAGTCAAGGATGCAAAAGGGAGCAGCATTCAAAGAGTGCAGTGATCTCCAGAGGGCTGGAGGAGGTTACATAGATCGGAAGGGATGAGGCCATGAAGGAATTTGAACACGTGGATGACAGGATTAGATATGAGACATTGCTGGACTGGGAGCCAATATAGGTCAGCCAGACAGGTGATGGATGAAAAGGCCTTGCTGAGTTAAATCAGAGGCAGCTGAATTTTGGATGTGCTCTTGTGTTTTATTGTCAGTTGAAGTGACATTGCCTGAATATCTTGTGTTCTTCAATGCTGTTTGGCCTGCTATTTTTATTTAAAGTTAAGTATCGAATGCAACTCATCTCCTGCGGTGTACAGAGCTTCCCAGCATTAAGTTAATTGATTTCAGCAAGTTAGTAACAACGAGCCTTTAATTCCTTGGATAGTGGAGGTGCGAATTTAGCAATATTCTTTCTCACACCTGCTGGCAGTGACTCCTGTCTGGAAAGTGAGGTAATACCAGTTGAGTGCAGATGAATAACCTATCGGAATGACTTCTTATCCTCACTTATGAAGAAAGACCATTTGAGCTGAGGTATCAGAGGATGCCCAAAGTCTCTGGCAGAATGCACGGCAAGCAGGAGTGGGCACTCTCAAAACAAAAGGGGGGGAATTTTGAAAAATCGCTGCAAATTTCCTCCGAGTTCTTCCATCGGCCAATGTTACTTTGGCAGAAGATTGGCGAAATTCTGTGTTCACCTGTATCTGGTGTTTTCACTCAACTCACAATGGCCAATCACAATAATGGCAAAATAATTTTGAGGGGTATATTGCTCTTTCCAAGGGCCGGTGCTGACTTGATGGGCCAAATGGCCTCCCTGTACACTGTAAATTTATGATTCTGTTCTTGAGAAATATTTCTTGGGAGTGAAATATTAATTGCAGACTCAATAATAATACACCGACGAGGTTGTTTGTGGGGGGGACGGGAAATTATCATCAGAACGCTTGGCGACTTTAAGTTCTCCCAAAGTGATGATCTTTCCGAGATCCCCGCAAGATGTTTCTGATAATCCGTGTCCCGTTGATAGCACTCTGTGTCGGAAGACCATGGTTTGAGTCCAGCTCTAACCTAGTTAGACCTCAACTGGAATATTGTGTACAGTTCTGGGAGCCACACTATAGGAAGGATGTGAACGTATTGGAGAGAGTGCAGAAGAGGTTTCAAGAATGGTTCCAGGGATCAGACACTTCTGTTATGAGGATAGATTGGGGAGGCTGGGACTGTTCTCCTTGGAGAGAAGGCTAAGAGGAGATTTGACAGAGAAGTTCGAAATCACGAAATGGCTGGACGGAGTAGATGGGGATAAACTGTTCCCGCTCGTAAAAGATCGAGAACGAGAGGGCGTGGTGATTTTCAAAAGAAGCCAATGTGATTTGAGAAAAAAACGTTTTCACACAGTTGAGTGCTTCAGGTCTTGAATGCACTGTCTGGAGGTGTGGTGAAGGCAGGTTCAATCGAGGCATCCAAGTGGGCATTAGATGATTACTTGAATAGAAATAACGGGTGAGATCCTCCGGCTGTTCATGCCAGTGAGATCTTTGGTGGATTCAGTATGAAATCCCATTGACAGCGATGGGACCAGGAGATTCCGCCGCTGGCCAATAGCAGGCTCCCTCCCTGAGCCGAGAAACATGCGCAGGGAGGCCAGAGAAATTTGCCCAGTGTGCAGGGGCTCTGGGGGAAAAGTAGGGGAATGGCATTAAGACGGAGGCGGAGGGGAGACCAGATAGAGGTCTACAAAATTATGAGAGGCATAGATCGGCTGGATAGTCAGGGGCTTTTTCCAAAGGTGGTGTGTCAATTACAAGGGGGCACAGATTCAAGGTGAGAGGGGGAAAGTTTAAGGGAGATTTGCAGGGTATGGTTTTCACACAGAGAATGGTGGGTGCCTGGAACGCGCTGCCAGAGGATGTGGTGGAAACAGGCACATTAGCAATGTTTCAGAGGCATCTCCCCATGAATAGGGAGGAAATAGAGGGATTCGGACAGAGTAAGAGCCAGAGTTTTTTTTTTCCTAGTTGGGGCATTATGATCGGCACAGGCTACGAGGGCCGAAGGGCCTGTTCCTCTGCTGTACTGTTCTTCGTTCTCAGTTATGATGTTCATCGGTGCAGCCATGATGAGGCAAATGGCACCCTAACAATTCTGTGATCATGAAACCACTGCTGAGTGAGGGCAGAGCAGAAACCTCGGCCAGAGAAAAGCTCCAGAAACCTGAGCATGGCAGCCAGGATGACACTCTCTTCTGAATGGTTAAACTGAGGCCCTCTGCCCTCACAGCTTGATGTGAAGTATCCCATTACACTATTTCAAACATCAGGTTGTCCCGGTTAACATTTATCCCCCCCAGTCAACGTCACAGATTATCTGGTTATTTATCCCATTGCTGCTTCTGTGAACAAATTGGCCTCTGTGTTTCCCTCAATTCAATAGTAAATGGACGATAAAAGAACTTCATTGTAGAGCGCGTTGGGATATCCGGAGGTCAGGAAATGCACTACATAAATGTGTGTCTTTCTTTTTCCTGTAATTACAAAGGCAAAAGTTGTTGACAAATCTGAAAAAATAGTTGAGGCAGAAGGTGAAATGTAGCCTTGAAATGGTGGAAATGTGAAATATAAACCATAAAATCATGGAAATACGCAGCAGGTCATTCAGCATCTGGAAGAGAGACAGGGGTTAAATGTCGATTGGCTTTCCGTGAAACGCTGTGCCTGTGACATAATCAGATGCCCCTTTAACTGCTGCTACCTGTGGCCCTTACTGTTAGCTTCATAAGCGGACTGCAGCTCCCCGTTATAATCATAGGTCAGGGCAGCACCGAGGTCCCAGGTTCAATCCCGGCTCTGGGTCACTGTCCGTGTGTAGTGTGCACATTCTCTCCGTGTTTGCGTGGGTTTCGCCCACACAATCCAAAAATGTGCAGTGTAGGTGGATTGGCCACGCTAAATTGCCCCCTCATTGGAAAAAATGAATTGGGTACTCTAAATTTAAAAAAAGACACATATACACACATATACATGTACACACACACATATACACGCAAACACACAACATATATACACACACACATATGCACACAACTCCACCCTCTCCCCAGAACCCAGTAACCCCACCTAACCTTTGGACACTACGGGTAATTTATCATGGCCACTTCACCTAACCTGCACATCTTTGGATTGTGGGAGGAAACCGGAGCACCCGGAGGAAACCCACGCAGACACTGGGAGAACGTGCGGACTCCGCACAGACAGTGACCCGAGCCGGGAATCGAACCCGGGTCCCTGGCACTGTGAGGCAACAGTGCTAACCACTGCGCGACCATGCCGCCTGTCTTGAACTTTCCCTCCAGGATTCATCTGTACCAGCGCAATTCTTTCATCAGTAGATTTCACATGTAGGTTAACGAATGGGTGATGCAGTAGTGCCAAGAGCTTGCATTCATTTAAAAAACAATTTAGAGTACCAAATTATTTTTTCCAATTAAGGGGCAATTTAGTGTAGCCAATCCACCTATCCTGCACACCTTTTGGGTTGTGGGGGTGAAACCCACGCAGACACGGGGAGAATGTGCAAACTCCACACGGACAGTGACCCAGGGCCAGGATTCGAACCCGGGTCCTCAGTGCCGTAGGCAGCAATGCTAACCACTGTGCCACCGTGCTGCCCAGAGCTGGCATTCATGGCACGTGCTGGCAAACGCTGTTCACTGCATTGTTCGATGTATGTTATAATCCAATCATGGCCATATTGTTGTGATGAGGGGGTATTGAAGGTGTAATATGGGCGCCACCCACTCACCTCCTTCACTACAGCAGAGACTGGGGTGGGTGGTGATGCCAATCCAAGGGTATTCTGGACTCTATTAGTTGTGGCAAAGAATACAAAAGGAAGGAGGGTATGCTCCAGCTTTGGTAATGACTGATTCGGACTGAGCTGGCATATTGCCTCCAATTTTAGGCACCACACCATAGCAAGAACAGTAAGGCCTTGGAGAAGGTGCAGAGAAGATTAGGTTGTGTGGAGAGGCTGGAGAAGACAGGGTTGCTCTCCTCCGAGCAGGCAGGAGATTTGATAGATGTGCTCAAAATCATGAGGGGTTTTGATAGTAAATAACGAAGAATGATTTTGGTTGGCAAGAGAGTCGATAACCGGACGACACGAGAGTTGAAATAATTGGTGGAAAAGAAACAGAGGAGAGTGACGTCAGAATTTTTACCTGAATGCAGCGAGCTGTTGTGATCTGAGAAGGTTGTGAAAGTAGCTTCAGCAATAACTTTCAAAAGGAAATTGAATACACAGTTGCAAAGGGATAATACATGGCTGTGGGGAAATAGCAGGTGAATGGGACAGATTTGATAGCTTTATCAAGGTCCTGGGGTATGCAAAATGGGTTGAATAGCCACCTTTGCTGTCAGATTCTGAGCGTTGATCTGATTCAGTGAGCAAGGGCAGGCAAGTGTGTGTTACCCATGGGCGTTCGTGAGCAGGATTGGAGAATGCAGAGAAAGAAACAAAATGCAATTAGCTCTAAATTTGTTAGCATAAATTTTAAAAATGCAGGCTGTGGGCCTTCTCTTTTTTTTAATTAAAAAGCGTCCAATTAACAGGTCCCACCCAAACAGGAGGAAAACAAAAATGAGACCTAATAAAAGACGGGACTGCAAGTTTGCAGATAATTTGCCTGCAAATTAGCAGCGACTACTAAAAAAACTCAATCCCAAGCAGCACATAATCCAGGCTGTCACTCCCAGTGCGATACTCAGCAGTGCTGCACTGTCAGAGGTGCTGTTAACCCCAATGTTCTCTCTGCCCCTCTGGGTCGATGTAAAAAATCCCAAGGTGTTCTTTGACAAAGGGCATGGGACTATTCCCCAGTGCTCTGGCCAATATTATCCCACCGCCTCTCTCACTGAAACCAATTATCTGGTCATTTATCTTATTATCTCTCCAACAAACAGCAAATTAGCTCCTACATTTTCTATATTACAACAGAAACTACTTTTCAAAAGTACTTCGTTGGTTGTAAAGATCTCAAGGTTATGAGAGTCACTGCATTGTCATTATATAAACGCAAGTTTTTTTTAATTAAGAAAACCAGTGAAGAGCGATGAGGAGGTTTTTTTCTTAAATGCAGGATCTCTCTCTACTTTTAATCCTCTCGTGTGGGAAGTTGAATCTCCCAAAACGACTAGAGACTTGTCCACTGTTGCTTCACAAGGCCAGGGTCCCAAGTTCGATTCCCGGCTTAGGTCACTGTCTGTGCGGAGTCTGCACGTTCTCCCCGTGTCTGCGTGGGTTTCCTCCGGGTGCTCCGGTTTCCTCCCACAAGTCCCGAAAGATGTGCAGTTAGGTCATTTGGACATTCGGAATTCTCCCTCAGTGTCCCCGAGCAGGCGCCGGAGTGTGGCGACTGGGGGATTTTCACAGTAACTTCATTGCAGTGTTATTGTGAGCCTTCTTGTGACAATAATAAAGATTATTATTGTTATAAACGGACTGCTCGGCGAATATAAGTTTAGCACTTTGTGATTAAATGCCTTTGATCAGGGGCATCTTTTGTTTTGGGTGTTGTCACGTTTAAGCATCTGTCAGTGAAGGAAGCAGAGAATTGTACCATCAATCGTGATCAGTCAAGAGACAAGAGGGGTGATTTTCAGCCCATGTTAGCCGTCAGCGAGCGCAGTGGCGGGCGGGGAATCCTGTGAGAATCGGGAAGACAGCGAGCTCAACCTTTCCCTGTTTTCCACACCCCTCACTGGTGGTGTAACGAGGTTCACGCCCAGAAAAATTGGGAACTAATTTTCTTACATTTTAATATAATTACCGAGCCCCCCGCCACTTGATACCCCCTAGACTGAATATTCGGACCTCGCCAATGTGATGTGACGTCACGTCAGCGAGGTTTACAACAGGTTTGTAAAAACGGAGGGCGGAATGGTGGCGTAGTGGTTAGCACTGCTGCCTATGGCACTCAGGACCCGGGTTTGATCCTGGTCCCGGGTCACTGTCCGTGTGGAGCTTGCACATTCTCCCCGTGTCTGCGTGGGTTTCACCCTCACAACCCAAAGATGTGCAGGGTAGGTGGGTTGGTCATGCTAAATTGCCCCTTAATTGGAAAAAAAATTGGGTACTCTAAATTTTAATAAAAACAAAAGGTTTGGAAAAACGTGAGCCAAGAAGATCCACCCAGGGGCGCAAAGGTCAGTGTAGGCCCTGGGGGTAGAGGGACATGCCTGGGCAGTGCCCTGGCACAGATTGGCAGTGCCAACCTGGCAGTGGCTAGGGCAGACCCTCTGGGGAATCCCATTGGGTACAGGGTTTGTGCTATGTTTGTTGGAGGGAGGGAGGGGAGAGAGTGGAGAATAGCCCCTGATGCTGATGGGGGTGTGGGGATCCTGTGTGTCAATTTCTGTACTGATGGACACCTCAATCTCTGTAGAAGTGGCCTTGCCGGCCCTGTCAGGCCTGCCCCGTCACGGTGACGGCGTGAACCACTCCCCCTGAATTTACTTTTCAGAGTGGCTGAAAGTCTGGAGAGCGGGCAGCACGGCGGTGCAGTGGTTAGCACTTCACAGCGCCGATATCCCAGGTTCGATCCCGGCTCTGGGTCACTGCCCATGTAGAGTTTGCACATTCTCCACGTGTTTGCGTGGGTTTCGCCCCCACAATTCAAAGATGTGCCAGGTAGGTGGATTGGCCACGCTAAATTGCCCCCTAATTGGAAAAAAATAAATTGGGTACTCTAAATACGCCGAACAAGCGCCGGAATGCGGCGACTACGGCTTTTCACAGTAACTTCATTTGAAGCCTATTTGTGACAATAAGCGATTTGCATTTTTCATTTCAAATTAATTTTAGTTTTAAATCTGGAGAGCTTCATGCTGGGTTTCAATCAGAACCCAAGGTGTCACTTTCAAAGCCAGATAAGGTGCATTCAGCTTCTGGTGTGCTGTTGAGCCATAGACAGCATGCCTGGAATGAACTAAGGCAGCAGGTGCGTCACTAAATTAAATGCCCTGGCTGACCTTTCACCCAGGTGTAAAATATCGCATGGCTCTGCCTTTGAGAAAAGCAGGAGAGATCTCGAGTTTCCTGGCCAAAGTTTATCCCTCTACCAAACCGGTCTTTTTAAAAAAAGAAATATTTGGTCATTACCACATTGCTGCTCGCGGGTTCTTGTTGGACACAGGTTAGAACATAGAACAGTACAGCACAGAACAGGCCCTTCGGCCCTCGATGTTGTGCCGAGCAATGATCACCCTACTTAAACCCACGTAACCCGTATACCCGTAACCCAACAATCCCCCCCATTAACCTTACACTACGGGCAATTTAGCATGGCCAATCCACCTAACCCGCACATCTTTGGACTGTGGGAGGAAACCGGAGCACCCGGAGGAAACCCACGCACACACGGGGAGGACGTGCAGACTCCACACAGACAGTGACCCAGCCGGGAATCGAACCTGGGACCCTGGAGCTGTGAAGCATTGATGCTAACCACCATGCTACCGTGAGGCCCCTAACCGTGCTGGTTCCTAGGGGAAAGTGCACACATCTGGAAATTGGTTGACTCCCTTATTTCCAACATTACAACAGTGGCCCTGTTTCGATAAGCACTTCATTGAAGGTGAAGTTCCTCTGGATGCCCTGAGGTTGTGAAAGGGGCTACACAAATGCAAGTTTAAAACAAAATCTCCGATTGCAACCAGATTGGCTTTCATTATTTTTTGCTAATAGAGGAACAGGAGGATGGCTTTCAGTCCCTTCAGACTGTTCTGCCTTTCAATTCGATCCGGGTTGACCAGTGTCTCAACATTTCAGATTTCTCCCAGAGCAAGAACGGGGTGAGATGTCAGCCAGGGTCCACGCACCTTATTGCTGGTTCCTAGGGGAAAGTGCACACATCTGGAAATTGGTGAGGGCAGAAATGGACGAGGAAATGTGAGCTAGGATGTTCCTGCCCTGGATGCACAAATCCACTGACTAACGTTCCCCATTCAAGATCACTAATTACAAGTAGCCACTCTGACGAGACACTGTTACTCCAGCAAGAATTAATGCCCATTGCTGTCAGTCAGTGATAACTAAGGAGGAGACCTTCACAGACACTTTTACATTGACACGGTCCATCGAGTCTGCACGGACCCCCTGAAAGTGCACCCTACCCAGTCCCATTACCCTGCCCTATCTCCATAACCTGAACACTAAGGGACAATTTAGTGTGGCCGATCCACCTAACCTATACATCTTTGAACTGTGGGAGGAAACTGGAGCACCCAGAGGAAACCCACTATGGGAGAGAGAGCAAACTCCACACAGACAGTCACCCAAGGCCAGAATTGAACCCGGGTCCCTGGCGGTGTGAGGCAGCAGTGCTAACCACCGTGCCACTCAAAACGAATCGGAGGGAATGAGCAGAAAGGTTTTTTTTATGCTATGTGTTATGATCAGGAATTGGATAAATACTTGACGGGGAAAAACTTGCAAGCAATGGGAGAAGAGTAGAGGAGTGAGACTAATTGGGAAGCTCTATCAAAAACCTGGCACTGTAACTGTGGGCTGAATGGCCTCCTTCAGTGTGTGATTCTTTGATTCTCACTTTGAACATAAATCTTTACTATCAACTCGAAACTTGACAAGGTGAGCTATTGATGAGAAGCGATCTCTTGATCAATGACTTTATAAAGAGTTAGATGCAGAGGAAGCTTGTGTGAAGGATGGATCTGATTCCAATGACCTGTTTCTGTGCTGTAAATTTTGTGTGATTTTAGTTTCTGGCTGTATGGTACCTTGCCCATTCAGGGTTAGCCCTAATCCCTGTAGACCAGCGAAGCTAGGTTTTACTGAGTACAACCGAACAAAGCACGAGTACCTTCTGTCAAGGCAGAATGAAATTTAAATCTGTAATTGGTGCTGGCCTAATCGAGAGCGATTGATAAATGGAGGGATCGAAACTGGAAAGATTTTGAACTAAATGGTGACAAAGTGTGGAACCTATTTAAATTTGGTTGGAAATGTTCTCACATAGGGTTCAGCATCAAACACTTCCAGGACACGTGCAGCACAGGATTAGATACAGAGTAAAGCTCCCTCTGCACTGTCCCCATCAAACACTCCCAGGACAGGTACAGCACGGGGTTAGATACAGAGTAAAGCTCCCTCTGCACTGTTCCCATCAAACACTCCCAGGACAGGTACAGCACGGGGTTAGATACAGAGTAAAGCTCCCTCTACACTGTCTCCATCAAACACTCCAAGGACAGGTACAGCACGGGGTTAGATACAGAGTAAAGCTCCCTCTACACTGTCTCCATCAAACACTCCCGGGACAGGTACAGCACAGGGTAAGATACACAGAGTAAAGCTCCCTCCACACTGTTTCCATGTCAAGTATATCTCTGGTTCACATTGAACCTCCAACACCCTATGGCATCTGCCCTCTCACCAACATTGTGGTTTTAGGAAAGCTTTGTGCAGATGGCTTGTACCCAATGGGACCTTGGTTGTCACTGCATAAACCCATTTGACAAAAGATTGTTGTAGTGAACAGTCATGTTCACGCTGTTCAATAGGCCAATCTACCGGCCTTCAGTACACTGGTTACTGGATTGGTAAACCCTGTTTAGCTCAGTTGGCTGGACAGCTGGTTTGTGACGCACAGCAAGGCCAGCAGCGCGGGTTCAATTCCCGTATTGGCTGAGGTTATCCGCAAAGTCCCCACCTTCACAACCTTGCCCCTCGCCTGAGGTGTGGTGATCCTCGGGTTAAAACAACAGCAGTCAGCTCTCCCCGCCCCTCAAAGGGGAAAGCAGCCTATGGCCATCTGGGACTTTACTTTTTACTCATTCTGTACACTCTTGAGCTCAAACCAAATGCAGGCTGTGGAGGCGAGAGAATTGACCTGATTAACAGGACCACACCAACTGCTCGAGCCGACCCCGAGCTCGATGCTGGGTGGTCATGATTGGCCGAGGGGGCATCTTGATCTTTGAACTCTCGCCCTCCATGTTTGAAAGCCCCACACATTACTCCTGACTTTTCCATTGTGACTGAGAGTCCATCGCGTCGTGATTGAATTTGATCAAATCTGGAATCAACGGGATAATTTATTTTGCGTTTTGACAAGAATTTGAATAATGAGTCAGATTGGAAGTGCTTTCATTTGCCAGCTATTGCATCTTTAAAAGGAACATGTCGTTTTCTCCCAGCTCTGAACTGCCTAACGCGCAGTATTAGAAAATATTTCAATGAGTTTAAAAATAGCCTCCAACAGGAGCTGTGAAATATCCTAAACATGTTTCAATAGCTTGGAGTTGGGGGGAGAGTGAGGGTAGGGAAAGAGAAAGAATTTGCCAAGGTTCACAGGATGAGAGAAAGGCTTTCCCACGTTAAATATAAAACCATGGTCAATGTATTACACGCAGGGTATATCAGCCTGAGACACGTTGGACCTGATCTGTTGGTCATGACTGTCTAAAACCGCCCAAAGAACCACAGGACTGTGGATCTAATGGCCCTGTAAACAACTTAAAAAAAAGGTTCTCAGGATATGGGCACCACTTGCAAGGTCGGCATTTATTGTCCATCCCTAATTGCCTTGACTGTGTCTTCGCCAAGCTACACCTGAAGGCAGTTAAGTTGGTTGCATTGGGATCACGTACAGGCTCAAACTTGGATCAGGACATTGGGTTTTCTTCCATAAAACATGTTTGTGAACTGGTTGTGTTCTTACGTTGAGATTTGACCTCCTATTCTCTGGATTACTAAAGCAGCCTCGGGATTACCAATCCAGGAACATAACCGCTGCACTGATGACTGCTAGATAGCGTGTTCGAGGCCCCTGGAATTCCGACAGTGCAGAAGGAGGCCATTCGGCCCATTGAGTCTGCACTGAACCTCTGAAGGAGCGCCCCACCCAGGCCCACTCCCCCGCCCTATCCTGCAATCCCGCCTAACCTGCACACCTTTGGATTGTGGGATGAAACCGGAAAACCCGGGGAAACCCACGCAGATGCGGGGAGAACGTGCAGACTCCACACAGACAGTTACCCGAGGCCGGAATTGACGCAGGGTCATAGAATCATAGAATTTACAGTGTAGAAAGAGGCCATTCGGCCCATTGAGTCTGCACCGGCCCTTACAAAGGGCACCCTACAGAAGGCCACGTATCTACCCTCTCCCCGAAACCTCCACGTAACATTTTTTGGACACTAAGGGACAATTTAGCACGGCCAATCCACCTAACCAGCACATCTTTGGACTGTGGGAGAGAACCGGAGCACCCGGAGGAAACCCACGCTGGCACGGGGAGAACGTGCAGACTCCGCACAGACAGCGACCCAAGCCGGGAATCGAACCTGGGACCTGGAGCTGTGAAGTAACTGTGCTAACCACTGAGCCGCCCATTAGGATTTTGACGGGGAAGATGTTTCCACTTGTGTGGGGGAGACTAAAACTAGGCTCCGTAAATGTACGACAGTCACTAATAAATCCAATGAGGAATTTGGGAGAAATTCCTTAAGCCAGAAAGTGGTTAGAATCTGGAACTTGCCATCACGGGGAGTGGTTGAGGCGAATAGTGTAAATGCATTAAAGGGGAAGCTGGATAAAGATGAGAGAGGAAGGTGGAGAAGGGTACACCAGTCGGGTAAGATGAAGAGGACGGGAATCCTGAGAGAAGCATAAAACTAGCATGGAGAGGTTGAGCCGAATGGCCTGTTCCTATGCTCCATTTTGTATGTAAATATACTCGGTACTTTAATCTTCCATGTAATGTGGTCCCTGCATTAACCTTGGGATGGAAGGCAGCAGAGTAGGATTGGGATTCTCTAACTCAGCTGAGCTCAAAGTGGGGTTGGGGGGGGGGGGGGGGGGGGGGGGGGGGGAGCAGGGAGGGGGAGGTGTGTGTATGGGGGGGTGACCGGGGACCAGAAAGCAACCGCGCTTTCTAAATAAAACTCTGTCTGACTGACATTGGAGGCCGCAAATTATAGGTTGTGCTAGTGCTTTAGTCTGACATCAGTACGTGAAAATTACAAGGTTTGTACTTTTAAATACAATTAAGTGTGCTGTGTGTGCGTATAAATATATACGCTACTGCGGCTCACTGCAGAGCCTCTGTGATAGCAGACAGATAGACAGACATGATTAGAGTTCGAATAAATTCCGGCAAATCCAAGAATTGTAATTGCTATTTTTAAAGACAAGGTTTGCAGCTGAGTTTGGGGACAGGGGTGGTACTCTTGTCATGTCTTCTGTCTTCTGTTGCCCCCTTAACTCCCTTCCCCATGCCCCCTCTCCCCAACTGTTGGCACTAACTTTTGTCCTGACAGAATTCCTACATTCCTTCACAAAAATGACCGTTCCTGGTGTGCATCGTGCAACCTCGCAGCATAGAAAGCGGCCATTTGGTCCACTGGCCCTTTTAAAAAGAGGCTTCACTTGACCCACTGAGCCCTGAGGGCAGAGAGTTGTCGGGGATTTTAGTTCATTTTTATAATTGTACTTGTGCTGAGAGACTTTCTAAACCACTTGAGAGGACGGTTAAGAATCACCTGCGTTGGTGTGGGATTGGACTTGCTCATAAGGCAAAGGCATCCTTCTCTCCAGGACATCAGTAAATCAGTTGGATTTTTATGATAACTTTTACCGCTACCCTTTAATTCCCAATTTTTTTCTGAACTTGAGTTAATGACATCTCAAAACTTCCCAGGGCAGGATTTGAAATGTCATTCCCCTGGGATATTGCTGAGACTGTGAGACATATAACGTGGCCACTCAACTCAATGTCAACATTAGGCATTCCTGGGTCAGGTCCAACATATGTGGATGCGAAGTGGAGCTCCCTCTACATTACCTCTAAAGGGCTCAATTTCTAGGGCCTGTGAGGGGGTGGGGTGGAATTCCACACCGCGGGCTAGCTTGCAGGAGTGGGGGTGGGGGGTGGGGGAAATGGGGGTGGAGAATCAGTCAAGTGACTGTTCCTTGTACAGTGTGAACTTCTGACCCCCATTTGGCCCTGATGGTGGGATTCTGAATCCCACGGGGAAATTCCCACGCCAAGTGACTCGCCCAACACCAGAACGATATCTCCCACTGGATCAGTGCAATATTTATTTTCCTTTCCAATACCTCAGTGAGCAAGGTTGTCAATTTTGAATTACAGTCGTATTGTGGCTGTGCTGTGAGATGAGTAATTTGGTGTATATATATTGAGCTATAAACCATTAGGGCATGAGTTTGAATCCCACCAGGATTAAGAAAGAATCTGGGTTTTAATAAGATTGTATCAGTAAAAATGGCCATTGACTAAAAACCACAATTGGTCCTTTGATGTTCTTTAGGGAACTAATCCCAGGCCTGTATGTCAATGTGATTGACCCATAACCACCCTCTGACACAGTCTAGCTTTCCCTTAGGGTTATCAAACCATTGCCAGCAAGGCCAGCAACATCTTTGCAAGGCAGCAAGAAGTAGAAAGGGGAGAAAATAGAAAGGGTGAAAGGAGGGATGGTGGCGCAGTGGTAATCCAGAGGCCCAGACTAATACCCTGGGAACTGGGGTTCAAATCCCACCAGGGCAGCTTTTGGACGACACTTTAGACCAAGGTCCTTGCCTACCCTCTCACATGATCATATAATCTCCCAAGGCTATTATTTCAAAGAAGAGCAGGGAGTTCCCACCAGTGCCGGACACCCAATTTGGATCATTTATCTTCATTGTTGTTTGAGGGATCTTGCTGTGCGCAAATTGTTTGCTCCGTTTCCTACCTTACAACACTGACTGCTCTTCAAGATTACTTCATTGGCTGTAAATTTGGGATAGCCCGAGATTGTGAACGGTGCTTTATAAATGCAAGTCTTTCTTTCTTGGCTCAGATGAATGTTAAGGATCCTGTGGCACTATCCCAAGGACAGCAGGGAACACCTTCCTGTTTCCTGAAGCAAAGCACCGTTTGTGGCCTCAGGATATATGCACCAAAGTACTTTACAGCCAAGAAAATATTTTTTTGAAGTGTAGCCACAGCAAGGTGTATAATTGTTTCTATACATTCAGGGATGTGGGCCTCCCTGGTTGAGCAAGCGTTTGTTGCCCATCCCTAATTGCCCTTGAACTGAGTGGCTTGCTAGGCCATTTTGGTGGGAGTTTGCTGTGGATCTGGAGTCACATGTAGGCCAGACCAAGTAAGGGTGACAGATGTCCCTCCCTAAAGGGCATTAGTGAACAGGATGGGTTTTCCCGACCATTGTTTCATGGTCACCATTAGACTTTTAATTCCAGATTTTTGTTGAATTCAAATTCTACCTCATGCTGGCATTACCCTGGGTCCAGTGACAATACCACTTTGCCACCACCTCTCCATTAATGACCAGATTGTCTGCCTTTGTGATGTTGGTTGAGGGATGGGCCAGGGCACCAGGGGTAGCTTTCCTGCTCCTGATACAGACATACAAATTAGGCCATTCTACCCTTTGAGCCTATTCCACCATTAGTTAAGACCATGGCTGATTCAATTGTGGCTACACCCAGCTTTACTTTCCAGCCTACCCCTTAGACCGTTTGACTCCCTCGTCAGTCAAGAATCTGACTAACTCGGCCTTAACAATATTCAATGACCCTGTCTCCACCGCTCTCGGAGGGAAATAATTTAGTGCCGTGAAATCTTTTACCCGGCAGGTCAGACAGGGCCTCAGATTAGCATCACGTCTGAAAGAGATATGGGGGGGGGGAAGGCGGGATCAGGGTATTGAACTTGATGATCAGCCATGATCATATTGAATGGCGGAGCAGGCTCGAAGGGCCGAATGGCCTCCTCCTGCTTCTATTTTCTATATTTCTATGTTTCTGACAGCTCTGCCAGCACTGGATTGGAGTGTCTGTCTAGATTTTCGCCCTCCCGCTCGAGTGGCACTTTGAATGCACAGCCTTCTGACTTGGAGGCGAGAGTGTGACTCAGAGTCACTGCTGACACATGGGGCGGTCTGTCACCTCTAAGAAGGCATGGAATTTACATGGCGTAGGGGGAGCTCCTGATAATTCAGCAGATATGAACAGTCAGTTTGCTCCTGCCATGACCAACCCCCTCCGCATCAAGGGGCTTGATAGGTAAATATGGAGAAATTGGCTCCAATGGATGAGTTGGTTGCCAGAGGGTGCAGATTTAAGGTGATTGGCATACGAACTACAGGCGATACAAATAAACTTTTTTTATTTACGCAGCGAATTGTTGTCACCTGGAACCAGCTGCCTGAAAAGGTGGTGGAAACAGATGCACTCGTAACTTTCAATAGAGAATGGGATGAATGCTTGAAGGAAGAAAAAAAATCTAAGATCCTTGGGAAAGAGCAGCTGGAGTGGAAAGGGGCAGCACCGGCACTGTGGGCTGAATGGCCTCCTTCTGTGCCGTATCTTAACCGGCCATTCATTTCCATTGTTGCCTGTGCACAAAATGGCTACCTCTGTGAGGACCGCTATTACACTGCCGAGTTATTCGGTGCCTTTGCCACGTCTCTGACAGATGTGATGAACAAGGGGCGGGATTCTCCGGTGGCCCAGCCGCATGTTTCTCGGCTGGCGGGATTCTCTCTTCCTGCCGCTTGTCAATGAGATTTCCCATTGAAGCCACGCCACACTGCTGGGAACCCCGCCGTGGCCTGGGGGGGAGGTGGGAGTGGGGGGAGGGGGGGGGGGGGGGGGAGGGGGGTTCGCTATCAGCGGGAAAAGAGAATCCCCGAGCTGTCATATCAACACGATCTTTGAGCTTATTGACGGCGACCATGGTAAAGGTTACCTGTCATTGAAAATAAATAAAGACTTGTGTTCGTGCAGTAGGTGAAAGCATGTGGTTCTGTGTGAGTCTTCAGCAGTGCAGCAAACAATAGCCACTTTATGGCCCTCTGGCACTGCAGATAACATTTTTTTTAAAAAATGCTTTCTCAGGATTTGTGCATTACTGGCAACAATTTCCCATCCTTCGTCAGCCTGGATACAACAGGGTGGCTTGCTGAACCCTTTCCGAGGACAGTTAAAAGTCAATTAGGTCGTTTGCGGAGATAAAATAACGATGTCGGCGAGTGAGAGTTTGTTTTACATCTTTTCAATTTTTATTCCATTCGACGCAGCATCGAGCGTTTTCAGAATTCTGGAAAATAAGTTTGCAAACTACTGCAAATAGGGTCCTACATATTGATTCGGACACTTGGGGGAGGGAAATTTTGACCAGTCCTGAGGTCTCGGACTTCGAATAAGGTGATACGCGTGATAAAAATTCCCTCTGCAGAATGCCGTTGGGTTTTAGTGTGCTATCGTTCCATTCATGGAATAATCCGGTTATCCATCATGTTCCTTTCAGCAGTATTTTTTAAAATTAATTTTATGAGATGTGGCCGTCGCTGGCTAGGCCGCCATTTATTGCCCACCCCCAGTTGCCTATGAGAAGCTGTGGACCAGTGGGTAGCACTCTTGTCCCTCAGCCGGAAGGCTGTGGATTTGTGTCCCACTTTAGGAACTTGAGCCCAAATTCCAGGCAGACATTTCAGTGCAGGAGTGCTGTCCTGTCAGAGGTGTTGTCGTTCAGATAAGATGTTAAACCGAGCTCCCCGTCTGCCTTCACATGTAAAAGACCCAATGGCACTATTCAAAGGGGAGCAGGGGCGTTTCACCATAATCCAAGATCACCGAGGAAGCTGATTATCTGGTCGCTCGCTTGTCGCTGTTTGTTGCTCTTCGTGTGTGCAAATTGGCTGCCGCATCTCAAAACCCATAAATAGCTGCTAAGGGCTTTGGGATGTCCTGAGGTTGCTGTAGAAAAGCAAGTTCTTGGTCAAGATGAATGGTCCGATAGACGTAGAAGGGTGGGGGGGGGGGGGGGGGGGGGGGGGATGTGGAGACTCTTAAAGGGATGAATATGTGGTCGGTCTCCTGTTGCCCATCTATCAATAGCATTGGTGTGAGTTCCAGTGAATGAGCAAAACACCACTCCTGCCAGGTTTTATTTTTGTGATAAATGTAACAGGATTTTATTTGTGCTTTTGTGTGTGTCGGGTGGGAAGGAGAGGGGCAATTTGGGAGAGATGCAGTTGGGGAGGGGCATTGGAGACAGAATTTTCTGTCTTTGTATAAACCAGGTGTTAGCTGGGTTTCACTCTTGACCCTCATAGACCAGCTCTTTAACCTTTGACCCTTGGAGGCCATTTTAACTTCCTGTTGCAATACTATAAATAGAGCATGGACCTATCCTGTTTCCTGTTTGTCACAAATTTTGTTTCCATTCCACTTATAATTGCTGCAGATTGTCCAGTGATGTTTTTGTTTGTAGGAGGTGGGGGGCAATTTTTTTTCTCTCTCTCTCTGTGCTAACAAAGCAGACCCTGCCTGTGAGAAACTCTATCTGGAGGAACCATTCCATACGCAATGAGTGGCGCCCCCTGGGCTATCGCAGATGGCCCGATTGGCACCAATACCTTTGCGAACATTTCCTCGAAATCCCACTTCTTGCGTCTCTTCCGGGCCTGCAACACGGGAACTCTTGCCTTCCTTCAATTCGGGTGTCACGCCCAAGCCCCCCATTTCCATCGCCCCCCCCCCCCCTCCCCTCACCCCCAATCCTTGCCCCACCATCATTCAGCTGTCTCGACCCCAAGCACTGGAATTTCTCCCTTAACTCCTCCACCTCTACCTTTCTCTCACTCCTCAAAATCTACTATTTTAAGAGCAAGTCCAATTCCTCTCCCACTGTGTGTGTTGCCGTGTGTATGTGTGTCTCTGTCACTGCGTGTGTGTGTGTGTGTGTGTGTGTGTGTGTGTGTGTTTGTGTGTCTCTCTCTCTGTCTGTCTGGCTCCAGTGTGGGTGGAATCTCTCAATGAGAGTTAACCCATTCTCCAGTCTGAGCTTGGCTGGGCGAGCAGGTACTGCATGTTGCACTAAATTGCAAGAATGCCTTCGAGACTATTTTTAGAACTGAGTTGTCCAGAACACATTTAGTTCCAAGTTAAATATAGCTCTGTGCCAGTAGAGTGGGTGGGGGGAGGGTCAGGAAAGGAGGCCGTGAGTACCTCGTCTTTAAACGCCTGAAATTTGAGCTGCTTTATGACGTCCCTCATTCCTTGGATCTTTGCCAAGGTGCAAAGGAAAGAGATGCCCATTGCTTAGTGCTGTCAGTCCAAGTGTTGATAGCTATTAACTCCTTTATAACTAGTGCATTTTCTTTGGCGGGGTGGGGGGGTATCTGATGTTGTGGGAGGTGGGGTGCGGCAGCAGTGGTAGATTGGGGGTAGGTTGTGCCTGTGCAGAGGGGCGGGATGCTGGCTCGATCCCAATTCTGTCATGCCGGTGAAAATCTGTTGGAAGGCTCAATTAACACTCTCAATTCGTGCCCCCACCCAGGGCAGAGCAGCAGTGCTGTGCAGTGGTCACCTCACTGGACGAGTAATCCAGAATCCGGAACAAATAATCCACAAGGAACAATTTCAAATCCCACCAGAGAAGGTTTGTGAATTTGAATTCAGTTCCTGAAAACCTTGGAATTAAATAATGAAGCTGACTTATAAGAAGAATCTAACGGATTAATTAATAGGCATCAAAGAAAGAAACAGTCTAGCCTGGGTCCCTATATGGCTCCAGGCGCACCCCCATGAGACGGAATCTTTCCTGGCCCTCTGCAGCAAGCTCCTCAGTGACGAGGAGGGATGGTCAATAAATTCCGGCTTTGCCAATGACGCCCACACCCTGATGAATAGTAATTTTAAAATGGCGCAAGATGATTTGTTTATGGAGTAGCAGGGAGGAAATCTTCTGCAGTGGGAATTTGAGCATGAGCTGCCTCATGATCATTCCGTCATTGGGGATAGCGGATGGATATTCTTGGAATGCTGACATGAACAGTGGGCAATCTGCAGGGTGTGCCATTCTGCTACGGGTGGCTGCACTGTTTTAGATGTCTGTGGACTGCTTCCCTGCTTGGCCTCTGCTTCAGCTATAGGTCGCAGATAAGTGTCTCAACGTCCATTTTCAAAGAATCGTAGAATCCCTACAGTGCAGAAGGAGGCCCTTTGGCCGATCGAGTCTGCACTAACGCTCCGAAAGAGCACCCCCACCTCGACCCACTCCCCCGCCCTATCCTCACAACATCACCCAACCTGCACATCTTTGGACTGTGGGAGGAAACCAGAGCACCCGGAGGAAACCCACGCAGATACGGGGAGAACGTGCAAACCCCACGCAGGCAGTCACCCGAGGCCGGAATTTAACCCGGTGCTTTGAGGCAGCAGTGTTAACCACTGTGCCACGCTTTGTAAACTGCTCATGAAACTGACCATGAAACTATCACTGAATTGTTTTTGGTTAAAAACTCATCTGGTTCTCTTGGGGAACAAAATTTGCCGTCCTCACCTGGTCTGGCCTATCTGTGACTCCAGACGCAACGCAATGTGGTTGACACTCAACTTCCCAACAAGACATTGCCCAGCAAGACACTCGGTTTTAAGGGCAATTAGGGATGGGCAACAATTGCTGGCCTTGCCAGTGAAGCCCACATCCCACGAAGGAGTAAAGAAAAAATAACTGTTTTCTCACATAGAGGGCAGGCTAGCCAGAATGGTGACAGCAGCAGAAAGGGGGCTCATCGGACATGTTGAAGGGTTAACTCTTATCAAAGTTCCAGAAGTATTGCTTGGGCTTCGGCGACTTCCCATCCCTGAGAAATGAAGGGCTTGTTGTCTTTTGTTTATCCGTATTGAAATGGAAACTTGTAGCTGGGCCAATTATGGATTCTGCCTTTGTCTGCGATATCACAGCGCGAAATATAACTACAATCCTGCCAGAGCATCTGTGGAACAGAAATCTGATCACGTCCGGGAAGAGTTGCTCTGCGTCCTCGGGAGGTCTTTAGCACGTCCGACAAGAGAGGTTGAGGAGGATGGCCTAGCCCCCGATTCCACCCACCCCACACACACACACATACACGCCCTCCAACCCTCCCCGTCCAAACCCCGAAGGGAGCTGAGGGTAGATAAATTTTTAAAATGTGGAAGTCGGAACGAATTGAATAATTTATTGCTTTTGAAATCGTTGTGTAAACTGGCAGTTTCTTCGGCATTGTTCAAAGTTCTTCTGCAGTATCATGATTTCGAGAACGGCACAAGGTTGTTGGGTGAGTTTGCCTTCTGGGGAAAGATTTGTGTCCCCCGGTGGAAACGCAGACATTTCTGTTTCTGAGCTCAGACTGTGGTGTTGGCTAGATATACGGCCAATGGGAGGACGGGGCGGCTAAAGCTGGGCCCGACCCTGTCCCTCAAAATCACTGATTGGATACAAGAACCCGGTACACAATGCAGGAATGTATCCAGAAATGCAGCCTGTGAACCTGTCCGGTGAATATTGTCTAAACCAGCCCTTTTCTTCCAGGCCTCACTTTTTAAAAAAGCATATCTACCCATGGGAAGTGGGAAGTGGGGAGGGAGGGCTAAAATGTATTAACTCCCATAATTAGGGTGGCACTGCTGCCTCACAGCGCCAGGGATTCTGGTTCGATTCCGACCTCAGGTGACTCTCTTGTGTGGAGGTTACACATTCTCCCCATGTCTGCGTGGGTTTATTTCAGGTGCTCCCTCCCACACAGTCCAAAGATGTGCTGGTTAGGTGGATTGGCCATGATAAATTGCCCCAAGGTGGGTTATGGGGATAGGGTGGGGGATTGGGCTTAGGTAGGCTGCTCTTTCAGAGTGTCAGTGCAGACTCGATGGGCCGAATGGCCTCCTCCAGCAGCTTTCGGGATTCTTTGATCGAACTACCCCTGAACTGATTCGGGCCATATCAACAAAGATACCTGAAAGTGCGATTGAAGCAGATTCAATAACTTCCAGATCGGGGATTAGATAAACTCTTGAAGATAAATAATTTGCAGGGCTATCAGGAAAGACCGAAGGGAGTGTGATCAATATGACACTGCCAAAGGGTCAGCACAGTTCTGATGGGCTGAGGGGCCTCCCCTCACGTTTTTCTGATTCTGGGGGATGTTGACGATTGAACCTGGAACTTTTCTGGTTTGCGTGACTCGGTTTTGTGCTGGGAAGTATTCGTAACAACGGAACCTTCAGGATGCTCCCCTGGTTTCCTGTTCCTCTGAGACACCACCAGAAGCCCGTTCTGCCCTCTCGGGTGGAAGTAAAAGATTCGCAGCCACCATCTAAAGTAGAGCGAGGGAATTCTCCCTGGTGTCCCAAGCAATATTTATCCATCGACCAACATCCCTTGAGAAAATACAAGATTATCTGGTCATTGTTGCATTGCTGTTTGTGGAAACTTGCTGTGTGCAATCGGTTGCTATGCATCATGCATTACCAAAATGACCACATTTCTAAAACCTTGCTTGAGTGACTGTGAAGCGCTTCAGAACACCCTGAAGTTGTGCAAGGTGATAGATAAATAAACTTTTAATTTCCAGGGTTCAAGAAATTGAACTAAATCAAATAGGTTTAGGGAATCTAGGGGGTGGATGTCTCCTGGGGGCGGGGGAGTGGGGTGGGGGGGGGTCTCTCCCATGGTAGCTTTGGCAGAAGTGCTACACAAACCAGCTCCCCCCCCCCCCCCCCCCCATAACCAAAATAAATGGAGTGAACCCAAATCCACCCGCACAGGAACAAGTGTAACTCGATAGTCTGGAATTGCCCCGGGGGGCCATGGTTTGGGAATCCCCCAATGTAGAGGAGGACAGGGAAGGTTGATTGTTCTTTGTCATGTCTCCCACAGAGGCGAGGTCACATAACCTGTGGTGAATGTAGCGTGCTCGGGAATAACAGATGACTTTGTCCCTATGGTTCCCAAAGCTGTCCTCCAGTGGGGTGTTTTCCTGGCCTATGGGTCTGTTGTAGACTCATTGCTTGGGATTTTACCACGGGCTTTGGGGGGGGGGGGGGGGGGGGGGGGGTGGACCTCAAGGCCATAAGATAAAGGAGCAGAAGTAGGGCCATTCGGCCCATTGGATCTTCTCTGGTATTCAATGAGATTGTGACATTGGGACAAAATGGGGGACTTGAGCCTGCACTCGTCACAACTCAGCTGATTTCCCACAGGCAGCCTCCTGATTGGCCTCCTCCAGGCGCGCCGTCCAATGAAAGGCCTCCAGCTCCAGTTGAGGCCCCTCTCACCCACCATCCATCTCCGGACTGCCAGAAGGAGCATACACACACGGTGGGAGGAGTACTCCACCAATGCCAAAACTGCCAGTAGCCCTGGAAAACTGCCCATAAAAGAGGTTTTAATTATTGAAATAAGTTGCCCCACCTCCATTCGTTATCTTAGCTGGCAGCAGAACTAACCCAACCTGGCTCCCTAAAATTTCTAAACCCTGTCTCCCAGCCCCCCCCACCCGTACCACTTGGCCCTTTGCCAAGTGACTAATCATTTTGTGCTTAGTGAAAATCTCCATTGCTTCATGTTGTATGACTGCCTGGATGATAGAAGGTAAACCTTTTATCGTTCGCTAACTCTTTTTAGCTGCTTGGTTCCATTCTGGGATCCTCCCACCGAGGCATCCCATCAACTGGGATCGTAACAAAAGCGGGAGCTTGTCCGGGGTTTCAAAACATCGAGAAAGAGTTATTGGGTGCTGATTAGAAATAATTTGTTGGGATATTTTTGAAACGTGGAATGCATGCTACTGGATGCTGAATAGCTCAACTTGTTCCGGGATTTATTGTTAAATGGTGGAATTTGTGAATCCTCAGGAAATAGTAAGTGGTATAGTGAGATACTGACAAAATAATTGAGTTACTTTGAGGTATATTATACATGGCTAGAATCCAAAATGGCATTGGAAATTGCTAAGACGTTCCTAAAAATGGAAGCTGTAACTCTTGTCCATGTACTATTACTCGCTGTTAATGATAATTACCTTAAGTGAATTGCTAGTTAAACACGTGACATTGATTATCCTATAAATTCAGACAGCTTCTTGTGGGTTCGTAGTTATGCAAGGCGTCTGACAATAAACCAGCTGGACTGTAGCCCCTGGTAGGAGGTAACAACTCTGACTGACTGGTTTACAGAAAGTAATCAAGAGTCACAGTATAAATATTTCCCACTTTCTCTGTCTGTTAGCTTTGACAAAGAGTCATCGGACTCGAAACGTTAGCTCGGGGACGATTCTCCGAGCCCTGCGCTGGGCCGGAGAATCGCCGCAACCGCGCCACGACGCCGGTGCGCGATTCTCCGAGGTGCGGAGAATTGCCGCCATTTGCGCCGGCGCATTTGGAGCGGCGTCAGCCGCTGGATTCGGCGGGGCCGCCCAGATGGGCCGAGCGGCCTTGCCGATACGACAGAATCCCGCCGGGGTCGTTCACCCCTGGTCGCTGCCGGTGGGAACTCTGCTGGGAACGGTCGGGGGGCGGCCTGTGGGGGGGTGAGGGGGGCTCCTTCATCAGGGGGAGCCTCCGATTGGGTCTGGCCCACGATCGGGGCCCACCGATCAGCAGGGCAGCGTCTTCCCCTCCCACCCCCACCGGGCCTACTTTATGGCGCGTCTGGCCCCTGAACACCGACGCCATGTTGGTTGGGGCCGGCGTGCTAAAGAAGTTCCCCGTGCATGCACAGGCCCAACTGCGCATGCACGGGTTGGCACCATGCCCATTTGGCATGAACCGCTCCAGCGCCATGCTGCCCCCTGTGGGGGCCAGAATCGGTCGTGCCAGAGCCCGGTTCATGCTGTCGTGAAATGCGACGACATTACGACGGTGTGAACACTTGGGCTCCATATCAGAGAATCTCCCCCCTTTTTCTCTCCCTACAGATGCTGCCAGACCTGCTGAGATTTTCCAGCATTTTCTCTCTCGTTTCAGATTCCAGCATCCGCAGTAATTTGCTTTTATTTATCGTAATCAAGAGTCAGTTAACTTATAAATTGGAGTGGGCATTAAGAAAAGCTGACATTTTGAACGCATTGTGAAACATTTAAAATTGTAAGTGTCATCAGATAGACCAAGTGTTTTGGAAAGTCAGGTAATTGAATTGGCTAAAATTCAATGAGAAATGAAAGAGAGAGAAATAGAAATGAAGAAAATTGAATTGGGGGCAAATTAAAAACAAAGGAAATAGAAATAAAGAAATTTGAAATGCAGGAAAAGCAAAAGGAAGGGAAGGAGACAAAGTGAGAGCTTTTCGAAGGGAATTGGAAATGGAGAATTTATCAATGGGAGAGGGAGAGAATTTAAACTTAAAATGCTGAAAGTTAAAGAAGAAACACTGGAGCAGGTTGAGGCAGAACTTAGTTCCAGACATGAACTTAGTGGGGAAATGTTTAAATTTATACAAGCTGTTCCAGAATTTGAGGAAAAGGATGTGGAAGCATTCCGCATTTTCTTTGAAAAGGTAGCTAAACAGATTAAATAGGCAAAATAAATTTGGACATTAATTTTACAAATAGACTGGTAGGTAGAGCTAGTGAGGTGAATGTATCATTGTCAGAAGAGGTATCTGTAGATTATGATGTAGTAAAGAAAGCTAACCTTCGTGCATATGAGTTGCTTCATAAGGCATTTTGGTAGAAATTTTGAAACGCAAGAAAACAGCCTGGACAAACTCGCATTGAATTTGAGAGGGCGAAGCAAAATAATTTTGATTGTTGGATGTGGGCATCAAAGATAGAGGGAACATATATTAGAGAGCTGATTCTTGTAGAAGAATTTAACGATTCACTTCCTTTGTTTATTAGATTGCGTGTTGAGGAACAAAAAGTTAAAACTGCTAGGCAGGCAGCAGCGATTGCTGATGATTACAAACTGGTCCCTACAACCGAACCTTTTTTCCCATCGTCAGAAGAATCTAGATAAAATGTTTCAATACTCGTTTGTTCGTGACGGGTGTAAGGAGTTGGGGTGGGGCCCTGTTTTCACTGTCACAGTTGCTTATTGGGTGGGCTCCCTTCTTGACGGTGCTATGTGCATCAACGGATGATGGCTGTCAATAATATTGCTCAGTCTGAAAATCTCGACTCTGCGGTATAGATCCTCGGGGCTTGATTCCAAGAGTTGCGGAGTACTTTTGTGAAGGCTGTTCTGTTGCGTGGCTTGTCGTCCCTCCTGATGGATGAGAGAGAGAACGAGACATGTCTCTGAGACCTGGGGTCGGTTTGTCCTGCCGGTTCACTGGCCCTGTTTTGTCCTGATCCCGATACTCATCATGAGGGGTTGGATGTGGCTGAACCGATAGAGTGATTCCATCCCCCACCTCGCCCCTCGCCGGGCCTGTTGATCATATTGTTTGTTTGTTGTCTGTTTTTTTTCCCCCCCACAGTGTAATGTGTGATATAGATGGAATGGCCTGTACTGTTGGTTATCCTGATATAGCCGGTTCATGTTCCGTTGAGGCAAATTCTGAATGTGGGATTTGTGCACCGTTTCAATCCCCCCCCCCCCCCCCCCCAAACCCCATCTCATTTAGAAGGAAGTGAGGGGTGGAAGGTTGGAGTTGGTGGTTCGTCCTCGCTGTGATTGTGGATTCCTCCCTAGTTAAATCCCCCCCCCCCCCCCCCCCCCCCCCCCCCCCCCCGAGTACAGCGTCTTTTTCTTTGGCTGCTTTCAATACCTTGGGAACTAATAAGAATGTCTGCTCCATTTTTGGAACAGGCCTTAGTGTTTTGGGCACCTGGGTTGAGGGCAGCCTGGCGCATCTTTTGCCCGGTGGTGGTTTCCATGATCTGGCTGGGTGTCCACTCCCTGTGGAGTTCTCTTTTTTCCTTCTCTCATCTGGGCGAACCCTGGTGCTGGTCCTGGCCTGGCCTGGTGGGATGTGGAGGGCTCTTAGGTGTGGGGGGTGGGAAGGACTGGACCTCCCTCCCAAGGTGCCCATTTTCTGGGTGTTCTGACGGTTCTTCGCCCTCTGGACTGGGGTCACCTCCTGGCCAAAGCCAGGGTGTTTATCCTTCCTCCTCTCGTGTCGGTGGAAGTATTGCCTTGCCCTGGTTGGGACTTGATAAATGCAGGCTCGACTGGGTGTAGGTGTTGGGTTTGTGCGGAAGCTCCGGGGGTCATATTTTCCTGATTTTATTACTTGGCCTGACGCCATGGTCAGTATCCTGGTGCCTCTGAGTGCATCTGTGGGGGAGCTCGGAAAGGCTGGGCCTGGCACCCGGGTGTGTGGAGATTTTGGGATGATGCAATTTGTATTCCAGGAAGATTTATGAAGGAAAAAGAATTAATAAGGGATATTAATAGAAGGGATGAACTTTTTTGTGCAAAGTTAATTTAAGGAGTAATTTTATAATTGGAATTGCTTCAGTGGGAATGAAATGAAATGAAATGAAAATCGCTTATTGTCACGAGTAGGCTTCAAATGAAGTTACTGTGAAAAGCCCCTAGTCGCCACATTCCGGCGCCTGTCCGGGGAGGCTGGTACGGGAATTGAACCGTGCTGCTGGCCTGCCTTGGTCTGCTTTAAAAGCCAGCGATTTAGCCCAGTGAGCTAAACCAGCTTACTTATTGGAGGAATAGATTTCATAATAGGCAATGATTTTGGTTTGCGGAGACCGTAATGTGATGGCAACTGTATTGCAATAGACAATGGTGATCTTAGCACATTTTTGAAGACTACAGTGGAGAAAAATGAGACACATTGCAGATAGCAAGCAATTGAATGAAAACCCGATTAACACAGAAAGTCAACTTGCACGTGTGAAAGAGGAGTGCGAATGAAAAAAGAGCTGATGAGAACAACTGAGAATCAGTCAGGCAAGTGGAATATATTTGACTGACAATTTGAACTGACCATTTCTAAAGGATTGATCTTCAATTAAAACTTAAGTGAACTTCAAACATCAGAAGAATTTATGAACTATTGTGGAAAATGCCTTGAACCAGAAAAGGAGGTTCTTGTAAATCAGAATAATTGGTTGAATGCAGAATTAAAAAGCAAAACTAACGAACTGTTAGAACCTCATAATTGGGGGCAGCACGGTAGCAAGGGGGCAGCACGGTAGCATGGTGGTTAGCATCAATGCTTCACAGCTCCAGGGTCCTAGGTTTGATTCCCGGCTGGGTCACTGTCTGTGCGGAGTCTGCACGTCCTCCCCGTGTGTGCGTGGGTTTCCTCCGGGTGCTCCGGTTTCCTCCCACAGTCCAAAGATGTGCGGGTTAGGTGGATTGGCCAGGCTAAATTGCCCTCAGTGTCCTAAAAAATAAGGTTAATGGGGGTTGTTGGGTTACTGGTATAGGGTGGATACGTGGGCTTGAGTAGGGTGATCATTGGTCGGCACAACATCGAGGGCTGAAGGGCCTGTTCTGTGCTGTTCTAATTCTAATACAACGAGATTTGTGAACTTCCAAGGAAATGAAGAAGAACGTCGATGGTATGGAGTGTCACAATTGGAATGTTATTACTGTGAATAAAAGCTCATTGTGCAACACTGATGCAGTTGCGCATAGAACTGATCCAAGTAATATTACTGATGTATCAAGGTCAGTAAATAAGACAACAACTGAAGTACCTGCAGAATTGGAAATTATGAATCGTCAACCAGAAGTATTGCAAAAGGATCAGTCAATGGCCAGAGACTCTGATTTTAAAAATGTTTGTTGGTGATACTGACTTAGTAGTTGGGAGAAAGGCAAGTGAACAATTTGCCAAAGTCCATTCAAATTCCAATGAGAACAGGTAGTTCAGAACTTATGCAAAAAGGTTGAAGAATTAGAACAAATTATGAAACTTCAGTGAAAGGAAGTAATTGACATGGCTCAATCCAAATTGAAAATTACTCGTTTGAAATGGGACTGGGAGAAACGCCAAGATCACAGAAAGTTCAAATAACAAACAAAGCAAGGTACAATAGTATTTTGAGTGAACAGAAGAAGCAACATAACAACATTCTTGAAACAGCTAAAAGATTTTGATTAGCAAAGAAGAGATTTGTTAACACACAGAAAAAAAAATGAGGTTTGGACTGTGTTATATCGAAAAGTTGCCACGGGTGAATTTGGAAAGTGGGCTTGAGAATGGAACCATGCCTACAAGTGACAAAAAGGACAATTGCACTGAAGATTTGAAGTGAAACATTGTTATCTTAGTTGAAAACTGGAAATCAGAAGAAAATGACTGGAGTATGATAATGTTATCATGCATAGGTTCTGATGCTGTTGAAGTTATTGTCTTTGCTTTGGGTAAATCATTATAATTAATTTTGTGAATTAAGAAAACTGTACTTGTATGGTTAGATATTTATCATGTTAAGTTTGTGTAAAGTATTTGTAAAGCCAGTGTAATGAAGATTTATTTATTTAGAAAGGCAGAGGTGTTAGGTAAACAAAGATAGTATTACGGGTCAGTAGACATTAGAAATAAGGTTTAGTTTAATGTTTCTGTGCCTTGAAGGATAAAACCTATAATTACTGCTGGTCAAAGGTGTTTGGGGGTTGCTAAGGTTCCAACTGTTTCCATTGTGCTTAAAGAGGGCATTGGCATGAAGAATAAATAAAAAGCATAAGCATGCGTGTGTTGCTTAGCAACCGGGGACGAAGGGAGAAGCTTTCAAGTTTTAGTTTAGCTAATTTGATTGCAGTAAAGGTGGGTAGTGAGAGAGAAGACAGATCTCACAGCTCTGCTAGAAGCAGTAGAAGGCTAGAAACGGAACATTGTTCTCTCTCTCTGCTTTTCTAGAAGAAAAGCCATACTATGGAGTAATGGTTAAGAACAAAGAACATTACAGCACAGGACAAGGCCCTTCAGCCCACCAAGCCTGCGCCAATCCGGATTCTTTATTTAGATCTATTACTTATTGCCCATACAATGTGTATCCCTCCATTCTGCGCCTGTTCATGTGTTTATCAAGATACATCTTAAATGTTGCTATATTGTCTGCCTCCACCACCCCCACTGGCAACGCATTCTAGGCACCCACCACTTTCTGCTTGGAAAAACTTTCCCCGTACATCTCCTTAAACTTTCCCCCTCTCACCTTGAACCTGTGCCCCCTTGTGATTGAGTCTTCCATCCTGGGAAAAAGCTACCAACCATTCACCCTGTATACCTCATAATTTTGTGGACCTCAATCAGGTCTCCCCTCAGCCTCCGTCTTTCCAACAAAAACAATCCGAGTTTATTGAACCTCTCCTGATAGCTAACACCCTCCAACCAGGTAACATCCTGGTAAACCTTCTTTTCACTCTTTCCAAAGCATCCACAGATGCTAGAAATCTAAGAAAACAGATGCCGTAAATCTGAAGTCCAGCTAGTTCAGGAAACAAGAGAAAAATAAGTCTGGAGTTAAGTGAATAAAAACCAAGGAATGGTAGAAGAATTCAAGGAAAAGTAAGCAATGTGTTCTTAGTTAAAGAGACAACTGCAGTAACCAGATTTAAAATGAGACAGCAGCCTTCAACTTAAATCCAACGTCTGTTGCCATTTTAATATAGTCTGGGAATCGAGAGTTAAAGCAATTGTGAGCAGTTTACACAGCAGTTAAGACAAAGCATTCGTAAAGGGGTTGGTATAAAATCCTGGTGTGTCATTTGGAAAACCTGGTCTGGATTTTGGAATGTGAACCAACAACTGTGAGAGAAGATTTTAGAGCGTGTTTTTGGGAGTGGAGTTTGGAAACTCTCACGTGACATTAATCTGGTGGGGATTCTGAGGAGCAATTGACAGACACTAATATGGGTTTGAGCAGTGTGCGTATTTGACCAGTCATCTTGTGCTTAAAAATAACTTTGTGTGTTAGTGAGACAATAGTATCGGAAGATATATTTTGTAATCCATGTCAATCCTAAAACCTGTGCGTAATTGTTAAGCTAAAAGGGGAGTAAAAGGTATTGTATTATAATCCAACTTTTTTCATGTTTAATAAAGGTTTTTTATTGTTAAAACTAATTAATGGTCCTGTGACTCTGTTCCTCCATGTTTTATTAATAAAACCCTACGGTCTTTTGAGTCAGGGTTCCATTCAGGGATCTTCCCATCCAGTTATAACATCACACTGCGAATACTGGCACCCTTCCCGGGGGCGCACTGAGAATGCTGACAGCCTCACTAGCACGTTCACAAAACCGCATTCTAAAAATGCAATATTCTTTTGAATCTGGGAGCACAGGTAGAGGCCATTTGGCCGTTTGCGCTCTTTGAAAGAGCGATCCGATTAGCTTCACTCGCCCTCACCTTACCCCGCAGCTCTGCAAATTTATCCTTTTTTAAAATCCATTTCCCTTTTGAAAGTCGCTATCAAATCTGCTTCCGCCGCCCTTTAAGGCAGTGCATTCCCGATGAACGCCTTCATTAAATCTCCCCTTAAGGGGCAGTACGGTGGCACAGTGGGTTAGCCCTGCTGTCTCCCGCAGTGGGTTAGCCCTGCTGTTTGATCCCGGCTCTGGGTCACCGTCCGTGTGGAGTTTGCACATTCTCCCCGTGTTTGCGTGGGTTTTGCTCCCACAACCCAAAAATGTGCAAGCTAGGTGGATTGGCCACGCTAAATTGCCTCTTAATTGGAAAAAATGAATTGGGTATTCTAAATTTATTTATTTATTTTTTAAATCTCCCCTTAACCTTCTCTGCTGTTTGGACAACCACCCCAGCTTCCCCAGTCTCTTCACATAACTGAAATCTTGCATCCTGGACTCTTCCCTAGCCAACCCTCCCAATGGGAACATTATGAATGCCATTTGATGTTGAATACAGGAAACGCCCATTGCTAAATGTGATTATTGGCTTGAACCTGTTCGTTCCTAGCATCCATTTGAGAGATCCTGTCAGAGTTACCTTGAAGAATGTGCGGACAAAGATTTGCCATTCCACTGGGTGGCACATCATCCATTGGGTCAAGGACCTGTTGGGAATGGAATTTCACTACGTGTGTCGAGGAATTATGAGAGGGTCAATACAACAGCGTCTTATAAAAAAAAAAAGTGGACCGCTTCTATATAGGTTGCATTGTGATCTCTGAACTTGGTGATGCCCAGAACCAATACAATTTTAAATCAATAATATTAATTATGGTAAACAAAACAATGTTCAATTGTGGTTCTTGGAAGGCTGGGCATTTCAAAATAAAAATACCAGACATAAAAATCTCCGGTTTCTTATAGGGGACAGGCCAGCTAAAACCAGGACTGTCGGGTATAAAACTGAACAGATAGCCTGATTCCAATCTGGTAAATTTCCTTTGCACCCTCTCCAAGGACTTGACCTAAGAAATAGGAGCAGGAGGAGACCATGGAGTCCGTCAAGCCTGCTCTGCCATTCAAATGACCATTGCTGTTCTTGGGTTTAATTCCACTTTCCCGCCCGCTCCCCATAATCCCTTAATTCCCTGGGAGAGAACCTAAATCTGTCTATCCCAGCTTCAAATATATCCAATGATGGAAGTATCTGCAACCTTCCTGGGGTGGAGAATTCCAAAGATCTTCAATGCTCTAGAGTGAAGAAAGTTCTCCTCACCCCGGTTCCTAAATGATTGGCCCCCTTATCTTGAGGAGGTGCTCCCAGTGCCCGCCCCCGTTCCAAATTTCCCAACCAGTGGGCTCCCCCCCCCCCCCTTCCCTGCCCCCGTTCCAAATTTCCCAACCAGTGGAAAGAACCTCTCCATATCTAGCCTGTCAAGCCCCTTCACGATCTTAAATCTCTCATTCTTCTGAACTTCTTTCCAAAGCACGGAGTTAAGTGAGACTTTGACCAGCGTTTTATGGCGCCCCTAAATACGTAACTTCGGAACTTTTAAGTTAAATTTGAAACCAACGCAGCAAAACTGTTGGGGCTTGCTGTGCACTTGGCCACTGCAGAGGGGGAAAGCGACCATGTAAAGCATGGTGCGTAATGTATTTTTGTCCCAGGATTTGAACTGAAACTGCCTATAGTGAAGGTCACAGTCTTTACTTAGCCGTCTATGGGGGGTCACGTGCAGTCAAATATTTGTTGCTGCTGAGTTTGTGATGCTGAGGCTTACAGCACCCAACTGTGCTTGTTATTAATAACTGCAACGGGCCGGCAGGAAGGAAACTTGGATCACCGTTCAAATCCGTGCCCTTCTTCCTGAAATTACTTGATCCTGGGAAGCAGTGGAGTTTGTCTGGTGGGACTTTTTTTGCGAAGGTCGGGACCCCCTTTGTTTTACTTAGAAAGAATTACTCAAATTTGTGGAGCTCTTTTTGAAGAGGACACCAGGAGCCTGCAAAGAGATATAGATAATTAAAGTGAGTGGTAAAAAATTTGGTAATCAAGTATAATGTGGGAAAATGTGAACTTGTTCACTTTAAACAGCATATAATGGAGAGAGATTGCAGAACTTGGTGCTACAGAGGGACCTGGATGTCCAGGACCGTAAATCACAAAGTTATTATGCAAGTACAGCAAGTGATAATGAGGGAAAAGAGAATGCTGTAATTTATTGTAAGGGGAATGGAATATATGGAAGTGCAACGCGATGGGATTAATTAATGACTTTGTAGTGAAGGCGCCCCTTGTTCACAGTGAGTTGATATTCAATTTAAAGGAGAGAACAGTGGGTCTAAGACTAGTATTTTAAAATTAAATAAGGGCAATTATGAGGGCATGAAAGCAGAGCTAGTTAAAGTGAACTGGCAATTTGGGTCAACAGAGATGCAATGCCAGATGTTTAAGGGGATATTTCAGAATACAGAGAATAGATGAATTCTATCGAGAAAGAAAAAAATCCAAAGGGAGGACCCACCATCTGTGGTTAACTAAAAAAGTTAAAGATAGTTTCAAACTTAAAGAAAAAGCATATAATTGCGCAAAGATGGATAGCAGGTCAGGAGATTGGACAGAATATGAAAAAACAGCAAGAATGATTAATGTTGGGCAGCACGGTGGCACAGTGGTTAGCACTGCTGTCTGGCACCAAGGGCCCGGGTTCGTTCACGGCCTCTTGTCACTGTCTGTGAGGAGTTTGCACATTCTCTCCGTGTCTGCGTGGGTCTCACCCCCACAACTCAAAAGATTTGCACGGTAGATGGATTGGCCACGCTAAATTGCCCCTGAATTGCAATTTCTATTTATATTAGATCAGCCATTGAATGGCGGAGCAAGGCTCAAGGGGCCGAGTGGCCTACTGCGTTCATGTAAAAGTAGGGATGTTTTGCTGTAGTTGTTGTATGTGTAGATGTAGTGCATTGGTGAGATTGCATCTAGAATACGGTGCAGAGTTTGGGTGTCCATATTTAAGAAAGGACATAATGGCATTTCGAAGGAGTTCAGAGAAGGTTTGGTTGACTGAATCCTGGAATGAGGGCTTTATCCTATGAGGAAAGGTTGAACAGGTTAGGCCTGTGTTCATTGGAGCTTAGAAGAATGAGAAGTGATATCGTTGAAACACAAAAAATCCTGAGGGACTTTGACTGGGTGGATGATGAGGATGTTTCCCCTTGTGGGAGAAACTAGACAATTTAAATATAAGGGGCATTCCATTTAAAACGCAGATGAGAAGAAATTATTTTCTTGAGGGTAATGAGTCTTTCTCCCCCAAAGCGCAATGGAGGCATGGTCAATGAATACTTTGAAAGCAGATTTTTGACTAACCGGGGTATCTAATGTTATTAGGGTCGGCGTGAATGTGGAGTTGAGGCCACAATCGGATGAGACACAGTCTGAGTGAATGGCGGAGCAGGCTCGTGGGGTTTGTATGTTCATCTGATGCAGGACGCAACAATAACTTTTCTGTGTTTTTCCCCCTCCTCCAAATCTTTTGGTCAAAAGGCCCCACTGACAATGCAGGACGAAAAGTGTGGGAGAGAAATGCGACTGAATTGACGTTAATCTGGGGGATTTTCGAAACCTGCTGATTGCGAGGGATAAGGAACCGGGCATTTCTGAATTCTCAAGAAAGAATGTGTTAGAGTAGGCGATGTTCAGATGAGTAAACGGAGGATTCAGGAGGAGTAAGTGTGGTGGTGCTTGGGAGGATAACGGTGGCCTTGTCTTGGATGATGGTTAATACAGTCAAGGTTCGCTTCAAGTGGCCGTTGTGAGGGCCCGGCCCGGTAGATAAGATTCGCCCATCGACCGGAATGGACCACGCAGTAGGCCATGAACCAAAGGTTAAGATGTTGCAGGGGAGGCATCATTGTCCTGCAGTCAGGGGTCTGACTGAAATCACGTTTCGGGAAATGTATCTCACTGAGATGCAACAAAGGTTTTTTTTCCTGTGCACAAGGGGATAGGATGCGATGTGAAGGTGATGTAGAAAATCGACCATGATCTTAATGAGGGATCGTCTGAGCCTCCTCCTGCTCTATTTTTTAATGTTAACGAATCATGTCACAGTTGTATCTTTTTCTCACAGTAATGAACCCGGAGAACAAGTATTCCAGAGAACGGTTTTTTATTCGGAGTCTATTGGCATTATAAAGGAAGGTGGCTGCACATCTGTTAAGAAGGGGAAATTGATGGTTGGAGAGATATTAACTGGAGGAAATTGAATGTTGGAGAGATATTAACTAGAGGCGACTAAAGGAACGGTGTGATCTGCATGTTCCTTGTGACTTTTGGGATGTCTTATTTGTTAGGTTGATTTTTCTTTTTACAAAGCTTCGTTTAAATGTGCCAGTAACACTGGATACAGTGCAAACGAAGGCTGAGCAGTAATTGCAAGTATGTTGGGTATGGGATTTAGAGACTTGGCCTCATTACCTTGTTTAGTTTAATCCATGAGGGACTTTACTAAGAGGTTGGGCTTGATGCTGTTGCATTTTCCACGATTTATTGTACTAGGCATGGGTGCCAAGTATTGAACTTACTTAGTGGCTCAAGAAGTAGATTTATTTTGAGATAAGTGTATACGAAGAGGGAGGTCTTGTGGCGCAGTGGTAGAGTCCCTACCTCAGGGCCAGAAGCTCCAGGTTCAAGTCGCTCTTCAGGACTTGATGCCTTGCAAGGTGTGTGTTTTAATGGGGCCAGACAGGGTTATGAGCTCATTGGCAGGTGGTGAGAGTGGGAGAGTTTCCTGGTCAGTCATACTTTGGGAAACCTCTACAACACTTTGCCAAGCATCATCATGGAACAATGCAATAGTCACCAACATCCCCTTAGGCCATGGCACCTGAAGGAAGAGGAAATGTAACGAGGTTCATGTTCACCCCATGATTTTGTGGCACAAGGTAGAAGATTGACTGCCCTTGTAAAAGTATTGTGCATTAATCCAGCTGTTCAGTCATAGACATAGACAATACAGTGCAGAAGGAGGCCATTTGGCCCATCGAGTCTGCACCGATCCACTTAAGCCCTTACTTCTACCCTATCCCCATAACACAATAACCCCTCCTAACCTTTTGTCACTGAGGGCAATTTTATCATGGCCAATCCACCTAACCTGCATGACTTTGGATGTGGGAGGAAAGCGGAGCTTCCGGAGGAAACCTACGCAGACATGGGGAGAACGCGCACTGGAATCGAACCTGGGATCCTGGCGCTGTGAAGTCACAGTGCTATCTACTTGTGCTACCGTGCTACCCTCATGATGTGAGGAGAGTTGACGTGAGACCGTATCCTGCAGGGAGCTCAGGGAAAACATGGCTCAATGGTAGCTCTCTGCGCTATGAAGCTGCAGGTTGTGGGAGTGCTGGAGTGTTGGATTTGCCGCCTTTCAGATGTGGCATTAAATCAAGGTCCGTCTGACCTCTCGGGTGGGTGTAAAGGATCCCATGGCATTACTTTGGGGAAGAACTGGGTATCTTCTATTCTCCAGCCAGCCAATGTTTAATCCCTCAATCAACATCACAGTGGGTGTACCTACCCCTCAGCACCATTTGCAACTCTTCAGATAATGAAGCAATCTATGTCCAAATGCAGCAAGACCTGGACAATATCCAGGCTTGGGTGATGAGTTACATTCACGCCACACAAGTGCCAGGCAATGACCATCTCCTGCAAGAGAGGATCGAACCACCGCCCCTTGACATTCAATAGCATTACCATCACTGAATCCGCCACGATCAACATCCTGGAGGTTACCATTGATCAGAAACTGAACTGGACTAACCATATAAATATTATGTACCAGGGCAGGCCAAAGGCTAAGAATCCTACGGCAAGTAACTCACCTCCTGACTCCCCCCAAAGCCTGTCCACCATCTACAAGGCACAAGTCAGGAGTGTAATGGAATAGTCTCCACTTGCCTGGGTGAGTGCAGCTTTAACAACACTCCAGAAGCTCAACACCATCCAGGACAAAGCAGCCCGATTGATTGTTTCCCCTTCCACAAACATTCAAACCCTCCACCGCTGACGAACAGTGGCAGCCGTGTGTACCATCTACAAGATGTGCTGCAGCAACTCACCAAGGTTCCTTAGACAACACCTTCCAAGCCCATCACCACTACCATCTAGATGGACAAGAGCCGCAGATACCTGGGAACCCCACCACCTGGCGGTTCCCCTTCAAGTCACTCATCACCCCGACTTGGAAATACATCGCCATTCCTTCACTGTCACTGGGGCAACATAATGGAACTCCCTCCCTAACAGCACAGTGGGTGTACCAACCCCTCGAGGACTACAGCGGTTCAAGAAGGCAACTCATCACCTTCTGAAGGGCAACTAGGGATGGGCAATAAATGCTGGCCTAACCAGCGACACCCACATCTCGTAAATGAATAAAAATAAGTAAATAAAACTGATTGTATGGCTGTTACCACTTTTCTGTATTTGGGAGCTTGCCATGGACAGATTGTTTCCTAAGCTAAAGTAGCTATAGCACTTTTATTGTTGATTTTAAACATTGGAATGTCTTGAGGTCATGAGAGGCCCATATTGCCTTTGGATAGATCACTGGGACTGCTTGGTATGGCAGTGGGCGATTTGACCACGACAATTCCGGGTTTGATCCCTGGTCCTTGCTAAGTTCACGCGGATGACGCAAAGGGTGCTTAAAGCAGCTTTGACGTTTTTGGTTCAAGGGGTGGGTTTGGGGGTTGGGCGGGTGAGAGAGTAGCGATCATGCTCCTGATCACCCAGCTAATGACCCCCTAGGGTTGCCAACTCTGGGGGAACTTATTCCTGGATGGGTCATCACATGATCTGCCACCACCAACTGCCCTGCCCCCAAACTCCTGCCATTGGCAGTCCGATACCTCCATCCTTCCAGTACTCTTATGTTCCCACGCCATTTGGAATAAGAACAGATTTGTCATTGCCCAACTGAGTGATTCGTGACTGTCCATCAAACAGCCCTTTCTCGCATCGCCAATTCTTTTTGACCAATAAACAGAAGTGTTCCAAGCACGTTTTTAAAAGACAATTTAGTTTAGCCTCTCTGATTTTTCTCACCGAATCGGGCACAATGTTTTCCCGAAGATTAATCTTTAATTCCTAAATGTTCTAGGGCAATCTGGGGGGGCTGGCAACCCAAACGACCCTTGATGGAAATAATGTGTGTTTGGATAAAGTAGAGAACGCATATGAAGTGCAAACAGTCGATGTCGGGGCACAAACCTTGGGATGAATACCTGAGGACAGCTTACACACAAGGAGTGACGATCTTCCCCCAAAACGAGAGTTTGAGACATACCCGAGAAGTAGGTAGCCGGGAAATTTGGCAAGCTACAGTGGAGAAAAGGGCATTCTTTTCACTTAATTCACTTTATAGGCCATAGGAAGAACGGTTTACCATTGCATTATGGTTCTCTTATCTTCTACAAAGGCTCTTGATAACTCTCAGCTGTCTCCCTCAATTCTAGGTAAGCTAATGAATTTTGTGTTAAGGGTGCTTGCAAGACAATACCCAGGGGATTGACATTCTCTGAGATATAAGGTAATGAGTAAGCTTCTTGATAGGAAGCTGTCATTGGGGAACTTGGTAATTAAGAGTTCAAGAGGGGTGGGGAGATTCACTTTGAAGCTACCGCACGTTTATGCATTTGGGTGCTAAGTGTTTGTTTTTGATGGCTCCTCCTCAACTAGCCCCTTTGGCTCCAATCACTTGAGCATTATAGGCCTCAGCTACTCTTTAGAAATGCTTGAAAGACCGCCTATAGCAATAACTGGTACTCCTGAAGCAGAACAATGATATTTTTTAATTGAAATGTCCTCCTAAGAGAAAAGGAAAGAGTTGTGTGTATACCGACCTGGGATACCAGACTTTACTTTGGATAATAAGATTTCTCCGATTTTGGATAATAAGATAGAATCCAAAGCTCCACCCAAAAGCATCACCCTCGGCTGGTGGCACTCTTGCCTCTGTACGTACAACTTAGAAACTTAAATGCTATATTCTAAGCCGCGATTCTCAGTAAAGTCTTAAGGGAGTGCTGCATTGTCTGTGGTGTTGCCTTTCAGATGAGGTGTTAAACCAAGACCCTGCCGGTCTCTCTCAGATGAATGTAAAAGATCCCATGACATGGGCGGCACGGTGGCACAGTGGTTAGCACTGCGGCCTCACAGCGTCAGGGACCCGGGTTTGATTCCGACCTCCGATGACTGTTGGTGTGGAGTTTGCACATTTTACCCATGTCTAGGTGGGTTCCCTCCGGGTGCTCCGGTTTCCTCCCACAATCCAAAGAGGTGCAGGTTGGCCATGTTCAATTTCCCCAAGTGTCCAAAGGTTAGATGGGGCTATGGGGGTTACAGGGGTGGGGCTAGAATTGGGCCTAGGTAGGGTGTTCACATACAAACTGGGAGAAAGCGCAAACTCCACACAGTCAAAGAACAAACAGAGAAAAGTACAGAACAGCCCTCCAAGCCTGTGCCAATCATGATGCCCTAAATTTAACAAAAACCTTCTGCCCTTACTCGGTCCGTATCCCTCTGTCCTCCCTACTCATGTATCCATTCAGATGCTCCTTAAATGTTGCTAATGTGTCTGAGAATTATGAGGCTTTGGAACGCTCTTCCCCAGAGAATGGTGGAGACGGGGGTCATTGAGTATTTTTACGGTAGATTTAGATAGATACTTGACTGACAAAGGAGCCCAAGCTTTATCGGGAGTTGGCAGAATGTGGCGATGAGGCCAAAATCAGATCGGCCATGACCTTTATTGAAAGGCGAAGCAGGCTAGAGGTGCCGAGTGGCCCACTCCTTCCAATTCGTATGTTCGCCATTTGGTTGAGAACATGATTGGGTTCAGCTATGATGCACCCTTTAACTAAATATCCTGCTGCTGCTCAAGGTTTTACGTTGACAGCGACAACCTGTATTTATATCGCACCTTTTAACAGAGCAAACAATCCCCAGGTTTGTTTTTGACTGAGCCACATGAGGCGTTAATGGGACTGGTGCCCAAGAGCTTGGACATAAGTAGGCTTTATGGGGTCTATTCAAAAAGCAGAGAGAGAGGGAGGCAGAAAGTTGGAGATGTTTAAGGATGGAATACCAATGGGCAGCTGATGCCAGGCTTGCCAATGCTCAGACATTGGAAATTGGAGGATTGCAGAAGGTTGGACACAGAACATTACAGCACAGGAACAGGCCCTTCGGCCCACCAAGCCTGCGCTGATCCCGATTCCTTATTTATATCTACTACTTATTGCCCAAACGTTCTGTATCCGTCCATTTCCCGCCCATTCATGTATCTATCAAGATGCATCTTAAAATGTTGCTATCATGCCTTTCTCCACCAACTCCACTGGCAACGCTTTCCAGGCACCCACCACCCTCTGCGTGAAAAACGCTCCCTGCAATCTCCCCGAAACTTTCCCCTTCTCACCTTGAACCTGTGCCCCCTTGTAATTGTGTCTCCACCCCCTAGGGCTGGAGGTGGTTGTGAAAATGAGGATGGGGCAAGGCCTTGAGGGATTTTGGAAATCCGGATGATAGTGTTAAAATCAGGCTTTTCTGCAACAGGAGCAAGTGTAGGTGAGAATAGGGGAATTTGGGAGAACTGGGTTTTGAACGAGTTTACAACGTCTGCAAGTTGGGAGGTCAATGACAGCCAATACAGACCAAAACTTCTGATGCTCATTTCCGAAAATATGGCTCAGTCCCAATCCCACAAGAGTGCCCTCTACTGCACTGGTGTAGCATCGATGTATTAATAATAATCTGTATTGTCACAAGTCGGCTTACATTAACACTGCAATGAAGTTACAGTGAAAATCCCCTAGTCACCACATTCTGGCGCCTGTTCGGGTACACAGAGGGAGAATTCAGAATGTCCAATTCACCTAACAACATGTCTTTCGGGACTTGTGGGAAGAAACCGGAGCACCCGGAGGAAACCCATGCAGACACAGGGAAAACGTGCACACTCCGCACAGGCAGTGAGCCAAGCCAGGAATTGAACCTGGGACCGTGGTGCTGTGAAGCAACAGTGCTAACCATGGGCAGCACGGTGGCCCAGAGGGTTAGCCCTGCTGCCTCACGGCGCCAAGGTCCCAGGTTCGATCCCGGCTCTGGGTCACTGTCTGTGTGGAGTTTGCATATTCTCCCCGTGTCTGCGTGGGTTTCGCCCCCACAGCCCAATGATGTGCAGGGTAAGTGGATTGGCCACGCTAAATTGCCCCTTAATTGGAAAAAATGAATTGGGTACTCTAAATTAATAAGCAAAAATAAATTTAAAAAACAGTGCTAACCATTGTGCTGCTGTGCCGCCCATATTTCCATTTCCCACAACAACCGCTTCTCCTCTCCCCATGATCCATCATTATTGCAGTCAAAATCTGGATGGGAAGCAGAGCTCCATTCATTAAAAACATGCAAGAGGGAAGGTCGCAGTCTCCGACACACCTGGCATTACTTTCAAATGCAGCAATTCACAAACTGGGGCTTTTGTTTCCTGTTTTCAGTTACAGAAGTTCAGGCTCCACTCCTCAAAGGCAGGTGTTCTGATAACACTAACCAGAGCTGGTTGGCAAATTACAAAATGCAGTGAGGATTGTGTTCTGTGATGCTAGTCCTTACCCTTAAGGACAGACCCCTCCCAAGCCACCAAAACATAGACTACCCACCCACGAACAACCAGGTCATTCTCCATGCCCCAAACACACCGCCCAAGTCACCAACTCTCACCATAACCAATCTTGCTCAATCACATCTGACACCCCACCAGAGAGTCATTCCCCAGCACAGCCAATTCCCCATCCGTAAATGCAAACCCCGCCTATCCATTGAACCTGATCCCCTCTTCAACTAGATCATGATTGATCTGTATCTTAATCCCAACTACCCACCTTGGTTCTGTATCTCTTAATACTTTTACCTAATGAAAATCCACCAATCTCCATTCTGAAATTTCCTAATGCTCTCTCCAGCCCAACAGGAGTAGAGAGTTCCAGATTTCTGCTCCCCTGTGTACTTACAGGCATCACCCTTGAATGGTCTGGCTCCTCTTTGAAGATTCTGCCACTTGTTCTGGACTCTGTATCTAGCCCTTTAATCATAAATCACCACTTTGTAACATTCACGCTAATGAATGCCTGTATTTTGATTTCAAGCCTGCATTGACTGAGTTCCACCGGTTGTACATATTGCGTAGACCCCCTTCCACAGAATGAGAAGTCCTATCAAATACACTCACAGCTACTTATCTCAGTGAAACCTTAACTCTGTGGCCCCGGGGCGAGCACAGTGGCGCAGTAGGTTAGCACTGCTGCCTCACGGCGCCGAGGTCCCAGGTTCGATCCCGGCTCTGGGTCACTGTCCATGTGGAGTTTGCACATTCTCCCATTGTTTGCGTGGGTTTCGCCCCCACAACCCAAAGATGTGCAGGGTAGGTGGATTGGCTGCGCTAAATTGCCCCTTACTTGGAAAAAGTGAATTGGGTACTCTAAATTTATAATTAAAAAACTCTGTCGCCCCAAAGGGGTTTCCGCGTGTCGAGTCTGGATGTGATGTAGCCTAATGATAGAGGTCGATTGCTATGATTATTCAATGCCTCAATTTTGTGGTATTATGCAGCTACCATGATGGTAGATGACAAATTAGATGGACCTTATGAATTGTTAGATGAAAAATAACCATGTTAAACATTAATGCAGTCATATTAACCATATTTTTCATTGGCACAGTGTCAAACACTTCTCTTGCTTATTTTGCATATACAATGTCCGCCACACGTTAAATTGGTCCATGGTTACTGTGGTAGCATCCAGTTGCAAAACACAACTGCTCCCCTCTGGTTCTTAGAATCATAGCATGGTTGCTGCATAAAATAGGGTCATTCATTCCATCAAGCCCATGCAAGCTCTCTTGCAAGAGCAATTTAGGTCATCCCACTTTGCAGCTCCTTCCTTGTAAGCCTGCAAACCTTTTCTCGTGTGTGTGTGTGTGTGTACCTGTTTGAAAGCCACGATTGAATCTGCCTCCACTACCTTTCAAGCATGCGTCCAGATCGTGACCACTTGCGACGTTTTAGTGTCGCCTCATGTTTCCTTGGTTCTTTCACCACTCACATTTAATTTGGTTTCCTCTGGTTCTCGTGCATTCCGCCAATGGGAACACTTTCTTTCTTCCTGCTGTCCGAGACCCCTCATGCTATGGAACATCTCGACCAAATTTCTCCTCAAAACCTCCCTCTCTCCTGTGGAAAACAGCCCCAGATCCTCCAACCTAGCCACGTAACTTTTTAAGTCCCTCGTACCTGGAACCATTCTCACAAGTCTCAATGGTCCCCCTCCACCTCCTCGGCACTAAGCTTTCAAGTTTCCTCCCCAAACCTCTCCATTTCCTCTTGGTTTCTCCTTTGAAACCCCGCCCGTTGCTCAGGCTTTTGGTCAACTGTTCTCTCAGAGTGTATCGATGGCAAATTCTGTTTGGTGACTTCCCCAGTGGAGCACCCCAGGACGTTTTACCTTGCTGAAGCCGCTCTATGAAGGCAAGGGATCTCTGTTGTTATAGCTGACTTGCAGGTAGGTGGCTACGTTGGCATTGGAAGCCTGCAATGCAAAGTGTTGTTATCCTACTAACGTCCTTCACCTGCTGCTCGTTGGGGAGGTGGGGGGATATTTCTCACCCACCCACGCAATATGCAAATTGTCACTATTTCTTTGTTAAAACAGCAGAGGCTGGCGGTCAAATTCTAGGAAGAGCTGATCAACACTTCAATGCCCAAAGAAAGCAGAAGCAGGAAACTATCTTCTGAGAAGTAATTCAAAACCTTAACGGGACAACAAAAAAAACGGAACAAAACATTGACTCGGAGAATCATACTGCAAAAAAAAAAGAGGCCATTCAGCCTGTCGCGCCTGTGCTAGCCAATTTAAAGAATTACCTGCTGAGTCCAAAATCTCCTCTTTCACTTCCCCCCCACCCCCCCCAAACAAAATTAAATTTCTTTGTTTTATTTATCCGAAATATTCACGTCCCAAATAATAGATTCTAGCCTTTTTCCTATTATTTATGTCAGACTAAGTGATCTGTGGGCCGGATATTCCCGCCCGAGGTCAGCGGATCTTTTGCTGGTCCGTCAAATTTTCCATCCCTCCTGCTGCCGGGAGGGACCAGAAAATCCCGACCATAGTTCCTGTTGTTTTACCCCCCCCCTCTTTTCTTGGCTGGTGAGGCTTCCCTTTGCGGCCGTCCAATAATCCACGGTGTCTGTTCTAGAATCTGGGGAATTCTGGGAGGTGAAAACCAATGCATCATACGGAGTCAACTCTACTGAAAAACCTGAGGCACAGCCCATCGGGCCCTGGGAACCTTTCACTTTTAAATCCCATTAATCTGCACAGATCTTTGGCGAAAGGACAAGTTAATCTCATTTTGACCTTGACTCCACATTCCTGCTCCCCCCCCCCCCCCCCCCGATAACCTGGCACGCCCTTGCTTATCAAAAATCTGTCTCCTCCTGCCTTAAAGACATTCAAAGACTTTGCCCCAACCACTTTTTGAGGACGAGAATTCCATAGTCTCTCCACCCTCAGAGAAAATGGGCGCGATTCTCCCAGACCCGCGCCGGGCACGGAGAATCGCCACAACCATGCCACGCCGCCCCACGATTCTCTGAGGTGCGGAGAATCGGCGGCAGTTGTGCCGGCCACGTTTGGCGCCGCGCCGGTGGCGGGCTGCTGTACGCAGCGAGGCCACCGATTCTCCGGCCCGGATAGGCTGAGCGGCCGCGAGGTAAAAGCAAAGTCCTGCCGGCGCTGTCCACGCCTGGTTGCTGCCGGCGGGAACTCTGCGCAAAGGGTCGGGGTGCGGCCTGTGTGGGGGGGGGGGGGGGGGGCTCCGTTCCCAAGGGGGTGCCTCCGATGGGGTCTGGCCCACGATCGGGGCCCACCAATCGGCGGGCCAGCCTTTCCCCCCCCTGGGCCTACTTTGTTGCGTGTCCGTCCCCTGAACCCTCACGCCATGTTGCATCAGGGCCGGAGCGTTCAGTAAGGCCACCGCGCATGCGCGGGTTGGCGCCGTCCCAATTGCGCACCAGGAAGTGAGGCTGGAGCGGCGTGAACCACTCCAGTGCCCTGCTGGCTCCCTGGGGGGGGGAGGGGCAGAATCGCTAGTTCCCGCGCCCGTTTTGCGCCATCGTGAACGGCTACGGCATTCACGACGGAGCGGACACTCTGTCCCGCGATCAGACAATCGCGCCCAATATTTTTCTGAATCTCTGCGTTAAACAAGTGACCCTTGATTTTTAAACGGTGGCCCCCAGATCTAGATTCTCACACAGGAGGAAACATCCTTTCCACATTCACCCTGTCAAGACCCCTCGGGATGTTCTGTATTTCCATCAAGTTTTACCTCTAGCTCTTCTAACCTCCAGCAGGAACAGGCCCAACCTGCCCAGCTGTTCCTCACCAGACAACCTGCCCGTCACAGGCATTAGTCTAATAAGCCTTCTCTGGAATGCTTCCAATGCATTTACATCTTTCCTTAAATAAGGAGACCAATACTGTACACAGTACTCCAGATGTGGTCTCACCAATGCCCTGTATAGCCAAAGCAGAACCATCCCATTCTTGTATTCAATTCCCCTTGCAATAAGCGCTAACATTCTATTCGCTTGCTGTACCTGTATACTAACTTTTTACAATTCATGCACTAGGACCCCAGATCCCTCTGCATCTCAGAGCTCGGCCATCTCTCGCCATTTAGAAAATATGGGGCGCGATTCTCCCGAGTCACGAAAACTCGGGAAGCTAGCGTCAAAAATGGGCGCGTTTGATGCCAGCCTCCGCCCCCCCCCCCCTCCCCCCCGACCGGGAACCGATTCAGCTCCCCGGTCGGGGCTAGCATCGCGCGGCCGCGATCAAATCGTTAAGCCCGAGTTAGCCAGAGTTAGCGATGGCTGACGCGTCAGATGACGTCAGCCGCGCATGCGCGGATTGGACGACTCCAACCCGCGTATGCGCGGATGACGTCATCGCGCTTGTGCGTGAAACCCGCGCATGCGCGGGCCATTATGCCCCACAGAAGCCCCGCGGATGGATCCATCGGGGCGGCGGAGGGAGAAAGAGTGCGCGGGGTAAGTACCCGCTGCCCGCGATCGGTGGGCCCATGGCACCCTTGGCACGGCCGTGGTACCGTAAAAAAATGGCGGGCAGCGATTCGTGTCGGGAGGCGGGCGTGGGGGGGGGGGGGGAATAGCGGGAGGGCGTCGGACCAGCGTGTCCGTAAAAATTTACGCCGCCCGCTATTCTCCGAATTTTCGTGAGCGCAGAGAATTGCGCCCATGCTTTTTTAAATTCATCCTGCCAAAATGGACACATTTTCCCACATCCAACTCCATTTGCCAGATCTTTGCCCACCTAACATACATAGAAAATAGACGCAGGACAAGGCCCTTCGCATCTGCTCTGCCATTCATTATGATCATGGCTGATCGTCAAATGCAATACCTGATCCCGCCTCCCCTTATTCCTCGATTCTTTTAGCCCCAAGAGCTATGTCTTATTCCTTCTTGAAATTACAAAATGTTTTGGAATCAACCACGTTCTGTGGTTGTGAATTCCACAGATTCACCACTGTCTGGGTGAAGAAATTTCTCCTCACCTCAGTCCTAACAGGTTAACCTATCTATATATTGCAGTACCAGCCTCCCCGAACAGGCGCCGGAATGTGGCGACTAGGGGCTTTTCACAGTAACTTCATTTGAAGCCTACTTGTGACAATAAGCGATTTTCATCTCATTTAATTTTTTCATATTTTTGTGTCCCCCCCCCCCCCCCCCCCCCGCCAACTATATCCCTCTTCAGGACTTGCTTTTCTGTTCTTTCTTTGTGTCATCAGCAAATTTAGCAACCACGCCAGCGGTTTCTTAATACAAATCATCTGCGTAAATTATAAAGTGTTGAGGCCCCAGCACTGATCCCTGTGGCACACCACATGTCACATCCTGCCAACCAGAAAATTGCCCATTTATGCCTATTCTCCAGAGGAATATAGTACAAGGACGCTTTGCTGAACCTTTTATAATTAAAACGCTGGCTCGGTCTCAGCCGGTGGGATGTGTTCAATTCTGGTCACCACACTTGAGGCAAAATGTCAAAATGCTAGAGACGGTGTGGACTGGATTCACGAGAATGGTCCCTGGGACTTCGGTTATGTGGAGTGACTGGGGTTTATTCTCCTTGGAGCAGAGAGGGTTCGACGGAATTTCGATGGGGGTGTTTAAACCCTTGAAGGGTTTTGAAGAGTAAATGAGGAGAAACCAGTTCCACTGGTCAAGGAAAAGCAACCAGAGGGCACAATTCCAAGTGATTGTGAAAAAAAACAAGAGGCGACAAAGAGAAACATGTGGCGGAATTCTCCATTGCCCGACGCCGATATTGCAATCGGCGATCGGGCAGTGAATCCCTTCCGACACCCACGTGGGGCGGCACCGGTTTGATGCTGGTTTTTGAGTGTCCATCCTCTCCGTAATGGCGTCATCGCGTCGCGCAGGCGGGACGCATTGCGTTGGCGTTGGAGCGTCATCGGCAGACCCTCCCGCGATACTCCGCCCCCAATGGGCTGAGTGCCTGACAGCGCGATTGACGTGTGGTCGGAGTGGACGGGAACCCTGCGTGGGGGCTGCGGACTGTGTCAACAGTCGGCAGGGATCCGTGCCGCTGGCCGGGAGGGCTTCTGCGAGGGCTGGGGGGACTGGTGGGGGATGGCCAGTGGGTAACCTGTCGGGTCGCATATGGCGGGTCGGGTCCACGCATGGCCGATGCCACGCTGCAGGTCATCGCGTGCGCATGCACGGCCACGTGCCTGGCCATTCTCCGGTGATGTTTGGTGCGGGAACTGGGAGTTCCATCATGCGCCGCTTCTAGCCCCTCACCGGCCCCATCGGAGCCAATTCTGGCGGCGAAAAATGGTCACGAATTCTCCGTTTCAGCCGGCACTTGGCCGCTGAAACAGAGAATCCAGCCTAGTGTGTTTCATCAAGAGTTTTGTGAACTGGAATGTGCTGCATGAATGGGCGGTGGAAGCAGATTCAATAGTAGCTTTAAAGGGGGAATTGGATAAATACTTGAAAGGGGAAATGTTTAGGGCTCCAGGGAAAGAGCTAGGAAAGAGAATTAACTGGAATAGCTGGAACCAAACTGACAGCACGGGCACAATGGGATTAGTGACTTCCCTCCGTGCTATACTCTTTTAGGATTCTATCAGATTTCTTGCTTATGCGCCAAGTCTTGTCCACTCGATCCTTCTACAGGCTATAGTGTCAGCCAGCTATCTGACCTTGAAGCGAATCGTGACCAAAGCTGATCCTGTCCTCCGGGTGGATGGTGAATGGGCACTTCCCAGCATCAGTTACTGGACAAGTGATTGGAAGCAGTAACTCTTGGTTGATGTCCTATTTTTATTTTTTTATTAATTTTTTCATGGGATATGGGCTTTGCTGGCTGGGCCAGTATTTGTTGCCAATCCCTAATTGCCCTGTAGAATGCGATGGCGAGCCGCTTTCTTGAACTGCTGCAGTCCATGTGGTGTAGTTACACCCACTGTGCTGTTAGGGAGGGAGTTCCAGGACTTTGACCTAGCGACAGTGAAAGAACGGCCGGCATCCTTCATACTTCCCTCGCCCTAGGCATGGGTTAATTGGAGGACTTGCTCGTTTGCCTTCATTTGCTGAGATCAGCAAACATGACATTGCTGGGAATAGAATGCCCATGGGTTGGTTCTTCCTTTACCCCTGGGGGCCCGTGGGAATCTCAGCCCAAACCAACCCCCCTCCCCTCTCGAACCAATCCCTGATGTCCAATCCAGGAATGTCTGCCCCATGGAGACATTGTTGTAAATGGGGGAACAGTTTGACCCTCCGTTTCCTTGCCAGGCTGACCAGCTGGATTGTGTGGCACATGGATTATATCCTTATGAGGAATGGGTCCATCTGCATTGGAGGTGGAGAAAATGCCATTGCCGTGACTGTAGCTGCCCAGTGTTTTGACAGACTGGGTGAGATAGGGGTCGTGGGAATGGAATCACTTGTTTCCGTTCGTAAGCCTAGATTGCAAGGACTAGCTAAATATAGTCACTGTCAACCAGGAGCAACTACTTCAACGTCTAGTAAAAATTGTTTGGACGACTGAATTGTAACATCATTAGTGAATAAAGCAAATGCAGCATTGTAAAGCTTTGGATACGTAACCTCAGCTGTTCATGGCTAGATGTTTTTGTGTCTTCCATTTCATTTTAATTTGAAGGTGTTAATACAGCTCAATTGACACTTTGGCCAAGTTTCTGCACCCAAGACCTGTAGTGGGGTTTGAACACACTACCCCCTGACTCAGACTTGAATTGCTACCAACTATTCCAAGCTGACCCTGTTGATTTTCTTAGCATCCCCTCAATATTGCTGCTCTGGCGTGAAGCACCTTGGGATGGTATTCTGTGCTTTGATGGCATTGTATAAATACAAGTTACTTCAACATTTGCGTGAAGTTTTGCCTTTTTGCAATGAGGCATTTTTTCTTCTTCCTTTCTGTCTCACGGCAAATGCTAAATTTAGTCAAGGCAAAGGTTGGCTAGAGATGACCCCTGTATCCTCCATCCTCACCAAAATCTATAGGAATTAAGATTCCTGCATGCGGATTCTCGGGCTGCGGCACAGGAAACAGTCCGCCCAGCTTCCCCCTGCTTCTCCCAACTCCATTAGCTGTCACTGAATGCTTCACCCTCGGCTGAAGAGATTGAAGCAGCAGGAAAAGGCCCCAAATCTGGAGACCAACCTGCATGCATAGCTGAATTCTGCAAGGTCCAGCTCACTGTATGAATGTCCCCTTCGACCCTTCCCTGCCTCCTGTCAGACACTTCTGTCAGGTGGAAAGAATGCTTCCAGTGTGGGTAGAATCAACCTAAAAGAAAGACTTAAAAGAATTTGAATTTACATAGCGTCTTTCATGGCCTCCGAATGTCAGAATGCAATTTGCAGTTAATGGTAGTTTTTGTAGGTACTGCTGTAATAAATAAGATATATAACAGCCAACTTGGGTGCAGCAAGGTCCTGAAATGTGATAATGACCAGTTAATCTTTGTATTTTAAAAATCCATTTCAGTTGACAACAGTGACAACTCCCTTCGCCCCCTCGCAACAACCCATGAGATCTTTTGCCAACTCTCTCGCAGTCAGTGCTAGCACGGTGCAAACGTGGATAGCGCTGCTGCCTCACAGCACCAAGGACCCGGTTTCAATTCTGGCCCAGGGTCACTCTGTGGAGCTTTCCCGTTCTCCCCATGTCTCACCCATTCCTCCGGGTGCTCCAGTTTCCTCCCACTGTCCAAAGATCTGCCGGTTAGGTGGATTGGCCGTGCTAAATTGCCTCTTGGTGTCCATAGATGGGGTTACAGGGTTAGGGCAGGGGAGTGGGCTCAGGTGGGATGCTATTTCGGAGGGTCGGTGCAAACCCGATGGACCGAATAGCCTCCTATAGGAATCCTATGGATTCTGTGCATACTAATTTAAGATTGCTCGATTTTGCTAGCCCGAGGGTATTGCAGGATCTGGCTAAAAGATGGGTGGATAAAGTTGAGTTATCGACCAAACGCGATCTTGTTCATGGCACGGAGGGTTGAATGGCCTACACCTGGTTTGACATTCCTGTGGTAGTATGACTAGGGGTGTTACGGCACCTGGGAGTGTGAGCTGCCATTGGTGCAGAGGACTCGCTGCCCATTGGCCCAGGTATCGTGTGCCTCTCAGCCGATTGGCTGAGAGGAAGGTAGCTCCACCTACGAGGCAGGGTATAAGAACCCGTGTACCCCGGCAGCCAGGCCACTTCCTGTACGTCTGCTGCCGGGTCCACTTCTTGCGAATGAAAGCCTATCGTTCGGACATCATCTACGTTTCGTGTCCATTGATTGTGCATCAATTCCTATAACTTAAGAGGTGAAAACATCACCCAGAATGTCTTGGCTGACACCTGCAGACACCAATATGCAAATAAAAGCAACAATTTGCATTTACATAGCTTCCTTTATGCAGTAAAATGTCCTAAAGCATTGCACAGGAGCACTATCAAACAAAACTTTACATCCGTCGGCACAAGGCGATATCAGGACAGGTGACCAACAGTCTGGTCAGGGAGGTAACGCTTGAGAAGTACCTTAAAGGAGGAAAGCACAGAAGTAGCTAGAGAGGTCGAGCTAGCGGGAGAATTCCAGAATTTAGATCCTTGGCGGCTGACGGCACGGTGAACCATGATGGAGAGATTAAAATCAGGGACGTTCAAAAGACCAGAATGAGAGGAGTGCAGATATCTGTTTAGCACACTGGGCTAAATTGCTGGCTTGGAAAGCAGACCAAGGCAGGCCAGCAGCACGGTTCGATTCCCGTACCAGCCTCCCCGAACAGGCGCCGGAATGTGGCGACGAGGGACTTTTCACAGTAATTTCATTGAAGCCTACTGGGGACAATAAGCGATTTTCATTTCATTTTCATTCATCTCTGAGAGTTAGCTGGAGGATATCCTAGAGATAAGGGAGGGATGAGACACGAGGAGGGATTTAAAAACCGGGATAAGAATTTTAAAACAAAGAGTTTCTGGACTGGGAGCAGCCAATCCAGGTCAACGAGTGCGGTTTGGGGTGCGGGCAGCAGAGTTTGGGAGGATTTACGCCAGGTGGAAATTGGGAGACTGGTCAGAGGAGCTTTGGAATATTCAAATCTGGAACTAACAACAGGTTGAATGAAGGTATCAGCAGCAGGTGAGCTGAGGCAGGGACGGCGGAGGGTGATGGCACAGAGGTGGGCGTAGACAGTCATTGTAATGGTGCAGCTCTGTGGTGGGAAGCTCATCACGGAGTCAAATCTGATACCGAGTTTGGGAACAGCCCGATCAGCCCCGGACAGTGGCCAGGGAGAGGGGTGGAGTCCGTAGTTAGGGAATAGAGTTTGTGGTGGGGACTGAAGACAATGGTTTTGGTCTTCCCAATGTTTTGACTGGAGGAATTTGTTCATCCGGTACTGGATATTGTACAGTCTGTCTGACAAAAAGGAGAAAATGGAGGAATCAAGCAAGGTCGAGCTGTGCCTTGGGGTGTTGAGTAGGTTTGTCGATTTTGTGCCCATTCAATCTGCCATTTCCCCACCCCCGCCCGCTCTGCCACACGTCCAATATTTTAATAAATAGAAGCACTCAAAGAATGAGGTGGCACGGCGGTGCAGTGGTTAGCACTGCTGCCTAACGGCGCCAAGGACCCGGGTTCAATCCCAGCCCCGGGTCATTGCCTGTGTGGACTTTGCACATTCTCCCCTGTGTCTGCATGGATCTCACCCCCACAACCCAAAGATGTGCAGGTTAGGTGGATTGGCCACGCTAAATTGCCCCTTAATTGGGAAAAAAAACAAATTTTGTACTCTAAATTTATTATTTAAAAAAAATGTTTACATGAGGAAAGGGAAGAATGGAAGGTTATATGATAGGATGAGATGAAGAGAGGTGGGAAGAGGAGCATAAAACAGGAATGGACCAGTTGGGTTAAATGCCGAGCTTCTGTTGGAAGAGAAAATCCACGAGGAGGACAATGGCAAATTACCTCAGCTATTTTTCACTCGTAATTGGCTCAAGAACTCTTGTATGCAACTTGAGTTATGACTTGTCTTTTGGGCCAGAATATAAACTACAATCGGGTATCTGGGTTAAAAGAAAGGTCAGAGGAATTTTATACAAACTCTTTTAACATCGCGTCTGCCAGTAAGAAGGGTCAATCATTTATCTTGCGTACTGCTAATTATATTTTTATTTGCTCTGTTATTGCAGAAGAAAACGTTGGCTATTATTAAAACAACGGGCTATATTTTGCTGCATTTGGGCTCCTAGTTCTTTAATCATTCTCATCTGTGTTGCCCAGTTTTAGGGATGATTATCTGCAGAGTTATGGAACTTCAAAGCCTAGTTTCAGGCCTATCCTTCCAGTAATTTGGAGGAATGAAAACCAGAAGTTAAATGGCCACGTTAGAAGACGGTCCGCATTGGATGATTGGGTTTGCTTGCATTTCATGAGCGTGCTCAGAACAGCGAGCTTTCTCATATGGAGACAGGAAGGCGTTCTCTGTGTTAGAGTTACCAACCGCCTATTGCCCTGAAGTTTCCAGAAATGAGTGATTAAATCAGTGCTGCGAGCAGATCAATGGAACACATTACTGCATAGAAGTATCATTGTGAGATACACCACAGAAGGAGGCCATTCGGCCCTCGTGTTTGTGCCAGCTCTTTGAAAGGACTATCCAATTATCCACATCCCCTGCTCATTTTTGCAGCCCAGGAATTTCTTTTTGAATGTTGTTAACAGACCCAACTCCACCAGCCTTCAGGTACTGCATTCTAGATCACAACATGCTTAATTTTATTCATTTTGAGTACTTTTTTAAAAAAGTTTCAAATGAAGGGGCAATTTAGTGTGGGGGCCAATTTACCTACCTTGCAAATCTTTGGGTTGTGGGGGTGAGATCCATGCAGACACAGGGGAGAATGTGCAAAGTCCACACAGGCAATGACCCGGGGCTGGGATTGAACCCGGGTCCTTGGCGCCGTTAGGCAGCAGCGCTAACCACTGTGCCACCTCATTCTTTGAGTGCAGACGCGGGGAGAATGTGCAAATACGACACGGACACTGACCCGGGGCCGGGATCGAACCATGGTCCTCAGTGCCGTAGGCAGCAGTGCTAACCACTGCGCCACCATGCTGCCCTACATCCCTCCCTCATGTACATATTCAGCTTTCCCTTAAACTTGTCTTGATTAATAAAGGGGTCAGGGGTTATGGGAAGAAGGCAGGAGAATGGGGATGAGAAAAATATCAGCCATGATTGAATGGCGCAGCAGACTCGATGGGCCGAGTGGCCTAATTCTGCTTTGTGTCTTATGGTGTCGCTAGTATTCATCTCAACCGCTCCCTAGAGTAGTGAGTTCCACATTGCCATCACTCTCCAGGTAGAGAAATGTTTCCAGAATTCCCTCTTGGATTTATTAATGACTGTCTTGTATTTATGACCCCCCGTTCTGGTCAGCCCCACAAATGGGAATAACTGAGCTGTGTCTACCCTATCGAAACTCTTTCATAATTTTAAAGACCTCTCTATCGGGTCACCCCTCAAAAGTCTTCTCTGTTCCCGAGAAAAGTGCTCCAGCCTCTTTGATCTTTCTTGCAATGTACCCCCTCGTTTCTTTTTGCAATGGGAGATCGTAATGTTTACATTTGGGGTCCCTTTAAAATTTTTTGTTTGCAGGGCCACGCCTGCGCGGTAACAAAACGGCACATTTGTGAACGCCCTCCGCAGGAACCTTCCGGTTACTGCATGGCTGCGAGGCCGAGAGGAAAGGTGGCTTCCTCAATCGGCATAAACTCTTGGTTCCGATATCACACGCACAAATCTTCTTTGCACCTGCTCCATTGTCTCCATAGCCACTCTTCGTAACCCAAAGCTCTTTCACTGCGCATGCTCAAGACTGAAATTGATATATTTCTGGATAATAATGATATCAAGTCTAAAACGGGATAGTTGGGGGTGGAGGGGTGGGGCGGGGTGGCGTGGAGGTCGATGATCCGCCATGATCTGTTTGCATGGCAGAGCAGGCCCGATGGGCCAGATGCCCCACTCCTCCTCCTATGTTCCAAGTGTAGACTAACCAACGTTCAAAGTCCAGCCTCGCTCCGATTTCCAATTCTCTCCCCCATAAAATTGACCCCAGGGATTGGTTTGCTTTATTAATTATCTTTTTAATGAGCACCAATACTTTTCATTATTTATTCCTTACAATTCCCTCACCACCCCTGCACTAATCCTTGGAAAGAGCACCCTACCTAGTCCCACACGTCCGCCCTATCCCTGTAACCCCATAACCTCATCTAACCTTTGGCCACTATGGGGTAATCTTTTAGCATGGCCATTCCACCTAAGCTGCACATCTTTGGACTGTGGGAGGAAACCAGAGCAGCCGGAGGAAACTCACTCGGACACGGTGGAAACTCCACGCAGTCACCCAAGGCTGGAATTAAACCTGGGCCCCAGGTGCTATGAAGCAACAGTGCTAACCACTGTGCCACCCATAGTATCCCTCTTTAGCAAACAGCAGGTAAATAATCAAGGACGCGTTGCAGATTCCGGCTGCTGAGGTTGTCTGTAGTGGGAATAAAGCACTTTGCCTTGTGACTCGGGAGTGGAGAATGCTATTCCTGAACCAGTGATCACTTTACCTGGTTGCTACTCTTCCACAAGATGTCACCACATTGTTGAAATACACTAATCTAGTCTCCTGGGAGTGGGGTTCAACCCCTCCACCTTCTGACTCAAAAAAAAAGGATGTTGCATTTATATAACACCCTTCACAACTTCACGACATTCCAAAACACCTTACAGCCAATGAAACTTCTGAAGTGTTACAGTTGCTGCCGATGTTGCTATTGGACAAGTCAGATTCCAGAGTGAAACCTGGCCTGATAGATCATAACTTTTCTTTTAGAAACCATGTAGGAAGTTACTGAACAAATTCACAGGAGTCTGCTGATGAACTTTTAGCACAAAGAATAAAGCATTTATTAAACAAGAAAAATGAACTATACTATACCAGACAAAAAGGTTGGAAAGATCTCAATACGAACACATGAAACAATTCAGATATTCACTATTCCTTCACCCCAGCTATATCTTTACATACACATTTACCATATCTATCTTGTACTCTAATATTCAGGGTAAGTATACGTGCGGTACATGTGAACTGTGGTCAGACACATCACTGTCCAATATGAATGACAGATGCGACCAAAGCAGATACAGTGGATTTCTCAACCCTTGATGCTTGTCACTCTGTGAGTCAACTGGTCTCATTTGAATCTCTGTCTCTCTCACGACGGTTTCCAATCTCCTTGTTTGAAGAACCGGCCTTGGAATCCTCTCCAAACGTCGCTCCCACTGGGGCGGCTACAGCAAGAAACCTCCAGGGATTCAATCTCCCCTTCTGAGATTCCTTTCCCTGGAAGTGAGTACATTCACGCTTCGCCTTCAAAGCACACTTTCAGATCTTCAGCTGTGCCAAGCGGAACACCCAGCTCCAAAAGAGTACCTTTGCCTCTACGGCCCAGAGAATAGAGTCACCAACATTCGACTGCCCTCTCAGATCTTCTAGGTTTTTCTAAAATCTACATTAGTCTGCTCCCCACAGCTCTTTTTTTTTAACTCTGTGCCTATTTCTCTGCTCCTTTCTCTCAATTTTACTTAACGGGCTCTGTATCGAACCTCTGTCCTTGTCCCTTACTTAGGACTATCTTATGGGAGCTTATGATACCTGTCTTTGTCCCTGCCCCGGACCTGCTTTTGGGACCCCTTTCTTTCCCACTCTGTGGTTTGGGTCCTTCACACTGGGATACCTTCCCTGCAGTAGAACTCTGGTTACAGCTCACTGGACCTGCAGTTTCGCTCTGTATCACTTCTTTGCTTCCTTTTCTTCTGCGTATGTGCACAGGGTTGGTTCCTGGTCTACAGAATGTAAAAAGGCTAACTGAGCGTGTGGCCATTTCCTGGCTGGTGGCTGCACGAAAAACCCTGAACAAATCCCGAGCTGCGTCGTGCAGCCACTTTGTGACCGACGCATTTGCAGAAGTCGCAAGGTACACCAAGAACTGTAATTCCTAAACTGCGAATACCATTTAAAAATAAGGTAAATATCAGATTGTGTCACATAAGTGCAGGCACTTTTGTAATGTGGAAACCATGGCAGCTAATTTTGTGCAGAGTAAACTCCCACACACACACACACACACACAGACCTGATATATCTGCTTCGTGATGTTGGTTGAGAGATATTAGCCAGGCCACCACGGAGATTTCTCGCACTTTATTCAAACCAGTGGCCCTAGAATCTTCTGCATCCAACTTTATAATAATAGTAATGATAATCTTTATTATTGTCACAAGTAGGCTTACATCAACACTGCAATGAAGTTACTGTGAAAAGCCCCTAGTCGCCACACTCCGGCGCCTGTTCGGGTACACCGAGGGAGAATTCAGAATGTCCAATTCACCAAACGTCTTTCGGGACTTGTGGGAGGAAACTGGAGCATCTGGAGGAAACTCACGCAGACACGGGGAGAACGTGCAGACTCCGCACAGACAGTGACCCAAGCGGGAATCGAACCTGGGACCATAGTGCTGTGAAGCAACAGTGCTAGCCACTGTGCTACCATGCCGCCCAGGGGTGATCTGCTCTCATCTGAAAGACAGCAGTTCTGACAGTGCAGTACTCCCTTACCTCTTGGATTATCAGTTCACCTGGGGTTACTTATCATTCTACTGGCAGTCAACCTTTTGAGTTGCAAACTTCAACTCTGGTTCATCGACCACTGGCAGTGGGAAACCAGAGCTGTCTGATATATTGTTTTATCAGGGTCCCGTGTTAGTTCTGTTTATGATATTTCCACTGTTTTATTTATTTACTGTCAGTTATTTATAAAAGCTGGCTGTAGTTTGCTTCCGGGAGACTTGATGCTGTGATTGTCCCTCCTTCAACCATTCTGAGATGCAGGATCAGTGGGTGGACAGTCACATCCTGTCCAGACTGCGTCTTGTAATTCCCAACGAGAGGCACTGATCTCTCGGTCTCCTCTTTGTCTCACTAGCAGGGTCACAAGGCTGTGAAATAATAGCCAATCTCAACAACAGTTTGGACTGGCTGGGATGGGACGACGAAGGGGAATCTGGAGTACTTGTCTACCACGTTAAGGAAATACATGTTTCGGTCGGTGGAGGAGAGGAACCCTTTGAAATCCACGCTGAGGCATTCAAAGGGGCGGGAGGCCTTCACTAGATGTGCGCGGTCTAGCTGGTAGAAGTGCGGTTTGCACTCAGCGCAGACCTGGCAGTCTCTAGTGATAGCCCTGACCTCCTCCTCAACGGAGTAGGGCAGATTGCGGGCCTTTATGAAGTGAAAAAACCGGGTGACCCCCGGGTGACAGAGACCATTGTGTAGGGCCCGGAGTCAGTCCATTTGTGCGCTGGCACATGTACCTCTGGATAGGGCATCAGGGGGCTCGTTGAGCTTACCGGGGCAATACAAAATCTCGTAATTGTAGGTGGAGAGCTCGATCCTCCACCTCAAGATCTTATCATTTTTGATCTTGCCCCGCTGTGTGTTGCTGAACATGAAGGCAACCAACCATTGGTCAGTGAGGAGAGTGAATATCCTGCCGGCCAGGTAATGCCTCCAATGTCGCACAGCTTCTACGATGGCTTGGGCCTCCTTCTCGACGGAGGAGTGCTGAATTTCAGAGGCATGGAGGGTGCGTGAAAAGAATGCCACGGGCCTGCCTGCCTAGTTGTGGGTGGCGGCCAGAGCGACGTCTGATGCATCGCTCTCCACTTGAAAGGGGAGAGTCTCGCCGACCACGTGCATCGCGGCCTTGGCGATGTCGGCCTTGATACGGTTGAAGGCCTGATGAGCCTCAGCCGTCAGTGGGAAAACGGTGGAGTGAATGAGTGGGCGAGCCTTGAGGTGGAGTAGGTGCAACATGAGTTGAAGACCCAGTGTAGCTTACTCTACACTGTCCCCACCAAACACACCCGGGGCAGGTACTGCACGGGGTTAGATACTGAGTAATGCTCACCTCAATACAGTCCCATCAAACACTCCCTGGGACAAGTGGATAAATCTATCCCTTCTGAAAGTCCGGATTGAATCTGCTTGCACTGCTCTTTCAGGCTGTTCATTCCAGATGATAACACAACCCACTTAACTGCATCACGGTGCAAGTTCTCAGTTCCCTTCCTATATCCTATGGAGACATAATGCAATTCAGTGGTTATGTGCCTGAGCGTCATTAGTAATTTGCTTTAAAATGCCCCTCTGGCCACATTCTTGCATGCTGATTTGCATATCATGGTTCAATGTCCTGTCCGAACCGGTAGGGACCCGAATTCCCCTGATCAGAAAAACTTGTGCAGCGAGAAAGATCTGATGATTTTCTAGCCTTGACTCCTAAATTTGCTGTTTTTGTCTGAATGATTACTCGATGATTTCACACCCTGGCCCAATCCCTCCCATCGTGAGAAGAAGGGAACTGACAAATTGCTCATCGGGTTGGTATCAGCCCATTTATAATGTTCCCCCATCCAACTCGCACTGTGTGCAAGGCTATTTTCACCCTGCGATCACTGGCAGAGAACGGTGACCTGGGTGGAAAAGCTGGAGGGAATCGGGAAACGTGATTTCCTCCATCAAGATCGCCTTTCCTGATTATCCCCTCTCCTCGCTGACGACGCCCACAATGGGCGGGATCCTTGCTTAAATGGGTTATAATAAATTTTAATATTATTAATGGGCCTCTCTGCCCCCCAACCACTAAATATTCCTACATTGCCGACTGGTTTACAATAGCTTATTTAAAAACTGGAATCAGCCAAGGGTATCCCTCTGGGGCGCAAAGGTAAATGTAGTAGTCCTGGCAGTGCCCCCAGGGGTGCCAACTTGTGCCGGGGGCAGTGTCATGGGCAGACCCTTGTGGTAGCCTCATGGGGAGGGGGGGGTTCCGTTTATGTGTGGTGGGGGGGGGGGGGGGTTAGCATGGGCAGAGGGAGGAATTTGCAGGCATGGGGGAGGGAGGGGAAGTGTGGGCACTGAGAGGGGGAACACCGGCGATTTTTTTCGCTGTGGTGAGGGGTGGCGAGCTCTCGATGATTTGTCTTGTCTGGGGAGGGAAGTCCCCGATGAATACCCGGGGAAGGGGGGGCACCCTTTAAAGATGGTGCCCGAGTCTTTGTGGATCCGGGTGCCGTTTCTATCAGCCCCCACCCTGCCAGCGTGTCGATGCAAACCATGTCCAATCATTTTCTTTAAAGAGGTTTAAGATCTTGAGAGAAAACTTATCTGTGCAGCTAGAGAGCTAGTTTTCAGTCTGAGCCTGGCACTTTGTAAAAGTATGGCAAGGTTCCATCCACTGGGTATAATCTTCTGTATATGCCATCAGTTGTCCCAGTTGTCTCAACTCGTCTGCAGCTGAAAACCTCATCTGTGCCTTTGTTATCTCTAGTCTTGACCATTCCAGCACACCCGGCCAGTCTCTGAACTTTCAACCTTGGTAAATCCCAGAGTATCCAAATCTCTGCTGTCTTAACTGCACTATTTCCCCATCAACCCCTGTTCCTGCTGTCCTACATTAGCTCCCAATTAAACCAAGGTCTTGATTTTTGAAGTTTGCGTATTTGTTTTTAACTCTAATTTCTATTGTTATGACCAGTCCCCAGGTGAGGTTCCCCAAATTTGTTAACCCAGATACGATACCTCAATTTGTTACCCCTGTCCCCTCTGTGGGAGCTATCTCCGCACAAGCCCACAATTTTGTTAAAATCCCGGGCAAGCGCTCCAATTTATTGACATCCGGCTGGGGTATTCCCAAATTGTAAAGCCCTGCGTCAGGGGGGGATGAACTGGCTCCCTTGCTTTATTCAATCCCCTCGGGTGATTGCGACAACATTAATCTAAAAAGGATCCCTCCATTCAAGGATTCCTTTTCCCAATCCCAGTATTTATGTTTTAAAAGGAACCAATTTAACCAGACTTTCCTGTGTTAAAGAAAATAGTGAGTTTGTTAACTGCTAAATGCAACAAAATGATAAAACACGCGCATTTACATTCATACAGATTAGAAATGAGACTTGATTCCTGAGTTTAAAAATAAATATACAAAACACCTTGACTCATGAGGTGTAGATGATTGAGCATTGCGATTTGTGATTCCAATAGTGCTGACTTCAGCAGGTGCACAGTCAGTTTTGAAATTCCAGTGTTTTCCAGTTTGACAGACGAGCTTTCCTGTTTTCTTTTCACCTGTGGTCTTTGCTGACTTGACTTGCTTCAACAATCAGAGAGAGAGATGCCTGCAAATAAACTGGTTTAGCAAAGTTGGCTGAACAGCTAGTTCCTGATGCCGAGCGAGGCCAACAGCGTGGCTTCAATTCCCGTACAGGCTGAGGTTATCCCTGAAGGCCCTGTCTCTCGCCCCTCGCCCGAGGTGTCGTGACCTTCAGGTTAAGTCACCACCAGTCAGCTCTCCCCCTCAAAAGGGGGAAAGCAGCCTATGGTCATCTGGGACTCTGGTGACTTTAATGCTTTGCATAACCTAACGACACTGAAAAGTGGTTCACAGCCAATGGAAATGTAGTCTCTATCTTGTAGGAAACACAGCATCCAATTTGTACACAGCAAGCACCTGCAAACAGCAATGTGACAAAGGATCAGATCATCTCTTTTTGCAATGTTAGTTGAGTAGATATTTGTTGGAAAAGTGGGGAGACACGTAATCAAAAAACAGCATCTCTGACAGTGCAGCACATCCTCCGTATCACACTGGAAGGTCAGCTTTGATTTGCGTGATCAAGTCCAGGAGGGGGGATATGAACTCGGAATCGTCTGACTCCGAGATAAGGCTGTTATCACCTGAGCCAAAGTTGGTAGTGTGTCAGAAACGGGTGTGAGCGTGGAAGGTACTGTTAAATAAATTGCAGAATGCACTATATCACTGTGATCAAAAACTACTTTATATTTTCTTCCATTCTTTTTTGATCTATGTTCCCATTATAATTATGCATTTTCCAGCACAATATTTAATCCTCCTCTCTTTATCAAACACATCCTCCAGATTCCGGTGATTAAAGCTGGGGTGATCCCAAGTGCACCCTGAAAAATCCCAGAAAACTGTTGACTGGTTTAGTCACTTTGCTGGAGTCACATGGTGGTAATGTCGTGGATTGGTAACGCTCTGGGGACGTGGCCCGCCGTGGCTGCTGTTAGAATTTAAATTCAATCAATAATCGGGAATATAAAGCTAGTCTCAGTGACCATGTAACCATCTTCGATTGTTGTTTTAAAAACCCATCTGGCTCTGATGGAAATATCCCTAGGGAAGGAAATCTGCCGTCCTTACCCTGGTCTGGCCTATGTGTGACTCCAGAGCTACAGCAGTGGTTAACTCTTCACTACGCTGTGAAATGACTGAGTAAACAACTCCGTTCAAAGGATATCCAACAAATACTGGCCTCGTCAGTGATGTCCACGTCCGCTGAAAGAATTTTAAAAATCGTTATTCTGGTAACGCGTGTGCCCAGTCCCACAAGATCCCAGCACAGTGGCACCTTTCCTGCATGTACACTTTTGTGTATTCCTTCAACGCAACTATTAATTGTATACTCTGCCATCCATATTCCATGCGCCCGAGCGCCGTTCACTGATCACCCCTGTGCATACCGACCCACCTTGGATCCTGTTCTGATAACCACCTCAATTTTTAAAATTCTCAACATTGTTTTCAAAGCTTTTTCTTCCTGCCTCGGCCCACTGTAACCTCCTCCGGAGCCCCAGGACCCTCTGAGATCTCTGCATGCCGACAATTCTTCCCTCCTGCACATCCTGGATCTTTGTCTCGTCTCCCAATGTTGTTGAGGCCCCAAGGTCTGGAATTCCATCTCAAACCAACCCCCCCCCCCCCCCCCGCCCCCAATCCACCCCTATTAAAATCCACCTCTTTGACCACCGGACATTTGGTCACCCTGTCCTAATATTTCCTCGGGCCTTTTAAAATGCTCCTTTGAAGCACCTACGGATACCGTCCAATCCTCTGAACAAAGGAGATTGTGTTGGCATCTCACCCGGGAGAACATTTGCAGACTTTCCTCTTTGCCATCGACCTCATACGTTGTGTATACATCTTGCAGCAGAAATAATGAGGGGCACTGGAACCTGAATTGCGGCTGCGATGGGCCAGTTTGAGCTTTGTTTACACTTTTTTTTTTCATTCTCTAGATATGCATTAAAAAAAAATCTTTACCAAATGGGAAAAAAACAAGTTATTGTTGTTATGAATTGATAGCTTCCTCCATGTACGGTGAGTTTCTTGAAAAGCAGTTAGCAAAGCATCACCTCCATCTTCTCAAATCTCCAAACCCCTAGTGCTACACTAACGTGCAGAATTTCCACTGCCGCTGATACGAAGATGTTGTTGTCCAGCCAAGGGCCTTCGGTTTGGGATTGTCCGATCCCCTTGCTCTCTCTCCATAGATCTGTAAATTTTCCCTTTTCAAATATTTATCCAATTCCTTGCCCGTCCCTAGTTGCCGTGTGTGCGTGTGTGTGGCGTGACGTGTGTGTGACGTGTGCACATGTGTGACATGTGTGATGTGTGTGGTGCGTGTGTGTGAGACGTGTGTGTGTGTGTATGCGTGTGTGTGAGACGTGTGTGTGAGACGTGTGTGTGAGACGTGTGTGTGAGACGTGTGTGTGAGACGTGTGTGTGAGACGTGTGTGTGTATGCGTGTGTTACACGTGTGTGTTACACGTGTGTGTATTACTGTAATCTGTGCAGTGGAGAGATTCCCAAAGTGTACGGTTGGGGGTTAGCGATGCAACGGGATGAATGTTGGACCCTGGGATCACTTTTGATTGTTCTGCTGCTGATTTGAAACTTTTGCAGCCAAGTCTTTTTTTCCCCCTGACAATAACTGGGACAAATTGCTGTACATGTCTTGGAGCTGGTTCAGGCCAGCTGTAAGTGACCTACAGTAATCCCGTTCATGGCCCAATACCCGAGTGACGTCAAGGTACTATGGGGATAGTTTCTCTGCATCTGCCATCTCCCTCACCACAACCCCCATCCCAACTCTCTCCCTCTCTGACGCAATTGAGCCTGGAGAGTTCCTGAAGGAGCCGCAGTTCACACAAATATTTCAGTGTTGGTCAAACAAACAACCTCATTCCCCACCGTTTCCCATACTAGAGAGAAATGAAAGCAGCAACAAAACTCTGGGCGTGTAGAAAACTGCATGGTTCGAGCTTTCTTTTGCTTGATCCGTTCACCAACTACAGCGACAGCTTGCATTCATATAGCGCCTCAATGAACTAAAACATCCCAAGGTGGTACACAGGAACGCTGATCAAATATACAAAGTGAGCCACGTACGAGATCCTGGACTAAGCAGGCGACTAAAAAGCTTTTTGGTCAAAGAGGGATGTTCCAATGAGCCTTCTAAAGGAAGAAGGCAAGAGTTTTAAGGGGATAATTCCAGAGTATAGGGTGCAGGCAGACAAAAGCACAGCCTTCCAGCGATGCATGCGGCAGGCTGAGATATCCCAGACAGTATTGCCAGGTGTGTTTTAAAGTTTTGGAAACAATTCTTCATTAACACCCCTCCGCCTCCCCAGATGTTTTTCTTTTCTATTGTGTCCTGGAGGTATTGCCCCTTGTCGAGGTTCTTCAGGTGCACTGTTTGAGTACCTCTCCAACAATCTCCAAAACGGTGCAGGGACAATGGCGAGGCCCTGATGACACAGCAGTATGGAATTCAGGGCCATTTTCCATGTGGCCAGCCTGCTCTGTTGGGCAGTAACTGTTGTCAGCCAGTGCAACCACTTGGTTGTCACTGGTTTTGTTTTCACGCTTTTAGACATATCGACAAACAGGTGCACATATATACCCCTCACCCACATGCGCGCGCACACACCCACACAAATGCACAAACACATAACGGATTTCAGTTATTTGCAGAAGCCAGTGAAGCTGGAATTGTTCTTTGTGGAACAGGGGATGTTAAACAAAGAGAAACTTCCCAACAGCTGAAGGATTGATAACGAAAGGGCACAGATTTAAAGTGATTGGACAAAGGACCAGGGGCAACATGAGAAAAAACCTTTATACGTAAGCGTGGTTAAGGTCTGGAATGCACTGCCTGATAAAATGGTGTGAACAGATTCAGTAGTGGCTTTCTGTAATTCTTGGGTCTCTCTCTCATTTCGCCTTTACGTTTTTGAATGTCAACAGCTGGATTGTTTGTGTACCGCAGAGAACTTGCAGTGCAGAGGCCGGCCTCTCAACGCAACTGTCTTGTGCCAATGTTTATAATCCACCTTCTCGGTCTGTTCTCCCCCCACTCCCCTCTATTCCCCCCTGGCCTCTTGTCCGCACTGACTCCTTTAATGCTTTCCGTGCCCCTTTGCTGGGGGTGGGAAAGAAAGCCAGAGGTCCCCCCCCCCCCCCCCCCCCCCCCCCCCTCCCAACCCCCTGCCGGCCCCCCTCGATTGCTATCAAGCCAATTCCCCTGGCAAGTGCCGACAAGCACCCTGTCGCTGACCATTAGCCAACAGTTGGACGGAAAGCAGCCAGTGTCCATGGAGTCGGTGCTTTCAGGAGAGGGAAGAGGAAAAAAAACCTGGAAGGGTTAAAAGTCAATGGGTTTGTCACAGTGCAAATCTTGTATGGTGGCAGCTGACAGGCCTACGTGGCACAACAGCCATAAGTTATTTTATTTAAAAGTCTAGAATGACTGCTGGTTTGAAGAACCCTTCAGATTACTAGTTTGAATATATAATCTCTGAACATCATCACCCTGGGCCATCAAACAGCTAAAAGCCAGCAATAAAATGACTGGTTAAATTCGCTGTGAATCAATGATATTATTGTCAATTTGAAATCCCCGTCTCAATTCTCCAAATTGCTGGTGATTATTCTCTTTCCCGTTTTTGTGACGTGGCTTATGTTAAAAAGAGGCGCACAACTTATTCACCATTTGAAAGGCATAAGTCCATAATACTTTGAATCTTAGAAAGGCGGCACGGTGGCACAGTGGTTAGCATTGCTGCTCCACGCCGCCGAGGGCCCGAGTTCAATCTTGGCCCCGGGTCACTGTCCGTGTGCAATTTGCACATTCTCCCTGTGTCTGCGTGGGTCTCACCCCCACAACCCAAATATGTGCAGGGTAGGTGGATTGGCCACGCTAAACTGCCCCTTAATTGGAAAAAAAAATAATTGGGTATTCTAAATTTATTTTTTTTAAACTTTGAAACTGAGACTTTTACTTACATTTAAATTGAAACACTTGCAACAATTTGGGAAGTGCAAAGTATAATTGATTGATCAGGGTACTCCACTGTGCTTGCCAATGAATTGGGATGGGGACGTTGCAACATTCCGTATCTCACAATAAACAAACTCTGTGGACAGTTTATAGAGACCACTGGGAAATTGAAGTTCCTATGAACCACAGCAAAAATAACTCGTGATTGAAGCAGGATGATTTCTTCAAAATGCAGTGAGTGGAGGGTAGTTACATAACACAAATTACGCATGTGGAATCGATCCCAGTCATTTAGTGGAGTGCTCAGATTGTGGTGTAAAAACACTTTGTAACTCCTGGGATAATGCTGACACTATATATACAGCTGAGGAGGCTTTCCTGCAGAATAAGAAGTTGGGAGATGTGAAACTAAGATGGCCTGGTGCCACTAGTGGCAAGATGATGTAATTACAGCGTGACATGTTTACATTTACAGTTTCCATTATGAATAAGAATTTATAAATGTGACGATGCTGGTTTTGTAAACAATTTTGTGCAGATGTAAAATATTTCACTCTATCATATAGATGCAATCATTTATTCATGGGCATTTATTTCCACATTTCCCAGGTGATGACAAAAGAACAGTTCTGTAATTGGATTTGAAACGTCAAAGAGACGATTTTGTCAAACGAACAGAGTGAAACATGGGGAGAAAGAAGATACAGATCTCCCGGATTGTTGACCAGCGGAATCGACAGGTATGGAATTTCAACAAGTGGGGGGAGGGGGGAGATAGGAAACGGTGCAACCTCTTACACAGCTGATCTCTGACCCTGTCTAATTTTATTAAAATCTATTTTGCTGAGTTCCCAATATTTCATGTGACACCCAGCCAGTGAACATCAGCAAGCTATTCAGCTGTGGTGGTAATCACAGCCAAGCCCACATCCTTACAGACTCCAGCTACTCAGCAATTAAGATGGGGGAACCTAACGAAGATGCCTCCCTTTCCCATCCCAGGGCATCCTAGGCTAATGGTGGAATCTCTCGTGATACTTATCTTCATATCGTGTACAGTTCTGGGTGCCACATTATAGGAAGGATGTGAACGCATTGGAGGGAGTGCAGAAGGGGTTTACGAGAATGGTTCCAGAGATGAGACACTTCAGTTATGAGGATAGATTGGAGAAGTTGGAGGCGTTCTCCTTGGAGAGAAGGAGGCCAAGAGGAGACTTGATAGGGATGTTCAAAATCATGAGGGGATCGGACAGAGCAGATAAGAAGGTACTGTTCTTGCTCGTAAAACAATCAGGAACGGGAGAGCGCAGATTTAAGCTGATTTGCAAAAGAAGCAAATGTGATGTGAGAATAAATATTTTCATACAACGAGTGGCTGGAGTCTGGAATGCATGGCCTGGTAGTGTGGTGGAGGCAGGTTCAGTACTGCTCGTTTAGAGAGCACGATGGGCCAATTGGCGGCCTTCTGCACCGTAACAATTCTGTGATTTTGTGTGCCAGGCATTGAACGTGGAAAGTTCTGTATCTCACTGGGCACTGCATTTACCAACTAACATATCCACCATGTTGCCAAGAGACTATCTTTAAACCACGTTCCGCTCTCCTCAATTTTTTATAAATAGCATGCCCGTCCCATTATGCCCTTTACCATTGTTGAGTTTCTGCCAATGTTACTCTGCTAATGGCCACCTAGATGCCCCACTATTGGAAGGATGTGGAGGTTTTAGAGAGGGTGCAGAAGAGATAATAATAATCGCTTATTATCACGAGTAGGCTTCAATGAAGTTACTGTGAAAAGCCCCCAGTCGCCACATTCCAGCCCCTGTTCGGGGAGGCTGGTACGGGAATTGAACCGCGCTGCTGGCCTTGTTCTGCATTACAAGCCAGCTTTTTAGCCCACTGTGTTAAAGCAGCCCCTGAGAGTATACTGGGAAAACCTCGGTTATAGATGCCTGGTGGTGACCTGAGGTAATAGCAAGTGTCCGGGAAAAGAGCCCCAGATCGAAAAGGAAGGTGACAGATTTAAGGAAGGAATTTCTTTCACTCTTGATTGTGGGAAGATATTCAGTTGGGGGCGGTTTCTTGGATTGGCACCAAGACTCCCCCCCCCCCCCCCCCCCCCCCCGGGAAAGTCAGCCATCTGCTCGTGTGAGGGACGGAGGCAGAATTCCCAGGTTGCCGACATAAATCTAAAACTAAAACCGGAGTCTTCACTTCAGTTGAGATGCAGTAAGCATTGCAGGAAAGTAAGTTCCCTATTTTTGAGAAGAGAGGGGTCATGTCTTGGGTCAGCGATAACAAGGGACGATCACCATATTAGGGAGTTTTTGGTTGGTCAGGTTTAATCCCAAGAGCTTCCTGGAATAGATTGTTCCACAATCCCAGTTGAAATTCCACCTTTTTGGTGGTCTGGGAATGTTAAAGTGACGAGAGAAACTCTCAGAATAACTTGCATGGAATTGTCCAGGACCGAACGGTAGCACAAGTCGTTAGCACTGTGGCTACACAGCGCCAGGGTCCCAGGTTCGATTCCCCGCTGGGTCACTGTCTGTGAGGAGCCTGCACGTTCTCCCCAAGTCTGCGTGAGCTTCCTCCCGGGTGCTCCGGTTTCCTCCCACAGTCCAAAGACGTGCAGGTTAGGTGGATTGGCCATGCTAAATTGCCCTTAGTGACCAAAAAGGTTAGGAGGGGTTATTGGGTTACGAGGATAGAGTGGAAATGAGGGTGCAGACTCGATGGGCCGAATGGCCTCTTTCTGCACTGTATGTTCTATGGTACCTTCAACCTTCAAATGGGCCATTTGGCCCAACCAGCTGTAATAACAACCTGTTATTACAACTCCACACAATGTTCCTCCCACCCTCCTTCATCTCTTCCTATCTGAAAATCCTTCTATTCTTGTCTCTCTCGTGCATTTATCTAACTCCTCCTTCAATACTGTTTGCCTCAACCAATCCACCTGGCAACGAGTTCCACATTCTCACCACTCTCTGGGTAAACTTTCTCCTGAATTCCGTATTGTATCCATCAGTGTCTATCTTATATTAATGGTGTAGATTAATTTAAGAATAAAAGTCACCAATTTTACAGCTCCTTCCATGGCTCAAACTGATAAATTGGTCCCTGTGGCACTGAGGCACATTGCGCGAGATGGTGTCAGGGTTTTTCCCTTCCCCACGGTTGGCTCAGCTGCCATGACAGGAAGAGAAAGGCACAACCAGAGCACCCCATCCACACTCCGTTGCTCTTGCTGAGGATGTTGTGGCCTGCCGTGCATGGTCGAACAGTCCTGGCTGACACCTAGCCGCCTATCTCGTGGCTGTTTGTTGGATCTTGCTGTGCACAGATCGGCTCCAGTTCCCCTTTCGGATGAGATGAAAACTGAGGCCCCATCCGAGCCCTCGGATGGAAAGGAAAGATCCTACGGTCCTGTTTTGAAGACGAGCCGGGGAAGTTCTCCTAGGCATCCTGGTCCATATTTATCCTCCAATGTCACGAAAAGAGATTTTCTGTTTTTATTTTCTCACCATTGCTGTTTGTGGGAGTTTGCTGTGCGCAAACTGGGTGTCGTGTTTCCTTCTTTACAACAGTGACTAGATTTCAATAAGTAGTTCAAGGGCTGCAAAGAGCTTTGGGACGTCCTGGACGTCCTGGGGTTGCAGTAGGTGCTATGTAACTGCAGGCTCGATCGCTACTTCTCTGAATGCCCTTTTGGCTCCGGTTACGTCCCCGAGGGCCGCCCTCTGTTTTCAAATCCCCTGACAAAAAAAAACGCCGAGCAGATTTGCATCAGATTTGCCTAATCTCTGGTTGTGAATCAGCAAGTCACAAGACTGACGAGTCACTGCCCATTCAGTCAATGTTGCAAAGTTATTAGAGCTTCTCATAGGTGAATTCCCAAGCACAAGTAATCAGTCACATTGTGCAAAATCTTTCGTCTCTCTTGGCTATCTTTGGCTTGTGGTATTCTCATCCACGTATCGGTTTCAGTCCCTGTTAGTTTAATATTGAACAAATGTTCTTGTTCATGAACTCACACTGTCATCAATCAGAGAAATCATTCACACTTGTCTTTAGAAAGCAAATTTATATATATTTTTTTATTTGTTCCTGAGCTGTGAGCAGTGCTGGCAAAGACTGACTAATTAATTGTCCACCCCTGGTTGCCTTGAGAAGGTGTTGGTGAGCTGCTTTCTTGAATTAGTGAATAGAAACGAGTAAGAGGCCACTTCGAAAACAAAAAGCCAAGGTCGGCACAGTGGTTAGCACTGCTGCCTCACAGCACCAGGGACCCGGGTTCAATTATGGCCGTGGCTGTCGATGTGGAGTTTGCATGTTCATCCCGTGTCTGCGTGGGTTTCCTCCGGGTGCTCTGGTTTCCTCCCACTGTCCAAAGGTGTGCAGGTTAGGTGGGGTTACGGGGATGGGGGGGGGGGGGGGGGGGGGGGGGAGTGGGCCTAGGTGGGGTGCGGGGTAGGTGCATACTCTGGCCGAATGGTCTCTTTCTACATTGTAGGGATTCTATGGCGTGCTCGCTATGGTCAGCCGTGCCTCATCTGGTTGCACGAGAATGACAGAACAATAGAAAAGTTAAGATGCAGAAAGAGACCATTCAGCCCATTGTATCTGTGCTGGCCAAAAAGAGAAAAAAGAATCTAGCCGCTCATTTTAATCCCATTTTCGGCACCTGGTCCATAGTCTTGCAGCCGACAGCACTTCAGAAGTAAATCGAGATACCTTTTTAAATGACTTGGGCATTTCAGCCTCGACCACCAATTTAGGCCGTGATTTCCAGATGCCTATCACCCTCTGCATGAGTTTTTCCTCATGTCCCCTCTAATCCGTCTGCCGATCACCAGATCACCCTTTGGTAACTGACCCCTGAGCTAGGGGAATCAAGTCTTTCCTGTCTACCCTGTTTAGGGCCCTCATAATTTCGTACACCTCAATTAGGACACTCCTTGGCCTCCTCTGTCCTAAGGAAATCAACCCCAGGCTATCCAATCTCTCCACATTGCTGCAATGTTCAAACCCTGGCACCATTCTCTTGGGCCATAAGGGGAAAATGTTCTTCAGGAAACATCTGGTTTAACCAACTCGCTGGAGTTTATTTGAAGGTGTTGATGAGGGCAAATGCTGTTGATGTGGTGTACATGGATTTTCAAAAGGTGTTTGATACCGCGTCGCACAACAGACCTTTGAGCAAAGTCGTAGCTCATGGAATAAAAGGGACAACAGCAACATTGATACAGAATTGGCTGAGTGACGGGAAACTGAGAGAAATGGTCAATGGTGGTTTTCCAGGCTGGACGTAAGTTTGTACAGGAGTTCCCAAGTGGTCAGTGTTGGGATCTTTTCTAGATATATATTAGTGACCTGGGCCTTGGTGTACTTGGCCCAGTTTCCAAGTTTGTGGATAATACAAAACTTGGAAGCATTGTGAACTGTGGGGATAGTGCAGGACTTCGAAGGACACGTTGGTGGAATGAAATTAAATGAAAATCGCTTATTGTCACGAGTAGGCTTCAATGAAGTTACTGTGAAAAGCCCCTAGTCGCCACATTCCGGCGCCTGTCCGGGGAGGCTGGTACGGGAATTGAACCGTGCTGCTGGCTTGCCTTGGTCTGCTTTAAAAGCCAGCGATTTAGCCCAGTGAGCTAAACCAGCCCCTGGGTGGACACGTGGCAGATGTAAGTTCAAATGAGGAGAAATGTGACGTGATTCATTTCGGTCGGAAGAACATAGAGAGACAATATAAAATAAAATGTGCAGTTCTAAAAAGGTGTGCTGGAGCAGAGGGATCTGGGTTTATATGTGCAAAAGTCATTGAAGGGGGTAGGATAGTCTGAAAATGGCTGATAAAGCATACAATATCCTGGGTTTTATTAATAAGAGTATATAGAGTACAAGGGCAAGGAGGTTATGCTGCACCTGTATAAGTCACTAGTTTGTCCTCGGTTACAGTATTGCGCCCAGTTCTGGATGCCACACTTTCGGAAGGATGTGAAAGCATTGCATGGAGAGAGTGCAGAGAAGATTCACAAGAATGGTTCCTGGGATGAGGAAGTTATGACTCCTTAGAGAAGAGAAGGTTTAGTGGCGATTTGATAGTGGTATTCAAAATCATGCGGGGTCTGGGCAGAATAGTTAGGGAGAAAATGTTCGCACTCCAGAAAAAGAGGGCACAGATTTATAAAGTAAAGAAGCAATAGTGATATGCTGAGAGTGTGGTGGAGGCAGTTCTGTTGAAACATTAAGGCAATTAGATTGTTATCTGCAAAGGGAGAATGTGCAGAGTTACGGAGGGAAGGTTGAAAGAATGGAACTCGGCAAGTTGCTCATTTGGAGAGCTGGTGCAGACATGATGGGCTAAATGGTCTCCTTCTGCACCATAACAAATCTTCTGTGATAAGGATGTGGGTTCAAGTCCAACTCCAATACTTCAACACAGTAATCTCGGCTGACATTCTTGTTTTGTTATACTCTTGACGTAGCATAAGCTGCTTCCTTGATGTGCGCTCTGACAAAGGAAGGTTCAGACTTGGAGATAGCTTTAACACATTTATTAAACTGTTAACAATTCTCCTACTTGGATTCGACTCTCCTGTTAATCCTGCTATAGCTACGCAGACTGACGAACCAGTCTGTTACAATCCAGGTGGTGGGTGTGATGTGTTTCAAATCAACCCTGTGTACTCACTGAGTGTCTCCACTGGAAAGAGGAAGATCATGTGTGCTGTGTCCTTATATATGGGTTGGTGTAATGCCCCCCTGTGGTAGTGCCACCTCTGTGTGTATCGTGAATGCCTGTTGGTCGTGTCCCATCTTACTGACCTATTGGTTGACTGTCTGTGTCATGTCTCCAGCGCTCCCTCTAGTGTCTAGCTAATTTACCTGCATTTACATTAACCCCTTGTGTATTTACAGTGATGCATATCTCCACAATTCTCACATGGGGCGGGCGGGGGGGGGGGGGGGGGGGGGGGGGGGATCCTGTCCAATATTAACCCTTCAACTAACAGATTTTCTGCTCATTATCATATTGTGGGATCTTGCTGTGCATAAATTGGCTGCCATGTTTCATACATTACAACAATGACCACGCTTCAGAAAATAATTATTCGTCTGTAAAGCACTTGGGGCGTAGACTGGCTGTGCAAGGTGCTATGGAAATGCAAATTTGTCTTTCTTTTTTAGTCTGGGACTGGCGTCACATTATGGGCCCCAGGCAGGGTCAGGATCTCCTTCCCTGAAGGACATGAGTGAAGCAGATGGGCTTTTAAGAAAATCCGTGGTCACTTTTACCGATTCTAGGTTTTTCATTTCCAGATTTATTTATTTTTTTTGAAACTGAATTCAAACCCTCGAACAGACGTGGTGGGACTTGGAATTTATATTCTCTGGGATATTATTACAGGTCTCTGCATTACTCGTCCAGTAGAAATCTCCTCTCTGTCTTGCTCGATTAGGGCTGCCAACTCTGGCTGAGCATATTCCTCGTGTGTCCAACCTGCCCTAACCAGTCAACTAACACTTTCCTCCCCATCATCAATATCTTTTTTTTTTTGCATCTAATAAACAAAATGTGCTGACAAGAAAATTGTGGACGCACACAACCTACTTTCAATGCCTCCTATGGGGTTTTCCTTCCAGAGGAGCAGCTTGTAATTCCTGCAGTCGGGAGGATTGGCAGAACGTACGATGACTATTTGTTTTTATGCAGTAGGACATCCTGATGTTTAGCAGCAATGAAATCAGATAAAATTTGACACTGAGCCAATTCAATAGATATTAGGCCAAGTGACCAAAGAGGTAGGTTTGCAGTGCATCTTAAAGGAGGAGAGCCAGGCAAGAGGTTGAGGGAGGGGATTTTGGAGTTTATGCCCCCAATAGTTGAAGATCCAGCCACCAGTGGTGTGCGAGTAAAATTGAGGATGGTCAAGAGACCAGAATTAGAGAAATATCTGCATCTTCGGAGAATTGTAGGGCTGGAGGGGATTATAGAGATTTTCTGCCCAATTAATTTATGCAGTAGGCATTGATTTAACTGCAAGGGCTTTTGTTGCTGTCCTCTGACTCATACTGGGAAACGGTTGCCTGGGTGCTGTCTAAAGTACACCAATTGATGCAGTCTGCACGGGGACAGAGTACACAGTCGGACCTGTGCAGTCTGTATCGTCGGGCATCTGCTGTACGTGCAAAGCCACAGTCGCGCTGCAGGGGACTTGTGGTCTGATGCCAGCTCATTGTGTTAATGTCTCTTCAACACCTCACCGTAAGTGTGAAATTGTGGAGAGGGTCAGAGTGGAGACTCGGTCTCCTTCAATGTGACACGGTCTGCACCCATTTATCTCTAACAACAGTCAGAGATCACGCTATATCGGATCATACATCGCTGAAGGTGGCCATTTGGTCCAACATTCCTGTGCTGGCCCATTGAAAGATCTGCCCGATTAGTCCCATTCCGCCATGTTCTTTTACCCATAACTTAGCAATTTTTTTCCCGTCAAATTTCTGAAGGTCTGGGTGTTGTGATATCACTTCCCCTCCCCCATAGGGATCACGGCGTTCAAAAGTAGCTGTTACACGTGACAACCCTCGGCTTTGAGATGTTTCCGAGATGTGGTAAAGTGCGATGCAAGTTTAAAGATTTCCTATCTGTTTGAAGTTGAGAGAAATTCTTTATTCCCTCTGCTCCTGAAGGAGGTGATTCACCTTGGGACAGTTCCAGGGCAACTGGCAGGCTTTCATCCTTGTTCAAGTGACTGTTCTTCATTCAGCAGGCCAGACAGTGAGTGCCAGAAGGCTATTCAATCTGAGCTGTGTGCTGTACTTTCACTGAGTATCTGTTGGCCTTAGCTGGCAGTAGCTCTCACTTGTGGCTCAGTGTGTATCACTCTGCGGATTGGCACCCCATCCACAAGCATGCACACCCTCCACCACTGACGCACAGTGGCAGCAGTGTGTACCATTTATAAGATGCACTGCAGGAAATCACCATGGCTCCTGAGACAGCGCCTTCTAAACCCACACCTTCTACCATCTAGAAGGGCCAGGGCAACGGAGACATGGGAATGCCACCACCTGGAAGTACCCCTCCAAGTCACACACCATCCTGAATTGGAAGTACATTGGCCATTCCTTTGCTGTCACTGGTTCAAAATCCTGGAACTCCTTCACCAGCGGCACAGTGGGTGTACCTGCACCACATGGACTGCAGCGGTTCAAGAAGGCAGCTCACCACCACCTTCGCGAGGGCAATTAGGGATGGGCAATAAATGTTGGCCTAGCCAGCGTTGCCCACCTCCCATGAATGAATAAAAAAAAACTCTTGCCGCTAAGTCAGAAAATGATGGGTGGGATTTTCCAGTCCCTCCATTGTCGACGGGTTTTCCCGTTGTCCGTGCCCTTTGCCACCGGGGAACCAGCGGCGGGGGTCTGCTGTCAGCGGGACAGGAAAATCCTGCTGGTGAGTTCAAGTTTTGTTTCGGTGGCCTTCAGCGTATAACCCATGCTGGCGCTCGGGGTGCGCTGCATTGTCAGAAGCGCCAACTTTAGTGCAAGCCAAGGTTTGCCTGCTCTGGTGGCCCATGTGGGTGGACAGTAAAGATCCCACGGTGCTCTGAGAAGAGTAAGGAGTTGGCCTGGCCAGTAAACCTTCCTCATCAATAGCAGGGTGACTGGTCACTCACCTCATAGAATTTGTACGTGGCCTTGGAACACATTAAAAATCAGTGCGTTCAAAAGTAGCTGTTACACGTAGCAACCCTCAGCTTTAAGATGTTTCTGAGATGTGGTAAAGTGCGATATAGGTTGAAGATTTCCTATCGACTGTGTGGAGAATCACAGCGAGGTTAGAATCAACTTCCCCATAATCTGCATTTTTCAGAAGGACAGGCGTTTTTAATTTATTCTTTCTTGAGATGCGAGCATCTCTGGCAAAGCCAACTAAATGGTATCTCACTCTTCTAATTGGCCTTGAGCAGAGTGGCTAATTAGACCATTTCGGAGGGCAGTTAAGAGTCAGCCACATCGGGCAGCACGGTGGCACAGTGGTTAGCATTTCTGCCTACGGCGCTGAGGACCCGGGTTCGAATCCCGGCCCGGGGTCACTGTCTGTGTGGAGTTTGCACATTCTCCCCGTGTCTGCGTGGGTTTCACCCCCACAACCCAAAGATGTGCAGGATAGGTAGATTGAACACTCTAAATTGCCCCTTAATTGGAAAAAATAATTGGGTACTCTAAATTAAAAAAAAAAAGAGTCAGCCACATTGCTGTAGGTCTGTACTCCATGGACGCCAGACCAGGTATGATGGCAGATTTCCACCTGTAAAGGAGAACCAGGTGGATTTTTAAAAATAACAATCGATGACAGTTTCATGGTCTAGCTTTCAATTCCAGATTTACAATCCCTACAGTGCAGAAAGACACCATTCGGCCCATCGGGTCTGCAGTGACCCTCTGAAAGAGCACCCTACCTGGACCCACGACCCCACCTATCCTTGTAACCCCACCTAACCTTTTGGACACTAAGAGGCAATTTAGCCTGGCCAATCCACCTAGCTATTAATTGAATTCAAATTATACCAGCTGCCACGGTGGGGTTTGTACCCACGTGCCCAGAGCATTAGCCTGAATCGCTGGATACCACTACAGCACAATCTCCCCTCCTCCCTGACTCACAATCAGTGAACAAATGTTCCTCTGGAGTACCCTTGTGATAATTTACAACAAACTTTCTGGCAGTGCCTGAACCGTGAGACACAAGATCACAAAAAATGAGAGCAAGAGTAGGCCATTCAGCCCCTTGCTACTATTCCATCACTTGAAAAGGTCAAGGTTGATCTGATTGCGGTCTGAACTTCAATTTCCTGCCTACCCTCGCAAGTCTTAACTCCTTGTCTACCACAAGTCTGTCTAATTCAACCCTGAATATATTCCATGACCCAGACTCCACTGTCTTCTGGGGAAGAGAATTCTAAAGACTAGTGACCCTCTGAGAGAAGAAATTCCTCTTGCTCTCCATCGTGAAAGGGGGACCCCATATTCTGAAACTATGGCCCTGAGTTCCAGATTCCTCACGAGGGGAATCATTCTCTCCACAAGCCCCCTCTTATGTTTCAATTAAGGTTACCTCTCACTCTTCTAAACTCCACTGGGCCTCAGCCCAGCCTCCACAACCTTTCCCCATAAGTCTCACCCTCAGCCGACTGAATCCTCCCTGAACTGTTTCAAATACAAGTATATCCCTCCTTAAGTAAGGAAACCAAACCTGTACCCAGTGCTTCAGGTGTGGTGCCACCTATGCAGCTGTACCAAGACTTCCCTCCTTTAAGGAGGGTTGGCACAGTGGTTAGCATTGCTGCTTCACAGCCCCAGGGACTAGGGTTAGATTCCGACCTTGGGTGACTGTCTGGAGTTTTTTTATCAATTTAGAGTACCCAATTCATTTTTTCCAATTAAGGGGCAATTTTAGCGTGGCCAATCCACCGACCTTGCACATCTTTGGATTGTGGGGGCGAAACCCACGCAGACACGGGGAGAATGTGCAAACTCCACACCGACAGTGACCCAGAACCGGGATCGAACCTGGGACCTCGGCGCCCTGAGGCTACAGGGCCAACCCACTGTGCCACCGTGCTGCCCTGACTGTCTGGAGTTTGCACGTTCTCCCCGTGTATACGTGGGTTTCCTCCGGGTTTTCCGGTTTCCTCCCACAGTCCAAAGATATGCAGATTAGGTGGATTCGCCATGGCAAATCGCCCCTTAGTGTCCAAAAGGTTAGGTGGGATTACGGAGATAGAGTGGGAGCATGGGCCTCGGTAGGATAGTCTTTCACAGAGTTGGTACAGACACGATGGGCCGAACGGCCTCCTTCTGCACTGTAGGCATTCTATGATATTCCATTCCCCTTACAATAAAAGCCAACATTCTATTGGCTTTCCTAATTACTTGCTGAACCTGCATGCTGACGTTTTGTGATTTCATGTGGCACGGCAGCACAAGTGGATAGCACCGAGGCTTCACAGCGCCAGGGTCCCAGGTTCGATTCCCCGCTGGGTCACTGTCTGTGCGGAGTCTGCACGTCCTCCCCGTGTCTGCGTGGGTTAATTCCGGGTGCCCCCGTTTCCTCTCTCAGTCCAAAGACGAGCGGTTGGCCGGATTGGCCATGCTAAATTGCCCTTAGTGACCAAAAAGGTTAGGCGGGGTGATTGGATTACGAGGATAGGGTGGAAGTGAGGGCTTAAGTGGGTCGGTGCAGATTCAATGGGCCGAATCTCTCTTAGTTATTATTATTTTATTTTTTTAAATTTAGATTACCCAATTATTTTTTCCAATTAAGGGGCAATTTAGCATGGCCAATCCACCTACTCTGCACATTTTTGGGTTGTGGGGGCGAGACCCACGCAGACACGGGGAGAATGTGCAAACTCCACACGGACAGTGACCCAGAGCCGGGATCGAACCTGGGACCTCAGCGCCGTGAGGCGGTTGTGCTAACCACTAGGCCACCGTGCTGCCCGAATCTCTCTTAGTTTGAATCATTTGCTGTTTTGTATTCTTCCTGCGATAATAGACAAGTTCACATTGTTCCACATTATACTCCATCTGCCAGATTTGCGCCCACTCACTTAATGGCAGATTTTCTATTTCCTCTTTGCTCTCCTACTTATCTTTGTATCATCAGCCGATTTGGCAACCAGCAGAGAGCCTCTTCATCGGGGAGAAGATGGTATGACCCTTGGTGGTCAACTCTTTGTGTACAGAGAAAATGAAGTGTCCTCTCCAGAGTACAAGTGTCGGCCAAATTCATGGAGACCCAAATTAATGGCTTCCCAAATGCCGACCTCTCCAGTTGAGTCTATTTGCCCTAAACTGGGAGTTTCCGCATGCTGATGGGCCTGCACACAGCATGTCTGGGGGGCCAGCTCTCCTCTGAGTTCCTCTGAAGCTTTAGCCTGGGGGCCATGAGAGATCCTGGGCGGGATTCTCCCCTACCCGGTGGGGAGGGGGGTCCCGGCGTAGCGGAGTGGTGCCAACCACTCCGGCGCGGGCCTAGCCCCCAAAGGTGTGGGGAATTCCGCACCTTTGGGGGCTAGGCCCGCGCCGGAGTGGTTGGCGCCACGCCGACTGGCGCCAAAACCGGCGCCAGCGGCCTTTGACGCCCGGCGCCGGAGCTGGCCGAAAGGCTTTCGCCGGTTCGCGCATGCGCCGGTGCATCAGCTGCCGTTGATGTCACCACCGGCGCATGCGCGCTGGGGGATGCTCTTCCGCCTCCGCCATGGTGGAGGCCGTGGCAGCGGCAGAAGAAAAAGAGTGCCCCCACGGCACTGGCCCGCCCGCCGATTGGTGGGCCCCGATCGCGAGCCTGGCCACCGTGGGGGCACCCCCCCGGGGTCCGATCGCCCCGCTCCCCCCCCCCAGGACCCCGGGGGCGTGCTCACGCTGCCGATCCCGCCGCCACCAGAGGTGGTTCAAACCACGGCGGCGGGAGAGGCCTCTCAGCGGCAGGACTTCGGCCCATCGCGGGCCGGAGAATCCCCGCAGGGGGCTCGCCGATCAACGCGGAGGGCACGCCGATCTCAGGGGCGTGATTCCCGCCACCACCAATTCCCGGGTGGCGGAGAATTCCGGCCACGGCGCGGGGAGGATTTTCGCCGGTCCCCGATGATTCTCCGACTCTGCGGGGGTCGGTGAATTTCGCCCCCTGTTTCTGAGTGTCACCACAAAGAGACTTAAGCTGTAGAATTGCCAATGGAGGGGCTGTGTGTTGACATAGAGAGACTTCGACATGTGACTCTCCTCACATTATTGCTGGGCAACCGTGACAGCTGAAAGCAAGAAGCACACTAACGATCTTCACCCCCATGCGAGACACATCACATTGACCCATTGTACACACATCGGGGCAACACATTAATGCAAGTTTCTCTCACTTTACGTGGTTCAGTTAAGGTTATACATTTACCTACATCAAGCAGGGGGTGGGGGGGAACCATGGAAATGTGGGTTTAACCTAAAGAAAAACCATTGAGTGATTTTGGGTGAATTCCACCATTCGAACTGAGTTATGTTGCTTTGATGATAACTTAACCTCAATTCACCTCTGACATCTCGGGTGGGATTCTCCGAACCCCATCGGGTCGGAGAATTCCCGGGGGGATGGCGTGAATCCCGCCCTGCCGCTCCAACGCCGGCTGCCGTATTCACCGGCGCCGGTTTGGGGGCGGGGTTTACATCGTGCCGGTCGGGGGCTGTCAGCAATTTTCTGGGCCCCGATGGGCTGAGTGGCCTCCCATTTTTGGCCAGTCCCGCCGGCGTGAAATGGACATGGTCCATCCCCGCAGGACCTGGCTTGTCGGCCATCTATTGGGGTCCTTGGGCGGGGGCAGGGGGGGTGGGCGCGGGGGATCCAGCCCCCGGGGGGGGGGGGTCCCCACGGTGGCCTGGCCCGCGATCGGGGCCCATCCATCTGCAGACGGGCTTGTGTCGTGGGGGCACTCTTTCCCACCGCGTCGGTCTCTGTAGGGCTTCGCCATGGCCAGCACGGAGAAGAACCCCCCTGCGCATGAGCAGGAACACGGCGGCGGTTCTGCACATGCGCCAGAATACGCCGGTGGTTCTGTGCATGCGTGGGACCACGGCGGCCCTTCGGCGCCGGTTGGGGCGGCGCCAACCCCTCCGGAGGATCCGCTAGAGGATTCCGCAACTTCCGGGTGGCCCGACGCCGGAGTGGTTCACACCGTTCTTGGGCGTCGGGCCATCCCGCAGATTGCGGGAGAATCCCGCCCCTCATCTTTCTTATTTCTCCTCCTCCTCCCTCCACCTATCTTGATAACCTTTCACCTTTTCCCCTCCCAAGGCTGGCACTCCAGCATCATACCAAGGGAATGCTGCACTGCCAGAGGTGCCGTCTTTTAGATGAGACGCTAAACTGAGAGTGTGACTCTCAGGCGGACATTAAAAAATACCACAGCACTGTTTCAAAGACGATCAAGGGAGCTCTCCCGAGTAGCTGACCATTTCTAATCCCTCAATCAACACCACAAGAATAGGTTATCTGATGTTTATTGAAGAGGCATCTAGACAGGTATATGAATGGGCGGGAACAGAGGGAAGTAGACCTTGGAAAATAGGAGACAGGTTTAGATAAAGGATCTGGATCGGCGCAGGCTGGGAGGGCCGAAGGGCCTGTTCCTGTGCTGTAATTTTCTTTGTTCTTTGTTCTTTCTTTGTTTTCCCACTGCTTTTTGTGGGAGCTTGCTGTGCACAAATTGGTTGTCATGTTTCCTACATTACAACAGTGACTACACTTCAACATCATTGGGATGTCCAATGATCGTGTAAAGCTCTGCGTAAATTTGAGTCTTTCTTTACTTTTTCTTGTAGGTGACCTTCACCAAACGGAAGTTTGGCCTGATGAAAAAGGCATATGAACTGAGTGTGCTGTGCGACTGCGAGATTGCCCTCATCATCTTCAATAGCACCAACCGGCTCTTCCAGTATGCCAGCACTGACATGGACCGGGTGCTGCTCAAGTATACAGAGTATAGCGAGCCGCACGAGAGCCGCACAAACTCCGACATCCTAGAGGTAAGGAGATCGTCAGTCGTGAACAATGAGCCAACCCATCAACTCCACCATTGAATTACTGTCCTCCACAGACCAGGATTAAGGAACAGGAGCCAACCAACTGGCCTAGTATCTATAAGTGCTAACTCACCAGGACAACCGTTAGAATTTTCCATTAACCACTGTCACCTCTACTCTACCCCATCCCAGACAAAGTCTAAAGTCTTAACTCTAACCCCATGTTCCCCTCCCCATGCCCTATTTCCCCAAATAATTTTTGTTTAAGCATGCGTTTTAAATTTTTGGGAAGGAATGAATCCTTTCAAATGTTTAATTGCTCATTGCCATGTGGAGTGATTGAGCTGAATAGAATAGACAATTGAAGAATAAATTAATAAACACACAATGGAGAACGGACTAGAAGATGTGTTGGTGGGGTTAGATGAAGAGGGGTGCGAGGAGGCTCATGTGGCACATAAGCCAACATAGTATGGATCAGCTGGGCCAAATGGCCTGGTTCTGAGCTGTAAAACTAAATCTGGTTCGATGATTTCAAACTGGAGAGAAGGTAGAAGTGCGGAACGTTTATTTCCTTTTTGTTTCATGTTGGTTTTGGCGACATAGATTTCAATGACAAAGCAGGTATTTATTAGCAATTCCCCAAGCGGTGCCGGATAATCTTGACCTGCGCATTCTTTTTTTTTTAAATTTAGATTACCCAATTATTTTTTCCAATTAAGGGGCAATTTAGCGTGGCCAATCCACCTACTCTGCACATCTTTGGCTTGTGGGGGCGAAACCCACGCAGACACGGGGAGAATGTGCAAACTCCACACAGACAGTGACCCAGAGCCGGGATCGAACCTGGGACCTCAGCGCCGTGAGGCGGTTGTGCTAACCACTAGGCCACCGTGCTGCCCCTACCTGCGCATTCTTAAAGGTCTCCCTCAACCATCTAGTTTTGTTGTGCATGATGACTGTGTTTAATGGGAGTCTCTTGGGAGCCAGCATCGGTCGCCAAGATTGTCCTGGAGTTTCAGGAATTAATCTGCAGGACACTGCAGTCAGTTAGCACCGTCCAAGAGAAAGACCATAGAGGACATTAAAGATAAGCTGGAGTCAGTCAGTCTGTCAACAAAGTTTTATTCATAAAACCCCGTATATCATAAGTGCAGACGACTTTTGCCTATTCCAGTTTTCTGTCCACATAGAATTTATTGCCCATCCATAATTGCCCTTGAGGGGGTGGTCGGGAGCCAACTTCTTGAACCACCACAGTTCCTCCTGGTGTCGAATCATAGAATTTACAGTGCAGAAGGAGGCCGTTTTGCACCGGCCCTTTGAAAGAACACACTACTTAAGCCCGCACCTCCACCCCATCCCCGTAACCCAGTAACCCCATCTAACCTTTTAGACACTGAGAGGCAAGTTTGCGTGGTCAATCCACCTCACCTGCACATTTTGGACTGTGGGAGGAAACTGGAGCACCCGGAGGAAACCCATGCAGACACGGGGAGAATCTGCAAACTCCACACAGTCACCCGAGGCCAGAATTGAACCCGGGACCCTGGAGCTGTGAGGCAGCTGTGCTAACCACTGTGCCACCGTGAAGCCCAGGTACCTCTAAGGTGCTTTTTCTGTAGTGGTTTCACAATATCTGAAGATTTTCTTCGCTAAACTACATTAGTGAACCAAATGGGATTTAATAACACTCAAATAGTTTCATGATTATTATTAAGAACAAATTATAACAAACATTATAAAGAGCAAAGAAAAGTACAGCACAGGAACAGGCCCTTCGGCCCTCCAACTTGTGCCGACCATGCTGCCCGACTAAACTAAAATCTTCTACGCTTCCTGGATCCATATCCCTCTATTCCCATCCTATTCATGTATTTGTCAAGATGCTCCTTAAATGTCACTATCATCCCTGCTTCCACCACTTCCTCCGGCAGTGAGTTCCAGGCACCCACTACCCTCTGTGTAAAAAAAAAAAAAACTTGCCTCGTACATCTCCTCTAAACCTTGCCCCTTGCCCCCTAGTAATTGACCCCTCTATCCTGGGAAAAAGCCTCTCACTCTCCACTCTGTCTATGCCCCTCATAATTTTGTAGACCTCTATTAGGTCGCCCTTCCACCTCCGTCATTCCAGTGAGAACAAACTGAGTTCATTCAACCGCTCCTCATAGCTAATGCCCTTCATACCAGGCAACATCCTGGTAAATCTCTTTTGCACCCTCTCTAAAGCCTCCACATTCTTCTGGTAGTGTGGCGACCAGAATTGAACACTATACTCCAAGTGTGGCCTAACTAAGGTTCTATACAGCTGCAAAATGACTTGCCAATTCTTAGATTCAATGCCCCGGCCAATGAAGGCAAGCATGCCGTATGCCTTCTTGACTACCTTCTCCGCCTGTGTTACCCCTTTCAGTGACCTGTGGACCTGTACACCTAGATATCTCTGACTTGCAATACTCTTGAGGGTTCTACCATTCGCTGTATATTCCCTACCTGCATTAGACCTTCCAAAATGCATTACTCACATTTGTCCGGATTAAACTCCATCTGCCATCCCCCCGCCCAAGTCTCCAAACAATCTAAATTCTGCTGTATCCTCTGACAGTCCTCATCGCTATCCGCAATTCCACCAACCTTTGTGTCGTCTGCAAACTTACTAATCAGACCAGTTACATTTTCCTCCAAATCATTTATATATACTACGAACAGCAAAGGTACCAGCACTGATCCCTGCGGAACACCACTGGTCACAGCCCTCCAATTAGAAAAGCACCCTTCCATTGCTGCTCTCTGCCTTCTATGACCTAGCCAGTTCTGTATCCACCTTGCTAGCTCACCCCTGATCCCATGTGACTTCACCCTTTGTACCAGTCTACCATGAGGGACCTTGTCAAAGTCCTTACTGAAGTCCATATAGACAACATCCACTGCGCTACCTGCATCAATCATCTTTGTGACCTCTTCGAAAAACTCTATCAAGTTAGTGAGACACGACCTCCCCTTCACAAAACCATGCTGCCTCTCATTAATATGAGACCAGTCCAAAGATGTGCAGGTTAGGTGGATTGGCCATAATAAATTGCCCTTAGTGTCCAAAATTGCCCTTAGTGTTGGATGGGGTTACTGGGTTATGGGGATAGGGTGGAGGTGTTGACCTTGGGTAGGGTGCTCTTTCCAGGAGCCAGTGCAGACTGGATGGGCCGAATGGCCTCCTTCTGCACTGTAAATTCTATTTTTTTTTAAATGTCCATTTGTTTCCAAATGGGAGTAGATCCTGTCTCGAAGAATTCTCTCCATAATTTCCCTACCACTGACGTAAGGCTCACTGGCCTGTAGTTCCCTGGATTATCCTTGTTACCCTTCTTAAACAAAGGAACAACATTGGCTATTCTCCAGTCCTCCAGGACATCATCTCAAGACAGCGAGGATCCAAAGATTTTTGTCAAGGCCTCAGCAATTTCCTCTCTAGCCTCCTGCAGTATTCTGGGGTAGATCCCATTAGGCCCTGGGGACTTATCTACCTTAATATTTTTCAAGCTGCCCAACACCTCGTCTTTTTGGATCTCAGTGTGACCCAGGCTATCTACACACCCTTCTCCAGACTCAACATCCACCAATTCCTTCTCTTTGGTGAATACTGATGCAAAGTATAAATGCAAAGTATTAATGAGACTAGCAGTTTATTTCAGACTTCTTCATTTAAAAAAAAAAATTTAGAGTATCCAATTCATTTTTTCCAATTAAGGGGCAATTTAGCATGGCCAATCCACCTAACCAGCACATCTTTGGGTTATGGGGGTAAAACCCATGCAAACACAGGGAGAATGTGCAAACTCCACACGGACAGTGACCCAGAGCTGGGATCGAATCTGGGACCTCGGCGCCATGAGGCAACAGGGCTAACCCACTGCACCGCCGTGCCTCCTTGATTTCTTCATTATATATTGACTTTAAATTTCCTCCATGGCGGGATTGAATTCCCATCTCCGAAGCAGTGGTCCAGGTTTCTGGATTGCGAGTGCAAAATCCTAACCACTCTGTTACCTTACCGCCTCTTCTAATGAAGTTCGTTCAAAGCTCAGCTGGTTGTTAATAAAGTTTTTACTGGGCTCCTGTGTGCCTAATACGTTATGCAAATAAAATATCAACCTTTTCACGTCGAAATTTACAAATAATGAAGGCTGACCATTTTGTGTAGCAGGTTCTAATCTCTTTCATTTTGTACAACCAACCTCCAAACAATTGGATCAACGCTGTCGATTGTTGCTCTGCGTGCCGTTTTGAGCTGGGCATTCTGGAAAATCAAAAGGAAGCATTCTCCTCCCTCACCGCCAAATATTTAAACATCGGGGGTGGTGGTGGGGTCCGGTGGGTGGTTGGCTCGGCACATTATCTGAACTTTGAGGGAGCATGTTTTAACTTGCTGATCAGAATTTTCTAAAGGACAAGTGGTCGTACTTTGGATAGAGGCCCGTTTCCTTGCCAACCCAACGTTCTGTATAGAATCTGCTGGTCACATAGCTAAGATTAGGCCTTTATCTTGCCTCAGAATACACTTACTTGAGTCTCTTGTTAAGATAGAATGGCAGAAAGTTGCAATGCACAAGGAGACCGTTTAGCCTGTTGTGCACGAGTCGCCTCTTTGAAAGCGAAGTCGTGCTGAGTAACATGGACCCGCTTTTTGACCATGACTCTTGTGGGTTTCCCCTCAAGTGCCAACACCCTTTTAATATTATTATTATTATTTTTTTAAATTTGGACTACCCAATTCACTTTTTCTAAATGAAGGGCAAGTCACCTACCCTGCACATCTGTGGGTTGTGGGGGTGAAACCCACGTAAACACGGGGAGAATGTGCAAACTCCGTACGGACACTGATCCAGGGCCGGGATCAAACCCGGGAACGTGGTGCCGTGAGGCAGCAGTGCTAGCCACTGCGCTACCATGCTACCCCTAAAATTATTAATGGAATCAGTTTCCACCACCTTTTCAGGTAGAGCATTCCGGGACCTGACAACACCAAGTGAAAAATGATTTTCCACATTTCTCCCGTATTTCTTTTTGCCAATTGGACTGTAACCTCTCGTTACTGACCCGCTCATCAGAAGTGAATGGTTTTACTCCATCTATCCTATCATCACCTTGACTATTCGGTCACCTCTTAACACCTCTGTTCCCAGGAAAACTGCCTGAACTTTTCCAAACTCTTCTCGGTTTTCAAAGCCCTTTATCCCTGATAAGGGGCGGGATTTCCCGACCACCCTGCCGCATGTTTTCCAGCGGTGCCAGCGGGACCTACCGATCCCACCGTTGTCAACAGGATTTCCCGGTGACTGCACCCCTCGTAGCCGGGAAGCCCATGCGCCGACCTGGGACCGGAATTTCCCGCCGGCGTGAACAGCCAGTAAATCCTGCCCGAGATCTTGCGGCTTTTGCATCTTTCCCGAAGTGTGGGGCCCAGAATTGTCCACAACATTCCAGCGGAGACCTGAGCAGTGGCTTTTGTCAGTTCCAGCAGTGTCTCTTTGCTTTTATATTGTATGCTTTTATTTATAAATCCAGGTAACCCCCTATGTTTTTTTTAAATCAATTTCATTTGCCACTTTAAAGGATTTGTGCATATAGATACGAAGGCCTCTATGCTCATCTGCACTTTTCGAATTCATGACAAGATTGCCAAAGAACTTCCCCTGGGAAAATATTCAGGATGTGGTGCTGAATGTTCCTTTAAACTGTGATTTCTGCCTAGACGCTGAGAAAAAAAGGTTTAAATGGATGCGAGAGTCCCGATCTGGAGATTGATGATTCCGTTGAGCCAAGCCTGGAAGTGAACGACAAATACAGAAAGTATGAAGCGGTGAATCACATGAACAACAGACAGAGGGTTTGTGTAAGTCGTTTGGAATGGTTTATATGGTTTTTTTTTTGTCGAATTTATTTTCTCTTCCTCCTGAAATCTCCCCACATCACGTACTTTTCACAACCAAATAGCGCCCACTTATAGGCCTGGGGCCTTGATCTCTGGCCTCTCCTCAACTTTATATGAGGGGAATGCTAACGTTCTCCCAGCTCTTTACCTGCTCCGTCTGTGAAAGAATCTGGCCTTCATTTACCATCATTGACCCATGGGAATAAATATTCTCTGGAATCACAAAGTACAAATTAGATCTGAATGCTCTGGGGCAATTTTTTTCCTCTCTCTTTCTTGAGCTCCTTTGCTATGTAAACAAATCTCTCAAATGTTGATACATTCCCAGGGACTCCTGGCCTAACCCCCCCCCCCCCCCCCCACTCCAAAATGACCGCCGTCCCCAGATGATGGCATTGCAGAAGCTGTTGATTAGATGTACAGCGACAACAGCTTGCATTATGATACACCTTTAACATTGTAAACCCACCCAAGGCACTTAACAACAGCACCATGAATAAAACAATTCCTGATGCTGATCCCACCTGCTGAGATATTGGGACAGCCGAATAAAAGCTCGGTCATAGAGGTCGGTTTTAGGGTGGAGAGAGAGAGGCAGAGAGGGTGAGAATTCGAAAGCCCGGGGGCACAGCAACTGAAAGCACCACCACCAGTGATGGAGGGACACAAGTCCGGGATGGGCAAGAGGCCGTAATCAGATGGTGGAGACCTCGGAGGGTTAGGCAGCTGGTGATGACGATACACAAGCAACACAATAAATCCCTAAGACGCTGAGCTCATCATAAGGACTGAAATCTGATCACTCCAAAACCTTAACCAGATGAACTGCAATGCGGGAGAGATGCAATGGAGATGCAAATTTACAGTTTTTTTGGCCAACTTGTAACCCGACACTGTCACTCACTAGCAGCATCAAGTGGCAGAAACCAGGAACTACATTTTTTTAAATAACCTCACGCGGAGGGCACAATCTAACGGAAAGGTTTCTCAGTGACGTTTCAGGTGGGAGTTGGCTGGGAGTTTCTCCCCTGCTCTTTCAGCGAGTTCCCACTATCCAAGTCACTTCTTTCAGGTCCTGGAGAGCTTCTCTCCGGGCTAGCCCACACTTAGAATATTTTCCATCACCAGGCAGCTGAATCCGCTGGCCCGACAGGCGCCTCTGAGAATGGGCCACCATTTTGAAAGGGTGCCCCAATCTGTAAGTGAGCTTGGAGCTCCCCCATATCCCCACCCACAGGCAATGTCACCACTTCCCCCCCACCCCCTCCCCCGCCCACACCACATGGGCTCTACCCCACATCCTGCTTAGGGATCAACCCCTTTTCAGGCCTTCCCACACCTCCTTTTGGTCACCCCTCCCTTTCAGGACCCCCACCCATTACCCCCCTCCCACATTCAGGAAGCCCCTTCATACCAGCCTATCATTCCCCCACCATTCATACCAATCAGCCCTTCTTTCATGGGCATTGCCCCCTCAGGCCCCAATCCTTGGCAGTGCCACCCAGGCACCTTGGCAGTGCTGCTGCCCACCTGGCAGTGCTACATGGGCACCTTGGCAGTGCTGTAATGCCAAGGTACCTGGGTGCCAGGGGGAAAGCCAGGGTGCCATCCTACCTTGTCCCTGAGCACCAAGGGGCCTCCAATGGCCTGGATGACCCCCAGATGTCGTTCCACCTGGTCTACTTTCGCGTGGACCAATACTAATCGGCGCCTTGTTGTGGTCTCCCAGAGAGCTGGTTAGATCCACCCTTGGCGCGGCTAAATAGCTTCTTAAACCCCCTTAGCCATGCGAGAGTGGGCGGGACCAAGATTGCGACACCTCGCAAGATCTGGTTAGATCTCGCGAGGAGCAATGGTTGTTGGGAAGGTTACGCCCTCTCTTGGCATCTATCGGTTGCATCGCGCTCCCGTTCGGGTGCAATGCAGTCGGTAGATTGCGCCATAAAAATCATGATTCTGTGCACTCAGGATATGAACATTTCAAGGTGCAATCTTTTGGATTAGGTGTTAAATCCAGGCCACCTGCCTCTTCTCTCAGGTTGACGTGAAAGATCCCTTGGCCCTGTTTGAAGAAGAGCAGATGAGTTATCCCTGTGCCCTGGTGAATGCTTGTCCCTCAACTATTAATATTCTTTTAAAAAATAAATATAGAGTATCCAATTATTTTTTTTTCCAATTAAGGGGTAGTTTGGCCAATCCACCTAACCTGCACATCTTTGGGTTGTGGGGGTGAAACCCACGCAGACACGGGAAGAATGTGAACCATTCACATTGTGTGAATATACAGTGAATGGTACAACCCTCAAGAGTATTGAAAGTCGGAGAGATCTAGATGTACAGGCCCACAGGTCACTGAAAGGGGCAACACAGGAGGAGAAGGTAGTCAAGAAGGCATATGGCATGCTTGCCTTCATTGGCCGGGGCATTGAGTATAAGAATTGGTAAGTCATGTTGCAGCTGTATAGAATCTTAGGCCACACTTGGAGTATAGTGTTGAATTCTGATCGCCACACTACCAGAAGGATGTGGAGGCTTCAGAGAGGGTGCCGAAGAGATTTACCAGGATGTTGCCTGGTATGGAGGGCATTAGCTATGAGGAGCGGTTGAATAAACTCGGTTTGTTCTCACTGGAACGACGGAGGTTCAGGGGCGACCCTCAAGTAAAATCGCGCAACGCAAATGCCAAGCAATGAAATAAAATGAAATGAAAATCGCTTATTGTCACGAGTAGACTTCAATGAAGTTACTGTGAAAAGCCCCTAGTCGCCACATTCCGGCGCCTGTTCGGGGAGGCTGTTACGGGAACCGAACCGTGCTGCTGGCCTGCTTGGTCTGCTTTCAAAGCCAGCGATTTAGCCCAGTGTGCTAAACAGCCTCTTATGGCCATCTCCCACAAGAGAGGATCTAACCATTGCCCCTTGACATTCAATGGCATTATCAGCGCTGAATCCCCTGCTGTTAACAGCCCTCCCTCCCCACTATAACACCTGTGCAGGGCGCCCCTGACCCGATCGCCACAGCTTGGAGCCTTGGCAGTGCCAATCTGACACTCTGGCACTGCCACCTGGGCACCTTGGCACTGCCAGGGTGCCTAGGTGGCACCAGCAGAGTGAGGGTACCACCCTGCCCAAATTGTATGCACCTGGAGTCCTCCAATACCATGGGGATAGGGTGTGGGAGGGCCCTAGGTAGGGTGCTCTTTCAGAGAGTCGGTGCAGACTCAATGGGGCGAATGGCCTCCTTCTGCACTGTTGGAATTTTGTAGTTCTATGTAAAACAAATCTGCTATCCTTACCTGGTTTTGACTTTTTAAAATTTTAAGTACCCATACTTTTTTTTCCAATTAAGGGGCAATTTTAGCTACCTACTCGCTACACATTCCACCTACTCTGCACGTCTTTGGGTTGTGGGGGTGAAACCCATGCAGACAAGGGGAGAATGTGCAAACTCCACACGGACAGTGACCCAGCGCCAGGATCGTATCCGGGTCCTCGGCGCCGTGAGGTAGCCTTGCTAACCACTTCAACACCCCGCCGCTCTAATATGGTTGACTCTTAATCGCCCTTGGAAATGGCCCAACAAGTCCAGGGCAATTAGGGATGGGCAATGAGCATTGATCAACCCTAATTGCCCTTGAGGGGCCAGTCAACCACACTGCTGTGGGTCTGAAGTCACATGTAGAGTAAGGATGCTGGATTTCCTTCCCTAAAAGACATGAGTGAACCAAACGTGTTTCTGCAACAATCGACAATGGCCATCGTTAGACTTTTTAATTCCAGATTTTTATTGAATTCAAATTGCACCATCTGCCCTGGTGGGATTTGAACCTGGGTTCCCAGAGCATTACTAGTCCACTGACAATAGCACTACGTCACCTCCACCCCGTGAAAGAATGAAGGGAAAAAATAAAATTGGCCAATATTCCTGATTCCTGTACTTGTCCAGTGATGCTATCTGGAAATCTCTAGTGTCTAATGACTAGCAAACATCCCTGCCTATGGCTGCACATTAAGAGTTGCCAATTTGGTAAGGGATAAGAGAATAGTCGTTGCCTATTGATCCTCATGCCGGTCAACACCCTTGTATACGGGCAAAGAAAGATGGGACAAGAAAATCCCATCTGGGTTATGAGAGATGCCCCCCCCCCTCCTTTACCCCCAGACACAGTGGTGCCAGAGACCTTGATCCAAAATCGTAACCGAACCATCAAATTCTCTGGCAAGCTGCAAGTATATTTATCAGTAGAGAGCACTGCAGAAGTCCAGACTGTGTAAGGACACAACAGCAGTCACCCACAGACCTGTAACCCGGAAAATATTCAAAGGCTGAAATATTCCTTCATTATTCCAGTCAAATTCCTGTGCTTCCCTTCTCTTCAAATGGACTGTCCCATGATGATACTGTGTGTTGAATCTTGCATATCCTTCAAAGGACTGGCCCATTTGAAAAGCTGAGGGTGGGGAGAGTGACATGCAGCAACCTAAACTAGGGGAATTTCATTGGGGACAGTACAGCGACGATTCACTAAATTGGTCCCTGGGACGAGAAGAGGTTGTCCTATGATGAGAGGCTGAGTAAATTGGGTTTGTACTCTCCAAAGTTTAGAAGAATACGACGCGATCAGCTTGTTGAATACATTTAAGGCCAGGAAAGACAAATTCTTTTGAGTCTCAGAAAGTTGAGGGATATGGGGAACGGCAGGAAAATGGATTGAAGCCCAAAATCAACCATGATCGTACTGACTTGTGGGGCTGGCTGGTCTACTCTTGATACTCTTTTGTATCTTCCTAACGGAGATGGGGCAACCTACTTTGTTGGTGGGGGGGTTGGTGATCACCAGCAGTAGGAGCATGCCACATTCAGCGAAACCCCTCATATTATGTCTTCTTTTCGCAGAGAATTGCGATCGTACCAGTTATCTCTGGTACTTTGTTTGCTTTTGCTGGAGAGTGAGACAATGCAAGCGATTGCAATGGAGAGAGGAATATCCCAGCATTCCCAGCAATAGCAAAAGGGCTCCTGTTCAAACGACAGGCCTCAAGGTGAGCAAGCAATCGCAGATCCTGCAGTGAGGTGGACTGCGGAGAAGGAAACGTCATCAAAGAGAATGCCCAGAAGGATGGAAGTATATATTAAAGTCACTCTTCCATCCTCGTAGCCCAAGTAACTTGCTTAGAATCATAGAATGATACAGCACAGAAGGCGGCCATTTGGCCCGTTGCGACAGCGCTGGTTCTTTCGAAGAGCGATCTAATTCGTTGCACTCCCCTGCTCTTCCCCCATCGCTCTCCAATCTTTTTCCTTCACAAGTGTTTGTCCAATTCTCTGCTGAATCTGCTTCCACCACCCTCTCGGGCATCAGGCAGTGCATTCGAGATCACAATGACTTGCTGAATGAAAACTTTCTCCTCATTTCATCTCTGATTACCCTCGAAATCGAGCCCTGTGGCTGCCGACCCTTCAGCCACTGGAGACAGTTTCTCCTTATTTGCTCCATCAGAAGCTCTTGCGTGAGGTGATGACTTGGGCGGAACTTCATTGCAGTGTTGATGTAAGCCAACTTGTGTCACTGATAAAGATTATTATTATTATAAATTCCTGCTAACGTTCTTCACTTAGGATGCATTCAGGGACATGTTTGCATAGGAAGCAGTTTGGAGAAGTTCACTCGGCTGAGCCATGGTATGAAGACTTATGAGGAAAGGTTGAACAAGGTTGGACCGATACTCTTCGGAGTTCGGAAGAATGAGAGATGATCTTATTGAAACATGTACGATTCTGAGGGGGCTTGACAGGGTAGATGCTGAGAGGATTTTCCTCTCGTGCAGGAATCTAGAACGATGTGGCAGAGTTTCAAAATAAAAGATCACCTCATTAAGGCAGGGATGAGTAGGAATTTCTTCTCTCAGGGGGTCATTAATCTTTGGAATTCCCAACCCCAGAGAACAGTGAAAGCTGAACTGCTGAATATATTTAAGGCTGACTTGGATAGAATTATGATTGACGAGAGTCAAAGGTAATGGAGAACAGGCAGGAAAGTGGGCTTGCAGCCACTATCAGATCAGCCATTACCTTATTGAATGGCGGAGCAGGGCTGAATGATCTATTCCTGCTCCTATTTCTTGCAATAACTTGTATTGTAATGATCAAACTGTGGTCAATGTTGACTGCCCCCCAAACCCTTAAAAGGACCCAGCTTCTGACCACTGATTCCAAAACACCAGTGATTCGATGAACAGAGGATTCTGAAATTGGACCCCATCTCTTTGGTGAAGCGACAAATTCTTGGTGTCCGAAACGGAAGTAGTATTTCCTCGTGACTATGATGCTGTATTGACTATTTCAATGTCCTTGCCATCTTGCATAAACTTAGGCTTGCCCAAAACTCCATGGACTTTATCCTAACCTATACCAAGTCCCATGCTGCAATCACCCCTGCGCTCACTGACCTATATTGGTTGCTGCTCCGCCAAGGTCCCAGGTTCGATCCCGGCCCCGGGTCACTGTCCGTGTGGAGTTTGCACATTCTCCCCGTGTCTGCGTGAGTCTCACCCCCACAACCCAAAGATGTGCCTGGTGGGTGAATTGGCCACGCTAAATTGCCCTTTAATTGGGGGGGGGGGGGAAAGAATTTGGTACTCCAAAAAAATTGGTCGCTGGTGTGGCAATGACTCAGTTTTAAAATTCTCCTCCTTGTTTTCAAACCCTCCATGGCTACTCTTCCAAACCCTCCATGATCTCCGTGCTCCTCTAATTCTGGCCGACTGCACAGCCTGAATTTCATTGCTCTGCCATTGGCAGCCCTGCCTTCAGCTGTTGAGACCCTAAAACTCCACCATTCCCTCCCTAAACATCTCTGTCTCTGCATCTCTCTCTCTCTCTCCTCCTTAAAACCTACCTCTGACTAAGCTGTTGGTCACCTGTCCCAGTACCTTCTTTCTTTGATTAAACTCCTGTTAAGCCGCTCAGAACGTTTTACCTGTGTTAAAGGTGCTATATAAATGCAAGTTATTGTTGTTAGTTTTCGTGGGAGTTTCACAATTGAGCATTAACGTTGCAATCTCTTGCCCTTGCTCCACCTTCTTGCCTGTCTCTCTCGCTCGTCTTTCTCGCTCTCTCCTTCTCAGGCAGGCACACTGTCTAACCATGAAGTGTCCATTCTGGCTGCAGCACAGAGTGCCACCAGTTTGGCCTACAGCAACCCGACGGGGTCCATCCTAAATCGAGGACCGCTGCAACAGCCAATTGTACCCCGAAGTGCTCATTCATCAGGGTTGACCTCGCAAGTGTCCACAATTTCCCATTCAGGTATGTTGTTGAAATTAGTCTGAGCGTTTGCAAATGTTTCCTTATTTGAATTAATATCAGTGCCTCATCAATTCCGGGACATTCTCTTAGAATCAGAGAATCTTAGCGCGTTGAAGGAGACCACTTAGTCCATCATGCCTGTGATAGTTCTTTGGAAGAACTATCTAATCAGCCCCGTTGACCTACTATTTGCTATATATAGTGCTGCAAATTTTTCCTTTTCAAGTTTCCATCCAATTTTTATTTTAAAGTTACTGTTGAATCTGCTTCTACTGCCTTTTGAAGTGATCCATTCCAGCTCAGCGTCTAGTTGCTTAGAAACAATTTTGCTCATATTACTAATTATCTTAAAATCTGTGTCCTCTAATCTTGTTCTAATCATATCAGACACTTGAACATAACTTCTAGGCTGACGTGCCAGTGCCAGTACTGAGGGGGTGCTGCACTGTTGGAGGTGCTGTTCTTTTTGGATGAAGTGTTGTGCCTACGTCCGCTTTTGTCCTTTTGGATGGATATAAATGTTCTTAAGATGCTCTGTAACGTGGTTGAATTTCTTCCAAGCTGCCATCTTTGGTTATGGGAGATTGGAATCAAGTTAGTTCTCTGCTGTGCACCTGGCAGGGTTTCAATGCTCTAGGCCAGTCAGACCTGGAAATAGGCATTCGACTGAGGCCTGAGATGCTTCTCACATTAGCTCTAGCTGACCCTGTCGACCAACATCTTAGCACATAGTGTGGGCTTAACTCGGCTTGCAGAGAGCACCTTAGAGTCATAGACTATTATAGCGCAGAAACAGATCATTTGCCCATGTGCAACATGACCCAGACAATATTCAGGATTGGGATGATAAGTGGCAAGCGACATTTGTGCCAAGCAATGACCATCCCAAATAAAAGAGAATCTAATCATCTCTCTTGACATTCAGCGGCATTACCATTGCTGAATCCCCCAATATCAACATCCTGGTCACATTGGCCAGAAACTAAACTGGAATAGCCATATTAATATTGTGACCTTTTCTTGCGGGCAGTGGGTGTGGATTCTGTGAGGATAACTGGCCTCCCGATTGCCCCAAAGCCTGCCCTGCATCTACAAGGCACAAGTCAGGAGTGTGATGGAATACCTCCCACTTGCCTGGATGAGTGTAGCTCCAACAGCACTTGAGAAACTCAACGCTCTCCAGGACAAAGCGGCCCGCTAGATTGGCACTCCCACATCCATCTTCAACATTGCCATTCTTCACCACTGGTGCATATTGACAGCAGTGTGTCCCATCTAAAAGATGCAATGCTGCAACTCACCAAGGTTCCGAACCGGTTTAATCTAGAAGGACAAGGGCAGCAGATGCATGGGAACATCAAACGTTCCCCTCCAAGCCACTAACCATTCTGATTTGAAACTCTTATCACTGTGCCTTCACTGACGCGAGGTAAAAATCCTGGCACTCGCTTCCTAACAGCACTGTGGGTGTGCCTACACCACATGAACAGTTCACCGCCACCTTCTCGAGGGCAATTAGGGATGGACAATAAAAGCTGGCAACATCCCTTGAACGAACAAAGTAAAATGTCTGCACTGACTCTTGCTTTTCTTCACATCAGCTTCCTGTCAGCGCTCCCAAAACATTCACTGATCTTTCTGTTTTCAAGCAACTTTACCAGCTCCCATTTGGAAGAATGGGGTCATTGAGCCATTACACGCGTGGGCTCTAAGTCTGTTTTGGCCCCTCACCAACTGTGACCAGATTTTGGGGTAAGCGGGTGTGGAATCCCAAGTTGTCAGTTGTTATGTAGAGTCCGTACGATCTCGAGGCTTAAGTAGACAATATCCCAATAGGATGAGAGCATGCACTGAAAGACAGGCTGATGTAGAGTTCTTCCATTTAAATTTCACAACAGTTTTTGTTATGGGAATTGAAATAGGAAAAGAAAGAGGAAGACTTGCATTTCTGTAGCACCTTTCATGATCTCAGATCACCTTAGAGCCAATTAAATCATTTTTGAAGTGTCATCGCTATTGTTGGAAACACAGCAGCCAATTTGTGCAGAGCAGGCTCCCCAAAAACAGTCATGTGACAAATACTAGATAATCTGCTTTTAGTGACGCTGATTGAGGGACAAATATAAGCCCGGAAGACCTGGAAGAAATCACCTGTTGGTTTTTGAAATAGTGCCATGGGATCTTCTACGTTCACCCAAGGGGGCAGACGGAAGCCTCGGATTAACATCTCGGACGCAATTCCCCCCCCCCCCCCCCCCCCCCAACGCCGGGTGGGAGAATCGCTGGGGCGCTGGGCGAGTCCCGCCACGCCGCCCTGGCACCCGCACGCAATTCTCCCATCCCCCCCAAAACCGGCGCAGCGAGATTTACGGCTGGCCGCTCGGAGAATCGCCGTTTGTAACGGGCGAGCGGCGATTCTCCGGCTCGGATGGGCCGAGCGGCCTGCCCAACACGACAGGTTCCCGCCGGCGCCGTCCACACTTGGTCGCTGCCGGCGGGAACAGCGCGGGATTGCTGGGGGGGGGGGGGTGGCCTGTGGGGGGGGGGGGATCCATCACCCGGGGTGGGGGGCTCAAAATGGGTCTGGCCCGCGATCGTGCCCACCGATCGGCGGGCCAGCCTCTCTGAAGGAGGACCTCCTTTCCTCCGCTGCCCCGCAAGATCAATCCGACATTTCTTGCGGGGCGCCCGCGGGGAGGACAGCAACTGCGCATGCGCGGGTGACATCATTTACGCAGCGCCGGGGCAGCACGGTGGCCTAGTGGTTAGCACAACCGCCTCACGGCGCTGAGGTCCCAGGTTCGATCCCGGCTCTGGGTCACTGTCCGTGTGGAGTTTGCACATTCTCCCCGTGTCTGCGTGGGTTTCACCCCCACAACCCAAAAATGTGCAGAGTAGGTGGATTGGCCACGCTAAATTGCCCCTTAATTAGAAAAAATAATTGGCTAATCTAAATTTTAAAAAAAAAAAAAAAATTTACGCAGCGCCGGCAGCGTAATTTATGCTTTTATGCGGCGCCAAGGCCCGGCGTGCGTAAATGTCGCGGCGCCGCTCCTAGCCCCCCAGGGGTGGGAGAATAGGGGGCGAAGAGCGGCCTCCGACGCCGGAGTGAAACACTCCGGTTTTCACTCCGGCGTTGGGACTTAGTCTCCCGATGGGAGAATCCCGCCCCTCATCCCCAAAGGCAGCACCTCTGATGGTGCAGCACTCCCCTCAGTACTGCAGTGGGTGTTCCTGTTTAGATTTTTGCGCTCAAGCCAGGACCACCTGATTCTGAGGTGGGAAAACTGCCCACTGAGCCTGTGATGCTACACGATAATGGGTTTCTATACATGGCCAAAAAGAATGTCATTTTTTTGAATCCATACAAGGGAATCAATAATCTCTGCTGGTTTATTGAGAAATCATCAGTGTTTAATTACCAGAAAAACCAGTATCCCGTATACTTGGTAATGTTCCCGGCATCATAATGTCTTGTTTCTGTTCCCGAATCTTGTTGCTATTTTTATTTCCTCTCAACCCTAGCTACAGTGTTTTACCGCATACGTCCTTCCTTCTGCTCACATCTGATTGGCTTTCTTTGAATGAAATTTAAATGAAGCCCACTCAATTTTGGAGAGCTCGGTTTGGACCATTGAATAATAAAACATCATTTCGCTCGATGGACTGTCCATGGCTTTTCACATAGCCGGGCCTTTCTGTCCAGCTGGGTTCGGTCTGCCAAAAGCGGGAAGGTGAAAAAGAACATTGTTAGTTTAGGTAATGAGGTTACCGCACAGAGAATCGCACAGACACGTGCACTCACTGACACACGTGCACTCACTGACACACGTGCACACACACACACACACTGTCATGCACCCAGACTCTCTCCCACATATCAACAAACATCCTGACACATGCACACACATTGACTTTCACCTATTACAAGAGAGCTCTCTGGACAGTGGTCAGGTACAGACACCGCCGGGATTCTCCCCTACCTGGCCGGAGGGGGTCCCGGTGTGTTGGAGTGGCGTCCCGGTGTGTTGGAGTGGCGTGAACCACTCTGGCGTCGGGCCGCCCCAAAGGAGCGGAAGTCTCCACACCTTTAGGGGCCAAGCCCTCACATTGAGGGGCTAGGCCCACGCCGGAGTGGTTCCCGCTCTGTCGGCTGGCGTGAATGGCCTTTGGCGCCACTCCAGCCGGGGCCGAAAGGACTTCGCCGGCTGGCGTAAGTCCGCGCATGCGCGGAGCGTCAGCAGCTGCTGATGTCATACCGGCGCATGCGCAGGGGAGGGGGTCTCTTTTCCGCCTTCGCCATGGTGAAGACTATGGCGAAGGCGGAGGAAAAGAGTGCCCCCACGTCACAGGCCCGCCCGCCGATCGGTGGGCCCCGACCGCGGGCCAGGCCACTGTGGGGACACCCCCCAGGGTCAGATCGCCCTGCGCTCACTCCCCCCCCCCCCCCCCCCCCCCCCCGGACCCTAGCGCCCGCCCGTGCTGCCAATCCCGCCGGTAGGAGAGGTGGTTTAATCCACGGCGGGAGAGGCTAGTCAGCGGCGGGACTTCGGCCCATCGTGGGCCGGAGAATCGCCGCGGGGGCCCGCCGATCGGCGCGGTGCAATTCCCGCCCCCGCCGAATCTCAGGGGCAGAGAATTCGGGATACGGCGGGGGCGGGATTGACGCCAGCCCCGGGCAATTCTCCAACCCAGCGGGGTGGTCGAAGAATCCCGCCCCAGGTCTTACCAAGTACCCCTTTGTGAGTTCAGCTCACTCGATATGTGCTGTGAGTCGAAGCTGGGCTCCATAATCCAGTCTGCTGTCTTTTTACCAGCAAATCCACAAGGGCCCACAAAAAACTGTTGGGGAGATTGTCACACAATCCAACATCCTCCCTCCTTCAACTGTGAGAAATAAATCAAATATTTGAAACTTCAGGATTGAGTGGAATCTACGTATATTTGAAAACAGAGCTATTCCCAGTGCAGGATTGCATATTATGGGGCTCAAACATGTATTGGGGATTTAAATATTCAGCAATAGAGAGGCAGGTTTAATACAGGGTAAACAACCAATAACGATGACATAGTCAATGCCTTGGCTAATAATCAATGACATAGTCAATACCCTGGCCAATGACAGTCAATACCCTGGCCAATGACAGTCAATACCCTGGCCAATGACAGTCAATACCCTGGCTAATGACAGTCAATACCCTGGCCAATGACAGTCAATACCCTGGCCAATGACAGTCAATACCCTGGCCAATGACAGTCAATAACCTGGCCAATGACAGTCAATACCCTGGCCAATGACAGTCAATACCCTGGCCAATGACAGTCAATGACATAGTCAGTACCCTGGCCAATAATCAATGACTTAGTCAATGCCTTGGCCAATAATCAATGACATAGTCAATACCCTGCCAATTACATAGTCTATACCTGGCTAATAATCAATGACATAGTCAATACCCTGGCCAATGACAGTCAATACCCTGACCAATAATCAATGACATAGTCAATACCCTGGCCAATGACAGTCAATACCCTGGCCAATAATCAATGACATAGTCAATACCCTGGCCAATGACGGTCAATACCCTGGCCAATGACAGTCAATACCCTGGCCAATGACAGTCAATACCCTGGCCAATGACAGTCAATACCCTGGCCAATGACAGTCAACACCCTGGCCAATGACAGTCAACGCCCTGGCCAATGACAGTCAACGCCCTGGCCAATGACAGTCAACGCCCTGGCCAATGACAGTCAACGCCCTGGCCAATGACAGTCAATGCCCTGGCCAACGACAGTCAATACCCTGGCCAATAATCAATAACATAGTCAGTGTCCTGGTCAATAATCAATGACATAGTCACTACCGTGGCCAATAATCAATGATATTGCCAGTGCCCTGGTCAATAATCAGTGACACTGGACTACTATCGTGACAGGGCAAATAAAGGGGCAAAAATTAAGAATCAAGGGACTGATCAAATACAGTAAAACGAATCAATGATGGCTGAAAGCAGCTAACAAACAGAATCTGCTCACTGCAGCGAGTCTAGCCATGAATTAGCAATGTTACCTACCAACCGGGAAACTCAAAATTGTCCAGAGTTGGTGAAATGGGGCAGAGCCAATTGTTTGTGAAACAAAGGACAGGGTGAAAAGGTTAGGGTCAACAGCCAAGATCTGTCACCTTTTATGTCACCTTTTATTGAGAAAAGGTCATCACAGATATTGCCTCACCTGCTGAGTGTTTCCAGTACGTTTTTATTGTCGAACGCAGCGACGTCGGTATTGTGCTTTCTGTTTGACCATCTCGTAGTCAGTCCCTTGGGATCGAGGAGAACTTGCAGCTGCTCTGGCACGATGGGTCCCGAGATGAGTCAAATACGCGATTGGCTGACTCTGCCACATGCGGGGCAATTGGTGGGCAGCACGGTAGCACAAGTGGATAGCACTGTGGTTTCACAGCGCCAGGGTACCAGGTTCGATTCCCTGCTGGGTCACTGTCTGTGAGAAGTCTGCATGTTCTCCCCGTGTCTGCGTGGGTTTCCTCCGGGTGCTCCGGTTTCCTCGCACAATCCAAAGACGTGCAGGTTAGGTGGATTGGCCATGATAAATTGCCCTTAGTGTCCAAAAAGGTTAGGAATGGGTTATTGGGTTACGGGGATAGGGTGGAAGTGAGGGCTTAAGTGGGTCGGTGCAGATTCGATGGGCCGAATGGCCTCCTTCTGCACTGTATGTACTATGTGCTCGAAGGGTCGGGTAAAATTGGGCTGATTTGACGTTTGTGCGCTTCCTTTGACCATTCAACCTCGTCTCAGTACGTTCCTGGCAAAGTCTGTCAGTGGGTTTGGTGCCTTCTTTGGACGAGCCTGCCCCAACTTTGGCCAGGCATTCAACCAGGGATTCCCATGAGTCGGCGGGGATGTAAGGCGACATCGGCTGTTCCAGCGCAAGAAGGTTGCATTCCCAAACCGCATTTCATTACCTGAGTAAGTGTACTTGTTTAATGTCTTATCTGAAAGATGCCACTTCCGACAGTGCAGCACTCCCTCAGTGTTGCACTGGGAATGTCATATTAGATTATGTACTCGAGTACCTGGAATGGGATGTGAATATTCTATTCATCGGCAAGAAATGCTATCATCTGAGCCATGGCTGATCCAGATTCTCTAGAACAGGAGCTGGGTTGGAAGACACTTACAAACCCACTGTAGAAGAAGAGAGGGAAAGATGTAAGCCATGAATGAGTTAAAATCTGCTGGCTGACTCATCCAACCACAGTGTACAGTACTGAGTGCCATTTCCTGCCCTGATCGCTTCAGGAACATATGAGCTCATTAACTCCATGAGTGCCGCAGTTTCCAGGCCACGGGTTTTGTACAAGAACACTTTAACCCCCTCCTTTGATTCAGACAGAATGAGGGGGCAGGAGGAACGTCACAGCTTGAGAATGGCCCTGTTCCTTCACAGTGGTGACTGCGTTAACGTAGCATGATGTGATAAGAGGAGGTGGGGAGGGGGGTTGCATTGTGTGCGTTGCTCAGCGTGGGCCAGCCTCTTGCCCAGCAGACACACAGTGGGCTGCTCGCAGGTGGCTCACACACACGCTTCCTGTGGGCCAGTTGCAGAGAAAGAAATAGCAGAGAATGACTCACTTTCCTGCCCGAGACAGAACAGAATAGCGCGAAAGCTGAAAAATTACTGCATTAAAGTCCTCACTGTGCAGCTATCCGGAACTCCACTTATCTTGGGTTCTATTAGAGGCGGAGTAGGCCATTCAGCCCCTTGAACCTGCTCCACCATTCCATTAGATCACGGCTGCTCGATCTCTACCTCAAATTAATTTGCCGTCTTTGTTCCATGTCCCTTGATGTCCTTAACCTGAGTTTAAAAAAAATCAAATCTATCGGTTCCCATCTTAATCATTTTACTTGACCCCCCCCCCCCCAGCACCTTGGGTGATGCAGCAAAATAATTCCCACTACCTTTTGTGCGGAGAAGTATTTCCTGAGGTCGCTCTTGAATGGTCTGGCTCCGATTTGAAAGTTCTGCCCCCTTGTTCTGGACTCTTTCCCCCCCCCCCCCCCCCCCCCCCCCCCCCAACGAGAGGCAATGGTTTCTTGCTGCCTACCCGTTGGAATCCCCTAATCAATTTTAACTCCTCGATCAGATCACTCGCAGCCCATTCTCACAGCCTCTTCAAAACATCTCCAGCTGCTTCACACCGTAAATCACTTTGGATTCAGAGACAAGAAAATCAGGATTGCAATTTCGTGCACTGGGGGCATGGCTTGACCTTACTTGACCTACCGAGGACAGTTGAAGGTTAACCATGTTGGCTTGGGGCTGAAATCACGTTTAATTTAATAGTCTTTATTAGTGTCACAAGTAGGCTTACATTAACGCTGCAATGAAGTTACTGTGACAATCCCCTTGTCGCACACACTCCGGCGCCTGTTCGGGTAGACGGAGGGAGAATTCAGAATGTCCAAATTACCTAACCGCACGTCTTTCGGGACTTGTGGGAGGAAACCGGAACACCCGGAGGAAACCCACGCAGACACAGGGGGAGAGTGTACAGACTCCACACAGACAGTGACCCAAGCCGGGAATCGAACCTGGGACCCTGGCGCTGTGAAGCCACAGTGCTACTGTGTTGCGGTAGGACAGACTAGGGAAGGACAGCAGATTTCCTTTTTTTTAAAACAAAAAGGTATGGTGCAGAAGGAGGCCATTTGGCACATTGTACCTGTGCAGGCTGAAAATGAGCCATCCCGCCTGAACCCTCTTTTGAGCTCCTGCACCAAGACGATCTGGCCCCCTACGGTGGGATTTCTCACGGCGGATGTGGTGATCCACTTAATTCCGTCTTGATGACGGCAAATCTGGAAATTCCCACCCTTGGGTCTGTAGCCTTTTAGGCTGAGCACTCCAAAGCGCATTCCTAGTTTTTTTTCTAAGTGTGATGAGGATTTCTGCCTGTATCATCTTTTTGAGGCAGGTATTCCGGAACCTCCCCCCCAACCACCCTGCCACCTTGCTGCCTCTGCTCGATTTAATTCTGGGGTGGAGGGTTCATGGGTGGCTTCACTGCCTGGGTGCTAATTGAGGCTCTTTAACCCCTTCATGGTATTTACATAGTAGCAGGCAGGGGGGCTCGCCAAGAAGGAACCCAAAAAGATGCTTGCGGGCATCCATCTCATTCAAAGGCACTCAAAGGGATTTGGTCAAGGGATCCGTCATCAAGGATTTCAGGAGGGGCGCTCCTTTGGAGAGCAACGCACCAAACCTCCCTGCCCTTTCTTCCAATCCTCCTCCTCCCATGCTAATCAGCCCCCTTCTCCCTGACCCTATCCCACCCTTGCTCACCTGTGGCCTTGTCCATTCCAGGCCTATGGCCAGAAGCTGTTGGAGGACGGAATTTCCATTCCTGGGGTCCTAAATCTCAGGGAAGGCCCACCACTGGCTAGTTAAGTCCCGGATGGAAGCTACGCGGGGCCCTCGCCAGCCGGTGGCACAGACCCCTGTCACCTGGATTAAAATCCCCCCGCTACTTCAAGAAATGTGTTTCCTCAGTGCCACACAGTGGAGGGCCAACAGCAACCGCTCTTATTAATTCCACGCAAGTCTTTTTTTAAAAGCCACCCGTCCTCCCAGATGGAAATCAGATGATGACCCATGAAGGAGAGATTAGGAGGGGGCCAAAAATTTGTTTAGTAAATTGGATTTTGAAGAGAAAAATTTTGAAGAGAAGCAGAAAAAGAGGAGATGGAGAAGTTTACAAATGAATGGACATAAATGTGGGACAAAGGAAAAGAATCACTAGTCCGCCTAGCCTGTTCCATATGATCCTGATACCTCATGCATCATGATACAGAAGCTCTCCATCTGCCCTGAAGCCTCGCAATCTCTGGGAAGGGGTGAAAAATAGAATAAAAACAGGACAATTGGGGATAAAGATTCAGGCAATGCCTCTCTGATCCCATTGGGAGATTGAATCTAGCCCAGGCGATTACATTGGCCTGGATTTACAATGTGCGACACCCATCTCTTGTACAAAGTGATCTTCACCCCCACCAGAAAAAGGTGTAGTTTTCACTTGGAGGAATTCAGCTCAAGCTGGCCACCTGTTCCTCATCTCCACTCGATGAGAACCGCTCAAAATACAACATCTGTCTTCCCCTGTGTAACACTTTTTTTTTTAAGGAGGATCATTCGGACAGCTGAAGACTTTTTCTCCAGTGGTAGGATGAAAAGATTTGGGTGGGGTTGGGGAGAGGGGATGAGAATTTAGGTTCGGCCTAAATTACACGCTCAGGTCATAGACCAATCTTGAAGCCACAACTTGCTAATCCTGAGGCAAGAGTGCTGATAACTGAGTCAGGCTGTCATTCAGCAGGCTGAATGCACCAACGGGCCTCTTCTGTATTGTACAATTCTATGAAGGTGAGATTGGACAAAGGATGCAGGGGTCTGTTGGGCCGAATGGCCTGTTCCTGTGCGATACGTTCTATGTCATTTCCTGTCTGCAAAGGAATGTCCCTTGCACTCCCATCCACCAGGTTCCCTCAATAGTTGGCAAGGGAGTTATAAGATAGTTGACCATTCCTAGTTGGCCATTTTCCCAAGCAGGCTGTGCCTGTTTACAGCAAGTTAGTGTCCTTGTCCTCTAGATGTACTGGCTGAACTTGGCGCATTTTTGTTTGAGAACAAGACTGATAACAGATTGAGGATGGCACAATATGGTCACAGACAAGGCCAGTGTTGGGCACAGTAATTAGGGTATAATTACAGAGTAAGTGGTTGATGTGTCGAGCCCTCGGGGTATCTGGAGAACCCACCTTACTGCTAAAAGATCAGATCTGATCAGCACTTAATCGAGGTAACCAGACTGTATAATTATTGGTACATTCTGGAACACATTGCCTGAAAGGATGGTTCAAGCAGACTGAGTAATAAATTTCAGCAGGAAATTGGATAAATATTTGAAAGGGGAAACATTTTGAGGCTGTGGGGAAAGAGCAGGAGACTGGAGTTAATTGGATCGTTCTACCAAAAGAATGAATGTCCTCCTTCTGTGCAGTATGATTGGATGACAATTATTTCTTCAGCATTTGTTCTCTATTTTTGCACAGTAACATCAGGTATCTTCAAGCTTCTTGGTGGAAGGAGTGATGTCTGAAATTTGGGAGCACTGGGAGGCAGGGAGGGATAAAGAAGAGGATAGACCGCATGAAAATGAACTTGCTGTAAACAAATGGTCTGTTCAGTGGTCAAGGGCTGGAAGCAGGAACCGGAATTGAGAATTTCTTGCATAAAACAGTAATTAGCCAGCAGGCGGAGTCCTTGGGATCACCCGGATGCTGCAGAATGATTTGCATCAGTCCCTCTTGTCTGGACATTCAGAGATAGTTCTCCTCAGGCGATCAAAGCTAGCTGGGTTATCACACAGGCTCTGATTTATGTTCTGAAAAATATAAATGTCCTTCAGCAGCATATCAGCTGTGGGTTTCAAGGTAATCAAGAGTGGGAGAAAATCCTTGCAATCCTTCTGGTCTGGTCCAGATTCTCAGCGCCCCTCGCACCAGCCCAAGACTGTTTCCTGTGTTGGGAGACAGCTGGTCACTGCCCATACGTTAGTGAAATTTAAACAAGTCTGGAGAAGGGCAGCACAGTGGTGCAGTGGTTAGCACTTCTGCCTCACGGCACCGAGCACACGGGTTCAATTCCGGACCTGGAGTGTGGAGTTTGCACCTTCTCCCCATGTCTGCGAGGGTCCCGATTCCAGAACCCAAAGATGTGCAGGGTAGGTGGATTGGCCACGCTAAATGTCCCCTCAATTGGGAGACAAGAAAAAAAAACAAGTTTGGAGGAACCCAACAAACACACAGGGCGAGATTCTCGGCCTGTGTTTTGCTCTAGGGGCTGGTTTAGCACAGGGCTAAAGTGCTGGCTTTGAAAGCACCAAGATTGGTAGGGTGGTTAATAGTGAAGAAGCAGGTCGTAGGTAACAGGAAGATATAAATGGGTTGGTCAGATGGGCAGAGCAGTGGCACTTGGTATTTAACCCTGATAAGTGTGAGGTGATGGACTTTGGAAGGAGAAACAGGACAAGTAATGAATGGCAGGGCACTAGGGATCTCAGAGGAACAGATGAATCTTGGGGTACTTGTTAACAGATCCCTGAAGGTGGCAGAGCAGGTGAATAGGGTAGTTGAGACGGCATGATCAGTCTTGCCTTGATCAGTCGTGGCATACAATATAAGAGCAAGGAGGTGATGTTGGAGCTGTACAGAACAATGGTTAGGCCACAGCTGGAGTACTGTGTGCAGTTCTGGTCACCTCACTAAAGGAAGGAAGTGACTGCACTGGAAGGGGGGGGGACAGTGGAGGTTCACCAGGATGGTGCCTGGGTTGGAGCATCTGAGCTATAAGGAGAGACTGGATAGGCTTGGATTGTTTTCCTTGGAGCAGGGAAGGATGAGGGGGGACATGATTGAGGTGTATAAGATTGAGGGGCTTGGACAGGGTAAATAGGAAGCAACTGTTCCCCTTGGTTGAGGGGTCAATCACAAGAGAGCATAGCTTTCGGTGAAGGGCAGGAGATTCCGAGGGGATTTAAGGAAACAAAAATCACTGAGGGTGGTGAGACTCTGGAATGCATGGCCTGGGAAGGTGGTGGCGGCTGGAAAACTCACCAGCTTTAAAAAGCACTTGGATGAGCACTTGTCCCATATCTTTGAATGTGACGGGGTTTCAAGTGCTGCTAAGTGGAATTAGCACAGGATTAGGGGTAGTTATTGTTGGTGCAGACTAGATGGGCCAAAGGGCATTCTCTGCACTGTACGACTCTATGCCTCTAGGTCTCTATCACTGCATTGGGAGCTTTGTGCCACACTGCACCCGGAGGAACCCATGCAGACACAGGGAGAACGTGCAGACTCCGCACAGAGAGTGACCCAGCGGGGAATCGAACCTGGGACCCTGAAGCTGTGAAGTCACTGTGCTACCTTTATGGGCAGCACGGTAGCATAGTGGGTAGCACTGTTGCTTCACACGCCAGGGTCCCAGGTTCGATTCCGGCTTGGGTCACTGGGCGGAGTCTGCACGTTCTCCCCGTGTCTGCGTGGGTTTCCTCCGGGTGCTCCAGTTTCCCCCCACAGTCCAAGGATGTGCAGGTTAGGTGGATTGGCCATGAAAAATTGCCCTTAATGTCCAAAAAGGTTAGGAGGGGTTACTGGGTTACGGGAGTAAAGGGGATAGGGTGGAGGCATGGGGCTTAAGTAGGGCGCTCTTTCCGGTGCAGACTCAATGGGCCAAATGGCCTCCTTCTGCACTGTAAATTCTATGAAAAATTCTATGAGACACCATGCCATTCTATGCTGAGCATTTTCTGATTTGGCTCTGGAGGCCCACTCTAGCACAGCAGCTTCTGTCACATTTGCTGCAAAGGAAGGCAGTGCCCCAAGAAGGTGCATGATTCACTGGCCTCTGTCTTCTCGGCTTGCTGTGTCTTTCGTTTCTGCTTAGCCCTTCCAAACCCACTGGCTAGAGAAAATTTTTGGGTATGCAGCCCTCATCCATCCAGTGAAGATGCAAAAAAATAGATTTAAAGAAGTATTGGAGGAAGAGTCTGACTGATCTTTCATTTCAATGCAGGGAGTAGGTATAGCGAGAGGGATGGGAGGATTTAGAGCTCGAGAAGAGGAGGCAGACGTTAAGAGGGACAAGAATGACCGGGGAGGGGGGAGGGGGCAGGTTAGCAAGCTTGTGGGGTGGAACAGCAGCCAAACGTTAGAACAGAAACAGGAAATGAAGGGGACAGCTCGTCCAGCCAGCAGAGGAAATCGGGAGGGAACAGGAAGGTGTTTGTTTGAAATGTTCTCCCGATCAAAGACCATCAGTTGTGATGGTATGGAGAATGTTGCAGTGTCAGCTCTGAGCTCGATATTCCATCTCAGACTTCCCAAAGGGGTAGCTCCCAGATTCAAAGGGTTTTTGTCTTCCGTACCTAAGCTGTCATCGCCACCATAATTCTCTCACTTTCTGCAAATCCATTTAATGCAACAACAAGAGCTTGCATTTTTGTAGCATCTATAATGCAGTAGAAGTCATAAGATGGTACACAGGAGCAATTTCAGACAAAATTTGGCACCGAGCAGCATTGGGAGATGTTAGGACAGTCCAAAGATATGCCGGTTAGGAGGGGTCATGGGAATACAGGGATATTGTCACAAATGGGCTTACATTAACACTGCAATGAAGTTACTGTGAAAATCCTCTATTCGCCATGTTCCGGCTCCTGTTCGGGTACACGGAGGGAGAATTCAGAATGTCCAATTCACCTAACGGCACGTCTTTTGGGGCTTATGGGAGGAAACCGGAGCACCCGGAGGAAACCCACGCAGACACGGGGAGAATGTGCAGACTCCGCACAGACAGTGACCCAAGCCGGGAATCAAACCCTGGCGCTGTGAAGCTATAGTGCTAACCGCTGTGCTACCGTGCCGCCCAATAGTGTGGGGGAGTGGGTCCAGGTAGGATGTGCTTTCAGAGGGTCAGTGCAGACCTGATGGATCGAATGGCCTCCTTCTGCACTAGGAATTCTATAGAGGCCAGACACTTGGTCAAAGAGGTGGGGCGAGATTCTCCGCAAATGCAGAGAATCGTAAAGGCTGTCGTGGGACAGGCCGTGACCCACGGCAGCCTTCACGCCCACTTCCGGGGCCGATTCTCCCCCCCCCCGGGCGGGGCTAGGAGCGCGGCCCCGTGCGTCAAGGCGGCGCGGCCTTCACGACAGTCGTCAAGGCCGCATGTCAAGCGTCACGCCGGCTGACGCGGCCGATGACGTCGGATGCGCAGGTTGGACAATGCCAACCCGCGCATGCGCAGTTGCCGTCTTTTCCCTCAGCCACCCTGCAAGACGTGGCGGCTTGATCTTGCGGGGCGGCGGAGGGGAAGAGTGCGTCCGTTACGGATGCACGGCCCGCGATCGGAGGGCACCGATCGCGGGCCTATGCCCCCCTTGGCATGGCCGTGGTACTGCCGTGCCAATCGGGCCCCCAGATGCCCCAAATGGGCATCTGGCGCCCGTTTCACGACGGCAGCGAGCAGGTGTGTTTGCTGCCGTGTTGAAACGGGCACGAAGGCCCGGCCGCTCGGCCCATCGGTCTTAGAGAATCGCCACTCGCCGGAAAAAACGGCGAGCGGCGATTCGTGGCGTGGGGGGGCGGAGAATAGCGGCAGGGCGTGAAAAATGTCGGGAGGCCCTCCCGCTATTCTCCCACCCGGCATGGGGGGCGTAGAATCGCGCCCATGGATTTTAAGAAATGCCTGAAAAGGAGGGTAAAAAAGGGAGAGGTGGAGAACTTTAATATGGAAATTATAGAGCTTGGGGCAGAGTCAGCTGAAGGCATGGCCGACAATGGTCGAGCGATTAAAATCCGAGGTGCTCAAGAAGCCACAGCTGGAGTAGCACAGATATCTGGGAGGGTTGGAAGGCCAGAGGTGATTCCAGAAATTGAAGGATGAGACCTTTGGAGGGATTTGAAAACAATGATGACAATTTAAAAAGTGTGGTGTGTGTAATATGGGAAAATAGTACTGAAGAAATATTTACGAGGGAAAGGTCAAGGTAATAAAGACTAAAGTGGCTATCTTTGTCTATCTGGCAACTGGTTCAGGGAGGATGGGCTGAATGATCTCTCTTCACGCTGTTAGATTGTATAATCCCAATCCTGAAGGTGCTTTCTTCTAATATTGCTTCACTACATCGTCCATTCCCTCCCACTTGCATGTTCCCGTACACCAGGTGCTGGCCTTGACGCTGAGCACTGGCAAAGCTATTCGTCCACAGTCAGCATCACAGTTGAACCAGATCACTGGTATTTCGAACTTGCATCCACGTGTGCGACCTTTCTTGGGATGTCACTGGGTGGCAATTCATGAAGATTTGATTTTCCTCTTCCCTAGTCCAAGAGCCTCAAATTCCCAAACTGCTACAGTGGGATTTGGAATTCTGGCCCTGTGAATTACTTGGTCCAAAAATAAAGACTTGCATTTATATAGCCCCTTTTTATCACCATCAGGTGTCTGAAAGTGCTTTGCAGCCAATAAAGTGGTCACTGTTGTCAGGTCGGAAACATGGCAACCAATTCACGCACAGAAATATCCCACACACAGCAGGAAGATTGTGAGCTGACAATCTGTATTTGTGATTCTGACTGAGGGATAGATATCAGCTCGATTTGTTGGGACAGCTTTTCTGGTCTTTTTTCTTTCGAAATAAATAGTGTGACGGTTATCTTTATGTCCACTGAGGGGGCAGATGGGTCTCGGTTTAATATCTCATCTTAAAAATTGCCTCGATGCAGGGCAGCACGATGGCGCAGTGGGTTAGCCCTGCTGCCTCACGGCGCCGAGGTCCCAGGTTCGATTCCGGCTCTGGGTCACTGTCCGTGTGGAGTTTGCACATTCTCCCGTGTATGCGTGGGTTTCGCCCCCACAATCCAAAGATATGCAGGCTAGGTGGATTGGCCACACTAAATTGCCCCTTAATTGGAAAAAGAAATGAATTGGGTACACTAAATTAATTTTAAAAATTGCCCCGGTGCAGCTCTGGTGTGCCAGGCTAGATTGGGTGGCACAGTGGTTAGCACTGTTGTGTCACAGGGCCAGGGTCCCAGGTTCAATTCCAGGCTTGGACCACTTTTTCTACGTTCTCCCCATGTCTGCGTGGGTTTCCTCCGGCTGCTCCGGTTTCCTCCCACAAGTCCCAAAAGATATGCTATTAGCTGTTAGGTGAATTAGGCATTCTGAATTCTCCCTCCGTGTACCCGAACTGGCGCCAGAGTGTGGCAACTAGGGGATTTTCACAGTAACTTCATCGCAGTGTTAATGTAAGTCTGCTTGTGACAATAAAGACTATTATAAATGCAAATGTCCTGAGTGTAGAATCTTGTGAAGCAGAGGGGAGGGTGCTACCAACTGTGACACAGTTGGCACTCGAGTAACACCACCATTGGTAATGTTTGTATCGAAACGAACCTGCAATGAGAAAGGCGAGGCACTTTGACATTTGTTCCCCTGCTCCCTGCGATTTCCTCCCCCCCCCCCCCCCCCCCCCCCCGCACGCACACACACACACACACGCACCTACCCAGTGGCAAGAAAGCGGGCAGGGTCACGTCCTTTCGCATCAAGCTTTTAAAGTGTCCTGTTCAAGACTTTTCAAAATTTCCAGCTGGCCCCTTTCAGAATGTGGTTCCCCATCAGGTCAGGGTTATAGCTGATGCCAGACAGCTTCTTGGACAGCAAGTCGTCCCCACATGACACCTTGTGTGGCTGGGGTTGTATCTGAGTTCTCCAGCTTCCTGTTGCATTCACACCCAGCCAGAACAATTTCACACCTGCAGCAGCTACAACAGCAATGTGCCATTACATAGCAGCCGTAGGCATAGTAAACCAACCCAAGAGGCTTCACAGGATCGTAACAGGCGGCATTTGACTCCGAACCGCGTGAGGAGATGTTAGGACAGGGTTTGGTCAAAGGGAAAGGCTTTTCAGGACCATCTTAAAGGAGAAGAGAGAATGGCGAGAGGTTTAGAACGGAAATTCCCAGAGGTTTACGGGCTCAGCCAGCTGAGGGCGCAGCCGCCAATGGTGCAGCGGTTAAAATAACCTCAATGCCAAAATGGATAGAATGGCACCTTCAATTCTCCCAGGAAATTACAGGGTGTGGTGACTGCGTCTCGGTGAGAGAATCCTGGAAAGTCCAAGAGAAATCTCAGCATTCCAAGGGGCAATCATTTGACCGTCAAGGGTGGGGAAATAACAAGGTTTTAACAAGGAAATAACAAGGGGCAGCAGGGTAGCATGGTGGTTAGCATAAATGCTTCACAGCTCCAGGGTCCCAGGTTCGATTCCCGGCTGGGTCACTGTCTGTGTGGAGTCTGCACGTCCTCCCCCTGTGTGCGTGGGTTTCCTCCAGGTGCTCCGGTTTCCTCCCACAGTCCAAAGATGTGCGGGTTAGGTGGATTGGCCATGCTAAATTGCCCGTAGTGTCCTAATAAAAGTAAGGTTAAGGGGGGGGGTTTTGGGTTACGGGTATAATGTGGATACGTGGGTTTGAGTAGGGTGATCATGGCTCAGCACAACATTGAGGGCCGAAGGGCCTGTTCTGTTCTGTACTGTTCTGTTTTCGCGAAGCTGTCTGATTTTGACTCTGAGCATTCCCTCAGCAGGTTGTCTGAAATTTGTCACGTCTTATCGGCATTTCTGTCGCTGCATACTTATTTTTTTTCTTGGAAGAAAGAAAGGCACGATTAGCATTTGTGTAGCACCTTTCGCATCCTTGGTAAATTGTTTATTCTTTTTATTTTTTAATTCCTGGGATATGGGTGTCACTGGAAAGACTGCCATTTAAAGCGTGTTCTCCGTTACCCTTGAAAAGTTGCAGGTGGACCTTCTGTTGGATAGAACTGAGGGGAGATGGTGGGTGTTGTACTGGCAATGCCATTGGAGGAGTAATCCAGATGTTAATGCTGCGGGTGTTCAAATCCTACCACGGCAACTGGTGGAATTTAAATTTAATTCATAAACATGGGGCGGAATTCTTCAACGCCCTGCCGGTTCGGAAAATCCGCAGGGGGGTGTGGAGGGCGGTGGGGGGGGGGGGGGGGGGGGGGGGGGGGGGGGGGGGGGTGCGGTGCGAATCCCGCCCTGACATCAGCTTCCGTATTCTCCAGTGCCGTTTTTCGGGTAGGGTTCATGCCACGCTGGTCTGAGGCCGTTGGCAGCGCCCCCCCCCGGCAATTCTCTGCCCGTTTTTTCCAGTCCCACCGGCGTGGGTTATGCATGGTCCAACACGGCGGGACCTGGCAGATAAGTCGACTGGGGCGGTCCTCGGGATGGGGGGGGGGTCGGAAATTCCAACCTCGCGGGGGGGGGGGCACGGTGGCCTGGCCTGCGGCCGGGGCCCACCGATCTGCGGGCGGGCCAGTGCCGTGGGGGCACTCCTTCCGTGCCGGCCCCTGTCGGGCTCCGCAATGGCCCGCGCGGAGAAGAAACCCCCCCCCCCCCCGTGCATGCGGCAAAACATGCCAATGGTTCCGCGCATGCGCGGGATCACACCGGCTGTTTGCCGCATGCGCGAGTTCGCGCAGTCCCTTTGGCGCCAGCTGGAGCTGCGCCAACCCCTCCGGCATCCACCTTGCCCCCGAGAAAGTGGAGGTAAGTGGAGAATTCCTCAATTTCGGGGGCCGTTGACGCCGGAGTGATTTGCACCAGTTTTCACGCCGGCGTCAGGTCATTTCAGCGTAAAGCGGAGAATCCCGCTGCTGAAATTGAAACCTTATGGTGACTCATGAAATTGTCATTTTTTTTTAATGTCCCATCTGGTTCACTGTGGAACATCGGAATTAGGAGCGGAAGTAGGTAATTCAGCCATTCGAGCCTGCTCCGCCATTTAATCAGATCACAACTGACCTCTTCCTGGTCTCAGATCAACCTCCTTGTCCGTTCCCCATATCCCTTTAATTCGTTTTTTTTATCGGAAATATATCTATCTCCTTCTTGAAACCATTTAATGACTGCGACTCCACCGCACTACGGGGCAGCGAGTTCCACAAATTCACCACCCGCTGCGAGAAGTAGTTCCTCCTCATCTCAGTTTAAAATCTACCACCTCTCAACCTATACATAGAACATAGAACAGTACAGCACAGAACAGGCCCTTCGGCCCTCGATGTTGTGCCGAGCAATGATCACCCTACTTAAACCCACGTAACCAGTATACCCGTAACCCAACAATCCCCCCATTAACCTTACACTACGGGCAATTTAGCATGGCCAATCCACCTAACCCGCACATCTTTGGACTGTGGGAGGAAACCGGAGCACCCGGAGGAAACCCACGCAGACACGGGGAGGACGTGCAGACTCCACACAGACAGTGACCCAGCCGGGAATCGAACCTGGGACCCTGGAGCTGTGAAGCATTGATGCTAACCACCATGTTACCGTGAGGCCTGGTGACCTCTCGTTCTATGTTTCTCTATAAGGGGGAACATTTGGTCTATGTTTACTTTATCGATCATTTTTAGTATTTATATACTTTGATCCGATCCCCTCTCATTCTTCTAAACTCCAGTGAGTATAAGCCCAAACTGTTCAATCTCTTCTCATACATCCCTGAATCAATCTGGTGTCCTTTGGGGAGGGGATCTTCCACCGTCTCTCCGAGCAAGCCCCTTAATTCAAGGCAATTAGGGACAGGCAACAAATGCTGGCCTTGCCAGCGGTGCCCACATTGCAGGGAAGTAATTTTTCTTTAAATTGAGTGGCTCGCTAGGCTACTTAAGAGGGAAGTTAGGAACTGACCATGATGGCATGGGGCTGGAGTCGCATTCACCATAGAATACCTACAGTGCAGAAGGAGGCCATTCGGCCCATTGGGTCTGCACCGGCCCCCTGAAAGGGCACCCTACATAGGCAAACTCCCCCGCCCAATCAGCGTAAACCCACCTAACCTTTTGGACACTATGGGGCAATTTTGTCAGCATCTCTTTGGACTGTGGGAGGAAACCGGAGCACCCGGAGGAAACCCACGCAGACACGGGTAGAACGTGCAAACTCCACACAATCACCCAAGGCCAGAATCGAACCGGGGCCCTTGGCGCTGTGAGACAGCAGTGCTAAGCACTGTGCCACCGTGGGCCCATGCAGAGTAAGGACGGCAGGCTTCATTCCATAATGAAGAGCCAGTTATATCTGTAGGACACACTCAAATCTTCAAGATCACGTTCACTGTTCCCAGATTGTTTCTCCAAGATTTTTTTTAAAACTCAATAACTCAAACCGACACAAAGGGATTTGAATTTGCGCGAGTCGGAATTATTAGTCCAGTCCAAATTTAAAGTCTGTCCACTTGTTAATTGGCAAACCCGGCAGCCAGTTTGCACACAGCAAAATCCCGCAGACAGCAATGAGTTAAACTGTTTTTGGAGTTGATGGGGAATTGCCTCCGCTTCTTTGAGTAGTAGTGTGACATCTGCTACATCCGCCTGAATCGGCAGTCAGCACCTCCAACAGCGCAACACTCCCTCAACACTTGGATTGTTCGCCTAGATAAGGGGTGGGGTTTTGCCGCCCCTCCCAGCGGTGAGATCCCCCAGTTCCGCCGAAGTCGGTGGAGTTTTGAACGGCCTGCCGCATTTCCCGGCCCCACCGCGGCGGACCATGGTGTCAACCATGGCTCAGTGGGTGACGCTCGCTCCTCTCCCTCAGAAGGTGGTAGGTTCGAGGGCCAATTCAGACATTTTAGCACAAAATCCACGCAAACTCTCCAGGGCGGTACTGAGGGAGTCCTGCGCTGTTGGAGGCGCCATCATTTGGACGGTATGCTAAATGGAAGGCCCCCGTCAATCCTCCAAGGTTGCTGCGAAGGATCTCACAGTTCTGAAGCAGAGCGGGAAGTTCTCCATTGTGTCCTTCACAGAATTTACAGTGCAGAAGGAGGCCATTCGGCCCATCGAGTCTGCACCGGCTCTTGGAAAGAGCACCCTATCCAAGGTCAACACCCCCACCCAACACTAAGGGCAATTTTGAACACGAAGGGCAATTTAGCATGGCCAATTCACCAGAGCACCCGGAGGAAACCCACGCACACACGGGGAGAACGTGCAGACTCCGCACAGACAGTGACCCAAGCCGGAATTGAACCTGGGACCCTGGAGCTGTGAAGGAATTGTGCTAACCACTATGCTACCATGCTGCCCTATCCTGAACCTATCCATCCTGAACCAACATGACTTAAAACAGGATTATTTGGTTATTGTTGATTTTTTTTTTTGGAGTCTTGTGTGCAAATTAGCTGCTCCCTCCAGGTATGTGTTTCCTACATTACAACTGTGATTACAAGTCACACCGTTTTTCATTGACAGACTGTAGATTGGGGCAGCATGGTAGCATTGTGGATAGCACAATCGCTTCACAGCTCCAGGGTCCCAGGTTCGATTCCGGCTTGGGTCGCTGTCTGTGCGGAGTCTGCACATCCTCCCAGTGTGTGCGTGGGTTTCCTCCGGGTGCTCCGGTTTCCTCCCACAGTCCAAAGATGTGCAGGTTAGGTGGTTTGGCCATGATAAATTGCCCTTAGTGTCCAAAATTGCCCTTAGTGTTGGGTGGGGTTACTGGGTTATGGGGATAGGGTGGTGGTGTTAACCTTGGGTAGGGTGCTCTTTCCAGGAGCCGGTGCAGACTCGATGGGCCAAATGGCCTCCTTCTGAACTGTAAATTCTATGAAAACGCTTTGTTCCGAGGTTGTCAAAGATGCTATATAAATGCAAGTCTTTCTTTACCGTTTTTAGATTATGCACTAAAATAGGTGTGAATCTCCATCCGTCTGCTTTGTGGCTAAACCTGTCTTTGGGTTGTTGCAACAGAATGCTCAATGTATTAGTATTTATAGGCGATCACTTTAAATGTCTCAATGTTCACAGGTTTCTTTAGGAATATCTACCAGAATATCCAATTATATTGAGGTTCCTCACAAATATCTTAATGTTTAAGAGTGGGCACGCTAGGGATTTGAACCCAGGTCAGTGCGGTTAACCCACTGGGCCCCCCGACCCCTTTCAAGAGTGCATTGATTTACGTTACCTAGTTGAAAACGCGATTCGATTTTTGTCTACAAGTAGGGCCTGGGAATCGGCACAAACATTAAAAATTTGAGAGAAAAGTAATTTGAATAAAAGGAGTTTCGCCATCAACTAAACGCAGAAGGCGGGTTTGACCTGAAATGACACTAATCTAATCAGTGACTTTGTTGTGGCTAGAACTCTCTGGTTCACATTGGGCCCTGTCGTATCTGAGAGTACACAGAGGCATTGGTGGCTGTCAGTTTGACTAACTCAGATGGAGAGCGTAGAGAGTGGCAAGCACACTGGTACAGAACAGTAACCGTGCACAAAATGAACCGCGTCACACATCCGAGAGGTGCTAACCCAACAGGGTTGTCCTGGACTTTCCAGCAATTGAAGACTAATTTGCAAGAAACTGATCAGAGCAAACCTGGGGAGACAATGCAGAGCAGAAATGTATACACCAAAAATAATTTTCTTTTAACTCAGTTTATTCGTTGTAAAAGCTGGATTTTGGCAAGTTGGGACCCGGATGCGGGGGAACCGGATATGGAAGCCCCGCTCCCATTTCTGACATCCCATTCTGATAATAATAATCTTTAATGTCACAAGTAGGCTCACATTAACACTGCAATGAAGTTACTGTGAAAATGCCCTAGTTGCCACATTCCGGCGCCTATTCGGGTACACAGAGGGAGAATTCAGAATGTCCAATTCACCTAACATCACGTCTTTCGTGACTTGTGGGAGGAAACTGGAGCACCCGGAGGAAACCCAGGCAGACACGGGGAGAACGTGCAGGCTCCGCACAGCAGGGGGAAACGGGTGGAGCATGATTCACACAGGCCAAAGCTCAAACTGAGGATGTTCGTTTGAACCTAGTACTGTGTTCAAACAGACCCCATTTTGACGATTGGTACGGCCTTTACCCGCTGTCCGGGAGTGACGAATTAAGAGTGGATGTAAATGCTCATGAAGGTCAGGTAAGCTCTATTTAAGTATTAAGAGCAGAAGTATTTTAAAACCTCCTCATTAAACATGGAAAAAAATAGGCTTGAGCGGTCAGTGACAGTTCTGAAAAAAAACCTCTGCTGGACTGTTTTGATTGAAAAAAAACCTCTGCTGGACTGTTTTGATTGAAATGCCATCTGGTGTAAGAAAAATAAATTACTATTGAGGTGAGATCTTCCTGCTGTTATTACCAGCAGGATCCTCCAGTCCCACGACAGGGTGGAGTGGATTCAATGGGAAATCCCATTGACAGTGGTGGGATCTTCTCCAACAGAGGACTGTCACCCAATGCTGAGAAACACACCACCAACTGGCCAGAGAATCTTGCCCCTGGCCATGCAATTTTAATAGATGTCTTGTTGACATTTCCTCAAGAGCTATTCTGAATGCTTGGCTGATATTCAAATGCTAAATTGATCTCACAAGGCTCACAGTTTGAACTGGGTTCACAGCTTGTTTGCCAGTTTAAGTAGGCAATTAAAGGATTAGCTGCCTTTGATGTGGGGTCTGAACAGAAGTCTTTTTGTTTTTATTAGAGTTTGACCGCTTGAGATTTAAAAGCTTTGAATGAGTTTCTTGAATTGAATGTTTCTTTCCAATATCAAGAGTGCAGGAGTGATAGCTGTATTAGATTGTTAGAGGGTATTTTTCAGCTCCACATGGCCCCTGAGATCTGATGAATATTGCTTGAGTGACTATGGAAGGGACATGGGAGTATGAGGGAGATGGGGGTATAAGAGAGAATGGGAATGGGTGGATGCATTAGTTGGCATGATGATGTGAGAGGGTATGGAATGGCTAGGAGCATGTGTTGACATGAGACCCAGTGGTTGGGGGGCATGAGTTGGCATGGAGGTGGTGTAGAAGGAGTCATCACGGTTGGTGGATGTATGGGTGGCGGGTGAGGATGAGAGGGCCTAAAACATCTGGCCATTTAAAAAAATAAATTTAGAGTTTCCAATTTTCAATGAAGGGGCAATTTAGCGTGGACAATCCACCAACCTGCACGACTTTTGGGTTGTGGGGGGGAAAACCACGCAGACACGGGGAGAACATGCAAACTCCACACGGACAGTGACCCGGTGCCGGGATCGAACCTGGGACCTCGGCGCCATGAGAAAGCAGTGCTAACCACTGTGCCACTATGCCACCCACACAACTGGCCTTGTAACCAGCGAGCCTCGGTACTCATCGGCCCTCGGGGCTACCTAGGATCTGCTTCTGGGCTTGGCTGGACTGAGCAAAGATTAGTTGTGGGACAGGAAAAGGTTACAGAGATAGAAAGCAATGACGCCATGGAGCAATTTGAAAACAAGACTTGGAATTTTTTCTGTGCCGTTGTTATAAATTGCTCTTGAAACAATTTAGATCCGGGGCAACAATTTTTAAAAGTCAAATTGAACTTTTATATTGCCAAGTTTCTCCTTTTGTGTAATGTGTGACTTCACGACATGGGCGCTCCTCTCACCCAAATGGACTCTTGGTCAATACACACGACCAACACCGAAACAAACAATCTGACATTACTGTTTGTGGGATCTTGCTGTGCAGAAATTAGTTGTTGCTGTTGTATACATTATAACAGTGGTTACACTTTCAATAAAGTACTTAATTGGCTGTACAATTCAGGAGACCCCAAGGTTCTGAAAGCTGCCATGTAATATGAGAGTTCCTTCCTTTTTTGGAAGTGTCAGGAATGGAATTGCAGCTCATCTGGATTGTCAATTAGCCACATGTTGTTGGTTAATGCTTGTATATGCAAACATGCAACAACAAAAAAAAGGCAGGTATATCAAGTGGTGTGTTATAGATACCTCAGGAGGCTAGTGCTGCTGTTTCAAGGAGGGAGTTTTAAGAAGCTTAGTTGTATCATCTGTGGGTTCTACGTCAAAATGAAACTTGACATCATTTTCACAGTTGTATCTTGGCGATCAAGCCGGATTTCCTGTTCAGCATTACTCAGTGCTGTGCAGTTCCACGGTTTCAAATTGAGCCAGTGACGAGAGAGGTTGGGGTTATAGTGCGAGCTGTCTGTATCACTGTCTGAATGATTTCACTAGTGCAATGCACAGATTCACACTGAGTCACAACGTGGGCTCTCCCCTGGTCTGCAGAATGCCCACCGCATCGGTCAATAAAAAGAGCCTGCATTTTTTATAGCCCTTTACGTTCTCCCTTCGCATGAGCAACTGTCAGCCAAAATTTCGCACTGAGACATTGGAGAGATATTGGGACAGTTTGACCCCTATTTGGTCAAACAGGTAACTTAAAGGAGGGAAGAAATTTAAGGGAGGCATAGAGTTCTAGGGAAGAAATTGTAGGGCTTATGGTTCCTGCTGACACTGAAAATCCCAGGGTAAATTGTTGTTGTTCCCAGTCTCCGGTCTCCTGCAGGTCTAAATGTACTGTAGCGTGCACAGTCTGGTACCTTCGTACCATTTTTCCGAGCAATAACATTGCACTGTTCTCTATGAGGACCCTCCTAGTGCACTGAGGGAGTGCCGCACTGTCAGGAGTCTTTTGAATCAATAGTCAAATTTAGACCCTCCCTACCCTTTGAGGTCGGCGTAAAAGATCCCATGGCCCCGAGTTCAAAGAGGAATGTGGGATTTGTTCCCAGGTGCCCTGGCCAATATTTGCCCCTTAACCGACTTCACTAGAAGTCGTTACCTCGCTGCTTTTGAGAGCTTGCTGTGCACAAATTGAAAATTGTGTTTCCCGCATTAAAACAGTGACTACACTTGGAAAAATAGTTCATCGGCTCTAAAGGGCTTTGGGATGTCCTGAGGTCATGAGAGACACTGTACAGCAATGCTTCATTTTGAGAAAGGGGGAGATAAATAAATCTCTGAAGGATTTCCTCCTTTTCTGATTGTCGGTTCTGTAAATAGGAGTGAACTGCTTTAATGCTTTTCCGAAATGAGGGAAAGCTCTTTCTAGTTTGAGCCTTTGCTGTTAAATAGCTGTAATTTTTTTCTATCTTCCATCAGCATGACTTTAACAACTAAAAGAAGCAGTGTGGTAACTATGGAAACGGAAATCTGGACATAATCCACCGCCCACGAAAATCGGCAAATGATAAAAATAGAACCTGTGACAGTTTTCACAATATACCAGGGCAGAAAAATCCAAAAATTCTCTAGGGTTAATTCTAACCTACAAGTATTTTCCATTCCTAGATGGAAGTGCACAGTAATACCACACCTGGTGTGGGTGCTGTGTAGGCCGAAGCCTGTGATTGTAGCCACAGGGCCGTGGTGTGCACAGGAAGTGGGTTTGTTCACAATGTGCAAAGGGTTTACGTGAACCATAAGTCTCGCCATTGCCTGATCTTATCCTCTATGTGGACCAGAGGCGACCTCTAGTCAGTGTTATTCTCTAATGTTTTGCCAAGCATCATCACCCCAACGATCTTGATTGAGGCCTACTCCCAGAGATGTTGTGACATGCTGGGAGATGGACTGATGGGGCCTGAGCCTTTTAAGTACGGTTTCCCACGCAGTAAGAATCACAGATGCAGAACTGCATCCCACTTGCCAAATGGAAGCAAAGGATTATCCCACGGGAGAGAGGGATGGGGATAAAAATGCTACAGCGCCACTATTCTATTCAAAATTCTGGATTTATTTGTCGACTGGAGACGAGGATAATCCTGTTGTGCCGTCTTTTGGGATGCAAGGCAAACTTATCTCTTGTTTTCTTAAACGAGATGGGATGGCATTGAATCCCTGCTCAGCTGGTGAAGTCATGAATAAAGGAATGCAAGAATGGGAAGCAACATTTTGAGAGTGTTAAGGGCTGGACCATGAATATTGGCATTGACAGCCACGCCCACATCTTTTCATGATGAGGAGATGCCGGCGCTGGACTGGGGTGAGCACAGTAAGAAGTCTTATAACACCAGGTTAAAGTCCAACAGGTTTGTTTCAAATCACTAGCTTTCGGAGCACAGCTCCTTCCTCAGGTGAAGGAACATCTTTTCAACGCATTCCTTTTTAAGAAACCCGGACTGATGGAGGATTGCCAGTCCTGATTGAATATATTCCTGGAAGTTTAATCACATGACCCCCCAACATCCAGCTGCCCCCTCTCTGGACGTTGCTCGCTGCAGTGCCGATGAAGAGCCCTAGAACCTCGAGGGCAACCCTGGGGTGTTGGTAACCCACTGCCAATGGGTAACTGCAGGAGGTTCACCTAGCTAGTGGAGGCAGGTTGTGCGGCAGCCGTTTAGTGCTGTTGACTGTCCTTGCCTCCCCTGGGAAAACCTGCCATTGTGACCCTTTGTTTAATCATTTCTAAAAGAATATTCATCAATGACACAGCGACCATTAAAATTGATTTTTAGAAGTAAAAAGTGTTAATCAGGTTGACCACAGTCACAGACAGTTTCACTTTATCATCATATCTGCTTACAGTTAATTCCTATTATGGTTTGTACAGAAGAAAACTAGATACCCAGGAGTGAGTTATAGGCTGTAATCTAATCGGCGGGATTGTGTGATTTTTATAGAATAACAGATACCAGAATTATTATAGGCTGGAATCTAATTCAGCAGTTCGGGTGGTTTCCCATGGAATCCCTACAGTGCAGGAGGAAGCCATTCGGCCCATCGAGTCTGCACGATCCTTCGAAAGAGCACTCTACCCATGTCCACACCACCCTATCCCTGTTACCCCTGCAACCTAACCTGCACACCCCTGGACACGAAGAGGCAATTTATAATGGCCAATCCACCTAATCCATATATTTCTGGACTGTGGGAGGAAACCGGAGCACCCGGAGGAAACCCGAGCAGACACTGGGAGAACGTACAAACTCCACACAATCAGTGACCCAGTTGGGAATTGAACATGGGTCCCTGCCGCTGTGAGGCAGCAGTGCTAACGACTGTGCCACTTGTGTTGTTTGTGTAGAGTAACAGATGCCTGGGTGTGAATTACAGGTTGGATTAAAATTGAGAGGTTGAGGGTGGTTCATGTTTAAATAGCTGATACCTAAGTTTTTTTTTTCAAATTTAGAGTACCCAATTCATTTTTTCCCATTAAGGGGCAATTTTAGCGTGGCCAATCCACCTAGCCTGCACATCTTTGGGTTGTGGGGGCGAAACCACACAAACACGGGGAGAATGTGCAAACTCCACAGTGACCCAGAGCCGGGATTCGAACCTGGGACCTCGGCGCCGTGAGGCAACAGGGCTAACCCACTGTGCCACCGTGCTGCCCTGACTGTCTGGAGTTTGCACGTTCTCCCCGTGTATACGTGGGTTTCCTCCGGGTTTTCCGGTTTCGGATACCTAAGTTTGATACCTAAGTTTGAACAAATTAATTTTGAGATGTGTACGAAAGTCATTGTCCAGCATTTGGCTGGGTCAGGGTGAGAGACAAAGGTGACTATGACCTATTTCTGGCATTAGCGGTGGTGATAATGGGCGGGATTCTCTGTCTCGCCGCACCTGTTTTCAGGTGCGGCACGCCAACGCCGGCAGCGAGATTCTCAGTCCCGGCAGCCGGCCAATGGGGTTTCCGTGTCGGGAAATCCGTGAGCATAAGTGCGCTACCGGCGAAACGGAGGATCCTGTTGACGGAGGACCCAGCCTAATGTCTTGGCTTCACCCTGCTCTTTGATATCCAATACTGACCCGAAGCCATCCTTACCTCAAATGACATATACCCTCACAAAGCAAGGAATGTAGATTACGCTCCAAGCCACAGGTTCACAAACTGAGCAGTCTTTAAGCTGGTATTGCTCCTCAAAGATTTATTATCACTGGGGTGAAAGTTCATTCAGGACAACAAGCGGTGGGGGAGGGGTGGGGATTGTAAATCCATTAGTGCAGACGGGGAGAGTGGGACTAATTGGATGATTCCTACGAAGAGCTGGCACAGGTATAATGGACTGAATGGCCTCCTTCTGGGTTGTGATTCTGTGACCCCTTTCTTCAGGTGATCTTTCTGTGTCTGCTGGGGCTCAGTGGGTTATCAACTTGCCTCTCGAACAAATGGTTGTGGGTAGAAGTCCCATTCCAGAGGCTCGAGGACAAACATCCAGGTTAACGCTCCCGGTACCAGGTCCGAGGGAGCACTGTCCTGCTGGGATGTATCGTTCAGATGTGATGTTAAATTGAGGCCCTAATCTGTGCTCCCAGATAAGTGCAAAATATCTCACGGTACCATGTTAGAGAAGAAAAGGGAAGTAACTTCTGGTTCCTGGTCAATATTTATCACTCAACCAAAACCTAAAAGCGATTATCTAGTCATTATTGCATTGCTGTTTGTAAGACTTGATTGTTGCACACTTCAATAAAGATCACACTTCAAAAGTACTTCACTGGCTGTGCAGCATTTTTGGGATGTCCTATGGCCACGAAAGGTGCTACAGAAATGCAAGTATTTAATCTCTCTGCGCTAGGCCAGACAGCAAGTGAAGTCCCAGCTGAGATCAACACCTCACCGATCAGGAACTGACCTTAAGCCCACTGTCAACTTTGCATGGTATTACTGTTGTGTGTTCACAGAGGTTGGGGTGTTAGTGCTGTAGAATGAAGATCATTCTATTTTGAGCTGATGGCATCAGCATCAAACACTCACAGGTCAGCACTCAACCCAAATTAGGGCGTAGCAGCACAGTGGTTATGTTACTGCTAACCGAGACGCCGAGACTAGTAATCCGGAGAACGGCAGTTCAATCGGCACCGCGACAGTTTGAGAATTCAAATGGTTTTTTAAAAGGAATGAAATAAGTGGCCACAAAGCTGTGGGAATGTCATCCACAACCCAACTGGTTCAATAATATCCTTTCGGAGAAGGATTACCTGCTATCCTTACCTGGTCTGAGCTTGTACGTCACTCCGCTGTTATAATTTGCCACTAAATTGGTAACCTTGCTCAAAATGGCTGCACAGGTTACTGGTGTGAGGTTGCGGCTGAGGTTCATTGATGGGACAGAGTAGAGGAAGCTTGCTTTGCTACATTCTGCAGACAATGTTGGAAACACTCAGCGGGTCCGGATGCCTCTGCAGACAGAAACGGAGCAGAGTAATTGAGCCAAAGAACAAGATTTTAGGACAGGTGACCACAAACCTTGTCAAAGAGGTAAGTTCTAGGAGGAGAGAGAAGAGAAGAAAAAGAACCAAGGAGGTTTAGAAGATACAGTGCAGAAGGAGGCCATTCGGCCCATCGAGTCTCCAACTGACCCACTTAAGCCCTCACCTCCACCCCATCCCCGTAACCCAATAACCCCTCCTAACCTTTTTGGTCACTGAGGGCAATTTATCATGGCCAATCCACCTAACCTGCACGTCTTTGGACTGTGGGAGGAAACCGGAGCACCCGGAGGAAACCCACGCACACACGGGGAGAACGTGCAGACTCCGCACAGACAGTGACCCAGCGGGGAATCGAACCTGTGTGATATGTTGGGTACTCTGGATCTGTGGAGACTGCGTTTACCTTAGCAGTAACATAGACAGGCTACCAACACTTGTAATAGTACAACACTATTTTATTAAGCTAAGAACTGTTGAACATACTTGCACTGTGGGTCGACACTATGTTAGATTAACTGAAGACCAATGCTTATCCTGCCTAGTCTAAACTGTTAGCACATGGTGAAGGTTTGTGCTACTAGCTGCGAGCTCTGTCCTTCTCAGAGGCTGCATCCCGAATGAGCGGGAAAACTAGTGCCCTCTGGCTTTATAGTGAGTGTGCTGTAACTGGTGATTGGCTGCTGTGTTGTGTGTGTTGATTGGTCTTGCAGTGTGTCAGTCAGTGTGTGTCTGCACCATTATATACTGATGTGTATATTATGACACTGTGATTCTGGCGCTGTGAAGCCACAGTGCTATCTACTTGTGCTACCGTGCTGCCCTTTTCTGGAGTGAATTCTAGAGTTCTAGACTTGGGTGGATAAAAATAAAACCCAGCTGCCAATAGCGGAGCAAAGGAATGGGGAGATGAGCAGGAGGATGGAGTTGGGAGAGGTTTGGGGATCTCAGAGGGTCTTGGAGCAGGATGATGTTTTACCTTTGCTTCCTCCAAGAATCGACGTGATTCTAATATCTAAGCTGTAGTATCTAAGGGGACCATGTTGGCATAGTGGTAATTCAGAGGTCCGGTCCTATGGTTACTACTATGTCGTGGGTTCAAATCCCACCACTTCTCAATTTCCCTTACCTCTTCACCTAATATTTTTGCCATTGATATTCTCCTTCATTGTGAGTCTTGGTCATTCATCTAGATTTCACAACGGGTTTTACAGATTAAACCAGCAATGTAAATGTGGTCAAATCTTGTTTACTGATCACTTATCATCGTGTACTGATTTCCTTTTGTGTGACAGGTGCTGGTTACTTGAATACCCATGTCTCACCAGGGATGCTGGTCTCCCCTGGTAACCTCAATAGAAACATGGCAACAAGGTCGCCGACCCCTGTGAACCTTGGCCCCGACAACCGGAGAGTTGAAATGCACGCAGTCTCAACTGGCTCCAGGAACATGGTTGCTGCAATGGTGAGAACTTGACTCCAATTGGTTGGCCACTTATTCCTACACTTCATGAGTTATCAGAATCCTTTTGACTTTCCTCCGCACTTTGATGATAATCCTGTGAAAACACATCCAGACAGTAGGTTAACGCACTCCCCTTATGGGACTTTGGTGAAAAGGCCTTAATAATAGCGCAAGAACATACCGAGTAGGTGCAGGTGTAGGTTATATTGCCCTTCAAGGGCAGCACGGTGGCCCTGCAGCCTCACGGCGCCGAGGTCCCAGATTCGATCCTGGCTCTGGGTCACTGTCCATGTGGAGTTTGCACATTCTCCTCGTGTTTGCGGAGTTTCGCCCTCACAACCCAAAGATGTGCAGGTTAGGTGGATTGGCCATACTAAATTGCTCCTTAATTGGAAAAAATGAATTGGGTACTCTAAATTTAATTTTAAAAATATTGCCCTTTAAACCTGTTACGCCATTCCATAAGATGGCAGCTGATATTCAGCCTCGATTCCCTTACATTCCAGAAATCTAGTTTAAGACCTTCCAACCAGGAGAAACAGCCTCTCAAGCACTTCCAGGATATAAATGCTTCAATGAGAACACCTCTCGTTCTTCTAAGCTCCCGACAATATAGACACATTCCACTCAATCTCTCCTGATTGAACAACCTTCTCATTCCATGCAACAAAGTTTTGTTGCATCCTCTCTAAGGCACTGATTGGATGAATGCCCCATCTATCTGATAGGCTATACCACTGACTTCAGACAATCCAAATGGTAGAGGGTTTGGCCAACAGAATAACATGGGTGCAAATTTGAAACAAGTTGGTAGCCTAACTCTGAGAGACCGTAGCTATGACTGAAATGTCACTCCCAGTGGTGTGAGGGAACGTATTCTGAAGTTGAGTCATAGAAACGTCAGGATAGAGTAAGCTTTATCCTATATCTAAATGTAGTATAACTGATCTGGGAGTTATTGATTGACCATTGTAGAGATAACATTGGTTGTTTTCCATCAGTGCTCAATCCAATTTCTCACTTCCAGTCTCGGGGCAAAATTCTCCCATGGCAGGTACAATGGCGGGGGGGGGCAAAAATCATGCCAGCGTGAATTTCCCGCAGTGTCTTTTGCTGGTGCCCACCATGAAACGTCTGGAAACCCGCTGGAGGCCGGTGTGAAACTGATTTGCATCCCGCTGATGGGATGCAGACAGAGGCCCGACTGGAATCGTCCACCCCATGCCTGAATCTCTGCAGTGCCAGTGGGGAAAACACCCTGGTGTAAAACACATCTCAAACACCATGGCGTGCCGATGGCAGGGTTCACCTGAACTATCCCCTGAACTTCTTCCATCGGGCAGGAGATACTAAAGTCTGAGAACAGGCACGAACAGGCTCAAAAACAGCTTCTTCCCCGCTGTTACCAGACTCCTAAACGACCCTCTTATGGACTAACCTCATTAACACTATACCCCTGTATGCTTCACCCGATGCCGGTGCTTATGTAGTTACATTGTGCACCTTGTGTTGCCCTATTATGTATTTTCTTTTATTCTCTTTTTTTTTCATGTACTTAATGATCTGTTGAGCTGCTCGCAGCAAAATACTTTTCACTGTACCTTGGTACACGTGACAATAAACAAATCCAATCCAATGCCTGGGAATTAGTTCAGAGTTCAGAATAGAAGCTGTCAGCAACCCTCGACCCTGTAACATCACAGCAATGGGTGGGGGGGGAGAATCTACCAGTGGATTGTCACGATTCAGTGTCACCGGGATGACCCATCTTCCAGGCCAAAATGTTCCGGGAGATCCATCTTCACTTTCTTCAATAGTGAGTCGGTGATGTTGGGCACTGGATACAAAGGCGGACTACACGCCATCAGGCCTGCCCCGCCACCTAATATGGTGCAAACCACCCGATTGCGCATATAATTAATGAGGCCCGCCTGCGCAACGGGAAACACTCCACGTTCTCGCCCGCACCACAGGACATAGACTCAGAAGTTGCTTCACAGCTCCAGGGTCCCAGGTTCGATTCCCGGCTTGGGTCCCTGTCTGTGCGGAATCTGCACGTTCTCCCCATGTGTGCGTGGGTTTCCTCCGGGTGCTGCGGTTTCCTCCCACAGTCCAAAGATGTGCAGGTTAGGTGGAATGGCCATGTTAAATTGCCATTGGTGCTCCCAAAAAAAAGGTTAGGTAGGGTTACGGAGATAGGGTGGAAATGTGGAGGGGTGGAGCTGTAGGCTTGGGTGGCGTGCTCTTTCCAGGAGCCGGAGCAGACTCGATGGGCCGAATGGCCTCCTTAAGCACTGTAAATTCTATGATGAGAGAATTCCGCCCTACGATACAAAAACTCCCAACAATGTAACACTGAATTGGCAGCTTTGCTCAAAGTGGCCTTACAAGTGGGTGGAAAGTGGTTCAGACTGAGCACTGTTGACGGAGAAAAGGTTGCTTGAAAATTGATCTAATCCCTGATGCAGGCATGGAAACACCCGGCAGATCTGGCAGCGTCTGCGGAGAGCGAAATATTCCTGTTTCAGGCTGAAGCTCAGCTGTAAACTGTCAGACCTGGAATAAGTTAAAGACTTAACAATGGGCGAGTGCAGAGCCAGGAAAAACGGTGGTGTGGGGGCTGGGCGGGGGGGGGGTGGGGGGTGCGGGGGGGTGGGTGCGTGTGCATTGCTGCTCTATAGGAAAGAAGAAAAGGAAAAGTTTGTGTCAGCGTGGAGGACAGAAATCATGTCAGACATTGGCAGAGCTTAGTTCTGACGTGGGAGCAATTGATGTCCCATTTTAGGACATTTCGCACAGAATTATGCAAGAAATATTCTGGTGCGAAAATTGTTACGTGCTATTTTTAACCTTTTTTTTTTTCTCTCCCCAGAGAACGAACACTTCAGCTCTACAACCCACCTCACCGATGGTTACCATGACAACCCCCAGTCTAACTGGCCATGGATTAGGTGGTTACTCCTCCGGCCTAACTGGTAGGAATATTTGCTGATCAGTGTACTTTGCGACTGTCCATCTACTTCCTTGTGATGCCTCCATCCCCACCTTCACCTGCACATTACAGGCAGTAAAGATGATTCATGAGGCAGCTCTTGATGCTTTAGCAGCTCAATGCTTCCTTTTGTAAGCCATGGAGAACGGGAAGATCTCAGACTTGTTTGTCCTTGACCCTACACTGAGTTGACTGATCAGAGGCCAACGGCAAGGTGCTCGAACCAGTCTCATCTGCACACCCGCTTGCACGGGCTCTTGTGTCAAAAAGGTTATGGAGGATAGTTCTGGGCTGGAGGAAGTACATCCCGGTGCCTTTTTGTCAGCTTGGCTCAGTTGGGAGCACTCCTGTCTCTGAGTCAGAAGTTTCTGCAAAACCTGCTCCAGACTTTGAGAATATAATCCAGGCTGACATTCCCCGTGGCTGTACTGAGGAAGGGCTGCACTGTCAGAGGTGCTGTCTTTCGGAAGATACCCAGGCCCTAATGGACGGAATAGATTTTTTTGACACTGTTCAAAGAAAAGTAGAGGAGGGTCTTGCCAGTGGCCTGGACAATATTTAGCCCTCACTCAATATCATGAAAAACAGATTATCAGATCATTAGCACAATGTGTCTGTAGCTGTGTACACATCCCGGGACCCTTTAAATGGTCAATGAGAATGTAAATTGGCCAGAAAGGAATTGGTTGCACATGAAACACTCCACGTGACTCCTAACCTTCTATACGATAGATACAGATTAAAGCTCCCTTTAGAAAAGTCTCCATCAAACACTCCCAGGACAGGTACAGCACAGTGTTAGATACAGAGTAAAGCTCCCTCTACACTGTCCCCATCAAACACTCCCAGGACAGGTACAGCACGGGGTTAGATACAGAGTAAAGCTCCCTCTACACTGTCCCCATCAAACACTCCCAGGACAGGTACAGCACAGTGTTAGATACAGAGTAAAGCTCCCTCTACACTGTCCCCATCAAATACTCCCAGGACAGGTACAGCACAGGTTAGATATGGAGTAAAGCTCCCTCTTCACTGTCCCCATCAAACACTCCCAGGACAGGTACAGCACGGGGTTAGATACAGAGTAAAGCTCCCTCTACACTGTCCCCATCAAACACTCCCAGGGCAGGTGCAGCATGGGGTTAGATATGGAGTAAAGCTCCCTCTACACTGTCCCCATCAAACACTCCCAGGGCAGGTGCAGCATGGGGTTAGATATGGAGTAAAGCTCCCTCTACACTGTCCCCATCAAACACTCCCAGGACAGGTACAGCACGGGGTTAGATACAGAGTAAAGCTCCCTCTACACTGTCCCCATCAAACACTCCCAGGGCAGGTGCAGCATGGGGTTAGATATGGAGTAAAGCTCCCTCTACACTGTCCCCATCAAACACTCCCAGGGCAGGTGCAGCATGGGGTTAGATATGGAGTAAAGCTCCCTCTACACTGTCCCCATCAAACACTCCCAGGACAGGTACAGCACGGGGTTAGATACAGAGTAAAGCTCCCTCTACACTGTCCCCATCAAACACTCCCAGGGCAGGTGCAGCATGGGGTTAGATATGGAGTAAAGCTCCCTCTACACTGTCCCCATCAAACACTCCCAGGGCAGGTGCAGCATGGGGTTAGATATGGAGTAAAGCTCCCTCTATGGTTTGCCTACATCTGAGCTCCAGCCTCACAATAGTGGCTCACCATGCCAGAAATGCAACTGTTCTTATTTCCTTCAATAGCAGCCATTCCACAGCATCACTGAATAGGAAATGTGGCAGGCAATTTGTGCACAGCAGGATCCTTCAAAGTGCGACCTGACACTTGCCAGGATTGTCAATGCACTCTCGCTTAGGAGTTGTTATGTGGCGTTGCCCACATGGTGCCAGGACCAGCGGTGAATGTACAAAATTCATCTGTCTTTGGGCCCTTAACAGCCAGAAGGTAGAGGAGACTTTTCTGTTCATTCCTCTGATCTGAGATAGAACCTTTTGATGTTAACAGAATGAGTTGCTGCTTACAAATAGCTGTTTAAAATTCGCTTCGCAGAGAGCAGAGAACACAAACCCAGAGTTCCTTTGTGGCCGCAGTCATTGTATGATGCTTTGTAACCTAGGTCTAAGAGGCGAGCACGATACAGACATTGGTTTTAGACTACAAATCTAACAGTGGCCCCTGTTCGATGTCAAGTAGAAGCTTAATGTTCCTTGACCGATCTTGCTGGACTTGTTGCTTACTACTGCCACCTCATGGGTGAAGGAGGCTAGCGCAACTCAATCCGGTCAGCTGCCTCCAAGAGAAAATAAGAAAAATGGAAAAGGAGTAGGACATACGTCCACTCGAATCTGCCCTGCCATTTAATTAGATCATGGCCAACTTTCTGCCCCAATCTTGAGCGGTGTGTGGCCTGTTAAGGGGCAACGCAAAGTCTCTTTGCTACTCGGCCAAGTTTAATTTTGTCCCCGCCAAGGGCGGGCTGTGAGACGAGCATCCTGACATCAAGAACCTAAATTAGTTAGTGTGGCTGCAGCCCTGTTGCAACTGGTGCCGTCTCCATTGTCGCCAACCCTCCAGGATTGCCCTGGAGTCCCCAGAAATGTAAGGTCCATCTTTTTGTTCGTTAATTAAAGAAGATTGGCGGGGGAGTGGCGGGAAAATATGAAGGCCGTTTGAGCAGACGGGTGGTTGGAGGAGAGAGGTCACATCGGGAATTGGGCCGGAGTGCGTTCAGCCTGAGTTGGCAACTTGGCGCCAACGTGGATGGTTGCTCGCTCCCTTATGTCACCTTTTGTGACCCCTGGATCAACACGCATTTGGCTTTGTTTTACATCTGCCTCTGCCGTGTACACTGACAGGAGAGTCAGAAATCCTTGATTTGCGCCAGACAGTAGACTCAAAGCCGTTTAATGCTGCCGTGCTAAGATAGATAAGATGTTCATTCGCCTCCCGCAAGTTAAGGGTGAATCTGATAGGATTTGTCATTTGGAGGACGGCCACAAGATCCCATGAACCTGAATTAATTGAATGACAAAAAGAACGACTTGCATCTATATCGCCACTTTCACAGCCCCAGGAGGTTATGTGGTCACTGTTATAATGTGGGGAAAACACAGAAGCCAATTTACACTAAGCAAGATCCCACAAACAGCAATAATTGCCCTTAAAGAGTGTGGTTCTCTGGGCCATTAAGAATCAACCGCTTTGCTGTGGGTCAGGGGTCACAGTGTAGGCCCGACTGGGTAAGGATGACATTAGGAAGCCAGATAGTTTATTTTTACAATTGCTGATAGTTTCATGGCCGCCATTGCTGAGACTAGCTTTCAATTCCAGATTTTATTTATTGATTTTAAATTCCATCAGCTGTCCTGGTGGGATTTGAACCCACAGCTTTACCCCTGGATTACTAGTCTAGTGTCATTCCCACTACGCCACTGTCTCCCTCAGTGGCCAGATTGTCTGGGTTATTTTTAAAGTTTGTTGAGTGACAAATATTGGCAGGATATCAGGAAGAACTCCCTGAACTCCTGTGAAATAGTGGCCAGTGGATCGTTTGTGCCCATCTGAGAGGGCAGGCGAGGCCTCGCTTCAATATGTCATGTGATAGTCAGAATATCCGACAATGCAGCCACCCCCTCAGTACCTGCACTAGGAGCATTAGCCAGTGTTTTCTCAGTTTCTGGAGTGGGGCGACACGGCAGCGCAGTGGTTAGCACAGCTGCCTCATGGCGCCGAGGACCCGGATTCGATCCCGGCCCCGGGTCACTGTCCGTGTTCAGTTTGCACTTTCTCCCCGTGTCTGTGTGGGTCTCTTTCCCCCCCTCTCCCCCCCCCCCCACCCCCACAACCCAAAGATGTGCAGGATAGGTGGATTGGCACAACGCTAAAGTCATGATGTGCAGACATGCAGATAATGATATACACACAGGCAGCTAATGAACACAGAGAACAGGACATGACCAATGAGCAGGCAGGACACTCAGGGGTGGTATCTCTCTATAAAAGGCACGAGGCACTCACTCCGCCTCTTTCCGCTGATGAACATCTACAGAGTGAGTCAGGGTGTATGTACAGTATCACACCTCCAGCACGTGGCTAAGAGCTAGTCTGGTTCAGTCAGACAGAGTAACCGCACTTAGGTTAGCAGAGAGTCGAACTCGGAGAACTGTGCTAACTGTGCAACTGATTCAATAAATCAGATTGAACTAACTTCAAGGTCTGGAGTATCTTTTGGTCAAAGCTGCATCCAGTTGCAGCCTGTGTTATCCCAGAGTACATAACAGAACAGCTAAATTGCCCATTAATTGGAGATTTAAAAAAAAAAATCTCTGGCGTGGGACTTGAACACACGTCATTCTGACTCGGGTGTGGGAGAGCCACTAGCCATGGCTGACACTGATTAAATAAATAGGAGGTCATTCAGCCATTTGTGTCTGCCCTGCCTCTTTGAGAAAAGTATCCAATTAGGCCCACTCCCATTCTCTTTCCCTATGGGCCTACAAGTTTTTCATTTTCACTTGGGGCATTTTCATTTAGGTCAGTACAGTAGCACAAGTGGATAGCACTGTGGCTTCACAGCGCCAGGGTCCCAGGTTCGATTCCCCGCTGGGTCACTGTCTGTGCGGAGTCTGCAAGTTCTCCCCGTGTGTGCGTGGGTTTCCTCCGGGTGCTCCGGTTTCCTCCCACAGTCCAAAGACGTGCAGGTTAGATGGATTGGCCATGATAAATTGCCCTCAGTGTCCAAAAAAGGTTAGATGGGGTTATTGGGTTACGGGGTAGGGTGGCAGCACACTCCAGATCACAACAACTTGCTTATTCTAAAGTACCTTCAATTTCACATACACAAACTGGGTTTTATTAACCGTTACTTTCTTTTCCTGCTCCCTGTTCATCTGCAGGTTACTCACTGAATGACAACGCATCTGTCTCCGTGTACAACTCGCCAGGCGGAGTCCATCCGGACCAGTCTGCAATTTGGCATCCACGACAGCACCAGCACCATCATTCACACCAGGCGGACCTTCAATCTTCACCACACCCCCACCTAGGGTAGGTCAGATATCCCAGCTGTAATCACACTGAGAGTCTGTGGGCAGCTCTGTGTACACCAGAGGGCTGGAGGCGGGCAGGAACCTGTTGCAGTCTATTTCACAGGAATCAGCAAACTAACAAAGTCTATTTAATAAGAACCTCTACAAACTACAGCAAACCTATCTCATGATCAAAACGACAGCAATTTTTCGCCCCTGTCCCTCACAGCAGTCTGTGACATCCAACTGTGATTAACAGGTAACTGACCCAATCATCTCCATCCTGGGCAGGACCTGAGATATCACCTTGGATATCCATAATCATTCCTTATCCGTCCCCCCAGCACGGTGGCGCAGTGGTTAGCACTGTGGCCTCACGGCGCCAAGGACCCGGGTTCGATCCCGGCCCCGGGTCACTGTCCGTGTGGAGTTTGCACATTCTCCCCGTGTCTGCGTGGGTCTCGCCCCCACAACGCAAAGATGTGCAGGGTAGGTGGATTGGCCACGCTAAATTGCCCCTTAATTGGAAAAAAGAATTGGGTACACTAAATTTATTTTTCGAAAATAAATAAATATATATTTATCTGTCGCCAGGCCCCACCTGATTTGACTTTTAACATGGAGAGGATCAAGACTTGAGTCTGTCTCCTGCTGTTGACCCATAAATCTGGGGGAGCTTGAAGAATGTGCAGCATTGTGCACATGCAGGCCATGGTGATAATCACACTGCATTTACAGTGCGTCAAATCCTATCCTGTTTCTTTACGGCTGTAACCCTGCACTTTATTTTTAAGCTTTTTTGGAAAAATCATGCTTTTCTTTCCAAGCGACGTTTTAAAGTCATGTTTGATTAAATATTAACGTCCAGATTCCTGTCAATTAGAAAGAAAAGCAGATCATTTTTGACACACTGCTTAATGTTCTCAACTCCTCGCACAAAAGACTACTGGGACAGGGTTGCTTCACACCAGGTGGCAGGATTAGATAGAACATACAGTGCAGAAGGGGCCATTTGGCCCATTGAGTCTGCACTGACCCACTTAAGCCCTCTTCCACCCTATCTCCGTAACCCAATAACCCCTCCTAACCTTTTTGGACACTAAGGGCAATTTAGCATGACCAATCCACCGAACCTGCACATCTTTGGACTGTGGGAGGAAACCAGAGCACCCGGAGGAAACCCACGCAGACACGGGAAAAACGTGCAGACTCCGCACCGCTAGTGGCCCGGCGGGGAATCGAACCTGGGACTCTCAACTGAGGCTAAAAGGTTAAATTATGATGAAGCTGGTATTTCCTCCAGGATAGAGGATTAAGGAGGGCTTAAGGAGTGCTTAGCACTACAGTCTCACAGTGCTGGAGGCCTGGATTCGAATCCAGCCTTGGGTCACTGTCTGTGTGGAGTCTGCACGTTCTCCCCATGTCTCTGAGGGTTTCCTCCTGGTGCTCCAGTTTCCTCCCACAGTCCAAAGATGTGCAGGTTGGGTGGAGTGGTCATGCTAAATTGCCCCTCAGTGTCCAAAGATGTGCAGGTTGATAGATTGGCCAGGATCACTGCATGAGGGTTATGGGGACAGGGCAGAGGAGTGGGTCTAGTTAAAGTGCTTTTTGGGATGGTCAGTGCAGAGTCGATGGGCTGAATGGCCCTTTCTGCGCTGTAGAGATTCTATAACTGATGATTAAAGAAGTTGATCGGGAAAGATAAACAGACATTATTTCTTCAGGTGGCAAAGCCCCACTCCAACCGCTGTTGAGGCTGGGAGTTGGTAGAAAATGTCAAAACCTCTGAGATTCGTGGCTTTTATTAGGGAAGGGTGTTAGGGTTACAGAACCAAGGGGGGTAGATGGGGTTAACCTGTATGTCAAACACTACCTAATTTTTGTTTCCTCTCTCTCTCTCTTTCTCCTTGCTAGGGTTATTGGCAACTCCCACTTGAGCCAGGGCTCCAGCTTGGCCTTACCTACTTTTCAAACGGTCAACATCAAGTCGGAACGCGCCTCCCCCCACAGCGACGGAGGAGGAGGGGGTGGTGGAATCTTCCACGAGGGACGATTGGCACTCAGCGGGCTAGACGGCGCTCACAGTCCCTGTGAAGAACCCAAGGATTACGCCAAGGGCTACCAGTGCCCCATTGTGCTGACCCGGCCCCCGGCCAGGGACGAGGAAAGCCTCACAGCCAAACGGATGCGCCTTGTGGACAGCTGGCAGAGATGACGCTCCGTGGCTATGCCGAAATTTACCGTTTTTAAGAAAAAAACTGACGGAGGCAGCTCCTGGATCTTGCTTTTATTTTGATTTGCAGTTGTTCCTGTGTTCTCCAGCATAGGGGCCAGGAATTAATTTACGTTGAATCTGTTAACCCTTTGAGAACCAGGCTGGCAGTTACCAATTTGATTGGGGATAGGATTGAGGGAGCAGGACAAGCGGATGTTTCCGCCTCCTCCATTTCCCACGGAGTCATAGAGATCGACAGCAAGGCCCTTAGGCCCGTCATTTCTGTGTAGGTCAAAAACAACCACCTAACTATTCTAATCCCATTTTCCAGCACTTGGCCCATAGCCTTGTATTCCTTCTCTCTCTTTCCCTCACTCCAACTCCTCCCCAGAGCCTCGGCTGGTTAGAGGCCGTCGTGCTGGCTTCTGTCATTATGTTTCTGTCCTTTGGTGCATTTATTTTTTTAATTCCTTATCCCTTCCTCCGCCTTTCACATCTGCGGCTCCCTTCTTCAGTCGCATGTGCTAAATTTGCCTCCCCTTGTCATGCATTTGTTTCCATATGGGCCATGAAAAACCCTGAGCTCAATCCTTGGTCCGTGACTGAGGGAGGGAGAGTTGGCAGGACATAACACGGACAATCCTGGGGCAATGATTTCTCTGGGCGCTGGGCGCCCGGTACACTACCGGTGCAAGTGGCCTATCCTCACCTGTTTGATGGCAGGAGGTTTGACTATATATGGCACCCCTCCCCCCCCCCCCCCCCCCCCCCCCGCCTTATTACCAGCCCCGGCAAAAATTATGCTTACTTGTACATTCTGGAATAGGCATGGGCAACTTTGTGGTTTTATATGGAACAGAAAGCATGCCCATTTCCCCACTAAGCCATGGGTGTGGGCAGCACGGTAGCACAAGTGGATAGCACTGTGGCCTAACAGTACCAGGGTCCAGGTTCGATTCCCCGCTGGGTCACTGTCTGTGCGGAGTCTGCACGTTCTCCCCGTGTCTGCGTGGGTTTCCTCCGGGCGCTCCGGTTTACTCCCACAAGTCCAGAGATGTGCAGATTAGGTGGATTGGCCATGATAAATTGCCCTTAGTGACCAAAAAAAAAAGGTTAGGAGGGGTTATTGGGTTACGGGGATAGGCTGGAAGTGAGGGCTTAAATGGGTCAGTGCAGACTCGATGGGCCGAATGGCCTCCTTCTGCATTGTATGTTCTATGTTAGACAGCAGAGGATTACAGCTCTCTGCTCAGTGCTCACCCACAGCCCAGCTAAGATCAGGAACTCATCCTTGCCTGCCTCAAGTTGGCACGTTGGCGCCAATCCACAGTGTCACAGGGGAATCCTGGCTGACCCGGGAATACAGCTGGTAATCCAATGGCTGGATATTTTGAGAGGGGGGGAGATGGGGCCGGGAAACACAATTGAAGGTGGACCCCCATTGGAGCAAATTCTTCTTCATTCCCCACAAATGGCTCTTACTCCCGCACCCACATGGCATGTTTCGGGAAGGGGTGGGGCCTCGCTTTAACCTAGGTCGCTGGGCAGGAATCCCACAGGATTGGGAGGAATGCAGGCTTTGCATCCCTTTTGACATTGCCCCTCACTCACTCCGACCAAAAGTAAAATTAGGGAAGATGTAAAAACCAGGCCTCTCTCTGATCCCGTCAGGCAGGTTAGGTTGAAAGAACCTTTCATTAGATGTTGGAGATGACACATTCTATCATTTATTCTGTGAATATCACAGGCTGAAAATGGATTTCTATAAACTCTGGGCATCTTAACCCGTGATAAATTTCCTGGGTGCGGTGGAAATGTATCACTGGTTCTCACTGCTCCTGAATACTCGAGTCTTGGGTTAAAACTCCCCTGGTTTCAAACGGGAGACCGTTCCTTTGTTAAATATTGTTCAGTTTTATTTTTTAAAAGTGAAGGTTTTTCGCAGTGCGAATAGATTTCTGTGTCTCTTTTCTTTTCTCTGTGTGAGACCCGTTTAAAGGTGGGGGTAAAATGGAAAGTGTGTGGAAACATTTGTTTTGGCTGTGCATTCGGGGAGAAGGTGCCTGTGCCACTTTTTTGTCATGAGGATGTAAATTGTGCGAGTGACACTATGCCTTTTATTGTTCCTGGTCCGGGAGCAAGCTTAAGGCGACTTATTAGCTACATTTATGATAATTCCCCTACCCCTCCCTCCTCTCCCCTCACTTCCCCTCTTCTCCCTTTACCTCCTGTGACATCTCCTCTTCTCCTTACCTTCCCCTCACCTCCCTTCTCCTCGTCTCCCTGGTGTGCGGGAGACGGTACCTCACTAAGAGCCAACACCTTTGGGACAAGAAGGAGTGTAGCGATTCAATGAAACTTTTGCTCACAAATCCCTATTGGATTAAATAGGCACCAAGCATATTTTTGATAAAGGGAAATTTGTTTCCCATGATATGGTGCCTTGAATTTTTTGCAGAATATAAACATGCTTTAGAACTCATCCTGACACCCCCCCCCCCCCCCCCCCCCCCCCCCAACAAACCTCTGTTGAACACAGGGGGTGAAACCTCATGCCACATAAAAATAAGATCTTAATAACTTCATTGAATCCTTCAGCTCTGTTACCCTGTCCCTCCCTGTGTCCCGGGGGACAACACTGTACAAGGGAAAGCAAACATTACAACAGTTTGAATGAAGATGTTGGCAACTTTTGCTGTGATTTATAGGGCAGCTAGAAACTGAAACTGCAGTACTTTATAATTTCATTTATAATGAGAGTTAATTAACGTGTGCTGCAAACTCTGAACACTCCCGAGTTTCAATCTTATTGTTGTATTTGCCGCATGTCAAAAAACAAAGCACAGTTCTTGTATTTAGCTGCAATCTGTGTCTGGGTGTTATCTCAACCTTGTGAGGCTGACTAGGCTCTCGCTCCTGAATAAGACCCAAATCCCATCAATTGCGAAGCTCTTCTATTCCCTCTTTCCACCCCCCCCCCCCCCCCCCCCCCCCCCCCCCACACACACCATCATGGGACACGGTGCAAAAACAGGTTTATTGCCCCAGCTAATCTCTCTCTTTAGTTGCCGACTTCTTTCTCTCCCCATTGTAACTCTAATCAATCCTCCCTAAGCTCTCCTCTCTTTAGCTCCAAATCCCCCGTTGTACCCAGCCTTGTCCTTCCCTACATCTTCACCGTGATGAAATGAAGACTCATCGCAAAATCACTATCCAACTCATTTTTCAAAACAGAGGATGCTCCTCCCATCCCTCAGTCTACCCCTCATCTGACTGTTTATAGACCCTCGGAGCCTAAGCTTGTTGGCACTTAGACGCTACTCTTGGCTGGATTTATCTTCTTCCCTAACCACTCGCCATTAATAAATCCAATAGGGAATTCAAGAGCAACTTGTTTACCCAGAGAGTGGTGAGAATGTGAACTTGTTACTACGGGAAGTGGTTGAAGTGAAGTGTGGATGCATTTAAAGGGAATTTGGATGAACACTGGAGGGAGGAAGGAATACAAGTATATGTTGATTGTTACATGAAGTGGAATGGGAGGAGGCCTGTGTGCAGTATAAACACTGGCATGGACCATTTAGGCTGAATGGCCAGTTTCAGTGTCATGAATACTTTGTAATATTGTCCCTAAGTTTGTTAGTGCCCTGCACTCAGAGTCTTCACCCGGTGTCCTAATTTTAAAAAAATAAACCGAGAATAAAAGCCACAAACCAACTAGTGTAATGAAGGAAATTTCCCAGTTTTTTTCTCCTCTAAATGCAAGACAACCCTCCTGAAGATAGAAATTGTAAGCTTCATCCTCAATGACTATACTCCAGGGGCAAGGGTGCAATAGGACAGGAGTTGCAATGGGGTATTTGGTGCAATAGGATATTTATTGCAATGGAATATTTGTTGAGGTGGGACATTGATGGTAATCGGGCATTTGTTCCACTGGGGCATTGATTGCGTAGGAGCATTTGTTCCGCTGAGACATAGATTGCAAAGACGCATTGATTGCGAGGACGCATTGATTGCGAGGACGCATTGATTGCGAGGACGCATTGATTGCGAGGACGCATTGATTGCGAGGACGCATTGATTGCAAGGATGCATTGATTGCGAGGACGCATTGGTTGCAATGGATCACTGAGCTGGGGCATTGGTTGAGATAGGGCACCGATTATGATGCATTGATTGCGATGGGTTACTGATTGAGATGGGGCATTGGTTGCGATAGGGTACCGATTATGATGGGCATTGATTGTGATAGGGAATTGATTGTGGTGGGGCATTGATTGAGATGGGTTACTGATTGAGATGGGGCATTGATTGAGATAGGGCACCGATTATGATGAGACATTGATTGCGATGGGGCATTGATTGTGATGGGGCATTGGTTGAGATAGGGCACCGATTATGATGAGGCATTGATTGCGATGGGGCATTGATTGCGATAGGGTACCGATTATGATGGGCATTGATTGTGATAGGGAATTGATTGTGGTGGGGCATTGATTGAGATGGGTTACTGATTGCGATGGGGCATTGATTGCGATGGGGCATTGATTGCGATGAGGCATTGATTGCGATGGGGCATTGATTGCGATGGGCCACTGATTGCGATGAGGCAATGATTGCGATGGGGCATTGATTGCGATGGGGCATTGATTGCGATGGGGCATTGATTGCGATGGGGCATTGATTGCGATGGGTCACTGATTGCGATGGGGCATTGATTGCGATGGGGCATTGATTGCGATGGGGCATTGATTGCGATGGGTCACTGATTGCGATGGGTCACTGATTGCGATGGGTTACTGATTGCGATGGGGCATTGATTGCAATAGAGTTTTAGATGTGATGGGAAAGAATATCTCCTACTCAAGTTTTTACAAGTGATTTCCTTGTCAGAGAAGAAATAGCAAACTGCCTTCATCCTCCCTATGATGTTAAAGCTCAAGTGCCTCCTGTGCCACTGATTGGAAGATAGTGTTAGACTATGAGGGATGTCAACAGGAATTAGCCAGTGGGTCCGATGGCTTGGTGATAGGCGTGTTGCCAACTCAAGTCAGTAGAATTCCTGGATGTTCAATTACATGACCTTTGTCTTTATTTTTTTTTCACCTGCAAATTTTTAAATTACCGATGAACAAAGTTTTAAAGATTTTATAAATGCACTATTTATTTTGGTGTCTGCTATGATTTATCTCCTGGGCTTGGCTTGCAGCCTGTTCCGGAGATTAACCTTTGATTTCTGGAGAGTTGGCAACATGTGATACATTCAACCTTTTGACGCAGGTGTCTCTGTTGTAGATGGTATCCATCCACCTATACTGCCCTCTAATGGATTGGAGGAGGATGCAATCGGGATACCTGCTAGTGCAATACAGAGCCATCAGCAAGAGTTGGTCAGTTAAGAGTGAGACAGGGGCAGCATGGTGGCACAGTGGGTTAGCCCTGCTGCCTCATGGCGCCGAGGTCCCAGGTTCGATCCCGGCTCTGGGTCACTGTCCATGTGGAGTTTGCACATTCTCCCCGTGTTTGCGTGGGTTTCACCCCCACAACCCAAAAGATGTGCAGGTTAGGTGGATTGAACACGCTAAATTGCCCCTTAATTGGAAAAAAATGAATTGGGTACTCTAATTTTTTTTTAAGAGTGAGACAGATTACGTTCGTCGTATATATATGAGCTGTTTTTATTTTCATGACAGAAGCCCAACTAATTAGGTGTTGATTTTAAGCAAGAGTGCTTGGTTGTCACTCATAATGGTCAACATGTCCCCCCCAGAAGGAAAGAAAATAGTCAAACAGGGAAAGAATACTGATCGGGAAGTATTATTTCCTTCTGGGATTCTGAGGCAAAATGGGTTAGAATTGTGTGGCATCTCCTCAAGGTGCTTTCAGGTGATAGAAACACTTTGATGCATTTGATCTCCAACTTCAAACTCCAGTCTCTTCTTCACAGCATCCAGCTATTCCGCAAATGAATCTGGTAACATGGCCTTAAGCACCCTGCCTGATAACCCTTTTATTATAGGCAGGAGGAGGGAGGAGAGTGTTGCAGGCAAGGGAAGAGTGTTGGCGGTAATGTTACAGGCAGGGGGAGAGTGTTACAGGGAGGGGCAGAGTGTTATGACCAGCAAAAGAGTGGTGTAAGGGAAAGAGGAGCATGGGAGAGTGTTAGAGACAGGGGAGACTGCTGGGGACAGTGTTGGAGGTAGAGGGTGTGTTATGCGGGGCAGGAGGGGAAGAGTGTGTTGAAGGCAGAAGCAGACTGCTACAGGGAGGGGCGTTGTGGGTGGGAGAGAGTGTTATGAGAAAGAGGATTGCGAGAAGGCTGGGAGAAGGTGTTGCTTCAAGAACAGGAGAGGACGTAGCAATTCTGAATCCACATAGCATTGGAGAGTTAGTGTCTCAGGCTATTATATTGATGGAAAGTGGATGGGGGGGAGAATCGCAAATGTAATTGGTAGGTGGTGCCCATCACTCAAGAGGGTTATTTTGTTCTGTTTGTTAACAATCATTAGTAAACAAAAAAGATGCAGAGGTTCCAGCAGGTGACCATGTTTCTCATGCCCCACTCCCACCCCATCTCCCCATTAGTTTGAATGAAGATGTTCAGCAATGTTGTTTATTTTGCCCGTCCAAAGTTGCCTACTTTGCTGCCGTACCACTTCAGAATGTTCCAGACTTTTCCAGAAGATTCTGCGTAATTGGTTTTAGAGACTCCATTCGAATATCACAGTGTTGTCTTTCCTTTCCACCCCTCAATCCCCACAACGAGCCTGTACATTAAGATAGAGGCGGAATTCTCCAGGGAAAAGCACTGTTGTATTTTATTAAGTTAACTTAAAAAAAAACAAATAAAAGTCCTTATCATGCTACATTGTGTCCCATTGCTTTCCTTCCTTCAATCAAAACTGGGCGCGATGTGGGAATGGAAACACCGAACTCTCAAAACTGGAACTAAAGTAGAAACTTGGAAGCTTCGAAGTAACTAAATTAGCGCCCGTGGACGTGGGTCATTTTAATCATCTCTCCAACAGAAAGATGGTGCATAACGGTAATGTTACTGAACTAGTAACCCAGAGGACCAGGCCAATAGCCTGGACAGATGGGTTCAAATCCCACTACAGCAGCTGGTGGGACTTAAATTGAATTATTTTTAAAATCTGGAATATATTTTTAATAAAGCTCACCTCAGTAATGGTGACCATGAAACTATTATCAATTGTTGTCAAATCCATCTGGCTCATTGATGTCCTTTAGGGGAGGAAATCTGCCGTCCTTACCTGGAGTGGCTCCAGACCCACAGCAATGCGGTTGACTCTTAAATTGCCCTCTGAAATGGCTGAACAAGTGAGAAGTTCAAGGCAGCACGGTAGCCTTGTGGATAGCACAATTGCTTCACAGCTCCAGGGTCCCAGGTTCGATTCCAGCTTGGGTCACTGTCTTTGTGGAGTCTGCACATCCTCCCCGTGTGTGCGTGGGTTTCCTCCGGGTGCTCCGGTTTCCTCCCACAGTCCAAAGATGTGCAGGTTAGGTGGATTGGCCATGATAAATTGCCCTTAGTGTCCAAAATTGCCCTTCGTGTTGGGTGGGGTTACTGGGTTATGGGGATATGGTGGAGGTGTTGACCTTGGGTAGGGTGCTCTTTCCAAGGGCCGGTGCAAACTCGATGGGCCGAATGGCCTCCTTCTGCACTGCAAATTCTATGAAATTCTATGATTGGGGATGGCAACAAGTGCTGGTGTCGCCACATCCCATGAAATAATTTTTTAAACAACTAAAAAGAAAGTCAGTCGCCGGTTTCTCTACCATGTCACTGACCTTAAGAGCAACAACCAGCATTTACCTAGCACCTTTTACTCCACAAAACGTACCAGGCCACTTCAAAGGAGCGTAATTGGACAAAGTTTTGACAGGCGGCCAAAGAGGCAGGTTTAACGGACCCTTTTAAAGGGGGCGCGATGCAGACGTTTAGAGGGGGGGAATTTCAGAGCTCAAGATCTTAGCAGCTGGAGACGTAGCTGCCAATGGTGGAACGACTAAAACCCCAGGCTACATAAGCTGACACTGGCAAGGCCCGATTTATTCTCCATTCCGAGATGCCTCTTTTGTGAATATGAGACTTCAAGAGGGTATCAAATTTCAATAACATAGAGTCAGGGAGAACCATCAGGGGCCTGGAGGGGTTTGGGGGTGGGGGGGGGGGCTGGTTTCCCCCTCTGTACGATATTGGTGAATCACTGTTTTTATGGGCATCGCAGCACCACAAATCACCAGGTTTATTCAATTCAAATTCGCAAACCTTTGCAATTTGTAGCTCCACAAAGCTGTTATCAAAGTCCCCCCATAGCCCAGGGAGCCTTTCTCCGTTTCTACATGAAGGTCCATTCACCAAGGTCAACGAGAGGGTTGATGATGTGTGAACTAAAAACAGATGGTTTCGGAAAACCGCAGCAGGTCTGGCAGCATCTGCATTTGCTGCCGACTTGCCAAGTTTCTATAGCACTTCATGTTTTTATTTCAGATCTCCAGCAGCGTCGGAATTATTTTGCTTCTGTTTATCATGATGCACGATACCACTGCTGTACTGAGGGTGTGCTACGCTCTCAAAGATGCTGTCTTTCGGAAGTGACGCTAAACTTGGTGTTGTCTGCCCTCTCATAGAATGGATCATAGATATTACAGCGCAGAAGGAGGCCATTCGGCCCATCGAGTCTGCACCGGCCCATGGAACGATCACCCTACCTGAGCCTGCACCTCCACCCTATCCCCGCAACACAGTAACCCCCATCTAACCTTTTTGGACACTAAAGGCAATTTAGCTTAGCCAAACCACCTAACCTGCACATCTTTGGTCTGTGGGAGGAAACCCGTGCAGACACAGGGAGAACATGCAGATTCTGCACAGACCCAAGCTGGGAATCGGACCTGGGACCCTGGAGCTATGAAGCAACAGTGCTACCACGCCGCCCACTCCAATGGACATGTGATTTTGAAGAAGCACCAGGGGAGATCTCCCCTTGTCCGAGTCAACATTTATCCATCAATTGACATAATTGGGGAAAAAAGACAGATTGTCTGGTTCTTATCACATTACTGTTTGTGGGAGCTTGTTCTGTGTCAAATGGCTGCCACATTGCCTACTTTACAATAGGGACGAAACTTCAAAAAACACTTAAACAGCTGTAAACACTTTGCGGCGTTCATGAGCTCATGACGGGTGCTTTAGAAGTACAAGCTCTCTTGCTGAATGAGATGGGCGAAGTCTGATGGGGTCAACTCAATTTGCAATGAGAACCAAGAGTCCGAATGGGTCAATGAGTAACTGTTAAACCCAGAGGTACCCTGAGCAGTCGCAGAACAATGAAACACTGGGTCCAACCCCTGCCCTGTGCTGAATTAGCTTACCAGCGAAAGCAGCAGGATTGGTGCTGTAATTGCCTTCACTGCTCCTGAGCTGATAAGGAGAAAGTCAGATGTCCTGCCCTAACTTATCCAGTGTCTCTGGATTCCAAATCTCTTCGTGTGGTCAGGCTCAGACTTGATTGTGAAGTTATCCTATCACTCTCACTGTCTGGATTTACATATGTTTAAAAAACGCTTGCGTTTGCTGTAATGTCTCTCACGATAATTAGACATTTCAAAGTGTTTTACAGCCAAAGCATTATAAAGGTGTAGCCACTGCTGTAATGTAGGAAATGCAACAGTTGATTTGTGCAGGATACGCACCCACAAAAATGGCCTGATAACCTGTTTTTTGTGATGTTCATCAATGAATACGTACCAGGTCAATGGGGGAAACTCCCCTGCTCTTTATAATAGTGGCATAATCCATTATAGACACATAAGAGGGAAAACACGGCCTCAGTTGAACATCCCCTTCAACTGACAATACTTCAACTCTTCCCTCTATGCAAGCTCTGGAGTGTCAGCCTGGTCCTTGCATGGGATTTGAACCCACAATCGTCAAGCTCAGCGATCAATGAGCTACAGCCAGAGGGGGTGTTGGCTGCTGCGGAACCATGTGGGTGTCAAAGGCCGGTGAGGATCCGGTCGGCTTGTGCACGTGGACAAAACAGCCGTATTAGGGGCTGTTTAGCACAGGGCTAAATCGCTGGCTTTGAAAGAAGACCAAGGCAGGCCAGCAGCACGGTTCAATTTCCGTACCAGCCTCCCCGAACAGGCGCCGGAATGTGGCAACTAGGGGCTTTTCACAGTAACTTCATTTGAAGCCTACTTGTGACAATAAGCGATTTTCTTTTTATTTCGTTTTCAACAGCCTGTGGACACTTGTTGCCTTGGATCACACTTGAAGGATTGGCTGAGGTAGGGCTGAACCTCACCTAAGAGTTGGTGCTTGCAAGGAAAAATCGGGAGAAGGAAGAAAATCGAGCAAAACAAAAACACCCGGGATGTTGCAGTCATTCAAAAGTGTATTGTTTTATTTTTGTTTCTTTTTTTTAAATGTAGAGTACCCAATTTTTTTTCCCACTTAAGGGGCAATTTAGCGTGACCAAGCCACCTAACCGGCATATCTTTTTGGGGTATGGGGGTGAAGCCCACGCAGACACGGGGAGAATGTGCAAACTCCACACGTATAGTGGATCAAACCCGGGTCCTCAGCGCCTTGAGGCAGCAGTGCAGACCACTGTGCTGCCCTTCAAAAGTGTATTTTATATTTTACTGAATATAATAATGCATTTCAAACAAGGACACGGAGTTTCAAAAGTTCCAGAATCCCAATCCCAGCTTCCCAAACATTCTGAGCGATGACCTTGGTTCAATGAGTAGCATTCTTTTCTCTGAGTCAGAAGGCGATGGGTTCAGGCTCTACGACTTGGGCACTGAATATTAACTAACATTTCCATTGCAATTGCAATACTGAGGGAGTGCTGCAGTGTCAGAGGTGCCATCTGTCAGATTAGGTGTTAAATCAAAGCCCTATCTGATCTCTCGGATGCAAAAGATCCTTTGATGAAGAAGAAAACGTTAAACTTCCCCATGTCTTGCACAACATGTATCCTTCAGCCAGCATCACTGCAAGGTAAAACAGATAATCTGAAGATTATCACCTTGCTGTTTTTTGTGCACAAATTGGCTACCACATTTGCTACATTAGAATGATAACCACACTTCAAAAAGCGCATCATTGGCTGTAAAATGTCCTGAGGTGATGAAAGATGCTGTAGAATTACACAATCTATCTTGCATGTAATAAAAAAGTTTATTCAGTCGCTATAAGGCATGTCCTTTCCTTGAACAGAAACTCCCAATAGTAATAAGAGGTTGTGATGAAAGATCACCAACTTGAAATGTTAACCCTGTTTCTCCCTCCGCTCTGGCCTGGTTAGTAATTTAAATATCTTTTTCAAGCATCGGTAATATTTTGACCCAATAACGAGGAACTGTTGCAGCCTGTCTGTGAAGCCACTAGATGTCCTTGTACACCATCATTCATTCATTCATTCATTCATTCCAGCCACTTTGTAATCAGAGTGGTTGAATCGCTCACAGGGAGGAGATAAAGGCTCTGAAACTAACACTTCCAGAAATTAACATTTGCTGAAATGAACACTGCAGGAATTTAATGCTTCCTGAAATTTTTCACATGATGCGTTAGCGGAACAGTGATCCCTTTAAAATATTTATTTCTTCTTTGTTCTCCAAATTTGGGTGAGACTGGCATTTATTTCCATTGCCCTGTGGAAATGATGGCGGGGGCCCTTCTGCTTCAACCTCTGTCGTCATTTTGCTGAATCTAATCCCGCTATGATGTTGGGAAGGGTTACTGATGTGAGGAATCTTGATCTACTTCTGAGCTGGACAGTTATCTGACTTTAACGATGATGGGGTTCCCAAGGTGTCAGTGTCTTTTGCCTAGAGTTGACAGAGGTGGTGGGACTGCAGTTGCCGCTAAAGCGAGTTGGACGAGTCAGCATCTCTCTTAATATAACAAACATAGAAACCAAGAAAATGTATGGCACAAAGGAGACCATTTGGCCCATCTTGTGGGCAGCACGGTAGCACAGTGGTTAGCACGGTTGATTCACAGCTCCAGGGTGCCAGGCTCAATTCCCGGCTTGGGTTACTGTCTGTGCGGAGTCTGCACGTTCTCCCCGTGTCTGCGTGGATTTCCTCCGGGTGCTCTGGTTTCCTCCCACAGTTCAAAGATGTGCAGGTTAGGTGGATTGGTCATGATAAATTGCCCTTAGTGTCCAAAAAGGTTAGGTGGGGTTACGGGGAAAGGGTGGAAGCTTGGTCTTAAGTCGGGTGCTCTTTCCAAAGGCCGGTGCTGACTCGATGGGCCGGGTGGCCTCCTTCTGCACTGTAAATTCTATTATTTTATGATGTCTGTAGTGGCTCTGGAAGAGCTATCCAGTTTAAACCCACTTGCCAGCTTTTGGGCCGTAACTTCTGTAGGTTGTGACACTTCAAGTGCATATCTAAGATAATTTTAAAATAATGAAGGTTTCTCTCTCTACCAACCTTTCAGGCCTTTCTCTGTCTCCAAATTTCTCTTTCTCTGTTTCTTCTCTCTTTCTTAAGCTCTCTCTTCATTCTTCTCTGTTGTAGGCCTATTTCTCTGTGCCCTCTGCCTCTTTCATTATGTCTCTCTCCATTGCTCTTTGTCTCTATCCTTCTGCATCTTCTCTCTCTCTCTCTCCTGCACTACCTCTCTGTCTGCTTCTCTCTTCCTTTACTGTGTGTATATTTTTTCCTCTCAGTCTTTGCGTCTTCTTAAAGCCAAATTTACTCCAGTAACAGAACATGAACAGTGTCTCTTTATCATCACTCACTTGGCCGGGGTAACACTAGGAGGTGCCATCGAGCTTTTGCACCTCCCCTTACAGACTGTCTCCTATACACACAAATACCCCATTAAAAAGCTGAAAGCACCCCCTGGCAAGGAGGAGGGGTGTTGGATGATAAGAAGAAGCCCATTACAAACCGGGTTGAATATATAATCTGAGGTTGCCTATCTGTCCTGCAATGTACAGAACAGCATGTCAGTCACTTCAGTCCTTGACTAGACCAAATTCTACCCTCCCTCTGAACAAATCCCTCCACAGACTGAGCTCAGAGGGGATTGGGAAGTTGTATTATTCAGAAAGTATTAGATAATTATGTCACTGAGTGAAAGAGATAACTCGATTTCTCAACTAAGAACACACAAGCCATTAAAAGCTATCTCCTTTTCCATGAGCATTGAAAAATTGATAATGATGTATTATTTATACACAGATTGTCTGGTCCTCTTGTGATTCCTAATTAATATATAGCTGTGATCCCACCACGGTAACCACACACCTGCTCTCCTCTGGTCTTTTCAGAATGGGAAGATATTTCTTCTCCTTTACCCCTCCGGGTGCGTTGTGCCTTTAAGGCAGTTTCTTGTTGAATTTGTGGCTTATTTACACTGGTGCTGATTTTCTTTTCGCTACACTGACAGAATGAGTCACATTCCGCTTCGCTGTGAGTGATTATTTTTGTCCATCAATCCCTTCCCTTCCGCTCACGGAGAAATAGAATATTAATGTTTGTGTTTATAATATGCAAATGAACTGTCAACCATGGACTGAAATTTACATGTCCCCAGCGGGCTTGTTTCTCGCCAGGGGGGGGTGGAGGAGGGGGGGGGGGCACATTAAAGGGGCAAGCGCCCATCCCACCATCTTTCTGTCTACTCCCAGAATTCACCTGCCGAAATCGGCAGCCTGCCCGTCAGATTTAAATGAGTAGTTAAGGGTCAATTAGACTTGGTATCAAGCGAATTGACCCAGGCAATAACGTGCCCAGGCAATGAAACGGGTGGTGTGAGCAGTTAATAATAATAATAATCTTTATTGTCACAAGTAGACTTACATTAGGCTGGTTTTGCTCAGTGGGCTAGACAGCTGGCTTGTGATGCAGAACAAGGCCAGCAGCGCAGGTTCAATTCCCGTACCGGCTGAGAATTCTGAATTCTCCCTGTGTACCCGAACAGGTGCCGGAACGTGGCGACTAGGGGCTTTTCACAGTAAGTTCATTGCAGCAGTAATGTAAGCCTACTTGTGACAATAAAGATTATTTATTTTACACTGCAATGAAGTTACTGTGAAAAGCCCCTAGTTGCCACACTCCGGCACCTGTTCGGGTACACAGAGGGAGAATTCAGAATGTCCAATTCACCTAATAGCACGTCTTTCGGGTCTTGTGGGAGGAAACCGGAGCGGAGCACCCAGAGGAAACCCACGCAGATACGGGGAGAACGTGCAGACTCCGCACAGACAATGACCCAAGCCGGGAATCGAACCTGGGACCCTGGAGCTGTGAAGCAACGGCACTGTGCTACCGTCAAGCCTAATTTTTTTTTTTAACATAAATGATTAAAAGGTGGGAGGTGGGGGTGTGGTCACTCTTCAGGGGCTACCCTTTGCTGATTGTGAGGTGACCCCGACTCCTTAAGTTGAACACCTACTTCCTCGCTACCTGCTCCCTCCCTGAAACCACCCAACTCCCCAGCACTCTCCTTAATCTACACACACCCTCTAGGCAGGACACCCCGAATTTACCTGCTCTGGGAATCCATGGGCCTTGATCTTCTTTTCGGATTGCAGTGGCCACTGACGCCTGCCTGGCACTGCCAAGACTGAAGCAGCTGCCAGCTAATCTGGTTGGCGGGCAACTCCAGAGGAAGGGACCTTTGCCGCTGTGAGAAGCAGAAGTGCCATTTGGCCCTCATTTGACTGCCCCACGTAGCTTTGTGGTTGCTGGGTGGGTATTTTTGGTAGGGGGTAATGCGCAAATTGAAAAGGAGTGCCTGGGCCTTCTTACCGGAGTTGTTAAATTCCATGACTATGTCTATGGACTCCCAAAGTTCACACTCGCAACAGACCATAAACCGCTAGTCAATATCATTCAAAAAGACCTGAACGACATGACGCCACGCCTGCAGCGCATTCTTCTCAAGCTCAGGCGCTCCGACTTCCAGCTTGTCTACACCCCGGGCAAGGAGCTCATCGTCACTGCCGCCCTCTCCCAGTCTGTTACCACACCATGTGACCTAGCGGGGTTTGTTTGCCAGGTTGATGCCCATGCGGCATTCGCTGCCTCCAATCTACCTGCCTCGGATGAACGCCTCATCCAAATTTGTCGCGAGACGGCTGCCAACCCCTTGCTCCAGCATGTCATGCGCCACCTAATGGACGGGTGGCTCAAGGGCCAATGCCCTCAGTTCTATAATATTAAAGATGATCTGGCGGTAGTAGACGGGGTTCTTCTAAAACTGGACCGTATTGTCATCCCGCACAGCATGCGCCAGCTTGTCCTCGAACAGCTCCATGAGGGCCACCTGGGAGTGGGGAAGTGCCGCCGACGGGCCCGTGAGGCAGTGTACTGGCCTGGGATTAACTAGGACATAGCTTTTTTTTTATAAATAATTTTTATTGAAATTTTTACAAAATACAAAATATAAACATCTTAACTCTATTAACGTACAACCATGGTAACACCCCATAAACAATGCCCCCCAGCTTCAAGAGCAACTTCAAACAAAAGGAAGAAACAAAAACAAAGAAAAAGAGAAAAGAAAAAAAAACAAACAAAGGAGAGAGACAGCACCCTCCACAAACCCTTGTGCACAGTTCTCCCTCCCCCCAATCCTTACCCCCCCTCCCCCCCTTCCCCTCCCCCAACCGGGTTGCTGCTGCTGTCGGCCTGTTTCCCTACCGTTCCGCCAGGAAGTCCAGAAAGGGCTGCCACCGCCTGAAAAACCCTTGTACTGATCCCCTCAGGGCAATTTTCACCCTCTCCAATTTAATGAACCCCGCCATATCCGAGATCCAGGCCTCCACGCTTGGGGGCCTCGCATCCTTCCATTGGAGCAAGATCCTCCGCCGGGCTACTAGGGACGCAAAGGCCAGGACCCCGGCCTCTATCGCCTCCTGCACTCCCGGCTCCACTGCAACCCCAAAAATTGCGAGTCCCCAGCCTGGCTCGACCCTGGATCCCACCACCCTCGACACCGTCTTTGCTACCCCCTTCCAAAACTCCCCCAACGCTGGGCACGCCCAAAACATATGGGCGTGGTTCGCTGGGCTCCCCGAGCACCTAGCACACCTGTCCTCGCCCCCGAAAAACCTACTCATCCTTGTCCCAGTCATGTGGGCCCTATGCAGCACCTTGAACTGTCTGAGGCTAAGCCTCACACAGGAAGAGGAGGAATTCACTCTCTCCAGGGCATCCGCCCACATCCCCTTCTCAACCTCCTCCCCCAGCTCCTCTTCTCACTTCCCCTTCAGTTCCTCCACTGAGGCCTCGGCTACCTCCTGCATTAAACTAGGACATAGCTAACACCGTGCTCAACTGCCCCACTTGTCAGTGATTCCAGCCGGCGCAACCATGGGAAACCTTGCAACCCCATGAGTTGGTCACGTCGCCCTGGACCAAGGTGGGCATCGACCTGTTCCATGCGCTTGGCCGAGACTATGTCCTCATTGTGGACTATTTCTCGAACTACCCGGAGGTGGTAAGGCTGCACGACTTCGCCTCAGCTGCAGTCATTCGTGCGTGTAAGGAAACCTTCGCTCGACACGGCATCCCGCTCACGGTCATGTCCGACAATGGCCCCTGTTTCGCCAGCCAAGGATGGTCCAACTTTGCCAGACGGTACAACTTTGCACATGTCACATCCAGTACCCTGTACCCCCAATCCAATGGTAAAGCAGAGAAAGGAATACACATCGTAAAACGGCTCCTGTGCAAGGCGGCCAATGCTGGTTCTGATTTGTACCTTGCCTTGCTTGCCTACCGCTCCGCCCCCTTGTCCACCGGCCTGTCACCGGCTCAACTACTCATGAATCGCATGCTGCGGACGATGGTGCCGTCCATCTGTGTCCCGGATCTCGACCACATTCCAGTCCTTCGCCGGATGCAGCTAACTCGGGCCCAGCACAAAGCGGCCTACGACTCCCCTGCCAATGATCTCCCTGCTCTGGCTCCCGATGACAACGTCCATGTCCAACTTCCAGATGGTGGCTGGTCCGCCACCGCTGTCGTCCTCCGACAAGTGGCCCCCCGCTCGTTTCTGGTTCGTCTACCGGACGGCTCTCTTCTGCGACGCAATCGGCGTGCACTGCGACTCATCCCGCGCTCACCACGTGATCTTCAGGTCCCGCCTCGTCATCATGACGACCCCACCATGGACTTTGCAGAGCTCCCTGTCGCTCTGCCACCCTCTGACTCTGACATAGTCCAGCCCGTTCCAGAACTGGCGGCTCTTGACCCACCCTTGAGGCGGTCAACCAGAATTCATCGCCCACCTCAGAGACTAAATTTATGAACTTTTTGAATTCATGGACTCTCTGAATTGTTTTGTTGCTTCGTTTAATCGACTCACTGGTTTGTATATAATGTTGCTCTAGTTACTCTTTTGTTGCATACTGTCCATCTGCACTACACACCTTCCAATGTAAATAACTTAGTGTTTATGTACATAGTCTTGTAAATATGCTTCCACATACCACACGTAGTTAGGAACATTCTCACCACACATTATTTATTACCACAAACACATTTTTTTATAAAAGGGGGATGTCATAATATACACGTTAGTATATAATGGTGCAGACACACACTGACTGACACACAGGAAGACCAATCAACACACACAACACAGCAGCCAATCACCAGTTAGAGCACACACTATAAAGCCAGAGGGCACTAGTTTTCCCGCTCATTTCGGGATGCAGCCTCTGAGAAGGACAGAGCTCGCAGTTTGTAGCACAGATCTTCACCATGTGCTAACAGTTTAGACTGGTCAGGATAGGCATAGGTCATCAGCTTAATCTAACATAGTGTCGACCCACAGTGCAAGTATGTTCAACAGTTCCAAGCTTAATAAAATAGTGTTGTACTATTTCAAGCTGTTGATAGCCTGTATATGTTACTGCTAAGGTAAACGCAGTCTCCACAGATCCAGAGTACCCAACACATCACTCTTCTCACAAAATCTCTTACCTGCAGGTACCTGAAACCATTCCCTTTGGGCAACACTTACATTTCCTCCAACTCCTTCAGACCTGCAAATGTGCCCCCTAAGTCTCTGAAGTACTCTATCCCCACCCACCGCCACCTACGGAACCTCACATCCAGCCCAGCTGGCACAAACCTATGGTTATCACAACAACATGCCCCCTAACCCAAAATGCACCTTGTACTGGCTCCACAACACCGCAACACCGAAACCACCACTGGGATCACACAGTACCAGACCATGTTCGCTGCCCAATAATAATTTATCAGACTTGGCATCCCCCCTCTTAAAATCCGCCTTCGTCCCCTCCACCAGCCGCACCAAGTTCAGTTCATGCAACTGCGCCCAACGCTACATATACCGAAAACTCACCCCAGCACCCGGAATGGCAACTCGCCCAGCCTCCTCTCCTGTCCTCCAGCATTAATCGGGAACACCTCGCTCTTCCCCATGTTCAATTTATACCCCGAAGACCGGCCAAATTCCCTCAAAATCTCCATGATCCTTTCGAAGCTGCCCACCGAGTCCGACATATACAATAGATCGTCCACATACGAGACTCTGTGACCGGCCCCACCCTACTCAATCCCTTTCCAACGCCTCAACGTCCTAAGTGCTATCACAGCGGCTCTATTGCCAAGGTGAAAAGCAACAGGGAGAGAGGGCACCCCTGCCTCGTTCCCCTGTGGCGCCTGAAGTACACCAAACCCATCCTGTTCGTCCAGTCACCAGTGCCCTATACAGCAGTCAAACCCACTTCACAAACCCCTGGCCAAAACCCAACCAACCCAGCACCTCCGACAAATACGCCCACTCCACCCAATTGAAGGCCTTCTCTGCATCCATTGCCACCACTACTTCTATCGCCTGCCCCTCCGAGGGTATCATAACAATATTAAGCAGCCTACACACATTCGCCATAAACTGACGCCCCTTCTGAAACACCGTCTGACCCTCCCCTATCACCCCTGGCACATGGTCCTCTATCCACGACGCTAACACCTTCAAAATCGGGCAGTACGACCCACACTGCTCCTGGTCCTTATCTTTCTTCAAAATCAGGGAAATGGACACCAGCGACAATGTGGCGGGGTGGGGGGGGGGGGGAGGAGCTCCCCTTTATCCCTTGCCTCATTGCACATCCTCACTGGCAGAGATCCCAACTCCACACCAAACTGCTTGTAAAACTCCACTGGGATCCCATCCGTCCCCGGGCCCTTCCCTGCCTGCAACGCACCAACGCAGTCCATCTCTTCCCTCAGCCCGATCGGGGCCCCCCTGTAGCCATCTAAGATGGACACTGGGCTACAAAATGGAGAACTGCTAAGACTGCAGGGAAAAACAGTCATAGTGAGGACAAACAGCTTACAGAAGACTGTTTTGCATTCTGCACGTACAGAAACCAGTTTCTAGCCAGGTGCAGAGTTTCAGCCAAAGGTGCAAATGGGAAACAGATCTGCATAGTAATGAGGTGATCCAGATCCAGACCCCGGACAATAGAAACATTTAAGTATCGATGGATACTTTTCCATAGACGCCCAGACAGAATGGCGCCAAAGGAACCAAACACAAAGAGCCGTAGGGACCGCCCCACCCATCGAGGAACGACCCTAGGATTGGGGAGTTCGAAAGATATCGATTGGGAAAGACCCAATCGATGAGGGAGCCGCCCCAAGGGGGCCTGAACCTCCTGGGACCTATAAGAGTAGATCCCGCACATGGTTCGGTCTGTTGTTTGCTCCGGCCCAGGTCTGTTGTTTTGCTCCGGCCCAGACCTGTTACATCGCATCCTGACTCCAGTTTCATCACCGGCCGTTGAGCCTCTGCCATCGAACTGTAAGTGCCAACACAACGATCGCTACGTGATCCAGACCTTGCTAGCCCTCGACAACTTTGCGACTCAGAAAGTTACAGACCAAGAACGGGACGAAGGCCTTGCTCCCTGACCTTGCCTGTTCCTGTCTAGATAAGTATTTAGTTGTTTAGTATTAGAAGTAAGTTAGTCTCTTTAGCGTATGCATGTGTATTTATTATATTTGTTATAATAAACACCAATCGTTTGGACTTACTAATCGGTGTACGGATTTATTACTTTGAACCTGACCTTGATATACTTGTGACGGTGTCTCAATACGGCACCTGGCGACTCCGAGCATAATTACACATACAGAGCCATGGTAGTGTTAAGCACACGGCCTTTAAACGGAGGCGTGTTAATCACACTCCAGTAAAACGAGCAACACCCCATCCCCGCACCCTCTCCTCCTCCTCCCGAGGGAACTCCAGCCCATCCAGGAACCATCTCATCCCCTCCTCCCCGGGTGGCGTATCCGACTTGTACAGCCTTCTGTGCAAGACCTCAGTCACCCCATTCACCCCCTCTGGGTCCGACACCACCTTACTCTTCTCATCCCTCACCCGAGAAATCTCCCTCGCCGCCGCCTGCTTCCTCAGCTGGTGGGCCCGTTCACCGCCCCTCTGGCCCTCCGCAATCACCCTACCACCTTCCCCATGGACACCAACATAAACTCGATCTGGAACCTCTGCCTCTCCTTTAACAACCCCTCCTCTGGCACGACCAACTACTTCCGATCCGTCCTCAGACTCTCACCAACCAGCCTTGTCTCTCCTCTCATTCCATCCTCTCCCTATGCATCCGGATCAAAATCAATTTTCCCCTAATGCTGCTTAAACTGCCTCCATATCCTTAAAGTAGAGATGACCGCTGGGTTCGAGGAATACCTCGCTGGGGAGAAGTGGAACAAAACCGTCACCAAAGCCTGCAAACACGAACCCTTGCACAAACCTGCCTCCATTCGGCCCCTCCCATATGGAGTCTGACTCCCCCAGCCGCTCCAACACCTTCTCAACATTGGCCGCCCAATAATAAAGGAGAAAAGTGGGTAACGCCAGGCCCCCACACTGCCGGTCACTCTGATGGTACAACCTAGGAATTCCTGGTGACTTACCGCCCAAATAAAAGAAGTCACCAACTAGTTCACCTTGGCAAAACAAGACTGAACAAAGAAAGCAGGGTGGTATCGGAACTAAAATAAGAACCTTTGTAGATTCATCTTAATCGTCTGGACCTGCCCACTGGAGACAGCAGAAGGACATCCCACCTCTGCAAATTGCACCTCAGCCTGCTCACCAAACCTGAGTAATTTTCTTTGTAAATATTTTATTCAACACTTTTAAATGTATCTACAAATACCTAGCATAAAATCCATGAACGGCCCTCCAGACTCCCTCCTAACAGCTGACAGTGACCAGCTCTTTAAAAGACATAACAGGCGGTTGTCATCTTATATAGAAGCTGCCAATCGACCCCCTCAGCAAGTATTTAACTTTCTCCAAATACAAAAATTCCAAGAGCTCCCCCAGCCACACCAAGGCACTGGGTTTAGAAGTTGACTTCCACTCCAGCAGAGCCTGCTTGCGAGCAATCAGCAAGGGAAAGGCTGAAACATCTGCCCCCATACCCGCCTGCAACTCCGGCAGCTCTGACCCCCCCCCCCCACAAAGGTCCCTAGGGTACCCGGCTCCAGCTCCCTGCCTATGATCGCTGACATGGTGCTGAAGGAAGAGCCCCAAATGTTTGCTGGCTTAGGACATGCCCGGAACATGTGTATGTGATCCGCTGGGCCCCGCCCACACCACTCGCACTTAACTCTACCCTTCGAAAACTCAACTCATCCTTGCCCTCAAGTGTGCCCAATGCACCACCTTCAGTTGTATAGGCCTGAGCCTCGCACACGACAACATGGCATTCACCCTCTGTAAGGCCTCACACCACACATCTCTCCTCCATCTCACCCCGTAGCCCCTCCTCTCATTTTCCCTTAATCCTGTCTAGTAAGGCCCTGTCCTGCACCAGCAGCCTCCAATAGATACCTCCTCCAACCTGGTCAGTGACAGTACCCTCTCCACCAACGACACAGGTAGCGCAACCGGAAAACTCAAAAATCGGTTAAGCGGAAAGAATTCCCACTTCTCCAGCTTCCACTTATGGCCCAAAAAGGAGCGAAAGCTCCTCAGTAGCTTCAGAATTTCTTCCAAAGCGGAGACTTGATCCGTAACATACAAGAGCAGGTTATCCGCATCCCTGTGCTCCCTTCGCGCCCCCCCCCCCCCCCCCCCCACAACCCGTCTTATCCCCCTCCATTTGCCTGAAGACCTCAGTGCTATAACTAAAGGTTCTATCGCTAGCACGAAGAGGAGGGGTGACAATGGCACCCCTGCCTTGTACTCCAATTCAGTGGAAAATACCCTGAACTCAATGCATTAGTGCACATACTTGCCATCGGGCCTTTATACAACACTCAAACCCATGAGGTAAACCTCTATCCAAATCTCCCAAGCTCCTCAAAAAGGTACCCTCATTCCATCCTGTCGAATGCTTTCTCAGCATCCATAGATATAATAACCTCTGGTTTGGGGGCTGGAGAAGGGAAGAGGACAACTTTCAGCGCACGCTGTATGTTAGCCGCCCCTTCACATAGCCTGTCTGGTCCTCTGCAATTATCTCCAGGACACAGGATTCCAATCGCAACGCCAGTACCTCAGCCAATATCTTGGTGTCCACGTTCAAAAGAGAGATTGGCCTACATGAACCACATTCCGTTGGATCCTTATCCTTTTTCGACATGAGGGAGACTGAGGCATTTGAGGGTTTTTTTGGCAATGATCCCCAAGCTAGAGAATCATTGAACATATCTACTATCAATGACACAAACTGGTCAATAAACATCTTATAAAACTCGATGGGAAATCCATCAGGACCAGTTTGCAGAGCTTTACGGAGCTTCCAACACCTCTGTACTCTCTCTCCACCAATGGGAAGGGCAACCCATCCAAGAACTCCGCCATGTCTGGCCCACTCTCCGGGGTTCTGATCCCTATAGAAGGCTTCAAACACCGCATTTACCTCCCTCAGAGCGCACACCAAGCTGCCGTCCATGTCTCTGATCTGTACCATCTCCGGGAAGTCGCCTCAACCGGTGAGCCAAGAGATGGCCTACCTTCTCCCCGTGCTTGTAAACCATCCCCCTGGAGCGCCGGAGCTGGCCCACGGACTTTCCCGTGGACATCAAGTCAAACTGCATTTGCAAATGCTTCCTAGTTGCCAGCATCTCTGGAGTTGGGTCTTCCAAATAGCAGCGATCCTTTCCAGCACTACCCCCAGTTGTTGCTGATCCGCTCATGCTGTCCTGTCTAAATGTGGTTTATAAGAGATTACCTCCCCTCTTAGTGTGGAGGGAGAGACCGAGTCGTTCCTCAATAGTCGCAGACATGCGCTCACAGAATCCTTTCTCCGCTCGTAGCGCCACATCTAACCTCCACGGCAAGCACTGAATGAAATCTGTCTCCAGCACCAGGCCCACAAAATGTGGAACATGGTCAGAGGTTAATATCACCGAATATTCCACCCTTTTTAACCCTCGGAAGCAGGAACTCACCCAATATAAAAGTCAATCCTGGAGTAGACCTCATGCACATGAGAAAAAAAATGAAAACTCCTTACGGGTTGTGTGTAAAAATTTCCAATGCCCCCATCTGATCCATAAGGGCCCAAAGGGCCTTCCCTGAGAGAGCCAGGGACTTAGGCCTAGACTGCTCCATTTTAGGCTCCAGTACACAATTGAAGTCCCCTCCTAGAGCCAGCTGGTACGTGTTTAGATCGGGATGGAAGACAGCAGATTCCTAATAAACACATCATCCCAGTTGGGGGCATAGACATTTACCAGGACCACGTGTACCCTCCAGAGACCCACTAACCACCATGTACCTCCCGGTAGGATCCGCATTGACCTTGGTAACCGAATAGGGGACTCGCTTATTAACCAAGATTGCCGCACCTCTGGCCCTTCCATCAAAGCCCGAGTGAAATGCATGTCCACCCCTCCGCACTCTGGTCTGATCTCTTACCCACAAGTGAATGTCCTGAACAAACACCACATCAACATCAGGTTTCTTAGGTGAGCAAAAACTCTCGATCTCTTCACTGGGTCACTGTGGTGGTATGATTAGCATAGCTGCCTGCCATTGGTGCAGAACACCGGCTTACCATTGGCCCTGGTCGGTCATGTGCTTCTCGACCAGTTGGTTGAGACCAGTCATGTGACGGCTCCCCGATTGGTCGAGAGGCTGAGTTAACCCCGCCTCCATGGCGGGGTATAAATACCCAGTACTCCCAGCGGTCGTCCTTCTACTGTAAACGACCGCAGGGCTAACATCTAGCAGATTAAAGCCATACTTTTGATCAGCAACTCGTCTCGCGTTCAATTGATGGTACATCAGTCACCCAACCCCCTTATATTCCAGGTGACTACATCCCTCATCCCGGAATCAGCCGTGTCCACCATAAGGGCGACCAAATAAATATTCAAGAGCAACAGGCTGAAGGCACCCCCACCCCCCTCAAAGGTGGAGACTGTGACTCCCTAGCCCTAGGCTCTTCACCCTGGGGAAACGCTGGGCAGAAGTTTCCAGCTGGCTTTTGCACGCCCAAGTTGGGATGGATTTGGGGTCCTAAGCCTGCAGGTGCTGACAGCAAGGCCTGTGCATAATCCCATGGGAGGCTGCCTCCTAATTGGTCACTTCCAAGCTCGCAGTCCTATATAAGGGAAGGACTTTCAATGTTGCATGTCAAAAAAAGAAGGCCAACAACTCTACAATCTCAATGGCACCACCACGAAAGATGGATGCTGCTGACACAGGTCTGGAACTGCAAGGGCACCTCACTCAAAGTGAGGTACCCTCCCTGCCCTGTACTTGAGATATGAAAAAGCTGGGATATGGACAGGTAGGAGAGTCATCAAAGAGAGGAAATCCCTCCACTGGATCTAAGTCGGCTACAATTGAAGCCTTTCTGGCATGTAGCTCCCTGTTAGCAGCATTGAGCCTCCAGCTCTGATGACCCTTCGGTCCGTCACAGGTAGCAGCGAATCACTGACAATGTTGCAATGTTGCCCGAATTGGGGGCCTGCTGTGGGCAGCTGCTCTGTTTTGTTTTTTTGCTTGGAAAGTTTCCCTACACTGGGAATGCATTGGAGAGCCAATGCAACATGGCTTCCCCGCTATTTTCCTGCCCCTTCTCCCACCCACGAGCATCCAAGCCTGTCATCCTGGGGCCAGGAAGGTTCAGCCAGATCCCTCAGCATTTATCCTGTCAAGCCCTCCATGGCCAAGTGTTGAAGACTGACACACAAGTCCAGGTGAACATGCTGAGGAACATACTAAAGCTTGGGGCTATCCCCACAAAGGCTCAATGGGGAAAGGACACAGTCCAAGCCCCCCACCCCCCCCGCCCCACCCCGCCCCCCCTTAACATGATCCAACTAGAATCCAACTCAATGGGCTTTGTACACCAAAGAATGTTTGACATGAAATATAAATGTATATTGTAAATGTAATCCTAAATTACAAATGTAGTGAGATGCCTCATAGTGCCGCCTGCTGTATGGAAAAAACTTGAACCATGTTGCACTTTATACAGTGTCAAATTTGAACTATTATACCATGCATTTTTACAACTTTTATGAGTAAAGTATTTGAAAAAATAAAACAGCCTAGGCACTACCTTGATCCTGGGAGCAGTGCACTGCAGGAGGGGCCGCCTACAATCTCAGGTGGCTATGAACAAGGCCACAACGCTAAAGGGAGTTTTCCTGGAATCCTGTCTTACATTCCTTCTGTGACCATCCCCGTCAATAACAGACTGTGGAGTGCTTTTTCTTGCTTTGTGGCATCTTGCTGTGCACTAATTTGTTTCCAAACTTGCTCATTTAAAAAAAAATTAATTTAGAGTACCCAATTATTTTTTTTTTCCCAATTAAGGGGCAATTTAACATGGCCAATTGACCTAATCTGCACATGTTTGGGTTGTGGGGGTGAAACCCACGCAGACACGGGGAGAATGTGCAAACTCCACACGGACAGTGACCCAGGGCCGGGATTCGAACCCGGGTCCTTAGCGCCGTAGGCAGCAGTGCTAACCACTGTGCCACATGCCGCCCTAAACTTGCTCATCTAACAACAGAGACAGCTGTTCAAACGTCTTGAGGTTGTGATATGGTTCTTTACAAATGTAAGTTCCGGCTTTCTTAATTTCTTGGGAGTTCATGAATCTCGCCTCTATTTCAGGATTGTGTACCTCGATTTCATCCATGGAAACTCCCACCAATGGCCTTCGAGTCCCTTTCCTGTGCATTGGAGGCAGTTTGGGGTAAATTGTTTCTTGGGATGTAGATGTCAGCATTTTTTGCCCAACCCTAATTGCCCTTTGTGGTGAATGTATAAGTACTATTAGTTCACCAGTATACTGTGTTGCATTATACCATGCTATTAACCCTGTGGGCTCCATCTATGGGTCACTGTGTGGCTTCCCCCACAGGGGGAGATGTGGAGAATGTACGGGTTCCGCCCATGGCTCCGCCCTTTATAGGAAGTATAAGAGCAGCTGACCTGCGGGACTGCCTTCAGTAATGTACCAGTCGCAGGCAGGCAAAGTTGTAAGCTGATTAAAACCACTGTTTACTTTGACTCGAGTCTCCGAGTGAATTGATGGTTGCATCAATTTAATCAGCTTAGAGAACTACTGTAGAGTCAGCACTCTGTCATAATATACACCAGTATATCATGGTGCAGACACACACTGATGGACACACACAGGGACCAATCAACATGTACAAACACCGCAGCCAATCACCAATTAGAATACACACACTAGAAAGGCAGAGGGCACCACAGTTCCCGCTCATTCTGGGTGCTGTCTCTGAGTGTAACAAGAACTCATCCAGCCCAGCACAGACTTACAACACGTGCTGAGAGAATCAACTGGTTCGGACAAGGCTTAGGTCTCTAGTTTAAGTTAGCATCATTTAGACCCACAGTCATCGTGTGTTAGTTAGTTAGAAGTAGTTAATAAAATTGAGTTTAACCTTCATCAGTGTTGGAAGTGTCTGTTCATCTCTCAAGTCTACACTAGCCAACACTTCATGGTACCAGGAGTTGAGGGATGCTCGCACTTCTGAGACCTACCTTTCAGTGATCTGCCTTCCACCAGTCCCGCGCCATCCTACAGAATGGACTCCGTTTGCCCACCGCCGCCTCTCCGCATTGCCGGGAATCTGGGCTCGAACTGGAAACTTTTCAAACAGCGCTTCCAGCTGTACCTCGAAGCCAGGGACCTGGAAGCTGCCTCGGACGCACGGAAGATTGCTCTCTTCCTCTTCACAGCCGGTGACCACGCTCTGCACATTTACAACTCGCTCACCTTCGATGAAGGGGAGGACAAATCGAAGTTAAAGACCATAATTCTGAAATTCAACAACCACTGCGCGGTTGAGGTCAACGAGAGCTTCGAGAGATGCATGTTTCAGCAGCGAATTCAGGGTAAGGATGAGCCTTTCCAGTCCTTCATCACCCACCTCCGTGTCCTTGCGCAGTCCTACAACTACGGGTCCACCACTGACTCCATGCTCCGTGACCAGATTGTTTTTGGTGTTCAATCTTAGCCCCTGCGCCAGCAGCTACTAAAAGTAAAACAGCTCACTCTCTCCACAGCCATTGAGACCTGTGTACTTCATGAACATGCCTCCACGCGCTACTCCTGCATCCAGGCCGCTGAAACGGCGCAGCAAGCCTCTTACGAGGCAGAACGGGTCCAAATGATTAAATCTTTTCGAGCTCTGGATCTGAATGATTGGGCCATTTTGCGCGCTTTTCGCAGAGTCCCACGCTTACACGCAGCGAGCGTGCTGACGTCACGGACCGCTTCGCGCAGGTGCGCGCTACGCTGGATCGCCCCGCGCATGTGCGGTGGCGCGACGAACATCCCGATGCTCCGCCGTGCGGCAACTGCGACTCCGCCCACTTAAAGCGGCAATGTCCCGCGAAGTCCCAACGCTGCCTGCAGTGTGGCAAATGAGGCCTCTACGCTGCAATGTGCAGATCTTCCCTGCCTGCTGTTTTTCGAAGGTCCACCCAGCCCCACAGAGACGCCAGGGCTAACCAGCCTGCCATCAATGAACCTACTCTAGACCTTGATTGTGACTGTGCCTGCAATGACCCACAGGTCCCGTTCCAAATCGGCGTCGTTACTACAAACAGGATGTCCCCCAAGCGTGGTTCCCACTCATTCTGGGTGCTGCCTCTGAGTGTAACAAGAACTCATCCAGCCCAGCACAGACTTACAACATGTGCTGAGAGAATCAACTGGTTCGGACAAGGCTTAGGTCTCTAGTTTAAGTTAGCATCATTTAAACCCACAGTCATCGTGCGTTAGTTAGTTAGATATAGTTAATAAAATTGAGTTGAACGTTCATCAGTTTTGGAAGTGTCTGTTCATCTCTCAAGTCTACACTAGCCAACACTTCACCCTCAAACCTGACAGACTGGAACTCGATCCACAGGCCGCGGAGGCGAAAGAAACTTTTTCACATTGGCTTCGGTGTTTCAAGGCCTACCTGGCCGCGTCGTCGACATCTGTCACGGACGAACAGAAATTGAGACTTCTCCACGCACGGGTGAGCCATCGCATTTCTGCCCAACTCGACGAAGCCACTTCCTATACTGAGGCCCTTGCGATACTCGAACGCATCTACGTGCGGCCTGTGAATGAAGTCTACGCGCGACATATCTTCACTACTCGCCACCAGTGCCCCGGGGAGTCGCTAGATGACTATCTGCGCGACCTCAAAGCCCTCGCGCGCGACTGTAACTATCAGGCCATTACAGCCACTGAGCACATGGAGCTCGCCATCCGAGACGTTTATGTTGCGGGGGTCCGATCGAACTATGTGAGGCAGCGCCTGCTCGAAAAAGGGGCCCAGGACCTGGAGGACACGGTAAAACTGCCGACCTTGCTGGAGGTTCCGAGCCGATCACGCGACTCCCTCGTGGGCCCCCGACCAGACTACCCTGGGCCTGCACAGCGCGGCTGCCCACCCACCACGGGGGGCAACCTTGCCATTTCTGCGGCCAGCCCCAACACCCCCGGCAACAATGCCAAGGCCACCATGAGTGCAGTGGACGAGTCTGTCGCCTTCCAGGTGGAGAGCGACGCTTCAGAGGTCGCTCTCGCCGCCACCCTTAACCAAGCAGGCAGGCCGGTAGCGTTTTTTTCATGCACCCTCTCCACCTCTGAACTTCGACACTCCGCGGTCGAAAAGGAATCTCAAGCCATTGTGAAAACCGTGTGGCACTGGAGGCACTACCTCGCTGGTAGGAGGTTTACCCTCATCACCGACTAAAGATCGGTTGCCTTCATGTTTTTTTTTATAAATTTAGATTACCCAATTATTTTTTCCAATTAGGAGCAATTTAGTGTGGCCAATCCACCTACTCTGTACATTTTTGGGTTGTGGGGGCGAAACCCACGCAGACACGGGGAGAATGTGCAAACTCCACACAGACAGTGACCCAGAGCCGGGATTGAACCTGGGGGTTGCCTTCACGTTTGATAATTCACAGCGGGGCACGATAAAAAATGATAAGATCTTGAGATGGAGGATCGAACTCTCCATCTATAATTACGATATAGTACATCGTCCTGGGAAGCTCAACGAGCCCCCAGATGCCCTGTCCCGTGGCACATGCGCCGGCGCGCAAGACGACCGACTACAGGCTATCCATGACGACCTCTGCCACCCGGGGGTCACCCGGCTCGCCCATTACATTAAGGCCCGCAACCTGCCCTTCTCCACCGAGGAGATCAAAGCTGTAACCAGGAATTGCCAAATCTGTGCGGAGTGTAAACCGCGCTTCTATCGACCAGATAAGGCTCATCTGGTAAAGGCTTCCCGGCCCTTTGAACGCCTCAGTATTGATTTGAAAGGGCCATCCCCTCAAAAAATCGCAATGCCTATTTCCTTAACATTATAGACGAGTTCTCCCGCTTCCCGTTTGCCATCCCATGCCCCGACATGACCACCCCCACCGTTATCAGAGCCCTGCACAGTGTCTTCACTCTGTTTGGTTTCCCCAATTATGTCCACAGTGACCGGGGCTCATCGTTCATGAGCGACGAACTGCGTCAGTACCTGCTCAGTAAGGGCATCGCCTTGAGCAGGACTACTAGTTACAAACCCAGGGGTAACGGGCAGGTGGAGAGGGAGAACGCGAAGGTCTGGAAGACCGCACTACTGACCCTACGGTCCAGGAATCTCTCGGTTTCCCACTGGCAGGAGATCCTCCCCGATGCGCTCCACACTATTAGGTCCCTCCTTTGCACAGCCACAACCCAGACTCCTCATGACCGCTTGTTTATCTTCTCTAGGAAAACTACCACAGGGGCCTCGCTTCCGTCGTGGCTGAGGACACCAGGCCCTGTCCTCCTTCGGAAACACGTTCGGACCCATAGGACTGACCCCCTGGTAGAGAGGGTCCAGCTCCTGCACTCAAACCCACATTATGCATACGTCGAACACCTCGACGGCCGGCAGGATACCGTCTCCCTCCGAGACCTGGCGCCCGCAGGCTCCTCCACCACTACCACTAATGTACCCCCCACACTATACCCCACCCAACCTGCACTTATTTGGTTTCCGCGCCACCCGGCACACCAGTCCGCAGGAACGAAGCTCCAGAAGAACCGCCCTCGGTGTCCACCACCGGGCCCACACCGAGCCCACTTCCACAGCCACCTGAAATGGCTGCGACACCAGTGCTTCGGCCGTCACAACGTACGATCCGGGCGCCGGACCGACTGAATTTGTGAACCCGTCACCACCGCCGGGCTTGTTTTTTACAGAGGGTGAATGTGGTGAATGTATAAGTATTAATTCACCAGTATACTGTGTTGCATTATACCATGCTATTAACCCTGTGGGCTCCATCTATGGGCCACTGTGTGGCTTCACCCACAGGGGGAGATGTGGAGCATATACGGGCTCCGCCCCTTTCAGGGCGTATAAGAGCAGCAGACCTGCGGGACCGCCTTCAGTAATGTACCGGTCGCAGGCAGGCAAAGTTGTAAGCTGATTAAAACCACTGTTTACTTCAACTCGAGTCTCCGAGTGAATTGATGGTCACATCACCCTTGAAGCGAGTGGCTTACTGGGCCATTTCAGTGGGGGGGGGGGCAGTTAAGAATCAACCACATCAATGTGTGGGTCTGGAGGAAGGTAGATTTCCTTCCCTGAAGGACATTAGTGAACCAGATGGGTTGTTGCAACAATCGGAAATGGTCATCGTTAGACTTTTAATTCCAGATTTCTACTGAATTAAAATTTGACCATCTGCCCTTGTGGGTTTCAAACCCAGAACCCCAGAGCAATATCCTGGGTCTCCGGATTACAAGTTCAGGGGCCATACCTCCACTATACCGCCACCTCCCTGATATAAGGAAGGTTCACTAAATTTGCAACTGGCATGAGAGGTTACCCCACGATGAGTGGCTGTGTAAATTGGGCCCAAGTGTTCCAGAGTTTAAAAGTTTGAGAGGTGATCTCATGGAAACGCACAAGATTCTGAAGAGGCTTGACAGGAGAGACACAGAGAGGTTGTTTACCTTGGCTGGGGAATCAAACACACAAGGGTACAGCCTCAGGGTAAGGGGTCAATCATTTAGGACTGAGATGAGGAGGAACATCTTCACCCGAGGTGGCATTTGGCGCAGTGGTTAGCACAGGGACTGCGCGCTAAGGACCCGGGTTCGAATCCCGGCCCTGGGTCACTGACCGTGTGGAGTTTACACATTCTCCCTGCGTCTGCGTGGGTTTCACCCCCACAACCCAAAGATGTGCAGGTTAGGTGGATTGGCCACGCTAAGTTGCCCCTTAATTGGAAAAAAAATAATTGGGTACTCTAAATTTAAAAAAAAATTTTTTTTTTTAATTAATAAACTGAAACAGTAACAGATTGTTTTTTGAGATGATGGATATAAATGCTACAGTGCAGACAAGTATCCTGCTGGGAAATGAGGTGTATTTTGATGTTTTAGATTAACCTTTATTTTAATATCTAGTATTAATTTCAGCTCCTGAAGTGTAAGGGCGGCATGGTAGCGCAGTGGTTAGCACTGCTGCTTCACCGCGCCAGAGACCCGGGTTCGATTCCCAGCTTGGGTCACTGTCTGTGCGGAGTCTGCACGTTCTCCCCGTGTCTGCCTGGGTTTCCTCCGGGTGCTCCAGTTTCCTCCCTCAAGCCCTGAAAGATGTGCCTGTTAGGTGAATTGGACATTCTGAATTCTCCCTCAGTGCACCTGAACAGGTGACGAGTGTGGTGACGAGGGGATTTTCACAGTAACTTCATTGCACTGTTGCACATTCTCCCCGTGCCTGTGAGGGCTTCACCCCGACAACCCCAAGATGTGCAGGTTAGGTGGATTGGCCACGCTAAATTACCCCTTAATTGGAAAAAAATAATTGGGTACTCTAAATTTAAAAAAAGCTTCATTGCAGTGTTAATGTAAGCCTACATGTGACACGAATAATGATTATTGAAATGCAATGCTTTTGATACCTGAGATGGCTGCGACAATAACATCTTACATTTATATGGCCCCTTTAACATAGTAAAATGGCTCAAGGTGTTTCACAGGAGTGTAATCAAACAGAGTTTGACAGCAAGACAGTGAAGGAGATATTAATTCAGGTAACCAAAGAGGTAGGTTTTGAGAAGGCGATTAGAGAGTGCATTGACGAGGATGTTGGAAGGAATTCCAGAACTGAGGGGCTTAACAGCTGTCGACAGAGCCATCAATGGTGGGTTGAAAGAAGTGGCAATGTACAAGAAGCAGGACTTGGAGGGAAATCTGGAGAATGAGTTTCTTCTCTCATTCCCCCTAATTTTTAATAAATTACTCCCGACATCCTCACTGATCAAATTAAAGTTAAACCTGGCACCATCCACTATTCTAACCCATTCATTCCCCAGGACCTCAAAACCATAGAATTCCTCCCCTCTCTCAGTTTTCCCTTGTTGGGGCTTTTAAAACCTCAAGATTGATGTCACCTAATCAATAATTCCTGAATATCTCGCCTTGTTCACATTGATCTACGTTGGCTCCCAGTCTGGCAGTGTCCCAATTTTAAAATTCTCATCCTCGTTGTCCAATCCCCCCATGGCCTCATCCCTCCCTACCTCTGGAAGCTCCTCCAGTTCTGCAACTTCTGGAATCTCTGTGCTCATGCAATCCTGGCCTCTTGTAGACCCCTAATTTCAATCATGCCATTATTTGTGGCTGTGCCTTCATTCGCTGAGATGCTAATCTCTTGAATTTCAACCCTTAACATCTCCACTGCATTTTCCTCCTTAAAGACCCTCCTTACAATGGATTTCTTTGATCAAGCATTTGGTTGTGGGCCCTAAGACCTTCTTAGGAGGATCTGCACCAAATTTAACTTGATAACGCTCCTGGTAAATTTTACTGTTAAAGATAAGTAGTTATTATTGAGCTGTTCTTTTAACTTGCTGACAAGGCTGGAACTTATTGCTCCCTCCATTAGCCTGAGAGGTGGTGGGGGATCATTTCAGATGCTGTTTGTAGTGACGGTGTTATTCTTTGCCGCAGTATTTTAGTTATTCTTTTACGGGATGTGGCTGTTACTGGGCCAACAATTCTTGCCCATCCCTAATTGCCCTTTGGAAGATGGTGGTGAGCTGCTCTCTTGAACCCCTACAGACCCTGTGGCTGCGGTACATCCACAGTGCTGTTATGGACGGAGTTCCATGATTTTGACCCAGCGACAGTGAAGGAACGGCTATATATTTCCAAGTCAGGATAATGAGTGATTTGGAGGGGAACTTACAGGTGATGGTGTTCCCGGATATCTGTTGCTCTTGTCCTTTGGGTTTGTGGGGGTGAGACCCACGCACACACGGGGAAGATGTGCAAACTCCACATGGACAGTGAATGAGGGCCGGGATCGTACTTGGGTCCTCAGCGCCTGTGAGGCAGCAGTGCTAACCACTGCGCTACTGTGCCGCCCCTTGCCTGAGGAACCTTGGTGAGTTCCTGCAGTGCATCTTGCAGATGGTACACATGGCTGCCTCTGTTTGTCGGTGGTGGAGGGAATGAATTTTTGTCAATCAAGCAGCAAGCTTTATCCTGGATGGTTTCAAGCTTATTGAGTGTTGTTGAAGCTGCTTTCATCCAGGCAAGTGTAGAGTATTCCATCACACTCTTGACTTGCCCTTTGGAGATGATGGACAAGCTTTGAAGAGTCAAGAGATGACTTACTCCCTAGAGCAGGGGTGGGCAAACTTTTCCGTGCAAGGGCCGCATTCAGAAATTCACAATTCACAAAGGGCCGCATAGTATATTAAGTAAAATAATTACTTCACCCGATTATGATTCTGGGCGCCTCATATAGAACATAGAACAGTACAGCACAGAACAGGCCCTTCGGCCCTCGACGTTGTGCCAAGCAATGATCACCCTACTCAAGTCAACGTATCCACCCTATACCAGTAAGTAACCCAACAGCCCCCCCACCCATTAACCTTTAAACAAAAATTAAAAAAAAAAAAAATCTTTTTTTAAAAAAAAAATTTTTTTTTTTTTTTAATGACTTGGTGGGCCGCAGAAATACCTTTGGCAGGCCGCATGCGGCCCGCAGGCCGTAGTTTGCCCACCCCTGCCCTAGAGGGTTCCTCGCCTCTGACCTCTTTAACCACAGTATTTATATGTCTTTTCCAGTTCAGTTTCTGGACTGATAATTCCTCAGATAGTGGAGGATTCAGTGATGGTAGTGCCATTGAATGTCAAGGGGCTGTGGTTAGATTCTCTCTTGTAGGAGATGGTCATTGCCTGGCACGTGTGTGTGGAACCTGCCACTTGTCAGCCCAAACCTGGGTATTTTCCAGGTCTTGCTGCATTTGGACATGGACTGAATCAGTATCTGAGGATCTGATTCGGTTACGGGTATAGGGTGGATACGTGGGTTTGAGTAGGGTGATCATTGCTCGGCACAACATCGAGGGCCGAAGGGCCTGTTCTGTGCTGCACTGTTCTATGTTCTATGTTCTATGTTCTGTCCATGTTTGAACCAAGGCTGTATTGAGGTCAAGACTGAGTGACCCTGGCAGGAGCCAAACGGAGCCCCCGTGAGCAGGTCATCACTAAGCAACTGCTGCTTGATAGCAGTGTTGATGACCCAGAATAGACTGATAGGGTTGTAATTGGCTGGCTTGGATTTGTCTTGCCTTTTATTTACAGGACATACAGAGGCAATTTTCCACATTTCCGGGTAAATGCTAGTTTTGTAGCTGTCCTGGAAGAGCTTGGCTAGTGGCAGGTTATGGAGCACAAATCTTCAGCACTGTTGTCGGAATATTAGGGGCCACAGCATTTGCAGTATTCAGCCGTTTCCTCATATCATGTGGGATGAATCAAATTGGCTGAAGACAGTCATCTGTAATGTTGGGGACCTACGAAGAAGGTTGAGATGGATCATCCACTCGGCACAAGTGTTGTCAAATGAGCTCTGATGAGTGTCTGAGGTACATCTTGTAGATGGTACATACTGTGTTCACTGTGATGGTGGCAGTGATAGAGACAGTGGCTGTTGAAGATGGTGGATAGGGTGTCAATCATGCAGGCTGCTTTGTTCTTGATGGTGTTGAACATTTTTCTAATTCATTCAGGAGGTGTGGGCTTTGCTGGCTAGGCCAGAATTTATTGTCCATCCCTAATTGCCCTTAAAATGGTGACGATCAGCTGCCTTCTTGAACCGTTGCAGTCCATGTGGTGTAGCTACACCCATAGTGCTGTTAGGGAGGGAATTCCAGGATTTCGATCCAACGACAGTGAAGGAAAGGTTGATATATTTCCAATTCAGGATGGTGAGGGGCTTGGAGGTGGTGCTGTTTACATCTCTCTTCTGTCCTTGTTCTTCTAGATGATAAAGGTTATGGTTTGGTAGTTGCTGGCTGAAGAGTCTTAGTGAGTTCCTTCGGCGCATCTTATCAACAGTACACATGGCTGCCATAGTGTGTTGCTGGTGGAGGGAGTGAATGTTTCTGAATGGGGTGCCAATCCAGTGGGCTGCTTTGTCCTGAATTGTGTCAAATTTCTTGACTTGGTGAAGCTTTACTCATCCAGGCAAGTGTAGAGTATTCGGGTGGTACAGTAGAGGACTGAGCACACATCCTTGCAGGGCCCCGGTGTTGAGGACTATTGTGGAGGAGGTGCTGTTGCCTATCTGTTTTTTTATAAATTTAGAGTACCCAATTCATTTTTTCCAATTGAGGGGCAATTCAGCGTGGCCAATCCACCTACCCTGCACATCTTTAGGATTGTGGGGGCGAAACCCTCGCAAACACGGGAAGAATGTGCAAACTCCACACGGGCAGTGACCCAGAGCCGGGATTGAACCTGGGACCTCAGCGCCGTGAGGCAGCAGGGCTAACCCACTGTGCCACCCGTGCTGCCTGCTGCTGCCTATCCTGACAGGTTGCCGTCTGTTGGTGAGGAAATCGAGGATCCGGCTGCACAGGGAGGGGTTAAGTCCAAGATTGCAGAGTTTAGTTATTAGTCTTGTCGGGGTAATGGTGTTGATGGTGGAACTGTAGTCTTACATAGTCCTTGTTGTCATGGTGTTTGAGTGTTGATTGTAGAGCCTAGGAGATAGCATCTGTTGTGGACCAGTTGCGGTGAAAGGCAAACTGCAGTGGATCGAGCCCGTCTGGGAGGCTGGCAGTGATCCGTCGCATGACTAGGTGCTTGAAGCATTTCATGATAACAGACGTCAGGGCCACTGCTCGTAGTCGCTGAGACAGGCTACCTTGTTCTTCTTTGATACTGGTATTATGGTGGTCTTCCTGAAGGAGGTGGGGACCTCAGAGCGGAGGAGTGAGGTGGTGAAAATATCTGCGAATACACACGGCAGCTGGTCGAACAGGTTTGGATGGGCCTGGGAGGTGTGAAAAGCAGGGGGATGGGATCGACATTGGGAGAGGTGTTTTCGAGAGGAAGTGGATGGGGGGATTCTGGGGGGTTTGATGGCAACAAAGGGACGGGACGGGTCAGGACCAGTGGGCAAGGCCTGAAGATATGATGATGGCAGACAGGAGAGGTGGGAAAGGGCATTGAGAGACCCCCAGTCAGAATAGTAACATTGGAATGTGAGGGGTTGGGGGGGGGGGATAGACCTGAAGGTGAAAGGCCAAGTGAGGCTCAGGAAGGGTCGGGTGAGCCAGGCATTTCATTCGGCGTTCCATAGAAGGGCTCGGGGGTAGTGGTGTTGGTGAGCAAGAGAGTGAGGTTCCAGATGGAGATGGGGTTAGATATGTGATTGTAGCAGGGGCGTTGAAGGGGAAGTTGGTGGCACTGGCGAGTGTATATGGTGCTAACTAGATTGATGCAGGATGTGTGAGGAACGTGCTCAGTGCCATTCCTGACTTGGACTCACATGAGCTAATAGTGGGAGGGGATTGGAATATGTTGCAAGAGCCGAGGGTGGGCAGGTTGCAGCCGCGCTCGCTGGCGCAATCGGGGAGGGAGCGTGAGTATTCGTTCTTATCCCCAGTTCACAAAGTATATTCGAGGATAGACTTTTTCATGTTATGGAAGACGATATTGGCTGGGATTAGGGGATCAGAGTATTCGGCGATAGCAATTTCAGACCATGCATCGCACTGGGTGGATGTGGTCCTGGAGAGGGGGGTTAGCCTAGAGGCCGGGGTGGTGAATGGATGCGGGTTGCTGGGGGACCGAAGCTTCTGTGATAAGATTGGGAAGCTGATTGAGGAGTACGTAAGATTTAACTGTACAGGGGAAGTATCGCAGGCGGCGGTATGGGAGGCTCTGAAGGCAGTAGTGACTGGGGAGGTGATATCGTCTAAGACCAAGATGGATAAAGAAAGGGAGGAGCGTCAAAATTGGTAGAGATGTGGGAGGTGGACGGGAGGTACGCGGCGGATGCAGATCCGACCCTTCTGGACAGGAGGAAGGAGCTCCAGGCTAGTTTTGACCGGTTGTCTACGGGGAAGGCGGTGCGCCGACTGAGGCGGGTGAGGCGAGCGGTTTATGTTGGCTCGCCAGCTCTGGAGTGAGGCAGCGGCAAGGGAGATAGTCAGGTGTGGGATAGGATGGGGAAATTGGTGGTGGCTCTGGAGCAGATTAATAAGGTGTTTTGAGGAGTTTTATGAAAAGCTGTTTAGGCCGGAGCCACTGGGAGAGGAGCGAGGGATGAGGGAGTTCTTAGAAGGGTTGGAGTATCCGACGCTGGGTGAGGAAGATAGGGGCAGGTTAGAGGGGTCGGTGGGGGAACAAGAGGTGAAGCAGGCAATTGGGATTACGCAATCGGGGAAGGTGGCAGGGCCAGATGGGTTCTCAGTGAAGTATTATAAGAAGTTCAAAGACGAATTGGCGCCACTGATGGTGGGGATGTTTGAGGAGGCAATAGGGAGGGGGGTACTACCACAAACGATGGGACCAGCTTTGTTGTCCCAGTTGTTAAAGAAGGACAAGGACCTGATGGACTGTACATCGTATTGGCCCATATCCTTATTGAATGTGGATGCCAAGATACTGGCCAAGGTGCTGCCGGCTAGGCTGAAGGGGTGCCTCCCGAAGGTGACAGGGGAAGACAGACAGGTTTGTGAAAGGAACGCAGCTATTCTCGAATGTCAGAAGGTTAGTAAACTTGCTCATGATGCCGGCTGAGAGAAAGGAGACAGAGGTGATGGTGGCACTAGTTGCAGAAGACGTGCGACTGGGTAGAGTGGGAGTACTTGATGGTGGTTCTAGAGAGATTCGAGATTGGGCCAAGTTTTACGGAATGGGTACAGCTTTATAAAGGGAACCGATGGCGAGTGTCTGCACAAATAACTTGAGTTTGGGGTACTTTGCTCTGCACTGGGATACCAAGCAGGGGTGGCCTATGCCACCCCTGCTATTGTTTGCAGCAAACTACCCAGCCTTCAGAACAGCAACCACGACTGCACACAATCAGCCATGGCAACCTCTGCAAGACGTGCCAGATCATCGACATGGGTACCACCATTACACGTGAGGCTACCACCCACCAGCTACGCAGTACATACCCGTGCAACTCGGCCAACGTTGTCTACCTCATACGCTACAGGAAAGGATGTCTCGACACATGGTACATTGGCGAGACCATGCAGACGCTGCAACAACAGATGAACGGACATCGCGCGACAATCGCCATGCAGGAATGTTCCCTTCCAGTCGGGGAACACTTCAGGAGTCAAGGGCATTCAGCCTCTGATCTTCTCCAAGGCGGCCTTCAGGACGCGCGACAACGCAGAATGGCCGCGCAGAAACTGATAGTCAAGTTCCGCACACATGAGTACGGCCTTAACCGGGACCTTGGATTCATGTCGCATTACACTCACCCACCACCATCTGGCCTGGGCTTGCGAAATCCTACCAACTGTCCTGGCTTGAGACAATTCACACCTCTTTAACCTGTAATTATCCCTCTCTCCAGTTGCACCGTATGGACCTGTAAAGACTTAATTACCTGCAAAGACTCGCATTCGAAGTATCATCCTGCATCATTGACTTTGTATAGGTTTGTGGAACCCACCTCTTCACTCACCTAATGAAGGAGCTGCGCTCTGAAAGCTAGTGATTCGAAACAAACCTGGTGTTGCAAGGCTTCTTACTATAATCATTACTAACCACTGCACTGCCATACCAGCTCTCGCAAAGGGAATATTATCAGGCATGTTTCTAATGATTACTATATTATAAGGACAGCTCCAGACTAAATAGATTGAGAGTAATATTTCACCAATTTACTACCTTGTTTCAGCACAGTATTTTTGGGAATTACCCCCTTCCCTCTTGTTCCCCTCTGTCACCCTCTCCTGCCCCTCTGCCCTCTTGCATGTACAATGTTCCCAGTCTGACTCAGACTTCACTGTGTTAAACTTTCTCCTCATGTGGTTTGATGGCTAACACTGAGGCAGGAACCATTTCCACTTCCTTCACAGCACCAAAACTCACAAGGTGTTGATTATCTGACACTATGAGGTGTAAAGATGTATTTAAAAATTCAAATTGTAATCATTTGTCACTTTTTTATATTCCTGTGCAAATCACCTGAATGAATAACTGTCATCAGCAGCTTTCTCCCCGGAATCCAATTTGTCTTTGTGACACGAGACCTGTATCCCCGCTATCCCAGGTCTGGCCTTCGGCACCTCATGCACTATTTTACATTACTTTCTATTAATGGCCAACTAGACAAAGCCTAAATGTTTGTAAGGGAAACCCTTCATTGCAAATATACTATATTTTTAAATCTCCGATCTTATAGATTAATGATTAGCTATTGAGTTCCAGCTCATGACTTGCTAGAACGTTAATAGAAACTCGATTCTAATTTGTTGGGTAAAAGGAGAACAAGAACTTGCATTTATATGGAGCCTTTCACTTTTTTTAGGATGTGCTTTACAGCCAATGAAGTACATTTGAGATATGGGGCTGGATTCTTCCGCCCCGCCTGCCACAAGATCGCCACGGACGGGTGGCGGACAATGGAAAAGTCCATTCGCCTCGGGCGGGATTCTCCCGTCGCTCGGCGGGCGTGGTTGGAGATTCCCGCCCATAGTAACTATTGCAGTGTCGGAAACACAGCAGCCAATTTTTACACAGCAAACTCCCACCCAACAGTAATGACCAGATAATCTGATTTTAGGTATTGGTTGCAGAATAACTATAGACTTGGACACCAGGTAAAAACCACCCGACTACTTTCCTTAGAAAAATTATTGTCAGAGCTTTAACATCCACCTGAGAGGACAGACAGGGTTTTGATTTTGCACCTCATCTACAAGATGCAACTACTGACTGTGCAGCATTCCCTTAGTACTGGACTGGGTGCACCTTAGAATTTGTGGTCAAGTCTTTGGAGTGAGACAATTGTCTGAGCCATTATCAGTACGGATTTGCATCAAGCTGAGCATTATGGAAACATCAGCAGGTAGCTCCTCATGGTGTACAGGTCAATGGTGGGGCACAATTTTGAAGCATGGGATATAGTTTTGGTCATCTTGTCACAAAGAAGGAAATAGATGCATTGGAAAGGTTTCACAAGAAAGTGATAATAATAATATTTTATTGTCACAAGTATGAAGTTACTGTGAAAAGCCTCTAGTCGCCACATTCCAGCGCCTGTTTGGATAAGCTGGTATAGGAATTAAACCCACGCTGCTGGCCTTGTTCTACATTACAAACCAGCTGTCTAGCTAAACCATCCCTGTGTAGTTCCTGCCCTTGTTGTGCCTCGGTTATAAAGAAAGATTCAAGGGATTGAACCACAGGACATCCCGCCTTATAGAATCAAAGAATAATACTGCAGAGAAACATGCCACTCAGCCCTTCAAATCTGTGCCAGCTCTTTCAGAGAGCAGTTAAAACCATAGAAAGGTTACCGCACAGAAAGAGGCCCTTCAGCCCACCAAATCTGTGCCAGCTCTTTCAGAGAGCAATCCAGTTAGAACCATAGAAAGGTTACAGCAGAGAAAGAGGCCATTCAGCCCATCGTGTCTGCACCGGTCAAAAAGAAACTAGCGGCCCATTGCAATCCCAGCTTCCAGCACCTGGTCATAGTCTTGCAGGTTACAGCAATTTAGGTGCAGATCCAGGTACTTTTTAAATGAGTTTTTAAAAATAAATTTAGTGTACCCAATTAGTTTCTTTCCCAATTAAGGGGCAATTTAGCATGACCAATCCACCTAACCTGCACATCTTTGGGTTGTGGGGTTTAGGTTGTTGGCAGACATGGGGGAGAATGTGCAAACTCCACACGGACAGTGACCCAGGGCCAGGATTCGAACCCTGGGTTCTCAGCGCCACAGTTCCAGTGCTAACCACTGCGCCACATGCCGCCCTCCTTTTAAATGAGTTGAGAGTTTCTGATTCAACCACCAAACCAGGCAGCGAATTCCAAACCTCCACCACCCTCTGGGTGAAAACGCTTTTCCTCATGGACCCTCTACTCATTCTATCAATCACCTTAAATCAGTGCCCCCTGGTAAATGACCCCTCATTTAGGGTAACAATTCTTTCCTGCCTCCCCTGTCCAGGCCACTCATAATTTTGTACACCTCAATTAGGTCACCATTTATCCTTGTCTGTTTGAGGGACTACAACCCTAGCCTATCCAATCTCTCCTCATCCCTGCAATTTTTCAGCTTCGGCAACATTCTTGTAAATCCCCTCTGCACACCCTCCAGAGCAATTTTGCCCTTCCTGTTATGCTGACCAGAACTGCACACAAACCTCTAGTGGTGGCCTAACCAGTGTTTTATACAGTTCCATCACTACATCCCTGCTTTTGTATTCAATACTTTGCCCCAATAAAGGAAAATATTCCAAATGCTTTCTTAACCGCATTATCTACCTGCCCTGCCACCGTTACTCATTCCCCATAACACTGAAATATTTTCTCAGCATTCCATTTCTATTTGAGGACAATGATTAAAACTGTACCCCTCATCTCATCAGGCAGCACATTCCAAACCCTTACCATTTGTTATGTAGAAAATTCATGTGTGGTCCGTCTGCCAATCACCTTAAATCTGGTTATTGACCAGTTTGCCATCGGAAAGTTTCTTCTTATTTACTTCTTTCAGTTGAGACATTGAACTGAGGCTCCTTCTGCCACCTGGGGTTGAATGTAAAAGATCCCATTGACACTATTTCAAAGAAGAGCAGTGGGTTTATCTCCAATATCCTGGCCAATACTTATCATTCAAAGAACAACAAAGAACAAAGAAAAGTACAGCACAGGAACAGGCCCTTCGGCCCTCCAAGCCCATGCCGACCATGCTGCCCGATTAAACTACAATCTTCTACACTTCCTGGGTCCGTATCCCTCTATTCCCTTCTTTATCATGTATTTATCAAGATGCCCCTTAAATGTCACTATCGTCCCTACTTCCACCACTTCCTCCAGCAGCGAGTTCCAGGCACCCATTACCCTCTGTGTAAAATACTTGCCTTGTGCATCTACTCTAAACCTTGCCCCTTCCACCTTAAACCTATGCCCCCTAATAATTGACCCCTCTACCCTGGGGAAAAGCCTCTGACGATCCACTCTGTCTATGCCCCTCATAATTTTGTGGACCTCTATCAGGTCGCCCCTCAACCTCTGTCGTTCCAGTGAGAAAAAACTGAGTTTATTCAACTGCTCCTCATAGCTAATGCCCTCCATTCCAGGCAACATCCTGGTAAATCTCTTCTGCACCCTCTCTAAATCCTCCACGTCCTTCTAGTAGTGTGGCGACCAGAATTGAACACTATACTCCAAGTGTGGCCTAACTAAGGTTCTATACAGCTGCAACATGACTTGCCAAATCTTATACTCAATGCCCCGAACAATGAAGGCAAGCATGACGTATGCCTTCTTGAACACCTTCTCCTCCTGTGTTGCCCCTTTCAGTGACCTGTGGGCCTGTACACCTAGATCTCTCCGACTTTCAATACTCTTGAGGGTTGTACCATTCACTGTATATTCCCTACCTGCATTAGACCTTCCAAAATGCATTACTCACATTTGTCCGGATTAAACTCCATCTGCCATCTCTCCACCCAAGTCTCCAAATGATCTAAATCCTGCTGTATCCTCTGACAGTCCTCATCGCTATCCACAATTCCACCAACCTTTGGGTCGTCTGCAAACTTACTAGTCAGACCAGTTACATTTTCCTCCAAATCATTTATATATACTACGAACAGCAAAGGTCCCAGCCCTGATCCCTGCGGAACACCACTAGTCACAGCCCTCCAATTAGAAAAGCACCCTTCCATTGCTGCTCTCTGCCTTCTATGACCTAGCCAGTTCTGTATCCACCTTGCCAGCTCACCCCTGATTCCGTGTGACTTCACCCTTTGTGCCATTCTACCATGAGGGACCTTGTCAAAGTCCTTACTGAAGTCCGTATAGACAACATCCACTGCCCTACCTGCCTCAATCATCTTTGTGACCTCTTCGAAAAACTCTATCAAGTTAGTGAGACACAACCTCCCCTTCACAAAACCATGCTGCCTCTCACGAATACGTCCATTTGCTTCCAAATGGGAGTAGATCCTGTCTCAAAGTATTCTCTCCTGTAATTCCCTGGATTGTCCTTGCTACCCTTCTTAAACAAAGGAACAACATTGGCTATTCTCCAGTCCTCTGGGACATCACCTGAAGACAGTGAGGATCCAAAGATTTTTGTCAAGGCCTCAGCAATTTCCTCTCTAGCCTCCTTCAGTATTCTGGGGCAGATCCCATCAGGCCCTGGGGACTTATCTACCTTAATATTTTTCAAGACGCCCAACAACTCGTCTTTTTGGATCTCAATGTGACCCAGGCTATCTACACACCCTTCTCCAGACTCAACATCCACCAATTCCTTCTCTTTGATGAATACTGATGCAAAGTATTCATTTAGTACCTCACCCATTTCCTCTGGCTCCACACAGAGATTCCCTTGCCTCTCCTTCAGTGGGCCAACCCTTTCCCTGGGTTTTTATGTGCGTGTAAAAAGCTTTAGGATTTTCCTTAACCCCATTTGCCAATGACTTTCCATGACCCATTCTAGCCCTCCTGACTCCTGGCTTAAGTTCCTTCCTACTTTCCTAATATTCCACACAGGCTTCGTCTGTTCCCAGCCTTCTAGCCCTGACAAATGCCTCCTTTTTCTTTTTGACGAGGCCTACAATATTTCTTGTTATCCAAGGTTCCTGAAATTTGCCGTATTTATCCTTCTTCCTCACAGGAACATGCCGGTCCTGAATTCCTTTCAACTGATACTTGAAAGCTTCCCACATGTCAGATGTTGATTTACCCTCAAACATCCGCCCCCAATCTAGGTTCTTAATTTCCCACCTAATATTGTTATAATTAGCCAATTTAGCGCATCCACCTTAGGACCACTCTTATCCTTGTTCACCAGCACTTTAAAACTTACTGAATTATGGTCACTGTTCCCAAAAGGCTCCCCGACTGAAACTTCTGCCACCTGGCCGGGCTCATTCCCCAATACCAGGTCCAGTACAGCCCCTTCCCTAGTTGGACTGTCTACATATTGTTTTAAGAAGCCCTCCTGGATGCTCCTTACAAACTCTGCCCCGTCTAAGCCCCTCGCACTAAGTGAGTCCCAGTCAGTATTGGGGAAGTTGAAGTCTCCCATCACAACAACCCTGTTGTTTTTACTCTTTTCCAAAATCTGTCTACCTATCTGCTCCTTTATCTCCCACTGGCTGTTGGGAGGCCTGTAGCAAACCCCCAACATTGTGACTGCACCCTTCTTGTTCCTGATTTCTACCCATATAGCCCCACTGTACTCTGAGGTGTCCTCCCGTAGTACAGCTGTGATATTGTCCCCAACCAGTAGCACAACCCCACCACCCCTTTTACATCCCCCTCTATCCCACCTGAAACATCTAAATCCTGGAATGTTCAGCTGCCAATCCTGTCCTTCCCTCAACCAGGTCTCTGAAATGGCAACAACATCATAGTTCCAAGTACTAATCCAAGCTCTAAGTTCATCTGCCCTACCCGTAATACTTCTTGCATTAAAACATATGCACTTCAATCAACATCACAAAAAACGATTATCCGATACAAGTTGTTAATTATGGGATCTTGCTGTGCACAAACTGGCTGCCGTGTTTCCTACATTACAACTTCAAAGAATACTTATAGCCTGTAAAACACATCCAGGTGCCTGCTGCTTGTGGGAAAAAATGCCACATAAATGGATGTCCATCTTTTTAAGACTTTAAATGCCTCTATATGCAAATAACCCCAGTTTCCTCAGTGTATCCATATAACTGGAATGCTTCATCCTGCATTACTTCACACTCCTCTGGATTGAACTCCATTTGCCACTGTTTTGCTCACCTGACTGGTGTTTGATATCTTAAAGGGATATGGGGAACAGTTAGGGAGGTGGGTTTTAGACCAGGAAGAGATCTGATTTAATGGTGGAGCAGACTCGAGGGGCTGAATTGTCTACTTCTTTTTTAAAAAATAATTTTTATTAAGATTTTCACAAAATATAAACAACAAAACAATATTAACAGTACAGTATAACCATTGTAAAAAAAAAACAGGAACACCACCCCCCCCCCACAAAAACAACTACTAACTCGAAAACAAAAACAAAAAAGCAATCAACAGAAAGGAAAGAGATAACACCCGCCACATCCAACAAACCCATGTACACACTTCTCCCTCCCACCCAACCCAATCCCCCCCCCCCACCTCTTCCCCCCCCCCCCCCCCCCCCCCCCACACCCACACCCGGGTTGCTGCTGCTGCCGGCCTACTCCCTACCATTCCGCCAGGAAGTCCAGGAAAGGCTGCCACTGCCTAAAGAACCCCTGTACTGATCCCCTCCGGGCAAATTTCACCTTCTCCAATTTGATGAACCCCACCATATCATTGATCCAGGCCTCCACACTTGGGGGCCTCGCATCCTTCCACTGAAGAAGAATCCTCCGCCGGGCTACTAGGGACGCAAAGGCCAGGAAACCGGCCTCTTTCGCCTCCTGCACTCCCGGCTCCACTGCAACCCCAAAAGTTGCGAGTCCCCAGCCTGGCTTGACCCTGGATCCCACCACCCTCGACACCGTCCTTGCTACCCCCTTCCAAAACTCCCCCAGCACTGGGCACGTCCAAAACATTTGGGCGTGGATCGCTGGGCTCCCCGAGCACCTACCACACCTGTCTTCGCCCCCGAAAAACCTACTCATCCTCGTCCCAGTCATGTGAGCCCTATGCAGCACCTTGAACAGTATGAGGCTAAGCCTCGCACATGAAGAGGAGGAATTCACTCTTTCCATGGCATTCGCCCACGTCCCCTCATCAATCTCCTCACCCAGCTCCTCTTCCCATTTACCCTTCAGCTCCTCCACCGAGGCCTCGTCTACCTCCTGCATTACCCGGTATATGTCCAAAATCCTCCCTCCTCCAACCCACACCCCTGAGAGCACCCTGTCCCATACCCCACGTGGGGGCAGCAAGGGGAACCCCTCCACCTGCCGCCTGGCAAACGCCCTAACCTGCATGCACCTAAACATGTTCCCCGGGGGGGAGCCCAAACTTCCCCTCTAACTCCCCCAAGCTCGCGAACCTCCCATCCACAAACAGGTCCCTCAACCTCCTAACATCTATCCTGTGCCAGCCCAGAAATCCGCCATCAATGCTCCCAGGAACCAACCGATGGTTGAATTGCCTACTTCTGCTTATAATTCCTATGTTCCTGTAATTGACAGCTTTCTTCTTTATTAACAAACATAGAGTCAAGTTCTGCATGGTCTGCAAACTTCTTATTCATCACCCGTCATCACTACAATAAGTCCAAATCATTGATTATATACCACAAAAAGCAAGGGAGCCAGCACTGAGCTCTGCGGGAACCCACTGGAAACAACCTTCCAGTCCCTAAAACACTCATTCACTATTACCCTGTGCTTCCTGCCTCTGAACCAATTTTTCTTTTTTTTTCTTCTTAAATTTAGAGTACCCAATTATTTTTTTTTTCCAATTAAGCAGCAATTTAGCATTGCCAATCCACCTACCCTGCACATATTTGGGTTGTGGGGGCGAAACCCACACAGACACGGGGAGAATGTGCAAACTCCACAGGGACAGTGACCCAGAGCCGGGATTGAACCTGGGACCTCGGCGCCGGGAGGCAGCAGTACTAACCACTGTGCCACCATGCTGCCCCCTCTGAACCCATTTTGAATCCAACATGCAACTTTACCTGAGATCCCATGACCAGTCCGCCATGTTGGATTCCGACTGGAGGGCAGGAGGAACATTTACACACAAAGTTGTGAGGCAATAAAATTTATTTCCGAGGTTAGTGGCCGAGGCAAATATAATGCTTTTTTCCTAAAATTTAGAGTATCCAATTCATTTTTTCCAATTAAGGGGCAATTTAGCGTGGCCATTCCACCTTGCCTGCACATCTTTGGGTTGTGGGGGCGAAACCAACGCAAACACGGGGAGAATGTGCAAACTCCACACTGACAGGAGCTGGGATCGAACCTGGGACCTCGGCGCCGTAAGGCAGCAGGGCTAGCCCACTGTGCCACCATGCTCCCCTGGCAACTGCAATGTTAACATTCAGGATTAGATTGACGAGATGGATAAAGTGAAGTGGGTTGACCGGATATTTGAATTAGGCAAGGCAAGATACACGATCCAATTGAACGATGGAACAGGTTTGAGGGGCTGAATGGCCTACTCCTCTTCCTTAATTATGGGTGCTGGGTGGATAAATGTGACTGAGAGATGGGAAATATTAAGGACCTGGGTTCGATTACCGCCTTGGGTCACTGTCTGTGTGGAGTCTGCACGTTCTCTCCATGCCTGCGTGGGTTTCCTCCGGGTGCTCCGGATTCCTCTCATAAGTTCCAAAAGAAGTGTTTGTTAGGTGAATTGGACATTCGGAATTCTCCCTCCGTGTACCCAAACAGGATCTGGAGTGTGGCGACTAGGAGGGCTTTTCACAGTAACTTGATTGCAGTGTTAATGTAAGGCTACTTGTGACACACTAATAAAGGTTATTCTAATTATTATTATTGGTAGAGCTGAATGATTGGGCTCAAATAAGATTGCAGGCATTTAAAAACAGACACGGTGGACCTCTAAACCTCTCATTTAAATACTTTAAGGTCAAAAAGGTGCGTCAAGAATATGGGACACATAGTTTCCTTAAAGCTCAATACCTTTCAGAAAGCTGATCAGATTTAGTATATGTAGTGTATGAAAAGACAGTGGAAGCAGTTTGATGAAAGGGATCTCAAACTGGCCCGTACGGGCTGAGTTCCACAAATCAGTAACCTGAACATGATAAAGAGACATGTTAGTGTAGACAGGAAGACAACTGCTTCCTCTAGCGACCGAATCCAGAATAAGGGAGGGAGGGGGGGGGGGGGGGAGGCCTTAAAACTTGAGCTAGGCCGTTTAGGGATGATATCAGGAAACATTTCTTCATGTACACGATTGTTGAAATCTGAAACGCACTTCTGCGGGTAGATGGGGATTGAGTGAAATGTTCGAGACCGAGATCGATAGATGTTTGTGAAGTAAGGGTATCAAGGGATACAGATAAAGGACAGGTAAATCGAGATGAGCTGCATATCTAATCGAATGGGTTCGAATGGATAATACCTGTTCCTCGTGATTGCAGACTTAATCTGGAGCCCTATATTGGCATCGATTCCTTAGCGTCTCCACCGCCAAATCCACCTAGAGCTCCGGAACTTCTCGCCTCTGTCCATGTGTTACTGACGCCTTCAGCTCGGCTTTTATTACCTCCAGATTATTCCAGGGTGGCCTCAATCCTCCATCCTCCAGATTTTTCAGCTCACTCCAAGCTCTGGGTCCAACTGGGTCCAGTGCTACATTGGCTCCTGGTTTGACAATACCTCAATCTTAACATTTTTGCACTGGTGTTCATGGACTCAGCTTGCCCTATCGTGTAACATTTTGTCCGGCCCTATATGTCTGCCCCGCCAATTAGGGCCATTTATTTTGTTACCCCAATACCTGTTCTTCGCCATTGGCGCTCCTTCCCCAACCTCCATCCCCTTTCTCACCTGTTTTAAGGCCTCTCCCAAGGTTTTGACCAAGCTGCTGTCTGGTGTTAGCTGGGTGTTCCATTTTTTTTGCTTCATTTCTCTTCTATGCCTCAGAATCCCTCCAGTGCAGAAGGAGGTCATTCGGCCCATCCAGACTGCACTGACCCACTGAATGAGCTTCCTACCCCGGTGTACTCACCCATCCAACCTGCCCTATCCCCGTAACCTAACCATCCATAGAATCCCGGCAGTGCAGAAGGGGGCCATTTGGCCCATCAAGTCTGCACGGACACTCCTGAAGAGCAATATTATTATTAATTACCTATGCCCAATCCTACCACCAAAACTGTATGCATGGTCAAACTAAGGGTAGGGGCAAATTCGGAGTCTAACCTTGATCCCTTGGGATCGGTTTCAGGATTAACCTTGTTCTGGATATAATCCATTGGAAACCTTCCCAAACCCAACTGAATGAACCTGGATAAACCATTGAGTTGGCTGAGATTGCGGCTGCAACCGACAGGTGTCGCTGTACCTCAACTTGATCGTCCCAGAATTACTGACACATCTTTAATTAACCAAATACAGCAGGAGTTTGCCTAACTCACATATGCAGATTTCTTTTAGATATGTTCTTGTTTAGCGGGTAATGTTACCCAAGTAAATTTTGAAAGTTAACATGAAATGCTGTGCCTTCTCAAGACAAGTCATAAATTCCGAGTGAATTTCCAGCCTGTAAACTATTAATTTGATTTTTTTTTTTAAGTGATCACTGTAACTTTTATTTTATTTTTTGCAACCTGGTGTGAATAGGGAATGGCAGAAATGTTCGTTCTATATAATATTTCCTGGGGGTCTTTTTTACAGAATTTATCCACCAACATCGATTCAACACTGCAGCGAAAAAAAATTTGCCCAGCCTTAGTGAGTAAAACTATTTATGTAGTAACTGCTGAAATGTTGAGACATATGATTTTTAAAAATTTTCAAACCTATTTTTCCCCTGCATTGTTTGGTTCATCTGATTTTTTTTCGCGCGAGCGGCGGTTTTAAATCTTTTAGTTTGGAGCTGAAAGTTTACTGGGGAGTTTTTTTTAAGAGTAGCTTTCTAACAAAGATAACGATTCTCGAGATTTAAGGGGACTGGATTCGGGTGGTGGAGAAACAGAACTCAACCTGAGAAAAGAAGAAATATTCCGCCGTTTTCCTACTTTAAACCCACCGTTTCTACAATTCAGATTCCTTGTTTGTTTTGCCGCTTTCATTTCCAGGAAACAGTTGCAAATGCCGCCAGCTACCCCACCTTAATCTCTCCCCCACTTTAGTAAAAAGAAAATGATCCAATCTGTCTCGATTTTGCATCGAATGTTTTTTTTCATATTGTTTGTTTCTTCAAGAAATTAATCCCTCATTCTAAAATTAATCCTGAAAATTATAAAGTGTAAGAATGGCAAATAATTAATAAATATGAAACTCACTTTAACTCTAATGCATTTTTTACTAAAGCTCAAATTATATATAAATCCTCCGATCATTATTCGATATCACCCATTAAACAGCCCTAACGTGAGAACTGGATGCCAACAGTGCCGGAATACACAATGTTTCCGAATTTTGAAAAGAAAGTGTCTTAAATCTGCTTGCAAGATTTTTTTTTAATTGTGTTGGGGAAATGCACCAGGATCGGTGTCCTGTCGCGCGACCGCTACCTGGAGTGCGGTTCCTGGAGATTACATGGACAATATGTCACTGCAAAAGTTAGGAGCCCTAATTCTGCTATCCTCCCCCGCCCTCCTCCCCTGAACACCCCCTCCAGACACAACAACTATGCAATCGTGGTGAAGTCTACCGAAGTAATATGTAACAGAGAATCGGTAGTACCTCCAGTGATCAGAACTTTTACGTCCATATATCAAATATGCCATCGATAAGATTTTAAACTGGGTATAATTTCGATGTTGGGCCGTTTCTCTTTAAGATGAGGTTTTGAGTGCGGTGCCTCGTTTTATGTCTTTTTTTGTCCCCTCCGTGTTGGCATTTTAATCGAAAGTTATAATTCGATTAAATCATTATTTTAAACGCGAATCTTCCCTGAAGAATGTTCTGTTGTGACAGTGCAAAGCTAATGTCAACATGTAAACACTAAAAGCTTTCTTATTTAATTGGGGAAAACAGCAACTGAATACAGAATGACAAATTCGGACCATCTTTAATGTGTCTCCTTCGAACTTGACAAAGGAGATGCAACGGCGGGATTGGAAACCAGTGCAGCGAATTTAAAAGTATATTTAATATAATTTGTTATACAGGATGGGGCTCCGATGTAATCGTTATTAATAACCTTTTTAAAAATATTCCGAAAAACAAATATGAGTTAAACAAATTAACGGAACTTCAAATCACCAGACTGAGCAATTTCTAACTGGAGAATTTATTAGATAAAAACAACTGGTTTTAGAAATAGGACTTTCATTCGATGCTGGGAGCAAATTTAAATCATAAAATAGCTACAAAGATTCATTAGCTTAAAAGAGCGACGTGGCGCGTTTATACGTATCTTCTGTAGCTGAAATCTGTACAAATTAACTTTATTATTCTGCTGGTTTAGCAGTTATTCGGATTTCAGTACCGGTGTGTTTGTGTACCGTCTGCACTTTTGATGTAGATATTTAGCAGGTCTGTTTTGTTTTTGGAAATAACATTTTAAGTCAGTGTTAGAGCGAGTGACAACACACCCAAACAAATAACAAGGGACATTTCACGCAGCCCACTTCTGAAGAACGATTCTCAACCCGGGGACTTCGCCCACTTCCCATTCACTCTCAAGGTCGGAACAACGGAGAGTAACACCGACACTCGGGCAGATTCTAGAGACATAGAGCGAAGAGTCACGTCCAGTGAGGCGACCAGGTAGAAATGCTGTTACTGCACATCCCCTGAAATACAATTTCCCAAGCCTATGCGCTCAGTGCTTGATGTGAATCAAATTGTATAACGTGTGATTGTAGGGGTTTATTTTTAGAATTAGCAGTGAGAAAATGACAGCTAATGTAGGCGATTGTATTTATAAAACATACCACACTGCCGCCTGCATATTATTACGGAGGTAATAAGTTACATCTTGACAGTGTAGGGCAGGCCGTGCGATATGTACCATATATAATGTATCAAATATGTCCGAGCTATAGGCTAGGGTTTTGGCTACAAATTGGTGTATTACATGAGAAGCAACTGAATAAATGCAGTGTGTGTATGTGTGTCCAAAGAGATGGAATCGCAAAGGTGATTCGCACTGGTGAGGAGTGACGGAGCGATATGCTTTGTACCATTTCCTTCGTTGAGGAAAAGTTATAACAATACCTCAAAGTTAAGCGGTGCCTACTGACCAGGACTCTCACCCCCAGGGACTGACCAAGATTGTGCAGGCACTCCCCCCCACCCCCCGAGGCCTCTCGGACCAATTGATTTGACCTCGTCCTTTTACAACCATTTAACATCAAGACATTAAACAAGAAACGGGGCAAGTTAGACGGAGGGGAGGGGAAAGGGGGCAACTCCAGTTACAGATGTGAATGGGAGGTCAAAGGACACAGGATCACAGCGCAGGCAGAGTAGGTCAATAGCAGCACACTTTGGTTTCTTTGTCCAATCATTTGGGAATGTTTATTTGAACAAGAAACACAAAAGTAGCAGGCACGTTTTAAATACTGAAGTTCATGTAAAAAAGACAATTCTTGAATACTGTGATTCCACAACAACAGGAATATCTGCATGCGCTAGGCACAACGTACCAGAGGCTATTCCCATTTTAAAAAAATCAAACTATCTGCTAAACCATGAATGGCCCAAATAATCGTCGTTGCATTTTGATGTCAATTATAATTGGCAAACCCAGAAATATGGAATAGTGCGGGCTTCTCATCGGAGATAAGAGAACCAGGCCAGTTATGTTACTGTACACAGTCAGATAATATTGGAATTTTATTTCGTAAGCGAAGAACAAATATACTTCCCCCCACCCCCCTCCCACCCCAACACAGATTTACCCATACACGATCGGCGTTCCTTAAAATAAATCACAAGGGAAGAGTGAAATGGACAGAAACGCATTTAATGTTCAAACCATCCATCTGTGTTGCCCCCCTCGTGAGTTTGACTGGAGGGGCCATTGTACAAAGTTTCCGACCGGCCCACACTTTGGGCATTCTAAATGTGCATCAAATACATGTGTCCAAGGGCAGCACGGTGGCTGCAGTGGGTTAGTCCTGCAGCCTCAGGGCACTAAGGTCCCAGGTTCGATCCCGGCCCTGGGTCACTGTCCGTGTGGAGTTTGCACATTCTCCCTGTGTTTGCGGTGGGGGTTTCGCCCCCACAACCTAAAGATGTGCAGGGTAGGTGGATTGGCCACGCTAAATTTCCCCTTAATTGGAAAAAATGAATTGGGTACTCGAAATTAAAAAAAAATACATGTGCTAATGTTGCAGCGTTTATATGGATGTTTCAACTCAAGTCTTCAGATTCTGGTTATATCTGCCCTCTTAAAGCGAAAAGATAGGGCAACAAAGTAGATGAAGGAGAGATTATTTTCATCAACAACACCCCCCCCCCCCCCCCACCCCACACACACACACACTCTCTCTCAAATGCCGGTTCTTTCTTGTAAAATTGCAACCTCAAAAAATTTTCTTTTCTGCCCCGTATGTCATGTATAATTAACACATGAAAACTATTTGTTCCGGAATATATTATACAGAGAGAATTCGCCGACATTTTTCTTGCTATCTCCGAGTTAGATAATTCTGGAATTTGGTGGGAGAAAGCACATTATAAAAAAGATGGAAAATTCCAAGCATCTATTTGACGTTTTAAATTAATTTCTGATCATTTCCTTGTATCGTTTCGCCTGTGCGTGTTTGCAATCAAATAAAAATTGTAGATCGGCTTGCGAATGTATTATTGCTGTTCCTGCGAAATTTGAGTTGCAAGGAAGTAAAATAAATAGAGACGAAATCCTATAGAAATGTAGAGATATTTCAGGAGGTACCTATCCCATACACACGTCCTTCATAATACTGTCCATGTTCTCTTGTCTCCCGCCGAAATCTGTTTTAAATATATTTTTATAAATCATGTATAAATTTAAATTATTGCACAGAATTTTGCTTTCTTTTTTTTAAAGAAAAGGACTTAATTATGGTTTTAATTTAAGATTGCAGAACCGAATGTAGTCGGGGGTATTTGTTCGGTAGCTTCATCTTATTTTGGGTTTGTCTTTCAAGCTGCAAAGATGCTGCGCTCTCCTTCCAAAAGAGACCTTCGTCAAGCATCTATCATTTCAAGGTCACTTTACTTTTCAGCATTTAAATGCTTTTGCTGCATATCTTGTCTGCAGCTTATTTCCCCCCGTCTTAAAAACAGACTGTGCCCCCCAAACATTGGGTCCAACTGCCTATCACAGGAAGCAAGTGGTAAAAGGAGCTTGTTTTTAACGGAGGGGTGGGGGGAATAACTTGAATGAAAATGCACTCTTCTCTCATCATGTCACCTTTAAATCACAATATTTAGCTCCAGGGAAAATATCAGGACAACAAATAAATAACGTAAATTCTGCTAAGGATCTCTGCAGTGGGGGAGGTTGTTTGCAATACTCGGTGCCCAGATTAAGCAGCATTTGCATCTTATTTGATGCACTATTTAATTTATACCTGACCCCCAATCTCCATCAGTACATCAGTACGGTTAGAGAAGTGTGCTCTGCATCAAGGTGAGTAGAGATGGGCATTGTCGCATTAGCCCTCTTGTAAGTACTTTGCTCTGTGTGTTACACAAGATGGGAGTTGATTTTAATTTCCTCCCCCACCCCCCGCCTCCCTCCCAGACATTGCATTCATAATTATTTTGCATAATTATTAGGCAATTCCAAGAACTTCAGATCAATCCAAGGTGTGGGGGTGGGGGGGGGGGGGAGGGGGGTGCAAAAGGAACGGAGGGGGGGGGGGGAGAGTTCACTGAAGAGAAGGTGGAATTTTCACAACGAACCTATTCCATTGATAAACCATGTGCGATATTTTAATTTAGCATTGGCTGCACTGGCACGTGTAAGCGTCACTTCTTCAATTCGCTCTTTCCTAACTGAAGCCGTTCACTGGGTTTTGCCGTGTGTATTTCTCAATTAAACATTCCTCCAATGTAACCGGTCTGCTTCATATCTCCCCTCCCCGAAAAAAAAACATTAACGACCACCAGATATTAACACAGTAAAATTGTGAATCCGTTTCAACCACTTCGCGCGCTGACGCAAACGCGTAATGATAAACGTGGCGGATTTTTTTTGGGGGGGGGGGACGACTACCCTCCCTCCATTCCCCCCCCCCCCCCCCCTTCCTCCATTCCCCGCAATGGGTTATTTCATAATTTTTGAATCAAAACGGCTTGCGAGAGGGAGAGAGCAGCGTTCACTGCCCTGAGAGCGGGGCTCTGTGCATGCCACAATGTGCATGGCTTGTTCTTTTGGAAATTGCATGGAAGTCAAATCCAGGATTCCCGGGAAATATGGGAGACGTCTCCACTTAACCTCACGTCGGGCAACGTGACCCAGAGCTGGGCTCCCTCACTGCCGTGTTTGGAGCACCTCAGTCAGATCTGAGCGGCGTTTTCGCGCGCAGTTTACCGGAGCTTTTCTGCTGGAATGCCTGAATCCAATCGCAATCCTGTCCTTTTCAACCCCTCTTTTTTTTTTAAACAGGAGCCAGACAGAGAGGGAGAGGGGGGGGGGGGGGGAGGAGGGGGGGGGGGGGGGGAGACAGAAAGACAAATAAACATTATATATATATATGTGTGTGTATCTTGAGGCTGGCTGGGAAATTAACAAAAAGCGGGTTTGCATCCTTTGGAAACCCGGGTCACTGTGTGAGCTGGAGGAGGCGGAGGGGGAGGGGGTTAATTTGCAGTCTCTGTAGGTCTGCTCTGTGTTCTTTTTTTTAATAAATAACTTGGCACCAGGATAATTCCTAGTTAGGGGGGGGGGGGGGGGGCAGGTAAATTCAGAATAGCAAAGGTGCTTTAGACGGTGGCCGAGAAAGAGTAAATGAAATAGGAATAGGGAGAGAGGGATGAGAGAGAGAGAGAGATGCCTTCAGATGTTCAGCCATGTGCCATGTGCAGCCATTGCTTCATTAATGAACTGCCAAAAGTTGGGATTAATATACAAGAGCAGATTATTCCGAAAGGAGTGAAACTCTCAGCAGTAACCCTCATTCTCAAATCTCGAAGGGGAATATGTACTGCGCGGCGCACTTCCTTTCAAAGCCGGCTCCTTTCCTGCTTTGGGAGGACATGTTGGCCCATATATATATTTTTTTCTCTCTCTGTCTTGGCGGATTGAGTGGGGTGTACAAGACGTGAAGGGGAGTGGAGGGGGGGTGGGGGGGGGGGGGTTGGTAGGAGGTGGTGGTGGTGGCGTGTGGGAGTGGAGGGGGTGTTTGAGAACAGATCCCGCAGAGATTGAACAATGGCTATCAGTTCAGCTGCACAATGAATTGCTGGCTGACTGCTTGGGTTTCTGAACACGTCCACCTCAGGCTGGGCCAGTTTGGATTCCAGTGCGGACTCCCAGACACCCGGCACGAGTTCTGTGAGAAAATTAGTGGGAAATCAGAGCTGGTGGGGGTTGGAGAGGGGAGGGGGTGTTGGAGGGAAGTTAAGGGAAAGAGTTGAGTCCCTTGTCTACTTACCCCCCCCCCCCCCCCCCCCACTCCCGTCCCCGGCCCTCCACAATTTCAGTGTCAAGTCGAGCAAACGTAATACTTTGGGAGTCAAAAAGAACTTAAACAAGATAGCCAATGAAGGATTTCCAATTTTAATTTTAAACGTAAACTTGATGCAATTGCTGACTGGGCAGTGGACGAGAACTAATGGATGCAAATCCATTCTTCCGAAACCATGTAAGTAATGCAAGAGTTTCCTTTATAAAGTCTCGTCTTCTTCAAGTGAGAATCAGGCGGGGTTGAGGACGCAACATGCCTGACATCTTACTGCTAATTATTTGAGGGGTGTTCATTTCTGAGCACGGAGGGATGAGAGAGAAAAAGCATATATTTTTTTAAATATTAAAAGTTTATTAAATTGCTAGCTAATTGCCCACTACCCTGCCTTTTTAACCTGACACTGTCAGTGGATCTTATCCAGCCCTTCCTAGAGAGATCGATATATGAAACATTTTTTAAAAATGTATTTCTACTCAGGCGTTACGGCTCGAAATGGTCCTAAAGTCTGTGTCACTGACGAACCCAGTTGTCTTAATAATCAGCAGGTTCATGGGAAAATCTCACTGAGGGCCTTGCTCTGGCTAGCGTGACACCAGGACCCGTTGTCTGGCCAGATTCTATTCTGAAAGACGCATTATTATGATAATATCTTCCTCTGTGCTGTTGAACTTGATTTTGACTTCCTCTATTGCCTGCGATTTTTTGCGGTCACTTGTTTCTTAAGAAGAGAGAGAGAGAGAAAAGACAAAACAAAATCCCCTCTTCTCCTGGGAGTAGCGTGTGAAATTAAAATATTCTGAATCAGTCCTGTCTTTTTATAATCAAGGGTGCGTGTGTATGTGGAGGGGGGTGGGGGTGGGGGGGGGGGGGGGTGGAGAGGAGAAGGGGAGTTCTGGGTTGGATAAGATTTGAAAAGGCACATCATTGATGGCAGTTCTGTTTTGAGGAGGTACATTCAGATAATCGAGTAAGGGGAACGTCATATTTTTAACTGTCAGTGTGTGTTATCCAGCGATATCTAGTGTGTGTGTGTGTTTGAGAGAGTCTGTAAGGTCTGATAAAGTGACACTGCATTTGGTCAGTGTTTCAGTTGCTTGAATTCCATCACCGCCGTCACATTCTGACTTGCAAGATTTCTCCCCCAACCAAAACACCCGCCAGCTTCCTCCCAGAATGGGATTCTTCGTTACATTCTGCCCAGAAGGTAAGGAAGTGCAATGGCTTTCAGGGATCCTTGATGCACAGATCTGACTGCGGCTATTGCAAATGTGCATAGGTGTGAAATAATAAATGGAATAATAAGGTTCGCGTGTCCTGAGAGTGCCTTTCAACGGTTGCACCTTAGCGTTGGACATATTTCGGGGCTGTCAGACCTGTGGTAGTTGTATTAACTCTCAACCTTCTTAACTGGGCTTGCTACTTAAGCTTGATCTTGTGCAAAACTGTTTACAGTGGATAAATATCAGTGCATCTATCCAACGTTTACCTTTAAATATATATAATGTGTGTATAATATATATGTTATATTTACACGCGTGGGCCTGTGTAAACCTCTTTGGCAATGCTGCAGAACAGAATATTGCTATTGAAACTCCAGGATCCTCCGTTGCAGCGCTCACTGTTGTGGGACATGTGAGGGCCTACAGTGTGTTTATTGCTAAAATTCAATCAATTCTCAAACGCTGTAAAACTTGTTAGGAATTGCGACTTCTCCCTCGATGGCCTCTGTGGGTTTTTTTTTATAGGAATTATAATATTGTGCCCCCCCCCCCCCCCCATCTGTCTGATGTCCATCCGCATCCCGCCCCCATCCCGGGGTGTATCAAACTGCATTTTAGTTAATCAGAAACCTTTCCTTTTGCCTGAGGATGGAAGAGATTGAGCCAGGTCTGATTCTCGATTTCGTGCAGATTTTAAGTGCCAATAAAGGTGTTGGGTTTGGCTTGGCAAAAATTAGGGTCCATCCTTTAAGAGCATATATTTTATATATATATATCGTTTTTTTACGGAGGGTGATAGAGAACCGTCTCATTCTATAAAGCAATAAGAAGCAAGATTTTTTTATTTGTGTGCGTGCGGGGGGGGGGGGGGGTGTTCGTGTGTGTCGGCCTGTGTGTGTTGTGTGGGTGTGTGTGTGGGGGGTGTGTGGGGGGTGTTGTGTGCTGTGTTTGTGTGTGTCTGTGTGTAGGGGGTGTTGTGTGATATGTTTGTGTGGTGTGTGTGTGTGTGTGGGGGGGGGGGGGGGGTGGGTGATGTGTGTCGGTGTGTGTTTTTCGATGATACAGAGATGTGTTCTATTGCTATCTTGTTAAACTGGGACCGCCAGGCCGAGAATCAGTCGTCCTGTTGCATTTTATAATTTACTGTAACTCATTATAAACTCAAACATACGATACACATGCAACACTCGTGTATTTAATACAACTCGGACGTTAGTAAAGAATGTTGCATGCAGCCCTTCTGATGACTATTGTCCAGTTTACATGCCCCTAAATTGCTTCAGTCGGTTCCATTGCGTATTTAAGAATCATCCCCTTTGTAATTGTCCTGCACTATGCCAGGAAAGGTTGATTCAAGGTGTCCCAGTAAAATTCAATTCTGTCCCAAAGTGGGAGAAATTTAACGATATTTGAAAATTACATTTGCCTTGTTTGGGACACCTGGCGATTGGCAGGGAGTCTTCCCGGCGGTGACTCTCTTTGCTTGGCCCCTGCTCACTACCACATTCCTGGCCTGGTGCACAGAACATCAGCCGAACCCCCCCCCCCCCCCCAAAAAAAAACGGAAATCTGTTCTCTCAAAACCTCGCGCAGATTCTGAAAGTTCAGAGTGAAAACAGACAGAGGAGGGACTTACCAGAGACACCTGTCACCTTACAATTCAACGCCCAGAATTATATAAAATTAAGATTCCACAGAAACTGAATTACAGTTGAAATGAATTTATAATAAATCCCTCTTTCGCTTTATTGGCGATGGGGGGGGGGGGGGGGGGGTTGGAAGAGATTTGGAGGGTGGTGTCTGGAATGTGATTATTAAAACTCAGAGTGGAATGTTCCATGCTTTCACTAACGATGATCTAATTCGTGTCTTAAAGTAACATTAATTTTCGACTAATCCTGTATGCATCCCTCTGTCAATAATTTAAGGTTATCAGTGGATGTACCTTTAATCGCAGGGTATCCTTATCAAACGCAGAAGGTTCCCTCCCTTCCCATTGGCGAGTTGCTGATAGTTACAAATTAAACTTGACCGTGAATCGCCCCCCACCCCCACACACACATATACACACACACCTACAAATACACACACATATAGAAACACACACATATTCACACACACATATATGAACACACCTACAAATACACACACATATATAGAAACACACACATATGCACACACATATACATACACATACACATATACACACACACGCACACACACATACATACACATACATACACGAGAGTTCGACCAAATGGGACATCCGGTGCGCAGATGAAAGGTGAAAAAACATCATTTTAAAACATTTTAATGCAACGTATGTGCGAAGTGTCAATATCATCATAGAGATGGATATTAAGCACTAACTATGATCTTAACTCACTCCCATCACCTTCCAGTTCAACCGTTTTTTTTTAAATGAGGGTGAACGTGATGCGTTTGTTTGAGTAAAGGGGGTTCCTGTGCATTTTTCTTCAAAAGACACAAAGGGATAAATTAATTTCTCATAGGGCATCGAAAAAGCGTAACAACGCGGTCATTTAAAAAGCCACTTTATATATTTATTGTACCATTCTAGTGGTGAGTTTTATAAGTCTAGCAGTCACCTGTACAATACTCTCGTTTGTATTACAGGGAGGGAAATTAAGATCCCCCCCCCCCCCCCCCAAACCTGGATACCTTTTAAGTCTGCGAAGTCTTATTTGTGCTGTTCAAAAATGTACAAGAGAAATTGTTCGTAACTTGATGTGATAATAGTTAACCAGGCTGGTACGTGTGTGTAAGTGTGTGTGTGAGAGAGAGCATGTTTGTGTAAGTGTGTGCAAGTGTGTGCGTGTGCGTATAAGTGTGTGAGAGAGTGTATGTGTGTAAGTGTGTGAGAGTGTATGTGTGTAAGTGTGTGAAATAGTATGTGTGTGTATGTAAGTGTGTGTGCGAGTGAGACTATAAATATCTGTGTGTGTGTGTGTAAGAATCTCTGTGTCTGTGTAAGTATGTGTGTGTAAGTATCTGTGTTTGTGAGTGAGAGTGTTTGTGTAAGTGTGTGTGAGTGAGTGAGAGTGTTTGTGTCACTGTGATATTTACAATTTCTGGTTTTATTATGCACTGTTGGTGTACAGTAGAGAAAGTGTTTCTAGTTGACATTATTTATACATTAAATAGATATTTTATAAATCATCCATTTTCTATGTTTAAGTTAAATTACAGCAAGGACGTAATTGTTCTTTTAAACGTTATCTGCAGGTTCTAGATATTTCTTAAGGAGAAAATATTATCATTCGTGGTGCATATTTAAACTAGATTTGAGTGGAGAAGTTTGAAATCTAACCTTCGACATTGAGTGTTGATTATAAAATATATGTTATGTAAGTGAGTTTCTATATAAAACTATGCTTTGTGTATGTATGTGCACAGATAGAGATTTAGCTGTCGATAGATGTATGAATCCGGGTGTAATCGGATGGGTTATCAGGATACGTTCTCTATAGCCAATGTGCGATATCATTGCTAACCTGCTCTAGATTTGGATATAATGGGATTTCCAGCTTGTAACAGCTTGATTTCCTTAAAGGGGTCGCGAGGTCTTTCGGCTTGTATTTAAAATGCAATGGGGGGGGGGGGGGGGGGGTTTGAAAAAAAACTTTCGATTCTAACGTATTCGAGGGTTGAATAAAGTCATTTATTATTGAGAAGTACATGCCATATATCCCATTCTGGCCCAAGTTTTTCAGAACGTGGAACTGCGGTACATAAAACAGGACCTGCAATACTTGACTTGCAAGTCATAATGTCCATTTAAAAAGTTCACTGCTCTGTGTCACAAAAATATAGTCTCCCTTCATCACCCCCCCCCCCCCCCCCCCCCCCCCCCGTGCCCTGCGGAAAGCAGGGAGGGCATCCGAATTATTTCAGAGTGGATTCACACCCTGAGAGGAATCCACTTTAATTTGCGCGCTGAGGAGAGTTGAATCTTCAGATGGGTGGACTGGCTGGAGACATGGTCCCTTTAATTAGTGACATCCTTCTGTCCAATTTGATCCTGCCCTTTTAATCAGATCCAGAAATTCCACCGTCCTTGGAGAGAATCCCGGGGAGGAAGCAGAGAGTTCCTTGGGCCGCCCGGGAACACAGGCAGAGTCAGCCTGTCATCCGACAGGGGGAGAGGAACCCATTGATTGGATTCAGTTTTACCGCTTTAGTTAAACCCTCGCCGTTCGAGGCAGGGAGCTCGGTGATAAGGAGACGTGGTCCCCATGGAACGGGGTTTTGGTTAAGATTGTTTTAAGATAAAGTTCCGCGTAAAATAAGGCAGACAAAAGCCAGCGCCGTTAATGATCTGAATTAACCTTAGTGCTGGTTTGCGTTTGTCAGAAGCACTTGCATTTGACCTCTTTATCCCATCTACCGGAAGCACGAGCAATTTGGAATCAATGGACAACTCTCCAATAACAAACACAGCAATTTGTGCGCAAGAAGATGCCAGAAACGGCAAATGACCAATGCAGAATTAATCTGGGGGTTTCTGAGTGTCATGTTGGTTGGTGCTTGATTGGAATAAGGTCCCACAGGCTGTACGTCACTGGCCCATCCTCAGCATCCACTCCTCAATATCCCTACCACGGAATCTCAGCGAAGGAGGCGAGCCTCCGCCTTCAAACCAAAGCTGCAACGATTAGGAGAGAAGATTAGGCAATCCAAGTCCTAAATATCAAGATCGTCAATAATAAATTCAATTCAGGAGAAGCTTCCTCAGCCAGAGACTGGTGAATGTGGAACTGGTCCCATTGAGGTGAATAGGGTAGATGCATTTTTAGGAAAAGCTACAAAACACACAGGAAGGATAAAGGAATAGAGGGATTTGTTGATGGGCTGGGGTGAAGTAAACTGGCTGGAGGTAAATGTCAAGCTTCAACAGCAGCACAAACCAGTTTCATAGAATTTACAGTGCAGAAGGAGGCCATTCGGCCCATCGAGTCTGCACCGGCTCTTGGAATGAGGGAGGAGAGGACTCTCCTTGATGTTTGGAGAAAGAATGTGTTGAAGTAGGAAAGGTGTCCTTTGAATTAAGTGATCTACAGGGAGTCCTGGGGAAAGGTAGGGAGGCTTGAAATGATGGAACAAGATGGACAAACCTAGCTTGAGAGGGTACAAGATGGAGCCACTGAGATATATATGTCTGCTGTGCTCCACTACAGACCACGGCTGTCTTATATCACACTCCCTGTCTAGGACTGGTAACTAACTGTCCTGCGTGAATCCTTCACGTCAATTGAGATCCGCTCACCTGGAGGCTTTTTGTTAATATACAAAATCCTGGAGCAGTTGGGCTGTCTGAGAACTTTTAAACCACCGGCTTCATGCAGCACTGGAGTCATTCTGTACCCGGCCAAAGTTCATGTGGTGCGTTCGAGGGCCTTTGGCTCCCCGGAAAGTAAAACAATCTGGCTAGGCAGCCAAGTTCATGTAATAGATTTGAATACGTTTTCGCTGATGTTGGTAGCTCCTCAACTGTTGAAACAGCCGTTGTGCATTTCAAATTCTAGTTTCCATGCAATTCTGACACGTTAAAAAATGATTGGAGGAAAAACAATGGATGGAATTGTCATTGTACTCTGGGGTGGTGGTGGTGGAGGGAGCCTTTCGTTGGGTTAGTCAGAAAGTCAGTACACATTGGACACACTGAAGGGCATAGTGGTGGTCTACCATGGAAAGGTAACCGATATTTTCCAGCCATTTGGAGGAGTGTAAATGTGATTTGGGTGTCCCATTGGACAAGGTGTACATTAACAAGGTCGAGGTGATTTGTGTAAAAGTGTTTGAATAGAAATTATTGAAATAAACAAAAACATTGAAAGACTTCCACTTACAAGGCTCTTTTCAGCACGCTAGACAGCCCAAAAGCGCTTTGCAACCTTTGCAATTAGGCATGGGCGCAATGTAGGAATGGTAGCAACCAACTTGTGCACAGTACAATCCCACAAACAGCAATGCAATCAGATAATCTGTTGTTATGATATAGGGCGGGGTATAAACATTGGCCCAGGTCACTGGGGAGAGTTCTGTGGTGATTGCCCCTTTAAGAGCCACATAGCCCAAAAGGGTCATCTGGTTTGGGTGACCAATTGGGACCCAGGGTGGGTTATCGCCCCCAGGGGGTGGAGTCTTCTTAGGCAGGAGGCGCGCAGGGAGCTCGGTGCCGCCATGAGGATGCTGAACAATCCTTATTCAGAAATCCTCTATCTGTTCATGAACGAAGCGTCTGCAAATTCGTCTTTAGAAGCTTCTTTATGGTCTTCTTTAACTAAATAGGGACTGGGTTTAACATTGCATCCGAAATGCGACAACTCCGACACTGCAGGACTCTCTCAGTCAGCCTGGAGTTTGTGTTCAAGTCTCTGGGAGTGGGACTTGAAGCCACGATCTTCTGATGCCGAGGCCAGAGAAATTCCTCTGAACACTGAGGGAAGCTGAAGGGGCCATTGTACTGGACAGCGCCAAATGGGTGATAATAAAACAACAACAACTTGCATTTGTATGCCACCTTTTCAGTCGTCAAACGTGGTCGGGGGCTTTGAAGCTGAATTCTCAAAAATGTGACGCTGATCCACAAAAATGAGATTTTAGGGCAGGTGGTCAAGTATTTAGTCAAAGGGGTGAGTTTCAAGGCGGGATAATACGGGAAGAGGTGATGGTGGAGAGGTTTGGACAGGGAATTCCAACGTGTAGCGCCAGGTCAGCTGACAGAGCCATAGGATCCCCACAGTGCAGAAGGAAGCCATTCGGCCCATCGTGTCTGCACGACCGTTTGGATTAGAGTTATTTTTCAGAGCCAATCGGCCCATTGAGTCCACGCCAGATCCTGAAATAAGATCAGAAATGAATAATGCCGGGAAGGATGCCAGAGTGCCAAGTGTATATCACTTGCCTCCATTGAGATTTTGGTCCGCTCCACTGGGAGGAGGGAGTTGCTCCTAGTCTGTCCCTACCAAATGTTACTTGATGTCAACAACAACAATGTGCATTTACATGGCGCCTTTAAGATAGTAAATGTCCCGCAATTGAAACGCACAAAGGAAATTCGGGGTCGACGCCAGAATATCGCTTAAAGAGGTAGAATAATGGAATGTCTTAAACATGTAACGGTTAAGCGAGGAAGCTGCAGAGCTGAGGGCCTCGGGAGTTGAAGTGGTAACCTCCATCGGCGGAGGGAATGACAATTGGAGAGTTGGGAAGGAGTGGAGATGGGATAGATGAATTCAGATATTTCTCACCGACCCCTGGCCATCGTGAAATCACCCTGCCTTGGTTTGAAATAGATAGGCCTGTGGTTAAATAACCATTTTTGTAATTTTTGCCCAGATGGTCTAGAACAGGGGTGGGCAAACTACGGCCCGCGGGCCGCATGCGGCCCGCCAAAGGTATTTCTGCGGCCCACCAAGTCATTAAAAAAAAAAAAAAAATTTTTTTTAAAAATTTTTTTTTTTTTTTTAAATTTTTTTTTAAGGTTAATAGGGGGGGGGGGCTGTTGGGTTACTTACTGGTATAGGGTGGATACGTTGACTTGAGTAGGGTGATCATTGCTCGGCACAACGTCGAGGGCCGAAGGGCCTGTTCTGTGCTGTACTGTTCTATGTTCTATATGAGGCGCCCAGAATCATAACCCGGTGAAGTAATTATTTTACTTAATATACTATGCGGCCCTTTGTGAATTGTGAATTTCTGAATGTGGCCCTTGCACGGAAAAGTTTGCCCACCCCTGGTCTAGAATCACACTTAATTGAAATTCCCGACGACCAGTGGATTTCAAATCCTCCTTGCGATTTCAGGTGGCAGTGTGCCAAACTCTCCTGTTTCTGGGGGACCTGGCTTGAGTCCAGAGCTGATGCTAGCGTGGCCCCGGTCACACCGCCTTCAATGGGAGCTTGAGGCCAAGTACTAACAATAGTCTCCAACACTATATAGTCTCGAGCAGCAGAGTGACAGTGAAGTTTGGATGGGTGTGATCACCCAGGGTTCGAGTACAAAGGGGGACCCGCTGGGGTAGGGCGTTTTCCTTGCTGTTGTTTTTATTTATCCTCGCCTGGTGACCCGTCTTTCGAGTCAGAGGTTAAACGGGTGCCCTCTCAGGTGGGCAAGTTGGAGCCACATCCATATCCCTACGAGGTGGGAAGTTCACCAATGCACATCCCTCCATCAATACCACTCCAACTGATTACCTGCTCATGGATTGCACAATGCTGTGTGTGGGATCTTGCTGTGCCCAATCTGGCTGCTGTGACTACACTTCAAACGTACTTCATTGGCTGTAAATTGGTTTTTTTTGGTGTGTGGGGGGGGGGGGGGGGGGGTCCCGGGTTTATGACAGGCGCCATAGGAATGAAAGCCTGTCTCTATGTTTATCCCGAATCTTCCATTCGTGGTTTGGTGGGTTTGTTCCTCCCAATTCTAAACAATCCCATTTTTACACAGTGTGAAACCATCCAATCAAATCAAACTCCGGAGCCTCGTCCACGAAATAATTGGGAACACAGGAAATGGCCCTACTCCATCAGAGGGATCAAATGATTATAGATAGAGAGAGCCCAGCTTCTCTTCAATGAATGGACAGATACTGGGAACGGGTCATGAGAGGAACTTGGCTCAATGCTTGGAATCGCCTCTCTGATGGAATCAATGGACCCCAAAGTCCTTAGGCTGCATTCGGATAGGGCAGGGCTGGGGTTGGACGATTTATCTGATGATTTTCCCCATGACCTCGTCCAGGTCTGAAACCACCACTGCAGCAACCCATTGAACCCGAACCAAATCAGTTCCGGGCTACCCGGGCCCACCGGAGTCTCTCTCTTGTCCTGGGCAGGGTCCCAATTTTCCACCAGCAGCTTACCCGCTGACTCGTCTCAGTTGGCACCTGTGGGATCCCGTGGGAACATCGACAGTGACCTTGGTCAGCGTGGCAGCAGAAACGGTCACCCATTGGCTGGGAACAGCGTCCGGAGGGTCTGAATTTGGGCGCTACGCCAATGCAGTGATTCGTTTTTAAACCAGGCAAAGGGTGGGTTTGAGACACCGAAACCAATCGAGAAACACACTGAGTTGGTCTTACTCTCTTACAGATTCTCAAGGCCCGGAGCATTCGGAAGGAAAGATTCGCCGTCTGTACGTGAATCTTATCAGGTAGCTTTTAAACTATGTATCGTCAATATACATTTTTGACCAATTGGGTGAATGACTTTTTCTACGTCAGTCCAATAACAGTGTCGAAAAAGGGAGATCTGTAGATCTGTTCTATATTGTGAGCGATTAAAACTATCTTTAAATCTTCAAGATCACACAGCCTGTGTGCACCCAGTTTCCCTCTTTACCAAAGGCGCTCCCTCTCAAACTGCCCCATTCCCCTTGAGGGGGGGAAAAGGAGAGTGGGATGAATTGGATAGTCTTTTCCAAGAGCTGTCACAGGCACGATGGGCCGAACGGGCTCCTGTGCTGATTTATTCCATGACTCTGCAATAATGGGGGGGGGGGGGGGGCTCACCGCCTGATTAGAGAAAGGAGAATCTTTCACAGAGATGTGTATGTGCAGCAGTGAAATCTGAATGTTTTGAGACTAGACTTTGTAACTCCGCTTTTGCAACTTGCCCCCCACACCTGAGTTTGCAGCTCACTTTCCTTTCGCCCTCAGTGAGGTCCTAATGTCTGACCCCGTCCCCAAACTCCCCGAATTGCCTCCGGCGTTTAACCCGAGGCGGAAGGTAGGGGCGGGGGTCCCGACTAAAGGTTCTGCATCGGCACTGGGCCTGACATCTGCCAAACTAGCAGCGAGACTCCGGCAGCTGGACTACAGTGAAATGCAGCGAAAGGACATCTGCACAATGACCCCCCCCCCCCCCCCCCCCCCCACCCTCCCCCCTCCAATTCCAATAGATGCCTGGTTGCAAAACTGGTGCAGATTCACACATCGGACACCCGGTGAATCATTTGCATCGAAAGGGGTCGAGGTTTCCGAAAGCGGGAGACGAGGAAAAGCAAAGCGGCGAATGGGCGGGGCAGCGGCGGGAATGGAAAATCCGGAATGGTCTCCTCTTAGGGGGGTTTTCACCAATGCTTTCAGCTTCAATTGTGGCTGGACAAAATTGCGGAAGAGGAAGAGCTCGCGGCATTAAATAAAACACATAGTTTGATCTCCAATTGAAGTGAGTAAGTAGGAATCTACCCCTGATGTGGGTGCAGGCACTGGTTTTTCGGTAAGAACTGGGACAAGTGCCCTTGTTGTTGAATGCCTGCTGACTTGCAATTCGGTTTAATCCATTGATTCTCTGCTTGTGAAATGAAATGAAAATAGCTTATCGTCACGAGTAGGCTTCAAATGAAGTTACTGTGAAAAGCCCCTCGTCGCCACATTCCGGCGCCTGTTCGGGGAGGCTGTTACGGGAATCGAACCGTGCTGCTGGCCTGCCTTGGTCTGCTTTCAAAGCCAGCGATGTGACCCGAGCCTGTGCACAGCCCGGGCTGGGGTTGAGGGGAGGGGGGGGGGGGGGGTGACAGAGAGAGACTGGGGAAAAGGGAATGTCTATATGGAGTTTGCGCTTGGCGACCTTTACCCGATCTGTATTGATACTCCAAATACATTGGTCGACTCTTATAGAAACGGGTATCACCTAACATGGAAGACGTGAATCAATAAATGTGTACGGTATAAATAGCTTCCCCACATATAGAGTGCCCGTGCCCGTGTGATGTTTTAAATACACAAACGTAATAATGTGTACAGACTGAATGTATAACACGTAAGCAGATAAATACCATATTGTTACAGGAGCAGGTTAGAAGGCTGAGAATTCTGCATCGAGTAACTCACCTCCTGAACCCCCCCCCCCCCCCCCCCCACCCCCCAAAGCCTGTCCACCATCTACAAGGCACAAGTCAGGAGTGTGATGGAATACTCCCCACTTGCCTGGATGAGTGCTGCTCCAACAACACTCAAGGTCAATGCCATCCAGGAGAAAACAGACCTGCTTTATTGGCACCCCATCCAAAACTGTCAACTTTCACTCCCTCCATCACTGCCACTGTGGCTGCCACTAAGATGCACTAAGCAACTCACCAAGTCCCCTGTGACAGCACCTTCCAAATCCACGACCTCTACCAATTGGGTGGTCAAGTGCACTAGACTAGACACATGGGGACACTATCAACTGCAAGTTCCCCTCCAGGTCACACCCCATCCAACCTTGGGACCATATCACCATCCCTTCATTGTTGATAAAACAAAATCCCGGATCTCCATACCCACACCATATACAATGGTTCAAAAAGGAAACTTTGCACCGCCTTCTCAAGGACAATTAGCCTTGCCAACAACATCCACATCCCATTAACAAATATTCCTACATTCCAATAAACGAATATATGCAGCATACAAAGCTTCCCACATTCACCAGCACTTATTGCCCGTCCCTAATTGCCCTTGAGAAAGTGAGAGTGAAGTGAGGGGAGAAAGACCCCTCCCACCCAGCTTACTCACTCTTCCAACTTCTTCCATCGGGCAGGAGATACAGAAGTCTGAGAACACGCACAAACAGACTCAAAAACAGCTTATTCTGTGCTGTTACCAGACTCATAAATTACCCTCTTATTGACTGACCTCATTAACACTACACCCTGTATGCTTCATCCGATGCCGGTGCTAATGTAGTTATATTGTATACCTTATGTTGCCCTATTGTGTATTTTCTTTTATTCCCTTTTCTTCCCATGTACTTAATGATCTGTTGAGCTGCTCGCAGAAAAATACTTTTCACTGTACTTAGGTACAATTGACAATAAACAAATCCAATCCAATGAAGCGTCCTCTGTAACACAAATGAGTGACTTGTTGGTCCGTGCCAGGAGGCAGTTACAATTCATCACGTTACCGTGGGTCTGAGGACAGACTGGGAAGGGGTGACAGATTTCCTTGCCTAACAGACAATAGATGTTTATGACAATCTGACACTTCCACGGTCCCTCCCACTGATACTAGCCCCTTATATCATTATGTACACGAAATGGCATATGTGTACCCAGGGAGGTATATGGGGAGGGACACAAATCCTTTTGCATTGTTATAATATACTTTGCAAACAATTACTTTATTTTACAAAACCTGAGATACCCGGGAGATGAAGAGCAGAATGAATAGGTACAGGAGTAGGTCAGACGGCCGCTCGAGGCTTGTTCCACTATGCAATAAGATCATGACTGATCAACTCTATCTCCAGCACCCCCTCCTCCTCCTCGTTTCCCAGCACCATCTCCATGTCCAAGATCTAAGCGGGAGGACGACACCAAGATTGGAATTTTTAAAAAAACATTAAACAAAGCCAGATAAGTAAAGTGGTGATTGTGTGGGGTCAGATTTGGATGTTTCTTTCAGGGAACTGTAGGTTATAAGATGCAGATGAGTGATTGGGGAGGGTTCCCTAGTCTTGGGAGTGAATGAGTTAGTGCAGGAGAGGGTGGAATGACTCCAGGTCTCAGTAACAGTGGCTGTGCAAAGGGGCGGTGGCCAGGGGCTGGTGAGTCAATCGCCTCGTTCTTGCAGGCTCCCTGCTCACTGTTTAATGCTCTTTGATTTCTTCTTTTCCCTGCATCTGGGCTGAATTTCCGCCCAGTCTGTGTCGCATCCCCCACGCCCACACCCGTCACAATTCTGTCTTAGGGTGTCACTTAAGGTACGATTTCCCCCCCCCCCCCCCCCCCCAAATAAACAGAGGCAATCTTTATTTCCGAGTATGGGGACAATGCAGAATCGAGTTCAAACTGAATTCTCAGCAGGAGCTGAAAAGGCCGGATGGTTTGAATTACAACGATTGAAATTACCCCATTCTGTGTCTTCTGCTAATCTAAATAAGATGCCGAGAACGTTAAGAAATGTGAGCAAAGTTCCCCTAGCGCGGTGGGAATATTAAACGTTGGCAATTTAGTTGGATATTAAAGGAGGAACCTGCGTTTATTAAAAGATCGATCTTGACACTTAAGCATTTGCCGAATTGAGACTTTATTCTGGAGAAACTAAAAAGGGCGGGGCAAGGGTGTAAAGGGCGATTTTCTCTTTTCCGATGGTTTCTCGGGTCGATAGTCTAAAAAATATCCCGATTTTAATCTAGTTTCAAATCGTCCATGGACATCAGTTGTCTGGTGGATGCTAAAAAAAACAATTGGAATTCCTTTTTGGGGGGGGGGGGGCGAGCTGAACCTGTATAATAAGATAAATAGTTCTCAGGTATTCAAAGAATGCTGTGTCTGTTCACATCTCCACAGAGTGGCTCTCTTTATTTAACTGCACCTTTCTATCTCTATCGGTTCTCTGGTTAACCATCTTGTTCTCTACACATTTATATTCCCTTTCCCTTTCTGGCTATCTATCACTTTATCTGTCTATTTACTGTCGTGCTATTTCCTCTCTAGTTATACCTGCATGTGTTTGCCTAGCCACCTCTCCTCTGAATGTATTTCTCTTCTCCCTACCTTCTCTGACTGACTATCTATCTATCTATCTATCTATCTATCTATCTATCTATCTATCTATCTATCTATCTATCTATCTATCTATCTATCTATCTATCTATCTATCTATCTATCTATCTATCTACCTATCTATCTATCTATCTATCTATCAGTCTGTCTATCTATCTATCTATCTGTCTGTCTGTCTGTCTACCTCGCTATGCATTTCCCCATTCTAACTGGACGGTTATTTACCTTCTGTGTGTACGCCTGTGATACTGTACATGTCTCCCCACCTCTCGCTATCGTCAAGCTAAGGCGTTGTTTTATATGTAGACCTGTCTGTGCAGTTTAAGATTTATTGGGAAGATTCTTTATTTGGTCTCGAATATATGATGTATTGTATCATACAATCAAGCTGTGGTCCTATGATGAGATAAGATCTATCCGCCGGCTCCATTGCATTTGTATATTATAGATTTATATATTGAAAATAGTTTTACACGCGAACTCAGATTTGAATCCATGAAAGAATATTGTGAGATATTGTGTTGTGGTACATCAGTGCTTAGAGAGAGAGATTGGTGATAAACCAGTGGGGGTGGGTAATTGAAGAGATGGCTAAAATGGAACATGAGTAACGAATGCACTGGCAAGCAGGGTCCCTCCCGCAACCCCAACAAGTCAGGGACCCTCCCGCAACCCCAACAAGGGACGCCAATCTTCTTTTTCCAATCTTCAGGCTCTTAAAATGTAAGCCTGGCGTCAAATAATTAATCATTTCCTCATCTACCTGTCTCCTCTCCCACTCTTCCAATCTTGGTAGTGTCCCTACATTTTGGTTATTCAAATGAAAAAGAAAATCAAGAAGTGATTTGCTGGTTTGGAAATCGCCATCTCAGGCCAGCTGTCCACTGCCACTAAACTGCATATTTGCAAGATCAGAGCTGACAAAGGAAACGTCCCGTAAGTATCGGCACGAGGATTAACCACCCCATTTGTTTGTGGACACAATGTTAAACTTTCAACAACAAAAAAATACATTTGGTAACCAGGAAGTGATTTGTTCCTCGTGGGAGTTTTTTAATGTAGGTGGGCAAAGACAGAAGAGGGAAAAGAATGTCCGATAGCCAAAGGTTAATGCCTCGTTGTAGTAAGTTGTACTTTGCATATTGGAGAGTGATAGTTACAAACTCTTCGTGTGTGAATCGGAATACACCGTTACACATATATGTTATTAAGCATCTGATGTATTTTATCTATAAAATATTGCGTGTGGTCTTTAATACAGAATATAGAGACAGATAGTTGACCAGATGGACAGAGAAAAAGGTCAGATGCTCAATATGTCACCACTTATTTTAAAGCGTTGAGCCTTCAGTAAATTGTCCAGTGTAACTTCATCTCAAATAGGGATTACAGCATTTAAAAAACAGGTGTGGTCGGATTTGACTACCTCATGTAAGTTGCAGGGAGGGGGGAAACCCAAATTTAAACATCCCTTTTGGTTTGCCATTGAATCGCAACTGTGTGGATTGGTTGCCAAGTCTCTATGGTTACTAAAATGAATATTTCTACATGTCCTGTGCCGTGTAAGAGGCGCACAGAGGCGGTGTGTACGGCGAACGATTCAAGGTTACTGCTGCGGGGGTTAGACAGCAATGAGCTTTGGTGTATCCGCAGCCCATCCACTGCGTAAATGGATTGTCTATATGTAAGAATTTGTATCTGATGTTATATTAAACGCCGAACCTGTCTGCAGCGCCGAGCGTCACATTTTCGATACATGATAGGTTTAGAGACAGGGGAGGAAGTGGAAACGACGTAAATTGAGTTCAGAGTCAAGCACTGTACAGGAGAGTGAATGTTATTTTTAAAGGATATTTTAGGTAAAGATCCGGCTTCAGAGTAAAGAGTGGATTATTTTATTTTATTTTTAGAAGTTCTATTTCTAAGCAAGCACATTGATTTGGACAGATTGATGGTGTTGCATTAAGAGCACACCCATGTAAACGTTCAGGTATATCTGCAAACAGGTGCACCCACTGCAAACCTGCAAAATATCACAGTCATATACAGGCACTCCATCACAGCACAGATACACACAAACCTATCGAATCATATCACACAAACACACGTAAGCACATGCACACCGGATCACCACATACATAAATATATAGAATCACAACACATACATATCCATGACCACAACATGCGCACACCTACAAACAGAATCATAATCCACTCTCAGATACACATACAGATCACAAAGCACACAAGATTCCAACCAGTACATTGAACCTTAATCATAAAAACACAACACAATAAACCACATAGACACCTACCCACACAAACTCACACATGCACAGTTACACAGTTTTGCATTAACATGCACGGCGTCTCTCACACACAACCACATCTCTCTCCCAAGTTCTCCTCTCCACACACACACATGCACATATACAATATATATTGCATAGTCACCAGCACAATTCTCGCCTTCTGTCCCTTTCTCATAAGAATTTTCGTCTTGCTTGGTTTTCTGTTTTTCTGTTAAACGATTATCAAAGACAGCGCTAAGAGGATACAAGATGGTAAGGTAGCACAATCCTCTAAGCAGTAAGAAGTAATCTTTCAGTAGCTATGTGTGGCTGACAAAATAAGGAGGCCTCTAGCTATAAAATATTGAGCGATCTGTGCAAACGAAGAATTTATATATATATCAGGAATTGCTGTAAAACACAGCAAGTAAATGAGCATCTGCGAGAGAAAGACTTTCACGCGTTCACATTTTGGATCTTTCATCAATTCTTTTTTCGAATTTAATTTTGTTCTACTAATGTCGCTAGCTTTTTTTTTAATTTGCATCTGAAATAATTTTATCCACGCGTGTGATTTATGTTAATGGGAACAACACTTGCTTTGAAAATTGTAAGAACAGTTGAATGTTAGTAAGGGGGGGGTTAAATACTCCAGCCTGTGGGGAAGAGAGTCTGACAATTTCCATGTTGCACAATGAAATGCCCATTCAGTGCCCGCTGCTGTGTGTGTGTCAGTGCAATGCAATTGGACGGGATAATTAAAACAAAACATGTACAAATGGCTCCAGTGCTCCCTATTAGATCCCCCCCCCCCCCCCACTCAAATAAGAAACAATTCGAGAATTAAAGAGCAAACCAAGTAAAACGTGTGAAAAGAAGGCAAACTAACCTTCCTCCCTCGCTCTTCATTACATTTATTTTTTCATCTTTCTATCTATCCTATTTATAAATACTCACACTGTATATCCACATTTACACTAATCTTCCATTTACGCAAACCGACTCTGGGCTAAATCTGCTCATTCTAAACCTTCTGCCTTTTTTTTGTCTGGGTGCATGTCTTTGCATTGACTGGATGTGGCTGGATGTACACTCATGTGCCCTTTTCACAGACCCCCCATATGCCACCGTGCACACTCCAGTGACACATTCTATCCCCCGCCGCCCCCCCCCCCCCCCCCCCCCACGCCGAGTTGTACATGGAGGGAGTCCTCAACACCAACACAACACAACACAGTCACAATCACAAGTTAGCACATAGAATTTATATTGTTCGTAAAAAAATTCTTAACACAGGGCAGTTTCCAGCCGGCAATACCCGCTGATACAACATTTCAACGTGAACGTCTTTCCAGGTGACTAGAAAATACAGTTCAATGGGAACCCGGCGTCCCATCAAACAATAGAGCGTAGGACACCCACTTGAGGTATGCTTACTTTTTGATCTCAAATTCTAGAAAAGTGCTGAGTTGAGTCTGTGGGTGCATGCCTGGCGTTTAAGAAAAGTTAAATTAAATACCCCCCAAAAACTCCCAACAACGAACCTCCCCTGTCGGATATCAGGCTGTAACTGGGATATATGTGCACTGCAGGAAAGCAATGTAAGGCAGGAGACCTGTACAACATGGGTTAGAGTGGCTCCAATGCCAGGTAACAATTCAGTATTCATCCAAAAGCTGATGTCAGGTAAAACTGAATCACGTAGCAACCGTTTAAAAAGTATTCCGAAGTAGTTTATTTATGGGGGGGGGGGGGGTTCTTAACTGTTGCAAATTCACTAGAGGAAATCCTGTAACAATTATTTCCTTACATCCTGCAGAGCTAGAGGTTGCAAACATAGGGATCTCTTCTGCGTAGTCAGAACGCCGTTAAATGCAATATAAAAATAAATTGTATCGTGATAGAAGTGACATATATAGACAGTTATAAATGGAAAGATGGAGAGAGAGATCCAACAGTTTAAATGCAACATATGATTAAGATCCGAATGTAAGATATTACATTACTGTGGATTAATGTTTCCCTCTCCCATATAACCCAACAGTCATGTAGCAGTTTAAATATAACCGTGCTTATATGGAAAAGAACTGCTTTTAAACTGTTGCAACGATGATAGACAGACAGATATATAGAAGTGTAGATAGTTTGATGGACCGCCATTGCCGGTGATGACACCTATTGTAAAGCAGGTGAATTCAAAACCTTCAAAGTCTACACTGTAGTGTGGCGCCAACATTTACTGGTTGCAGGAAGAGTTTCGGAATCAAAATTCAACTCATCGTACAAAAAAAATCACATCCTAAATAACTTTTTTCTGAAATTCTGTGCGTTAAAAAAATTCCGCCAATGTTAATTTCCTGTGTGTTTACATGAGATGCACAATGAGGCTATTATATAGAAAGTATATATATATATATATATATATATAAAGTAAATGTAAAATAAAGTGTCACAGTTAAATGGATTTACTTTCTGTGAAACTCTACTCAGAGAACCTTTAACACTATTTTATTTACTGAACCGGTAGAAGTCCAAGGTTGACAAAATGGCAGAAATCACATCTTAAAAGCCGCAGAGTAAAGATTAGGGGTAATGGGCCTCACTTGGTGTTACCTAAGTTCCCAATGCAAAATAGTGAAGTTACTGAACGTGAGACAACGTAAGGGTGCGTTATGAGGTTTGGAAGGCAAGCGAAAAGGACAGGTGACCTATCAAAATTTGTAACTATTACATGCAGCAGGGGATAACCTCACCGTGTCTCTGTCACAACCCCTGACCCTTCAGTTTGCATCCCTTGTCCATCCAAGAACTGTCTTTCTGCCCATCAATGGGCTGCAACATGTTCACATTCACCTACCTGTCCAAGAATCTATCTGTCTACGAATCTCTATAACTATAGGTTTCTTTATCCATCCATGAATCCATTAAAAAATCTAGCAATGACCCAATCGTCCTCCTCGAGCAGGGACGTCTTTATATTTGTCTGTATTTTAGCTGAAACGTGGATTGCAAATAATATTTCAGTCATACCGTGCTAATACTTAAATTTGACATGTGAATTTTCCAGAAATTATGTTTTCAGAAGAAATTAACTTTTAAATATTAAAGACGAGTCTTTCTCCCTCTTGTTTTTTTTTAAACTTCCTTCATATTATTTTTATTTCTGTCCTTAGGTTATCTTCCCTTCTTTGTATCCCGCCTTTATTTCTTTCCTTCCTTTTCTCTCTGTCCGATTCCCTTTCACCATGAATTTCTGGTAGCAGTTTAACCTTCCTTCGCTCTGGATCAAACATTGAACGTTCTTTCTTTAAATCAAATGGAAATAGTTTAAAGTGCCGCTGATTGGTGTGTTTATGTTATAGCTCAGTGTACATAGTGCATACAGCTGGGGCAATGACATCGAATGGATACTGACGTCCCAAAAACTCCTGCTGAAATTCTTCACCAGGTTCAACTCTAGTGCAGGAACACGCGAATTATTTTGCCGGCTTGTATGGCATCAAAAATACAAGATACACTCCCAGGAATTCAGCGCAGTCTATTGCAAAGGCCCTAACAACATTGTATTGGTTACTGGTGATAGAACAATGAACGGCAAATTTCATTCTATCTATCCATCCATCCATTCTTCTATCTTAGCTGCAAACGGAGATGGAGTAATTTCTGCTATTACTCTCTCAATAGTGTCCGTTCTCGTTGGGTTATTATTCCTTTTTTTAAAATCCAGGCTCTAATCACTGAGATGAGAACCGACTCTAAATCCTCTGCTTGTTGATGTTAGGGTCTCCAAATTGTACATACCTGAGGAAAGTTTGAGGCGGGGAAGTAGGAAGATCTGGGGAGTTGGAGGGGGCTTAGAATACAATTTTGGCAAAACCTCGCATTTGAAAGGGCCGCAGTTGGCGCTTCCTGAGTGCTGTACTTTGTGACAATACCTCTGTTAAATGTATTTGTGATCTTTTCCAAAATAATGTTCTTAGCACGCATTATAAAACAGAAGTGGCAGTATGTATGCGTGTGTGTTTTAAACCTGTTGGAAATGTTTGGAATGTGACCTTGTGCAACCTAAACACAGGTACATTCGCTCGCACAGGGGCTAGATTGGACACCTTCCCGGTGACAATATCATTAACCTGAATTTTCTTTTTGCTGTTAAAATGATAGGAATGCAAGATTGCTGCTAAGAGCTGGATCACGATAAGAGCCAGATTTAATTCCTTTTGTCTCGGCTAAATGTGTGGTTCTAATTATATAGAAACGATCATGGGGAAATGCTCCTTTAGCCAGGTAAACGGCTCGCTGTCGTAACATTAAAACGGCAAGAGGGGATGTGAAGGGGCTGGAATACAGAGAGATCTAACACTGGAGGACTGGGAAGAGAAGGCACCGTGTAGGCCTAGGCGAGCCGTGACATTCTCAATGCAGTGCAGTCCACAGAGAATCTATCGCTTCGCGAGGGATAAAGAGATGAAGGTTGAGGCCTGGAAGAAGCAATCGTATTTTGTCTGTATATGTTGGGCAATTGGGTAAAATAAAAGGCTGTCGTTCGTCGCGATAAGCGTTCGAGAACCCTTGCCCATCAGCTCAGCACTAACCTTCCATCCAGCCCTGAGAATTGTTAAATCTGGAGCAAAATGAACGAGGTGATGTGATATTTCTGCACACATTCCTCAATTCTGGAGTGCTGATTTTGCCTTCCGTGTCCCTGAAGGGTACGTCGATGTGAATCTTTATTTTGTCTGCTGGGTGACCCTTATGGACCAGGCGTGCAGTCAATAACTGGAATGTGTGCTCAATACACCACGTTGTCGTCCCTAAAGAATATTATTAGAAATCACCCCCTCCTTAAAGCAGCCCAGTAAAATCGAGACGCAGTTCCGTTAAAACGTAGAAAAGATCATTGCTCCAGCGAAATACGAAAAAAAATCTTAATGCAAAGTCCTTAAATAGGACAATGCAAGAAATTCAAATAGATGATTCCTCTGTCTCCGCTTTTTTTATTCCACGTGTTACCCGTTCTCAGTCTTTCTACAGTAACTGTATCTGTATCTAACTGTGCTGTATCTATTTTCTTCTCGCTAATTCATATATTTCCTTTCACGTCCATTTCATTCATCAACCCCCCCCCCAATAAAAATATAATCTGGTTGCACCTCTCCCGCGACAGGGATTGAGGTAGAATCGTGATGGAACGAATGTGTCCTGGATGTATCTACCTGACTTGGAGTCAGTCTGTCCTTCCAGCTCTAAAACAAACCTTAAATGTATAAATCGCAATCATTTTAAAGTTTACAGGCTCAACTTTATTTTTTTTTAAGGTGTTTTTTGAATGATTGTGTCTGGCTGAATTTGTCAATGTGGCACAGTGCTGTGCTAGAATTATGGTGTTAATCTGCATGGACCATCGTTTAGATATTAATGTTACTGCAGTTTGCCAAATACGTACCAGTACTGTAGTTACATAGAATTACAATTTTATGTGTTTGAAATGTATAAAGGGCTCTGTTACATTCAGAGGGGACGGATGCACATCTAACCGTTGCAACCTTGTACCGACAGAATGGAAATAAGATAGAATGATGCATTTATATATATTTCGTGCTTTGTAGGACAAAGACAGGTTGCAATGACGAATATACTAGGGGACGAGGGATATTGTATCTTTAAACAGTAGAGACTGTAATAACACAAGTACAGTATGGGCCGGCAGGCTTAGAATATGGCTGTGAATTTGCAGCGATGCATAAACCTGAATACAGGAAAGAAAGTGCAGAATAAAGCACATTTCGAAAAGAGAGAGACGTGCCATTGACGATGTCTGGAACATACCGTTTAATACATACTTCCTACATGTGCGCGTTAAAATTTAGCATTGATGCTTTAATTTTTATATGGAATAAATACTATGTAGAGAAGACAGATATATGTAGTGTGGCTGTATAAGAGGGATATGAATCATTCTAAAGTATACACATATAATCATTGTGTACCTAGCGATAGTTACAGATATATGGATAGATGAACTAAGGTGAAATATTAGGTTCTATTCTGTATGTAGAAACGGGCGAGATGGAACAGATGCCCTTAAATTTCTAAATCTTGCAGATTGAGGGATATCAAGAGAACACAGTATTGGACCCAGTACCCATTCACTGGGCGCTCCGCCCCCATTAGCAGGAGCTCCTCGCTCTCTCCCTGGGAAAGATCCGACTCTTCAGCACGATCCGTGCTAACATTACTGGAGCTTTTAGTGATGTGTATATTTGTGGTTCTGTATAATCCGTTTATTTCAGCGTATTGGACTCTGATGTTCTCTAGATTTACACGGGGGAGTGCTATACCCGGTTGTGCAAAGCAAATTAATTGTATCTTGAAAAACAAACCCAATGTGCAGACTCGGTTGTTAGTGGAGGACTGGACCTTTAAACGTTGAGGCTATCTCGAGGCTGCTAAGAGAGATACGGTCACTTGAACCTGGGGCACTTGGTGGTCGCAGTATTTGGGGTCTCAGAATAAAAGCTATTCCACGCTCGGTGAATCCATCGCCAATCCAGGCACATTTCACTCAAACTGTCAAATATACTCAGAATCTAACCCACCTCCAAATCCCAATCAACCAACATTTGCACGTTTACCAATGATCCCCTCCCCCCCCCCCCTCCATCCCGCCCCACCTCACACTCACACTCACTCACACTCACACACATCTCACACTTAGCACTGTGGTAAAGCAGTTGTCGATTGAGACGGTGTGAGCACACCATACTCCAGGTATGCAAAGAAGCCCCTCAGAGTCTACCCGCCCTTGCCTGTATCATGTACATTAATTCAGGGTGACTTGTACAACGCAGGCTGGACATGGTTTTCGATGTAATGCGGCTGCGTCGCCAACTCCTCGTCAGTGATCACCCACCGCCCCTCAAACCTCCTCCCCCCCCCCCCCCCCCCATCACACACACACACCCTCAAACAGTGACTGGCAAACCAGTTTTCCGTATTGAATTTTACCACGTGTACTTCAGGAGTGTCCAACATAAAATCTGAATGTATTATGGAGAAAATCTCTGCTGCATTATTATTCTAGGCCGTATAGACCACGCATATAACAGAGCTTTATTGCAATAATGCACATAAAGATGTGTGTGTGTGTGTGTGCATTTGTATGTGTTTGTATGTATGTGTCAATATGCATGTTTGTATTTGTCAGTAAGTGTGTATGCACAGGTAGAGGGTGGAAGAGAGATGATCTTTCCAATATTCTGTACAAACACCTCAGGGTAGACGTTGGTACCAGGTGGCGGTACAAAACGGGCTTTATGGGGTTGGCCTCCCGTTTTACACAGACAGGGGCCTGGCATTCAGCCACACTGCGGTCAGTTAAAGATCAGGCGCTGCATATATCAGGCAGCCGATTCGATATGGTCCGCTTGGTGCCACCGCCCGGGATGAACTTCCATCTCACCCATGTACAACATACGTGGAGTGCATTCTTGTATACACAGAGAGGGGTATTAATAAGGTTTGAGACATTCATCTGGCATTTGGAAAAGTATAGCTGAAAGTATGAATTTAGTTAAAGGTAAACCATGTCTGACTAACTTGATCGAGTTCTTCGCTGAAGTAATGGAGGGGTCAGATGGGGAGAGCGGGGTTGATGATAAAAAATGCCACGTAATAGTCTTGTTTTAAAACCCATGGGATTAAAGGGGCAGTGAGCGGTTGGCTAAGAGACTGAGGGCGGAATGGTGGTGACGGTTGCTTTGCAGACTCCAGGAGGTATGTGTGGGGAGGGGGAAGTTGGTCGTGTATATCACTGTATTTACAGTGACATATCCCAGGGATTAGTATTAGAAACACTTCCCTTTTTGATCAAAAGTAGTAACTTGGGCAAACAGGGCATGAAGTCAAAGTTTACAATTGTCGAGAAACTTGGAAATATAATAAACAATAAGAAGGATAGAAGCAGACTTTAGGAAGACGTGGACTAACTGATGAGATGGGCTGACTCGACACAGAGAAGTGTGAGGTGTTACATTTCAGCAGGAAGAATAAGGCCTGGTCTAAAATAATAAAAGCAAACTACCGCGGATGCTGGAATCTGAAACAAAAGGGAAAATGCTGGAAAATCTCAGCAAGTCTGGCAGCATCTGTAGGGAGAGAAAAGAGCTAACGTTTCGAGTCCGATGACTCTTTGCCAAATGGTTTAATTTTAAAAGGGGGTGTAGAAACATGGAGACCTGGGGGGTAGATATACACAGATCTTTGAAGGCGGCAGGAGAAGTTGAGAAAGCTGTTAAAAAGTGTACTCATTTCATTAGTAGAGAAATAGAGTATAACGACAAAGAAGTTATGTTAACCTTTCTAAAACTCTGGTTAAGACTCAACAGGAGTATTTTTAAAAATAAATTCAGAGTACCCAATTATTTTTTTCTAATTAAGGTGCAATTTAACATGGCCAATCCACCTAGCCTGCACATCTTTAGGTTGTGGGGGTGAGACCCACACAGACACAGGGAGAATGTGCAAACTCCACACGGACAGTGACCCAGAGCCGGGATCAAACCCGGGTGGCAACTGTGCTAACCACAGTGAGGTAACTGTGCTAACCACTGGACCACTGTGCCGCTCCACAGGAGCATTTTGTTCAATTCTGCACGCTTTACTTAGGAGGGATATCAAGGCCTTGGAACAAGTGCGGAGGACGTTGACCAGAATGGTACCAGACACGAGGGATCTCGGTTATGTGGCGAGATTTTTTTTTTTTTTTTTTTTAAATTTAGATTACCCAATTATTTTTTCCAATTAAGGGGCAATTTAGCGTGGCCAATCCACCTACTCTGCACAGTTTTGGGTTGTGGGGGCGAAACCCACGCAGACACGGGGAGAATGTGCAAACTCCACACAGACAGTGACCCAGAGCCGGGATCGAACCTGGGACCTCAGCGCCGTGAGGCGGTTGTGCTAACCACTAGGCCACCGTGCTGCCCTTTATGTGGCGAGATTTGATCTGGGATTGTTTTCCTTAGAGCAGAGAAGGTTAAGAAAAGATTTGTTGGAGGTGTGCAAAGCCTTCAAGGGTTTTTCGAGAGTAAATAAGAAAAACTATTTGCAGTGGCAGAAGGAACAGTAACCACAGGACATCAATCTGAGGCACGGGCAAAAGAACCAGAAGCGATATGAGGAAACCATTTTTGACAAAAGTTGTTATGATGTGAAATACCCTGTTTGTAAACCAGGGTAACAGATTCAATAGTGACTTTCAAAATAGAATTGAATGAATACTTGAAGGAGAAGAATTAAGGGACAGTAAAGAATCAGCAGGGGATTAGTAGGATAACTCTACAAATGAGCTGACCCAGGTACAATGGACTGTTGGGCTCATTGTGGATAGCACAATCGCTTCACAGCTCCAGGGTCCCAGGTTCAATTCCGGCTTGGGTCACTGTCTGTGCGGAGTCTGCACATCCTCCCCGTGTGTGCGTGGGTTTCCTCCGGGTGCTCCGGTTTCCTCCCACAGTCCAAAGATGTGCCGGTTAGGTGGATTGGCCATGATAAATTGCCCTTAGTGTCAAAAATTGCCCTTAGTGTTGGGTGGGGTTACTGGGTTATGGGGTTACTGGGTTATGGGGATAGGGTGGAGGTGTTAACCTTGGGTAGGGTGCTCATTCCAGGAGCCGGTGCAGACTCGATGGGCTGAATGGCCTCCTTCTGCACTGTAAATTCTATCCTACGATTCTATCATTCTCAGTGTTAAGCAAGAGTGTTGAAGAACATACAACTCGGGTGGGTTTATGGAGTTAAGATACAAATCAGCCATGATCTAACTGAATGACAAATAGGCTCGAGCTACTGAATGGACTATTCCTAGTGTTAATGTTCATTTGAATGTTGCAAACATTTCTGCAAGGATGCATCATTGCGGCAAGATACACAGGGAGAGGTTTATTCATGAATACATGAGCTACGCCAAGGGACTGGAAAAAAGGGAATACGATGCTATTTCATAAAAGGGTCAGGTGAATAACCCAGGAAACTATAGATCTGTACGACTGGCAATAGAATTGGATGAAATAGCAGAAAGAATTCTAAAAGAGGGAACAGAAAGTCATAGATAGAGGAAAAAGAAACATAGTACATTAAGCAAATCTTTCTATGTACAGCATATCTTGTTTGATAACTCTACTAGCATTCCTTGAGAATATAATGGTTAGTTGACAAGATAAACTCAGTAGACAAAATAAGGATAGACTTTCACAAAACCTTTATCACCTCAAAGAGTTCTCTAACGGTTAAGAAGTCTTAGAACTGCAGGGAAGTTTTTGGAATGGAAAAATTGATCAATTGAATCAAAGAATGTAAAGGGGGGAGCAAAACTATGTGGTGAGAGGGAACTACAGAACTAGTCACGGTCAATAAATGTATTGATAATGGATGGCCAATAAACTCTTCTAGGCCAACCTGGGAGGGATCATAAATAATAGGGGAAAGACATGGTAACAGAAGGTTATGGACAGGTTGGGAGACTGGACTCTAAAGTGGGGGATGCTACTTATTTTTTTTTCTTCTTTTTAAAATAAATTTAGTGTACCCAATTCATTTTTTCCAATGAAGGGGCAATTTAACATGTTCAATCCACCTACCTTGCACATCTTTGGGTTGTGGGGGTGAAACCCACGCAAACACGGGGAGAATGTGCAAACTCCACACACACAGTGACCCAGAGCCGGGATCGAACCTGAACCTCGGCGCCGTGAGACTGCAGTGCTAACCACTGTGCCACCGTGCTGCCCAGGGATGCTACTTAGTACAGAGAAACACAATTCTCAAACCACCAAAAAGAAGCAAGGGTGTACAGAAGGAATAAAAACAGAAAATGCTGGAAAGGCTCAGCAATTCTGGCAACATCCGTGGAGAAATAGAGGTAACGTTTCAAGTCCGTATGACTTCTTCAGAGCTCGAAACGGTAACTCTGTTCCGCTCTCCAGACCCGCTGGGCTTTTGCAACATTTCCTAATTTTTTTTTAGATTTCCAGCATCCATTGTATTTTGCTTTTATTTGAATGCACAGAAGGAACTCGGGCACGACTGGATGGGTTATACTCTCCCCTTCTGAGTCTTAAGATTGTGGGTTGGTATCTCACTCCAGGGATTAGGGCACATGAACGAGCTAACATTTCTCAGGCAGTACTGAGGGTAATGGGAAATGGTATGCAAGGGAATCTGGGGTGGTTCAGATTTGCCTCTTTATTTGTCTTGGACGTTTTATATTGCCTGAGGGATAGTGTGTTAGGTATCAGGAAATTACTATTGGTTTGTACAGTGCCCTGACCCGTCACAACCTGGAGTATTTTGGACAACTCTGAGCACCATACCTCAAGTGAGAAAATCCAAAATGGTGATGCTCAATTGACAAATGGGGTTGCACACCTGTGTTACAATTTATTTGGAGAAAAGGTGCCTTAGGTACAATCATCTCGAGCCCCGTGTTGGCATCGAATCTCAGGAAGGGTATATTGGCCTTGGGGGATCTGGAATAGAGATTCACCAGAATAACACCAAAGTTTACATATTAAGGACAGATTGCATTAATCTGACCTCTACTGAGGAGCAATCTGCTTGAGCTGTTTAAAATGTTAAAAGGATTCAAAAGGGTGGCACGGTGGCACCGTGGTTAGCACTGCTACCTCACAGCGCCGGGAACCTGGGTTCGATTCCCGCCTTGAGTGACTGTGTGGAATGTGCAGGTTAGGTGGATTGGCCATGCTAAATTGCCCCTTAGTGTCCAAAGATTGTTAGGTGGGGTTACGGGTTCGGTCTGGGGAGTGGGCCTAGGTTGAGTGCTCTTTCAGAGCAGAAACAATGGGCCAAAATGCCTCCTTCTGCACTGTAGGGATTCCATGGAATAAGGTAGTTTAAAAAAAAAAAATTTAGAGTACCCCATTCATTTTTTCCAATTAAGGGGCAATTTAGTGTGTTCAATCTACCTACCTTGCACATCTTTGGGTTGTGGGGTTGAAACCCACGCAAACAGGGGGAGAATGTGCAAACTCCACATGGACAGTGACCCAGGGCCGGGATCGAACCTGGGACCTCAGCGCCGTGAGACTGCAGTGCTACCACTGCGCCACCGTGCTGCCCTGGAATAAGGTAGTTAGGGACAAATGACTTCCAGTGGTGTGGTAATCAAAGGGACATAGTTCTAAATTTAGAGCGAGGTTATTTAGAAACACCTTTTCACAATGAAAATCCGACATTCTTATCACCAAAAGACAATGGATTCTAGAGCACAATCAGAGCTTTCAAGGCTGAAATTGATAGATTTTTATTGGGTCAGGCTCAAAGGTTGTGGAGTAAAGGTGGTTAAATAGAATCAGAAATAGATCAGCCATGAACTGATTGAATGACAGAGCAGGAGCTGAATGGCCTTCTCCTGTTCCCATGTGCTGAAAATGCCATAAAGTGCAAAGAAACTGATCCCAAAATGATAAATATTGATTCAGCTCTCAGGTCAAGGGATAATTCTTGCCAGAAAATGACAAATACTCAGTCAGAGTAATACAGAAATTAGTAAATATCAAGATGGTGCAGACAAACATTTAGCATGTGTGGCTATTCAAGGATGTCAAGTGTAGAATACAATAGAAATCCTGTTATCTTTGGCATTGACTCAATTGCTGATGTGCCATTTTTGGGCCTCTGCAGATATTTCCTCCCACAGGGGAGTTAGTTCATTTATCGAATGATGTGTCATAGTTAACCCAAGGTCTCTGGCAAATTAGTTGATTGTCTTATGGACTCAGGAAGGAATCAGTTGTTATTGGAATTGGGCTTAGGTTTTTTCCCTTTGTTTCATCTCCCTGAAGACTCCCTGGCCATTGCTAACATATATATGCCAAAAGGGCAAAGTCAAACCTTCAGGCCCACCGTATCCAGGTAACCATGCAACTAACAGACACCATTGACCTCCCCACTAACTACATTGTCTCCTGGGGGAAACAAAAAAAACAATGTTCCTTTCTAAAGGATCATGATGGCTCTTTATCCATTACCTGTTCCAGCTCCAGAAGGTTATCACTATCTGTGAAAAGAAATACTCCATGACAACTAACCTAACTCTCTGATTACAGATTTCTGCACAACTGCTCTCTAGCCCTACCATCTCCATCCATATCAAATCATCTGTGCACAGTTTTGGCCTCCTTGCCCAAGGAATATAATTGCCTTACAGAGGAAGGAACAAAGGTTCATTAGATTGATTCCTGGGACGAGAGGGCTTTCTTATTTGGAGTAATTGAGTTGAATGGGTTGATATTCCCTGGAATTTAGAAGAACAAGAGGTGATCTAATTGAAATGCATAAAATTCTTAGGGGACAGGTTGAGACAGTGTTTCCCCAAGCTGGAGAGCCGAGAACGGCCATTGGATACGCAGTCAGCCATTTAAGTCTGAGTGAAGAGAAATTTCTTCATGCAGAAATGTTGAAACCTTTGGTACTCTCAAAATCAAGGAGCAGTGAATGTTCAGTTGTTGAGCACATTGTGCATAATTCATGTTAACATTTTAGAGGAAATGGTTAGTTCTGGGGGCGGCACAGTGGTTACCACTGTTGCTTCACAGCGCCAGGTTCGATTCCCGGCTTGGGTCACTGTCTGTGCGGAGTCTGCATGTTCTCCCCATGTCTGGGTGGGTTTCCTCCGGGTGCTCCGGTTTCCTCCCACAAATGCCGAAAGACGTGCTGTTAGGTGAATTGGACATTCTGAATTCTCCCTCTGTGTACCCGAACAGGCGCCGGAGTGTGGCGACTCGGGCCTTTTCACAGTAACTTCATTGCAGTGTTAATGTAAGCCTGCTTGTGATAATAATAAATATTATTATTATAAATTATTGTTGTGACAGTTTGGCTTTAAAAATTTCTTGAACAGCCAGAATAAAATGGCAATTTAGAAGGTTATGCTCCCCATATTTGCTTAATGGAAGAATAGAAGAGAAGGAGCCATAAACAGTAGATGAGCTTACGTAGCTAGAGAACTGGAATAATGTGGCAGAATTCTCTGGCCTGCCAGCCGCATGTTCATTGGCAGCTGGAGGCAGCGCACTGTTTGTTGGTGGCCCGGATTCTCTGCTCCTGCTGCTGTCAATGGAAATTCCCATCGAAGCCACCCCATGCTGCCAGGAAAACACAGGCCGGGATGCGCCATCAGCGGCGTCAGAGAATCCCAGCTCCTGCAAATGGCCAAAGAATTCCGGCTGTGATGTCTACACTGTTTTCAAAAAAGTGTAAGACTCTGTGATTTCTTCAGGGAGATTTTTTTTAATAAACATTTTATTGAGGTATTTATGTTTTTACAACAACCAAATAAACAATGTACATGAATTTATAAACATAGAGCAAAAGCCGTCTTCCTCCCTTACAAGTCCCACCTTTATTAACCCCCTACTCTAAACTAAGCACCCCCCCCCCCCTCTCCTTGCTGACGGTTAATTTTCCACAAAGAAGTCGATGAATAGCTGCCACCTCCGGGCGAACCCTAACATTGACCCTCTCAAGGCCAACTTGATTTTCTCCGGACAGGTCTCCGACTTCGGGGGCTTTGAGTCCCTCCAATATAATAGTATCCGTCTCCGGGCTACCAGGGAAGCAAAGGCCAGAATGTCTGCCTCTTTCTCCTCCTAGATTCCCGGATCTCCCGACACTCCGAAAATCGCCACCTCTGGATTCGGTGCCACCCTTGTTTTCAACACCATGGAAATGGCATCCGCAAACCGCTGCCAGAATCCCCTCAGCTTTGGGCATGTCCAGAACATGTGGAAATGGTTCGCTGGCCCTCCCACACACACATTGCACACCTGTCTTCAACACCAAAGAACCTGCTCATCCAGGCCACTGTCATGTGAGCCCGGTGAACAACCTTAAACTGTATCAGGCTGAGCCTGGCACATGTTGTGGACGCATTTACTCTACTCAATGCGTCCACCCAGAGACCATCCTCTATCTCTTCTCCCAACTCCTCTTCCCACTTGCGCTTCAACTCCTCAGTCTGCATGTCCTCTGACCCCATGAGTTCCTTGTAAATGTCAGAAACCCTCCCTTCTCCCACCCACACTCTGGAAACTACCCTGTCCTGTATCCCCCTTGGTGGTAGGAGCGGGAAGGTTGAGACCTGCCTGCATAGGAAGTCCCGCACATACAGGTACCTAAATTAATTTCCCCTCACCAATCCAAATTCTCCTCCAGCTCCCTCAGGCTAGGAAAGCTCCCCTCTATATACATATCCCCCCTCCTCTCAATCCCTGCTCTCTGCCATCTCCAAAACCCATCCCCGTCCATCCTTCCCGGGGCAAACCGGTGTTTATTAGATTGGAGACCACACCGATGCTCCATCCGCTCCCACTTGCCTCCTCCATTGCCCCCAGACTCTCAGGGATGCCACCACAAATGGGCTGGTGGAATACCGTGCCAGCGGGAATGGCAGAGGTGCTATTATCAACGCCCCTAAGCTGGTGCCCTTACCTCCATACGCTCCCATACCGACCCTCCCCCCACCACCCACCTCCTGATCATAGCTATATTCGCCGCCCAATAGTAATTACTGAAGTTCGACAGGATCAGACCGCCCTCCCCCCGGCTCCACTCAAGGATCCCTTTTTTTACTTGCGGGGTCTTGCCCACCCATACAAAGCCAGTGATTACCTTATTGACCCGTTTAAAACGTACCGCGGAATAAAGATGGGGAGACACTGAAACAAAAACAGGAATCTCAGGAGGACCGTCATTTTCACTGTCTGCACCCTCCCAGCCAGTGACAACAGGAGTGTGTCCCACCTCTGAAAATCATCGTCCATTTGGTCTACTAGTTAGCTTGTGCAGCCGTTGCTATTCCTGCGCCACCTGGATGCATAGGTACCAAAAGCTTCCCCCACTACTCTAAACGGCAGTTTCCCCAGTCGCCCCTCGTGCCCCCTTGCCTGGATCACAAACATCTCACTTTTCCCCATATTTAGTTTATACCCCAAAAACCGGCCAAATTCTCCCAGAATCCTCATGATTTCTGTCATTCCCTCTGCTGAGTCCGATACATACAGGAGCAGGTCGTCTGCGTAAAGTGAGACTCTGTGTTCCCGTCCCCCCCGGGCCAGCCCCTTGAGGCTCTCAGTGCAAATTGCCAGCGGCTCTATGGCTAACACGAACAACAGCGAGGAGAGGGGGCATCCCTGTTTTGTCCCCCGATGCAGCCTGAAATAGTATGATGTTGTCCTATTCGCTTGTACGCTCGCAACAGGAGCCTGATACAACAACCTGACCCAGTCAATAAAGCCCCGCCCAAATCCAAACCATCCCAGTACCTCCCACAGATATTCCCATTCTACCCATTCAAAAGCCTTCTCTGCGTCCATTGCGACCACGACCTCCACCTCCCTACCTTCCGGGAGCATCATGATCACAACCTTCTCACATTGGCCACCAACTGCCTTCCCTTAACAAACCCCGTCTGGTCCTCCCCAATAACGTCCGGAACACAGTCCTCAATCCGAGAGGACAAGATTTTGGCCAGCATTTTGGCATCCACATTCAATAGAGATATCGGCCTATAGGACCCACACAGTTCCGGGTCCTTGCCCTGCTTCAGAATCAGCGAAATTGTGGCCTGTGACATCTTCGGGGGCAGCACCCCTCTTTCCCATGCCTCATTGAATGTCCTCATTAACAGCAGCCTCAATATCCCAGAGAATGTTTTATAGAACTCCACTGAGTACTCGTCCGGCCCTGGGGGTATACCCGACTGCATGGCCTTCAGACCCTCCGCTATCTCTTCCAACCCGATCAGGGCCCCCAGCCCTTCTACCAACCACCCGTCCACCTTCAGGAAATTCAGCCTCCCTATGGAAGTGCCTCATCCCCTCCGACCCCGCTGGGGGTTCCGACCCATACAGCCTACTGTAAAACTCCTTGAACATCTTATTCACCCCTGCTCAGTCTCTAACCAGGCTCCCACCCCATCCTTTACTTTCCCTATCTCCCTGGCTGCCTCCCTCTTTCTAAGCTGCTGTGCAAGCATTCTGCTGGCCTTCTCTCCATGTTCATAGATCACCCCCCTCGTGTTCCTCAACAGCTCTACTGTCCTCCCTGAAGTTAAGAAGCCATACTCCACCTGTAGCCTCCGTCGTTCCCTTAAAAGCCCTGCATCTGTGGACTCCGCATACCTCCTGTTGACCTGCAATATCTCCTTTATCAGTTGGTCCGTCTCTGCTCTGTTTACGTTCTCCCTGTGGGCCCGTATTGAGATCAGCTCCCCTCTAACCACCACCTTCAATGCCTCCCAGACCATCCCTGCTGAAACTTCACCTGTGTCGTTGACTTCCAGGTAGTTCTGAATACGTTTCCTCAGCCGCCCGCACACATCTTCATCAGCTAAAAGTCCCACATCCAGGCGGGCACTGGCTACTCTCCCTGCTAACCTGTAGCTCAACCCAGTGCGGGGCATGATCTGAGATTGTGATTGCCAAATACCTTGTGTCCACCACCCACGTCAGTAGAGCCCTGTTCAAAATAAGAAAACTTTATGCATGTGTGTGTAGAAGGAAAACTCCTTTACTCTCGGCTGCCCAAATCTCCATGGATCCACCCCCCCCCCCCCCCCCCCTCGCAATTTGCTCCATGAACCCTTTTAGTTCCTTTGCCATTGCTAGCACCCTGCCGTTTTTGAGCTTGACCAGCCTAAGCCAGGGTCAATAACTGTGTTGAAGTCCCCTCCCATGACCAACTTATCCGAATCCAGGTCCGGGAACTTCCCCAGCATCCTCTTTATAAACTCCACATTATCCCAATTTGGCGCATACATATTTACTAATACCACCTGCACCCACTCCAGTTTCCCACTGACCATAATGTACCGGCCTCCCATATCCGTAACTATTCTTCCCGCCTCTAACACCACCCGCTTATTAATCAGGATTGCGACCCCTCTAGTCTTCGAGTCCAGCCCCGAGTGAAAAACCTGTCCGACACGTCCTTTCCTTAATCTGATCTGATCAGCTACTCTAAGGTGCATCTCCTGTAGCATTACCATGTCCGCCTTCAGTCTCCTCAGATGCGCGAACACGCGTGTCCTCTTGACTATTTAGTCCTCTTGCATTCCAGGTGATCAGCCTGGTTGGGGGGGCTCATTGCCCCCCCCTCCCTTCACCGATCAGCCATCACCTTTCTTGGGTCAGTCTCCAGCCCGTGCCCCACACCTCCACCGGCCTGCCTCCAGGCAGCCTCCGCCCCTGACCTCCTTTCTGTCCCTCAGCAACAGTCCCTCCCTCGTCAGCAGAACATCTTCCCCCCCTCCCCCCCTAGTAACAGCACAATGTAAACCAACCCTTTTGACAAGCATAACATCTGCTCACTCCCCACTGCTCTTCCGTGAGCTAGCCCACCAGCTAGCTTGGTGACCTCCCACCCATGGCGCCAGACATTCTCCCACCTAATGTTCCCTCCCCAACCTCCCCCCGCTCATACACACATACTCAAACGAAAAACCAGTCCCAACACAATTGCCCGAGAAAAAAACCCGATAAACAAAGAAGAGATCAAACAAAAGATCCAGCATCTAAAAAACACCCCTCCATCCCCCATCAGTTCTAATGTAAACTTTAATCCACTCAGCTCTGCAACTGGCCCCAAATCAATACAGAAGGCATTACAAATATCGTCCGTAAAACGAAAAACAAGAAACTTTTTTAACATGAACGTTGCAGCATAGTTCAAAGTCCTCAGTCCGCCACCAGTCCTTTCCTTTTCACAAAGTCCATCGCTTACTCGGGCGACTCGAAATAAAAATGTTGCTCCTCATACGTGACCCAGAGACAGGCCGGATACAGCAGGCCTAACTTCACCTTTTTCTTAAAAAGGGTTGACTTTATCTGATTGAACCCCTCTCTTCTCCTGGCCATCTCTGCACTCAGGTCCTGATAGATCCGCAGGATACTGTTCTCCCATTTACAACTCCATGTCTGCCTGGCCCACTGTAAAATAAGCTCCTTGTCCAAGTACCTGTGGAATCTCACCACCATTGCCCTCGGGGGGTCTCCCACTCGCGGCTTTCTCATGAGCGCTCTGTGAGCTCTGTCCACCTCCAAGGGTAGGGAAAACGTCCCATCCCCCAGCAACTTCTCGAACATGCCCGCTATGTATGCCCCAGTGTTCGCTCCTTCGGACCCTTCCGGGAGACCGACGATTCTCAGGTTCTGCCGGAGGGATCTATTCTCTAGGTCCTCCACCTTTTCAGGAGCCTTTTCTGCTGGTCTCTCAGCATCCCCACCTCCAACTCCACCGCAGTTTGATTTTCCTCCTGCTCAGCCAGCACCTTCTCTTCTTTCTGGATCGCCCGATCATGGGCATCCAATCTGAGCTCCAGCCGCGCAATTGATTCTTTAATTGGGTCCAAGCATTTCTGCTTCTGCTTGGCGAAGCCCTCCTGGATAAATTGCATCAGCTGCTCCGTTGACAGCTGGGTCAACAAGCCAGGACTCCGGTCATCCGCCATGCTTTCCCCCGCTACAGCTTCAGCACAAGCCTTCTCTGTTTGTTTGTTTCTTACTTTGCGGACACTTCTAGTCCACCTCTCCATGCACCGATGTGGGAGTCCAATCAACAATTGCCTCTACCATCAATTTTCCAAATCAAGTCCGGTAAAAAATCGGGGGAAAAGGTCCAAATGTCCGAACCGAGCGGGAGCCACCAAATGTGCGACCTTCTCCTTCATAGCCGCTACCGGAAGTCGTTCAGGGAGATTTAAAGCATTCAGTCAGCCATTTGAGACCAAGTCATCATGGAGATGGGTGGAGCTTAGGAAGGTTCTCTGGTTTCAATTCATCTGTATGTTTGCAGGGGATGAGGTTTCATACCGAAAAAGTGCCGCTGGTAGTAGACTCCAGGCAGTTAGGGCTTGGATAAGCCCTGGGAGCTGTTCGGCTGAGGGCTACAGTTTGAACCTTGTGTGGTTTGCAGCTCACAGAGACGCCTCGGGTGCTGTTAGCAAGCTAGGTAGCTAGTGTTCAGAGATGTCCTGGTGGGCCCGAGAGGCTGTGGAATACCTTTTTTTCCATGCCAGACAGTTAGAGTTCAGAGAAACCCTGAGAGTCATTTATAGCTCCCTACAGCCAGGAGACTGTAATTTGGATGAAGCCCAGGAGTAGTATCCGCTTAGTGAAGCTAGTGGTGTGTAAAAAAGATGCAAGGGTGCCAGGAATAAGAGGCATGAGTGCAGCTTTGTGAATCACATGGAATGCAGTGCCAGGAGGAAAGATTGAATCTTTGGGAGGTGAGCAGTCACTGAAGCAATCAGGGTTGGAGCACTTTTGAGGGGATTCAGAGGCACGGGGCGGGATTCTCTGTTCCACAGCGGGCCAATGGGGTTTTCGATTGTGGCCACCCCAGGCCGTCGGAAAACCCGGCAGCGTGGGTGCACTGCCAGAAAAGTAGAGGATCCCACTGGTGGAGAATCCCGCAGCAGGTCTTCAAAAGTGAAGAATTGAAATCCCCAAGCCTGGTGGCGCAGTGGTTAGCATTGCTGCCTCATGGCGCCGAGGTCCCAGGTTCGATCCCAGCTCTGGGTCACTGTCCGTGTGGAGTTTGCACATTATCCCCGTGTTTGTGTGGGTTTCACCCCCACAACCCAAAGATGTGCAATGTAGGTGGATTGGCCACACTAAATTGCCCCTTAACTGGAAAAAAATGAATTGAGTATTCTAAATTTATTTAAAAAAAATTGATATCCCCTGTGAGGAAGACAGATTTTTAGTGAGATTTTGTGACTCATGGTAACTGACAGCTGGGTGGATTGCTGGGAAATCCATGGAATGTACCTTGGTCGCATCTGCCATTTAATGAGCCGTGTGGTGGGTTCAACAAGTTTACCTGTTAATTCATTTTTATCTCATGTCAATTCTGAATGTTAGGATATAAGACAGACATTGCAAATTGTTTTACTTTCCTTTCTTTGTATTGTAAAACTTATTTTGTTTGTTTAGAACCTGTGGGATATTGTGGCGAACTGGGATTTCAAACTTTGTCTGGATTGTAATAATATTCAAGATTTAGATCGATAGACTTTTGAACATTAAGTGAAACAAAGGATCGGTATAGATCAGGAAAGTGGAATTGAGCTGGAAGACCAGTCATGACCTTATTGAATAGCGGAACAGGTTTGAGGGACTATATCACCTACTTCTGCTCCCATTTCCTATTTTCCTCATCCATCTAACCAATTGAATATTGTTTCAGAAACTTCAAACCTATCCAGGTGAAACTGATCTTTGCTAATCGAGACTTGGAGTGAATTGGCAATATTGGCATTGTGGCCAGTTTTGTTCCTCAGTGAAGTAACTGGAAAGGGAAATGAGAAATAGTATAAAACAAGCAGTCACTTCACTACCATTCTATTTTGGGTTAGTGGTGAATTTCCCCCAAATGCTCTCCAAAGTCTGCAATTTGTCAAAGGTTATTTTCTTTTAGTTAGTCATGGTATGTGGGCATCCTTTGGTCAACCAGCATTTATTGCCAATCCATAATTGCCCTTGCCAAGTTGGTGCTGATAACTTGCCTTCTTGATCACTGAATGGCTTGCTAGTTAAAAGTCAGACATGTAACGGTGCATCTGGAGTTACGTGTAGGCCAGACCAGGTCAGGACAGCAGATTTCCATCCCTAATGGGATTAATGAATCATGAAAGAGAAACAGAAACTCAGCACGTCTGGCAGCATCTGTAGAGAGAGAAACAGAGTTAATGTTACAAATCCATGTGACCCTTCTACAGGCATAGAAATGTAATACATTATACAGTTGGAGAAGAGGGTGGGCCAGAATGGAAGATCAGGGATTGGTCGGAGCTAAGGAGAGATTGATAAAGATGTCATAGATAAAGGGGATGTAATGGTGGCATCAGGGACTGAAGAAGAGATAATAGTGGCATAAAGGTAAGACAGCAGAATGTGTTAATAGAACAACGGTCAGTACTCATAATTAAGATTCCTAAAAGACTTGAAAGGTTAAGCTCTCACCCTAATCACCTGCCTCTCCACTTTCTCTCAGTTCTTCATCATATGCAGGGAATGAAACCCAACCAATACTCCGAGCTGGGACATATCTGCACCTTATACAACCTAAGTGTAGTACGTTTTTTATACTCGAAGATCCTAGCGATACAACCTTGTGAACCTTTAAGAGTCATTGAGCATATTACTTTCCATTGTTCTCCTTTTAAAGGCCCACTATCCATTGTGGGAATGATTGTGAGCCATGGGACCACACAACATTAAGACATCCCCCAGTACTGAACTGCACTGAGAAGTGTCAGACTAGGTTTTAAGCTTTAGTCTGTGGAGTTGGGTATGGACACACAGCCTTCTGACAAAGAGGTAAGAGTGCTACCCACTGAGCCAAAGTTGAGTTCCTTCTGTACACGGTTTTCCATTCCCCGCCTTGAGGATTACATTGCTCCACATTCAGCGGCATCTCCCAATTCAGAGGGCCCAATCTTCCAAACGCTCCATATCCTTCTGCTCGCATTTGCTTTATCCCTATTATTTATGCCCTCATCACCAAGCTTGGGAATTTGGGAAGCTGATCTTTGTTTCAGGAAGGAGGAAAGAGTTTCAAGAGATATATATATATTGCTGCTCCTCACTGCTGTCCTTTTTTTTTTAATAAATTTAGATTAGCCAATTATTTTTTCCAATTAAGGGGCAATTTAGCGTGGCCAATCCACCTACTCTGCACATTTTTGGGTTGTGGGGGCGAAACCCACGCAGACACGGGGAGAACATGCAAACTCCACACGGACAGTGACCCAGAGCCGGGAACGAACCTGGGACCTCAGCGCCGTGAGGCGGTTGTGCTAACCACTACGCCACTCCTCACTGCTGTCCTGTGGCCTCTGCTACAATGAACTTAGAACATAGAACATAGAACAGTACAGCACAGAACAGGCCCTTCGGCCCTCGATGTTGTGCCGAGCCATGATCACCCTACTCAAACCCACGTATCCACTCTATACCCGTAACCCAACAACCCCCCCGTAACCTTACTTTTTAGGACACTACGGGCAATTTAGCATGGCCAATCCACCTAACCCGCACATCTTTGGACTGTGGGAGGAAACCGGAGCACCCGGAGGAAACCCACGCACACACAGGGAGGACGTGCAGACTCCACACAGACAGTGACCCAGCCGGGAATCGAACCTGGGACCCTGGAGCTGTGAAGCATTTATGCTAACCACCATGCTACCGTGCTCCCCGAAACTTGTGTGAGGATAATGAGCAACAACAAAATTGAGCTGTTGCAAGAAGTGTGGAATGTGCTCACGGTCAAATATTCTGCTGGCAATAACAAGTTTTAAAAAAATAGCCACTGGCGCAGTGTTTAGCACTGCTTCCTCATAGCACTGAGGACCCAGATTCGATCCCAGATCCCGGGTCACTGTCCACGTGGAGTTTGCATATTCTCCCCGTGTCTGCGTGGGTCTCCCCGCCAACCAAAGATGTGCAGGGTAGGTGGATTGGCCACGCTAAATTGCCCCTTAATTGGAATTTTTTTTTCCAATGGTCACATGGACAAGGCATTGTCAGGTGATACTGCTGCATTACAAATGGCAACAACTTTAGGAGAACAGGAGAGAAACGGTTAAGAAGATCAAAATGCAGAGAGAAACTGTGCATTCCCATTGCCACATTCATGTCACAAGCAGACAGCGATAATCTGCTTTGATCTGATTTCATTTGGGCTACATGTTTAACATTGAGATGGTTAGCTTACATTAATATTGTACCTTTAACAGAAACAACATTCCAAGGTTGTTTGCATTGGTGATATACAGGGCGATGGATACCATAAATATGCAAGGTGGAAGTAAGACAAAACCTTAGTCAAAAAGCTGGACTTTGAACAGCAAGTATGTTAGCAAAGGAGGAGAGAGAAGAAAACCCCCACAACCCAAAAGATGCACAGGTTAAGTGGATTGGCCATGCTAAATTGCCCCGTAATTGGATTTTCTTTTTTAAAAAAGGAGTGTGTGGTTGGCACTGTCCACTTTCTTAGAATATGGAAAAATATATTTTTTTAATTCTCCAGAATGGGTTTTGTGTCTCTTGCGATGACAAGCTTTGGAGTCAGATTGTTGATGTTGATTCCAAAGATACACTGCCACTTGCTGTGCGCAAACCTAAATTGTGCATGCACTGAAATGGCATCTAATTGGCAGCCATGATTGCTCAGTCTCATTGCAAGCAACCAAATTTTATTTTCTTTATTTCAAGCTTGGCAATTACTCCAAAAAGCAATCCTTAATGGTTTTCTTCATGCCCTCCCATTTCACCCAATGTATGATAGACTAAACAATCTCCTTCAGCACCATATGATATAATGATTATAATTGTCCTAGGGAATGTCTTAGTTGAAGTGCATTAGGGGTACAGGAAAATTTACAATGAAGCATTGAAAGAAGGAAATACTTTGTATAGCACCTTTCACAACCTCAAGCTGATGAAGAGTTTGTAATACAGGGAAGCACTGCAATCTTAACGTTTGTCACACCTCTGAGCAAGTGAGTGGTAAATATAGGTATAATACTTCAGTGCCCCAAAACCTCCCCAAAACCCAAGGTTTTGCAAGTTTACCTTTGTGACCACAGTAATCTTTCTCAGAATAGATGACAAGAGGTAAGAATTCTTCAACTCCATATGAAAACGTTTCCAATTCTGTTAAAAAAAACAGATGTATTTGTTTCACACGGAACTGGATTAAAATTTTAACCTGCCCCATCTCATAATAAATAAGTTATTTAACTTATTGTTTCATTGTTGTTTAAAATTAGATTCATAGACTCTGTTGTGAGTCACTCCCAGTGTGTAAGCTGGACCTTTCATGTTGGCAAAGACAATACTATAGAGGTATGAGCATTCTGTTACCCTCTTGACCATTATATCATTATCAAGGATCTGTGTTGCACTGTAAAGAATTGATGTATAAAAACTTAGGTATACATAACACCTTATCAAAGCTTCAGGACATCCCAAAGCATCACGCATCTAATCAATGGTATTTTGAAGTGTAGTCACTGTTGTTTTGTAGGCTACAACTGCAGACAATTTGTCCATTGCAAGTTCTCATAAACTGATCACATGAACAACTGTTTTTAACGGAGAAGAGTGTTGTCCAGTAGAATGCCTTTCTCTTCTTTTTTAAAAAGTATTTTTATTAAGGTTTTTCATAATAGAACAGTAGTAACCATAATAACAAAACAAACTGGAGTGAACATTAACAGAGTGCAAAAAGAGAATATATAATAACAATTAAATAGACATTACCCCACGCGACCCAGTCTTCCCACACCATCCCAATGAAGCACTCACCACCCCCCTCCCCCCCACCCCAATGCCTTTCTCTTCTTTTAATAGTGTCAAGAGATCTTTTACTTCCACCCAAACAGGAAGATGGTGTATCCAACAATGCAGCACATCCTCAGTACTGCACTCAACATAGATTTTGTTTTCCCAATTAAGGGGCAATTTAGCGTGGCCAATCCACCTACTCTGCACATCTTGTGGGTTGCGGGGGTGAGACCCATGCAAACACGGGGAGAATGTGCAAACTCCACATGGATAGTGACCCAGAGCCGGGTTCGAACCCAGATTCCCAGTGCTGTGTGGCAACAGTGCCAGCCACTGTGCTACCGTGCCGACCGTTGCACTCAACATAGATGGCGTGTTCAAGTAACGGAATTTGAAATCCTGTGTGGAATTCAAGCCAATTCTTTCCTGCATGTATCTGTGCATATTACTGTATGAGAACTTGGGTGCGATTCACTGCCCCGCCGCCCCCGTTTTCTGATGCAACACCCCCAGCCGGCAGCAGGATCCTCCATCCCGGCAGCCGGCCAGTGTGGTTTCCCATTGTGGACACCCCCACGCCGCCGGGAATCCATGAGCTTGAGTGCTCATTCGGCGAAACAGAAGATCCCGCCAATGGAGAATCCTGCCCATGTGACTGAATGCGTGTTAATTCATGTGGACTCTTGAGTATACATTTGATTTTATTTGGACATGTGTCAGAGAGTAATGCTTATTTGTATATTTTTGTAGAATAAATGTGTATGCTTCTGTATGCACATGTAATAATGTAAGTGATTTTTTTTTTTATAAATTAGAGTACCCAATTCGTTTTTCCAATTAAGGGGAAATTTAGCATGTTCAATCCACCTAGCTTGCACATTTTTTGGGTTGTGGGGGCGAAACCCACGCAAACACAGGGAGAATGTGCAAACACCACACGGACAGTGACCCACAGCCGGGATTGAACCTGGGACCTCTGCGCCGTGAGGCTGCCGTGCTAACCCACTGCGCCACCATGCTGCCCTATGCAAGTGATTTTTATGCCTTTCTTTGACGGAATACCTGGAAAATACTGACTTCTCGGGTCCGCTTGTTTATGTTCACATATGCCTCAGCACCTACTGTCTTAATTTCCTGAAATCTATGCTATTTCATCAAGTGTCTTAAAAATCTTACTTTAACCCTACTTTGTCACTTTGTAAATAGGTCAACATTTTCATTGTAATAAATCTTGTCCAACCAAGGTTCCATATAAATATGGCATTACCACAAAGGGGAAAGGTAGGACTCACAAAACCAGAATTCTCTGGATGACAAAAGACAAACGAGCTCGAGAGTAAGATGAGACAGAAAAAGGGTTCGTATGACAGATGTCAAGTTGATAAGACAAGTGCGAACCATGCTGAATATAGAAAGTACAGAGGGGAAGTGATAAAAGAAATCAGAGCAGCAAAAAGTATGTCTTTGAAGAGATTGGCAGCTAATGTAAAAGGGAATCTAAAAGTCATCTATCAGTGTGGAAATGGTAAAAGGGTGGTGAAATGGGGAGTGAGGTCAACTGGCAATCAAGGTGGCGTTTTCCGCATGGAGGCAGAGGGACAGGCTGAGATACTAAATTAGCACTTTGCATTTGTCTTCACCAAGGACGATGCTGCCAAAGTCATAGTGAAAGAGAATGTAGTTGAGATGCTGGGTGGGGGAAATTGATAACGAGCTGGTATTAGAAAGTCTGTCTGTACTTAAAGTTGATATGTCACCAAGCTCGGTTGCCCCATTTCCAATAACGTCAAAAGTACTTAATTACTCAAAGCATCTTGAGATATCCAGTCATTGTGAAAGGCACAATATAAATCCAACTCTTCTTTTTTTTGCTTGAAATACGTGCATGTTTATGGTGAAATAACAGTGATGAGTGAGACTGATAGAATCAATTTTCCGAAGAGCTGGCATAGGCACAACAGATCAGATGGTCTTCTATTCTATGCTATTTTATTCAGCGATTCTCTGCTTTAAAATGACGTCACTCATTTTGAAATACAGAATGACACCTCTAGCATTTGATAAAAGCAACAGCCATTCCCCAAAAAGCGTTTGCCAAACATTTTCTTGGACAGAATACGCCTTTAAACAATCTTCATTTTCCACGTGGAAAGCAAGCTCTTTGTGAAGTGACTTACATCACTGTTACTTCAACCTGTCATTATACAGTGACTTAAAAGACTTCAGTGTTCAGCTGATCCAACGCACTTCAAAATAACATTTGATTCATTTCCTAAACTGCTTAATTGCTGTGGTTTAAACAATGAGGAACAGTTCAGTTGTCTGATACCCAGGTGTGTGGATAATCCTTGGCCTGGGACCAGTTCTGAGACAAGGCACCCTCTTATCAAACTGTTCCCATTTTAAGAATGAGAGACCCATCCCATTTAAACCAGGGCTCAGCCTCAACTCTGCTGACTTCCCAGCCCTGAGTCGCTGGTCCATCCGTTCTACTCTCTGATGTGCATGCAGGACTGGAACCGATGTCCTGGGGGGGTGTTTGCTAGAGCTGTTGGGAAGGGTTTAAACTAATGTGGCAGGGGGATGGGAACCGATGCAGGAAGTTGGAAGGTAGTAAAATAGGGACAGAAACAAAAGGCAGTAAGGGGGAAAGTGTAAGGCAGAGAAGCCATAGTCAAAAATCAAAAAGGGCGACAGCACAAGGTACAGTGACTGAGGGGAGCTCAGTGAATAGACGCAGTAATACTAAAAGGAATGAAACGGGAAGTAAAAACGTAAATGGAAAGCGATGCGGCAGGTTGTTACATGAAGATATGGGTTCAACGACAAGGAAAATTAGGAAAAAAGTTAAGAGGAAATATAACTTAGGAGAGGTTACTGATCGAGGTGTTAAGATTCAAAACAGAGATACAAAAGCCAACATAAGTGTACTTTATCTGAATTCTCACAGTATTTGGAATAAGGTAAATGAGTTGATGGCGCAAATCATCGTGAATGACTATGATTTAGTGGCCACTACTGAAACATGGTTAAAGGATGGTCAAGACTGGGAGTTAAATATCCAAGGGTATCAAACTATTCGGAAGGACAGAGTGGATGGTAAGGGAGGTGGTGTAGCTCTGTTATTTAAGGATGCCATCCGGACAATAGAAAGGGATGACATCGGTGCTATGGAGGATAAGGTTGAATCCATTTGGGTGGAAATCAGGAATAGTAAGGCGAAAAAGTCACTGATAGGAATAGTCTATAGGCCACCAAATAGTAACATTATGATGGGGCAGGCAATAAACAAAGAAATAATTGATGCATGTAGAAATGGTACAACAGTTATCATGGAGATTTTAATCTACATGTCGATTGGTTTAACCAGGTTGGTCAAGGCAGCCTTGAGGAGGAGTTTATAGAATGTATCCGCGATAGTTTCCTGGAACAGTATGTAATGGAAGCTACGAGGGAACAAGCAGTCCTAGATCTGGTACTGTGTAATGAGACAGGTTTGATTAATGATCTCATAGTTCGGGATCCTCTCGGAAGGAGCGATCACAATATGGTGGAATTTAAAATACAGATGGAGGGTGAGAAGGTAAAATCAAACACTAGTTTTTGTGCTTAAACAAAGGAGATTACAATGGGATGAGAGAAGAGCTAGCCAAGGTAGACTGGGAGCAAAGACTTTATGGTGAAACTATTGAGAAAGAGTGGAGAACCTTCCAAGTGATTTTTCACATTGCTCAGCAAAGGTTTATACCAACAAAAAGGAAGGACTGTAGAAAGAGGGAAAATCGACCATGGATATCTAAGGAAATGAGGGAGAGTATCAAATTGAAGGAAAAAGCATACAAAGTGGCAAAGATTAGTGGGAGACTAGAGGACTGGGAAATCTTTAGTGGGCAATAGAAAGCTACTAAAAAAGCTATAAAGAACAGTAAGATAGATTATGAGAGTAAACTTGCTCAGAATATAAAAGCAGATAGTAAAAGTTTCTACAAATATATAAATCCAAAAAGAGTGGCTAAGGTAAATATTGGTCCTTTAGAGGATGAGAAGGGAGATTTAATAATGGGAGACGAGGAAGCGGCTGAGGAGCTGAACAGATTTTTTGGGCCGGTCTTCACAGTGGAAGACACAAATAACATGCCAGTAACTGATAGAAATGAGGCTATGACAGGTGAGAACCTTGAGATGATTGCTATCATGAAGGAGGTAGTGATGGGCAAGCTAATGGTGCTAAAGGTAGACAAGTCTCCTGGCCCTGAAGGAATGCATCCCAGAGTGCTAAAGGAGATGGCTAGGGAAATTGCAAATGCACTAATGATAATTTACCAAAATTCACTAGAGCCTGGGGTGGTCCCAGCGGATTGGAAATTGGCAAACGTGTCACCACTGTTTAAAAAAGGAGGTAGACAGAAAGCGTGTAATTATAGGCCAATGAGCTTAACTTCGGTAGTAGGGAAGACACTGGAATCTATCATCAAGGAAGAAATAGCGAGGCATCTGGATGGAAATTGTCCCATTGGGCAGACACAGCATGGGTTCATAAAGGGCAGGCCGTGCCTAACAAATTTAGTGGAATTTTTTGAGGATATTACCAGTGCGGTAGATAATGGGGAGCCAATGGATGTGGTATATCTGGATTTCCAGAAAGCCTTTGACAAGGTGCCACACAAAAGGTTGCTGCATAAGATAAAGATGCATGGCATTAAGGGTAAAGTAGTAGCATGGATAAAGGATTGGTTAATTAATAGAAAGCAAAGAGTGGGGATTAATGGGTGTTTCTCTGGTTGGCAATGAGTAGCTAGTGGTGTCCCTCAGGGATCAATGTTGGGCCCACAATTGTTCGCAATTTACATGGATGATTTGGAGTTGGGAACCAAGTGCAATGTGTCCAAGTTCACAGATGACACTAAGATGAGTGGTAAAGCAAAAGTGCAGAGGATACCGGAAATCTGCAGAGGGATTTGGATAGGTTAAGTGAATGGGCTAGGGTCTGGCAGATGGAATACAATGTTGACAAATATGAGGTTATCCATTTTGGTCGGAATAACAGCAAAAGGGATTATTATTTAAATGATAAAATATTTTTTTTTTTTTTTAATAAATTTAGATTACCCAATTATTTTTTCCAATTAAGGGGCAATTTAGCGTGGCCAATCCACCTACTCTGCACATTTTTGGGTTGTGGGGGCGAAACCCACGCAGACACGGGGAGAATGTGCAAACTCCACACAGACAGTGACCCAGAGCCGGGATCGAACCTGGGACCTCAGCGCCGTGAGGCGGTTGTGCTAACCACTTGGCCACCGTGCTGCCCTAAATGATAAAATATTAAAACATGCTGCTGTGTAGAGAGACCTGGGTGTGCTCGTGCATGAGTCGCAAAAAGTTGGTTTACAGGTGCAACAGGTGATTAAGAAGGCAAATGGAATTTTGTCCTTCATTGCTGGAGGAATGGAGTTTAAGACTAGGGAGGTTATGCTGCAATTGTATAAGGTGTTTGTGAGGCCGTACCTGGAGTATTGTGTTCAGTTTTGGTCTCCTTACCTGAGAAAGGACGTACTGGCGCTGGAGCATGTGCAGAGGAGATTCACTAGGTTAATCCCAGAGTTGAAGGGGTTGGATTATGAGGAGAGGATGAGTAGACTGGGACTGTACTTGTTGGAATTTAGAAGGATGGGGGGATCTTATAGAAATATAAAATTATGAAGGGAATAGATAGGATAGATGCAAGCAGGTTGTTTCCACTGGCGGGTGAAAGCAGAACTAGGGGGCATAACCTCAAAATAAGGGGAAGTAGATATAGGACTGAGTTTAGGAGGAACATCTTCACCCAAAGGATTGTGAATCTATGGAATTCCTTGCCCAGTGAAGCAGTTGAGGCTCCTTCATTAAATGTTTTTAAGATAGAGATAGATAGTTTTTTGAGGAATAAAGGGAGTAAGGGTTATGGTGTTTGGGCCGGAAAGTGGAGCTGAGTCCACAAAAGATCAGCCATGATCTCATTGAATGGCGGAACAGGTTCGAGAGGCCAGATGGCCTACTCTTGCTCCTAGTTCTTAATGTGAGCCTACTTGTGACAATAATTTTTTAATATAAATTTTGAGTACCCAATTCATTTTTTTTCCAATTAAGGGGCAATTTAGCATGGCCAATCTACATACCCAGCACATCTTTGGGTTGTGGGGGTGAGACCCACGTAGATACGGGGAGAATGTGCAAACTCCACACGGACAGTGACCCGGGGCCGGGATCGAACCTGGGACCTCGGCGCTGTGAGGCAGTGTACTTGTGATATTAATAAAGATTATTTATTTATTTAGTGTCACAAGTAGCCTTACATTAACACTGCAAATAAGTTACTGTGGAAACGACTGCCTGTAGTTATGTTATCCATAAGGAGAAACATTTTATCTGTGTCCACTCCATCCCACTTCAGAAAATTAGGTCTTCCCTCTGTCTTTTTTTGTTTCAAGAGACTGTCAGTCCTTTCCTGGTGTGTGAACCCACACATTCCCTTGTACAGGGAACTGACACTGGTGACGATAGTCAGCGGCCGGGCATGAGCATTGGGGTGGACCATGATTGAGATCGATTGTGATGCCCGGCACAGTGGAACAGCCAGCCAGCCAGCGTTCGCTGCCTGGACTTGCACTTGAAGAATGGACCAGATTTGACAGTGACTGGTTGCCTTGCGCTCGTGAAACCGGAATCCAACCAACGCAAAAGAGGGCAGGGGAGGGAAATTGGTGCTCTTTTCTTTTTCTTCAAATTTTGAGTGCGAGTTTAATTCAAAGAGAAGTCTTTGCAGGGAGGAGGAAAGGTGAATCGGATACTGAGACGGGCGGAAGGGGTTGGGGGAATGTAGTTGTGTATCAATGGGCGGATCAGATGCTAAATGACATCGTCATTCTGGTCGATTGACCTTTTGGCCCAAGCAGGGTTGCAGTCCCAGATCTGAGTGGGACGGGACAGGACGGGGGTAGGCACGGCCAGACTCTCACACTGTGCCCCTCTCAAGACCACGGCAGACAGACTTGGAGGACGGGAGATGCGACCGCGCAAACACACACACACACTCAAAACAGCCAGACACAAACGCTGCCTCTCTCTCTCCGGACCCGCTCCTTGGCCAGAGACGAAAGTTTGAACACGGGCTGTGTGTTTGTATTGGCGCGACCGTGTTTGTCAAGCTCAACGGTTTGTTTTGTGGCTTTATTTTTGTTTTGCGGTGGGGTGGGGAGTGTGTGGGTGGGTGGGTGGTGGAAACTATTATGATGTTGCCATAGCAGCCGCAGCACTGTCTGACTAACCAATTTCCATTGCTGGGAAGCCAGGGGCAGAGGGGAGTGAGTGTGAACCGGGCTAGCTCTGTCGCTTTGGGAGTCACTTACCAACGCGGTTTGTGTGATTAACAACAGAGACCCCCCCCCCCCCCCCCCCCCTATTTAGATGCACTGTGGAGAAATGACGCTGTCTGCCCTGGGTTGAACCGGAGGGCAGTTTTGAAGTTTCTGTTGCTGCGGCGGTTGTTGAATTATCTTTACATCTGTCTATCTATCGGATCTAAACCGGTTAAAGGCCACTGTACCAGACCACAATCAGAGCGGAGGAGGAATGGTCAGCTGAAATCGCAGGAGATGCACTTGAGACAAAAAAAACACAATCACTTTTTTTTTGTTTGCCTGTGAAAGTTTGGTTAGAGTTTGTAGTTGGGCGACTTTTGTGGAGTTGGGGAAATGTTGAATGTGACTTTTTTTTGTTGTTTTTCTTGGGGGGGGGGGGGGGGGTCAATGTTGTGGTCAGGTCAGGGTTTCGGATTGTGAGAAATGGACAGGGAAATTCTTTTCCAGGATTTGAGTGGATTTTGAGGGAGTTTGGGGAATCGCCTGTCCATCCTCAGCGGAACCCCCACCCCCAGCACCCATCCCGGATCATTCATTTTCAAGGAATTACTGCCACCCGTTAAAGAGTTCAGATGAAGACTCCTCCTCCCTTTCTATCCCGCGAAGAATCCACAGCGGATGAAGAGTTTGACGAGGCTGGATTTTCTCTTTGGTTATCTAGCTGTATGAGATTGTTGAACCATCATAAAGCTAGAGAACCGAATGTAAAAACGGCTTCGAGGTTCACCGGGAAGCCCTGCTCCCCTCCCACCCACCCTGCGCGGAAGAGGAGAGCATAGACAGAGGGTGAAGATTGAAGATGAGATGGAAATATGACTTCTGCGTTCGAAAGTGATTCAGAAAGGATGACTTCCCGAAAAACCCCATCAAGACGCTGGGTCCTCCGACCTCCCCAGAGATAATAGGTGGGATTTTGTGTTGACCGCGCGTTTGGCCGCTATCCACAATTGGGGAGTGTGCACACTGCAGAATCCCAGGGACAATGTCTGGTTCCTTTCGTTTGTGTTGACTTTAAGGATTAGAGGATGAATGTCCGGGGATTTTTAGTCGCGAAACGCAGGACACCTTAGCAACTGCAATCAATTTAGCGCCGAGCTAATATCCAGAGGGGCCCTTGGCTGCAAATAACCAATTTTATTGGAGAGGGAGAGAGAGAGAGAGGGGGGGGGGGGGGGGGGGGGGGGGGGGTCCTATTGTCAGATAGAACAAAACTGGATTTGTTTTCAAATATCAAACCAGCGGAGAAATCAGCTGGAATTTGGCAATCGGTCAATGGCAAGAGTTATTTTTTTGGGGGGGAGGGGGGAAAGTGTGTGTAAGGGGGTGAGAGTGCATGTGGGGGGGGGGGGGGGAAGAGTGTGTGTGTGGGGGGGGGGTGAGTGTGTGTGGGGGGGGAGTGAGTGTGTGTGGGGTGAGTGTGTGTGGGGGTGAGAGTGTATGTGTGGGGGGGGGTGAGTGTGTATGTGGGGGAGAGTGTGTGTGTGTGTGGGTGAGTGTGTGTGGGGGTGAGAGTGTGTGTGTGGGGGTGAGTGTGTGTATGTGTGGGGTGAGAGTGTGTGTGGGGGGTGAGTGTGTGTGGGGGGTTCAGAGTGCTTGTGTGGGGGGAGGGGGAGTGTGTGTGAGTGAGAGTGTGTGTGTAGGGTGAGAGTGTGTGGGGGGGTGAGAGTGTGTGTGGGGATGAGAGTGTGTGGGGGGGGGGTGAGAGTGTGTGGGGGTGAGGGTGTGTGGGGCTGAGGGTGTGTTGGGTGAGGGTGTGTGGGGTGAGAGTGTGTGTGGGGTGAGAGTGTGTGTGAGTGAGAGTGTGTGTGGGGTGAGAGTGTGTGTGGGGGGTGAGAGTGTGTGTGGGGATGAGAGTGTGTGGGGGTGAGAGTGTGGAGAGTGTATGTGTGTGGGGGGTGAGAGTGTGTGTGTGGGCGGGTGAGGGTGTGTGGGGGTGAGAGTGTGTGGGGGTGAGGGTGTGTGGGGCTGAGGGTGTGAGGGTGTGTGGGGTGAGAGTGTGTGTGGGGTGAGAGTGTGTGTGGGGTGAGAGTGTGTGTGAGTAGAGTGTGTGTGTGGGGTGAGAGTGTGTGTGGGGGGTGTGAGTGTGTGTGGGGATGAGAGTGTGTGGGGGTGAGAGTGTGGGGAGTGTATGTGTGTGGGGCGGGTGAGTGTGGGGTGAGGGTGTGTGGGGGTGAGAGTGTGTGGGGGTGAGAGTGTGTGGGGCTGAGGGTGTGTTGGGGTGAGGGTGTGTGGGGGTGAGAGTGTGTGTGGGGTGAGAGTGTGTGTGAGTGAGAGTGTGTGTGTGGGGTGAGAGTGTGTGTGGGGTGAGAGTGTGTGGGGGTGAGAGTGTGGGGAGTGTATGTGTGTGGGGGTGAGAGTGTGTGTGTCGGCAGGTGAGTGTGGGGGTGAGGGTGTGTGGGGGGGGGGAGTGAGAGTGTGTGGGGGTGAGAGTGTGTGGGGCTGAGGGTGTGTTGGGGTGAGGGTGTGTGTGGGGTGAGAGTGTGTGGGGGTGAGAGTGTGTGGGGGTGAGAGTGTGTGGGGGTGAGGGTGTTTGGGGGGGTGAGAGTGTGTGTGGGGTGAGAGTGTGTGGGGGTGAGAGTGTGTGGGGGTGGGGGTAGTGGGTGGGGGGGGGTAGAGTGTGTGGGGGTGAGTGTGTGGGGGGTGTGTGTGGGGCTGAGGGTGTGTTGGGGTGAGGATGTGTGGGAGCGTGGGTGTGTGGTGGGGTGAGAGTGTGTGTGGCGGTAGAGTGTGAGGGTGTGTGGGGGTGAGGGGGTGTGGTGGGGTGAGTGTGTGTGGGGGGTGAGAGTATGTGTGGGGGATGAGAATATGTGGGGGTGAGAGTATGGGGGAGAGAGAGGAGGGAGGGAGTGTGAAGGGGTGAGGGAGACAGAAATGAGGAGAGACGAGAAGAAGAAAAAAGTGCTGGGAGGAGGTATAAAAGTCAGCGAGAGGGCAGGAAAAGATTTTGTTGGTAAATTTCGATTATATCCCTTGGCTGCTTCCAATGAAAATTCGGATGGCTCCCTGTGTATAGGAGACAGGATGGCTTAAACTATTTTAAACTAATTGAACCGGCAGTATAATTGCCCTGACAAATCCCGGATTATTCTGTCAGTTTCCCGCAAAGCAACCAGCCACGGAATTGAAATGTCGACTTTCAGAACAGCAGGAAATTCGCAGATTTGTTCCCAAATTGCTGCTGTGTTTCTTTCTTGTTAGCATGGGATTTGCGCGCGAGTTGCGCCTTTCTTTGCGGTCGGAACACTCCGCAGGGGCTTGCGGGGCTGGAGCGCTGAGTGTCTGGGAGATGCTTTGGGTGCGAGCCGCCGTTTCCAGGCACGGGGTGTTCATGCAGAAACCTCCATGGTGGCTCAGCCCCTCACCTGCTTAATTCTCATTGACAGTCACTGACCGTCAGTCTAGGGGCTGTCAGATATAGGTCAACAGTCTTAAATCAGCCTCACTGTGGGCAGGCAGCTAGTTCAAGTGCTCCACTTGGCAGCAGCCAGGGGCGTTAACACAAGATATGGCCTTGCAGCGGGAGCTTGGGTCCATTTTAAAAGCTCTGAAAGAATGAATGTAACGAATGCAGTTGGATTCGATTCTCGTGTTCGATCGGTGCAGTCTTTTGAGGATAGCGGGGGGAGAGACACAGAAAACCCAATAAAAATGATAAGATTTTGTATTCATAATCTCAGGACTAACTATACTGCCGCTTCACCCATCATTCCTTGTGCTCACTGACCTCTGTCAAACAACCCCTAGACTTCAAAATTCTTATCAAGCCACTCAAATCATTAGCCTCGCCCCTTCCTACCTCTGTACCCTTCTCCTCCCCTTGAGACCACTCTGTTTCCCTGTAACCAGCTCCAGCCCACAACCTTCCCTACCTCTGTAACCTTCTCCTGCCCCGAGACCCCTCTGTTTCCCTGTAACCTCCTCCAGCCTACAATCCTCCCTACCTCTGTAACCTTCTCCTGCCCCGAGACCCCTCTGTTTCCCTATAACCTCCTCCAGCCCCTACAACCCTCACTACCTCTGGAATCTTCTCCAGCTCCTATACCCCTCTGTATCCCTGTAACCTCCTCCAGTCTACAGCCCTCCCTACCTCTATAACCTACTCCATCCTTTATAACCCTCTCTATCTTTATAACCTCCTCCAGCCCCTACAACCCTCCCAATCTTTGCAACCTTCTGTAGCCTCTACAACCCTAAGCATCTCTGTAACCTCTTCCAGTCGCTACAACCCTCTCTACCTCGAGTATCCTTCTGTCCCTACAATCTGCCCTATCTTTGTAACCTCCTGCAGCTTCTACAGCCCACTGTATCTCTGTAACCTTCTCCAGCCCCTACAACTTTCCCTATCTCTGTGACCTTCTCCAGCGTCTACACTCCTCCTAGATCTCGGCACTCCTCCAATTTATGCCTCTTGAGCATCGGCAAGTTAAATCCCTCCAACATTGGTGGCTATGCCTTCAGCTGCATGGCTCCTAATCACTGCAATTTGCTCCCTAAATCTCTCTCTGCCTCTTTCTCTTTACTTAAGTTGTTCATTACTACCTACCTCTTTGACCAAACTTTTGGTCATCTGTTCTCATATCTCCTTATGTGGACCAGTGTCAGTTTTATGCTACAAAGGGCCTTGGGACATAAATGTAAGTTGTTGTTGTTATTCATGTCCAAAAGCACTTCACAGCCAATAAAGTCATATGAAACAGGTCAATTTGAGCACAGCAAGATTCCACAAACAGCAATGTGGTCAATGTCAAGAAAGGGCAGCAGGGTAACACAAGTGGATAGCACTGTAGCTTCACAGCGCCAGGGTCCCAGGTTCGATTCCCCGCTAGGTCACTGCCTGTGCGGAGTCTGCACGTTCTCCCCCTGCCAGCGTGGGTTTCCTCCCGGGTGCACCGGTCTCCTCCCACAGTCCAAAGATGTGCAGGTTCGGTGGATTGGCCATGATAAATTGCCCTTAGTGACCAAAAAAAGGTTAGGAGGGATTATTGGGTTATGGGGATAGGGTGGAAGTGAGGGCTTAAGTGAGTCAGTGCAGACTCGATGGGCCCAATGGCCTCCATCTGCACTGTATGTTCTATGTTTTAACTACTTTTTGTTGAGGAATAAATATTGATTAAGTTAGTGCACTAACAATATTCTGAATGGTCAACACTACAATTCTGATAGCTAACATGTCTGCTGATGTTGTGCATATAGAACATGCCTAAGATGTGAAATATTTATTTTAAATTACAATTACCCAGAAGTAAGTTAAAGGTTAATGTAGAATAATGTGTACCTAAGAATGAGTATAGACTGGAATCTACTAAAGGTGTTCAGTTGTTTTATATATACAATGATGGAAATCCAATAATCAGATGCAGACTGGAATCTGATTTGAGGGGTTCAGGGTTGTTTATATACAGAATAACAGATATCCAGGTGTGGGATACACAACTCTAATCTAATCAAGAGGTTTGGGCACCTCAAATTTAGAATAATAAATAGTCAGGGGTGAGTTACAAGCTTAAATCTAAACAAGAGTTTTGGGTGGTTCATATATGAAATAATGGCGAGATAGAACATAGAACATAGAACATAGAACATAGAACAGTACAGCACAGAACAGACCCTTCGGCCCTCGATGTTGTGCCGAGCAATGATCACCCCACTCAAACCCACGTATCCACCCTATACCCATAACCCAACAACCCCCTACTTAACCTTACTTTTTAGGACACTAAGGGCAATTTAGCATGGCCAATCCACCTAACCCGCACATCTTTGGACTGTGGGAGGAAACCGGAGCACCCGGAGGAAACCCACGCACACACGGGGAGGACGTGCAGACTCCGCACAGACATGATGTGAATGTGATGTGAATGAGTTGCAGACTCTAATCAAGGGTTTGAATGACATAAGTTTGAAACTATTGTCTGCAGTTGGGGATCATGTTCATTGATCACTGCTTAATGTTTCAATGTTTAAATGTTTGGAATATTGTTTTTATGTCACTGTGGATTTAATTCAGTCTGGATCTTTTGGTGTGATCACGTATACTCTGTGCAGTTGGCACAGTATGACGACTGCGTTTGAGCATAAGTCATTGTCAAATCGTCACTGTCAATTTATCGGAAGTGCTACAGTTAACCACAGACAGATTCAATGACTAGTCTGTATTAGACAGAGCATAATCAGTACTGAAATAAGAAATAAATAACTTGCATTTATGTAGCACATTTCACTATGTCAGGACAAACTTAGCATTCTTGGAGTTCTTCATAAAATTCCTACAGTGCAGAAGGAGGCCATTCAGCCTATCGCGTCTGCACCGACCTTCTGAAAGAGCACTCCACCCAGGTCCACTCCCTGTCCACCCCGTCTAATACCTGTAACCTAACCTGCACATCCCTGGAAACAAAAGGACAATTTAGCATGGCCAATCCAGCATTTTTGAATGGTATTTTTACACTGAGTCACAGATGTACAAATATGTATAACAGCGATCACCTTTAACACAGAAAATATTGCAAGATGCTCCACAGGAGTGTTATCCAGCAAAATCTGACCCCGAGCCACATATTGAGGACAAGGTGCTGAAAAGCTTGGTGAAAGAGATGGATTTGGAGGGACATCTTAAAAGAGGGGGGGGGGGGGGGGCAGTGAGGTTCAGGGAAGGAATTCCAGAGGTTCAGGTCCAGGCAACTGAAGGCACAGGCACCAATGGTGCAACAATGAAAAATCAAGGGCATGAAAGGCCAGAACTGGAGGGGTGTAGATATATTAGAGAGTTGTAGGATTGAAGGAGGTTACAGAAATAGTGAGGAGAAATGGAAATGGAGGGATCTGAAAATAGGGATTCAATATGTGGTATGTATGTTGTATGTATTTCTCTCACTGTTAATATTTTTCCTTTGGGTATTTGTAATATTAGTTCTGTTTATTGTTGCGATGTCATGTCCTGTGGAACGTAACTATTTTACAATGATTAGGAGGATATTTGCATGCGGTGAAGGTAATATAGTATTTCAAGAGGAATAATGACAATGGCATTATAGAATCATAGAATTTACAGTGCAGAAGGAGGCCATTCGGCCCATCGAGTCTGCACCGGCCCTTGGAAAGAACACCCTACCCAGATCTGGTTTATGCATGTACAACACCAAGAGGGCACCGTTATAACATCAACAGTATATTATGTGTTTGATACCAAGACTTTTTTCTGTGTTCCCATAAATGTGATACAGAGTGTAGTATGTGATATAAGGCAATATCATGTGGGACTATGTCTGTGATATGGAGATTTATTTGTGAGACGCATGGAGAGTGTACGAGGTGTTTACTCCTCACGGTGGCACAGTGGTTAGCACTGCTGCCTCACAGCGGCAGGGACCCGGGTTCAATTCCGTCCCTTTGGTGACTGTCTGTGTGAAGTTTGCACTTTGTAGGTGCTGGTTTAGCTCAGTTAGATAGACAGCTGGTTCATGGTACAGAGCAAGACCAGCACCGTGGGTTCAATTCCTGTACCAACCGCAGTTATTCTTCTCCACCTTGCTCCTTGCCTGAGGTGTGGTGATCCTCAGGTTAAATAGCCACCAGTCAGCTCTCCTCCGCAACGGGAAAAGCACCTAGGGTCATCAGGAACTATGGCAACTTAAACATTGCAAGATGTTACTGTATGTGTGCCACAGGGAGTGTATCACGCATCGCTCTGTGTAATACATCTAGCGGACAGAGAAGGACTTCATCTCAAACTTTTGGGTTGATTTGCAATGGTGAATGGAGACATTTCCATTGCCAAGACCATTTTTTCTCTCATGCATTCAGCTTGTCCTGTCTGTAATAGGAGCACAGAACAGCCTATGAGTTGCTGTTGGAAATAATAATTGGTTGTTGAAATGATCTGTTTGATAGTGTCATGAATACAAGTCAGGAATTAAGTTATACATTGGGGATCAAAGTAGGCAAATTGATCTTTCACAAAACATTAGTTACCCTCCACTTAGAATACTGGGACCAGATTTTCTATTTTCAAGGCGGCACAGTGGCGCAGTGGTTAGCACTGCTGTCTCATGGCACCGAGGTCCCAGGTTTGATCCCAGCTCTGGGTCACTATCCATGTGGAGTTTGCACATTCTCCCCGTGCTTGCGTGGGTTTCGCCCCCACAACCCAAAAGATGTGCAGGGTAGGTGGATTGGCCACGCTAAATTGCTCTTTAATTGGAAAAAATGAATTGGATACTCTACATTAACAAAAAAATTCTATTTTCTCATTCGCAAAGAATCGAGCTGTTGTGGAGAAGGTAAAGGAGAGATTTGCTCCTCTTCTACCGTAGATGCTGAAATGAAGCTAGATTGAAGTAGCTGACTCAGATTTGGTATGGGTTCCACAGGCACCAATTTCCCTTCAGTGCCTTGTCCAAGTGACCATTCTTCATTTGTTGGTTAAGTCTGTCTAGTAACACATTCCTGGAGGTTTCCTGGAACTTGCTTGATTACCTTGGGGAGATCATCACAGGATTTTTATTCCCCCTTTTCCTTTTATCTCCCTTCTGGAAGGATTGAAGGTGAATAGACTGATCATCAGTGCTTCCTTCTCACCTTTCTTTCTGCCTGCTCGCATGAGCCTGTTGGCAAGCCATTCAACTGTGAGTGACATCAGAGCCAAGGTGATTGGCCCTGTCCTCATCCAATGTCAACTCTCCAATTCAGCAGGGCAGCACGGTGGCCTAGTGGTTAGCACAGCTGCCTCACGGCGCTGAGGTCCCAGGTTCGAATCCCGGCTCTGGGTCACTGTCCGTGTGGAGTTTGCACATTCTCCCCGTGTCCGCGTGGGTTTCGCCCCCACAACCCAAAAAATGTGCAGAGTAGGTGGATTGGCCACGCTAAATTGCCCCTTAATTGGAAAAAATAATTGGGTAATCTAAATTTTTTTTTAAAACTCTCCAATTCAGCTGTCAAATAGTGATGAGCTGTGGGAACTGAAGCTGATTTCTCCACCATCACTGCCTCTTACCCCTGGGGACCCCCCTTTGCTAACCTTCCTGCTCTGCGTGGCTGAAGTCCACGTTTGCGCTAATACAGTTCGCAGGGGAGAACACAGAGAGAGTTCAAACTGAAATGGAAAACCTTGGGAGATGGCAATATGGGTATGACTGAGCATCTGGATGTAAGTGAATGAATTGGACACATTTTCCTTACTTCAAGTTCATCATTCTCTTTGTTGTATAACTACATTTTTAATCCATCGTGGATTAAAAGTAACATAGGTAGCATAGTGGGCAGCACGGAAGCACACGTGGATATCACTGTGGCTTCACAGCGCCAGGGTCCCAGGTTCGATTCCCTGCTGGGTCACTGTCTGTGCGGAGTCTGCACGTTCTCCCCGTGTCTGCATGGGTTTCCTCCGGGTGCTCCAGTTTCCTCCCACAGTCCAAAGACGTACAGGTTAGATGGATTGGCCCTTAGTGACCAAAAAGTTTAGGAAGGGTTATTGGGTTATGGGGATAGGCTGGAAGTGAGGGCTTAAGTGGGTCGGTGCAGACGCGATGGGCCGAATGGCCTCCTTCTGCACTGTATGTTCTATGTAATCCTTAAACAGTTCCCTAGTAAGGAATTCCTGCTGTTATAACACCAAGCTGGGCAGATCTGGTTTGTAGTCTGCACAAGATGATCTCAGTGGGGTCAGTAATTTGACTTAATGTACTGATAAGAATATTCAACAAGGACACCAGACTAACCTTAAACCCCTTCACCATTGCACCCAGTCTGGGAAAATTCTGGAGTTCCCGACCAAGTCTATATCTCGGAGTTAGATTTTTGTTCACAGAAATAGGTTAGGCTATTATTAGCTCAAATCTTGCCGTTGCAACACATGTATGCACCATTATTTAGCCTTTTTACTGCACCCGTCAGTTTGCAATGTGTTTTCTCTGTAACCTCCTGAAAGTGTGAGCTGAAGACAGTGCAGAGAGGGTCACCTGGGTTCACCACCTGAAGTGCTGTAACCTGCAAGGCTAGGGATGGGGTTGGGGGCTGAAAGGTGGGATTAGAATAGGTGGCTAGTATTTTCAGCTGGCACAGATACAATGAGCTGAATGGCTTCTCTCTGCCGTTACCTTTCTATGGTTCTGAGTGTGCGGCAGGCCGCAACAGCGTGCATCTACTTAACAGATAAGGATTGAAATAAAAGCAGAGGAATAATGGAGAAGAAAGGTGTATCAGAGTCAAACCCAGGATCAGGAAGAGAAAAAAGAAAGGAAAAGAAAGAATGGATTGAGAGAAAAAGACAGAATGAAAGGAAGAAAAAAGACGTGCAGGTTAGGTGGATTGGCCATGCTAAAATTGCCCCTTCGCGTCCAAACATTAGGTGGATTACGGGTATAGGGCGGGGGTGCCTAGGTAGGGTGCTATTTCAGAGGGTCGATGCAGACCTGATGGGCTGAATGGCCTCCTTCCCCACTGTAGAGGTTCTGTGGTTTCTAAATCTCTCAGAAGAATTTGTTACCTGCAAGTTTGAGCTCGCTATGTGGCGACTAGGGGCTTTTCACAGTAACTTCATCCAGCTTCCTCCCACAGTCCAAAGATGTGCGGGTTAGGTGGATTGGCCACGGTAAATTGCCCTTAGTGTTGAAAAGGCTAGGTGGGGTTACTGGGTTACGGGCATAGGGTGGAGGCGTGGGCTTAAGCTGGGGGCTGGTTTAGCACAGGGTGAAAGAGCTGGCTTTTAAAGCAGACCAAGGCAGGCCAGCAGCGTGGGTTCAATTCCCGTACCAACCTCCCTGGACAGGCGCCTGAATGTGGCGACTAGGGGCTTTTTACAGTAACTTCATTTGAAGCCTTCTTGTGACAATAAGCAATTTTCATTTTTTTCATTTCAAGTAGGCTGCCCTTTCCAAGGACCGGTGCAGACTCGATGGGCCGAATGGCCTTCTTCTGCACTGTAAATTCTATCTTTCCAAGAAGATACATCTGCTGTCCTTACTCGAGTCTGACCTATATGTTACTCTAGAATCATTGGAACAGGAGAAGACCATTTAAACCCTCATGTTTGATCTGCAACCTAACTCTATAGAAACGCCTTTGCCCCAAATCCTTTAATACCTTTGGTTAATAAAATTCTATTAATATCCGATTTAATTTTTTTTCTACAATTGATCTTGCTTAAATTACCATTTGCGAACAAGCGTGAAGAAGTGTTTCTTATTTTTGCCCCTGTAAGTTCTGGCTCTAATATTTTGGCTATGCCCCCTCACCCTGGACTTGACCTAGACTCACAGCAATGTGGTTGACTCTTAACTGCCCTCTGAAATGGCCTAGCCATTTGTGAAGAAGGTTTCCAGGGCAGTTACGGCTGGGCAATAACGCTGACTTTGTTGGCAATTCCCAGATCCCGTGAATGAATAAGTAAAGAGATGTCAGTGGTGAACTTCTGTCAAAGATTCTATTTGTTCCTCCTGGAACATCTGCTCTTGTGTAACTTCATAGTGGTAGCTGTATCTGGATCACCTGCTTTAATCCCACCTCGCTTGATCTCAGGAACACAGAATTACATAAAATATACAGCACAGAAACAGACAATTTTGCATATCCGGTCCACACTGATGTTTATGCTTCATATGAGCCTTCTCTCACCCCTCTTCAACTCTCCATCAGCATATCCTGCTATCCCTTCCTTCCACATGTGCTTGTCTCCCTTATCCTTAATGCATCAATACTATTTGCCTCGACTACTCCTTGTGGTACTGAGTTCCACTCTTCTCTGGCCTGTTCAATCTTTCTAAATAGCGATAACTTCTTAGTTACAGGCATGAACCTATAAATCTTTTTTCCCCTTCTCCATGCCACCCACATCTCCCCACCACCCGACCCTATACTTGTATAATATGGAGAATAGAACTGTGCATAGGACTCCCAAATGATACGCGTGCATCTATCTGCCTGTACCTGCTTGGCACAATCTCAGTCCTGATGCCTTTCCCTCTGTGTCAGAGGTACACTAAAGGATTCTCCGATCCGTCCACTGCCTCCACGCTGCAAGTGATCCTCCAGAACCTCCTCCCCCACCGCATCCAATCTGTCTCTTAATATTTCCAATTAAGGGGCAATTTAGCGTGACCAATCCACCTGCCCTGCACTTCTTTTTTGGTTGAGAAGGTGAGACCCCCCGCAGACATGGGGAGGATGCGCAAACTGAGGGCAGCACGGTGGCACAGTGGTTAGCACTGCTGCCTCACGGCGCCGAGGTCCCAGGGTCGATCCCGGCTCTGGGTCACTGTCCGTGTGGAGTTTGCACATTCTCCCCGTGTTTGTGTGGGTTTCGCCCCCACAACCCAAAGATGTGCAGGTTAGGTGGACTGGCCACACTAAATTGCCCCTTAATTGGAAAAAATGAATTGGGTACTCTACGTTTATTAAAAAAAAGAGAATGTGCAAACTCCGCACGGGCAGTGACCCGGGGCCGGGATCGAACCCGGATCCTCGGCACCATTAGGTGAGAGGCCTCTCGTGAGATTCAGTGGCCTTGTTCCGTCACCAAGTTAGGCGCTACGAGGCCATTAAATCACATCCAATAAATTTAAAATAATTGGCAAAAGATCTAGAGGGTGCAACATGGACTTTTTTTTCCCACTCAGAGTTGTCGGAATTTGGAACGCTCGACTTGAAAAAATGGTGGAAGCTCATTGCATAAATCATTTGGATTGGATTGGATTTGTTTATTGTCACGTGTACCGAGGTACAGTGAAAAGTATTTTTCTGCAAGCAGCTCAACAGATCATTCAGTACATGGGAAGAAAAGGGAATTGAACAGAATTCAAGAAAATACATGAGAATACATAATAGGGCAACACAAGATATACAATGTAACTACATAAGCATTGGCATCGGATGAAGCAGACAGGGTGTAGTGTTAATGAGGACAGTCCATAAAAGGGTCATTTAGGAGTCTGGTGACAGTGGGGAAGAAGCTGTTTTGAGTCTGTTCGTCCGTGTTCTCAGACTTCTGAATCTCCTGCCCGATGGAAGAAGTTGGAAAAGTGAGTAAGCCGGGTGGGAGGGATCCTTGATTATGCTGCCTGCTTTCCCCCGGCAGCGGGAGGTGTAGATGGAATCAATGGATGGGAGGCAGGTTCGTGTGATGGACTGGGCGGTATTCACGACTCTCTGAAGTTCCTTGCGGTCCTGGGCCGAGCAGTTGCCATACCAGGCTGTGATGCAGCCCGAGAGGATGCTCTCTATAGTGCATTTGTAAAAGTTGGTAAGGGTTAATGTGGACATGCCAAATTTCCTTAGTTTCCTGAGGAAGTAAAGGCGCTGTTGCGCTTTCTTGGTGATAGCGTCGACATGAGTGGACCAGGATAGATTTTTGGTGATGTGCACCCCTAGGAATTTGAAACTGCTCACCATCTCTACCTCGGCTCCGTTGATGCTGACAGGGATGTGTACAGTACTATGCTTCCTGAAGTCGATGACCAGCTCTTTAGTTTTGCTGGCATTAAGGGAGAGATTGTGGAGTGGAGTGGAGAATCAAGTGGAGTTGGACAGATATTCAAAAATGAGGAAGTTAGCGAGTTATGGACCCAGGAGTACAGCGGGAATGTTGGACTAAGCATGGCTATTCTTCCAAACAGCCAGCAAATGCATGATGGGCCGAATAATAAGAGCATAAGACATAGGAGCAGAATTAGGCCACTCGGCCCATCGAGTCTGCTCCACCATTCAATCATGGCTGATACTTTTCTCATCCCCATTTTCCTGCCTTCTCCCCATAACCCCTGATCCCCTTATTAATCAAGAATCTATATATCCCTGTCTTAAAGACACTCAATGATTTGGCCTCCACAGCCTTCTGCGGCAAAGTGTTCCGCAGATTCACCACCCTCTGGCTGAAGAAATCCCTCCTCATCTTGGTTTTAAAGCCCGGCTCTGGGTCACTGTCCGTATGGAGTTTGCACATTCTCTCCGTGTTTGCGTGGGTTTCGCCCCCACAACCCAAAAGATGTGCAGGCTAGGTGGATTGGCCACACTAAATTGCCCCTTAATTGGAAAAAATGAATTGGGTATTCTAAATTTTAAAAAAATGTTTAATCTCTGTTTCAAAGCATTGTCTCTTTAGTCTGAGATGCTGTCCTTTGGTTCTCTTTTTTCCTACAAGTGGAAACATCCTCTCCCCATCCACTCTATCCAGGCCTTGCAGTACCCTGTAAGTCTCAATAAGATCCCCCCCTCATCCTTCTAAACTCCAACGAGTACAGATCCAGAGTCCTCAACCGTTCCTCATACGACAAGCTGTTCATTCGAGGGATCATTCCTGTGAATCTCCTCTGGACCCTTTCCAAGGCCAACACATCCTTCCTTAGATACAGGGTCAAAAACTGCTCACAATACTCCGAATGTCCTCCTTCTCCACTGCAAGCTTCTACATTTATTTATTAATAATTTTTCTAATTAAGTGGCAATTTAGCGTGGCCCATTCACCTATCCTGCGCATTATTTTTTGGGATGTGGGGGTGAGACACGCAGACATGGGGAGAATGTGCAAAACTCCACACGGACAGTGACCTGAGGCTGGGATCAAACCAGGGTCCTCGGCGTCATGAGGCAGCAGTGCTGACCATTGTTCCACCGTGCCACCCCTTCTATGGTTTTATATTCTAGGCATAGATTTCCTATGCCTTCTACCACAGAGGCTACTATCAGAACAACTGGACAAACTAGTAGTATCTAAAGATTAAGGACTGAGAACAGAAGACGTTAATGTCAAACACTATTTTATACGTCCATATTTACTGAAGAAACCTTCTCAATTAATCGTCAGGCTCAGTATTAAATACTTTAATCCTCTGTGGCCAATCACTCGTACATTACTCAAGATAAAGAAAGGACTTGCATTTATGTAGCACCTTCCACAACCTCGATGCTTCATTTGTGAAATGTAGTCATCACTGTTAAGTAGAAAATGTGACAGCCAATTGTCACACAGCAATGATTGGACAAACAGCAATGTGCCAATGACCAGACAGCCGTTTTTGAAAATGTGTTAGCTGTAGGGTATATAACGGGGGATCCCAGTGCTTCTCTTCAAAATAGAATTCTGGGATCATTAATGTCCCCCTAAAGCAGCAGAGGGGGTCTCAATTTATTGTCCAATGCAAAAGAAAGTAACCCAACAATCACTCAGTATTGTCCTGATGGTCAGCCTAGAACTTTGTGCTCAAGTGTCTGGAGTGAGAGTTGAACCCACAACCTTCTGATGGGACAAAGTTGTGTCTAGGTGGCCTCAAATCTAACCTAGACTGTTGTAACGTAGGCCACAGCAGAGAACCTTCCAAATATTAGTGGTTGTGGTGTTTAGTACTGGTATGGTAAGAAATAGAAACATCACACTGGGTTTTTAATGGAGCTCTTTTCAACTTGGGTTTCAATCAGTCATTGGGATTTTAAAGATAGGTTTTCACCTCGACCTTGTTATCCCTGGGCAGGGAACACTTCATCGGGAGTGCAACTATCGGCATCTCTGCAACTCAGCGCAATGTTCCTTCATTCTCCAACGCTGCACCTCACTATCATTAGACTTTCTACGTTCCATGTCTCACTATCTCTCCAGCATTAACCTCACTGCTTCTGCTCACAAAATACTTCAGAGGGTCAGAGGTGTAAAGGAAGAAATATCGCATTTATATGGCACCTTCCACGTTCACTGGGCACCCACAGATCATGTTACAGCCAATGAGGTACTGTTTTTTTTTTTTTTTTTTAATTTTTTCCAATTAAGGGGCAATTTAGCGTGGCCAATCCACCTACTCTGCACATTTTTGGGTTGTGGGGGCGAAGCCCACGCAGACACGGGGAGAATGTGAAAACTCCACACGGACAGTGACCCAGAGCCGGGATCGAACCTGGGACCTCAGCGCCGTGAGGCGGTTGTGCTAACCACTAGACCACCGTGCTGCCCCAATGAGGTACTGTTGAAGTGTCTTGTAAGAAACGCGGCAACTGAGCTGCACACAGCAAGATCCCACAAATGTACTGACAGCCGAGTAACCTGTTTTGTGATGTTGATGAAGGCATGAATATTGACCAGGGTGGCAGGACTTCTTTGAAATAATGGCCAGGGGACCATGTCTCTTCAAGCTTTTGGTTTCTTGTCCTGCTATCCATTTTTTATTCTCTTTGAGAAAGCTACTTTGAAGTGCCTTGGGTCATTTTACTGTGGCAAAAGGTGCTATATAAATGGAAGTTGCTGTTGTTGGGGTTCCATTGGGATCTATAGATCCTTTCCTCCAACCAATAATTGCCCGTCATTAATGAGTACCACTAAATAAAATCACATTCTGCGGTTTGTTAGCATTATATATTCATCACATTGTTATATTTTCTCAATCATTTGCTTCTTAGTTTTGTTGGATTAAATTGCAGTTTTCTCATGCTTTGAAATAAAAAAAGAACTTGCATTTAGATGGTGCTTTTCACGACCACTGGACGTTTTAAATCACTTTACAGCCACTCAAACACTTTTGAAGTGCAGTCACTGTTTGGTAGGGGAATATATTGCCATATTATTAAATTCTACATGTATTGAAGTAGACTCAAATTTGTGTGTGGGGAGAGTGTGTACTTGTGGTGGTGGGGGGGGGGGGGGGGGGGGGGGGGGGTTGAGGCAGGGGAGAGGAATTTCATATCTGCAGTTTTAACCCTTTAGTTCCTGCTGGTGAAAATCCTCTTTCACAGATGTTAAAGTTTCATTGTGGCACTTGTCATCCTTCAATAGTTTGGTCTCGGGGACTGAATTGCGCCCCGAGTGAAAAATAAACAAGTGGTATTTCTATCACGCCTCTTACGATATCCCAAAGTGCTCCACAGCCAATGATGCACATTTTAAGTATAAGTAAAGGTCGCCGGAGTCCCAGATGACCATAGGCTGCTCTCCCTCTCAAAGGGACTGACCGGTGGTGGTTTAACCTGAGGGTAACCACAGTGGAGGGGCGAGGTTCAGAAGATGGGGCCTTCGTGGACAACCTCAGCTGGTACGTGAATTGAACCCGCATTGTTGGCCTTCCTTTGCCTCACAAACCAGCTATCCAGCCAACTGAGCAAAACCGGCCCCCCAAAAGGTTTCATGGTCCTCATGAGACTTTTCTTTTTAAATTTAGAGTACCCAATTATTTTTTTTTTCCCCAATTAAGGGACAATTTAGCATGGCCAATTCACCTAACCTGCACATCTTTTGGGTTGTGGGGGTGAAATCCATGCAGACGTGTGAAGAATGTGCAAACTCCACACGGACAGTGACCCAGGGCCGGGATTCGAACCCTGGTCCTCAGCACCGTAGGTGGCAGTGCTACCCACTGCGTCACCTTGCTGCCCTAGCTCATTAGACTTTTAATTCAAGATTTTTATTGAATTCAAATTTGCCAGGCTGGGATTTGAACCCAGGTTCCCAGGACATCACCCTGGGTCGCTAGATTACCATTCCAGCAACAATACCTCGACACTGTTGTAATGTAGGAAATGTCGCAGTCAACTTGCATGCTGCACATTTCCACCACCAGTAATTTGGTCGTGACTAGACAATCCAGTTTAATACTGGTGAATTGAGGGAGAAATATTGGACAGGACAGCAGGAGGATCACCCCTGCTCTCCATTGAAATAGTGCTGTGGAGGGCAGCACGGTGGCACAGTGGTTAGCACAGCTGCCTCACGGCGCCGAGGTCCCAGGTTCGATCCCGGCTCTGGGTCACTGTCCGTGTGGAGTTTGCACATTCTCCCCGTCTCTGCGTGGGTTTCGCCCCCACAACCCAAAAATGTGCAGAGTAGGTGGATTGGCTGGCTGAGAGGGGAGAGAAGGCTTGGGGGGGGGGGGGGGGGGGGGGGGGTGATGGTCATAGGCTCAAGAGTAAAGTCTGTTGAAAGACAACTCAAGTTGACGAAGGCAGTGAGGGGAGAGGGCAGAGGGATGGATAGAATGAGGGAGGCAAGAGTTAGCTCCCCAGGGTCAAGGGGGCATTGGGGCTGTGGGTAGTGAGGGGGGCTACAACAATTTAGAACCTCAAGGGTCCCAGGTGGATGGTCTGAGCTGATAATGGAGTTGGTGTTATGTCTATGATGGCAAGGCAAGAGTCCCTCGAATGCTTTGCGAAGGTGGACCTCCAGTGTCGGCTATGTGGTGAACAGTTACACATGCAGTGGCTCCCACCAGAGTATTTTATTTTTGGCCTTTTTTACACGGTTTATGGGCGATTCTTTGGACAAAATTGGTGTAGTTTGATGGAATAAGATCCCCTTGTACGAGTAATATCCAGTAAATATAACACAAGGCAGAAGTCAGGCAAGAGATTGTCAGACTCTGAAGTTCCTCGAGCCTCAGAAGGGGGGACATAGGGAAAGCTTTGGTTGTGTTGTTGGCCCCTCAGTGGTCGACTGAGACGTTGGTTAGCTTCTTTTTTAAAAATAAATTTCGAGTGCCCAATTCATTTTTTCCAATGAAGGGGTAAATTAGCATGGTCAATCCACCTCCCCTGCACATCATTGAGTTGTAGGGGCGAAATCCACTCAGATACGGGAAGAATGTGCAAACTCCACACGGACAGTGACCCAGAGCCGGGATCGACCCTGGCTCACAAGGTGGACATGGCTGACCCTGGGTCAGGGGGTCAGAGGCCCCTTGCTGGGTTGATAACTTGGAATGTGAGGTTAAGTGGCTCAGTAAAAAGGTCCCAAGTGTTTGTGCATCTGAGAAGTTTGAAGGCGGATGTGTTTTTTCTGCAGGAGACCCTGTATATGTTTTAGATTCTAGATTGGATAGATTGAGTCCCAACTCTCTGAGTCCATCAGAAGTTGCAAAGGAGTTATTGGCGTTGATGGAACAGATGGGGGGTGGAGATTTAGGTTTTCGAGGGAAAAGAAGTTTACTTTTTTTTCCCACACCCATCAGGTTTACTCCCAATTGACTTCTTTGTGGTGGGTGGGTCTCTTCTCCCTAGGGGTGAGGGGGGAAGGGTACTTGGTGATCGTTACACCGAATCATGCTCCGCATTTTGAGGACCTGATGTTGGAGCCGGGCCACTCTCAGTGACCCCCATGGAGACTGAACATGGTTTTGCTCGCGGACAAGAGTTTTTGTGAGCGGGTATTCTCTGCCATTGAGTATGTTGAGTTCAACAAGAATGAGGCGGTCTCGCCTTCCACCCTCCAGGAGGCCCTCAAGACAGTTATTAGGAGAGAGATAACCTCTTATAAGGTGCTTAGGGATAAATTTATGGGTACATGGTAGCACAGTGGTTAGCACAGTTGCTTCACAGCTCCAGGGCCCCAGTTTCGAATCCAGGCTTGGGTCACTGTCTGTGCGGAGTCTGCACGTTCTCGCCGTGTCTGCATGGGTTTCCTCCGGGTGCTCCGGTTTCCTACCACAGTCCAAAGATGTGCAGGTTGGGCGGATTGGCCATGCTAAATTGCCCTTGGTGTCCAAAATGTTTAGGTGGGGCTACTGGGTTACAGGGGTTACAGGGATAGGGTGGAGGTGTGGGCTAAGGTGGGGTGGTCTTTCCAAGGGCCTGTGCAGACTCGATGGGCCAAATGGTCTCCTTCTGCACTGTAAATTCTATGATTCTATGAAATTTGGGAAGGTGGAGAGGCAGAGACTGGTGGACTCCATTCTCGAGGTGGATCGACAGTACTTGGTTGCCCCAACACCAGAGTTATTGGCAGATAGATTTGGAGTTGTTGCCAATGGGGAAGGCGGTGAGCCAGCTGCGACGCTCGAGGGGAGTTTTTTGGATTATGGGGAGAAGGCCAGTCATCTGTTAGCTCACTAGCTGAGACACAGGCTGCCTCTCAGGAGATAGTGCAGGTTAGGGCCTTGGGTGGCGTGTTGGTTCCTGCCCTAGAGCAAGTTAATGAGGTGTTTAAGGCCTTCTACTGTGGGTTGTATGAGTCAGAGCCCCCAAAGAGGGTTCATCAATTAGGCAATTTTTGGATAGGTTGATCTTTCCAGAGGTGGAGCAGGAGAGAAGGCAAGAGATGAAGATGCTGATAGAGCTGGGGGAGAACATGAGCTGTATTTGGTTAATGCAGACAGGCAAAGCACCGGGTCCGGATGGGATCCCTATTGATTTTTACAGTTTGCTGGTCAGTTGGTTCCACTTCTACTGGAAATGTTTCATGATTCCGTGTCCCGGTGGGTGTTCCCAGCTGTGCTGGCTCAGGCACCGATTTCCTTGATCCTGAAGAAGGACAGGGATCCCACGGAATGTGGGTCGTATCGGCATATTTCATTGTTAAACGCTGACGCGAAGGTGTGGGCTAAGGTGTTGTCAATGCATTTAGAGCCCTGCCTACCAGGGGTGATTTCAGAGGAGCAGACTGGATTTGTGAAGGGTCGACAGTTGTCATCCAACATTAGAAGATTGTTAAATGTTGTGTTGCCATCCTCCTTAGGGAGCGAGCCAGAGGTGATTATTTTGATGGACACAGAGAAGGTGTTCAATAGGGTTGAGTGGGGGTTCCTCTTTGAGACCCTGGGGTGGTTTGGTTTCGAGCCAAAATTTATGTAATGGATTAGGTTTTTATACCGGGCCCCCACTTTGGACGTCTGCACTAATGCCCTGAGCTTGGGTTATTTCCAACTAAACAGGGCTGTCCATTATCTCCACTTTTGTTTGCCTTAGCAATCGAGCCGCTGTCCATTGCATTGAGATCATCTAACAGATGGAGGGGGATAAAGCATGGGGGGTGGTAGCATAGGGTGTTTTTATATGCAGACAATTTGTTACTACAGTATATAGCACAGACCCACTGTCCAATGTGGAAGATATAATGGAGTTGCTGAGGAAGCTTGGCTCCTTTTTTGGGGAACAAGCTGAATCTGGGCAAGAGTGATTATCCAGTGAACACCCCGGGGAGGGGAGCTAATCTGGGGAAGCTGTTGTTTCGTCCGGCCAGGACTAGCTTCCAGGTATCTGTGAATCTGGGTGTCCCGTGATTGGGCCTCGTTCCATAAACTTAACTTTTCTAGTCTGGTGGATGGGGTGAAGGCCAACTTGCAATGGTGGGATGCCATTCCTCTGACCTTGGCGGGAAGAGTACAGATGGTGAAGATGAATATATATTCTCCTGAGCTTTCTGTTTTTATTCCAATGCCTCCCAGTCTTTCTCCCCAAGGCTTTCTTTAGCAGGGTTAATAAACTGATGTCTGCTTTTGTTTGAGCTGAACACCTCGGGTTCGTACAACATTTCTGCAAAGAGATAGATAGACAGTCGGGGGGGGTGGGGGGGTTGTTGGCATTACCTAATCTGTTATGCTACTACTGGGCGGCAAATATTGATGATGTGTGGGGATGGTTCAAGCATCTGGACTCTATATTTGAGCGGATGGAAGAGGTTTTGTGCATAGGGTCAAGTCTGAGGGCCTTGGTTACTGTCTCAATCCGTTTTCCCCTGCTGGAGTCTCTTCAAGCCTGGTGGTGATAGCCACTTTGAGGATTTGGAATCAATTTAGGCAGCATTTTAAACTGGGTTCCATGTCACTGTTGGCTCCGATCTGCAGGAACCATAGATTTGTGCCATCTGGTGGGCAGCACGGTGACGCAGTGGTTAGCACTGCTCCCTCATGGCGCCGAGGACCTAGGTTCGATCCCGGCTCTGGGTCACTGTCCGTGTGGAGTTTGCACATTCTCCCTGTGTTTGCGTGGGTTTCGCCCCCACAACCCAAAGATGGGCAGGGTAGGTGAATTGGCCACGCTAAATTGCCCCTTAATTGGAAAAAATTAATTGGACACTCTTAATTTATTTTTTAAAAGATTTGTGCCATCTGGCTTAGATTCATCATTTAGGGCATGGGAGAGGGAGGGGTTGGAGAGGTTTAGGTACATGTTTCTGGAGGGTAGGTTCGCTGGCCTAGATGTGTTGCGAGAGGCGTTTCAGCTGTCGAGAGGAAATGTATTCAGGTACTTACAGGTGTGTGATTTTTTTTTAAGTAAGGAGCTCCCTTTATTTCCCTTTGTACCGTGGCCGTCGCTTATTGAAAGGGTCCTGTCCATGGCCGAGTTAGGGGAGGGTAAGATTTTGGATTTCAATGGGCAGATGTTGGTGACGGAACAGGCATTATTGGAGGATATGAAGAGGAAGCGGGAGGGTGAGCAGGGTTTGGTTTTTGAAGCAGGCGATGTGCTTTTTGAGGTAGGGTCAACTTCACATCCTCATGTGCAAGATGAAGTCTGATCCAGTTCAAGGAGTGCACAGGGCACATATGAGTGGGTTCATCTCGGGGGGTGTAGGATAGGTGTGAGCAGTGCTCTACAGGGCCGGTGAATAACACTCATATGTTTTGGTCTTGCCCCAAGCTTGTTATTTTCTGGGTCTCCTTTTTTGATACAATGTCAGGGATACTGGGTGTTCAGCTGGAGTCCTGCCCGTTAGTGGCGATGTTTGGAATTTCAGACTCGCTGGTGCTGCAGACGGGGATGAGATGTCCTAGACTTCGCCTCGTTAATAGCCTGGAGGTGAGTTCGGCGTGGGTGGAGGTCCCGGTGCTGCCTAAGGCTCGGGAACCTATGGAATTTTTGCACCTTGGGAAGATCAAGTACACCATGAGGGGGTCGGTGGAAGGATTCTACTCGAGGTGACAGCCCTTCATCTCCTTTCTCAGGGAACGGGGCGGGATTCTCCGACCCCCCCGCCTACAGGACTTCCCATTGGTCAGAATGTTCAGGGCCTGAAGGAGCAGCTTCAAATAATATGTTGACTCGATGGATCACTGCAATTTGTTGGCAGAATTCCGACAAGGAATGCTGCGCTTCTACCAGCTCTGGACCATCTGAGGAGGAAGCAGCGTTGGCGTTGAAACTCTGCCACTCCGTCCCCAAGATTTTCTGTGCTCCCCATGCATGGATATCTAATGAGTTGACCAGCACGAGAACCCGCATGGCCTGTCATCCTGCCCCTCAGCAGAAATCACTCTCACACCTGCTCGCACCCCCCAAATTATGATCCAGATCAGAATATTCCACCCGTAGTATGGAGTGGGTCAAAGGCCAATCTATTTCCAAAATTGTCCTGGTACATCTTTGAGGCCCCTGACATTAGAACTAAACTACGCATTACGTTCTTCTCTTCTTCCATCGCCGCCTCTGATTTTGGAGTCAGCAGCAGAGCAACAACAACAAGAGCTCACTGCTGCCCTCAAATCTCCAACATTTTCTGTGGTGTGAATTTCCCATCTCCTGACGTTAATTTGAATCTGATGTCCAGGTAGAAGGAATCTTCAGGCACATTGGTGATGTCATCAAACAGTGTAAGCAGTATTCTCACCAACAACAATGCAGGAACAAAGAAACAAAGAACAAAGAAAAGTACAGCACAGGAACAAGCCCTACGGCCCTCCAAGCCTGTGCCGACCATGCTGCCTGTCTAAACTAAAATCTTCTACACTTCCTGGGTCCGTATCCCTCTATTCCCATCCTATTCATGTATTTGTCAAGATGGCCCTTAAACGTCACTATCGTCCCTGCTTCCACCACCTCCTCCGGCGATGAGTTCCACGCACCCACTACCCTCTGTGTAAAAAACTTGCCTCGTACATCTCCTCTAAACATTGCCCCTCGCACCTTAACCCTGCCCCCTAGTAATTGACCACTCTACACTGGGGAAAAGCCTCTGACTATCCACTCTGTCTATGCCCCTCATAATTTTGTAGACTTCTATCAGGTCGCCCCTCAACCTCCGTCGTTCCAGTGAGAACAAACTGAGTTTATTCAACTGCTCCTCATAGCTAATGCCCTCCATGCGAAGCAACATCCTGGTAAATCTCTTCTGCACCCTCTCTAAAGCCTCCACATCCTTCTGGTAGTGTGGCGACCAGAATTGAACATTATACTCCAAGTGTAGCCTAACTAAAGTTCTATACAGCTGCAACATGACTTGGCAATTCTTATACTCAATGCCCCGGTCAATGAAGGTAAGCATGCCGTATGCCTTCTTGACTACCTTCTCCACCTGTGTTGCCGCTTTCAGTGAACTGTGAACTTGTACACCTAGATCTCTCTGACTTTCAATACTCTTGAGGGTTCTACCATTCACTGTATATTCCCTACCTGCATTAGACCTTCCAAAATGCATTACCTCACATTTGTCCGGATTAAACTCCATCTGCCATCTCTCCGCCCATGCCTCCAAACGATCTAATTCCTGCTGTACCCTCTGACAGTCCTCATCGCTATCCGCAATTCCACCTACCTTTGTGTCGTCTGCAAACTTACTAATCAGAACCAGTTACATTTTCCTCCAAATCATTTGTATATACTACGAAAAGCAAAGGTCCCAGCACTGATCCCTGCGGAACACCATTAGTCACAGCCCTCCAATTTGAAAAGCACCCTTCTATTGCTACTCTCTGCCTTCTATGACCTAGCCAGTTCTGTATCCACCTTGCCAGCTCACCCCTGATCCCATGTGACTTCACCTTTTGTACCAGTCTACCATGAGGGACCTTGTCAAAGGCCTTCCTGAAGTCCATATAGACAACATCCTCTGCCCTACCTGCATCAATCATCTTTGTGATCTCTTCGAAAAACTCTATCAAGTTAGTGAGACACAACCTCCCCTTCACAAAACCATGCTGCCTCTCACCAATATGTCCATTTGCTTCCAAATGGGAGTAGATCCTGTCTCGAAGAATTCTCTCCAGTAATTTCCCTACCACTGACGTAAGGCTCGCCGGCCTTTAGTTCCCTGGATTATCCTTGCTATTCTTAAACAAAGGAACAACATTGGCTATTCTCCAGTCCTCCGGGACATCACCTGAAGACAGTGAGGATCCAAAGATTTCTGTCAAGGCCTCAGCAATTTCCTCTCTAGTCTCCTTCAGTATTCTGGGGTAGATCCCATCCAGCCCTGGGGACTTATCTACCTTAATATTTTTCAAGACACCCAACACCTCGTCTTTTTGAATCTCAATGTGACCCAGGCTATCTACACACCCTTCTCCAGACTCAACATCCACCAATTCCTTCTCTTTGGTGACTACTGATGCAAAGTATTCATTTAGTATCTCGCCTATTTCCTCTGGCACCACACATAGATTCCCTTGCCCATCCTTCAGTGGGCCAACCCTTTCCCTGGCTACCCTCTTGCTTTTTATGTACCCTATTTGCCAATAACTTTTTGTGACCTCTTCTAGCCTTCCTGACTCCTTGCTTCAGTTCCTTCCTACTTTCCTTATATTCCACACAGGCTTCGTCTGTTCCCAGCCTTCTAGCCCTGATAAATGGCTCCTTTTTCTTTTTGACGAGGCCTAAATATCTCTCGTTATCCAAGGTTCCCGAAATTTGCCGTAATTATCCTTCTTCCGCACAGGAACATGCTGGTCCTGAATTCCTTTCAACTGACATTTGAAAGCGTCCCACATGCCAGATGTTGATTTACCCTCAAACATCCTCCCCTATCTAGGTTCTTCAGTTCCTGCCTAATATTGTTATAATTAGCCTTCCGCCAATTTAGCGCATTCACCCTAGGACCACTCTTATCCTTGTCCACCAGCACTTTAAAACTTACTGAATTATGGTCACTGTTCCCGAAATGCTCCCCTACTGAAGCTTCTACCACCTGGCCAGGCTCATTCCCCAATAGGAAATAAAATGCACTAGTAATTCTTCACCTTTCCAATGCATTTTACATAGTTTGGGACATGCACGTTGGAAGTTGAAATATCATAAACAGAAGTATTTTAAAAATATTTCTAATTTATATTAAAACGTTAGAATTGGAGGCGCAGTGGTTAGCACTGCTGCCTCACGGCGCTGAGGACCTGGGTTCGATCCCGGCCCCAGGTCACTGTCCGTGTGGAGTTTGCACATTCTCCCGTGTATGCGTGGGTTTTACCCCCCCCCCCAACCCAAAGATATGCAGGGTAGCTGGATTGGCCACACTAAATTGCCTCTTAATTGGAGAAATATAATTGGACACTCTAAATTTATCAAAGAAATTATTGTAAGTTTAAGAATTACAAAATGTTTCAGGGTCAGACAGGTTGTTCAGTATTTATGATTCAGTATGCCATTTTAAAACCAGTTAACTTCATTAAAAACAACTAACTTTCTCAAGGGTCCAACAGTAATATTATGGAGTAAAACTGGAAGTCTTCATCAGTTAAATGATTTCTGATTTATTGCAGAGACTGGCGAAAAGCATAAAATCACTGACAGCAAATTCTGAACTTGCATTTTTTTTTAAATTTAGAGTACCCAATTATCTTTTTCCAATTAAGGGGCAATTATCTACCTAACCTGTACATCTTTTGGGTTGTGGGGGGTGAAACACATGCAGATACGGGGAGACTATGCAAACTCCACACGGACAAACTCCATAGGGACAGTGACCCAGGGCCGGGATTCAAGCCCGGGTCCTCAGCGCCATAGTCCCAATGTGCTGGACTTGCATTGTAACTGTGTGTTTGGATTGGTTGGCATGGTGGCGCAGTGGTTAGCTTTGCTGCCTCAGGGCAGCACGGTGGCGCAGTGGTTAGCATTGCTGCCTCGCGGCGCAGAGGTCCCAGGTTCGATCCCGGCTCTGGGTCACTGTCAGTGTGGAGTTTGCACATTCTGCCCGTGTTTGTGTGGGTTTCGCCCCCACAACCCAAAGATGTGACGGGTTGGTGGATTGGCCACGCTTAATTGCCCCTTAATTGGAAAAAAAAGAATTGGATACTCTAAATTTACAAAAACAAAAGCTTTGCTGCCTCACGGTGCCGAGGTCCCCGGTTCGATACCGGCCCTGGGTCACTGCCCGTGTGGAGTTTGCACATTCTCCCCATGTCTGCGTGGGCCACATCCCCACTAATCTCACGAGATTTACTGGCCTTGTTGCATCCTGAGTCAGGCGCGACAAGACCAATAAATCGTGCCTATTGTTTAAATTTAGTCACTGATATAATATAGGAAATGTAGCAGCAAATGAGAGCACAGCGAGATATCACAAATAACTTAAATGAGGAGGATTTTTTATTCTCAGAGGGTAGTGAATCTGTGGGATTCTTTACCACAGAGAGTTGCAGAGGCTGGGCCATTCAAACCGGAGACAGACAGATTTTTAATCAGTCAGGGAATCAAGGGTTTCGGGGATAAGGTGGGAATGTGGAGTCGAGGATTATTAGATCAGTCGTGATCTACTTGATTGGAGGAGCAGAGTCGATGGGCCAAATGGCCTACTTCTGCTCCTACGTCTTATAGTCTTCTAGCCGTGAGACCATGATCAGATAATCTATTTATTAATGATGTTGGTTGATAGATACAGTATTGGCACAAGAGACTGGGCAGAACTCGCATTGCTCTACTTCATAATAGTAGTCGAGGAAACGTTAACATTCACCTGAGAGGGCAGACGGGTCATGAGTCTAATGTATCATCCAAAAGACGGCAGTGCAACACTTCCTGGGAGTGCCAGTCTGAATTATACACTCTTATTAAATTTAGAGTATCCAATTCTTTTTTTTCCCAATTAAGGGGCCAATCCACCTAGCCTGCACATCTTTGGGTTGTGGGGGTAAAACCCACGCAAACACGGGGAGAATGTGCAAACTCCGCACGGACAGTGACCTGGGGCTGGGGTCGAACCTGGGTCCTGGGCACCGTGAGGTAGCAGTGCTAACCACTGTGCCATTGCGCCACCCTGAATTATGCACTTAATCCTTTCCCCGCTCCTTTCTGACTCAGAAGCAGGAGTGCTACCAAGTGAGCTGCAACTGAGCTTCTTAAGTGACACCAGGTAGCAAGGAGCAACCTGTCTCAATTCCTGGCACTAATGTTAGTCCAAGTTCAGGGTCATGGGCCCCAAGAACATTTAGGGTTCCTCTGGCACCCTACCGCACCCCGCCACTCCTAAACCCCACACAGAGTAAAATGTTTGAAATAATAGTAAATATAATCGCTTATTGTCACAAGTAGGCTTCAAATAAGTTATTGTGAAAATCACCTAGTTGCCACATTCCGGCGCCTGTTCGGGGAGGCTGGTACGGGAATTGAACCCACGCTGCTGGCATTGCTCTGTATTATAAGCCAGCTGTTTAGCTCACTGTGCTAAACCTGCCCCTGAAAAGCCAGCCCCTGAAAAATGGATTCATGGAATTTTTATCTGCTATAAAGCTTTCTATCCAGTTTTTCTGCATTATTGTTTTACATGGGATTCCATGTTGCAGCATATCCTGGGCAGGGCCCCATATTAGCCCTGTGACCCTGTCAGAAGCTCCACTGGCACCGTTCCCTTGGAAAGGGACCTGTTTTGGCATTGTGACCCTGTCGGGGGCCCCATGTTTGGCTCAGCTCCTCGGTTCAGGCCTCTCGTACCCTCTGTATTAAATCTTTCTGCAATCGTATTTTAGCCTAAATTAATCGTCAGCTCTTTCAGGAAAGTGGAAAGCAAATTTGAAAGGAGAAAAGTTGGAGGTTTGAAAAGGAGCAAATAAATCAACGAGCGTGAGAGACAGCGATAGACACAGTGAGAGAATTGTCGGACTGCTGCAAAACAGGTGTGAAAGCGTAAAAGGATTAACTCAAAGGCTGGGGATATTCATATGCTAATTGAATGTATCCAGGCCACAAAACAATTCAGGCCTAAAGTGGGTGCTAGAAAGAGTTTGCATGCTTTCATATTCAGTTCAAGTTTATTCTGTCTGGAGCTAAAAACTCCCTTTCACTCATGTAAAAAAAACTGCATGTTCTTCAAACTCTAACGCGCTACAACTTTAATGAATAATAAATTAAAAAGGGGAAATGCTGTAAATATATGAAGGTCTATCAGGTTCCAAAAAGTGTAAAGAAAGGTTGATGTTTAATCTGGACTGATGTGTCTCTATTAGGAATATAACTAACTTGCTTTGGACTCCAGCATCTTCTGTCTGTACTTCAGATATTGCGCTGGATTTTTCCAAAGGAATTTAGGAATAGGAAATAATTGCCTTTCACCTGACACTCATATTCCATGAACGAATAAAAAAAATCAAGCAGATCTCCAAAAGGTATCCAGCAGTAGTCATATCAGTAAGGAGGGTAAATAGCCAATCATATTGGGATATTCTCACAGACAGGAAACTGGCAGTTAAAATGAAATGAAAATGAAAATCGCTTATTGTCACAAGTAGACTTCAAATGAAGTTACTGTGAAAAGCCCCTAGTCGCCACATTCCAGCGCCTATTCGGGGAGGCTGGTACGGGAAAGCACTTATGAATCTTCACTTTTCATTTATGTTTTCGGATAGTGAAATTAATCACAGAATTTACAATGCAGAAGGAGGCCATTCGGCCCATCGAGTCTGCACCGGCTCTTGGAAAGAGCACCCCACCCAAGGTCAACACCTCCACCCCATTCCCATAACCCAGCAACCCCACCCAACACTAAGGACAATTTTGGACCCTAAGGGCTATTTATCATGGCCAATCCACCTAACCTGCACATCTTTGACTGTGGGAGGAAACCGGAGCACCCGGAGGAAACCCACGCACACACGGGGAGGATGTGCAGACTCCGCACAGTGACCCAAGCCGGAATAGAACCTGGGACCCTGGAGCTGTGAAGATATTGTGCTATCCACAATGCTACCGTGCTGATTATGATTAGATTCAGATATAAGTTACATAATCATAAACAAACTGTAAAAATAAGTGTTTTTAAAATAGAGGGATTTTTTTAACATTATGGGGAAATTGAACTTCCCCACAAATATAAAATTAGCTTTTCGGAGCCATAGAGGATGCAGTAATTATGAAATTAGTAGACTGTTAAAGACTTAGTTGCAGCTTGTGATTTTGCAGCACGGTTAAAGTGGAAGTTTTTAAAAATAAATTTAGAGTACCCAATTCATTTTTTCCAGTTAAGAGGCAATTTAGCGTGGCCAATCCACCTAGTCTGCACATCTTTTGGGTTGTGGGGGTGAAACACAGGGAGAATGTGCAAACCCCAAACTCTGCACAGACAGTGACCCAGAGCCGGGATTGAACCTGGGACATCGGTGCCGTGAGGCAGCAGGGCTAACCCACTGCGCCACCATGCTGCCCAAAAGTGGAAGTTTTTGACAATTTACTCTGTGGGGGATTTCAAGAACCTCTGGAGAAGCAGAGACTGACAACAACTTCTGGATTTCAGCATTATTCTGTGGATGTTAGCTTTGGTGGGCTAATGATGGCAAACGGCGACAGCTTCACCATCATTGGCACCGCACAGTCCCATAATCATTTGATCAGTTTGCTGATGGAGTCAAGAAACAGTAGGAACTAGGATGAGATTCACTCAGTGGATAGCACCCGCTCTCTGAGTCAGCAGGTTTTGGGTTCAAGACCCACTTCAAATACTTGAGCGCATAATCCATGCTGACGTTCTGCGTGCAGCATTCACGGAGTGCAGCACTGTCAGAGCTGTGCCTTTCCAATGACAAGTTAAACAGAGGCCTTGTATGCCCTTCCCAGTGGAGGCAAAAGATCCTATGGTTTCATTTGAAGAACAGATGGCTGCTGCTGGTGTCCTGGCCAATATTATTCCTTAGCTAACACCACTCTAGAATTTCATTGTATAATGAGGGATCTTACTGTGAGCAAGTTAACTGCTGTGTTTACCTGTATTTCTATAGTTACTCACTTCAAACTAATTGACTGTGTGGTATTTTAGGATGAGGCATTAAACTGAGACACACTGTTCGCCTCTCAAGGTGCTAATCACCAGCTGATCTGCTTTTTAATTATGTTGGTTGAGGGGAAAATATTTGTTGGGACATTGGGGTGAATACCCCTCCTCTTCTTTGATATTGTGCCACTGTATCTTTTACATCCTCCTGAGTGGCCTAACGGAGCCGCGATTGACCATCTCAGACCGAAAGTGCAGCATTCCCTTAGCACTGTCATGTGGGCAGCACGGTGGTGCAGTGGTTAGCACTGCTGCCTCATGGCGCCGAGGTCCCAGGTTCGATCCCGGCCCCGGGTCACTGGCCGTGTGGAGTTTGCACATTCTCCCCGTGTCTGCGTGGGTCTCACCCCCACAACCCAACGATGCGCAGGGTAGGTGGATTGGCCACGCCAAATTGCCCCTTAATTGGGAAAGAAAGAATTGGGTACTCAAAATTTATTTTTGAAAAGGACTGCACTGGAAGTATAAACCTTGATAACTGTGCTCAAGTTTCTAGAGTGAGACTTGAACCTTTTGACCAAGACGAGACCAACTGAACCGCAGTTGACCCTCGTTGCCATTCGTTTCAGCATGTTTGTGCCAGCTGTTTGCTGGAACCGTCCATTTGTAATCTCACTATCCCCACTTGTTTCGCCATCGCTCTGCATCCTCCACACTTTTAAAATCTAACAAAAGAATGACTTGGAAGTAAAGATGGTGCAGGGACGAGGTAGAATGTAAAACAACGGGCCGTTTGAAGCTTGGGAAATGTTTGGAGAAATTTTGACCAGAATGGTGGAGGTGTGTTACAGTTCCCTCAGGGAGTCCGTGTTGCTGTGGCAACATGTACATTGTGATCTGGAGCGATGGGTAGTAATGGTAGAGAGGCCAATGTTCTTTCTATCACATGTTGAGCAGGAATCTCTCCCACTCTTACCACCCACTACTGACCTGTTTTGGAACGACTTATGTTAATACTCAACCTGTTTGCACATTTTCCCTGTATTTAGCACAGTAGCATAGTGGTTAGCATAAATGCTTCACAGCTCCAGGGTCCCAGGTTCGGTTCCCGGCTGGGTCACTGTCTGTGCGGAGTCTGCACGTCCTCCCCGTGTGTGCGTGGGTTTCCTCCGGGTGCTCTGGTTTCCTCCCACAGTCCAAAGATGTGCGGGTTAGGTGGATTGGCCATGCTAAATTGCCCGTAGTGTCGTAAAAAAGTAAGGTTAAGGGGGAGTTGTTGGGTTACGGGTATAGGGTGGATACGTGAGTTTGAGTAGGGTGATCATTACTCGGCACAACATCGAGGGCCGAAGGGCCTGTTCTGTGCTGTACTGTTCTATGTTCTATGTTTAGTGGGTTTCGCCCCCACAACCCAAAGATGTGCAGGACAGGTGGCTTGGCTACACTAAATTGCCCTTAATTGGAAAAAATGAATTGGGTACACTAAATTAAAAAAAAATACTCTACCTGTCTGGCCACATTATGAACACACTTTCCATGGCCTCTTGGGTCACTGCCTGTGTGGAGTTTGCACTTTCTCCCCGAGTCTGCGGGTGCTCCGGTTTCCTCCCACAGTCCAAAAATGTGCAGGTTAGGTGGATTGGCCATGCTAAATTGCCGTTTAGCATCCAAAAGGTTAGGTTGGGTCATGGGGGGGCATGTGGCGCAGTGGATAGCACTGAGACTGCAGCATAGAGGACCTGGGTTTGAATCCCTGCCCTGGGTCAGTCCGTGTGGAGTTTGCACATTCTCCCCATGTCTGTGTGGATCTCATCCCCACAACCCAAAGATGTGCAGGTTAGGTGGATTGGCCACACTAAAATGCCCCTTAATTGGAAAAAAAAATAATAATTGGGTACTCTAAATTTATAAAAAAAGAAAAAAAGGTTGGGTCATGGGGGTAGGGTGGGGGCTTTTTTGCAGGCTCGGTGCAGACTCGATGGACCAAATGGCCTCCTTCCTCACTATACGGATTCTGTGTGATTCTTAATTATTTTTTAAATTTAGTGTATCTGCCCCTATTCTATGTGATTTTATAGGGTAGCACGGTGGTGCAGTGGTTAGCACTGCTGCCTCACGGCGCCGAGGACCCCGGTTCAATCACAGCCCCGGGACACTGTCCAAATGGTGTTTGCACATTCTCCCCATGTACGCATGGGTCTCACCCCTATAACCCAAAGTTGTGCAGGGCCGGTGGATTGGCCATGCTACATTGCCCCTTAATTGGAAAAAATTATTGGACACTTTTAATGTGATTCCATGTGAGTGAGTGGGTGAGTGAGTGAGTGAGTAAATGAGTAAATGAGTGAGTGAATGGGTGGGTCAGTGTGTGGGTAAGTGAGTGATTGACAGATGGGTGAGTGAGTGAGTGAGTAAGTGAATGAGTAAATGAGTGAGTGAATGGGTGGGTGAGTGTGTGGGTAAGTGAGTGATTGGCGAGTGAGTGAGTGTTCGGTGAGTGAGTAAATGGGTGAGTGATTGGTAGGTGAGTGAGTGAATGAGTGATTGGTGGTGAGTGAGTGAGCGAGTGATTGGTGAGTGAGTAAGTAAATGGATGAGTGATTGTTGTGTGAGTGAGTGAGTGATGAGTGAGTGAGTGAATGAGTAAATGAGTGAGTGAATGGGTGGGTGAGTGCGTGGGTAAGTGAGTGATTGGCGAGTGAGTGAGTTAATGGGTGAGTGATTGGTAGGTGAGTGAGTGAATGAGTGATTGGTGGTGAGTGAGTGAGTAAATGGGTTAGTGATTGGTAGGTGAGAGTGATTGATGGTGAGTGAGTGAGCGAGTGATTGGTGAGTGAGTGAGTGAGTAAGTAAATGGATGAGTGATTGTTGCGTGAGTGATGAGTGAGTGAGTGGCGGGTGAGTGAGTTGGTGAGTGAATGGGTGGGTGAGTGAGAAAGAGTGAGTGAGTGAGTGAGAGGATGTGAGAGTGAGAGCAATTGTCGGAGTTATGAAGGATAGCGAAAGGTTAGTAGTTGGAGCTAAGAGAAAAATGGGATATCTGGCAAGGTTTCTACTCCTTGCAGAGAAGCATCATGGCTTTTGGTTTAAACTGCATTACAAGTGCACCTGTTGCCATGGTAACAAAGCTACACTATACAAATATGCTGGCGAAGTGTTTCCAAATAACTGACGTAGTGATGCTGGCATCTGAGAGGTCATTAATGAAGCAACACCTTTGTACAATGTTGGAAAGTGGAGATGATGTAGTCTCCCCAAGAACGGACTTGTTCTTCCAACACAACAAACCCAAACACCTTGAGGGGTGGGTGGAGAATGGTGCAGTTGTTCTAAGCACAGCTCCTGATGAAAAGACATGGATCACAAGATATTGCTGGTTTTTGACACAAGGGAACATTGCAGGGTGAGTTCCTGACAGGCAAGACTGCGCCACTGGCACTTACACAGAGCATGAGTTCCCGTCATCATATTACTGATTCTACAGCTAAAACTCATGTCCCGTGCAGTGAAAAGAATGTTAATAGGTTTAGCATCAGTTGGCTGGACAGCTAGTTTGTGATGCAGAGCAAGGACAGGAGCGCAAGGAAAATTCCCTTACCCGCTACGGTTATTCATGAAGTTGCATATTCACAGTAACTTCATTGAAGCCTACTCGTGACAATAAGCGATTTTCATTTCATTTATTGCATTCTCACCGTTGCCCCTTGCCTGAGGTGTGGTGATCCTCGGGTTAAAGCACCACCAGTTCAGCTCTCTCCCTCAAAGGGGAAAGCAGCCTATGGTCACCTGCGACTATGGCGACTTTATTACTGGTTTTAATCGCTTTCAATTGGGTAGATGTGGAGAAATAAGTTCCTCAGATGGAAGGAATTTAGAATGAAGGGGCATAATCCTACATTTTATACAGATCTATGTCATACCTCAGGACCATCTCCTAGTGCTTCATTCACACCCCCACAATTTGTTCCTTCTAAATGCACTAATTCCTGCGTTGGACAAGCCTAGTGTGGCAGCCAAGTAGCACACAGCAACATCACACAAACTGCAATGGCAAAGTAATTTATTTGCTGCAAAGTTGATTACTGAGATACTGGGGGACACTGAGGGAAACTTCAGATCCTGTGATGGAATCCTTTTTTAAAAATAAATTTAGAGTACCCAATTCATATTTTCCAATTAAGGGGCAATTTAGCATGGCCAATCCACCTAGCCTGCACATCTTTGGGCTGTGGGGGCAAAACCCCCGCAAACACGGGGAGAATGTGCAAACTCCACACGGACAGTGACCCAGGGCCGGGATCGAACCTGGGACCTCGGCGGCGTGATGCAGCAGTGCTAACCACTGCACCCCCATGCTGCCATGTGTCATGGAATCTTTAATGCTCGACAGAGCAGACCAGTGGGACTATTGGTTTTAATGCCTGATTTACACAGCTACAGGTTGATAATACAACATCCCCTCAGCACTGCACTCAGTCTGGAGTACGTGTACGAGTTTTGGAATGGGGAAAGCCTGCTGACTCAGTGGTGAGAATGCTTCCCACCTCGGCACAGTTGACAATTAATTGACCATTAGGGTAGAGGCGGAGATGATATAATTAGCCTCAGTGCCACTGAGCACTGGTAGGGGAGGGTTCCTACTCTTGAACGTTCTTGACGGCTCCACTGCTGGAAGGTTCATGTGCTTATGAAACCTTATATGGCTACATAACCTGCTGGCATAGAAGCAGGGATAGACAGGCCCCTTGAGCCTGTTCTCTCAGCTAATGGCTTATCTGCACCTCAACTTCATATTCCTGCCTTAACATCATATCCTTTGATTCCCATAGCCAACAAAAATGTATCAAGTTCAACTTTGAAATCTCCAAATGACCCCTCAGTATGTGCAGCCCATTGGAACGGGAAGCTCCAAATATCCAGAATTCCTTGGTGTGAAATTGTTTCCTTCATGAATCGCCTGGCTCTCTAAATTTAGGATAATGCCCACTCATTCTAAATTTCTCTCAACGGCGGAAATTGTTTCCCCATTTCTACCCAGTTTAAACCTATTAACATTATAAACGTCTTGATCTGAGCACATCTCTCGCAAACGTTGCTACAAATCCATTCAGCGGCCGTGTTATTCTCCAGCACCCACCCCCTAACTCAGTCCAGCTCTCTCATTCTCCACTGCAGCAATCAAACTGCTGGCTCCACCTCAGCAATGCCATGGGGAGATCTGCAAATACAAGATGCATTTTAATTAAGCATTCAATTTTGTGGGCGGCATGGTGATGCAGTGGGTTAGCACTGCTGCCTACGGCACCGAGGTCCCAGGTTCGATCCCATCTCTGGGTCACTGTCCGTGTGGAGTTTGCACATTCTCCCCGTGTCTGTGTGGGTTTCACCCCCACAACCCAAAGATGTGCAGGTTAGGTAATTGACCACACTAAATTGCCCCATTATTGGAAAAAATAATTGGGTATTCTAATTTTTTTTAAAGTATTACAATTTTGTAAAAGGTTGACACTGCAGATGCGGAAAACCTAAAATAAAGACAGAAAATGCCGGATAAACTCAGCAGGTCTGCCAGCATCTGTGGAGAGAGAAACAGAGTTTTTTTTAGATTTTTAAATAAATTTCGAGTACTCCATCATTTGTTCCAATTAAGGGCCAATTTAGCGTGGCCAATCCAGCTACCCTGCACATCTTTGGGTTGTGGGGGCGAAACCCACGCAAACACGGGGAGAATGTGCAAACTCCACACGGTCAGCGACCCAGAGCCGGGATCGAACCTGGGACCTCGGCGCCGTGAGGCAGCAATGCTAACCACTGCGCCACCATGCTGCCCTAGAGAAACAGAGTTAACGTTTCGAGTTTGTGTGACTGACTCTGTTTCACGCTTCACAGATGCTGCCAGACCTGCTGGGTTTATCCAGCATTTTCTGTCATTATTACAATTATGGGCAGCAAGGTGGCATAGTGGGTAGCACCCAATTCTTTTGTTTTTCAATTAAGGGGCAATTTAGCGTGGCCAATCCACCTACCCTGCACATCTTTGCTTTGTGGGGGTGAGACCCATGCAGACACGGGATTATTATCCATTTCCAGCGAGGGCGGCACATTGGCACAGTGGTTATCACTGCTGCCTCACAGCCCCAGGGACCCTGGATTCAATTGAGGCCTCGCGTGACTGTCTGTGTAGAGTTTGCACTTTCTCCCCGTGTCTGCGTGGGTTTCCTCCGGGTGCTCTGCTTTCCATCCACAGTCCAAAGATGCGCAGCTTGGCCATGCTAAATTGTCCCTTTGTGTCCAAAAGGTTAGGTGGGATTAATGGGTTACTGGGATAGGGCGGAGGCTTGGGCTTAAGTAGGGTGCACTTTCCAAGGGCCTGTGCAGACTCGATGGGCCGAATGGCCTCCTTCTGCACTGTAGGGATTCTATGAGCATAACTGCCCTTGAGTAGGTGGTGGTAAGCCACCCTCTTGAACCCCTGCAGTTCATGTGGTGAAGGTACACCCAAACTGCTATTAGATAGTGACCCAGCGACAGTGACTGAATGGCAATATATTTCTAAGTAAGGATGGTCCGTGACTTGGAGAGAAACTTGCAGGTGATAATGTTCTCATATGCCTGCTGCCCTTGCCTTTCTCGGTGGTTGATGTCAGGGTTCCAGAAGACGGTGTCAAAGGAGCCTTGACGAGTTGCAGCAGTCCACCTAGTAGATGACACACTACTGCCGGTGTTGGATTTTTAAGGTGGCTGAGGTGCCAATTAAGATTTTAAAATATTTTGGCCTGAAACATATTGTGAACGATAACAGAGGGTTTCTACTTCAATGAAGACTAATGTATTCTGAATGGGCCTCTGTTAGCATAACAGTGAAATTATGTTCTCTTAGAATCCCTACAGTGCAGAAGGAGGCCATTTGGCCCATCAGGCCTGCACCGGCCATTGGAAAAAGCACCCTACTTTTTTAAAATAAATTTAGAGTACCCAATTATTTTTTTTCTCCAATTAAGGGGCAATTTAGCATGGCCAATCCACCTAACCTGCACATCTTTGGACTGTGGGAGGAAACTGGAGAACCCGGAGGAAACCCACGCAGACACGGGGAGAAAGTGCAAACTCCACACAGACAGACACCCGAGGCCGGAATTGAACCCGGGACCCTGGCACTGTGAAGCAACAGTGCTAACCACTGTGCCACTGTGATCATTTGTCAGATGTTTCTGCACTTTTGTCCAGATTCAATTCACAGTTTGTTGAAAATTTACAAGTACATTTTCTGGTAAACAGATTTGGAAGCAGCAAAGGGGAGAAACTGGCTGTCTTTCTTGCAGCAGGGAATTGTAGGGTAACTCTGCTTTAAGAATTATGGGTAGAATGTTTTGCTCTCACTGGTGGTGAGCTTGAAGGCAGGAAGGGCATCTAATTAGGCAGGATGGTGGCGTACCGAAGACCCTGCTGCCTTCCCGCCTTCCCCAGCCTTTGCCAAAATATCCTTGAAGGCAGCAGGACAGGCAGATAAGGTGGTTCAAAAGGAATATGGGAGGTTGGTATTCATTAGTCGAGGCATAGAATATAAGAGCAGGGTGGTTACGATGGAGCGTGCTGATCTCTCGCTACACTCAGGAGTTCTGGCGAGAGGAGCTCCTCAGTGCGCAAAATGGGGCTATGTGGGGCCTCGGCCATGCATTCCCGCTGAGCCCCGCTATCTAACGCGGGTGGTGTTTTATTGCCATGTGTTTCTCGGGGCTGTAAGCGCAGGGCTAGACTGCTCGCTAAGGGACTTTGTTCCCTTTTAGTTAAATCGCGCCCGATGACTATGACTCTTAGGTTCTGGTTGAAAAGGCCCAAGGTCAACCTTCCATCACCAAATGAGGCCCTTAAGTGGTCAATATTTTTTCCCCCCAATTAAGAGGCGATTTAATGTGTCCAATCCACCTACCCTGCACATCTTTGGGTTGTGGGGGTGAAACCCACGCAGACACGGGGAGAATGTGCAAACTCCACACGGACAGTGACCCATGGCCGGGATCGAACCTGTGTCCTCGGTGCCGTGAGGCAGCAGTGCTAACCACTGCGCCACTGTGTCACCCTTAACTGGTCAATTAAAGACCACTTAAGGGCCTCATCCTGCCAACACTGGGATTAACTGAGCTGCTGGTCAGCCTGCTACCACGAGGCATACCCAATAGCTCCTGCCCTGTGGACAGATCATCTCTCTGAGCACAGATCTCTCGATCATAGACACTCAGCGTCAGATAGAGGGACTGGACATTAAGCTTCCAAAGCTCCTGCACTCCTTTCTCTGCGAAAAGCCATCCCCCATTCCCCATCACTTATTTTTTAAATTAAATTTAGAGTGCCCAATTCATTTTTTCCAATTAAGGGGCAATTTAGCATGACCAATCCACCTAACCTGCACATTTTTTGGGTTGTGGGGGTGAAACCCACACAGACACGGGGAGAACGTGCAAACTCCACTCGGACAGTGACCCAGAGCCGGGATCGAACCTGGGACCTCGGCGCTGTGAGGCAGCAGGGCGAACCCACTGCGCCGCCCCACCCACATCACTTATCTTTGTCCTGGGAGTGGGCAGCACTGGGTTAGCACTGCGGCCTCATGGCGCCGAGGTCCCAGGTTCGATCCCGGCTCTGGGTCACTGTCAGTGAGGAGTTTGCACATTCTCCCCGTGTTTGCGTGGGTTTCGCCCCCACAACCCAAAAGATGTGCAAGCTAGGTGGATTGAACATGCTAAGTTGCCCCTTAATTGGAAAAATTAATTGGTTACTCTAAATTTTTATTTTTAAAAAATCTTTGTCCTGGGTTGCTCTGCAATCCTGGGACTTTGTGGGTGGGGGGTTCTTCTGGCAGCAATTGGGGAGGGGCTGAATAAGCGCAAGAGCTTGGGGTCTCTAATTGGGCAGGGGCTCTCGCTACCACCCCCCGGTCTTGGTTCCAGGAGAAGACCCACTGTTAGCCTTGCCCCTGCACTGATTGCCATGTGATATGGCAGGGCTTATGGAAAAGGTGCAGCGTGGGCCTCCTGCTGCCTCTCCAGCTGGCCAACCAGAACCCCGACTGTCCAACAAGATTCCACCCTACATTTCTAGTCTACTTACTGACAGATGCTGTCTTAATCTTCTAGGATTTTTTTTTTTTGCTTTTAATATCCCATGCCTGGGTTGAGACTGAAGATTAACTTTCTTTTAAAGACAGGGCGAATATTGTAGAGTTAGTAAGACCAGCTGTTGGATTACTGGTGGTGTTAATGAGCTGACATTAATAATTGGCCGAGTTTTATTCCACTTAACAAACCCTTGTTGTCTTGTGGGCCCCACCAGCAGCACTAATTGCATCTTCATTCCTTTCAAAGGCAAGATCGAGCCTGTTTTCTATGTTTTGTTTTACTTTTGCCTCTTTGTGGTGGAAATGATATGTCGAGGTATGTACTGAAGTTCACGATTCCTTCGTCCTTGGGTTAATGAATTCATTTTTGGGGAGGTGGTGATGGGGTGGGAGGGGGGAAGGGCTGTTTTAAAAAGGGGCGAGGGAGTAGATTGATTAGTAATCAGGTTCCTCGGCAGCAGGGAGACGGAGAGGCTGGTATTTTGTCCAGGCTGCTAGCGATAATGAGCTGTATTTTAGAAGGCGGTGAAAGGGTGGCGGGGAGGTGAAGTCAGTGGAAGAAGAAAAGCTGGGCTGTTGCCTGCTTCAGTTTAGCGAATGGGTACAGCTGTGAATAGAAATCCAGACTTTTTCCCACGCCCAGAAGACTGAGGACAGATCCACCGGTGGGGTCAGGCGACATCGCTGCTCCTACACACTCTGCATACTTATTGAATCCAAACACACACTCCTGTCTGCACCCAGACAATCCCCCCTCCACTCTGTATACAGCACACACACACGTGTATAGATATATATCTCAGTGAAATATTTCAGCTCCACCCTGCCCTCTTAAAACACACATGCCCCCATCTGCCTCCCAGACAATCACTAATTCTCCATGCCTCACACTATGAAATATGTGTGTCTGCACTTTCACGCCAATTGGCCCCAGACCTTTTTACACTTAAGTTAAACACGATTCTTTCCAGCATCGCCTGCAACTGATTCTGAGCTTTTCTTCCCTGTTTTATTTTTGCAGCTAAATATTGCTCCACCCCCCCCCCCCCCCCCAAATCGCCTGGATATTCAACCACAGAGGCATCGCTTCTCCCCAAACTCCATGCCCCTCTTGTTCTGGCCTTGAGGCGTTTAAAATGTGTTTTTCTTTTGAATACAGTATATGGATAAACTATTTCCGTTGCGTGGGCGAATCAAGATCAAGAGAATGTCATCTTAAAATTAGAGCTAGGCTCAGATAAATTTGAGGCCAGGATCAACCTTGATCTTATTTAATTTAATGCTCCTCCTGTTCCTAGTAATCCTATTATTTTTTTCCCCCCAATTAAAGGGCAATTTAGCGTGGCCAATCCACCTACCCTACACATCTTTGGGTTGTGGGGGTGAGACCCACACAGGCACGAGGAGAATGTGCAAACTCCACACGGACAGTGACGGGGTCGGGATCGAACCCCGCGCGTCTTCAGACAGCAGTGCTCACCTCTGCGCCACCACTAGTAATCCTTATGTAGGTTAGCATGTTTCTGTCTGGTAACTTGACTCATTCAGTGCAGTAGTGTGGAGGTGCAGCATTGTAGAAAGTGCCAATTTTCCTTTTTAAAAAAAAAATTTAGAGTACCCAATTCATTTTTCCAATTAAGGGGCAATTTAGCGTGGCCAATCCATCTAGCCTGCACATCTTTGGGTTGTGGGGGCGAAACCCACGCAAACACGGGGAGAATGTGCAAACTCCACTCGGACAATGACCCAGAGCCGGGATCGAACCTGGGACCTCGGAACCCTGACCTCCTGATGTCCTAATCAACACCAGGAAAACGTGGCAACCCATCATAGAATCATTCAGCAAATCTTGGGGCTGGGTCAAAACCCTGGAACTCCCTCCCTAACAGCACTGTGGGTGTTCCTACTCCAAATGGACTGCAGCGGTTCAAGAAGACAGCTCACCACCACCACCTTCTCAAGGGCAATTAGGGATGGGCAACCTAGCCAGAGACACCCACATCCTGTAAAAAAATGAATTTGAAAAAGAGGCCACTCGGCCCATCTGTTCTGCAGCAGCTCTTGCGGCAAGTGATCTAATTAGCCCCTCTCCCCTGCTATTCACCCATAACCCTGCATTTGTTTCTCCTGCCAGCATTTGATCAGCTCATTTGCTGTTGGTGGGACCTTACTGTGCATAAATTCACTGTCGCGTTCATTTACGTATCAACACAGGTGACTTTTGAGTAAGCAATTAGTTGGCTGTGAACTGCTTTGAGGTGTTCTGAGGATGTGGAAGGTGCTAAATGCAAACGCTTTTCTTTAGTTCGAGAAGACAGATGGAAGCGCAGCAAGAGGAAGAGACAATAAGAGGAAGAGAGGATACAGTCAGTGGAATAATGTGAGAGAAAAACACACAGAGAAACAGAGCCAGACTGAACGGTGTGTTTCTAAGATCAGTCACATAAACAGTAGAACGTCACTTGCTAAACTTGCCACATCTCCACCTATATCATTAGTAAAACCATGGTGGTGGGCGACACGGTGACGCAGTGGTTAGCACTGCTGCCATGCGCCTCTGAGGACCTGGGTTTGATGCTGGCTCTGGGTCACTGTCCGTGTGGAGTCCGTGTGGAGTTTGTACATTCTCCCCTTGCCTGCATGGGTCTCACCCCCAAAACCCCAAAAAAGATGCGCAGCGTAGGTAGATTGGCCATGCTAAATTGCCCCGTAATTGGAAAGAAATAATTGGGTACTCTAAATTTATATTTTAAAAGTGAAACCATGTGGAACTCCCCAATACCTAGTAATGGCCCAAACCTGAGAAGCCAAGCATTAAAAAAATAATGGTCGCAGGATGGGAAAGAGAGTGAGGGGGTTGTGAAACTGAGAGACTGCTATCGTGACCCCTGAATTGCAACTGGAAAAAAAAAAATTGCCTGCACAGTAGCATGGTGGTTAGCATAAATGCTTCACAGCTCCAGGGTCCCAGGTTCAATTCCCGGCTGGGTCACTGTCTGTGTGGAGTCTGCACATCCTCCCCGTGTGTGCGTGGGTTTCCTCCGGGTGCTCCGGTTTCCTCCCACAGTCCAAAGATGTGCGGGTTAGGTGGATTGGCCATGCTAAAATTGCCCTTAGTGTCCTAAATAAATAAGGTTAATGGGGGGGGGGGGGGGGGGGAGGTTACTGGTATAGGGTGGATACGTTGGCTTGAGTAGGGTGATCATTGTTCGGCACAACATCGAGGGCCGAAGGGCCTTTCTGTGCTGTACTGTTCTATGTTCTAGAAGCAAAGTTTGGGGAAACAATCTCAAATTGTGCAAGGGCAAAATACTGCAGCTGCTGAAGGGAGAGAGAGCGAGAGAGAGGGAAAGAGGGCTTACGTTTCAAGTCGATGATCTTTATCAGAGCAGACCCAAGGAATCGTCAGAGCTCTGATAAGTGATCATCGACATTCTCTCTCCACAGATGCTGCCAGACCTGCTGGCTTTTTTTCAGCATTTTCTGTTCTTATTTGAGATTTTCAGCATCCACAGTATTTGCTCTTCCATTTGTGTTCAATTCACAGACAGATCTCTCTTGTAGGAATGTTCACCTGCTCGAATTATGCGGCAGGCTGTTTGTCACACCTCCAACCAGAATAGGAATTTCACACACCCGTTGTTCCACAGAAATCCTAGTGTCAACGCACTCAACCTGCAAGTACACCCTGCGGATATTGTACAGGTTCAACAATAACGAACACATTAAATAGTCAATGTATGTTGGATGTTTAGACTCTGTGGATCAATCCAGCCCTCAAACTCTGGATAATTCAGTGGCACTTCTGCTCTTATTTCTGCGCTGTCAGAAGTACCATCTGTTAGAATCATGGAATCTACAGTGCAGAAGGAGGCCATTCGGCCCTTTGGCCCATCGAGTCTGCACCGGCCCCTACAAAGAACACCCTACTGACGTCCACGTATCCACCCCATCCCAGTGACCCCCACTTGACATTTTTTGGACATTAAGGGCAATTTAGCATGGCCAATCCACCTAACGTGCACATCTTTGGACTGTGGGAGGAAACCAGAACACCCGGAGGAAACCCACGCAGACACAAGGAGAACGTGCAGACGCCGCACAGACAGTGACCCAAGCTGGGAATTGGACCTGGGACCCCGGTGCTGTGGAGCAACTGCTAACCAATGTGCTACCATGCGGCCGGTGAGATGTTTTTGGGAGATGTTAAACTGAAGCTTTGTCGATCGACCCACAGCAATCTTTCCAAGATTGCCCAATATTTATATCTCAGTCAACACCTAAAAAACAGATTATCTAGTCATGATCACATTGCTGTCTGTGGGATCTGGCTGTGTGCAGGTTGTCTACTGCAACTGCACTTCAAAAGCAAGCCATTTGCTGGCAAAGTACGTTGTGTGGTCCTGAGGTTGTGAATGGCACCTTGGAGGGAGTGAGTGACTCAAGCGGACTCGGCAGCCCAGGGTGGGGAAGGGAATCATCAAGCCAGGCTCCCAGGGGCTGGTTTAGCTCACTAGGGGCTGGTTTAGCTCACTTGGCTAAATCGCTGGCTTTTAAAGCAGACCAAGCAGGCCAGCAGCACAGTTCGATTCCTGTACCAGCCTCCCCGGACAGGCACCGGAGTGTGGCGACTAGGGGCTTTTCACAGTAACTTCATTGAAGCCTACTTGTGACAATAAGCGATTTTCATTTAATTTTTATTTTCATTCATGTTTATTCACCAATAACTCCTGACGGACATTAGGAAGTGGCTCAGTTTTGATGCTGTCTGTAGAACAGTAGCTCATATTTATTGTTCAACATCACACAAAGAACAGTTATTCGGCTGAGATCCTGAATGTGGCTTCTCTCTGTCTCGCACTCTCACCCTCTCTCACTCTCTCTGTTTCTCCCTCTCGTTCTCTCGCTTTCACCTTTTGGTAGCTGCTCTTTTTATTTCACACTTTTACCTCACGTTAAAATTTCAACATTTTTTTTGGCTTACTTTCAGAGGAATTCATTCTCAGGAGAAATGGACTCAGCAGTTTTGTTTTCGTGTTCCTCCACTCTGCCCAGTTTCCTTGTTCTCTCTTTCTCTGAACCTATCTGTCTCTCTCTCTCTCTCCCTATCTGTATTTTGCAGTCTCTCCCTCAGTCTTTCTCTCTCAGTCTGCCTTTTTCTGTCCTTCTGTTCCCTCTTTCCCTGCCTCTCTTATTCTCTCTCCGTCCCTCCCTCTCTCTGTGTCTTTGCAAAAGTACGTCTCTGAAAGCTGCCTTTATATTCTACAAGATTTATTGTCCAGAGAAGGCTGACAACAAGCTTTCTTTCAGGCAATTTCCTGTAAACACATTTCCTTTCTCAACAATATTGTTGTAACATCTTGAAATCCTATTGACTTTCTTCCATCTCCTTTTCGTTTTCTTTCCTTTATGAACTCCCTTGTCGTTTTATTACACCTTCATTCTTCTGACTCTCCTATCATTTTTTCCTTTGTCTTCACCCAAGTCTCTTGTGATTAGTAGCTCAGTGTTTGTAAAAGGATCAGTGTTTACCTAAAGGAGATTCTCATCTCTCTGTTGTTACAATATTAATAATGATTTACTGATTTTTGACATTGTGATAATGAGCAATTCACTGTTTTAGAAAAGAGAACAAAATTATTTCGCTTTCCCCCTTCGCTCTCTCTCTCTCTCTTATTCTCCCACTCTCCCTCCTACTCTCTCTCCATTTCTTTCCATCTCTGTCTGTGTCTTTCCTCCTCGGTCTGTGTGCATCTCTTTCTTTTTCTGGTTCTTTCTTTCACTTACCCTGTCTCTATCTCTCACTACCTTTGTGTTCTCCCTCTGTCTCGCTCTCTTTCACTCTCACTCTATCACTTTGAGCTATCTCTGTCTTTGATCCTGTCTGTCTCTGTCTCCCTCAACCTTTACTTCTCTCTCTGTCTTTATCTCTCTTTCTCTCCCTCTGGCCCGGTCTCTAGTTGTCTTTCACTGACCCTCTCTGTCTCTGTCTCCTTCTGTATCTGGCCTTCTGGACTCTATGTTTCTCTTTCTTTCTACCTCGCTCCCTCTCTCCCGGTCTGTCTCGCTTTGTCCCTCTCTCTGTCTCTCTTTCTATCTAGCTTTCTATCTCTGTTTCTCACTTGTCTCTCTTTGTTGTCCCATACACTCTGTCAGTCTCTCACTCTCATCAGTCGTTCTGCTCCTCTTTGTCTGTTTCTGTCCATCTCTCTGTCTCTCATTCCCTCTCTATCTCTCTGCCTCTCTCTCTTTCTGTCCCTATCCTGCTGTCTCTCTGCTCCTCTTTCTTTCTCCCATTCCCCCGACTCCTCCACGTCTCTGTCCTCTTTCTTTCTCCATCCCTCTATCTCCCTTCCTTTTTTTCCTACATTAAAACAATTGTGCAAAGGGGTGATGTTGATGCCATTGTGGTTCCTGCTTCATGCGCAGCTTTTCAAAAATAAATTTAGATTACCCAATTATTTTTTCCAATTAAGGGGCAATTTAGCGTGGCCAATACACCTACTCTGCACATTTTTGGGTTGTGGAGGCGAAACCCACGCAGACACGGGGAGAATGTGCAAACTCCACACGGACAGTGACCCAGAGCCGGGATCGAACCTGGGACCTCAGCGCCGTGAAGCGGTTGTGCTAACCACTAGGACACCGTGTTGCCCTAGCTTCTTTAATAAATACTAGAGAAGGTTTTCTCAGCTGATAGCTCTTTTGAAAAATGCTGCACCCAGCAACTTGTTGAATCAAACTGATGAAGAGAACAGTTTGGTCCCTGGTGCCTTTGTCTGTTTATCATAGATCATAGAATTTACAGTGCAGAAGGAGGCCATTCGGCCCATCGAGTCTGCACCGGCTCTTGGAAAGAGCACCCTACCCAAGGTCAACACCTCCATCCTATCCCCATAACCCAGTAATCCCACCCAACACTAAGGGCAATTTTTGACACTAAGGGAAATTTATCATGGCCAATCCACCTAACCTGCACATCTTTGGACTGTGGGAGGAAACCGGAGCACCCGGAGGAAACCCACGCACACACGGGGAGGATGTGCAGACTCCGCACAAACGGTGACCCAAGCCGGAATCAAACCTAGGACCCTGGAGCTGTGAAGCAATTGTGCTATCCACAATGCTACCGTGCTGCCCGCCTGTTCTTAGGCCAGGACAGTGTGGGGTCGTGATCAGTGTTGATTGATTCCTACGGGATAACGATTATGTATAACCAACATACCTGGCTCTCTGTGATGCTTCACTTGGTTGAATAGCATTACACTGCTCAGTGCAAGCATAAAGAGGGATGGCAAGGTACCAGAGTAAGGGATGGAGTGATGCTGTGGAATTGTATCCCAGTCTTTGGGTAACCAGAGCAGAAATCCGGGAGTGGGAGAATAAATGAAATGTTTGAAAATGAAATGAAATGAAAATCGCTTATTGTCACGAGTAGGCTTCAATGAAGTTACTGTGAAAAGCCCCTAGTCGCCACATTCCGGCGCCTGTCCGGGGAAGCTGGTACGGGATGTTTTATCTCACACTTAAAAATTCTCCTCTTTGGGCGGCGCAGTGGTTAGCACCAGGTTTGGTCCCGGCTCTGGGTCACTGTCCATGTGTCCGTGGGGAAACATTCTCCCCGTGTTTGCTTAAGTTTCGCCCCCACAACCTAAAGATGTGCAGGGTAGGTGGATTGGCCACGCTAAAATTGCCCCTTAATTGGTTAAAATGAATTGGGTGCTCTACATTATTTTTAAAATTCTCCTCTTTATTTGCCATGATATTATATGCCAAGGTATAGCACGGGAGTGCAATGGTTAGCACTGCTGTCTCACAGCGCTGAGGTCCCAGCTTCGATCCCGGCCCTGGGTCACTGTCCGTGTGAAGTTTGCACATTCTCCCTGTGTTTGCGTGGGTTTCGTCCCCACAACCCAAAATTTACTCTAAATTTATTTTGTTTTAAATGATATTATATGGCAGCCAATCCCACATTCCATCAGAACGATCTGGCGATATTTAGTCTCCAAATGTGAATGGAACCATCTCAGTTGCTAAAATGAAGCCTGTCAAGAGGCCCTGAAGGGGTTAAATCAGTGAGGCCTTGTCTCCTTTTTCAATTGATTGGGTGAGGGGTTTCCCCACCCTCCCACTCCCACCCCCTGAGGAGCAGCACATTGTCTGCCCCACCCTATTCCTTGTAATCTGCCTCCTATCACAATCCAGCTCCTAATGACTGATATTAACCTCCCGAGGAGCAGGCCAGTTTAAGGCCTTTGCTGAAGGCTGCTGTGGGTTTTCTCAGTTCACAATAGCAGAGAGGGGACAGGTTCTTAAGTAAACAGAGTTAGTTTTTTTCCCCCCTTGTGTCTGTCTGCTGACCCAAGGGCAATGCTTGATATCACAGCAAGGCAATGAATGGCTTACATAAAACATATACAGCATCCAAGAAGGCCATTTAGCCCAACTGGTCTCTGTTAGTGTTTGTGCTCCACAGGAATCTCCTTTCACCCTTCTTCATTTCACCTCATCATTAGATCCTTTTATTTCTTTCTCTCTCATGTGTATCTCTGTTTTTCCTGAGAATGTATCTATGCTATCCATTTCAATTGCTCCTTGTGGTAGCGAGTTCCACATTCTCACCACTCTCAAAGTTTCTCCAGAATTCCTTTTTGGATTTATTAGTCGGTGTCATATATTGATGAACCTTAGTTTTGGGTATTCCCACAAGCAGGAATATCTCCTTTGGCTCCATTGAATTCATAATTTTAAAGGCCTCAATCAGGTCACCCCCCTCTGCCTTCTCTTTTCCATAGAAAACAATCCCAGCCTGTTCAATTTTGCCTGGTAGTTTAACGTCTCAGTTCTGGTATAATAATAATCTTTATTATTGTCACAAGTAGGCTCACATTAACACTGCAAATGAAGTTACTGTGAAAAGTCCCTAGTTGCCACACTCCGGCACCTGTTCGGGTACGCAGAGGGAGAATTCAGAATGTCCAATTCACCTAACAGCACGTCTTTTGGAACATGTGGGAGGGAACCGGAGCACCCGGAGGGAACCCACGCAGACACGGGGAGAACGTGCAAACTCCGCAAAGACAGTAACCCAAGCCGGGGATCGAACCCGGGTCCTTGGCGCTGTGAAGCAACAGTGCTAAACACTGTGCTACCGTGCCGTATCGTCCTTGTAAATCTTTTTTTTTTGCACGTTCTCCAGTGTTCCTATTCCCTGTCTCTCAAAAGAAGCCCAACTGAGTTTAGGAGAATTCAGGCCCAGATTTCCATCCCTGGCTGGTTGCGTAGAGGTGGGGCAATTCCCACCTCTGTGAACCCAATCTTTAAAACGGCCGGCCGTAGGTTTGATTTTTTATTTTGGGGGGGGGTTGGGGTTGAATCCGAGATGGAGTGGGACTGTGGTGGGGGGTTGGAAGCAGGCCTGGGGTGGGTCAGGCGGCTCGTACATATATAGGTCACCCCTTGGAGTTTTCGCTCTGAGTGTTACTTCCTGAATGCAGCACATCCAGAGTCTTGGAGGAGACTTTATTGAGTTGTCAGGTGAATATTGAACCTGTAAATGTTGTCCAACTGTTAGATGATCCTAGAATGGATGGCCCATCATGGGAATTAACTGCGCACAGAACAGCTGTGACTAGGCAATACAATGCACAGGCACATTGAAGAGCAATCTCTTTCTGAGTTATATAGAAGGGTGACATAAATTCACGTTATAGATGCAGGACAAAAGGATGAAGAACGCAAAGAGATGGCTCAGACTGGGTGTAGTGGAGCATACCTGAGGCCCAGTCACTCTGTGGAGCAGGTGGGTACGGAGATTGTCAGTGTGCCAGAGGTGATTGTGAATCTTCAAAAGCAGGAGATAAAGGAGATGTTGAGATTGCCTGTGCACTAGATGGTAATAGTGGAGGCCATGCTGTCACATTGTTGAGCACAATAGGGCATTGGCATAAGAGGGAGTGTAAAAATGGGTTTAAGTCATGCAGGCAATGCAAGATTGGTTGAGGCAGTGGCATTCATCAAAGAGTACATTGATCGGACAGCACGATGGTGCAGTGAATAGCACTGCTTCCTCACAGCGCCGAGGTCCCAGGTTCGATCCTGGCTCTGGGCCACTGTCGGTGTGGAGTTTGCATATTCTCCCCGTGTCTGCGTGGGTTTCGCCCCCACAACCCAAAGATGTGCTGGGTAAATGGATTGGCCACGCTAATTTTCCCCTTAATTGGAAAAAAATTATTGAGTATTCTAAAAAATTTTAAAGGAGAATACATTGATAATGAGAAGGGCTATACCATAATGTGTCATTTTGTGTCTCACACAGACCCCAGTGCAGCTCACTCCTCTCCCAGGTCCATATCATCCCTCGGCATCAAGAGGAGGAAGAGATGTCCGAGGATGCAGTGTCACATCATACCGTGCTCCACCACCCCAGGCACAAGCACATTGGAGGGATGTGGTGCACATTTAGAGTCAGTGGCACAGGGTGAAAGTCACTGCATTGAAGTACAGCAGGAGGTGTGAGAGTCAGTGACATCAGTGCACAGTTCCTCTCAGAGTAGGGAGGAAAGTCATGATGGGGATGTGGAGGCTCCAGAGTCACCTTTTTGGAGTAATCAAGAATTGATGTGCGCGGCGCCGAGGTCCCAGGTTCGATCCCGGCTCTGGGTCACTGTTCGTGTGGAGTTTGCACATTCTCCCCGTGTCTGCCACGATGTGCAGGGTAGGTGGATTGGCCACTCTAAATTGCCCCTTAATTGTAAAAAATGAATTGGGTACTCTAAATTTATTTTTTATAAAAGAACTGATGTGTGGAATGTGGCAGAGTTTCCTGAGGCAGTTGGAGCTCTTGGACTGTGAATGGAGGAGTCCACCGCTATTGTGGGCTTCACATTGTCCCAGAGGCTCAAGCGCATGAGCTCTGACCATGAGAAAATGCCCAATTCCATGGAGAGACACGTGCGGCAGACATCAGAGTGGATACAGAGCAGCATCTCAGTCAGGAAAGGAGTGTAAGCCTCCCTCATTAGCCTGGAGCATTCTGCTCAGAGAATGAGCGCTGACATCCACGGAATACATCAGGATCTGCATACCCTGGCAATGATGGTCATGCTGTTGCCCCAGTGGTTGCTGGATTGGACAACTGCTCACACCAGCAGCCAGGCCCAACAACCCTACCTGCAGGCCAACCCAGCTGTGGAGGTCTCTGAGGGTGAAGGTGCTGAGAACTCCTCAGCACCCTCATCACCTGTCACCTCCCCGCCCCTCAGCCACAGCCCTCGCCCGCTCCACATGTGCCAGTGACCACGGCTGCCAATGTAGAGATGCCGAGGCCACAGTCTTAGGGACGACCATGAACGGGGTGCCTGAAAGACTAGGCAGACCACCACATTCCCCATGACCAGCACAGTCATCATGAGCGAGATGCCATATCTGCAAAAATGATGTAGTATACACTCGTTTCAGTGTGTAGGGTTTTGCGTCTTCATTTGGGCGACACAGTGGCACAGTGGTAAGCCCAGAGAACAATTTACAGTTTTGGTCTCCTTATTTAAAAAAGGGCATTAATACATTAGAAGGTGTTCAGAGAAAGTTCACTTGGCTGGTACATGGAATGGGGGAGTTATGAGGTAAAAGTTGGACAGGCCTGGTCTGTATCCACTGGAGTTTAGAAGAATGGGAGGTGATCTTATTGAAACACACAAGATTCTGCAGGGACTTGACAGGGTGGGTATTGAAAGGATGTTTCCCCTGTGGGAAAGATGAGAACTCAGGGACACAGTTTAAAAATAAGGGGTCTCCCATTTAAGAAGGAGTTGAGGAGAATTATTTTCTCTCAGAGGGCTGAGAGTCTCAGCAACTCTTAGACTCTCTTCTCTGGCATTGCAGAGAACAGTTGAGGCAGGGTCTTGAATATTTTTAAGACGGAGGTAAATAGATTCTTGACTATCAAAGGGGACAAAGATTATTCGGGGAGGCAGAATATGGAGCTGGGGCCATAGATATGATCTTATAGAATGGCGGAACAGGCTCACGAGACCAGATGGCCTCCTGCTCCTGTTTCATGTGTTCGTAGATTCAAATGTTAATCCATCTGTGTTTTCTGATGGGGAAATAGTAGCCTGGTTTCCTGCTGAGCCCTGGAAAGAGTATGAGGCATGGAGGTTGAGTGTGATGGTTGCCTCCTCAGCCACTGGTAGGGCAGAGGCGATGGATTGAGGCTCCAGTTGCTCCTGCACCAAATCTCTGTCACAACATCGCGGCCCAACTTGAGTCTTCTCCAGGTCTTCCGTCATATTGAGGTCTGAGGACGTCAGTCGGTGCACCCTGTCTGCAGGACAGAACCTGGTTGTCCTCCCTCTTCTCCACCACCTCTGTATCTATCCCTGCGCTGCTGCCTCTTCCTTCTGAACTTCTGGGCTCTGGCTACCCACGCGGAGTGGCATCTATTGTCTCACGTTGAGAGGGTACTATGCTCATTGTCTGGATTAGAGAGTGCCATGTCCATTCTCTATAGTCCATTGGACAAAGTGCTCTGCACACTTCTGAAGCATAAAGCTGCGATGCATAAACCAGAAATCAATTGTGGCGGCTGCCGATCTGCCTCCGCAAATCACACATGCACAAGGTCCTCCAAACCTGCCCCACACGAAAATGAAACACACCATTTTCAGTGGCGGGACTTAGTCCTTCCGACGATTTCTATGATTTTCAGAGAGTCTCTCCTTCGTAGCAGAATTGGAGTACTGCACAGATCTTAGAAGGTTGTAGGGCTAGAGGAGCTTACAGAGACGGGGAAAGGCAGAGCCATGGAAAGATTAAATTGATGCATTGTCAGTCTAAGAGCCATTTTAGGTCACTGAGCACATGGAATGATGGTGAATTGGTTTTGGTACAAGTTAAGTTATAGGATGCAGAGTTTGGGATGAACCAGATAGATGGGCTAGACTGGCTGAAGAACATTGAAAAACCAGTTGGATTAGAATGACAATCTTTCTTCCAATTAAGGGGCAATTTAGCCTGGTGAATACACCTGCTCTGCACATCTTTTGGGTTGTGGGGGTCAGACCCACGCAGACACGGTGAGAATGTGCAAACTCCACACGGACAGTGACCAGGGGCCGGGATTGAACTCGGGTTCCCGGCACTGTGAGACAGCAATGCTAACCACTGTGCCACCGCTCCACCCTACAATGTAACAGACTCATGGTAATTTTGCACACTTCTGAAGCACTATTGTCTTCCTTGCACCTGGGTGTATCAGTCAGTGCGGGCACCAAAACATTGACCCAGTGACCCAGAGCTGAGATCGAACCTGGGACCTCGGCGCTGTGAGGCATCAGTGCTATCCACTGCGTCATCGTGCTGCCCTTCACTCTGTATCTATTCTTTAGGGAAGGAAATCTGCCATCCTTACCTGATCTGGCCTACATGTGACACCAGATCCATAGCAACGTGCTTGACTCTTAATTGCCCTTTGAAATGGCATTTAGGGATACGCAATAAATACTGGCTTTGCCAGTGATGTCCATATCCTTGAAAGTATAAAGTACCTGTCCTGGATGTGTTTGATGGGGACAGTGTAGAGGGAGCTTTACTCTGTATCTAATCCCGTTCTGTACCTGTTTTGGGAGCATTCAATGGGGACAGTGTAGAGGAAGCTTTACTCTGTATCTAACCCCGTGCTGTACCTGCCCTGGGAGTGTTTGATGGAGACAGTGTAGAGGGAGCTTTACTCTGTATCTAACCCTGTGCTGTACCTGACTTGGGAGTGTTTGATGGGGACAGTGTAGAGGGAGCTTTACTCTGTATCTAACCCCGTGCTGTACCTGTCCTGGGAGTGTTTGATGGGGACAGTGTAGAGGGAGCTTTACTCTGTATCTAACCCTGTGCTGTACCTGTCCTGGGAGTGTTTGATGGGGACAGTGTAGAGGGAGCTTTACACTGTATCTAACCCCATGCTGTACCTGCCCTGGGCGTGTTTGATTGGGACAGTGTAGAGGGAGCTTTACACTGTATCCAACCCCGTGCTGTACCTGACCTGGGAGTGTTTGATGGGGACAGTGTATATTGTCACACTCACCACAGCAGTGGTGCCTACACAGTTTAACTCCAACACAGAGCTGGATGACTAAAACCTGTTGACTGCTGTGGTGTCATTGTAAACATCTGGAAAAGTATTCTTATCAAAACTTTGCATTTGCTGCAGGAAGTGACACAAACGAACATCTGGGACTCAGGTCTGAAGCAGTCAAGATGGCTTCAACCAAGATAACTCTCGTGATGCCAGAAAGAATATCCGATTGGAAACCAACAAAGCTCCCTCATGACAGTAAGTGATCTTTGTGTTTATTCAAATCTGCGTGGGTCAACGACCAGGTCATTGACTTCAAATTGTTGGGATCTGACTGAGCTCTACCTGACAATCTAATTTCTAAAAGAAGTTTAGACGGGATTTCAATAAGTATTTGAGGTTGAGGAAGTTAGAGGGTTGTGAATGAGATGCAGGGATTACAGTTAGCCAAATGGCTTTCCTGTGTGCTGTACGTTTTTGCAAAACTCTATTTGTTTCAGAGAAGGACTATTTTTAACTAGATTAAAATTATCCTGATGATTAAGATTTTATTTGGAATGTGCTGGGTGTCTGACCTGGGCAGAGCTCGATGTTGTTTTTAAAAACTTCAATCATGGAGAAATCTCTGGAAAGATTTTATTGTCTGATATAGAGGGCACAGTGGGGACACATCCCACTTAATAAAAAATGGACATGAATCGGGGAAAATGTAATATACTTTTTGGGCCCCTAAATGTGCTGAATAATACACCAGGGGCGAGATTCTCCGCACTCCCGACGGTGCGGAGAATGGCGTGGCTCGTAAAATTTTACGGCCACGCTGTTCCGACGCCCTCCCGCTATTCTCCCCCCCCACACGCCAAACTCCCGACACGAATCGCTGCCGCCGTTTTTTTACGGCCGGCAGCGATTCACAGCTGATAGATGGGCCGAGTTCCCAGCCCTTTACGGCTGTTTTTACGAACGGCAAACACACCTGGTCTGGCCGTTCGTAAAAACGGCCGTAAACACTCGCATTTTATAACCATGGCACCGATTGGCACGGCAGTACCACGGCCGTGCCAAGGGTGCCATGGGCCCGCGATCGGTGGGCACCGATCGCGGGCAGCGGGCCCGATGCCCGCGCACTATTTCTCCTTCCGCCGCCCCGCAGTATCCATTCGCGGGGCGGCTGAGGGGCATCGCGCAGGTTTTGCGCAAATACGCGATGACGTCATCCGTGCATGCGCGGGTTGGAGTCTTCCAATCCGCGCATGCGCGGCTGACGTCATATGACGCGTCAGCCGGCGCTAACTCGGACAAGCGGGTTTAACGAAATTCGTTAAGCCCGTGATGCCGGAGCTTACGGCGTCGGGCTGCTAGCCCCGACCGGGGACCAGAATCGGTTCCCGGTCGGGAAGGGGGGAGGCTGGCGTCAAACCCGCCCGGATTTGACGCCAGCCTTACGATTTCTCCCCATATGGGAGAATCTCGCCCCAGGTATCTGTCTGTGTCTACATGGGGTAGAGATCTGGGGATACAGACACAGATCTATAAAAAAGCACCAGAGGTTAACAGGGCCATTTCCTGTCTAGAGGGATAGAATAAAAATACAGAGAAGGAATATTACACTTACATACCACCTTGGTTAGACCACACAGAGTACTGTGTATTCTGGTCTCCCTATTATATATAAAAATGCGTATGGGGTACTGGAGAAGGTGCTACAAAAAAAAGACTTACTAGAATGATACCACAACTGAGAGGTTATACCTATTTGGAAAGATTAAGCAGGGTGTTTTTTTTTCTTTAGAAAAGAGAAGTCTCAGGGAAGACCTGATAGACTCTAAAAATATGAAGGTAATTAACAGGGTAGATGTCGAAACGATGGGTGGGATTCTCCCTTTTTAAAAATAAATTTAGGGTACCCAGCAGCACGGTGGCACAGTGGGTTAGCCCTGCAGCCTCACGGCGCCGAGGTCCCAGGTTCGATCCCGGCTCTGGGTCACTGTCTGTATGGAGTTTGCACATTCTTCCTGTGTTTGCGTGGGTTTCGCCCCCACAACCCAAAGATGTGCAGAGTAGGTGGATTGGCCATGCTAAATTGCCCCTTAATTGAAAAAATGAATGGGTACTCTAAATTTAGGGGCTGGTTTAGTGCAGGGCTAAATCGCTGGCTTTGAAAGCAGACCAAGGCAGGCCAGCAGCACGGTTCGATTCCCGTTCCAGCCTCCCCGAGCAGGAGCCGGAATGTGGTGACTAGGAGCTTTTCACAGTAACTTCATTGAAGCCTACTTGTGACAATAAGCAATTTTCATTTTTTAATTTCAATTTATTTTTTCCAATTAAGGGGCAATTTAGTGTGGCCAATTCACCTACACTTGCACATCTTTTAGGTTGTGGGGGCGAAACCCATGCAAACACGAGGAGAATGTGCAAACCCCACACGGACAGTGACCTAGAGCCGGGATCGAACCTAAGACCTCAGCGCCATTAAGCAGCCATGCTAACCACTGCGCCACTGTGCTGCCCTGGATTCTCCCTTTCTGAGACTAAGTGTTGTGGCCAAGCAGAATCCGTGGACTTTTACAACAGAAAAACCAACGCCGAACCTGGAAGGGTTCCGCTACCATTCAGGAGCTAGCACTGGTGCCACATGGAACACAATTGATTCCACTGACAAAATATGCGGGATACGCCAGGTCCGTGATCAGCACTCGGGAGGCTGACAAGCTGCAGCCGCACGTACATATTTTTTTTTTTTTAATTTAGAGTGCCCAAATCATTTTTTCCAATTAAGGGGCAATTTAGCGCGGCCAATCCACCTATCCTGCACATCTTTGGGTTGTGGGGGTGAGACCCATGCAAACACGGGGAGAATGTGCAAACTCCACACGGACAGTGACCCAGGGCCGGGATTTGAACCTGGGTCCTCAGCGCGGTAGGCAGCAATGCTAACCACTGTGCCACCGTGCTGCCCTGCCGCACGTACATATTACATTCCCCACACACACTCATTCCAGCCAAAAAGATGGGGCAGGTTGCGCTGGAGGGTGTCCAGACAGGAGGATGCCCTCGGGGGGGGACCTATACGGCCCATGGCACCAGATTCAAAGTGGGCCATTAGCGGTGTGCACTGCTGCATGGCTGCCTTGCCGGCTGCGGCAATGGTGTACCCTGCCTGTCCGCCCCCCCCCCCCCCCCCCCCCCCCCCCCCCTCCCCCCTCCGGCTCTCAGCAACCGCCACGCCAGTTTCACACTTTTTAAAAGCACAAGTGAACCTAGCCGTTGGGAACTCTGCCCATCAGAGGCGGAGAATTGCGGAGACCCTGGAGAATACCGGGTCAGGCCCTCTAATAATTTTTAAAAATAAGTTTAGAGTACCCAATTAATTTTTTCCAAGTAAGGAGCAATTTAGCATGGCCAATCCCAGCACATCTTTGGGTTGTGGGGGTGAAACCCACTCAAACACGGGGATAATGAGCAAACTCCACACGGACAGTGACCCAGAGCCGGGATCGAACCTGGGACCTCAGCGCCGTGAGGCAGCAGTGCTAACCACTGCATCACCGTGTTGCCTTAGCCCTCAAATAATATGTAAAAGGTGCCTACTGTACGTGCAGAGTGAATCGCATTGGCGCCGTTTTCAAGGTGCTGGAGCATTGCGATTTGGCGTCAAATCGGTGCCTGTTGCGATTCTCCGCCCAATCGATTTCGGCATTGGCGAATGGAGAATCCCGCCTGATGTTTCCACTTGTGAGACCAGACCTGGGCCCATAACTGCAGACACACCAAGTAGGAGCAGGAGTGGGCCATTCTGTCCCTTGAGCCTCTCCATTCAATACGATTATGCCTGACCTGAATGTGACCTCGTATCAACATTCCCACAATCCCCCGATTACCTTGTTACTCAGGAAACTATCTACCTCTTTTTAAAAAAAAAATTTAGAGTACCCAATTAATTTTTTCCAATTAAGGGGCAATTTAGTGTGGCCAATCCACCTACCCTGCACATCTTTGGGTTGTGGGGGCGAAACCCACGCAGACAATGTGCAAACTCCACACGGACAGTGACCCAGAGCCGGAATCGAACCTGGGACCCCGGCGCCGTGAGGCATCAGGGCTAACCCACTGCGCCACCGTGCTGCCCCATCTACCTCTTTTTAAAAAATAAATTTAGAGTACCGAATTCATTTTTTCCAATTAAGGGGCAATTTAGCGTGGCCAATCCACCTACCCTGCACATCTTTGGGTTGTGGGGGCGAAACCCACGCAAACACGGGGTGAATGTGCAAACTCTACACGGACAGTTACCCATGGACGTGATTGAACTGGGACCTCGGCACGATGAGGCAGCAGTGCTAACCACTGTGCCACCCAGGAATCTATCTACCTTTGCTTAAAAATATTCAACGACCCTGGTTCCACCACTCTTTGGGGAGGAGAGCTCCAAAGACTCAAGACCCTCTGAGAGAACAAGAATTAATCTTTCTTCCGTCTTCTTTGGGAAAGCCTTATTTTTAAACTGCGTCCCCTGGTTCTAGTCTCTCCCCAAAATAAGGGATTCATCCTGTCAAGACCCCTCAGGATCTCGGACCGACTGGAGTTCCAGACGGGTGCGGGGGCGAATGTCTTGGCCTCATTGATTGCTCGCAGGCGGGTCTTGTTGGGGTGGAGGTCAGCTTCTCCACGCTGTGCCTCAGCGTGGCGGGGGAGACCTGCTGGAATTTTTAGCACTGACGAAAGTTAAATTTGTCCTAAGGGGGCGGGGCGAGTGATGGGTTCTACAAAAGTTGTTTTTTGTTCATTTTGCACTTTGGAGAGTTGGTTACTGTTGACCGTTGAGGAGGGAGGCGGGACGGAGGGGGGAGTTATGGGTGCATGGGGGGGCGGGGGGGGGGGGGAGTTAATGTGTTGGGTGGGTTTTGGTTCTGTTGTAAATATGTTGAAAATTTGGAATATAAATACTTTTAAAAAAGACCCCTCAGGATCTTATATCTCTCGTTCTTCTAAACTCCAATGGATACAGGCTCAGCCTGTCCCGCCTTTCCTAAGACCCCATCCCAGGTATCAAACAAGTCAACTTTCTCTGAACTGCTCCTAATGTATTTATATCTTTGCTGAAATAAGGAGACAAATACTGTACACAATACTCCACATGTAGTCTCACCAGTACCCTGTGCGACTACAGTCTCTATTTTTATATTCCACTCCCGTTGCAATAAACAACAACATTCCATTTGCCTTCCCAATCACTGCATACAAACTTTTTTGAGTCATGATCCCTCTGTACTTCTGAGTTCTGCAGTCTCTCTCCACTTAAATAATATTCTGCTAGGGCGGCATATGGCGCAGTGGTTAGCACTGGGACTGCGGTGCTGAGGACCCGGATTCGAATCTCGGCCCTGGATCACTGTCCGTGTGGAGTTTGCACATTCTCCCCGTGTCTGCGTGGGTCTCACCCCCACGACCCAAAGATATGCAGGTTAGATGGATTGGCCATGCTAAATTTCCCCTTAATTGGAAAAGAATGAATTGGGTACACTAAATTTATTTTTTTAAAATAATTTTATTTTCCTACTAAAGTGAACAAGTGAAAAAAATGAAAATGAAAATCGCTTATTGTCACGAGTAGGCTTCAATGAAGTTACTGTGAAAAGCCCCTAGTCGCCACATTCCGGCGCCTGTCCGGGGAGGTTAGTACAAGTTCACAGTTTCCCAAATTTACTCCATCTGCCAATTTTTTGCCCACTCTCTTAACCTATCCATGTCTCTTTGCAGACTCCTTACATCCTCTTCACAACTTACTTTCCTATCTGTCTTTGTGTCATCAACTAATTTAATAACCCTATATTCGGTCCAAGTCATTGATATAAATTGTAAATAGTTGAGGTCCCAGCACTGATCCCTGTGGCACTCCACTCGTCATCAACCCAAAAATGACCCATTTATATCTACTCTGTTTCCTGTTAACTAGCCAATCCTCTACTCATGCTAACTCATACCCCCTACAACATGAGCTCTTATTTTGGGTAGTAGCTTTTGATGTGACGCCCTGTCAAATGCCTTCTGGAAATCTAAGTACGCCACACTTACAGGTTTCCCTTTTCCACATTGCTTGTTACTTCCTCAAAGAACTCCAATAAATTAGTCAAACGTTTCACAAAACCATGTTTATTCTGCCTGGTTGCATTAAGATTTTCGAAGTCCCCTGCAAGAACCTCCTCAGAGTCTAGCAATTTCCCTATAGGAAAATAGGATGGTCACTGATAGGTTCAATAGGGAATTCATGAGAAACGTGTTTACCCAGAGAGTGGCTAGAATGTGGAACTAGCTACCACATAGATTGGTTGAGATGAACAGCAATGAAGCATTTCAGGGAAAGCTGGATTAGCACATGAGGGAGGGAAGAACGGAAAGATATGTTGAAAGGTTAAATGTAGGAGGTGGAAGGAGGCTCAAGTGGAACATAAAACACTGTATGGATTTAATGGTTCAAATTACCTCTGTGCTGTAAATACTATGGTATGCTGTCGGAGTTTAAACAACTGCCAGGGCACATGGTTACGGCTATGTTTCCCAATATTTGTCCACCTTGTGTCATCTAAGACACTGACATGTGGGAATATTTGGAGATGGGTGGGAATTATCCCAGTGTGTAGTATCAGGTGTACTCCTCCACACTCCATCAGTGAGGCTCAGTAGTTGACAATACACTGGAGTGGCTAGACATGCCCACTCAATGTGACAGTGGAGTGTCCACCCCAGAGCATCAACCTAATATGAACTTGAAGTGAATTCAACCTGAAAAAGAATCTTACTGTTTTCCACTTCCATTCCCCCAGCCTACCATCCTTAACCGTCTCTGGGACCATATGTTCTTAATCCTTCCTTAAATTACACCTTATTAATTTTTATTTTTAAAATATTTGCCTTCAGAGGACCTGAAAGCATTTTACCCTCAATAAATACATTGAATAGGGCAGCACGGTGGCGCAGTGGGTTAGCCCTGCTGCCTCACGGCGCCGAGGTCCCAGGTTCAATACTGGCTCTGGGCCACTGTCCGTGTGGAGTTTGCACATTCTCCCCGTGTTTGCGTGGGTTTCGCCTCCACAACCCAAAGATGTGCAGGGTAGGTGGATTGGCCATGCTAAATTGCCCCTTAATTGGAAAAAATGAATTGGGTATTCTAAAATTTAAAAAAAAGAATAAATACATTGAATTGGAGAATAGACACTGTTGTGCAGTAGAAAATGTGGCAGCCAATTTATGCATAGCAGGATTCCACTATCAGCAACGTGATCAGATCATCTATTTTATTTGGTTGATGAATATGTGTGGCCGTGAGAACTTTCAAATCTATCTGAGACGGCATAGATCTGCATGGGTCCCACTATCTGAAGGACAACAACCCCAATAGTGCAGCATTCCCTCAGTGGAGGGAGTGACCTTCCCATGTATGGTTCCTCTTTAAGAAAGAGCTATCAGCCTTGAACAAACTCCTGAGAAGAAGTAGCTCAGTGGTAGCACCCTTGCCTCTGAGTCAGAAGGTGGTGATCTTATGTCCTGTTCAGAGACTCGAGCACATAATCCAGGCTCGTCCTCAGATTGTAGTACTGTACTGAAGGAGTGCTGCATTGTCAGAGGTGCCATCTTTTGCATGAGATGTTAAACTGAGCTCCCGTCTGCCCTCTAGGATTGATGCAAAATATATCACCGCACTATTCTGAGATGAATAGGGAAGTTTTCCCCATTGACCTGAACAATATTTATCCCTCACTGAAGATCACTGAAAGACAGATTAATTGGTCATTATCTCATTGCTGTGTGTGGGAGCTTGCTGTGTGCAAATTGACTGCTGCATTCTCTAGAAGTGTATAATGGGACAGGGCACGGAGAATTTTACCGTGTATCTCATCTTGTGCTGTACCTGACCTGGGAGTGTTTGATGCTAACACTGCTGCACAGCAATCACTCAGTTTAATAGGCAGAAAATACACCAAAAGGAGTAAGAAACATTCATTGCGCTGAGCCATCTTATTTCCTATACATTTAAACTCCTGATGCAGTAAAATTGTGCTTTGGGAAAACAAGGATTTCCTATAAAAGGAATTCACTGACTTGGGAAACATACTTAGCTCAGGTAATAAATGGTTTAATTTAAAAGGTTGAATATATTATGCAAATGCAGAAAGGGCCAGCACATTTTTATTGCATGTTAATACTTAGCGCATAGATGCTGATTTACATAAAACCTAAATAGGACCAGTCACTATGCAACAGATCAGTAACCAAGGCAACAGACCCTGTGTTAACTCTCATTGACTCAAAAATGTCACCTGAATAAACCCTGGTCATCGGAACTCTTTCTTAGGGAGTACAAATCCCTCTGTTCAGCCCCACATCCCAGCCTCTCCTGTTATGTGCACCTCCCTCGTGTTCTGCACCAAATTCAATGGGAAGATCCCAGCTTCGATCCCTGATCTCTGGTGGATTAGTTGATCTCAATGCGACAATTTTTTTGGTTACTCTGACTGATCCTCACTCACCCCACCCCCATGTCACTAAACCTCAAATGTAAGCCTAGACATTTGGCATCAGCCAGCTCATTACCCCATGGGCGGTACACCACAGGCACAGCCCACCCCCAGCCTTGGTTTGTTTCATCCACTTTCCAGCAGGAGGTGAGGAGGGGTCACTGGATTGTGTTGTGGAATAGTGTTTCCTTTGCCACACCCAAAGGGTGCTTCCCTGGACCAAGCTGGGATAACTTGGCATGGTACCTACCATCTGGACAGTGCATTTTATCGTGCAAGCCATCGGGATCCTAGATTTGATCCCTGGCAATGCTGAGCTAGAACATAAGGAGCAGGAGTACGCCATTTGGCCCCTCCAGTCTGCCTCACCGTTCAATAAGATAATGGTTGATTTTCTACTTCTATCCCTTTTCCACCTGATCCTTATTTCCCCAATTCCTTTAATTACCATAGAATCACTACAAGTTATTGAATCATAAATCTACTTCAACCTCAGTTCCCTAGTCCTTCTTCTTATAAATTTATATTTTCAGATACCTATCCCTTTCCTTTTTAAACAAAATAATAGCCTCTGCCTCACTAATGACTTGTGGTAAAGCATTCCACGCTCCAGTCACTCATAAAATCATAGAATCCCTACAGTGCAGAAGGAGGCCACACAGCAGAACCTGAAGGAGATCTGAGGTCTTGTGACCAAAAGCTTAGTCAAAGAGGAAGGTTTTAAGGAATATCTTAAAGGAGGTAGAGGTAGCGGGATGGCGAAGTTTAGGTAGGGAATTCCAGAGCAGAGGCCCAGGCAGCTGACAGCACCAATGGTGATGTAATTAAAGTTAGGGATGTACAAGAGGCTAAAGTTAAAGGGGCACGGTTACCTCAGATGTTTGTAGGGCTGGAAGAGACTTCAGAGATATTGGGCAGAATTCTCCGACCCCCCACCGGGTCGGAGAATCGGCGCAGTGCCGCGCAAATCGCGCCACGCCGCCCCGACGCAGTTCTCCGCAGAGCGGAGAGTCAGCGCCATCGGCGCCGGCGTGGTCGGCGCAGCGCTGGTCAGGGTATGCACCGACTCTCCGGTCCAGGCCGGCACAGGCCGGCGCACTGATTCTCCAGCCCGGATGGGCCGAGTGGCCATCACAAAAAGTCCAAGTCCTACCGGCTCAGAGGATGTTAGAATGGCGCTGGTGGGACCCCGGCGTTGAAGGATCCAGGGGCACCCTGTGGGGGGAGGAGGGAGGGTCCGACCCCAGGGGGGGCCTCCGTAGTGGCCTGCGCCACGGTCGGGGCCCACCAATCGGTGGGACGGCCTCTCTGGCTGTGGGCCTCTTTTCCTCCACGCCGGCTCCTGTCGCCCTGCGCCATTTGGCGTCGGGACCGGCGTGGGGAAGAAGGCCGTTGCGCATGCGCTCGTTGGCGCTGGCCCAACTGCGCATGCTTGGACCCCGCGGCACTGGATTAATAACGGGATCGTCCGCTGAAGCGCCATGGGCCGCTCCAGCACCGTGCTAGCCCCCTGTGGCCGGAGAATGGGGTCCCGGAACGGGAACCAACGCCGGAGTAAAACACGCCCGTTTTTACGCTGGCGTCAACACTTAGCCGCCCGATGGGAGAATCCCGCCCAAGGAGAGGTGAGGCGATAGAATATTTCGAAGCAAAGATGAGAATTTTAAAATTAAAGTGTCGCTTAACTGGAAGCCAATGATTTTTTTTTGATTTTTAAAAATAAATTTAGCGTATCCAATTAATTTTTTCCAATTAAGGGGCAATTTAGCATGACCAATCCACCTAACCTGCACATCTTTGGGTTGTGGGGGTGAAACCCACGTAAACACAGGGAGAATGTGCAAACTCCACACGGACAGTGACCAGAGCCGGGATCAAACCTTGGACCTCGGAACCGTGAGGCAACAGGGCTAACCCACTGCGCCACCGTGCTGCCCAAGCAAGAACAGAGATGATAGATGAACAGGACTTGATGAGCGCAAGAACATGGGCAGTAGCATTCTGGGTGACGCCCTGTTACCGAGGATAGAATTGCCGGCCAGGAGTGAACTTGAACAGTCGACAGGTAACAAAGGCATGGACACTGGTTTCAGCAGGTGATGAGCTGGGACAGAGTTGGAGATGGGCGATATTAAATCTAAACAAGAATTATAATAATAATAATAATAATTGCTTATTGTAGGCTTCAATGAAGTTACTATGCAGGTGAATACAGCAAAAACACACATCTGTAGCACCTTAGTGTGAAAAGAACACACGTTGTTTCAAAGGAGTTTAATCAGAAAGAGATGCAGTCTAAAACAAAGGAGATTTTATTCGGGATAGTAATTCAAAACTTGGGGGCAGCACAGTGGGTTAGCCCTGCTGCCTCACGGCGCCGAGGTCCCAGGTTCGATCCTGGCTCTGGGTCACTGTCCGTGTGGAGTTTGCACATTTTCCCCGTGTTTGCGTGGGTTTCGCCCCCACAACAAGATGTGCAGGTTAGGTGGATTGGCCATGCTAAATTGCCCTTTAATTGGAAAAAATGAATTGGGTACTCTAAATTTATTTTTATAAAGTAATTCAAAACTTGGTTAAATTGTTGGGTCTTAACTAAGTTTGGAAGGAAGAGAGAAAGTTGAAGAGGTTTAGGGAGTGGCTGAGGTGACTGAAGGTATGTCCAGCAGTATTGGAATGACAGAAGTTGTGAGAATGCACGGGAGAGTAGTTAAAGGAATGTGATCATCGTCCATACCTTCCCAGGTTTTATCCATGCTCTCTGCTGAGCTAGAACATTAGGGGCAGCACGGTAGCACAAGTGGTAGCACTGTGGCCTCACAGCGCCAGGTTCGATTCCCTGCTGGGTCACTGTCTGTGCGGAGTCTGCACGTTCTCCCCGTGTCTACGTGGGTTTCCTCCGGATGCTCAGGTTTCCTCCCACAGTTCCAAAGATGTGCAGGTTAGGTGGATTGGCCATGATAAGTTGCCCTTAGTGACCAAAAAAGGTTAGGAGGGGTTATTGGGATTGGGTGGAAGTGAGGGCTAAAGTGGGACAGTGCAGACTCGATGGGCCGAATGGCCTCCTTCTGCACTGTATGTTCTATTATCTATGATGATACATAGAATTTACAGTGCAGAAGGAGGCCATTCGGCCCATCGAGTCTGCACCGGCTCCCGGAAAGAGCACCCTACCAAGGTTAACACCTCCACCCTATCCCCATAACCCAGTAACCCCACCCAACACGAAGGGCAATTTTGGACACTAAGGGCAATTTATCATGGCCAATCCACCTAACCTGCACATCTTTGGACTGTGGGAGGAAACCGGAGCACCCGGAGGAAACCCACACACACGGGGAGGATGTGCAGACTCCGCACAGACAGTGACCCAAGCCGGGAATCGAACCTGGGACCCTGGAGCTGTGTCGCGATTGTGCTATCCACAATGCTACCGTGATGAGCAAAACAATTAGGACTAATGGTCATAAGTGTCTGATAGTGACCACCTTCGCGGTAAAGCAATAATGATCTAGGTTTAGCTGAATGTCCTGGTTCCAGCACAGACTGTACCCCAGAAAAATAAGTCATGTGAAGGAAAATGCCGAATAGAAGGGGGTACGCAGAAGTGAACGTGTAAACACAAGCAACGTCCCTGACTTAGTGGAAAATGTCATGGTTTTGAAATAGAAAGGTTATGTCAAATAAGGGGGGGGGGGGGGGGTTGGATAAACACTTGGAAGGGGGAAAGTTTACAAGGGCTGTAGGAAAAGAGCAAGGCTCTGTTGAATTGGGCTGCCAAACAGCCAACACGGGCAGGACAGGCAGAGTGGCCTTCTGTGTTGTAAGATTCTATGGTTTGATTCAGAAAATCTCCCTCCGTCTGGAAAGTACTATTGTCAGTTTCTATCTGGCTTTGTGGCTGCTACAAGTCCATGGCTGAATGATGTGAGATTCCCTGTGCAACCCCCACACCCACCCACCCTCTGTCGACACGCAGACAAGCAGTTTGTTCTCTTCACTCCTGGTACATATCCCCCCTCCACACACACACACCCCCTCAGGCGCTTGTCTGAAGGACTTGGACAAAGAAGCTCCATTATACCATAGCCAGGGAAAGTTTGAGGCAACAATACGGGCGGAGGTGTGAATAGCAGAGTGCGCATTGTATACGCCTGAGAGCCCCTTGAAATCCGTGTCTGGGTTCCGAAGAGTGAGGGCATTGTGTGTCGAGCTAACCCACCCCACCCCCCACCCAGCTCTGACCCACTCTTAATGTGCGATCTTTCAACCCCCGCTCCCCCCCCCCCCCCCCCCCCACCCCTCACACTCCCCAACACAGCATTTCAACAACATCAAGCTTTCCTTTCCAATTAGATCTTCCTCCCTCTGGGAAAGGACTTTTTTTTACACGTAATTTAGCACCCAGTGTAGGATTAAATCCCAATAAAGTAATTGCTTCAATTTTTTTTTGCTCTCTGAACAAAACCTCTTGCATTTCCCACATCATCTTTCATGGTCTCTCAGGCCGAGGCAAATTCAGCGCTTTGCAGAAACGAACTATTCTCGAAATCTGGTCCCTGTTTTCTAATGTAAGAAACCAAATTGACACGCAGCAAGATGCCACAAACAGTAATGAAAGAAATGGCTAGATTATTAGTTGTAGGAGTGCGTTTGCTGGACGGATTGTTTCTCGTTCTGGAAATAAATGTTTTGAACAGGTAGAAAACAGGCTATAAAAAAAAATTGCCACAGAGCACATTTTTACAGGGATTAAAATGTATGATTGAATCTAATTTAAAAGCACAGATTTTTACATTTCTCTTTTTCTGTACTTGATCCCCTCCTGAAGACACTGACTTCTGTCCAACTTCATCACTATCATCTGGGCAGTTAATGGTATGCAATCCTTTGAACCTTAATCTCCATGGACGCTCTCGTAAAGTCTATTATATTAATTATTGGATAAAATATTGATATCGTTCAATGTTACAGTGCCCAGTTTACATGGAACTGAGATCAGAAATAGATCATACCACCCCCTCCCCACATCCTTCAATCCCACCGACCCACCTTTCCCTATGTCCCTCAATCCCACCTATCTACTTTCTCCCCATATCCCTCAATCCACCCACTTTCTACTCATGTCCCTCAATCCCACCCACCCACTTTTTCCCCATGTCCCTCAATCCCACCCACCCACCTTTTCCCCATGTCCCTCAATCCCACCCACCCACCTTTTCCCAATGTCCGTCAATTCCACCCAGCCACTTTTCCCCCATGTCCCTCAATCCCACCCACCCACCTTTTCCCCATGTCCCTCAATCCCACCCACACACCTTTTCCCAATGTCCGTCAATTCCACCTAACACCTTTCCCTCATATCCCTGAATCCCACCCACCCACCTTTTCCCCATATCCCTGAATCCCACCTAACCACCTTTCCTCCATATCCCTCAATCCCACCAACTGTCTACTCATGTCCCACAATCCCACCCACCTGCTCATGCCCCTCAATCCCACCTGCCCACCTTCTCCTCGTATCCCTCAATCCCACCCACTTGCTTATGTCCCACAATCCCACCCACCTGCTCATGCCCCTCAATCCCACCTGCCCACCATCTCCTCGATTCCCTCAATCCCACCCACCTGCTCATGCCCCTCAATCCCACCTGCCCACCATCTCCTCGATTCCCTCAATCCCACCCACCTGCTCATGTCCCACAATCCCACCCACCTGCTCATGTCCCACAATCCCACCCACCTGCTCATGCCCCTCAATCCCACCTGCCCACCTTCTCCTCGTATCCCTCAATCCCACCCATCGTCTCCCCATGTCCCTGTCTCCCCATGTCCTTCAATACCGCCTTCTCCTCATATCCCTCAAATCAATGTACCCACCTCCTCACTCAGCACGGAACCCCGTGCGGGTTATGTGACTAAATTGTCAGGCAGGTTTCTCAAAATCATTGTACAACCAGCAACGTATGCAGATTAGTGCTTATTTTCTGACGGAGCTTGTTGCTAAGTGACAACAGAAAGAATGAAAGAAACCAGCATGAACGTTTAAAAAAAATAATCTGATCAGGATTCAACCTCTGAAACCACCCAACTCGGAGGAATAAAAAGGGACTTAAATAATGTTGTAGTTGACGGATTTCTCACGGAGCACCCCCCTGTAAACTGGGTTAATAGACAAAGTGAAGCGGCCAATGGGAATGTGGAATGTTCCAGAGAAAGTGGCCCACTTGTGGGGACAAGCTTTCTTGGTCAAATCTGGAAGAGAAAAAAAAAAACAGATTGAGATATAAAATGAGAGTGTGGGAGTTTGATCAGCGGCTGTAGTGAGTTACTGGAGAGCCATTCCTTTGTCCAAAAGAAGTTGGGTTTTATTTAATGCATAATGGTGGCTGGGAGGAATGTGCTCCGCTTGTGTCTGTCCATCTTTAAATCTACCACCTCCATGTCGCCGGAAGCAACCCACCCGGCAGAACTTTAAATAAATAAGTAATTTCTTGACCTTCACGATATGGGTGCCCGAATCTGAGCAGGTGTGAAAGAATTTGCGTTTATATAGCGCCATCCAGAACCACTTAAGTATTTCGGAAGTACTGACCATCACGTTCTCAAGGGCAATTAGGGGTGGGTAGTGTGTGCTGCCCTCACCAGCGGTACCCATCTCCCTGAAAGATTGTGTAATGTAGGAAACACAGCAGCCAAGTTGTGCACAGCAAGATCCCACAAGCAATAATGTGATGTTGGTTTAGGGATAAATCATAGAATTGATGTGGCGGCCATTCGACCCATTGTGTTTGCCCTGACTCTCCAAACGAGCATCATGACTTAGTGCCGTTTCCCGGTCCCCCTGCACACTGTTTCTATTCAAGTAATCATCTAATGCCCTTTTGAATGCCTCGGACTGAACTTGCCTCCACCACACTATCAGGCAGCGCATTCCAACCACCATGCGCTGAGTGAAAAGGTTTTTCACTTCACATCACATTTGCTTCTTTTGCAAATCTGTGCTCTCCCGTTCTTGATCCTTTGAACATCAGGAACAGTTTCTCTACATATCTACTCTGTCCAGACCACTCATGATTTTAGGGCAGCACGGTAGCATATTGGTTAGCACAATTGCTTCAAAGCACCAGGGTCCCAGGTTCAATTCCCGGCTTGGGTCACTGTCTGTGCTCCCTGTGTGTGCGTAGGTTTTCTCCGCGTGCTCCGGTTTCCTCCCACAGTCTAAAGATGTGCAGGTTAGATGGATTGGCCATGATAAATAGCCCTTAGTGTCCAAAATTGCCCTTAGTGCTGGGTGGGGTTGCTGGATTACAGGGATAGGGTGAAGGTGTGGGTTAGGATAGGGTGCTTTTTCCAAGAGCCGGTGTAGTATACTTAATTGCCCCGACGTGATGGGCTGAATGGCCTCCTTCTGCACTGTAAATTCTTTGATTCGATGAGCATCTCCCTCAAATCTCCTCTCAGCCTTCTTCTCTCCAAGAAGAATAGTCCCAACCTCTCTCGGGTACTAGGAAGTGGAGAGGACCAGAGAGACCTTGGAGTGCATGACCATAGGTCCCTGAAGGCAGCAGGACAGGTTGATAAGGTGGTTAAAAAGGCGTAGAATCATAGAATGTACAGTGCAAATATGGGATACTTGCCTTTATTAGCCGAGGAAAAGAATGTAAGAACAGGGTGGTTATGAGGAGCTGTCTAAAATGCTTGTTAGGACACAGCTAGAGTATTGTGTGCAGTTCTGGTCACCACACTGGAGGAATATTTTTCTAAATTTTTAGAGTACCCAATTAATTTTTTCCAATTAAGGGGCAATTTAGCATGGCCAATCCACCTACCATGCACATCTTTGGGTTATGGGGCCGAAACCCACGCAAACATGGGGAGAATGTGCAAACTCCACATGGACGGTGACCCAGAGCCGGGATCGAACCTGGGACCTCGGCACTGTGAAGCAGCAGGGCTAACCCACTGCGCCACCCTGCTGCCCTGCCACACTGGAGGAATGATGTGATTGCACAAGAAAGGTTGCAGAAGAGATTCACCAGGATGTTTCCTGGGCTGGAGCGTTGCAGCTATGAAGAATGGCTGGAGAGGCTGGGGTTGTTTGCTCTGTAAGAAGTCTTACAACACCAGGTTAAAGTCCAACAGGTTTGTTTCAAACACAAGCTTTCGGAGCACTGCTCCTTCCTCAGGTGAATGGAGAGGTATGTCCACATACCTCTCCATTCACCTGAGGAAGGAGCAGTGCTCTGAAAGCTCGCGTTTGAAACAAACCTGTTGGACTTTAACCTGGCGTTGTAAGACTTCTTACTGTGCTCACCCCAGTCCAACGCCGGCATCTCCACATCTTGTTTGCTCTGAGCATAGAAGGCTGGGGGGTGGGGGAGGGGGACCTGATTGAGGTGTACAAAATTATGAGGGACATAGGATAGATGGGAAGAAATGTTTCCCCTTAGTAGAGACGTAAACCAAGGGGAATAGATTTAAGGTAAAGGGCAGGAAATTTAGAGAGGAGTTGAGCAACAACCTCTTCATCCAGAGGGCGATGGGACTTTGGAATTCACTGCTTGAAAAGGGTGTTAGGGGGAGGAACCTTCATAGTATTTATGAAGCATTTTGATGAGCACTTGAAACACCACAGCATATAGGTTACGGACCAATGTCCTGGAAAATGGGATTAGAATAGATAGGAGCAGGGCAGCACGGCGCCGAGGTCCCAGGTTCGATCATGGCTCCAGGTCACTGTCCATGTGGAGTTTGCACATTCTCCCCGAGTTTGCGTGGGTTTTGCCCCCACAACCCAAAAGCTGTGCAGGCTAGGTGGCCACGCTAATTGGAAAAAATGAATTGAGTACTCTAAATTTATATAAAAAAAGAATAGATAGGAGCTTGATGGCCAGCACAGACAGGATGGGCCAAACGGCCTCTTTCTGTGCTGTAAAACTCTATGATTCTCCAATCTGTCCTCATAACTAAAGTTTCTCAACACTGGAACCATTCTTCTTAATCTCTTCTGCATTCCCTCTCATGTGTTCGCATCCTTCCTGTGATGTGGCACTCAGAACTGTACACAATATTCCAACTGTCTTGTATAAATTCAGCATAAGCTCTTTGCTCTTGTACTTTATACCCCATTAATAAAACCCAGGCTACTATATGCTTTATTGACTGCTCTCTCCACCTGTCCTTTCACCTTCAATGATCTATGCACATATACACAAGATTGAGCAGAACATTAAACCAAAATAAAAACAAAATACTGCGGGTGCTGGAAATCTGAATTAACAACAGAAAATGGTGGATAAACTTAGCAGGTCTGGCAGCATCTGTGAAGAGGGAAACAGCGTTAATATTTACACCTTCAGGGCATTAAGCCTCCCTGCTCTCCTTCAAAATGCTGCCCTGGGACCTTCATATCCACTTGAGAAGGCAGCAGGACTTCAGTTTAACATCTCCTCCAGCACAGACACGAGTATCGGCCAAGACTGTGGGCTCATAGACTCTGATATGGGACTTTTGAACCCATGTCTTTAGGAATTAGAGGCCAGAGTGCTACTCCCCTGGCCATGGCGATGGCTGACACCTTCAGAACCAGAGTTAGGGAAGGCAGTCAGAGAGGCAGCAGGGTAGTAATAAGGCAGCACAGTGATTAGCACAGTTGCTTCACAGCTCCAGGGTCCCAGGTTCGATTTGCGGCTTGGGTGACTGTGTGGAGTCTGCAAGTTCTCCCCGTGTGTGCGTGGGTGCTCGAGTTTCCTCCCACAGTCCAAAGATGTGCAGTTTAAGTGGATTGGCCATGCTAAATTGCGCTTGGGTTAGGTGGGGTGACTGGTTTACGGGGATAGGGTGAAGGTGTGGGCTAAAGTGAGGTGCTCTTCCCAAGAGCTGGTGCAGTCTCGATGAGCCAAAGGGCCTCCTTCTGCACTGTAAATTCTGTGATAGGTGCCCCCCCCCCCCCCCCCAGAGGTGAATTAATGGGAAGAGAGGGATGTGTTTAGAAAGAAGATTCCAGGGATGAACGATTCGAGGTTCTGTCAACCACGGGGGGAGTGGTGAGGGGGGCGGGGGGCTCAGTGAGCTGCAGAAGAGGGTGGACTGTAGAGGGGAGCGTTGTGGGGGGGGGGGGGGGGGGGTGTGTGTGACGAATGGAGATGTGGGGAAGATGGATGAGAGAATGGCCAAGCACAAAAGCAGAGACTGTGGGGCATGATTAAATCTTTGAGCTAATTAATACTCTACAAAGTTACCGGACAACCATTCAAAAGACGAACTTGTCCAGCCCTAAACTGACCTGACCAGGAGGCAACATTGAGAAATCTGCTTGGGCAAGAAAATATCTTTGGCGGGGGGGGGGGGGGGGGATAAAACACATCCAGATCAAAGAGGGCCAGGGCTGTGGTGTGAATCTTTGCACTCTGCCTGTCACTCTCCCATCTGAGCATCGCTCCCATTGATACCTGCCGAGTCTCACGTTTCACAGGCGAATTTAAATTTACCCCTTTTTGCCACTCGTCTTAATCCGTTGATTTCAGCCCCCCCCCCCCCCCCCCCCCCGCGCCCCCTCCCGGGTACAATTGAAATTCTGGCTGAAACTGAAATTTGTTTTTTAAAAAATCAAGTGTAAAATATTCTGCATTTTAGAATTCTGCTCCCAAACCTTTATTTTGTTTTAGTTGAATTTGTTTATTTACCCCCTTTGAATGTATTTCCCCATATTGATTGTTGATTTTTTAAAAAAGACCTTGCAGTTGGATTTCATGCTGCGCCTGTTCTTGTGCCAGTCTGCGATTATCTCGGGTAAATCTAGGCACCATCTGCGGACCAGGCTTTACACATAGAGATAGAGAGGGAGACAGCACCCACTCTGATATGCAAATTGCAGGACGTGACAATGACTATCAACTGTGAGGGTATAAAGTGGGGTTCTCAAACCCCGCGGCAAACACGACTTAGATATATGTGTCTGTGTGTGTTTGTGATGATTGAAGGACATGGGTTTCCGTAACTCTGTGTATCACTGCATTTTGGTGTGTGTGTGAGTATATTTTGTATTGTGCATACATATACACATGTCTGTAAGGCTGAGCCCACGCGTTGTAGTGAAGGGTGAGTACATCCATCTTTCATTTACGCCTGGGTACCTGAGTGTGTTCTTTCACAAGTCACTTTTGTCTTGCGCTTGTGTGGATGTCATTGTGTGTGGCCCGTACGTGTGTCCCTGTCCTATCTGTTTTTCTATCCGTGTGCCCCTGTCCTATCTGTTTTTCTATCCGTGTGCTGGCTGTACCCAGACAACATGAAAAACTAATGTGCAATTAAATATTAAATAAAAATGAAGCAAATTTGAAGGATTGAAGATTTCGGTGACCCTGGCCCTCTTTTGCCCTTTCTAAATTCTGGCCCATCTCATCTGGATACAGTTCCATAGGTGCCAGTTGTCATTAGTACCTAGAAAGAGTACCCTCTGTTTAATATGAGCATTTGGGCGGAGATTACCAACACCACAATATTTATTCATTTGTTTTGTTTTTTAAATAGGTTTAGTGTACCCAATTCATTTTTTTTCTATTTAAGGGGCAATTTAGCATGGCCAATCCACCTACCCTGCACATCTTTGGGCTGTGGGGGTGAGACCCACACAGACACGGAGAGAATGTGTAACGTTCCACATGGACAGAGATCTGGGGTCGGGATTGAACCTGGGTCCTTGGCGCCATGAGGCAGCAGTGCTAACCACTACACCACCGTGCTGCCCAACAATCACATTATATAAATTTAGAGTACCCAAGTTTTTTTTCAATTAAGGGGCAATTTAGCATGCCCAATCCACCTACCCTGCACATCTTTGGGTTGTGGGGGTGAAACCCATGCAGACACAGGGAGAATATGCAAACCTTGCACAGACAGTGACCCTGGGCCAGGATCAAACCCGGGTCTTCGGCGCCGTGAGGCAGCAGTGCTAACCACTGCGTCACTGTGCTTCACATACGTTTCTGTTAATGTTATGTCAGCTATTATTATAGTTAAGGATTTAAAAAAGGAGATTATTGATTGATTAAGTACCTTGAGCACATAGAAAGAAGGACTGCCCCACTAAGGACTATCATCCTGTCATTTGTGTTTCATTTATTGATTATTGTTTTCGTAAAAAGGGTATAAATAGGTGATAGCAGGGTGGAATGTGAGGAGAGCTGGTAGACTGAGAAAGTCAATAAGCCCTGTCGATAAAGAAAAGCCCTGCCTCTTGGTTTTGGCTTCACCAATTGGTTTGGATCCTATTAACAACAGTTGAAGGCAGAGATAGATGTTTTGTAACTAAAGTTGTATTATCAACAAGGTGTAATGGACCTTGTTACATGAAGTGTTACATGAAGTAAGCAACACACAGGAAATGCACATGAAAGGCGAGGCTTGCAATATTGCAGACAATGCACAGAAGATAAATGTTTTAAATGTTGAAATGATTGTTCAGCCATAAAAGAGGGACTACTGGGATACTGTGTTAGTTGTTAGGAGACCGATTGGTAGATAGGAGGCATGCTCATGCTGCATTATGTGATAAACAAACTATTATGATAAGAATTTGTGTCTAGTTTCATACTTCACCATCTGACTTGGGATCCATTTATCACCGTTAAGGTAGGAGAATGTCCCAAGGTGCTTTACAGGCGAGTTAGAAAACAAATTTGACACCAAGCCATAGAAAGGCAGGTGACCGAAAGCTTGGTCAAAGAAGTAGGTTTTAAAGCCCTTTAATGGAGGAATGAGAGATAGAGAGACATGTAGTTTAGGAAGGAGTTGCAGAGTTTATGGCCCGGTCATTTGAAATCACAAAATGACGGTCACTAATGGTGGATCGATTAATATTTGGGATGCACAGGAGGTCAGAATAAGAGGGCAGAGATCTTGGAGGATTGCGTAGATTACAGAGACGAGGAGGAGTGAGGCCATGGAGGGATTTGGAAACATGAATGAGAATTTTTACAAGTCAAGGTGATTTCCCTTTCCTTAGCCAATGGAGGATTCCTGTAGCGGGGAAGTGGGGGTGGGGGGTGGTGGAGGAATAAGGAAACCAGTGTCTGTTTGGGGGACCTGGCATTGGGAGGGAAGGCACTGAAAACCAACCACCCCTCCCAACCTGTTACTGCAGCACGGTAGCATAGTGGTTAGCACAGTTGCTTCACAGCTCCAGGGTCCCAGGTTCGATTCCCGGCTTGGGTCACTATCTGTGCGGAGTCTGCACATTCGCCCTGTGTCTGCGTGCGTTTCCTTCGGGTGCTCTGGGTTCCTCCCACAGTCCAAAGATGTGCAGGTTAGGTGGATTGGCCATGCTAAATTGCCCTTAGTATCCAAAATTGCCCTTAGTGTTGGATGGGGTTACTGGGTTCTGGGGATAGGCTGGAGATGTGAGCCTGGGTAGGGTGCTCTTTCCAAAAGCCGGTGCAGACTCGATGGGCCGAATGGCCTCCTTCTGTACTGTAAATTCTATGATAACTATGATAACTCCCATCCAAAGGGCACTCACATTTGGTCTGGGGGGTTCCACCATGTTCCTGAGCCTCTCATGGGTACAGAGTCACCAACCTCTACCCCTGCCTGGTGAGAGCTGCAGGCAGAAGCCAGCACGAGTGGTGGATGTTGGTGAACCTGCACCCATGAGAGGTCCAGGAACATTGAGAAACTCCCAGACCAAATTACCCTCCTCAATCACAGGGAGGCCCGACAGAGGCCATTTATTGCCTGATGTAATCGGGCCTCCCCCATGTAACTGAAAGGGCTTCCCCCATGTAACTGACAGGGACCCATGGTTCTCCAACCCATTATATTCCTTTTAAACCTCAGGATGTCCAGAAGCAATTTACAGAGAAAGTACATCATTGCTGTAATGTGGGGAACGCAGTCGCCCGACAGTGCTCAGCAAATTCTCACAAACGGCGTGATGATGACCAGATAATCTGCTGTTAGTGATAAATAGTTAGTTGGAGGGTAAATACTGGCCCAGGAAACTGGGGAAAACACACCTCCCTTACTTTGGAAATAATGGCCACGTGACAGGACACATGGTGGGGGGTGAGGTGCTCGGTCTAACATCGCATCTGTAAAATTTCACCTTTCACAACCCAGTGTCAGCTGAGATTCTGTGGAGCGGGCGAGGAGCCCATGATCTACTGAGGTGGGAGTGCTACCACCGAGTTCCAGGTGACCTATCAGAGCTCTAAGGGAAGACCTGTTGGAGTTTGCACATTTTCCCCGTGTCCAATGGGGTTTCGCCCCCACAACCAAAAGATGTACAGGTTAGGTGGATTGGCCGTGCTAAATTGCCCCTTAATTGAAAAAAATAATAAATTGGGTCCGCTAAATTTATAAAAAAAAGGGAAGTCCAGTTCATGTGAAGGACAAGATAGCTTCTTTGAACCATCATTGTCCTTGATTACCTTTTCTGTGCGATTTGTGTTTGTGCTTGTCTGTCACTCGCCGATCTCACACCTTTTTTTAAAATTTAGAGTACCCAATTAATTTTTCCAATCGGCGGGCAGCACGGTGGCGCAGTGGTTGGCACTGCTGCCTCACGGCGCCGAGGACCCGGGTTCGATCCCGGCTCTGGGTCACTGTCCGTGTGGAGTTTGCACATTCTCCCCGTGTCTGCGTGGGTTTCGCCCGCCACAACCCAAAGATGTGCAGGGTAGGTGGATTGGCCACGCTAAATTGCCACTTAATTGGAAAAAAATAATTGGGTAATCTAAATTTATAAAAAAAGAAGAACTGGAACTGCGGCGCTGAGGATCTGGGTTGAAATCCCGGCCCTGGGTCACTGTCCGTGTGGGGTTTGCACGGTCTCCCCGTGTCTGCGTGGGTTCACCCCCACAACCCAAAGATGTGTAGGTCAGGTGGATCGAACACCCTAAATTGTCCCTTAATTGGAAAAATAATAATTGGGTACTCTAAAGTTTTGAAAAAAATTATCCTAGCCCAACAATTCCAGTGTCAGGATTGAACATGCCGATGGTCTTTTGGACGAGATGTTAAATCGAGGCCCTATCTGCCCTCTCAGGTAGACCTAAAAGATTCTATGACCTTTCCAAAGAAGAGCAGGGGAATTATCCAGGCATCCTGCAGCCAATATTTATCTCTTGCCCAACATCACTGAAGAAAACAGATGACGCAATCGCTATCGCATCACTGTGGGATCTTGCTGTGCACTGAATGGCTGCCACATTTCCTACAATACAACAGTGACTATATTCAAGAAGTACTTCACTGACTGCAAAGCATTTTGGAATGCCTTGAAGTCATTGAAGACACTGTATAAATTCAGATAATTTTGTTCGTCCATCTGTGGGATCTTACTGTGCATAAAATAGTTGCCAGGTTTTTCCTGAATAACTGTGGTGACATTTTGAAGTGAACCGTTGTATGGGAGGAACCTCGAAGCGTTTTGAGACAACTGACAAGACGCTGTATGAACATGTGTCTTGCTACTTGGTTAATTCTCTGTATTTTCACTGTTGAAAGTTATTGAAGCTTGTGTGGCCTGTTTTGCTTGGCATGTTGGATGAAAGATTGTGGACTTTAAATGGAGAGAGAGTCTGTAGTTGATTAAGAGAGTCCAACACCATCGCAATATACAATTAAATAATTATTTTTAACAATAAATTTAGAGTACCCAATTATTTTTTCCAATTAAGGGGCAATTTAGCGTGGCCAATCCACCTACCCTGCACATCTTCGGGTTGTGGGAGTTAAACCCACGCAGACACGGGGAGAACGTGCAAACTCCACACGGATAGTGACCCAGGGCCGGGATTCGAACCCAGGTCCGCAGCGCCATAGGCAGCAATGCTAAAGTTAAATGATTCTTAAAGAGACCAAAATAAGTTTTGAGGGCAGCACGGTGGCGCAGTGGTAGCACTGCAGTCTCACGGCGCCAAGGTCCCAGGTTCGATCCTGGCTCTGGGTCACTGTCCATGTGGAGTTTGCACATTCTCCCCGTGTTTGCGTGGGTTTTGCCCCCACAACCCAAAGATGTGCAAGGTAGGTGGATTGGCCATGCTAAATTGCCCCTTAATTGGAAAAAATGAATTGGGTATGCTAAATTTAAAAAAAATAATAATATGATAAGTTTCAAGAGGTTCGCAAAATGACAGCGAGCTGGCTCAAAGTTGATTTTATTAAGAGTTTATGAAAAGCATGAAATCACAACTAATAGAAACTTACAGGACAGAGGAGGCCATTTGCACCATTCTGCCTCTGCTGGCTCTTTGAAGGAGTTGATTCCCATATTCCCGCTGTAATATCCCGTGTGGGACCTACGGTGTGTGAATGCTTGACTTCTCCATGCTCCTTGTGGAGTACCAGCCCCCCGCTAGGGGCAGGGTATCTCAATTAGCCAATGTATATACTATCGGCCAGTAAGGGACCAATCGGAAAGGAACCTGGTAAGGGTCTACTGAATAATGTATATATCGTTTGTGTAAATAAAACTTTGTTCTCACTTTACTTGGTTTGGCCTCCTCGTGTCCTTACTAAACCTACTTTTATCTGAATCACTAAATTTCTCACCCTCAAGTACCTGGCCAGCTCACTTTTTAAATTGCTCATGAAATCAGCTTCCAGCACCTTTTCGTGCTGAGCGTTCCAGATCCTTTTTTAAAATAAATTTCGAGTATCCAATTCATTTTTTCCAATTAAGGGGCAATTTAGCGTGGCCAGTCCACCTAGCCTGCACATCTTTGGGTTGTGGGGGCGGAACCCACGCAAGCACGGGAAGAATGTGCAAACTCCACACAGAGAGTGAGCCAGGGCCGGGATCGAACCTGGGACCTCGGCGCTATGAGGCAGCAGGGCTAACCCACTGCGCCACCGTGCTGCCCAGCGTTCCAGACCCTAACAACTCACCAAGTGTAAAGGTTTTCCTCATCTCTCCTTGGCATATTTTGCTGCTGATTTGAAATGCATGACCCCCGGTTATTAACCCATTCGCCAGCGGGAATCATTTTCTTGATCTAATAATGGATGGGTCATTTAAAAAACATTGTTTTTTAAAATTCCTGCTCCGTGCAGTGTTAACAGCAGAACTTGCACTACTGCCTTACGGCATTGAGGATCTGGGTGCGAACCCAGCCCCGGGTCACTGTCCGTGTGGAGTTTGCTCATTCTTCCCGTGTTTGCGTGGGTCACACCTCCTCAACCCAGCGATGTGTAGGGTAGGTGGATTGGCCACGCTAAATTGCCCCTTAAGTGGAAAAAAAAGAATTGGATACTTTTAATTTTTAAAAAAATAAAGTGAAACAGCAGAGACAAATTTGACCTCATAAAAGTTGGAAATTAAAATCAGTTTATACTCATTTTTATCAATGATCTGAATCAAATGAAGGATTGGTTTCCCTGTCTGTGTTAAGGCATTGAAGCAACTTGCTGTTTTCCTTCCCTTCTGCCCTCTAACAATCTACAGTTAAGAGCTGTCAGCTATTAACGTCAGGCTCAATCCCAAAGTAGTGACAGATTGTGAGGCGTTACAGCACTTGACATTTTCCAACCCCCTTTTTCCCCTAATATTCGGTGGGTTAGAGTTTTGTGTCAGTGATGATGTGAGCATAGGAAGAGAGTTGTGGAGAGAATGGGGCTAAAGAGGAAGGGAGAGAGAGGGGGGGGGGGGGGCGCTGGGGGGGGGGGGGGGGGGGAGGGGATTTCTATCAATTGCCTGTGGTGAATAAGAAAGAGAGAGAGAGAAATGAGACTATTTTTCTAATAATGATGTCTACTCTCTTGGATTAACCTCTCTCCTGGCCAATTGTTGCCCTGCTGTTGTTTTCAGTGCTGCAGTGAGATTCCAGGGGCGGTTCCATCGCTATCCCTGACTGGCTCTCTCTGTCTGTCTGTCATCTTAACCATCCTTTAGCTTTGAAATTGCTTTTAAATTCCTGCCAAACTGTTCCTCTCTGACCCAGAATTCGTAGCCAGCACGAGGCACGGTTGTGACATTTAATCTCAGACATAAAAAATGAGAGAGTCGCAGCAGTCACTCGAAATCTGTGAGTTTTAATTTAAGGGAGATACAGCTGTCAATCTTCTCAGTTTGTCATCTATTTAATTAATTTATGCTTAATTTATAGGACTTGAATGACAACAACAACTTGCATTGATTTTGTGCCCTTAGTGTCCCAAAGCATTTCATGGGAGCGTCATCAAATAAAAAACTTGATCACCGAGGTAGGTTTTAATATTATTCACAGTTTGGACCACTTATTTGAGGATAGATGCAGTGGCATTAGGATTCCAAAGATGAGGGGATTGTCTTATGCAGAGAGTTTAAGCAATATGCTCTCAAGTTTAGAAGAATGAGGGGAGGTCAAATTGAGGTATATAAGATGATAAAAAGTATGGATAAAGTAGACGTAGAGCAGGTGCTTTCTGTTGTGGGGAAATCTAGAACAAGAGGTCATAGTTTTGGGTTAAGGAATAACAAAGAGTTGAGGAGAACCTACTTCTCCCAACGGGTGGTGAATCTGAGTGCGGTGGATGCTCGGACAGTGAGTTAATTAGTTATGGGTTAAAGGATTACAGAGAACGGGCAGGATGGTGGATATGAGGCCGTGCTGTATCAGCCATGATCATATTGAATGGTGGAACAGGCTTGAGAGGCTAAATTGCCTACTCCTGCACCTGGTTCTTATGTTCTTTCAAAAAGAAAATTAAAATAAATTTAGAGGACCCAATTGTTAGTTTTTCCAATTGAATGGCAATTTAATGTTCTTATGTTCTAAGGAAGAACTATTCTGTCTAATTTCACCTTCCAGCTCTTGGTCTGTAGTCCTGTAGGTAACAGCACCTCAAGCACAAATCTGGTGTTCTCGATTAAATAAGGGGATTTCTTGATTAATAAGGAGATCAGGGGTTATGGAGAGAAGGCAGGAGAATGGAACATGTCAGCCATGATTGAATGGCAAAGCAGACTCGATGGGCCAAATGGCCTAATTCTGCTCCTGTATCTTATGACCTTATGGTCAATGAGTATCATAAAGGAAGAGCGAGATGGGTGCGGCACATGGCACAGCGGTTAGCACTGCTGCCTACGGCGCTGAGGACCCGGGTTCAAATCCCGGCCCCGGGTCACTGTCCATGTGGAGTTTGCACATTCTCCTTGTGACTGCGTGGGTTTCACCCCCACAACCCAAAGATGTGCCGGGTAGATGGATTGACCATGCTCAATTGCTCCTTAATTGGAAAAAAATAATTGTGTACTCTAAATTTATTTTAAATAAGGAAGAGCGAGAGATAGAAAGGAGGAGGCATTCAAGAAGGGACTTCCAAAGTTCAGCGTCTTGGCAGCTAAAGATGCAGCTACCAATTGTGGAGCGATTAAAATCAGGGATGCCGATGAGTTCAGAATAGGAGGACAGCAGAGATCTCAGAGGGTTGTAGGGATGGAAGAGGTTAAAAAGCTAGGAAGCGCAAGACTTATTCATGTAAACGGAAAGAGTGTTACATTTCTGGTGGGATGGTAAACCAAGGCCCCATCTGGCTATTCAGCTAGACGTAGAGGAACCATTAGCCATAGTTCTGCCATCGTTCTGGCCAACATTCGTCCACCGTAAACACTAGCAAAAGAAGATTAGGTGACCATTCATCTCACTGCGGAGTGTGGGATCTCACTGTGTGCAGATTGAATGTCGTGTTTGTCTCCATAATAGCAGTGTAAACGCTTCTCAAGGACTTCATTGGCTGCAAAAGTGCTTCTGGATGCCCTGAGGATGTGGAAGGTGCTATATAAATGGAAGTCTTTTTTTTCATTTTTGTTAACAGGAGGGCAACTGAGAAGGAAACATTCCTGAGGTGGGAATAGTCATGAACAAAGAGAGTGATAAGTACAAGAATCAGCCCATTGGAATCCTCAGCCTTTGGTCAATATTAAACTATCTTTGGTAGGATTGTTAAATAATTTTCTTTTCAATTAAAAAAAATTGTTTCCAATTAAGGGGCAATTTAACATGGCCAATCCACCTACCCTGCACATCTTTGGATTGTAGGGGTGAGACCCATGCAGGCACGGGGACAATGTGCAAACTCCACACACACAGTGAGCCGAGGCCAGGATTGTGCCTTGGGATTGTTAAATAAGTGCATAAAATGCATGACACATAATTACATAGCATTTACAGCACAGAAACAGGCCATTTGGCCCAACAGGTCTAACCCAGTTTTTATGCTCCTCATGAGCATTCTCCCAGTCTACTTTATCTCACCAAACAGAATATGCTTCCATTCCATTTTCTTTCAATAGACTGATAGATTTTAAACATAGTGTACATACGGTATTTCTTGTTGCTCTGTTGCCCATCAACTGAAACAATTCAAAGTCAAAATAATGTAGCAAACTCAGAATGTTTCCAATTGAATTGTGAGAGACAGGGTCATGTAATTATACTTGAAGATGAATTAAGTTTTCAGCTCAAGATCCTTTGCAACTACACCCACTTTGTTGTAGATTCAAAATCATACCTTCTGAGGAAATTCACAAATCCCTTAGGAAATTCATTCACCCCCCTCCTCCCGTGGAAATTCCCACATCCTAAGGAAGTTCACACAGGGGAAATTTGCACACCCTGGGGAAATGTGTATGTACACGTATAAACACACGTGAATTTCACACACACATGCACATGAATTGTACACACACACTGGGGAAATTCCTAAATCCAGGGGAAATTCACCCATCTTTGGAAAATTACACATCCTGGGAAATTCAGCCGCACACCAGGGAAACCTTCATACACTCGTGAAATCCCCACATCGTGGGGAAATCAGGGAAATTCGCATACACATTGGGGATATTCCCACACCTCCTGGCGACAGACCCACATTCTGAATGATCATAGAATTGACAGTGATTATTGACTGAACCTTCAGAGCATACCTTTATTAAAAGCAAAATACAACCAGATGGCTCATCCGAATGAGAAATTAATTTGTAAGGAAAAGGAGGTTCAGAGAGAATTGTTTCCATTCAAAACAATCCACTGGTGTGGAGGGAGCTTGGCACATTTTAAAGGCAATTTGGGTTGGTATCTGACTGATGGCACATCACGGATCACATTTATACAGATCACAGGTTCATACACTGTGGGTCACGATTCTGACAGTGATAACCTTATATCAAGATGAGGGTCTTCCTGTGATGGTCTTCCTGCCAGGTTCATAAGGAGTTTTAGAGAAATATGTGTTTTGTGTTACTGAATTTCATAACAGGGGGAAAAAGAAATATATAAAACTCTTGGGGCAGTTAATGTTCCTTTTGAATGCTGCAGTTCCCCTGGTGGGGAAAATAAAGGTGTCAATTGGGTTTTCATTATCTCTTCCTCTCGCACCCCTTTTTTAAATTTTCAGATCTTTGCTTTCCCTAGCTATATCTATTTCTCCCACTCTCCACCCTCTCCCTCTTTTCACAGTAACTTCATTGAAGCCTACTCGTGACAATAAGCGATTTTCATTTCATTTCATTCATTTTTCTTTTCCCACCTTCTCTCCTTCTTTTTCTTTTCCCACCTTCTCTCTCTCAGATTCCCTCTCCCTATCTCTCCATTATCTGTTTTGCTCTCTATCTCCAGCCCTTTTCTTTCTCTTTCTACTTAATCTCTCCTTGTCTTCCTTCCTCTCCTTCTCTGTTTTTCTTTTTATTACTCTCACCGCTCTTATTTTCCCCTCTCTTTGTTCCTTTCCTCCACTCTCTCTCTTTTTTTCCCCTGTCCTTTTTTCCCCCTGTCCTATTCACGCTCAGTCTCTCCTTCTCTCTCTCTCTCTGTGTTAGAAAAATGGCGGGCGCTCCCTGACTCATCGGTTCTTTCCACAGTATTAGCTGCCATCTGATTGATGTAGATTTTCATGAGAGCTGGAAACAGAGGCCATTTGCATATTTAGAGCAGGTAGCGCCCCATCTGTTTAAAATGTACGAGGACCAAATTAGTGGCTGCAGCCTTGATTGCAAGGATATTCATGCGGGCATTGTGGATTGAACAAATAAAAGCTACATAGTCATTTGCATGACGTGTGCATGGCGCAGGTCCTGACGCCTATTAAACCTGCCCAGCCGCTAGTATCAAACCAAACCCATCTCACCACCCACCCTTGTAACATCTTATATTTTTTTCAGCAATCTGTTCGAATGGGAAAATTCACAATTTTCTATACAATCTTTTGTAAATCTTGAATTAAATATTATTCTTTGTCAGATTATGCTACTGTATTGGCATATGGCTCCTGCTTTGTGTTGTTTTTCTCAACCCTCATTTTCTCTCTCTCTCTCTCTCTCTCGCTCTTTTTCACATTCTCTTTCGCTCTCTCGTTCCCTCTTTCTCACTTCTTTTTTCTTTAAATTTTCAAAGAATTTAACCAATTCATTTTTTCCAATTAAGGGGCAATTTAGCGTGGCCAATCCACCTACCCTGCACATCTTTGGGTTGTGAGGGCGAAACCCACACAAACACGGGGAGAATGTGCAAACTCCACACGAACAGTGACCCTGAGCCAGGATCGATCCTGGGACCTCGGCGCCGTGAGGCAGCAGTGCTAACCACTGCGCCACCGTGCTGCCCTTTCTCACTCTTATTTTGCCCTCCCAGCCTCGTTCTCATTCTCTCACTTCTTTTCATTTGGCCTTTCGTTTTCTTCCATTCTCTACCTCTTTTTTGTCTTGATTCACTTCCCTCTTTTTTTCTGGCTCCATCTTGCTCTCATCTCTTTTTTTCTGGCTCCATCTTGCTCTCATCTCTTTATTTCTGTCTCTCACCCCCTCTTTCTCTCTCACATTCTTTCTCTATTTCAATTTTCCCCTCCTTTTAGTTTTTTCTTTCTCCTCCCTCAAGCAAGTTATTGCCATCTTTTTTTTTAACAAATTCTGTCCCAGGTAAAGTTCAGTTTCATTTGTTTTTTTATTGTCTTCATTTTTAAAAAAAAATACAATTAGTGATCCATTTCAGGAGCAGGAGAGCAGCTTTCTGGAATAATCAAATTATTGTATGTATCTGTTATTCTTTGAATTTAATTCCTGGATTGAGTGCTTGGAACATAGGAATGCAGATGGCCATTCAACCCCTCAAACCTGTTTCCCCATTCAGTTAGATCATGACTGACCTATGTCGGGCAGCATGGTGATGCAGTGATTAGCACTGGGACTACGGCGTTGAGGACCCGGGTTCGAATCCCAGCCCTGGGTCACTGTCCGGGTGGAGTTTGCACATTCTCCCCGTGTCTGCGTGGGTTTCACCCCCACAACCCAAAGATGTGCAAGTTAGGTGGATTGGCTGCGCTAAATTGCCCCTTAATTGGAAAAAAAATAATTGGGTAATCTAATTATTTTTAAATTTATTTTTAAAAAATGACTGGCCTGTGTCTTCGCTCCAACTACTCGCCTTGAAAGTCTTACATTAATCCATCACCAGGGGCAGCACGATGGCCTAGTGGTTAGCACAACCGCCTCACGGTGCTGAGGTCCCAGGTTCGATCCCGGCTCTGGGTCACTGTCCGTGTGGAGTTTGCACATTCTCCCCGTGTCTGCGTGGGTTTCACCCCCACAACCCAAAAATGTGCAGAGTAGGTGGATTGGCCACGCTAAATTGCCCCTTAATTGGAAAAAATAATTGGGTAATCTAAATTTAAAAAAAAAAATTAATCCATCACCAGTCCCAACCCCAGGACTTCTCAAAGCACTCTACAGCTATTGAAGTACTTTTGAACTCTAGTCACAGTTCCAATTTTTAAAACATTGCAGCTAATGTACAGACAATAAACTCCCACAACAAGACAGCAATATGACTTCAAGGATCAAATAGGCTGTTTTATTCGTGATGTTGGTTGAGGAATAAATATTGGCCAGGACATAAGAAAGAACTCCCCTGCTCTTCTTCAAAATATGCTGTGGGTATTTTGCCGCTAAAAGATGGCATACAGTACAACACACCCTCAGGTAATGCGGTGGAGTGTCAAGGACAACAACTTGGATTTATATTGTACCAATGACATAGTAAAACTAAATAAAAATAAGAATCTTTTTTGTCACAAGTAGGCTTACATTAACACTGCAATGAAGTTAGTGTGAAAAGTCCCTCGTCGCCACATTCCGGCGCTTGTTCGGGTACACAGAGGGAGAATTCAGAATATCCGATTCACCTAACAGCACGTCTTTCTGGACTTGTGGGAGGAAATCGGAGTACCCGGAGGAAACCCATGCAGACACGGGGAGAACGTGCAGACTCCACACAGACAGTGACCCAAGGCTGGAATCGAATCTGGGACCCTGGAGCGGTGAAGCAACAGTGCTAACCACTGTGCTACCGTGCCACCCCAATGCTTGACATGGGTATTGCCAAAGCCCTTAATGCCCTGACCCAGTCTCAGTTTCAAAATGTCCAATTGAGCCCCAACCACAACGGCTTTTTGGGGAGAAAATATGTGATTTTGAACTGACATTAATTGCAGAAAAAAAAGAAACTTAGGAACCAGTCCTTAGGAACCTGAAAGGAGGTTGCCTGTTAAGGAAAACTGGAGCTGTTCCAATTCAGACTAGTTCACTCACAGGGAACTTGCATATAATCTGTTGTCAAGAATGAAGAAATGACCTCCTGCAGTTGAAAAAGATTTCTTCTGATCATTTTTAAAAGCCTATTTGTTTCCAGGGCAGCACGGTGGCCTAGTGGTTAGCACAACCGCCTCATGGCGCTGAGGTCCCAGGTTCGATCCCGGCTCTGGGTCACTGTCCGTGTGGAGTTTGCATATTCTCCCCGTGTCTGCGTGGGTTTCGCCCCCACAACCCAAAAATGTGCAGAGTAGGTGGATTGGCCACGCTAAATTGCCCCTTAATTGGAAAAAATAATTGGGTAATCTAAATTTATTTAAAAAAAAAGCCTATTTGTTTCCTCTTGAAGACCCTCCCCTTCTCTGTGGAACATTTTGATGCCCTCTGGTACTAACCCAAGTCTTCATTATTCATAGGGGATTTGGGGTACTGAGTGATAGAAGGGAATTGTGGACAAGCTTAGAGCTTGGCAGTAAACAGAGAGTAGAGATAAAGAGTTTATTCATTGATTGGCAGGATGTGACAAGAGGTTATTCCCCAGGGAATTGGATGAAAGAATGATGAGCATGGACACGATTGGACACGGCAATGCCAGTAAATCTCGCGAGAGGCCTCTTGTGAGATTTACAACGCTTGTTACGCCTCATGAGATCTCGTGAGGCCTCACGATCTGGATATCTCCCTCATTGGGCATGAACTAGATTTGCATGATCAAGTGAGCAATTAGGCTCACTTAAATGTAGCAGCGCCGGAGTTACCCAAGGCTGAACAGCCTCACCTCGGAGGCCTCGACTGGCTGCTTTTTAGCACCGGTCTCCACAAACGTGGACCAGATATAACGGCACTTGGGGAGGTCTCCCATGTGATCAGGGGCCCCCTGGGTTGTTGGGCTTTGAGGAGGGTGATACCCGGCAGTGGCAATGCCCAGGTGGCACTACCAGGGTGCCAGACTGGCAGTGCCAAGGTTTCCAGGTGATATCTTGCAGGGATCGGATCCAGGGGTGCCCTGCCCTTATGAGGTGGGGTGCGGGGGCTCGATGATCCCCGAATTGGTAAGTTGGGGGGTCCGGAGGCTGTGGTGGGGAGGGGGGGGGGAGATCGAGAGATCAAGGTGCCATTTAGAAATAGCACCCCGATCTCTTCCTGCACTGGCAAGCTGAGCTTGTTAGTGCAGGAAATTAGTCTAAATGTGGCCTTCGCGGGCATTCCTCGCCAAGACAGGAAAAAGAAGCAGAGAGCCGTTCAATAGTAGAGTTGCAACGCTGGAAAACACGCCCAAAATGGACAATTTTGTTTCCATTAAATAAAATCATTTGAGGGCATCACGGTGGTGCAGTTGTTAGCAGTGCTGCCTCGCTGCACTGAGGACCCGGGTTCAATCCAGGACCTGGTTCGATCCCGGCTCTGGGTCACTGTTTGTGTGGAGTTTGCACATTCTCCCCATATCTGCGTGGGTTTCACCCCCACAACCCAAAGATGTGCAGGGTAGGTGGATTGGTCACGCGAAATTGCCCCGTAATTGGAAAAAAAGAATTGGGTACTCTACATTTAAGAAAAATTAAAATAAAATCATTAGTTCAAACTTGCCAATGACACTACATTGGGAGGCACCATGAGTTGTGCAGTTGGGAACAGGAAGCAGTAAAATGAGGGCAGCTCGAGGGCGCCGTTGTTAGAACTCCTTTTTTAAAAAATTTAGACTACCCAATTAATTTTTTCCTATTAAGGGGCACTTTAGCATGGCCAATCCACCTAGCCTGCACATCTTTTGGGTTGTGGGGGCAAAACCCAGGCAAACACGGGGAGAATGTGCAAACTCCACACGGACAGTGACCCAGAGCCGGGGTCGAACCTGGGACCTCGGCGTCGTGAGGCAGCAGGGCTAACCCACTGCGCCACCATGCTGCCCTGTGGTTATCACTCCTGCTCTATTAATTTCAGTTTAAAATTAACCAGTTATGTGGTATCAATGCCACTTCCACAAGAGTGTTCCAAATTTCTATCCTCCTTTTATTAGGTGTTTGCTAATTTTACTCCGGAAATTCAGATTCTAAATTTTAAGCTACTTCCTCTATTCATAGGGCCCCAAACCAGGGGGTAAATTGCATACTACCCTTTCTGTTTACTCAGCATCTTGAGATCTTCAAATAAATCACCACTTAATCTTCTGAATTCCAGGGGAATACAACCCTAGCTGGTGTCTTCTATTCTTGTAATTTAATCCCTCGAGTCCAGGTGTAATTTTTAAAATTCATTTATGGGATGTGGGCATTGCTGACGAAGCCAGCATTTATTGCCATTCCTAATTGCCCTTCAAAACGTGATGTTGAGCGCCTTCGTGAGCCACTAAAGTCCATGTGGTGTAGGTGTAGGTGCTGCTGGAAGGGAGTTCCAGGATTCAGTCCCAGCAACAATGAAGGAATGGACGGAGAATCCCGCTGTGAATGGACGGAGAATCCCGCCGGTGGGATTCTCTGTCCGTTCATGCCGTCGGGATTCTCCGTCCGCTCACACCGGCGGGATTCTCCATCCATTCACGCCGGTGGGATTCTCTGTCCGTTCATGCCGTCGGGATTCTCCATCCGCTCACACCGGCGGGATTCTCCATCCATTCACGCCGGTGGGATTCTCTGTCCGTTCACGCCGGCGGGATTCTCCATCCGTTCGCGCCGGTGGGATTCTCTGTCCGTTCACGCTGGCAGGATTCTCCATCCGCTCACTTCGGCGGGATTCTCGGTCCGTTCACACTGGCGGGATTCTCCGTACATTCACACCGGTGGGATTCTCTGTCTGTTCACTCCGGTGGGATTCTCCGTCCATTCACTCCGGTGGGATTCTCCGTCCGTTCACACCGGCGGGATCCTCCGTACATTCACACAGGTGGGATTCTCCGTCCATTCACGCCGGTGGGATTCTCCATCCGTTCACTTCGGTGGGATTCTCCGTCCGTTCACGCCGACGGGATTCTCCATCCGTTCCTCTACTGCTGCTCGAGTGGAAGGAGAATTTGACGCTCAGCCAAATTTCCCATTCATTGCTATGGGCTCAGAGAATCCCGTCGGCGTGAACGGACGGAGAATCCCACCGGAGTGAACGTACGGAGAATCCCACCGGCGTGAAGGGATGCAGAATCCCACCAGCGTGAACGGATGGAGAATCCCGCCGGAGTGAACGGATGGAGAATCCCGCCGGAGTGAACAGATGGAGAATCCCGCCGGAGTGAACGGATGGAGAATCCAACCAGAGTGAACGGACGGAGAATCCCACCGGAGTAAACGGACGGAGAATCCCACCGGAGTGAACGGACGGAGAATCCCACCAGAAGTGAAAGGATGGAGAATCCCACCGGAGTGAACGGACGGAGAATCCCACCGAAGTGAACGGATGGAGAATCCCGCCGGCGTGAACGGACAGAGAATCCCGCCGGCGTGAACGGACTGAGAATCCCGTCAGCATGAATGGACGGAGAATCCCACCGGAATGAACGGACGGAGATTCCCGCCGGTGTGAATGAATGGAGAATCCCGCCAGAGTGAACGGACGGAGAATCCCGCTGGAGTGAATGGACGGAGAATCCCCCCGGCATGAACAGACGGAGAATCCCGTCAGCGTGAATGGACGCGTAAACGGACGGAGAATCCCTCCTGCGTGAATGGACGGAGAATCCCGTCAGCGTGAATGGACGGAGAATCCCACCAGAGTGAATGGATGGAAAATCCCACCGGAATGAACATACGGAAAATCCTGCCGACGTGAACGGACGTAGAATCCCGTCAGCGTGACCGGACGGAGAATCCCCCCGGCGTGAACGGACGGAGAATCCCGCCGGCGTGAATCGACAGAAAATCCCACCGGAGTGAACGTACGGATAATCCCCCCCGGCATGAACATATGGAGAATCCCGCCGGTGTGAATGGACGGAAAATCCCACCGGTGTGAACGGACGGAGAATCGCACCAGAGTGAACGGACGGAGAATCCCGCCGGCGTGAACGGACGGAGAATCCCGCCGGCGTGAACGGACGGAGAATCCCGCCGGAGTGAATGGACGGAGAATCCCACTGGAGTGAACGGACGGAGAATCCCGTCAGCGTGAACGGACGGAGAATCCCGTCAGTGTGAACGGACGGAGAATCCCGTCAGCATGAACGGACGGAGAATCCCGCCGGAGTGAATGGACGGAGAATCCCACTGGAGTGAACGGACGGAGAATCCCACTGGCGTGAACGGACGGAGAATCCGCCGGTGTGAACGGACGGAGAATCCCACCGGAGTGAACGGACAGAGAATCCCACCGGCATGAATGGATGGAGAATCCCGTCAGTGTTAACGGACGGAGAATCCCCCCGGCATGAATGGACGGAGAATCCCACCGGCATGAACAGATGGAAAATCCCACCGGCATGAACAGATGGAGAATCTCCCCGGCGTGAACGGACGGAGAATCCCACCGGAATGAATGGACAGAGAATCCCGCCAAGAGTCTTTGAATGTTTTCAAGGCAGAGCTGGATAGATTGTAGATGAATCAGGGTGTGAAAGGTTACTGGGGGTATGTTGGAGGTTACTGTCAGACCAGCAATGATCTCATTGAATGGCACAGCAGGCTAGAAGGGCTGAGTGGTCTGCTCCTACCCCATTAGTTCGGATGTCTGTAACATTTTTTGATTCTTGGGACCTCCACTGCTTTCACCTTCTGCTGCGTAAGAACCCCTACCCAACCTCTACAGCTCCCTCCTCCTTTAAGATGCTCCTTTAAACTGACCTCTTTGACTGAGCCTTCCGCAGATATCTCCTTGTTTGCACTGTTGCTTCACAGTGCCAGGGTCCCGGGTTCAATTCCCGGCTTGGGTGACTGTGTGGAGTCTCCACGTTCTCACCGTGTCTGCGTGGGTTTCCTCCGAGTGCTCCGGATTCCTCCCACAAGTCCCAAAAGGTGTGCTTGTTGGGTGAATTGGACATTCTGAATTCTCCCTCTGTGTACCCGAACAGGTGCCGGATTGTGGCGACTAGGGGCCACAGTAACTTCATTGCAGTGTTAATGTAAGCCTACTTGTGACAATAAAGATGATTATTTTGTGTGGCCCCGGTGCCAAATTGTGTTTGATAACCGCTGCCCTGTGAACCACCTGGGGGCATTAAAGACGCCACATAAATGCAAGCTGTACCCTGTCCCCCCCCCCCAATCTCACCCAGCAGGAGAGGGGGAAATTGGCACCGAAGGGAATTAAACCGCGCAGCGTTTACCAGGAATCCCCGGCGCTATGAAAGAGAAACCTTTGGTTGTTATCTGTCACTTGACAGATTTGTCTGCTGTCTTATTGTGTGAGGCTCTATCGTTTGCAATATGTTCATTTTGAAATTGCTCACCTGGTAATGGTGGGTGGGGGTGAGGGGGGTTGCAATTTAAACCTGGAAGCTGGAGTTGTTGATGTTGGGGATGGAAGCTTTGCCAAGTTCACACGGTTTTGCTATTTTAATGGAGATATTACCTGCTCCAAATGAGCAGGCGACGCTGTTGTGTGTTAGCGCGGGGCGGCAGTCCCACATTCCCAGCTCTCTCCACGCTAATTATCGCCCACGGCAGCTTCGCCCGCTTTCAATTCCTTCCCTCGATCTTTCTAAAGAAATAAGGAATGTATTTCTCTCTCTCTCTCTCTCTGGCACTGGGTTTAAGGCAGTATTTAAATCCGAGAGAGCCTGCCTCGATTGAATTGCTTGCCTTTGAACTCACTGCTGGGCACCTATTATCCCATATGCAAATAGTGGGAATACAGAGCAAAAAAAAATTCAGTCATCAATGTCCGACTTCTCAACGCTCTAACTCCCACGGTGTGCTCGAATTGTCACCGAACACTGCTCATGGACTCGCTTTCTCCCATTCTGGGAGCACAATGATCTATTTAACGTGCTCCCTCTCTCTCTCTCTGTTAAATTGTGTTTGCAGATGGCAATGAGCTAAGGGTTGGGTTGGGGAGGGAGAGCAATTGGAGGGGGGGGGGGGGGAGGCAATATGAGGGAACACAGTGGGGGAGAAGCAGAGAGCAGGACAGGCGTGGGTTAAATGATACCTTTTGCACACAGGTCAGCGTTTAAGGGGACTTTTGGGGAGCAGACTGGCCCAAAGGAGATTGGATTGTTGATACACCTCGATGGGGAGGGAGGGGGATGGTTGATATACCTCGATGGGGAGGGAGGTGGATGGTTGACATACCTCGATGGGGAGGGAGGGGGATGGTTGATATACCTCGATGGGGAGGGAGGGGGATGGTTGATATACCTCGATGGGGAGGGAGGGGGATAGTTGATATACCTCGATGGGGAGAGAGGGGGATGGTTGATATACCTCGATGGGGAGGGAGGGGATGGTTGATATACCTCGATGGGGAGGGAGGGGGATGGTTGATATACCTCGATGGGGAGGGAGGAGGATGGTTGCTATACCTCGATGGGGAGGGAGGGGGATGGTTGATATACCTCGATGGGGAGGGAGGGGGATGGTTGATATACCTCGATGGGGAGGGAGGGGGATGGTTGATATACCTCGATGGGGAGGGAGGAGGATGGTTGATATACCTCGATGGGGAGGGAGGGGGATTGTTGATATACCTCGATGGGGAGGGAGGGGGATGGTTGATATACCTCGATGGGGAGGGAGGGGGATGGTTGATATACCTCGATGGGGAGGGAGGGGGATGGTTGATATACCTCGATGGGGAGGGAGGGGGATGGTTGATATACCCCGATGGGGAGGGAGGGGGATGGTTGATATACCTCGATGGGGAGGGAGGGGGATGGTTGATATACCTCGATGGGGAGGGAGGGGGATGGTTGATATACCTCGATGGGGAGGGAGGGGGATGGTTGATATACCTCGATGGGGAGGGAGGGGGATGGTTGATATACCTCGATGGGGAGGGAGGGGGATGGTTGATATACCTCGATGGGGAGAGAGGGGATGGTTGATATACCTCGATGGGGAGGGGAGAGGGGTTGATATACCTCGATGGGGAGGGAGGGGGATGGTTGATATACCTCGATGGGGAGGGAGGGGGATGGTTGATATACCTCGATGGGGAGGGAGGGGGATGGTTGATATACCTCGATGGGGAGGGAGGGGGATGGTTGATATAACTCGATGGGGAGGGAGAGAGGGAGGGGGGGGGATGTTTGGTGCCACTTTTGTCAATTCCATTCCAGGCCAGCCTGTTGGTGAGAAACTGGCAGCCGAGCTGCCCAGGAGGCATCACTTGGCCACATTCAGAGAGAGGGGCAAAATGGTTAAAGTTCACGGTCAGAGTTGACATTCAGCTGTCAAAACGGTCTGTGTCGCCGTCCCGCCTTTTGTTCTGCACCTTCATTTACATTCGTTGAATTATTTAATATCTGAAATAACATCTCTCCTCTCTCACTCTGCACACTCCCCTCTTTGTAATCTGCACTCCTTCTCAGCCAGATTCTTCTCTCTCTCTCCCTCTTTCTCTCTCTCTCTTTTCTCTCTCTTCCCACCCCCTCCTTGGACAATTAAAACATTTTTTTTTAGAGTAGCCAGTTATTTTTCTTTTCCGATTAAGGGGCAATTTAGCGTGGCCAATCCACCGAACCGGCACATCTTTGTGTTGTGGGGGCGAAACCCACGCAGACACAGGGAGAATGTGCAAACGCCATCCACGGACAGTGACCCAGGGCCGGGTTTCAAACCTGGGTCCTCAGCGCTGCAGTCCCAGTGCTAACCACTGCAACACATGCCGCCCTTACCGCCTTGGACAATTGACACTATTCCCGCCTATGTCAGGTTGCAAAGACGCTTGAAAGAAAACTTGGGCGCGGAACTTGACCCCATCTGGGTGGGCTGGGATGCTGAGACATCAGACATGAAAGTGGAGTCTGTGAGTCCAGGAATGTTTCCAGGGACCCATGTGGGGCACCAGGCCCATTTCTTGACGAAAGAGGACTCATGTGCTCCCCCACCCCCAAGCGACAATCTGAAGGAAGGATTATAGTTTTACTCTTTGAAAACTCTTGTTTTTTTAAAAAACTTTTCTTTCCAGGAGACTGATTTTTTTTCTCCCAAAATAATATCCCCTCTGTGCTCCCAAGCTGGAACTGTTGGCTGTAGCCATGTTCAGATGTCAGTCGTGGTTTAGTTGTTGACACCCTCACCTCACGCAGTAAGGAGATTGAGTGTCACTCTAAAGGCTGGTGCATGTAATCTGGGTTGAAGCTCCCAGTAGCTCTCTGAGGGAGTGCAGCACTGTCTGGCACAGAGTATGGGGTTAGGGTAAAGGGGGGGGTGGGGGGGGGGGGGGGGTGGCAGTGTCCTGCTTCAGGTTTTTAAAAAATCATTTGTTGTCCCTTGAGGGTGAATGGCTCAGAATGAATAAATAAAATGGAACTGCCTGTGGCATTTCTAAGGATCCACTGGTCTCTTGGCCGAGTCCTCAGGTGGAATCTTTGTATTTTTTCCTGATTTTAGAAAAGGGCTGAGGCACATGACATTCTTTAAGTTAGAAGATGTATAAATAAGGTTTAAATTTATTTTGATAATTTTCATCAATTCTTCCTCTGGGTCGGTTAACGTCAATTTAAAAATGAATGCTTTAACACTGCTGCCTCACGGCGGCGCCTTCCCAGGTTCAATCCTGGCCCTGGGTCACTGTTCGTGTGGAGTTTGCGCATTCTCCCCGTGTTTGCATGGGTTTTGCCCCCACAACCCAAAGATGTGCAGGGTAGGTGGATTGGCCACGCTAAATTGCCCCTTAATTGGAAAAAATGAATGGTTTAAGATTCATAGCGAAAGTCATCAATTGTCCTATAAGAGTCCTTCTTGTTTATTTCCTTTGTTCCCATTTCTTTTATTTTCTTTATAATTTTGGTCCATGGACCCATAATTTTCCTTTAAGCAGAATGTTCAAAGTAAAGCAGTCTGCTTGCCAAGATACTGTCTTCCCACGTTTTGCATTTTGGAGAGGAGAAACCAGACTCCTTGGCACTGAGTGGATCTTAGGACCCAGTAGTGGAGGGAGTTATATCAATTGGTTAACTGGCAAGTGGTGGATTGGCCAGGGACAGTGTTGTACCTGCCAATGGTCAGTGATTGGTTACTGTGTGATGCTTTGTGAGAACCTAGCAGAAGTGTTTAGTCCTTGGACATGGAGTGAACTCTCTTCCACTCCCTCCTGCTTGTTGGAGTGAAAGAACTGCTCTATTGTTCTGAAAGCAGTGAGTGCTGGCACATCCTTTGCTGTAAACCTGAAATGATGCTGAATCTGCTGAGAAAATAGACAACTTTGCCAGAGAAAACCATATCAAGCCAAGAATGAAGAAGTACCAAAACAAAAGCCGAACATCAGAAAGACTTTGACTGGAAGTCAGCCCAGTGAAAAGATCCTTATCCTTTTGTTTTTATTTCTATTTTCTTCTCTTTCCACCACCCTTTTCCCTCTGTGTTGTTTGTCTGTCTGTGTGTGTGTGTGTATAGAGTGTGGGGCGAGTTAGGAAGGGGTGGGTTGGGAAAGGAATAGTAGATAGTTACATTTTCAGTCCATTTAATTGTAATATTGTAAATGATTAAAGACTACATGTGTTTTCAAGTTACAAACCTGGTGACTGTAGTTTATTGAGCTCAACTAAGGACCTCAGGTATTTTAAATATAATCTAATTTCAACTGTGTTGAGACACTGGGTCAAGCAGGGCAGAACTTGACTTTGCACTAGCCCAGGGTGTCATGACATCACATAGGTTTCAAGTTTGAGTAGAACTCTCACTGCTGAGGCAAAATGTTGTGGGTTCAAGTCCCACTCCAGATTCTTGAGCACAAAATCAAGGCTGACACCCACTGTGCAGTACTGAGGGAGTGCTGCACAGTAGAAGGTACTGTCTTTTGGGTGAGGCTTTACTGAGGTCTGTCTGCCCAACGCTAAACGAGAGAGTTCACCCCGACCAATATTTTTTTCGCAGTCAGGTCACACAAACAACCATGGTCAGGTATTCTCTCATTTCTTTTTAGTGATATTGGGGGATGAATATTGGTGAGGGCACCTGGGAGAAATTCTCTTCTTTGGAAATAGGGGACATTAAATCTTTTACATTCACCTGAGAGAGCAAAAAGGAGTTCAGTTTAATGTCTCATCCTGAAAGACAATGTGCTCATGCCTCTGGAGTGGAACCTGAACCATAATCTTCTGTTCCAGTAACTAAAAGTACCACAGAACCAGAATTGATTTTGATGCACTATTCCAGCCTTAGAAAGATTTTTCATTATAGAGAATAAAGAATTGTTTTTTTCTTTTTTAAATTTAGAGTACCCAATTCATTTTCTTCCAATTAAGGGGCAATTTCGCCTGGCCAATCCACCAACCTGCACATTTTTGGGTGGTGGGGGTGAAACCCACGCAAACACGGGGAGAATGTGCAAACTCCACACGGACAGTGACCCAGAGCCGGGATCGAACCTGGGACCTCGGCGCCGCGAGGCAGCAGGGCTAACCCACTGCGCCACCGTGCTGCCCACGAATAAATAATTGTTGAAGGGAAAGGAAGAATTTTTATTCTCAAATATTTTTCTTTATTATTCAGGGGATGTGGGCTTTGCTGACTCGGCCAGAATTAATTCCCATCCTTACTGTAGAAGGTGGCAGTGAGCTGCCTGCTCACACTACTGTAGTCCATGTGGTGTAGGTACACCCTCCGTGCTGTTAGGGAGGGAAATCCAGGATTCTGACCCATCAACAGTGAAGGAGCAGCTGATATATTTCCAAGTCAGGATGGTGAGTGTCTGGGAGGGGAACTTCCAGATGGTGATGATCCCATGTATCTGCTCCCCTTTGCCTTTGAGATGGTAGTGGGCTTGAGTTTGGAAGGTGCTGCCTAAGAAGCCGTGGTGAGTTCCTGCAGTGCATCTTGAAGATGGTACACACGGCTGCTTCTGTGCATCGATGGTGGAGGGGTGGGGGGAATATTTTTCACTCCCCCAACACAAAAGAAGAAATTACAATTGTTTAAAAAAAAAATATTTTTAATCAGGTTTTTAATATTTTAAATGTTTAAACATACAACGCAACAAAGCAAAAACACAAAGACCCCAGACGCCCCTCCACCCTTAAATAACCCAAAACAAAAGCTTCACTTTCCCCCCCTTAACAGCTGATGGTAATCAACTCTTTAAAATGTAATATAAACAAACCCCATCTCTTGTGGAACCCCTCACTCGCCCACCCTAAACTCACCCACCCTAAAAATAAATTTGACCTTTTCCAAATACAGGAATTCCATCACATCCCCCAAGCCATATCGAGGTCAGGGTGGAGAAGCTGACCTCCACCCCAACAACACCCGCCTGCGAGCGATTAGTGAGGCAAAGGCTAAGACATCTGCCCCCACTCCCGTCTGCAGCCCCGGCAAGTCCAACTCCCCAAATATTGCCCCCATGGGACTGGGCTCCAAATCCAGATGCAAGATCACTGACGTGGTGCTGAAAAACTACCTCCAAAATTTCTCCAACTTCGGGCAGGACCAGAGCATACATACATGATTCGCTGGACCCCTCCCACACCACTCACAAGTGTCATCCACCCCCTCAAGCAACCAGCTCGTCCTGAACTTCATCAGGTGCACCCTGTGTACCATCTTTAGCTGTATCAGCCCTAGCCTCAACCACGAAGTTGAGGCGTTCACCCTGCGCATCACCTCACACCACAACCCCTCCTCCAGTGCCATCCCAAGCTCCACCTCCCATTTGGCTTTAACCCCTTCCAACAGCACCCTATCCTCCATCGACATCCTCCCATAAATTGCTGAGGTGACCCCCCTCTCCACCCCCCATCACTGACAACACCGCCTCCACGGTAGCATTGTGGATAGTACAATTGCTTCACAGCTCCAGGGTCCCAGGTTCGATTCCGGCTTGGGTCACTGTGCGGAATCTGCACTTCCTCCCCGTGTGTGCGTGGGTTTCCTCCGGGTGCTCTGGTTTCCTCCCACAGTCCAAAGATGTGCAGGTTAGGTGGATTGGTCATGATAAATTGCCCTTAGTGTCCAAAAGTGCCCTTAGTGTTGGGTGGGGTTACTGGGTTATGGGGATAGGGTGGAAGTGTTGACCTTGGGTAGGGTGCTCTTTCCAGTGCAGACTCGATGGGCCGAATGGCTTCCTCCTGCACTGTAAATTCTATGATTAGTGAGGACGACAGTGCCACCAGAATAGTCGGGAAAACCTTCCTTGCAAAATCCCACACCTGCATATACTAAAGGCCTCCCACTGTAGAATCCCAAACTTCTCTCTCAACTCTTCCAAACTCGCAAACAGCCCTTTTAGAAATAAGTCCTTCATTTCCATCACACCCCGCTCCTCCCATCCCCGAAACCGAGCATCCATCCCTCGGATTGGCATCAATGTCGACCCCGCCCCCAAACTGAAGTGCTGCAGAAAATGCCTCCATATCTTCAACGTGACCACCACCGGACTCCCTGAATATTTCCTGACTATTTCCCTGGGGTGAATGGGGACGCCGCCATTGCCAGCGCCCACAACCCCAATCCCCTACAAAAGCATGCCTCTATCCCCACCCACAAAGCCTCTGGCTTCTTACCCCAACCCCGCACCTTCTCGCCATTCACCGCCAAATAATAATACAACTGGTTTTAGCGTGGCCAATCCACATACCCTGCACATCTTTGGGTTGTGGGGGCGAAACCCACACAAACACGGAGAGAATGTGCAAACTCCACACAGACAGTGACCCAGAGCCGGGATCGAACCTGGGACCTCGGCGCTGTGAGGTAAACAGGGCTAACCCACTGTGCCACCGTGCTGCCCCTCTATTTAACAATTTAACAAATACCACAAAGTTAGGCCCAATCCCAACACAGCAAACAAATAACTCCACTCTACATGATCAAACGCCTCTCTGTGTCCAGCGCCACCACCACCTCCCATTCCCTCCCTTTTGCCAGAGACAGCACCACATTCAACAGACGCCGCTCATTCAAAGACAATTGCCTACCCCTTACAAACCCCGTCTGATCCTCCCCAGAAGGCACTCCTCAAACGTAAGTGCCAACACCTAGGCCAGGATCTTGGCATCTTAGCAGAGATATTGGTCTATATGACCCACACTCCATCAGGTCCTTATCCTTTTTTAGCAACACGAAATGGATGCTTGTTCCATCGTCTGCGGGAGTGCTCCCTTAGCCACCCCATCTTCAAACATCTCCACCAACAGTGGTGCCAGCTTATCAAGGAACTTTTGAACAAAACTCCACCAGGAACCCATCCAGCCCCGGTGCCTTACCCGTTTGCATCTTTCCTATCGCCGCCCGAACCTCCTCCATCCCCACTGGCTCTTGCAGCCTTGCCCCCTCCTCCTCTCCTACCCTAGGACACTCCAACCCCCCAGAGCATCCTTTCTATCCGACTCATGGTAGCATAGTGGTTAGCGCTGTTGCTTCACAGCGCCAGGGTCCAAGGTTCGATTCCCGGCTTGAGTTACTGTCTGGGTGGAGTGTGCACGTTCTCCCCGTGTCTGCATGAGTTTCCTCCGGATGCTCTGGTTTCCTTCCATAAGTCCCGAAAGATGTGCTGTTAGGTGAATTCTCCCTCAGTGTACCCGAACAGGCTCCAGAGTATGGCGACTAGGGGATTTTCACAGTGACCTCTTTGCAGTGTTAATGCAAGCCTACTTGTGACAATAATAAAGATTATTATTATTATCTCCTGGGGTCTCTGACCTATGCAACTATTTATAAAATTCCTCAAATTTCTTGTTCACCTGCTCCGGTGCCACCACCAAGTCCCCTGCCCCATACCGGGCCCGAACTATCTCTCTTGCAGTCTCCTGCCAGTGGAGTTGGCCCGCCTGAAGTGACTGCCCTTCTCCCCATATTCATTTATTACCCCGTGTGCCCGCCTTAACTGCCGAACCGCCTTTTCTGTGGACAGACGGTCTAACTTTGCCTGCAATTCCTTTCTCTTCATCAGAAGATAGGGGGTAGGATCATTTCATTTCATTACTCTCTTCCACCTCCGAGGTGAACTGGTCACTATGCCGCGATAATGCTTCCTCCACCCCCTTCAACACCTCTCCATGCTCCCGCAGCGCCGTCGACGTCTTTCCCAAGGCCTCCATTATCGAGGCCAGTGTATCATCCACCAATACATTGAGCAAGGCCTTCATCTCCTTCCGATGTCTGTCACTATGTTTGGTGAACTGCCGCTCAAATTCCACCACTATCACTTCAGCCAGCTTGTCCACTGCAATGGGAACAATCCCACCTGGCGAGCTTCCTCCCGCTGTTATGGGCCAGGGTTTAGTGTATCATGGAGTTCACCTGACCCACAACTTTTAATAGATTGTGGTATGGGGAGCACATGGCCCACTCTACAGGTGTGGTACAGCAGAAATGGAAAAGTATTTTTTTAAAGCAAAACAATGTTTATTCTATGAACTCAAGTTAACCTTTTTAAAACATACAATGAACATCTTAGCAACCATCAATTCAAATGCAACCTCAAAGAATACAGCACTAAGTAATCCTCAATAACTTTTTCACGAACTGGTATAGCAGGTGTATTAAAAATCGTGAAAACGGCCATAAAGGCCTTGGAAATCGGCCCATCGGCCAGGGGAGAATCGCTGCTCGCCGTAAAAAAACGGCGAGCAGCGATTCGTGTCGGGGGGCGGGTGTGGGGGGGGGGGGGGGAGAATAGCGGGAAGGCGTCAGACCAGCGTCGCCGTAAAAATTTGCGCTGCCCGCTATTCTCCGCTCCGTTGTGAGTGCGGAGAATCGCGCCCTTTAGTTCAATCTGATCACAGAGTCCCTTGTAATTCTCCAACACATGAGCATTGGTTATCACAGCTTTCAGGCAGTCAAATGCCTGTTGAAAGTCTGCTGTCCACTGAAATTTTCAACGTTTCTTCAGCAAGTCCATCAGTGGAGCAATCACGCTACAAAACCTTTGCACAAATGTTCGATCAAATCCACTCATGCCAAGAAATCGCATTATTTCTCTTCGTCTTGAGGATATTGAAAACTCCTCAATAACTGTTGGCTTCACATCCCGTGTGACCATTCGACCCTGTCCGATTGTATGGCCAAGGAAAGTGACTTGGGCTTTTCCAAATTCACGTTTGGCTAGGTTTATCACCAAACTGACCCCCTGAAGTTGATCGAACAGCTGTTGATCAGATGTTTTAAATGTTCTTTCCATGTCTGGCTGAAATTTACCAGATCGTCGATGTATATCGCACAATTGGGTAATCCTGAAACAATTTTGTTAGGTAATTGTTGAAATGTGGCTGGGGCGTTGTTCGCCTATTCAAAGCCCTTATACACCGAACAACATTACTCTGTTTGATCCTTTCAAACTCCATGTATGTTTGACCAAATTCGTTACTTAAATTTCTAAACCTTTGTCTGTAGGCTTCAGGCACTAGTTCATATGCACCTAAAATGGATTTTCTCACCTCCTCATATGACTCGGATACCTCCTCTGATAGGGATGCAAACACTTCATTCGCCCTACCAACCAGCTTTGTTTGAATACCCAATAATATTTAAAGTATACTCAGTAATGCCCAAATGCCCTGTGGCCATTTCATTTGTTTAACTACCTTCTCAACTGAAATGAAAAAAGGCTTCTACCTCCTTCTCATCAAACGTTGGCAATGCTTGGACATATTTAAATAGATCTCCACCAAGCCTTCGACTATAACACTCTTTCTCACTATCCTCATCACTATCATCCAACTGTACGTTTCCCTTTACGCCTGCCAATTTTAACTGACTGTCATGTTTCATGGCCATTTTCTGAAGTTCAAACTCTCTCAATTTATCTTTTTCCCTGATCTGCATCTCCCTTTCTCTTTCTTTTTCCTCTCTATCTCTTTCGTATTCAAGCTGCTTTAATTCTTTCTCATGTTCCATTTGTTTAAGTTGTAACTGAATTTTGCCATTTCCAATGAGTCATAATTACCTCACCTTTTCACATTTTGTCAGGTAAAGTGAACTGCAATGTTTTTGCCAAATCTAACAGTCTGTTTTTAGTCTCTGTCCGTAAGGTACTGTGTGTGACCATCTCCAAGCCCCAAAACATCTGAGCCTCTGAAAGAGCCATTGTCCACAGCACACTCCCTATGTTTAAAAAAAATTAAGAGTACCCAATTCATTTTTTCCAATTAAGGGGCAATTTAGCGTGGCCAATCCACCTAACCTGCACATTTTTTGGATTGTGGGGGTGAAACCCATGCAAACATGGGAGAATGTGTAAACTCCCCATGGACAGTGGCCCAGAGCTGGGATCGAACCTGGGACCTCGGCACTGTGAGGCAGCAGGGCTAACCCACTGCGCCACCATGTTGCCCTAGCACACTCCCTACTTAAACTAGAATACCACACCTGAAAAGCAACCACAATATGCTCACCACTCGCTTTATTTTAGTTCACTAAGCCAATCCAATCGATAGACTTTTATCCCGGGCGAGCCCCCAATTGTTATGGGCCAAGGTTTCGAGAACCCCAAAGTGTATCATGGAGTTCACCTGACCCACAACTTTTAATAGATTGTGGTATGGGGAACACACGGGCCACTCTACAGGTGTGGTACAGCAGAAATGGAAAAGTATTTTTTAAAGCAAAACAATGTGTATTCTGTGAACTCAAGTTAACCCTTTTAAAACATACAGTGGACATCTTAGCAACCATCAATTCAAATACATCCCCCAAAGAATACAATACTAAGTAATGCTTAATAACTTCCCAAACAACATCCAGAAGAGTTTAAAAATCTTTAAACAGAAGCGCATCAGGTTAAAGTCACTACTGAGAGCAGTTATTAGTTTTAAGTCACCAAAGGATCGATTTACAGTCTTTAGAATACAGAGAGAGAGACTCATACACCTTCTGGTTGTGACTGCAACTGTCCAGCTCTGAAAACGAAACTAAAACACACCCTGCAGCAATCAGCTTAAAACGAAAGTAAAAAGCTGACAGACAGCCCAGCTCCACCTACACTCTGACATCACTGATAAACACCCATTTCTTAAAGGTACATTTCTTAAACACCCATTTCTTAAAGGTACTCTCACATAACACGGCTATCTTTCCTCCGACCGAACTCCGCAACAAACACGAGCTCTTCGGCGGACAATCGCTCCCAACTTTCACCCCGTATTCTTCTTCTGGGCTTTATACATACTTTAATTGTGGCACCATTTCTAGAGATCCGTCATGTAAAATTTTCCTCCAAATCTGGAAGAAAAGGGCCAAAGAACAAAAGCTCTAGTAGGACCTCCACCTACATGTCGCCTCCGGATGTCCTGAAATTGAAATTATTGATTCAGGAAACTGAAAAAGATTCAGTAAGGTCAGTTGAGATGGTGAGACCTAAGTGTCTTCAGTCAGTGAAGTGAGTCACAGTTTTAGGGCAGGATTCTCCGGCCTCCCAGCCGCGTGCTTCTTGGCAGCAGGAGGCAGTGCGCCATTCACTGGCAGCGGGATTCTCTGCTCCTGCCGCTGACAATGCACATTCAATTGAAGTCACCCCTTGCCACCGGGAAATCCGCAATCCACACGGAGAGAACGTGCAGACTCCGCACAGACAGTGACGCAGCGGGGAATCGAACCTGGGGGCCCTGATGCTGTGAAGCCACCGTGCTATCCACTTGTGCTACCATGCCGTGCTGACAACCATAGAGTGACAAGACTTCTCTATTTATAAATTTTGCCTCTATCGATTCATGGGCATTAATAAGCATCAACATAAAGGAAAACCATTGGGCTGAATTCTCTGCTGTGCGACACCGGAAACATGAATCGCGATCAGGCGGAGAATCTGGCATTCGGCCAAAATCGAGGTCAGTGCCCGGCGACAATTTGGCCACCATGCTTAGGTCCCTCCCTGTGAAGAAAACAAGAGTTTGTGCTCCGCATCGGTGGGGGAATGCAAAACCTGCATTTAAATATGGTTAGCGGGTTGGAAACTGTATGCTCCCCCCTTCCGCGAAGATCCTCCGCTCGTCTCAGGTGGAAGTCTCGCGGGCGTGAATTACTACAAGTATTTTTTTTAAAATAAATTTAGCGTACCCAATTATTTTTTCCAATTAAGGGGCAATTTAGTGTGGCCAATCCACCTATCCTGCACATCTTTTGGGTTGTGGGGGCGAAACCCACGCAGACACGGGGAGAATGTACAAACTCCACACGGACAGTGACCCAGGGCCGGGATTCGAACCCGGGTCCTCAGCGCCGTAGGCAACAATGCTAACCACCGTGCTGCCCGTACTACAAGTATTTATTAATGTGGACTGGCACCATGGCTGTGGAGGCGGAGCGGGAGATCAATAAGACACTGAAAAACCACTGAAAACTCTCAGAATTGCTGGTGGATGGCTGTCCGGGCCGGCGGCTGTAGCGGGTAATGACTTGGTGCCAGGTTAGTGGACTTGGGGTGTCTCCCCTGGGATCGGGGTGGCCTGGCTCAGATGACCATTGCTGTAGTCTGTCTTTTAAGCGCACCACTTTGGTGCTACTTATAGGCTCCTGGCTGCTCACACTGCTGAGTGCTGCCTGTGTCCTTTAAATGCTCAGAAGGCCTCTGGTCATCTGAGAGCCCACCCAGAGGCCACCCCTCTGAGCACCCCAGCTGAATCATCAAGGGCCAAGCTCAATAAGGAGCCCACCAGGTGTTGGCACTCCTCAGAAGCACTGGCCCATTGCAGAGGAAGCAGGGAATCAGTAGAGCTCACCCCAACCAGCAGACACCTGCACTGCAGTCTTTGGAACCCGCTTTGGTTCTCTGCCCCTCTCAGGGCAGAGGACTCACCAGTGGCCCACACCCCTCCGGATCATCAGCTATCTCCTGCGAGTGAGACTGGCAGCACTGACTTCCTCTGCCTCTGCTACTGCCTCCCAGGCAGTGTTCAGAAGGGCAGTCTTGAGACTGCAGCCTATGCAGGAGAAGAGGATGTCCCTCCGCTCCTCACTGGCATGGAGCTGTGGGTTCACATTGGACTCCCAATCTTGGCGGACAGGTCTTGTCTGAAGCACCTTGGTGGCTGCAGTGAGTGTGTGGTAAGTGGAGTGCATAAGCGTTCTCCAAGGCGGCCTTCAGGACGCGCGACAACGCAGAATCGCTGAGCAGAAACTTATAGCCAAGTTCCGCACACGTGAGTGCGGCCTCAACCGGGACCTGGGATTCATGTTGCATTACATTCACCCCCCACCATCTGGCCTGGGCTTGCGAAATCCTACCAACTGTCCTGACTTGAGACAATTCACACCTCTTTAACCTGGGGTTACCCCTATCTCTGGATCTGTAAAGATTTAATTACCTGCAAATGCTCGCATTCTACGCATTGTCTGGCATCTTTGAATTTATCTATAAATATGTTTCTGGAACAGACCTCTTCATTCACCTGAGGAAGGAGCAGTGCTCCGAAAGCTCGTGTTTGAAACAAACATGTTGGACTTTAACCTGGTGTTGCAGGACTTCTTACTGTGCCCCTCCAGGAGGAGCATCGATGCAGGGGCAGCGCCGACTTTTTGGTTGTAAAACCAAGCGCTTCCTCCGGACATAGCCGCAAAATTGGAGAATCCAGCTCTTAGTCTCCCAAACTGAGAATTTTGCCCATTATTACTATTCTGCATGATGCAATCCCTATTTGTTCCCAATCTCAGTAGAATGTGTCAATGTGTGCTGCAATATGGAAACTACAGCTTCTAACCAATGTTCAGTAGTTTGCACAGGCAGCCATTCTTGATGGGAAAAGGTGATGAGCTATACCACTAAGGCGTTATCATCTTAGGTCCATGCTTGGTATTGTCAAACAGTCTTTGTTTTAAATTTAGAGTACCCAATTTGTTTTTCCAATTAAGGGGCAATTTAGTGTGGCCAAACCCCCTACCCTGAACTTCTTCGGGTTGTGGGGGTTGAGACCCACGCAGACACGGGAAGAATGTGCAAACTTCAAAAGGGCAATGACCCGGGACCGGGATTGAACCTGGGCAGCAGTGCTAACCACTGCACCACCCTGCCGCCTGTCAAACATTCTTAAATATACACTTTCTGTCATGGATAATTGGCCAATAAATCCATGCTTGGCCAGGGACCCTAAGGACAACCAGAGCAGTCATACTGCCATGCTCACTCAGATCGGCTAACGAGACATAGACCAGTGTTGGGGCTGTTCAGGGGGGTTCACTGTTTAGCAGCAGAGGCCTCAAGTAGAGCTTGGCAGTTACCTCTTAAAAACTTACCATGGCCCAATGGGCAACCTTGTCTCTAAGTCAGAAGGTTGTAGATTCAAATCCAACTCGCAGTACTTGAGCACAAGATCGAGGCTAACACACCCAGTGCAGTACTGAGGGAGTGCCACACAACTAGAGACACCATGCTTTAAATTAGACCCAGTTACCCTCTCCGATGAATAAAGAAGAAGAGCAGAGGTGTTCTCTCAATCATCATGGCCAACATTAATCCCTCAATCAATATCATTGAGACAAGTGGTCTGATCATGGATCTCATTGCTGTTCATGGGATTTTGCAATAATTGATTATTTTGGTATTCTGTCATGGGATGTGGGCAAGGACAACATTTATCTTTCAATCCTAATTGCCCTTGAGAAAGTGGTGGTGAACCATCTTCATGAATTGTTATGGTCCGTGTGATGAAATTGGTCGCACAATGCTGATGGGGAAGGTGTTTCATGATTTTGACCCAGTGACAGTGAGGGAACTCTACGCTACTTGTTTGAGTCAGGATGGGAATATATCAGCAACTTGTCACACTGTCTCATGAGCTGAGTCCATAGCAAGTGCAAAGTTTCATGTGCATTTGTCATGGGCACAGCAGGCTGGGGTTCTAGTTTATTCCAAATCAAAAGCTCTCACAAGCACCAGGGGCTAGATTTTCCACATGGAGTTAGGAAGCCGACATGCAGATGAATTTCAAGTCCCAACCCTGCACTTGAGCTGTGTCATGCTTACAATGCATTTACAAAATGTGAATGGCTTAATTCGCCAGGAGGCAAGCTCGCCGCCCAACTAGAGGTGCTAATAGCTTCCAGGAGGCAGGAGCTGCCTGCCTGATGCTAGTGGCAAAGGCAGACAGCAGCCATGTTGGTGGCTGTCACGGCCTTGCCATTCGGAGCAGGCAGCTTCTAGGAAGGCCATAGAGGTGGGACAAGGCAGACAATGGACTTGCCTGTCAAGGTAGGAACCAGCACTCCTCACAGTGCTTGGCCCCACAATTTTGTTCCAAAGCCAACTGCAAAGAAATTTATTTGGACTCCTCAGGAAACCCAATACCTGCGTACTGACTTGCTTAGCCTGTTTGGAGTCACCAGGAAAAATGTTTTGGATGTGGCATTCTGGAACACACAGACTCTATTGAGCTCCTTGAGGGGCCGTTAGCTGGCGATGTGCGCATTCACAGCCCTCCCTCCTCCCACCCCCACACACTCTTTAAAATTTCAAAACTGTCCTGGAGGTATCGGAATCCCGAGACGCCCTCCACGATTTTCAAAGCCTGCCTGCACCAACTCCCCACACTCGACTCTTTGAAAGTCCCAGCCCAGGTCTCGACTGCGTCATGGTCAATCTGAACTCCACCAGCAAAAATAGAGTAAGCGAAACATAACATTTCAGCAGAGACCTCCAAAACTAAAATCTGTTTCACTATTTCTTAATCTTTCAAAATTTAGTTTTACTCAAAGTCAAAGAATCCTCTTTACAGAATTTTCTTTTAAAAATGGGAAATCCTTTCTAAAAACATCAACATGTGCATTTGTATAGTGCCTTTAACACAGTGGGACTTCACTGGTTCTTCACAGGAGTGATTATAGAACAAGAAATTGACATCAATCCATAGGAGATATCAGGACAGGCGACTCAACACTTTAAGGAGCATCTTAAAGAAGAAAATGGAGAGAGGGCAGCAAGGGTGTGGGAGGGAATTTGAGGACTTTGGGCTGAAGCAGCTTAAGGCATGGTCACCAAATTGTAGAGCAAAGAAAGTGGAAGAATACAGAGATCCCGGAGGGTCAGATGTAGGGCTGCCACTGCTCTGAAAAGATTTGTACATGAAAATGAGAATGTTTAATTTGAAAGATATGGTGGAGCAGGAAGAAATGGAGGTCAGCGATCACAGTGGTGGGTGGGGGGAGGGGATGGGTTGACATTCCCAGTCCAGAGCCTTGTCCTGGACAAAGGGGTCAGTGCATCCGATTCATGAATACCAGTCTGTTGGAAAATTGGGAGATCTGTGTGTCCAATGTACAAACCTCTACGCCCCAACTGAGATACAGATGTACAATACCATGCAGTTCATGCTTGATGGAACCCAACGACACTGGTCACTGGCGTTTTATTGTCTTGCTATGTCTTTAAGAAAAGGCCAGAAGAACAAGAGAACTCTTAAATAATATCAATAGAAGTCAATTGGAGTTCTTCAGACATGTTAGCCATGCAGAAAGGTTGGCGTATCTAACCACCACCAGAAGGATTATCAGAAGAACATGAAGAGGCCAACAGTGAAGGAAGAAGCTAGACAATAATAAAGACAGACTTCACCAGAACTCCAATAAGCAGGTCATCCACTGTTGCTATGAATGGAAGGTTTGGGAGATCCTGCATGCCTACACCTCTTGGATTGGCACTTACATTTTTTTGCATTATAAATTTAGAGCACCCAATTATTTTTTTTCCAATGAGGGGGCCAATCCACCTACCCTGCCCATCTTTGGGTTGTGGGGGTGAACCCTACCCAGACACAGGGAGAATGTGAAAACCCCATAGGGCAGCATGGTGACGCAGTGGTTAACACTGGGACTACGGCGCTGAGGACTCGGGTTCGAATCCCGGCCCTGGGTCACTATCCGTGTGGAGTTTGCACATTCTACCCATGTCTGCATGGGTTTCACCCCCACAATCCAAAGATGTGCAGGGTAGGTGGATTGACCACACTAAATTGCCCCTTAATTGGAAATAAATAAATAAATAAATAATTGAGTACTCTAAATTTAAAAAAAAGGGAATGTGCAAACTCCACACAGAGAGTGACTTGGGGCCAGGATCGAACCTGGGTCCTCAGTGCCGAAGGCAGCAGTGCTAACCACTACAGCAAGGATTGCTGCCCCAAGGATTCATACGTAAATGACAGTCTTTATATCTAACCGTAAAGCATCTCATGATGTCATGTTCATGTTAAGCCAGATGAAACACTGTCAATAGGATACTTCTAGCAGGTGCAAAGGAGGAGAGAAGCAATGTTTCATTCAAGACAAATCCTAAAAAGGGAATGGGAGTAGTTTGCCAGGGAAATGAATTCCCAGAGTCCGCTCCAAGGACCTGGCAGCAGTGCCACAAGAAGTGCAATGACCTTACACAAGCAGTCAAGGTCAGTGAATGCATATTCGCAGGATATTCTCTACCCACCACACCACCAACCTCTCACATTGTGCTGTGCACTACACTCTCATCACAATGAGGACTCATGGCTAATATTCAGAGACTTCACTTTGCCAACGCAGCTAACATCACATCCATCTCCCGCTGCTTCCCCATAGTTTCAGCTGTTCAGTTATGGGCCATCTCCCAAATACTTTTCAACACAATCATTGATATCCTTCCCTCTCTCTTTTGTGGGACAAGGTGGACTATAACAGAAGAGGCAGAGCAGAATCAGAGCCAGACAGCCATGCCTACCATCACCTGAGCCCTCGTTGGAGCCCAAAGATGGCAGGAATAGTTGCCTATCTCGGGATCAAGGCATCATGGCTGCCATCTGGGTATCAGGCATTTGCTGAAATGAAGTTCTGTTCTTGGTCGAACACCAGATGTACCCTTTGTTGAGAGCTCTCCTCTTTCTCCCTTTGCGCACAGATTCCGACTCAGTCTGTTGTCGCTGTTTCATTCCACTGCAACAATCAACCCAAGGTGATGGTGACCATGGCCCCGTAATTCTAGCAGGCTTTGTGTGGACAGGGTAGGAAGCTCATCTGACCACCATCCTTGATAATAATAACCTTTTATTGTCACAAGTATGAAGTTGCTGTGAAAAGCCCCTAATCGCCACATTCCGTTGCCTGTCTGGGTAAGCTGGTATGGGAATTGAACCTGCGCTGCTGGCCTTGTTCTGCATCACAAACCAGCTGTCTAGCCCACTGAGCTAAACCAGCCCCTTAATTGGGCTGTGGGGGCAAAACCCACACAAACAAGGGGAGGATGTGCAAACTCCACAAGGACAGTGACCCAGAGTCGGGGTCGAACCCGGGACCTCGGCGCCATGAGGCGGCAGTGCTAACCACTGTACCACCATGCTGCCCTCGACCTGCGAGTAATTCTGAGAGTTGGTTAGCTTGGCCTATGCAATCCAAAGATTTAAAAGATAATTAGTAGAGCATGTGTCAAAACAGTTGAAATGACTGACTGACATAGGGACATCTGAAATAAGAGCATCTGCCCCTCAAGCCTGCTCCACCATTCAAGAAGATCAAGGGGGGAGGGACGATGGGAAGGGGGGGGAGTTATAGACTGATCCAGAGGGCAACAAAATGTACATAGAGTTAGTTAAATGAAGGACAAAATAAACCTCTCTGTACCATAAAGTAAATTAGCACGGGCAAGAAAAATGTAGAAATAAGAGAAAAGCTAACAAAAAGATTTTTAAAAAAAGATGATGGCTAATCTGATTGTGACTTCAACCCCATATTTCTGCGTAACCCCAATAACCTTTCACCCCCAGGCTTATCAAGAATCCACTTCCGCCTTAAAGATATTCAAAGACTTGGCCTCATGCACGTTTTGAAGAAGAAAATTTCAAAGTCTCACAATCCTCTGAGAGAGAAAAAACATTTCCTCATCTTTGTCTTAATCATAGATCATAGAATTTACAGTGCAGGAGGAGGCCATTCAGCCCATCGAGTCTGCACCAGCTGTTGGAAAGAGCACCCTACCCAAGGTCAACACCTCCACCCTATCCCCATAACCCAGTAACCCCATCCAACACTAAGGGCAATTTTGGACACTAAGGGCAATTGATCATGGCCAATCCACCTAACCTGCACATCTTTGGACTGTGGGAGGAAACCGGAGCACCCGGAGGAAACCCACGCACACACGGGGAGGATGTGCAGACTCCACACAGACAGTGACCCAAGCCGGAATCGAACCTGGGATCCTGGAGCTGTGAAGCATTTGTGCTATCCACAATGCTACCGTGCTGCCCTTAAAAGGCTGTGTTTGCATGGGCTTCGCCCCCACAACCCAAAAGATGTGCAGGCTAGGTGGATTGGCCACGCTAAATTGCCCCCTAATTGGAAAAAATGAATTGGGTACTCTAAATTTATAACAAAAATCAAAAAAACCTTTGTCTTAAACGGGAGACCTCTTATTTATAAAACAGTGACCCCTAGTTCTAGATTCTCTCACAAGAGAAAACATCCTCTCCACATCCACCCTGTCAAGACCCCTCAGATCATAAATGCTTCAATCAAGTTAAGCTTCTGACACATGCACAGTAGCCCCACGCTAATGCGTTGTGCAGGCTGAGCTGGCAGTAGCCGGAGAGCAATCCAACCACCATTTTCAGCCTCTCCAGCTTCAATGCCGATGGTTCTACAGCTATAGCTTTCTACTCTGCACTCTGTCCAAAACTTTTTATCCTTCCACGATTAATTCCTGTGTCTATAACTTCCTGTATCACATTGTAAATATACCAAGCCAGTGCAGCGCCTTTGCTGGCGAGAGGGTGTCATTGCAATGTGACGCGTTTACATAGTGGTTTCCATTGTTAATGGGGGTGTAGGAATTGATAAGCGGAAAATAAAACTGAGAGGAAGCACCACAGAAGTAAGATCATTTTAATTCATTCATAGACAGGTGGTTCCTTTGGAAATCTTTTCCTTCATTGCCTGTTTCTCTCCTGCAGCTTGTGCTTCTGTTGGAAACATTTCTCCAAACATGCCTGATTGAGTCTCCGACTAAATCTTCTGAGGTTATTAGAGCGGGCATTCCCTCTTTCAGATCCCTTTGTTACAGGACAGCCATCCACACCAACTACTGTGCCAAGTCTGACGAGAATTTATATGGAGTCGGAAGATGACCAGGAGAAAATGATACAGGAAAGCAATTTCTTTTCCAATTTACTCCACTCCTCCCCTGACAGAGCTACCTTGTGCTGAGGCATTGATTTCATAGACAACTGTCGTCCTTTAACAGCTCCCCAATAGATACATTTTCACATCTGGCCCAAGATTGTCAGCAGAAGATAGGCTAAACAGTTGCACTGTGAGGACAGTTGCACTGTGAGGACAGTTGCATAGATTAGAGTTGTATTCCCCTGCATATCAAAGATTAAGGGGTGATCTAATTGAGATGTTTAAGATGTTTAAAGGAGTTGATGGGATAGATAGGGAGAAGCTAGTTTCTCTATTGGGGGGAGGACAGGAGCCCAGAATAAGGGAGACAGAACCTTAAAATTAGAGCCAGGACTTTCCGAAGCAATGTCAGGAAGCACTCCTCCACGCAAAGGGTGTTGAAACTTTGGAACCTTCTCCCACAAAAAGCAGTTCTGTTTGGAGGACAATTGAAAGCATCAAAACTGAAATTGGTACATTTTTGTTGAACAGGGTTATTGGGGATCAAGGTGAATGGATGGAGCTGTGATACAATCCAGCCAAAATTAATTAAATGAACAAATGGGCTCTAAGATCTTTAACAGTCTTTTTCTGTTCCTGTTTGATCACAGACCTGCTCCTTCTCTCCATTTGCGCTCACACACTTTCCACTGAGTTATTAAACAGTGAGTGGGAGTGAGAGTCTTTTGCTGATGATATCCCCCTCTCCTTCTATGCTTCATGGATACAGAGGATAATTACTCCATCCCGGCTCTCTTTGCGCAGATCGGGGATTGTTTGCTCTGTGGACCCAGTAACAGTACCAAGGAATGTCCTTTTCCGTTATGAAAGTGGACGGAGCAGGAGAAGAGGGATCTCTCTTGCTTTTGTTTTTTAGTTTGTCAAGAATAGTTTTGCCTTTTAAAAAATAATATTCGAGGAAGTCTCCTTATAATGCAAGCAAATGAGAATAGTATCATCGATTCCTCTGAATTGTACTGGAATGAGATAGGGACTGATTCAATTGGATCAAAAGCCCAACTTCAATAGTTTGAGGTACAACAAACAGACATTTCTTTTTACTGGGTGCAGTTATGCTCCTGGGTTTTGGATCCAAATGCCTGGCTGAATATTCTTGGAAACAAGAGTTGAAGTCCCACCATGGAAATTTGAATTTTCGTTTAAACCACTATCAATAAAGCTACATCTTACATTACAACAGTCCAAAAGTACTTTGCCAATCATGAAACACTTTGGTATGTCCTAAAGTCACGCTAGGCTCTTAGATTCTTGCTTTCTTTACTCCACTGTCAAGGGCATTGGTCAGAATAAAGCATTGTAGCACAAGGGGCAGCTGGTTAGCACAGTTGCTTCACAGCTCCAGGGTCCCAGGTTCGATTCCCGGCTTGGGTCACTGTCTGTGAAGAGTCTGCACGTTCTCCCTGTATCTGCCTGGGTTTCCTCCAGGTGCTCCGGTTTCCTCCCACAGTCCAAAGATGTACAGGGTAGGTGGGTTGGTCATGCTAAATTGCTCTTAGTGTCCAAAAGGTTTAAATGGGTTACTGGGTTCCGGAGATTGGGTGGAGGTGTGGGGTGTTCTTTCCAAGGGTTGGTGCAGACTCGATGGGCCGAATGGCCTCCTTCTGCACTGTAAATTCTATGTCATGTTTATTGTTGCTGCTGAAGTGATCACAAGCAGTGGATTATCATAAAAAATTGATGTTCTTTGTAGGAAATAAGCCTGCTGTCTTATCCAGTCCAGGGCTTATAGGAACAAGACGAGGCCATTTATCGTACCTGTCCGACATTCAGTAAGATTATAGTTGATCTGTGACCTAATTCCATATATGTGACTCCAGTCCCAATCAGCATGATTGACTTTTAGTTGTCTGACAAGTTGTTCAGCATTGACTCACATGTAACAATGATAATCTATCCCAATGTGTTTTACAGGAAGCTGAAACAGTCTTATGTCTCAGAAGTATTCCACGTACAATAAACTATTTTGAATTGCTACGACTGCAGGAAGTACTTCAACCATTTTATGCACAGCAAAATCGAGCAATTAACAAGGTGAGGTTCTTTCTAATTCCCCTTTGCTGCACATGTCCTGTTATGGTGTACTGGGCAGTTCCTTTAAGATTGTTCCACAGCGTGGTTAGCACCGCTGCCTCACGGCGTCAAGGTCCCAGGTTCGATTCCGACTTTGGGTCACTGTCTGTGTGGAGTTTGCACATTCTCCCCGTGTTTGCATAGGTTTCGCCCCCACAACCCAAAGATGTGCAGGGTAGGTGGATTGGCCGCACTGAATTGTCCCTTAATTGGAAGAGATGAATTGGGTACTCTAAATTTATATAAACATTTTAAAAAGATTGTTCCACAGCTGCACATTTTATGCACAAGCAACCGCTCCTTGGGTGGGATTCCCTGATCCTGAGACTCAGTGTTGACGACGTTGGAAACGCCGTTGCATTTCTCGACGGCATCAACACGGCCCCAGCATCAGCAATTCTGGCCCCTACAGGGGGCCAGTAGGGTTCATTTTTTAAAAAATTTAGTGTATCCAATTAATTTTTTTCCAATTAAGGGGCAATTTAGCTTGGCCAATCCACCTACCCTGCACATCTTTGGGTTGTGGGGGTGAAACCCACGCAAACATGGGGCAAATGTGCAAACTCCACATGGACAGTGACCCAGAGCCGGGATCAAACCTGGGACCTCGACGCCGTGAGGCAACTGCGTCACCGTGCTGCCCTCCAGTAGGGTTCATGCCGTTCATCCCGACCCAACATGGCGCAGGAGTACAAACGTCGGCGCGGAAGAAAGGACGCCGGGAGACAGAGAGGCCGGTCCGCCAATCGGCGGGTCCCAATCGTGGGCCCAGCTACATCGGAGGACCCCCCCCAGGGTCGGACCCCCCCTCCTCCCCCCACAGGCTGCCCCGGACCCTTCAACGGCGAGGTCCCGCCGGTTCAGAGCATGTTAGGATGGCGCCAGCGGGACTCTGGTATTTGTTTTACAGCCGCTCGGCCCATCCAGGCTGGAGAATCGCGGGGGGGGGGCCGCGACCCGGGCCGTGCCGAACACGCAGGCCCCAATGCCGCTGATTCTTTGCTCTGTGGAGAATCGCGTACCAGCGACAGGGCGGCCTGGTGCGATTCGCGCGCCCACCCCCCCGGCGTGGGGTCGGAGAATCCCGCCCCTTGTGTGTGACCTATTTGTCCCCCAGTAAGTTCTGAATGAGGGAATGCCGATGTTGGTTGAGAGAGGAATGCTTTTCAGGGCATACAAGGAAACCTCCTGCTCTGCTTCCAATAGTTCCCCCGTGTGATCTTTAACGGAAGCAAATTGGTTTCATGTCTCAGCTGAAGATCATTGCATCAAACTGTGCAGCATTGTTGTCTTACTACTGCCCTGTGTTATGTGATAAAAGTACTTTTTTTAAGGGGTGTAACTTAATGATGCTGTCCATCACTATCCACGACAAGACAGGATGTGATGTATAGTGCCATTTCTCTGTAGACAGAACACAGCAGAAGTCCGACAGGTCAGATGTGTCGACAGAACCTCCCAGTAATCATTGTCTGTATATAGTCTTACCTTCAAATAAAGAACACACACCATTTGTTTTGCCAATCCTTGTCATATGATTAGTATATTTGTGATAGACAGAAGAATGCCACACACTGCACAATTCCTGGAGCCAGCAATTTAGCTGACTACATGATTTTCTATGAAGATTTGTGTCCCACCAGACCAGTTATCTGGCGCTGCACATCCCCGCCGGCAGCGGGATCCTCCCTCCCGGCAGCTGGCCAATGGGGTTTCACATTGTGGGCACCCCCACGCCGTCAGGATATCCAAGGGCATGAATGCGCTGCCGGCAAAGCGAAGGACCCCGCCGACGGAGAATCCCACCCTTGAACTTGGGTGTAAGAACATAAGAACTAGGAGCAGGAGTAGGCCATCTGGCCCCTCGAGCCATCTCCGCCATTCAATTAGATCATGGCTGATCTTTTGTGGACTCAGCTCCATTTCCGGCCTGAACACCATAACCCTTAATCCTTTTTTTCTTCAAAAAACTATCTATCTTTACCTTAAAAACATTTAATGAAGGAGCCTCAACTACTTCACTGGGCAAGGAATTCCATAGATTCACAACCCTTTGGGTGAAGAAATTCCTCCTAAACTCAGTCCTAAATCTTTTGAGCCCTTATTTTGAGGCTATGCCCCCTAGTTCTGCTTTCACCCGCCAGTGGAAACAACCTGCCCGCATCTATCCTATCTATTCCCTTCATAATTTTTAATGTTTCTATAAGATCCCCCCTCATCCTTCTAAATTCCAACGAGTACAGTCCCAGTCTACTCAACCTCTCCTCGTAATCCAACCCCTTCAGCTCTGGGATTAACCTCGTGAATCTCCTCTGCACACCCTCCAGTGCCAGTATGTCCTTTCTCAAGTAAGGAGACCAAAACTGAACACAATACTCCAGGTGTGGCCTCACTAACACCTTATACAATTGCAGCATAACCTCCCTCGTCTTAAACTCCATCCCTCTAGCAATGAAGGACAAAATTCTATTTGCCTTCTTAATCACCTGTTGCACCTGTAAACCAACTTTCTGTGACTCATGCACTAGCACACTCAAGTCACACCCAGCAATGCTGTCTATGGCGCTGAGGACCTGGGTTCGATCCTGGCTCCGGGTCACTCTCTGTGTGGAGTTTGCACATTCTCCCATTGTCGGCATGGGCCTCACTCCCACAACCCAAAGATGTGCAGGGTAGGCCGATTGGCCACGCTAAATGGAAAAAAAATAATTGGGTACTTTAAATTTATTTTCAAAATGTTTATCATTGCTACAAAATTGAGCAACGTCGCCAATGGTAGCGAGGGTGATTGTAGACTTTAGGATGACTTGGGCACAGTGAATAAATGGGCATATTTTGTTCAAAATGGAAAAGTGTGAAGTAATGTGCTTTGAGAGAACTAACATGAATAGACGGCCCACTGTATATGACACTATTCTGTAGAGTGTAGATGAGCAGATAGAGCTTGGTGTCCATATAAACAAATCCTTTAAGGCAGGGAAAGTTGCCCTATTGTGTATTTTCTTTTATTTCCTTTTCTTTTCATGTACTTAATGATCTGTTGAATTGCTCGCAGCAAAATACTTTTCGCTGTACCTTGGTACACGTGACAATGAACAAAATCCAAATCCAATCCATAAGTTGGTTTAAAAAAACAGTATATGGATATTTGACACTGTAACTAGAGGTATACAATATAAAAGCAAAGATATCATAGTAGAACTTTATGAATCACTCAGGTCTCAGCTGGAATTGTACACAGTTCTGGACATCAGGAAAGATGTAAAGGCCCAAGAAAGGAAACAAAGGAGGAATACCAGGATGTAACCAGGGGTGAGGGAGTTTAGTTAAGAGGAGAGGTTGGAAAAGTTTGGACTTTTGTGTTTGGAACAGATAAAGCCAAGAGGTGACTTAATAGAGGTTTTCAGCATGCTGAGAGTTTTTCTTTATAAATTTAGAGTACCCAATTCATTTTTTTCCAATTAAGGGGCAATTTACCGTGTTCAATCTAGCCTGCACATCTTGGGATTGTGGGGGTGAAACCCACGCAAACACGGGGAGAATGTGCAAACTCCACACGGACAGCGACCCACAGCCGGGATCGAACCTGGGACCTCAGCGCCGTGAGACTGCAGTGCTAACCACTGAGCCACCGTGCTGCCCTGTGCTGGGAGGTTTTGAGAAGGACTGTTTTGTGAGGGCCACGGAGAGTCCAACACGAGTTTGTCAGTCACTGTAACTTTTTTTTTTACACAGCACCAGTTCTTCGCTACTGGTCTTCCCTCCAGCTGGTACCTAACTGGCTGGCTCTGTATAAACAACAGAAAAGGTTAATGATTGCCCCGTTCCTTTTTTGAAGGAGCTCATATTTCCAAAGATCCATGGGGTAACCAATTGTCCCTGCCCAATAGGATCTGTGCAGGTTCAGCATCCCTCCCCTCCCCTCAAAGTCCAAGTAATCCGCCGAAGACACTGGTGAAGGAGGGCGTCAGACTCTTTTAGCATCAGGCTGGACGTCATGCACCCAAGGTGGAGGGAGGGAATGGTGGGTTGATTGTCTGGTTTTTTTTGGTTCATGTCATTGTACTGTAATTTGTCTTCTTTGTAAAGGTGGAATGTTGGTGACCTTATTGTATTCTTGACTGTTTATTGTTTTATATAATTGTTTTATAATTACTTTGGGTTTTTTTGTACAAAGGATCTGTCAATAAACTGAAATAAATCCATGGGGGTAACCAATTGTCCCTACCCAATAGGATAGGTTACAACAGAGAGAGAAACTATTTCCTCTGGCAAGTGATCCAATAAGCTCAAATCACTGTCAAAAGATCTTGAGAGATAATGAGGAGAAACCTTTTCACTCAGGGAGTTGCCGGATCCGGAATGAAAAGCTGATAGCAGCTGAGGGACTTGGACAGGTGATCATGGATAAGGAATTTGCTAAATATCTCATGATGTGGGACTAAGTATAACTGCTTTGCCAAGAAGACAACACAATGGGTTGAATAACCTCCTTCCATGACGTACGTTTCTGTGATCCTAACCTCCTGACTCACGGTCAAGAGCGTGACCAACAGAGCCCTGCTGACTGCTGAATATTGAGTCCCTTTCAAATGTGGGTGAGCATACCAGCCCCATGCTCAATTCACATCCAGAGAGTTTGCTCATTCTCCCCGTGTTGGTATGGGTGGGTTTCGCCCCCACAACCCCAAAGATGTGCAGGCTAGGTGGATTGGCCATGCTAAATTGCCCCTTAATTGGAAAAAATGAACTGGGTACTCTAAATTTAAAAAACATAAATTCACATCCAGATTAAAATCAGGCCAAATTGAACTTTCAAAGATTTCAGGTTGGAATTTCCTCTTTGAGACTTGTGCCATTTTGGGCAGATTTTGATCACTTGCAGTCAGTGCTTAGTCGATAGAATCTTGCATTAATATAAAATCTTTCACAACCTCATGACAACCCAAAGCACTTTAAAGCTCCAACAACGCTGAAGAAGCTCGACGGCATTCAGGACATAGAGTAGCTGATGAGCCATCAATTGCACGTGAGACGAGTTGCTGAACAAAAGTTAGGCTTTAATAAGCTAGAACTTAGCCCTGTGGTCGACTACAATAAATGGACGACCGCCGGGCGTTCTGACTATTTATACCTCGGTATGGAGGCGTGGTTAACTCAGCCTCTCGACCAATTGGAGAGCCGTCACATGACTGGTCTCAACCAATCGGTCGAGAGGCACATGACCGACCAGGGCCAATGGTAAGCCGGTGTTCTGCACCAATGGCAGACAGCTATGCAAATCATACCACCACAGTAGCCCGCTTGAGTGGGACCCCATCCATTAACTTAAACATTCACTCATTCCACCACTGATGCACAGTGGCAGCCATGTGTGCTATCTACAAGGTGCACTGCAGCACCTTCCAAATCCGCGAACTCTATTACCTAGAAGGACACATGCAGCAGAGGCACCACCACCTGAAAGTTCCCCTCCAAATTACTCACCATCTTTTTTAAAATAAGTACCCAATTATTGTTTTTTCTACTTACCCTGAATATCTTTGGGTTGTGAGGGGGGGATAGTGACCCGGGGCCGGGATCGATCCTGGTTCTTTGGCGCCATGATACAACAATACTAACCACTGCGCCACCGTGCCGCCTCAAGACACTCACAATCCTGACTTGGGAGTATACCACCGTTCCTTCACTGTCACTGGGTCAAAATGCTGGAACTCCATCACTAACAGGGGTACCTACCGCACATGGACTGCAGCAGTTCAAGAAGGCGGCTCACCATCACCTTGTCAAGAGATGGCCATATATACTAGACTAGCCAGCGATACCCATACCATATGAGAAATGCAAATACTGTTGTGAGGTAGGAAACATGGCAACCAACTTTCACACAGAAAGATCCCACAAGCAACAATGAGATAATGACCACTTAATCTGTTTAGTAAAAGCAAAATTATATGGATGCGGGAAATCTGAAATAAAATCAAAGTTCTGGAAATATTCAGCATCAGTGGAGAGTGAAAGAGTTTATGTTTTGAGTTGAATGTGACTGTTCTTCAGAACTAATTCATTAGTCTGATAGTGCCATTGATTGAGGAATAAATGTTGGTCCAGGGCATAGGGAAGAATTTCCCTGCTCTTCTTCAAATAGTGGCCACAGGTCTTCCTGTGATTGTGATCTTGATTTAAGTCCTATTTGGAAGATGACACATCTGACAGTGCAGCTGCCTCTCAGTTTTAAACTGGGAGTGTCTGATTGGATTATTGAGTCACATCTCTGGAGTGGGTCTTGAATCCACAAGAGCATTACCCACGAAACGATTGTTGGCATCGCCTTGTCTAGGTATGTACGACTCTCCTCCCATTGACTGGTCTACCCTCTGAAAACCTTTTCAAAAATAAAGTTAGAGTACCCAATTCTTTTTTTCCCAATTTGTATGGCTAATCCACCTACCCTGTACATCTTTTTGCGTTGAGGGGGTGGGACCCATGCAGACACGGGGGAGAATGTGCAAACTCCACACGGACAGTGACCCGGGTCTGGGAGTAAACCCCCCCCCCCCCCCCCCCCCCCGCCCGGTGGGCTGTTCTCGGGGCCGTGACTACCCTCTGAAAACTTGAGAGGTCAACCTAAACTCTGCTGCCTGTGTCCTAACTCCCACCGAGTCCCAGGCACCCACCACCACCATCCTCACTGAGCATCATTAGCTCCTGTTGAAGCACTGTTTTGATTTTAAAGTTCTCATCCTTGTTACCCTTCATTTCCTCGGCTTTACTGATTTCTGTAATTTCCTCCAGTCCTACAACCCTCTGAGGTCTCTGTGCTCCTCCAATTTTGGCCTCCCGAGTATCCCTGATTTTAAGTGAAATAAAGACGAAAAATGCTGGAAATGGCAGCAGGTCCAGCAGCATCTGTGGAGAGAGAAACAAGAGCTAACCTTTAAGTCCGTGTGACTCTTCTATGGAATCTAACTTTAAGTGGTTCACCTTTGACGGCTGTACCTTCAGCTGTTGCTCCGGAATGCTCCCCCTGAACCTCTCTCTCTTCTTTTAAAACCTATCTCGTTGACCAAGCTTTTGGTTCACCTGACTTAATGGCTGGATGTCACCAGCCATTGGAATTCTCTTTTCCCCCTGGCAGCGCACCCCCGCCTGCGGGTTTGCTGGCGGCCTGGGGGTGGCTTCAATGGGAAATCCCATTGACAAACGGCAGGCAGAGAGAATCCCGCCGCCAGGGAACGGCGCACCACCGAGGAACAGGCGGCTGGGGGACCGGAGAATCCCGCCCAACATCTCTCCATGAGGCTCATTGTCAAATGTTGCTTTATAGTGCCTCTGGGAAGCACCTTGGGACATTTAATCATGTTAAATTAAATATATAGATGTAAGTTGTTGTCGGTCAGGATGATTAGTTGGCAATGACTGTGGGAAAATCCGCATCCCAAAGTAACCCAACTGTTCGAGCTGAAGTAGGAAGAAGTGGATAGAGCTTGATCAAGGCTGAATCCAGAGATCAGAAAAGCCTCTCTTCTTGAGTTACATGATTAATCTGTCTACTAATATTGTACTTGCCCATTCGTTTCCCCAAACCCCCCCACCCCCATCCTGCCCGCTCCCATAGCTTAGTGAAAAAAGTTTACAGACGTTAATTCTTTCGAGACACAAGTGGCCATTTGTTATTCAAGTTCAGACGCAAGAAAAGGAAACCTTATGTAAATCTATGCAAATTAATTCTGCGACTGCGGGATCACAGGCTCCCCTTGTCCAAACTTTCCCACCGAGTCCTTTCATATGGAGAAAGCTGGAATAATGAGTTAGCTGAGGTCCACCTCTTGAAAATACAACAAGGGCCCTTCATAGTGAGCTAACGTCTAAACTCCTTTATTTTTAACTCTTGCACTGCCATCTATATCTCTGCAATTCACTGAGATAACCCGGTTTCTCCCATCCCCTCATGAAAATGCCAGCTCTTGCCATTGTAGGTTTTGCATGGGCAACGTTGTCAAAAGTTTGAAAGCAAGACGCATGAGGGGGTATTAGGGCAGGTGACATAGGCTTTAAGGTGGAGACAAGTAGAAGGACAGAGAAGTTTAGGGAGGGAATTCTAGAGGTTGGCAGCTGAATGCTTGGCTTCCAATGGCGGAAGAATTAGAATCAGGAACATGCAACATGCCAGAGGCGGAGAAATGCTGATTTCACTGCAAACATGGAAGAGGTTGCTAGGAAGAGACAAGGCCTTGGAGAGAGTTGAAAATAATGATGGGAATTTTAAAGTCAAAGTGTTGCTAAACTGGGAGCCAATAGAGGGAAGCACATGGGGTGATGGGTGAATGGAACCTAGTGCATGTTATGATGCAGGCAGCAGAGTTATGAAGGAGGTTGGGGGGGTGGGTTATGATGCAGGCAGCAGAGTTATGAAGGAGGTGGGGGGGGGGGGGGGGTTATGATGCAGGCAGCAGAGTTATGAAGGAGGTGGGGGGGGGGGGGGGGGAGAGAGTTGGGAAACCAGACAAGAAAGCATTGGAGTAGTCAAGTCTGGAGGTAACAAAGTCATGGATGAGGGTTTCAGTAACAAATGGGCTGATTTAACCTTTGCAATCGCAGCTCAAGTGGCCATTCTTCATGCATGAGCCTAACCTGCAAGGCCATTCCAGATTGATCGGTACTGTTCCGATACCCCACACACCTGTTTACAAAAAGAGTAAGACTTGCCTTTCATCACCTAAGGCCATCTCAAGTGCTTCACACGTAATGGAGGAACGCTTGAAGCTTAGTCAGTGCTGTAATGTAGGACTGGTGGCAGTCAATTTATGCACAGCAAGGTCCTACAAACAATAACGAGATAATGACCAGATCATCTGTTTCAGGGGAAAACTGAAAATGTTAGAAACACATAACAAATCAGGGAGCAAAAGATTAAAAAGAAAAACATACAAGTAGTTCATACATATTCCATGAACCCAGGATGTTTAAAAACATTTTACAGTTAATGAAGTACTCTGTTGTAATGTAGGAAATACAGCACCCAATTTCACACAGCAAACTTCCACAAGCAGTCATGTGATAATGGCAAGATAATTATTCTGGGTGATGTTGATTGATTTGAAATATTGGCCAGGACACAGAGATAACTCCCTAATCTAGTAGAAATAGTGCCATAGGTACCTCTTATGTCCACCTATGAAAACAACCAGGGTCTTGATTTAATATCCCATCTGAAAGATAGCACCTCCTACTGCGCAACGGTCCCTCAGTGCTGCACTGGAGTGTCAGCCTTGATTTATGTGCACATGTCCTGTCGTCGGACCTGAACCTAGAACTTAGAGAGTGCTACCAATCAAACTGCTGATGCTGATTAAAGGGTCTGTATTGACACAATGTCAGGAGAACTCCCTGCTTTCCTTTTGAATAGTGCTGTGGGATCTTTTGCATTCACTGGAAGGAGCCGACAGGGCCTCAGTTTAACATATAATTCAAATCAATGCAGCATTCCCTCAGTGCCCCACAACAAGTTCAGTCTCAATCATGTGCTCAGGTCTCTGGAGCGAACACACAACATTCAGATTCAGACGAACAGACTATTACCCACTGAACCAGGACAGAGAGAGTACAGGAGAGTAACGGAGAGTACTGCAAATCCTCAGCAGGTTTGGAAACATCAGAGGAAGGAAAAAATGGACTCATCTTTTCAGGCTGATGATCCTTTGACAGGACAGACATTTTTATCTCTGGATAACTTGTGGAATGGGACGTCTGACTGACAACGCGATTGGTGGTGACACAATACATAAAATTATTCTTTTGTCTGGAACTTCTCCTTAGAACAGAGAAAGTTAAGGGGTGACTTTATAGAGGTTTTCAAAATCTTGAAGTGTCTTAATGGAATAAAAAGGTTGAAGGTGTTTCCAATGGAATAAGGGTAATTTACTAGAGGGCACAGATTTAAGATACTTCCTTTTGTGGCCAAAGAATCAGAGCTGACATGAGGGAAAACATTTTTACACAGCAACTACTGTGACCTTGGGTTGTACTACCTGAAAGAGTAGTGGAACCAGACTCAGTAGTAAATTTCAAAGGAAGTGTTGGCGTAGTGCTATTATCCCAATCCAACGATAATGCTCTGGGAACATGGGATTAAATCCCACCATGGCAGATGGTGAAATTTGAATTTATTACAAATCTGGAATTTAAAAAGTCTAACGATGACCGCTGTAAACGCCCATCTGGTTCACTAATGTAACTTTAGGGAAGGAAATATGCCGTCCTTACCTGGTCTGGCCTACATGTGACTTCAAATCCACAGAAATGTGATTGACTCTTAAATGCTCTCTGAAATGGCCGAGCAAGTCACTCAGCTCAAGGGCAATTAGGGATGGGCATTAAATGCTGGCTCAGCCAGCGATACCTGCATCGCATGAATGAGTTCAGACGTTACTGGGCTATGGGGAAAGAGCAGGGGAGCGTGATTAATTAAATAGCTCTTTCAAAGAATCAGCACAGGCGAGATTGCTCAAATGGCCTCCTTTTGCGTGATATCATCTTATGATTCTAAGAACTGAGCTGAGAGTGAGAGCCATGGAAAAAAAATCAGATCCTGGATCCAGAAAGCTCGAGCTTTGGGGTGTATATACGACCCAAATGTTCTACCTCAGAGGAGGGAAGGGGAGAAATAATGAGGAGGAAGGAAATATTTGTCCGAAATACCTGATGATGGCAAATTATGGATGGATAAATCAAATAAAGGGTGACTCATCCATCCATCAGGCATTGGATGTTCATTGTTAGGAAGAACTTGCATTTATGTAGCAACTTTCACAACTTCAGGAATACCCGATCATTAATAACAATAATAATCTTTATTAGAGTCACAAGTAAGTTTACATTAACACTGCAATTAAGTTACTGTTGTGTTGTGTCAGCAAAATCTGATCATAATAACTGAGCATGAATAATGAGAAATTTATTTCTGGTGGCATTGTGTATTGGCCTGGAAACTAGGAGAACTTGTATTCCAATTGTGAAACATGGGCGTGATCGTGCCTGACCCGGGACGTGACGAGGCTGGTAAATCTCACGAGAGACCTCCTGTGAGATTTACAATGCTCGTTACACCCCGCAAGATCTAATGAGATCTCGCGAGGCATCGCAATCTGGATCCTGTTCTCAATGGGTGGGATCCAGATTTGCATTTTTAGAAACATGTTTGTATTAACGTTTGCAATTTTACAAAATCTTACAAAACATAGACATTTTTATAAAACCCTTAAAACATCAAACAAGAACAAAATATAAAAAAGAACACAATCCCATACATGCAACCCACTCCCCCCCTTAATCCCCCCTCCCCCACCTGCAACTGACATTGATTAATTCCTTGAAATAATAAAAGGTCGCCACCTCCGTAGAACCCTTTGACCGATCCCCTCATGGTGTACTTAACCTTCTCTCGGTGAAAGAAATGCACTTGGTGGGTCTGGAGGCTTCCAATCCAGCAGGACTCGCCTCCGGTTGATCAACAAGGCAAAGACAAGGACATCTGCCTCCACCCTTGTCTTCAGCCCCGGCAAGTCCAACACCCCAAACATGGCAACCAAAGGGCAGGGCTCCTGTTTAATATTGAGAATCAGCAATACAGTGCTAAAGCAGGAGACCCAAACACTCACAAGTTTGGGGGGAGGCATGTGGCAGTGGTTAGCACTGGGACTGCAGCGTTGATACCTGGGTTCGAATCCCGGCCCTGGATCTCTGTCTGTTTGGAGTTTGCACATTCTCCCCATTCCTGCGTGGGTTTCACCTCCACAACCTAAAGATGTGCAGGTTAGGTGGATTGGCCACACAATATTGCCCCTAAAATTGTAAAAAATATAATTGGGTGCTCAAAATTTATAAAACGAAACTCACAAGTTTGGGACAAGACCAGAATAGGTGCGTGTGGTTGGCTGGGTTCCCGGAACACCATCACACCTAATTGTCCACCTCTGGGGAAAAAACTACTCATCCTCACTCCTTGGCTAGGTGCACCCTAAACACTACCTTTAGCTGGATCAAGCCCAGCCTTGCACACGAGGGTGTGGAGTCCACCCTGCAAAGGGACTCACTCCACACCTCGTCAGCTACTACATACTTTCACTCCATCCACTGAGCTTATATCTTCTGATAGGATCTGCCCATAGATTCCCCACGTGTTCCCCTCCTCTGACCCCGCAAGTAAAAGGATCCTTTCCATTACAGATGTCAGCCGCACCAGTGGGAAAGTCTCCTGTACTAAATTCCGAAGCTATCTAAACGATTTCCCCCCCAGAGTCAGTACTTCATTGTTAATTCTGTTAGGTTGGCAAACTGGCCCTCCAAAAACCAAGTCTCCTATACTTTCTAATCCCTTCCTTCCCTACTCCCCCAACATGGTATCCAACCTCGCCAGCTCAAACATGGCTCGTACAAATAGAGCCAACTTCGACAAAGACCCCAGCCTAAAATGCTGTCTGAACTGCCTCCATATACTTAAAGTGGACACGCCCACCAGACTGGCAGAATATCTTGTCAGCCAAAACGGGAGCGAAGCTGTCCTCAGCGGGCCCAACCCAGGCCCCTGACAAGACCTCTCCCCTGTCACCAGCGGGCCCAACCCAAGTCCCTTCCATGACCTCGCCCCTGTCACCAGCGGGCCCAACCCAGGCCCCTGACATGACCTCGCCCCTACCAGTATCCAAGTGGCCTCTGGGTCACTACACCACCCCAGCACCTTTTAGATTTGTATATTTAAGTGTGCAGTTAAAGTCACTTAAACATGTTCGTGCCTGGGTTACCCAAGGCGCGGGACCTAATGACTTCACCTTGGAGACGCTGAGGGGGTGCCGTTTAGCACTGACTTCCAAAATGTGGACCAGGCGTACCGGCACTTGGGGTAGGGCGGGGTCTCCCAGGCAATCAGGGGCCCTCAGTGGTAGGTAGTGTGCTGGGCAGGGTGATACCCTGGCCCTCCCAATTCCAGCCGATCACGATGGAACTGTTAACCTGGTACCCTGGCAGTGCCACCTGTGTGCCACATTGGCAGTGCCAGGGTGCTCAGGTGGTGCTGCCAGGCTGGCAAGGACACTCCTAGGTGGCAACTTGTCCGCGCCAAGGATCACGGACGTGGGTGTCCTGCCTTTATGAGGTGAGGTGCGGGGGGGCTAGAGTACCCCCTACTTGGTACACTGGGGCATTGATGAGGGAGGGGGAGATATCAGGGGCACCATTTAAAAATGGCCCCGATCTCTTCCTGTGTGGCCAAACTGAGCCGTAATGCCGGAAGTGAGCCTGAGTGCGGCCTCAGAGAGGCCCAGAAATTAAGCAGAATCCCGTTTAATAGCGGGGTCATTCTTGGTGCTGAAAGCGCCAGGAAACACCCTGCTAAATGCGTCCAAAACAGGACTGTTTCATTTCCATTAAATCGCGCCCGGGATCACTTACACTCATCAATAAAAGCAGGTGGCACGTTTCGTTTGAATGAAAATGATGGCACCTCTGACAGTGCGGCATTGCCTCAGTACTGCATTGGAAGTGTCACCTTGAATTATGCGCTCAAGTTTCTGGAGTGGAGTTTGAACCCACAGCCTTCTGAGGAGGTGCAAGTGTCACCCATTGAGCCATGACTCCCCATAATTCCATCCTGATACATGAAGAAGAACAACATGAATTATCAAGATGGTGGCAACTCAAATATTTATTTTCTTTTTGTTCAAGGTTTAATGTCGTGTGACAGGGAGCGTTCAACCTGTTGTACATGGGCAAGAAGTGAAACTCAAAAGTTGGTACAACTCAAACCAATTTGCATTTATTTTTCTTGTTCAATGATTGGTATGAATTTTGGGACCTTGGTGACTTGAGGAGTGGTAATCAAACCATTGCCTCAGTAGCCTACAGCAAATGTTATTCTGATGGCACCAGCAAATGGATTTATCTGCACAATACTAGGAACAGGGATTTGAATTGCATGCATGGATTCTGAGGCTGTATGTTTGAAACTTTAAAAAAAAAAAAAAAATTTAGAGTACCCAATAATTTTTTCCATTTAAGGGGCAATTAAGCGCGGCCAATCCACCTATCCTACACATCTTTGGGTTGTGGAGGTGAAACCCACGCAGGCACGGGGAGAATGTGCAAACTCCTCACGGACAGTGACCCAGGGCTGGGATTCGAACCCGGGTCCTCAGCGCCGTAGGCAGCAATGCTAACCACTGTGCCACCTTACTGCCCCGTATGTTTGAAACTTAAGACAAAATGATCTGTTCTGTATTTTGGTTGCCTTAAGCAAAACAAACTCAAATGCTGTCACGAAGCAACGTTTTCTGGCAGGACCAAGCCTGGTGAAGGGCCAATTTCCCCTGGATTGTTTGTGAGTGACCTTTACTAGCCAACAATATTGACCATTTAAATCATGCCTGGTGTACTGGCTGTAAGGTAGGTGTTGGCCAGTGAGGAAGTGGTATCTGAAAAGTAGGACAGATTAGCCCTGACTCTCGATTACAGCAATTTCACTGGTCACCATGACCACCAGTGATTTCCAACACTGATCCCCAACAGGCTCTACCAGCTTATTCTCCAAAGCCTACATTACATCCTTTATTCATCCTCTGTGCAATGGAGCTGATAGATGCATTAATTTCTTGAAATGTACCCATCACTGTCCATCCCCTAACCAAAATGTCCATTCCCCACCCCAAAGCCACCAGCCCCGACAATGCCTACTCTTGCTGTTCTGGAGATCATTGCACCCCTTCTCAATCAGCCTAATGACCTCCAGATTCATACCAAGTGAGAGTTTTCAACTAAAGTTGGAACCTGATTTAGATTTGTCCAATAATTTGCTGACCTTGTTCTGCTGGCGGGTTTATGAGTTTTCGCAAATCAACTGAGAAAATTCCATCATATTGTGCTGGTAATGGAAGAGATGGTATCTGAGAGTGGGGCAGACTGTGTGTGGGGGTGTGGTTGATGGTGGTGTTGGTATTTGAGAGTGGGATAGGCTTGTGGGGGGCGGGGGGGGGGGGGGGGGGAGGTGTGGTTGAAGGCGGTTCTGGTTTCTGAGAGTGAGGCAGACTGTGTTTATAACCACAACTACACTACAAAGGTAATTCATTGCCTGAATAGTGTTTCAGATGTCTAGAGGTTGTGAAAGGTGCTATAGAAATGCAAATCATTCACTCTTACCGTGAGTTCTGCACTGAGGTGAATGAACATACCCCATTGTGCAAAATTTACCTCATGAACTTTCAATCTATATATGGAACATTTTACAACAATGTGCATTTTTGAAAACAAGTCCCAAAAAGCTTCTAAGACCCAAAACACTGGAATGGTGCAGCAGAATGGAGACACCTTTGAATGGCCACAAAGGTGTCCACTTATTTTCTGAATGACGGACTCAGATGAGATTCCTTTCCACCCTTCCTACACTCGGATAAATTATAACCTATTATGAGAAATGCCAAGCTCCGGCTCGAACAGCCAGAAGCATTTTTTCTCTTCTTTAACGTTTGGAGAGGCATTGGGAGAATGTGCTTGGGTGATGGGAGGGAAGTTATGTATGTGTATGTGTGTGGAGGGGAGGGGGGGTGGTTTGGAGCGGGATTGTCGGTTGACAATGACCCAGCCTCTCTCCATTGTGTGTCTCCCAGTTCCCATAAACTGTTAATGGCTGACAACCCCAACCAGTGTATCTGCCTGTGATGTTTATTCATTTTCTCACTCTCAATCACTCCCAAGGCAAAATGATTCATATTAGGCGCGATCTGTACAACACTTTTTCATTTAAAAAAAGCCCGACTCCTTGTCCCAGCATAGACACAAAGAGCCATTCAGAGATTTGCAGATCTCCTGCTGACAACCCTTGTCCATCCATGCTGAGGCAGCTCAACTCCAGTAAAGCAGTTGTCTATTACATCATAACCAGGTTAACCTCCTTTCTTTTTTAATTTTGAGCTGTTTAATTGTTTCTTGAAGGCCGAAAGCATAAAATTCTAAGCCCAGTTTTTTTTTTAGCAATTTGGCCAATTAGTTTGGCTAAATGAAAAAGAGGGTTTTCCTTTATCTCCGCAGCTGCCACATCAAGTCAATCAACACAAACCTTTGGTCATCTTGCCCGATGCACGCGGAGAGTTTTACTTTATCAGCCACGTCTATTTTCCACCTTAAAATTAAACTTAAAATAATTTCCTCCCCTGAAGGTCACTGACCTGACACTTTGTTTTTTTTCTTTTTTTCAAATTTAGAGTACCTAATAATTTTTTTCCAATTAAGGAGCAATTTAGTGTGGCCAATTCACCTACCCTGCACATTTTTGGGTTGTGGGGGCGAAACCCACGCAAACACTGAGGGCGTAATACTCCGCCCCCCACGCCGGGTGGGAGAATAGCGGGAGGGCCTCCCGACATTTTTCACGCCCTCACGCTATTCTCCCCCCCCCCCCACGCCCGACCCACGCCACAAATCACCGCTTGCCGTTTTTTACGGCGAGCGGCGATTCTCCGAGGCCGATGGGCCGAGCAGTCAGCCCTTCACGCCCGTTTTAACACGGCAGCAAACACACCTGCTCGCTGCCGTCGTGAAACGGGCGCCAGATGCCCGTTTGGGGCATCTGGGGGCCTGATTGGCTCGGCAGTACCACGGCCGTGCAAAGGGGGGCATAGGCCCACGATCGGTGCCCACCGATCGCGGGCCGTGCGTCCATAACGGACGCACTCCTTTCCCTCCGTCGCCCCGCAAATTCAAGCCGCCACGTCTTGCGGGGCGGCTAAGGGACAAGACGCTAACTGCGCATGCGTGGGTTGGCGTTGTCCAACCTGCGCATGCGTGGCCGACGTCATCGGCCGCGTCAGCCGGCGTGACGCTTGACGTGCGGCCTTGACGACGGTCATCAAGGCCGCGCCGCCGTGTCGCAAGGGGCCGCGCTCCTCGCCCTGCCCGGGGGGAAGAATCGGCCACGGAAGTGGGCGTGAAGGCTGTCGTGGGTCACGGCTTGTCCCACGACAGCCTTTACGATTCTCCGCATTTGCGGAGAGTCTTGCCCTGAGAATGTGCAAATTCCACACGGATAGTGACCCAGAGCCGTGATTGAACCTGGGACCTTGGCGCCGTGAGGGCGCAGGGCTAATCCACTGTGCAACCTGACACTTTGTTGAGGTGGGGGTTCCACTGTCAGTCTCAAGCACCTCAACCCAATGGATCCTTCTTCACAGAGAATGTCAGTGTGCTAATCAACCAAGGAGGCTTCGCTGTCAAACCTGGCCTCACTTACCTGGACATCTCCCTTCCCTTGTTTGCCAACAGAACGCTCTGAATAGCGACCTGTCAGGTGTCCTTGCAGTGCAGCAAGTAAGAGTTATGATGGGCAGCACGGTGGCGCAGTGGTTAGCACTTCTGCCTCACGGTGCCGAGGACCCGGGTTCGGATCCCAGCCCCCGATCACTGTCCATGTGGTGTTTGCACAGTCTCCACGTGTCTGTGTAGCTCTCACTCCCACAACCCAAAGATGTGTAGGCTAGGTGAATTGGCCATGCTAAATTGCCCCTTAATAGGAAAAAAATTATTGAGTACTCTAAATTAAAAAAAGAGAAAATAGGAACAGGAGTAAGCCATTCAGCCCTTCAGTCCTGCTCCTCCCTTCATTATGATTATCATCCAACTCAGTAATCTGTTCACGCTTTCCCCCTATATCCTTCGATCCCTTTAGCCAAAGGGCTATATCTAACATTTCTTGAAAACATACAGGACTGGATTCTCCATCGGCGGGATCCTCCATTTCACCAGCCGCATGGGGGTGCCCACCATGGGAAACCCCATTGGCCGTTTGCCAGAACGGAGAATTCCACAGGCTCACCACACTTCGGTTGAAGAAGTTTCTCCTTATCTCAGAAAGCAGAGATTAAATCAGAGCATCACCGTGTTGGGGCATCACATGCCAATAATATTCTAACAGTGCCAGCCTAGCTCAGTGGGTAAGACTCAGGCATTTGGGAAAGAATGTTGAGGGTTTAACTCCAACTCCAGAGACTAGAGGCAAGGCTGGCACTTCAATGCAGTCGTGAGGAAGTGCTGCATTGTCCTGGGACATAGTAAAACCAAAAATCCCATCTGCTTGTTTCAGTAGATGGAAAAGATTGAGTTCCCAAGAGCAAGGGGTTCTCCATATTTTCAGGTTAATGTTCTTCATTCGCCCAATGCTACCAAAAGAAAGTTCCTCACTCTTGAAATAAAAAATATTTTCACTGGAACCAGCAAAAGCAACGACAGAGCTGTTGGATCGTATTACCACCCCAACTGGTTGATGAAAACCTGCCATCCTTACTCTGTTTATTCTGGATGCGATGTCTTTGATTCCTAACTTCTCTCTGAAGTGGTGGGTGCAATAAGTGGTGGGCTTGGCAGCGGCACCCTCATAGTAAGACATAATTATTTGTAAAAATCCCAAAAAAATATCCATCGATTCTCTTTTGTCAGCTTTTCTGTGCATTTCATAATGTGACTCTTATTCCGTTTCCCTTTTTGTTTTGCAGTCCTGGATCTTCCCAGATCTGACAGAGATCCCGCACCCTCTCTCCGTTAACTGCAGCAACAGTATCACTGCTGAAGAATCATCAGTTGTGACTGCACATTTCTTGAATGGGAAATGACAGTCAGGGTGTGTTATGTAATACGACTAAGTCTGCAGCTCCATATGTAAAATGTATATCTGAATATGTGAAGCCTATAACTTAATATGTAAATGTTTTGTGACTCAGCTGACACAGTGCACCTGTCTCGCACTTTTTCACACATGAACACGTCTGCTGTTACACTAAACAGGAAAGGCAATGGTTTCCTGCCAGTTTCTTCTGACTTCATGTTGACCTCAGGATATGTCTAAGAGCAACTAACCTTAAGTTGTCCTCAGCCGAGCACAGCAATTCAATTGCGAGGCCTTGAATGGACTTACCAGTGTTCAGACTACTGCCTTAGCAGCAGATTAATAGGGGTGGCACGGCGGCACAGTGGTAAGCACTGCTGCCTCACAGCTCCAGGGACCTGGGTTTAATTCTGGCCTCAGGTAACTGTTTGTTTGGAGTTTGCACTTTCTCCCCGTGTCTGCGTGGGTTTCCTCCGGGTGCTCCTGTTTCCTCCCACAGTCCAAAGATGTGCAGGTTAGGTGTATTGGCCATGCTAAATTGCCCCTTAGTGTCTAAAAGGTTAGTTGGGGTTACAGGGATAGGGTGGAGGCGTGGGCGTAAGTAGGATGCTTTTTCCAAGGGCCGGTACAGACTCGATGGGCTGAACGGCCTCTTTCTCCACTGTAGGGATTCTGTGATGAATGTACATGGGCTGCATTAAAGCAGCCTAACCTACAAACTTGCATGAGCATCACCATTAGAAGTCAGAGAGTTACATATGATACTTTACTAGCATTATTGCCATTTCTCACAGTAAAGTCAGAGGATATTCAGTTTTATAAAGACAAGTGCAATAAATAAGATCACTTGTTTGGTTCCTGTGCGAAATTCAATGCTGTTGACTCCTAACCACATCCTTCTTTATAACCATCCATTTTAAGTTACTGCAGTGCTGATCAACCTCAATGGTCTGTTCGATCCCGAATTAAGTTTCAAATCCTTTATCAAGCCCATCACTGCGTCTACTTCCACTTCTGGAAGATCACACCTCCATTTCCATCTCATGGTCAGTTGTCACTGAGATTATTTCTGACTTTGCCACGTTGAGACTCAGGTTTTTTTAAAAAATCTCTTCTCCGGCCTCAGAATCTCCGCTCTACATTAACTCAAACTCACCCAAGATTGTACTGCCTGCACGTCACCCCAAAGTCCCATTCACCAGTCATCCCTCTCTTGCTGACCTCCGTTACCCGTCTGCCTCTCACCACACTCTTCTCAAAATCTACACCAATCCATCGAAGCAGCACATCATAGCGAATCAGCTAACTTCACCAGTCACTTTTTCCATGTGGAGGGTTGAGCAATATTGAGAGTCCCTGTTTAGTGCTTTCTGCAGACATGTTTCAAATTACCAAACCAACCATTCACCCTGGGATACCACAGGAAATCTATTACATTGTCAGTTGGGCATAATTATGTTTGGTTTAAATTGAGCACAGTTGATAATGGGTTCTATTAGACTCATTTGAGCTTTGGATTCCATCGGGAACACATGTGAGGTTTGGGTTAAATTGAGTGACGTTATTAAAGCTTAGAAAATTTTGATTTTGATCATTTGAACCTAAATGCTTAATTACAAATGCGACAAAAAGAATCAGGACCTCTAACCTAGAAGGGAAGAATGAACAGAGCCTTAAGTTTAACTATTTACCCAGAGAGTCAGACCATCTCTGGACAAAGTTAGTTTTAGCAGGTGGAGAGTGTGGTAGTCACCACTAGCAGTATTATATGTATTACGGTAAGACATGTATAATAGAAGTACATGGGTAAATCCCTGCCTGCTGGCTCCGCCCAGTAGGCGGTGTATAAATGTGTGTGCTCGCCAGTGCTGCAGCCATTCTGGTGGCAGCTACAGGAGGCACAACATCTTTGCTCAATAAAGCCTCGATTTTTCCACTATTCTCATCTTTGTGGTAATTGACAATACATCAGAGAGATAGAGTAGTCTGTTGCATTTTTCAAACTCAGCAAATAGTTGATGTCTGCCAATCTTAAACAATTTCATTGTATATTTCAATCCTGCCTTCATTCTGCATTAAGGAAACTGGGTGACGCAATGGGTGAGAAACTAATCCTTTTGTCTCAAAGGCCCCAATTCAACTCTAGATCAGGCTAATTGGACAAGAGTTTCTGTATCTCTGCTGGCTGTAGGAACCCATCTGAAGTGAGACACTTTGATCTGTGCTTGGACTAGAAGCAAAATATTCCACCGCTTCGGGCTCCAACTCCAACTGAAACCTTATTCACAAGGATTGATGAGGCGGAGAACGGAATGCAGTCAAGGGTGATTTTCTAATGTTGGGACAATAAGTCATGTTTGTTGATACTGAGTAGAGGGAACTTTATTCTGCATCTAGTTGTGCTGTTCTGCTCCCAAGGGCTGACAAACATTTTCTCTCATTCCAATAATGCAATGGGATCTTTTTCACCTCACTAAACAGGCAGTTTGGTTCAATATATCATTCAAAAGATGCCACCTTTGACAGTGTAGTGCCACTCAGTACTCAGTTAGAATGCCACCATTTATTATTGTGCTGGTTTCTAGAGTGGGAGCCAAACTCAACATTGCTGTCATGGAGTCCGAAACCAGAGGGCATACGTATAAGATAATCACTGATAAATTTGAAAAATGAAAATCAGGGAAAACCTCCTTCCCAAAGAAAATGGCGCTCTCAATGACATGAAGTGGTTGAGGTGAGTGGTATGGATGCCTTTAAGAGAAAGCTCGATAAACACAAGCTAGAAAGGATTAGAACGCTATTTTGATCAGGTGAGCTGAAGAGGTGTAGAAAGAGTTTGTTGTGAAGCACAAGTGCCAAGAAAGACCAGTTGGGCCGAATGGCCAGCGCTGCAAATTCTATGTAATTCTGACTCAGAAGCAAGAATTGGGACAAACTGATGATATTTTGACGAGCCCCAAAAAGACAGAGAATTTAAATGCTGAAGACGTTACAAGATGTCCAATAAGTAACTGAAGGGCTGTGTTGTTCACTCTCCACAGAAACCGCAGTGGCGAACAATCTGCCTGAGAAAAACAAGTTAACAGCAGCTGTCTATTCACTTCTTGTGTTTTTATCTCTTATTTCTTTCAAATAAATAATATGAAAAGGACATCCTTCGTCAGTGTGCTTATTATTGAGTTGCAACTTTATTGAAATGACTGACCCGCATCTATTCAGTTATATAACCCATCAAATGGAGATGCACAGCTAAAACTGCCCACCAATAGCAGTAAATTGATGAGGACAGATTAGAGGGAGCTTTACTCTGTATCTAACCCCCATGCTGGACCTGAAGCAGAGAGTATTTGATTCATCCTTAACATATGAATATATTCATCACAAATATAAATTCATTTTAAGGAACTTTTCAGAATAAACTCTGTGGCTTGCTGACTCATGGAGGTTATTAAAGAACAACTCAAGCAGTGTGTGAGAACGAGAAACCCCCCCCACCCCCCTTGGTTTTACCCCCACCCAGCGCGATAGGTTCTGGCAGAGTTATGTAAAATATAACAGGTGGCCCGCCCGCCACCTTCCTGCCCAACCCCTCAAGCCAGTCTCCATGTTCAATGCCCCATGGATGGGCACTGAAATGGGCAACCTGTCCACCATTTATAAAAAATATCCAATAGCCCTGACTTCCCACTCTCTGCATGTTGCCTTTATCTCCGTCCCTACTTGCAATCCCAGCAGCATCCATGACTGAGTTCTGGAGTTGCCTGGAGTGCCAGATGTCCACCCTCAACCCCTTAAGACCGCCCGGAACACATTGTCGCCGTGGGGCAGCCTCGTTTAACACCTGCCAGCTCGGACCAAAATTTCTTCCAGGGATGGAGAGAAGTACGCACCCCGTCCCCACCCACCAACACACCGCACTCCCATAAAATTCAGCCCCATTTGAAATCACCATCTCTATATATACAGTTTCCCATGGCATTTGTTATAACACATCAATGTTATAAAACAGCAGATGCTCCACCTTATGGTAAGCAATGCCAGGGGTGAACCTGTTAATCTAAATACTATACTCCATGGGACGGCATGTGGTACAGTGGTTAGCACTGCTGCCTACAGCGCTGAGGACCCGGGTTTGAATCCTGGCCCTGGGTCACTGTTCGTGTGGAGTTTGCACCTTCTCCTCATGTCTGTGTGGGTTTCGCCCCCACAACCCAAAGATGTGCAGGTTAGGTGGATTGGCCACGCTAAATTGCCCCTTAATTGGAAAGAAAAAATAATTGGATACTCTAAATTTATTTTAAAAATAAATACTAGATTCCAATTCCTGCCTTAATAATATTACAGTTGCAGTCTATTCATGGCGAACATAATGGGAAGATGTTGGATGATTGTCCCAGTTCCCTAATGCAGATGCCTGGCAATCTTCAATTATTATATCTGGGAGGCATCTTATTGAGTATGGCAGAACAGGTATCTTTGACATCTCACTGTCAATAGTGTGCTCGAAATTGAGGGTATTTCAATGAGCTAATCCCTCCTCCAATGTCTTGCCATGATTCCCATTTCATCCCTGGAGTGCACAGAGTGCTGGTTGAGGCTTGAAAACCTGATTGTAGCTCTCCAGCTGCCCAGCTGTGTTTTCTCTCCAGATCTCCGAGTGCAAAAGCAACTCTGGGGGCGTGGATTTTGCTGTCACTTTGGTGGGGTGAGCCGGCAACGCTGGCTCCACAGTGATTGGGGGACCGTCTGTAAAGGGCTTCCCAATCTTTCATTAAAAAAAACCTCCCCACCACACACCCTCACAGTTACAAGGGACCCCCCCCCCCCTCCCCTCCCCCCCCCCCCCCCCCCCTCCCCTCCCCTCCCCTCCCCCGGGACAGGCTTCAGGCTTCAGGGTGCCCCCCCCCCAAACCACAAGCATCGGATTGCGACTCCCCTTCTTTCTGGGAGCATCGCCCCATCACATCAGAGGAACCCCACCCAAATGGGGCTCGCAACTGGGCCTGCCCCTGATACTGCTACCCTGGCACATCTCTCTCATCCTTAGAGCGATGCTTACCTTATCGCATCCTGCGAGTCCCTCTCAACTGATTCAAATTTTTCAAAACTGATGTGGATATTCAAGTGTGAATACTCAATAGAGGGGCGGCACAGTGGTGCCTCACACTGCTGCCTCACGGCGCCAAGGTCCCAGGTTCGATCCTGGCCCCGGGTCACTGTTCATGTGTAATTTGCACATTCTCCCCATGTCTGTGTGAGACTCACCCCTACAACCCAAAAGATGTGCAGGATAGGTGGATTGGCCACCTTAATTGGGAAAAAAATTGGATATTCTACATTTAAAAAAAAATGAATACTCAGTGAAGGGGGAACATATAGCAGGGAAGTGTTATAATGAAATGTTAATTTATTAAAATTTATTGATAAAGGATTCCCATCCTTTCTGGCTGAGATCTCGCAGGCGAGAATCACGTTCCCCGACTCTTACGCTGACGGCAAACATGGACTCAAAATCACCCGCAGAAAACATTTTTAAAAAATAAATTTAGATTACCCAATTATTTTTTCCAATTAAGGGGCAATTTGGCGTGGCCAATCCACCTACTCTGCACATTTTTGGGTTGTGGGGGCAAAACCCACGCAGACACGGGGAGAATGTGCAAACTCCGCACGGACAGTGACCCAGAGCCGGGATCGAACCTGGGACCTCAGCGTCGTGAGGCGGTTGTGCTAACCACTAGGCCACCGTGCTGCCCTCGCAGCAAACATGACACCCGTGTTCCGACATTCTCCTGGCTGGCCTGCCATTTTCCACCATCCACAAATGCGAGATCATTTAAAATGATTCTGCCCGCACCTTAACTCACATGAAAACTTGTTCACCAACAGCAGCTCAGATTTAAAATTTTCATCCTTGTTTTCATATGCTTCATGGCTTTGCTCCTTATCACATCTGTAACCAAGTCCAATCCTAAAACACTCTGAGATCTCTACATTCCAGTTCTGGCCTCACTTGCTCATCACTGACTTCCTTTGCTCCGTCATTGGTAGCCTTGCCCTTTCCTGCTAAGGCCCTAAGCTCTGGACCCAAGTTCAATTCCAACCTTGGGTAACTGACTGTGTGTAGTTTGCACTTTCTCTCCATATCTGAGTGGGTTCCCTCCGGGTGCTCAGTTTTCCTCCCATAGTCCATAGATATGCAGATTAGGTTGATTGGCTCAGCTAAATTTGCCCCTTAGTGTCCAAAAAGGTTAGTTGGGGTTACAGGGATAGGGTGGGTATGTGGGCCCAGGTAGGTTGCTAATTTGGAGGGATGGTGCAGGCTCGATGGGCTCAATGGCCTCCTTCTGCACTGTAGGGATTCTATGACTCTGGAATTCCCATCCTTAACCTCTCCTTCTTTCACATTTTCTCACCTCCATTAAGGCACTCCTTTAAGCTTACCTCTTTGATCAATCTTTGAATCCCCCTCCTTAATGTCTTTAGTGTGGCTCAGTGTTATTTTTTGTTTAACACACCTGTGAAGCACCTCAGGATGCTTGAATATGTTAAACACTCTAAATAAATGTAAGGTGGTTTTCTCAACCAAAATCGAATGCTCTGTAACTTCTTCTGCAGAGGACATACAATCTTCGATCGTTAATACCAACTCCTCCCGTTTTTTATTTCATGCATCTCAGGACATCCCAAAATGCAAACCTAGGATCTTGGAAGTGTAATTACTGTTGTAATATAGGGATGCACTAATTTGGCCGCAGCAAAGTTCCACAAACAGTAACGTGATTATGGTCAGGTCATCAGTTTTAGTGATGTTCCTTGAGGGATAAATATTAATCTGGAAACTGGGGAGAACTCACTTGTGCTTCTTCAAGTAGTGCCGTAGGATCTTTTACATTTCCCGAGAGGGCAAATGGGGTATAGGTTCAAAGTTTTACTTGTATGGCAACACATTCATCAGTATAGCATATCCACCAGTATTGGGTGTGTCAGACTTTGTGCCCAAGTCTCAGAAAACACAACCTTCTGAATCAGAGACAAGCGTGCTGCCACATAGTCATGTTGGACAATAACTAACTAGATAGGCAATTCACCGCTGTAACTACCTGCCCCAAGTGGATTGGATGGTATCATGGGCTGGCAAAATGTAGCGTTATGACCATCCCCAGGTGAGGTTTGTCAAAGCTGTTGATCCGGGCGAAATTCCATAATTTGTCATCGTCTGACTGGGTTACCCCCAAATTTTTGCCAACCCAGGTAGGAGGTATGAACTAGGTCCCCAAATTTGTTCAACCCCCTCTGTTGGTAGGAACAAGATTTAATTGAAAAACATCCCTCTTCACGGATACTTTTCCTCAGACTCTATAGTTATGTTTTAAAAGGAGCAAATTTGACCAGCCATTCTTTTTGTTCCTAAATTTAGTGTACCTAATTCATTTTTTCCAATTAAAGGGCAATTTAGCGTGGCCAATCCACATACTCTGCACATCTTTGGGTTGTGGGGGTGAAACCCATGCAAACACGGGGAGAATGTGCAAACTCCACACGGACAGTGACCCAGAGCCGGGTTCGAACCTGGGACTTCGGCGCCGTGAGGCAGCAGGGTTGACCCACGGCGCCACCGTGCTGCCCTTGACCAGCCATTCTTAAGTTAAAGATAGAGTGAGTTTATTAACTCCTAAAAGGCAAGGAATAAATAGGAAACACATGCATATACATTCATACAAATTAGAAATGAGCATTGAGTCCAAAGTAAGTAAATATAAAAAGAAGTATACGGACATTTCTTGACTCATAAGGAGTACATGATTGAGCGTTGCGGCCGTTACCATTCGAGATTCCAATAGAGTTGACTTCAGCAGACAAGTAGTTAATTTTCCAAATCCAGTGTTCTGTGGATTGGCAGATAAACTTCTCAGTTCTCTTTTCAGCTACAATCCTTTGGCTGACTGGGGCTGACTTCCACATTCAGAGAGAGAGAGAGATGAGATATACTTGCAAAATGGCGGATTTGCACGGTCACTGTATGTGTGCTTCTGTTACTGTGTCACACATCTTCATATTCCAGCACTTGGTCTCTCATAGCACACACAAACACTGGGGCAGATTTTATGCTGGGTTCATTTTTCAATTCTTTTTTTTCCAATTAAGGGGCAATTTAGCGTAGTCAATCCACCTAACCTGCACATCTTTTGGGTTGTGGGGGCGAAAACCACACAAACACGGGGAGAATGTGCAAACTCCACACGGACAGTGACCCAGAGCCGGGGTCGAACCTGAGACCTCGGCGCCGTGAGGCAGCAGGGCTAACCCACAGCGCCGCCATGCTGCCCCACTGTAGGTAAACATGCAGGTAAAGCAGGCGATTAAAAAAGTAAATGGTATGCTGGCCTTCGAGTACAGGAGCAGGGATGTCTTACTGCAATTATACAGGGCCTTGGTGAGGCCACACCTGGAAGTTTTGGTCTCCTTATCTGAGGAAGGATGTTCTTGCTATCAAGGGAGTGCAGCGAAGGTTTACCAGACTGATTCTTGGATGGCGGATGTATAAGGAGAGATTAGGTCGGTTCAGATTGTATTCGCTGGAGTTCAGAAGAATGAGATGGAATCTCATAGAAAGCTATAAAATTCTCACAGGACTAGACAGGGTAGATGCAAGAAAGATGCTCCCGATGATGGGGGTGTTCAGAACCAGGGGTCACAGTCTGAGGATATGAGGTAGACCATTTAGGACAGAGATGAAGAGAAATTTCTTCAGCTAGAAAGTGGCGAGCCTGTGGAATTCATTACCACAGGAAGTAGTTGAGGCCAAAACATGTTTTCAAGAACCAGTTAGATATATGTGGTAAACCACTGTTCCACCTGTATTAGGTGATGTAAGGTAGGACCTGTACTACAGGTTCGCCGGTAGCCCCTGCCTGCTGGCTCCGTCCAGTAGGAGGAGCGTGTCCTCTATTCAGCAGCCATTTCGCCAGCTGCTGTGGGAGGCCACACATCTTACTGCAATAAAGCCACAGTTGTATCCAACCTTAGTCTTTGTACAATTGATCGTGCATCAATATAGCACTTGGGGCAAAGGGGATCAAAGGTTAAGGGGGGAAGGGGGATTAGGCTATTGAGTTGGATGGATCAACCATAACCATAATAAATGGAAGAGCAGGGGCAGCACGGTGGCCTAGTGGTTATCACGGCGCTGAGGTCCCAGGTTCGATCCCGGCTTTGGGTCACTGTCCGTGTGGAGTTTGCACATTCTCCCCGTGTCTGCGTGGGTTTCGCCCCCACAACCCAAAAATGTGCAGAGTAGGTGGATTGGCCACAGTAAATTGCCCCTTAATTGGAAAAAATAATTGGGTAATCTAAATTTATAAAAAAAAAAAATGGAAGAGCTGGCTCAAAGGGATGAATGGTCTCCTCTTGCTCCACTTTCTATGTTTGTATGTTTCCACAAACACCCCACAGAGACCCCCTAAATAAAGAGACCCCACAGAGACCCGCTAAATAAGTAAACCCCTCCACAGACCCCCCAGTAGAGACATCCCTGTCAGGAAGTTCCCCCCAAAAAGTACATCCCTGTCAGGAAGCCCCCCAGAAAAGAGACCCCTGTCTGGAAACTGGAGAGCAGTCCAAACAGAAACAGTAAAAAAAAAATCACTGCTTTAACACTCATCTGGACAATGCACCTGTCAGCTCAAACACAGGAAGCAGCACCAGTCAGCTGTGTTTAACCCCCCCTTGGATCTTTCATTTGCAAGCCATTCATTCATTTCTCTTTGATATTGATTTTACGGACAACACGGTGGCGCAGTGGAGTAGCACTGCGGCCTCATGGCGCCGTGGTCCCAGGTTCGATCCCGACTCTGGGTCACTGACCGTGTTTGCGTGGGTTTCGCCCCCACAACCCAAAAATGTGCAAGCTAGGTGGATTGGCCAGGCTAAATTGCCCCTTAATTGTAAAAAAAAATGATGATGAATTGGGTATTCTAAATTTTTTTTAAAAGATATTGATTTTACTAGGCTGGGATTGACCACTTCCACACAGCCAAGCATCATTCCATTCACCTTCCTTCACAGAGTAACTCTGAAGTGCACTAACAGCCATATTTATAAACATTATGTTTTGATTGACAACTCCTGGACCACTTCAAACAGAATTAAGTGCTGTCAATTTCTAGCCGACCACTTCAAAATCACTCAACCATGAAGGGAAGTGATAAGAAAGCACTTGCATTTTGGGTGGGGGGGGGGGGGGGGGGGCTCGGATGGACTTTGGGGCAACTCCCTTAAACAGTTACCCCCTTGGCCCACCACAAGGTCCATCGTGTCAGGACTACACTTGCCAGTATCAGTAATAATTCTTGGGCCACTTGATTCCTGGCCCAAAGGACTGGAGAATCATGCCGGCCCAGAGAATATGATGCCTGGCCTGCTAAGTTGATGCAAATGGGTCTTAATAATTCCTTTGCATCCCTCCACTGGCACGGGGCATGAGCCTCGATCCTGGTGCCAGTTGGGGTCCGAGTATTGTAGAATCATAGAATCGGAAATGGATTGGTGCCTCATTTTCTTCACAACCGCTGGATTTGCCGCCTCAACGGGAACTCTACTGGCAGCGTAAGGTGAGGTGAGAGTGACTGCCCTTGACCTCAAGGCAGCATTTGACCAAGTATGGTATCAAGGAGCCCTAGCGAAACTGGAATCATTGGGAATCAGGGGGGAAACTCTCCACTGGTTGGAGTCATACCTAGCACAAAGGAAGATGGTTGTGGTGGTTGGAGGTCAATCATCTCAGCTCCAGGACATCACTGCAGGAGTTTCTCAGGGTAATGTCTTAGGCCCAATCATCTTCAGCTGCTTCATCAATGACCTGCCTTCCATCATAAGATCAGAAGTGGGGATGTTTGCGGGTGACTACACAATGTTCAGCACCATTTGCGACTCCTCAGATAATGAAGCAGTCTGTATCCAAATGCAGCAAGACCTGGACAATATTCAGGCTTGGGCTGACAAGTGGCAAGTAACATTCGTGGCACATGAGTGTCAGGCAATGACCATCTCCTACAAGAGAGGATCTACCCATCGCCCCCTGACATTCAATGGCATTACAATCGCTGAATCCCCCACAATCAACATCCTGGGGGGGCACCATTAATCAGAAACTGAACTGGACTAGCCACATTAATACTGTGGCTACCAGGGCAGGTCAAAGGCTAGGAATCCTATGGCAAGTAACTCACCTCCTGACCCCCCAAAGCCTGTCAACCATCTACAAGGCACAAGTCAAGGGTGCAATTGAGTACTCTCCACTTGCCTGGATGAGTGCAGCTGCACCACTCAAGAAGCTCAACATCATCCAGGACAAAGCAGCCCATTTGATTGCCCCTCCTTCCACAAACATTGAAATCCTCCATCCCCTGACGAACAATGACAGCTTTGTGTACCATCTACAAGATGCACTGCCAAGGTTCACCAAGTTTCCTTCAACAGCACCTTCCAAACCCATGACCACTACTATTTAGAAGGACAAGAGCAGTGGATACCTGGGAACCCCACCACCTGGAGGTTCTCCTCCAAATCACTCACCACCCTGACTTGGAAATATATCGCCGTTCCTTTGCAGTCGCTGGGACAAAATCCTAAAACTCCCTCTCTCACAGCACAGTGGGTGTACCTACACCTGAAGGACTGCAGCGTTTCCAGAAGACAACTCACTGCCATCTTCTGAAGGGCAACTAGGGATGCGCAATAAATGCTGGCCTAACCAGCGATGGCCACAGCCCATAAATTAAGTTTTTAAAATAATTTTGCCCAATGTTTCTTCTCCAGGACTCTTCAGACACTTCCACCGTCTGCCCAATTTGCTGTTCCATTAAGTTAATTCATCGTTGCTGGGTTAAAATCCTGGAATTTCCTCCCTTAGAGCACAGTGCAATCTGTGGTGAAGATATCTCCAGTAGTGCAAGAAGAAGGCCCATGACCAACTTCTCAAAGGTATCAAGCATGAGCAATATTGCCGGCCTTGTGGGATGGGCAAATAATTGTTTTTTCTGCATGCCAATGCCTTCTTGGATGGCTTCTCACCTTCCCCTGCAATGTTCTTTTGACCCCATGTGGACAAGAGGAGACACACCTGAAGGGGTGCTATGTGGTCAGACGCATCATCTTTCAATTGAGATTGGATTGGATTGGATTGGATTTATTTATTGTCACGTGTACCGAGGTACAGTGAAAAGTATTTTTCTGCAAGCAGCTCAACAGATCATTCAGTACATGGGAAGAAAAGGGAATTAAACAGAATTCAGGAAAATACATGAGTATACATAATAGGGCAACACAATATATACAATGTACTACATAAGCATTGGCATCGGATGAAGCAGACATGGGTGTAGTGTTAATGAGGTCAGTCCATAAGAGGGTAATTTAGGAGTCTGGTGACAGTGGGGAAGAAGCTGTTTTTGAGTCTGTTCGTCCGTGTTCTCAGACTTCTGAATCTCCTGCCCGATGGAAGAAGTTGGAAAAGTGAGTAAGCCGGGTGGGAGGGATCCTTGATTATGCTGCCTGCTTTCCCCCGGCAGCGGGAGGTGTAGATGGAATCAATGGATGGGAGGCAGGTTCGTGTGATGGACTGGGCGGTATTCACGACTCTCTGAAGTTCCTTGCGGTCCTGGGCCGAGCAGTTGCCATACCAGGCTGTGATGCAGCCCGATAGGATGCTCTCTATAGTGCATCTGTAAAAGTTGGTAAGGGTTAATGTGGACATGCTGAATTTCCTTAGTTTCCTGAGGAAGTAAAGGCGCTGTTGTGCTTTCTTGGTGATAGCGTCGACATGAGTGGACCAGGATAGATTTTTGGTGATGTGCACCCCTAGGAATTTGAAACTGCTCACCATCTCTACCTCGGCTCCATTGATGCTGACAGGGGTGTGTACAGTACTTTGCTTCCTGAAGTCGATGACCAGCTCTTTAGTTTTGCTGGCATTAAGGGAGAGATTGTTATCGCTGCACCACTCCACTAGGTTCTCTATCTCCCTCCTGTATTCGGACTCGTCGTTATTCGAGATCCGGCCCACTATGGTCGTATCGTCAGCAAACTTGTAGATGGAGTTGGAACCCAGTTTTGCCATGCAGTCGTGTGTGTACAGGGAGTAGAGTAGGGGGCTAAGTACACAGCCTTGTGGGGCACCGGTATTGAGGACTATTGTGGAGGAGGTGTTGGTGCTCATTCTTACTGACTGTGAAGGATCCAGTTGCAGAGTGGAGAGCCAAGTCCTAGGTTTTGGAGCTTTGATATGAGCTTGGCTGGGATTATGGTGTTGAAGGCGGAGCTGTAGTCAATAAATAGGAGTCTGATGTAGGAGTCCTTGTTTTCGAGATGCTCTAGGGATGAGTGTAGGGCCAGGGAAATGGCGTCTGATGTGGACCGGTTGCGATGGTATGCGAATTGAAGTGGGTCAAGCCGTTCCGGGAGTATGGAGGTGATGCGCTTCATGATCAGCCTCTCGAAGCACTTCATTACAACTGACATCAGGGCCACCGGGCGGTAGTCATTGAGGCACGTTGCCTGGTTCTTCTTTGGTACCGGTATGATGGTGGTCTTCTTGAAGCAGGTGGGGACCTCGGAGTGGAGTAGGGCTAGGTTAAAGATGTCTGTGAAAACCTCTGCCAGCTGGTCCGCGCAGGCTCTGAGTGCACGACCAGGGATCCCGTCCGGGCCCATCGCCTTCCATGGGTTCACTTTCAAGAAGGCCGATCTGACTTTGGAAACTGTGATGGTGGATGTGGGTGAATTATGGGTTGCTGGGGCACTCGATAGCGGATTGTTGGTTACCTGCTCAAACCTAGCATAGAATGCATTAAGTTCATCGGGGAGGGGTGCACTGCTGCCAGAGATACTGCTCGGCTTCGCTTTGTAGCCCGTTATGTTGCTCAGTCCTTGCCACAACCGCCGAGAGTCTGTCTGTGACTCTAGCTTAGTTTGATATTCTCTCTTGGCATCTCGGAAGGCTTTGCGGAGGTCGTACCTGGATTTCTTGTATAGGACAGGGTCGTCTGCCTTGAACGCCTCAGATCTGTCCTTCAGTAGGGAGTCAATCTCGCAGTTGAGCCATGGTTTCCGGTTGGGGAACGTACGTACTGCTTTCTTTGGCACGCAATCGTCCACACATTTGCTGATGAAGTCTGTGACGGTGGTGACATACTCATTTAAGTTAGTCGCTGAGTTCTTAAATATGGACCAGTCCACTGTCTCCAAGCAGTCACGTAAGAGCTCTTCTGTCTCCTCGGACCAGCACTGCACAGCCTTCTTAGCTGGATTCTCCCGCTTGAGTTTCTGCTTGTAAGCCGGGAGAAGGAGCACAGTCTTATGGTCTGATTTCCCAAAGTGCGGTCGGGGGATGGAACGGTAGGCGCCCTTGATTTTTGAGTAGCAGTGGTCAAGAGTGTTGTCGCCCCTGGTGGTACAGGAGATGTGCTGGTGGAATTTTGGCAGTACACTCGAGGTTGGCTTTGTTGAAGTCTCCGGCCACAATGAACAGGGCCTCCGGGTGTTCTGTTTCATAGTTGTTTATGACTGTGTACAGTTCATCCAGCGCCTTCCTCACTTCTGCCTGGGGTGGGATGTAGACCGCTGTGATAATGGCTGAAGTGAACTCACGTGGAAGATAGTATGGGCGGCACTTTACGGTCAAGTATTCCAGGTCTGGGGAGCAGTAGGTCGCCAGGGTCACCACATCCAAGCACCAGGAGGAGTTGATGAGGAGGCAAACCCCTCCACCCTTCGCTTTGCCTGAAGATGCCGTGCCGTCCGCCCGGTGATTAGAGAAGCCTTCAGGTTGTATGGCACAGTCCGGTGAGGCGGGGGTGAGCCATGTCTCTGTGAAACAGAGCACACAGCAGTCTCTTACTTCCCTCTGAGAGGTAAGTCTGGCGTTAAGTTCATCCAGCTTGTTTTCAATCGCTTGGACGTTTGCCAGGAGTATGCTGGGGAGAGGGGTCTTGAAACCGCGTTCCTTCAGTCTAACCTGCAGACCTCTGCGTTTCCCTTGCTTTCTCGGTCGGCGGCTGCTGCTGGATGATCCTGGGATCCGATGGGAGACGTCCGCCCTTGTGGAAGGTAGGTGGTTGCATCTGGCGGGGTCCAGGGCAATGAACTAGATGATGAACTAAGTTACAACAGTGCTTCAAAAGTGCTTAAGGTGAATCCCAAAGCTTTTTATTCATATGTAAAAAGCAAGAGGCCAGGGAAAGGATTGGACCACTTAAAGACAGTGGGGGTGATCTATGTGTTGAGCCAGAGGAAATGGACGAGGTACTAAATGAGTACTTTGCATCAGTATTCACCAAAGGGGCTTTGTGGAAGATGATTCTTGGCTCGGGTGTGTGGACAGTCTGGATCAAGTTAACATCGAAAAGGAGGAGGTATTGGGTCTTTTAAAAGATATTAAGGTAGATATGTCTCCTGGGCCGGGTAGGATTTACCCCAGAATACTGAGGGAAGCATGGAGGAAATTTCTGGGGCCTTGACTGACATCTTTGTATCCTCATTGGCTACAGGTAAGACTCCATAGGGCTGGAGAATAACTAATGTGGTACCGCTGTTTATGAAAAGTAGCAGGGGGGCAGCATGGTGGCAAAGTGGTTAGCATTGCTGCCTCACGGCGCCGGGTCCCAGGTTCGATCCTGGCTCTGGGTCCCTGTCTGTGTGGAGTTTGCATATTCTCCCTGTGTTTTGGGTTTTGCTCCCACAACCCAAAAATTTGCAGGCTGGGTAGATTGGCCATGCTAAATTGCCCTTTAATTGGAAAAAATTAATTGGGTACTCTAAATTTATTTTTTAAAAGGTAGCCGGGATAATCCTGGAAACTATAGGCCGGTGAGCCTCACGTCGGTATTTGGTAAATTATTGGTGATAATTCTCAGGGACAGGATTTATACCAATTTGGAAACAAGTGGACTCATCAGCGATAGACAGCATGGTTTTGTGAAAGAGAGGTCGTGCCTCACTAACATGATCGAGTTTTTGAGGAGATGACAAAGATGATTGATGAAGGGAGGGCGGTGGATGTTGTTTACATGGACTTCAGTAAAGCCTTTGACAAGGTGCCTCATGGCAGACTGGTACAAAAGTGAAGTCACACAGGGGCTGGTTTAGCTCACTCGGCTAAATAGCTGGCTTTTAAAGCAGACCAAGCAGCCCAGCAGCACGGTTCAATTCCCGTACCAGCCTCCCCGGACAGGCGCCGGAATGTGGCGACTAGGGGCTTTTCACAGTAACTTCATTGAAGCCTACTCGTGACAATAAGCGATTTTCATTTTCATTTCATCAGAGATGAGGTGATAAAATGGATACAGAACTGGCTTGGTCACAGAAGGCAAACGGTAGCAGTAGAAGGGTGCTTTTCTGAATGGAAGGTTGTGACTAGTGGTGTTCCACAGGAATCTGTGCTTGGGCCTCTGCTGTTTGTAGTGTATATAAACGATTTGGAGGAAAATGTAGCTGGCCTGATTAGTAAGTTTGTGGATGACAGCAAGGTTGGTGGAGTGGAAGATAGTGTTGAGGATCGTCAGAGGATACAGCAGGACATGGGCAGGTTCAAGACTTGGGGGTAGCATGGTGGCGCAGTGGGTTAGCCCTGCTGTCTCATGGCGCCGAGGTCCCAGGTTCGATCCCGGCTCTGGGTCACTGTCCGTGTGGAGTTTGCACATGCTCCCCGTGTTTGGGTTTCGCCCCCCCATCCCAAAGATGTGCAGGAAGGTGAATTGGCCACGCTAAATTGCCCCTTTTTTTAAAATTTAGAGTACCCAATTCATTTTTTTCCAATTAAGGGGCAATTTAGAGTGGCCAATTCACCTACTCTGCACATCTTTGAGTTGTGGGGACGAAACCCACGCAAACACGGGGAGAATGTGCAAACTCCACATGGACAATGACCCAGAGCTGGGATTGAACCTGGGACCTGGTCGCCGTGAGGCAACAAGGCTAACCCACTGCGCCACTGTGCTGCCTGCTAAATTGCCCCTTACTGGGAAAAAATGAATTGAAAAAGGTGAGAGACTTGAGCAGAGAAATGGCAAATGGAGTTTAATCCAGGCAATTGGGAGACCATTTTGATAGGTCTAACATACAGAGGAAATAACCATAAATGGTAAAACTTTTGGGAATATAGAAAAGAGATCTGGGCGTGCAAGTGCACAAATCTTTGAAGGTGGCAACACAACTGGACAGGGCAGTCAAGAAAGCATACAGAATACTTGCCTTCATTGGAAGGGACATCGAGTATAAAAACTGGCAAGTCATGCTACAGTTGTATAGAACCTTGGTAAGATCGCACTTGGAATATTGCGCACAATTCTGGTGGCCACACTACCAGAAGGATGTGGAGGCTTTGGAGAGGGTGCAGAAGAGGATTACCAGGATGTTGCCTGGTCTGGAGGGTGTTAGCTCTGTGGAGAGGCTGAATAGACTTGGACTGTTTTCATTAGAAAGATGGAGATTGAGGGGTGAACTGATAGAGGTCTACACGATTATGAGGGGCATGGATAGAGTGGATGGGCAGGCACTCCTTCCCAGGGAGGAGGGGTCAGTCACCAGGGGCATAGATTTAAGGTCCATGGGGCAAAGTTGAGAGGAGGTGTGTGAGGCAGGTTTTTTATGCAGAGGGTGGAGAGTGCCTGGAACGTTGCCAGGGGAGGTTATGGAAGCAGATACATTAACGGTGTTCAAAAGGCATCTTGACAAACACATGGATAGGGTGGTTATAGAAGGATATGGCACAAGGAAGTGCTGAATGTTTTGGCAAAGGTTGGTATGACCGGTACAGGCTTGGAGGGCTGAAGGGCCTGATCCTGTGCTGTATGTCCTTTGTTGTTCTTTGTAATTGGCTCTAATACTTCCCATGGTTGTGAAAGACATTGTGTAAATGCAAGTATATATTTCTTTAAACACCCAACTGGTTCATTTGGGGAAGGGAACCTGCTGTCCTTATCTGAGTCATCCACACTTGAAACGTTAGCTCCCTTTTCTCTCCACAGATGCTGTCAGACCTTCGGCAACTGTCCAATATTTTCTTTGTTTCAGATATCTGCATCTGCGGTAATTTGCTTTTATCTTCATGCCCTCATCTGCTCTGGTTTGTGACTGGTCTGGGACTGTGACAGTCCCACATCAATGTGGTTGACTCTGAGCTTTCCTCAGAAGTGGCCTGTGAAGACACTCAGGGCAATTAGAGATGGGCAACAAGTGTCAACCTTCCCAGTGATGTACACACCCTGGGAATGAATAATAAAAAAATAAATTATGTGAGGACAAAATGGGGCATTCCACTGTGGTGCTTCTCAAGGTCAAATGATGTGTGATGACATTCACTGTCTGGGCTGCCACTTGAGAATGGCCAACCCAGGGGCAGGAGTGGAGGAAGGGTACTAACAGGCAGCTGAATCACTTTCAGGAGAAGAGGAGGGGGCAATGGGGGGTGGGGGGTGGAGGTACTGTGTTATTTCTCAGGCAAATATACAGCAAAGGAAAAGATTTGGAGCTAAAAGCCCTCAGGTTGTGGCTGAGCTACAATGCCAGCTGCTCACAGACATCCACAGATGGCCCAACTAAAAGCTTGTGTGTGCGTGTGTGTGTTTTCCACACAGCATATGAGAAATATTGAGCTGGGATATTAAATTAGCTCAATAAAGAGTTTAAACAAGACTGGACTAAGTTTGAGCTTGTTATGCTAACAGAGTGGGAAATGGGGAACTTGCTATTCAGGAGGTTGATGCAGGGGTCTAAAGGTGCATGGAGTTCACAGGCCCTCTCCTTTGTCATGCTAATAGTCTCAGGAAAAAAAACACACAGACTTCTGTTCAATGGACCGTGAAATACAAATGATTTCTTGGGGAATGTCCATTAAAAAAAGTCTGCGATATGCAACAAGAAGGAGCAGAGAAAAAGAAAACAAATTAAAGAAAAATGAAAAGTAGAAAAGTGGCTCAATTTTTGCGTGGAGGAAAAAGAGTGCGCTTGAAGAGAGAAGAGAACATGCTTTCAGTACTTTTGCCTAAACAGTGTTTGGAGGTGCATATTAAAGACATGCTGCACTGTGTATACAAGCTACACAAAGGAGGCTATTATAATCACTGGAACTAATGCTGGGCCTTGAGAATTTAAGGACCTCCAGACAGTCTAGCATTTAATTTTGTACCAAGAACAAAGAGAAGATGGATGGACCATGGGCATGTGCACACAAAGAGCCCCAGAATCTATTTTACATCAAGTACAATTCATAAATTAGCATCCATGAGCTGCTGCATGAACTAGGTGTTGCACTACAGTCACATCCCCTCCTGAGTCAGTTTTGTTTCTGCTCCAATTTTTCTTTTGAAGGAAAGGGAATGTTGTGCTATGAACATTCTGCTAACTTCAATGCACAGCGATTAAACCAATACCTGGTGCTATACGCTAAATTATTTTATTAAAAAGAGCTGTGCCAGATGGTAATGGAATGCAAAGAGGCCCCAAGTCCAGTCAATGCTAAATAGTTTTGGATATATATGGTAAAGAAGGCATTAAAATCTCAAACTGGGTGGGGAAGTGAAATAAAATTAAATAAATCTCTTTTTGTAAACTTTAAAATGCAGGAACTAAATAAATGTAAAAAAAGTGCATGCCAGTTTTGCAATACAATTCCTTTGACTTTTTCTTTCAATTTCATCCTCAGAATGTAGGTGGTGCTGTCAAGGCCTTTATTTCCCATCCCTGGTTGCCCTGAGAAGGTAGCGGTGGACTTTCCTGTTAAATTGCTCACAATTTGACACAACTGAATGGCTTGCTCAGTCACTTCAGAGGACAGTCACACACATTGGCATGGGAGTGGAGCCACATATCAGTAAGGATGGCAGATCTCCTTCCCTAGAGGACACTGGTGAACCAGTTGGGTTTTTAAACAAAACCGAATAGGCTTATGGTCACTTATACTGGAAGTGGCTTTTTAATGCTCAGGTATTTAAAAACCCGAATTCAAATTCTCAAACTGTCATGACGGGATTTGTACTCTCATTCTCTGGATTATTAGTTCAGTAACATAACAGACTATACTACCGCACCCAGCTAAAGGCTCCATACATATGGCTCAGATGCCATTGATGAGTGTTTGAGGGAGCCACTCCAGAGGCAGTAGCAATGTCTGCCTGTAGTTGCACTGTAATTTGCTTCTAAAAATAGGAACAGCTTTTAAAGGCAAATAGTGTTGCGGCGTTTCCAAGGTTTCAAAGCAGCCCTTAGGCTCTTAACTTTAAACTCTCAATAAAGCCCCAAGAGTTGATCTCTCAATCCTGCCTCTAGAGAACCTCATCTAGCAACTCTGTAATCCTGGATAAGATATGATGAAGAACTCTCTGTTTGGAAGTGCCTCTTATCCTCCAGCCTAAATCCATCTCTTTCTACTGCAATCTATGCCTGTCTTTTCCAATTTCTGCCACTGTGCTCTCCTCTTCTTCTATCCCATATCCCATTGTACGTGCCTTCTGACACAAAAGTTGAAAGCAAGACACATCACACTGTCTCCTAGCCTAACGCACGCTTTCTCAAGGTCTCAAAAAATTTCCTTGGCTCCCTCAGTCTCCCTGATTATAGGATTGACTAAGTACATCAATCAATCTCTCTCAAGGAGCTTACAACAGACCTATACATAGCACAAGGGAAATCTCCAGTGATGGAAAACTTTGGGAATCATAGGTCCAAAGTTCTCTGTTCTTTCTAAGTCCGCTTCACTTACCACATGTCATGTCTCAAAGTATTCATGCTGCTTGCTTTCAAAATTCAAACCCTCACACTTTGAGTTTCTTCATCGGAAATGAGACAGGCATGGAGTCCTGAAATTTGTTAAATATCGAGTACTGGTACTTGATGGGTCACTTCAAATATGTGTGATTCGTCCAGTGATATAAGCGATGGCAAATAAGCTTCCACTGTAAGCCAGAAAGAGTATCAAGAATGCAAAGGATGTTAAATGTCTTGGATAATTTCTCAGACAGATTAGTAGGGCCATGCATCTCAGGCTATTCAAAACATCCAGGACAGGACAGAGCTGGACAGACTGGCGTAGGACAAAACCTTCTAATTCAAACGACCCTAATTGTATGAATCACCGGCCTAAATCTTCTGATCTCTGGGTCATTGGAGACCAGATGTAAGACTCATCAGGACCCTGTGCAAGACCTGACACGTGGCCCTACATGGGAACTGTCCAGAAAGTTTCAACTTTTAATGGGCAATTCCTGCTACCCAGGACCCTCCACAAAACCCTGAGCTGGAATCAGAGACTTTGAACAATATTTACCTTAAGTTACCAGGAAATGTTAATCGGATTAAAACCTAGTTTAATTCCTGGGTAACTACAGAACTGAACCCGCAATCACTCACAATTCCTGACTAACCCCTTCAACCACCCAACTACCGTCCGGCTAAACCCGGACCAACCAACTATCCCCCAAAACAACCCAACTACACTGCCAAACCAACCTGACATGTTGTTTTGCAACAATCCCAGAGGACTGCTCCCCACTTTGAGAGCTGACTCAGCTAGGACAGGAATTGAACCACCGCTGTTGGCGTCAATCCGCATCCCGAACCATCCGTCCGGCCAACTGAGCTAACCGACCCACCTGACTAACCCCCCTGATCTGACCAAACCACCCCAACCTGACTACCCCCATTAGCTGACTATCCTCCAGACCCAATTACCTGTTCACCCACCCGCCACCTATTCCACCTACCATCTCATCCATCTACCATCTCATCCACCCACAACCTCATCCATCTGCCACCTCACATGCCTACGCAGCTACCCTTGACCCACTTACCCAATTAACCTCACCCACTCTACCATCCTACTCATTTATTCATTCACCCATTCGCCCAGTCACTGACATTCAAACTGGACCTTTAAACTTGCCATACAGCAGCCTGTATCATCAAAAGGGGCTGTGTCCTGTCTTCCCTCTCCACTGTGATGGAACTCCCTGAGGGACATAGCACTCCGCATTTCTGAGAAAGCTGGGCTCGGAAGGTCCCGGAAGAAATGTGGAACCGCATTGAGTCAGGGAGTGCTCGAGTAGAGCAGCAATATGATGATGATTGCTGCTCCTTGAGAGATCTGGGCTGATATTGTTTACTGTGTAGTTTTTGTCTCCATACCTAAGGAAGGATGCAACTGACTTAGAGGGAGTATAATGTACTTCACTAGATAAACACCTGGGATGTGAGTATTCTCCTTTGAGGAGAGATTGAGTGGCATGGACCAATATTCTCTGGAGTTTAGAAGATTGAGATGTGATTTCATTAAAACATATCAAGTTCTTGGTTTTGGCAGCTCAGATGCTAAAACGTTGGTCCCTGGTTGGAGAGTATAGAACCATAGGTCATTGTTTCAGGAAAAGAGGTCAGAAGAACATAGGAACAAGATGAAGTCAATTAGCCCCTGAAACCTGTCCTGCCATTCAATAAGAAAATGGCTGATCTTTGACCTAACTATATACCTTCACCCCACATCCCTTAATACATTTCAATGACAAAATGTATCAATCACATTTTAAAATTTGACAATTGATATAACATCAATCGGCATTTGCACATAGTAGGTTCCAAACTTGAGTGAAGAATTGGTTCCCAATTTCATTCCTGAAAGGTCTGGTTCCATTTTTTAGACTATGCCACCAACTCAGTGATAATAGTTTCTCTCTACCTACCCCGATTGAGATTAACAGAGACCAGCTTGAACAGGTTGATACCTTCCATTATCCTGGGTCACTCATCACAAAAAAATGCAGTGTCTACCAAAGAAATTTGGGCTAAACTTAATAAGGGTCATGGCGTTGTAAACTCACTTAGGAGTCTGATGTTGCCTCAACATCTCATTTACAACAAAATTAACCTTCTGAAATCCCTTGTGTTGGCCGTGACAAAGTCTGGCTGTGAAAGCTGGGCCATCAGGAAGAGTGACAAAGCTCAAATAAGAGTATTTGAAATTAAAGGACTCAGATGGATATTAAGTGCATCATGGGTGGATCAAGCAGACAAATAAGTTTGTGTTCGAGGAAGCTGGTGGTAAGAGGAGCGTGTTTGAGGCAATGATATCAAGGAAGCTCACATATTTTGAAGAGGTGATGCGAACAGGAGGGGTGTATTTGGGAAAAGGTAACGGAAGGCAAAACAGCTGGAAAACATGCACAGGGAAGACCCACGATGGCATTGAAGGATAATATCAGAATGTGGACTGACCTCCCTATGGGACAGACAGTGAAAGCACCAGAAAATAGAAATCAGTGGAGAAAGAGTGTTCACATTGCGGCCAATACTCGGAACGAGGACAGATGAAAGACAAGAAAAGGCACCCTGTCTTTTTCCCTTAATTTCTTGACAACTTCAATCAAATCACTCCATTATCTTCGAAATACCAGGGAAGACAATCCAAGTTTGTGTATTATAAACAGAAAATGCTGGAAATATTCAGCAGGTGAGGCAACTGTTGTGGAAAGAAATAGAGTTAACGGGCGCAATCTATCGGCCATGCTGTGCCCGAAAAGCAACTTGCCATGGTGCAACGTGGCCAGTTAATGCCGGGAGACCTTGCTCCCAGGATTTATCTGGCTCACCACGGCTCACGGGATCTAATGCAATCACGCAAGACGTCACGATGTGAAACCCTCCCATTGTGGGCGGGATCACTTTTTGGCAAATCTGCATATTGAAGCGAGACAGCTTGTCTATGTTCAGAGGCCCCATACCAGTATCCCTCCTCCCCTGGTCTTCCTAACCTTTCTTCCTTTCAGTGCCTTTCGGGCAGGCTTTGTTTAGTTTCAAAAGCCAAGCGAGGAAGAATGAAGAGGGGTGATATAAGCCACGCAGGATGGTTTTACAGGGGTGCAGAAACAGAGAGGCTTGGATATGATCCTTGGATATATACTTGAAAAGAAAAACATTTGAAGGGGATTTGGAGAAAGGGAATGGAGTTGGAAAAATTGGATCACTCTTTGAAAGAACTGGCCACTAACAGTGGACCGAATGGCCTAATTCCTTTCTTTATATTGTTATTCCAAACATTTTCAGATTATCACATACAAAACATTCCAATATAATGCAAACAATTTGTTGTTTATTAAAAACATAATACTAATAATAACCCTAAAGCCCCATGACCCAACAGCCCCCCCCCCCCCCCCCCCACCACCTGGCCACCAAAAAGTCTGAGGGAGGGGCTGAGTGAATCGAATCTACATTTGTTTGTATATAAATGCAGGATTGGGCAGAAATGCGGATCTGATCTTGCCCTGCTTCTCAGGATGAGTGACATTGGGAGGAAGAGAGTATGGAAGAAATAGTGGGCTGTGGGCTGAGAGACAGAGAGGTGGGAGAGGACTAGATTTTGAGAGGGGGGGGGGGGGAATGTGGCAAAGAGGAAGGTGAGGCACAGAGAGCAATGGAAAGTGAGTGAGAAGAGAGAAAAGGGTTCCTGTCATACATTATTTCATTTACTGGTTGTTCAGTCACCTACAGTACTGTGGGAACATCTAAGAAGCAGCCCAGGGATTTGACATTCCTTTGCATACGCAGAAAGGGAGCGAGAGAAAGCATGAATATGTTTGAAGAGGCAAGCAATTACAGACAGACATGCTAGCTCTCTTCCCAGCGGTGTGGGTGCTGATTCCTTTTCATGTCAAGGGGATGTAAGGACGACATTCTAGCACTTATCTATAGGGCTGTACCTGTCACAAAAATTTCAGATGAATGTGCTTTTTCCCCCACTTGTGTTTGTGTGTGTATATTTTTCCTTTTTCCATAAATGGACTAAAACATCTGAGGGATGGGCTGAGTGAAACGAATCTACATTTGTTTGAATAAAAATGCAGGATCAGGCAGAAATGCGGATCTGATCTTGCCCTGCTTCTGCTGAGACTGTCACATTACATCGTGGTGAACTCAGCTGTTTTTGTGCTTTTACCCCCCTTCATTTTATTTTTCCAGATTTCTTTGAATGTCACTTTCACGTTTCATTCCCCCTACATCATCATCCTTTTTATTCAAATATCTCCATAGACTCATCCCCCCCCTATTACTGTAACCTCCTCCAGTCCCAAAACCCTTCAAAATCTCTGCAGTCCTCCAATTCAGGTCTCTTTGTACATCCTCAATTTTAATTGCCCCACCATTGGTGGCCATGCCTTCACCTGCTTGAGCCAGAAGCTCTGGAATTCCTCCCTAAACCTCTCTGCCTCACTACCTCTCTGTCTTTCTTTGAGACACTTCTTAAAATCTACCGATTCGACCAAGCTTTTGGCCACCTGTCCTGTGGCTCGGTTTTGAAGTTTGTTTTACAACAGATCAGGGGGTAATCCAAATAGAGGATGATTGCAGAGAGTGTGTGCTGTCGTCAATTTCTTGTTCGAACAGTGTCTCAAAGGATGACTGATTTAACTGTTGTGTTACACCCGGCACGGATCAGTGTGCGCTGGTTAAATCACAGAAGAGGCTAAAATCGGGATTCTCGCAGGGCGGCAGTCGGTTCAAGATCTTACTGGCCCGCTCCCGCTGGCAGGTTCTGGATCCTGCCTAGACGTGCTGGGATACCAATTGATGCCAAATAAAACCAATCTCCATCTCATTAGGAGATGCAAACCCAATCTAACAGCCTCCCAGGAACTAAGCGGCTCCTCCGCGAGAGGTCAGGTGGATGATGTTTAGCACTCCTATATAAAAACAGGCGCTGAGGGGAGCTGAGTGATGGAACCATCAATTCAACAGACACGTGCTTTCCGATATGAACAGTGGTTTTAATCTACTTACTACAGAGCCAGCCTGTTACCCGTTGATGAATTCTCGGTGAACTGCAGGCTGACTCTGGACAAGGGGATTTATACAGCAGCACAAGGGGAAGGAGTCATGGGTGGAGCCAAGGGTGGAGCCCCGTACATCTCCTGAGCATTCCCAGAGCTACTCCCCCTAGTGGTCGGGTAACGCTACTGCGCTTACAAAGATACAGTGTGAATTACCAAGTTACATTCACCACATTCACCCCCTGCGAAAAAAATCAAGTCCAGCGGGGGGTCGTGGTCTACAAAGTCAGTCTGTCCGGTGGTCGAACTGTCTGCTGTGATCTGCGGAGCACCGGGGTTGCAGCCTCTTGCGGTGGCTGGATCGGTGTTGTGTGCTGGGGTACGATGGCGGACTCCAGGGAGGGTTGTATCTGAGCTTCATACTCTCCTGGTTCGACTGAGGACTGGGGGTGCTGGGGGCTGGCCGGCGCGGGTGCGCGGAACTGGTGGAGCGAGCTCGTGGGCTCGGGAGCGCGAGGGGACGGCAGCATGGGGTGTAGGGTGAGGGGTCCTTCTGTGGGGTTAGAGGGGGCGCTGGATCTGGCGGGTGCCAGATCCCGGAGGGATACAGTGTCCTGACGGCCGTCAGGGAACTCAACGAATATGTACTGGGGGTGGGAGCGGAGCAGGCGCACCTTCTAGCGAGCACTTTTCCAGGAGACCCATCCGGAGTGAGACTCATACAGAGTGGGAGATTTAAACTTGGTAATTTGGTGCAGTGAGGTAATTCGGTGCAGAGTGTAAGGAGGTGCTTTTTTACCCTGGTAAGTGACTGGTAAGTAGTCTCTCTTTTTCTTTTCATTGTCTAATTTATTTATTTTTATTTTGAAATTCTAGTTGTTTAACTTTACCAAGGGTTTAAGACATGGCAGGAGATCCCAGACCCGTGTCATGCTCCTAGTGTGCGATGTGGGAGCTCAGGGACACGTCCACTGTCCCTGGCTCCTTCACGTGCAAGAAGTGTGTTCAGTTGCAGCTCTTGTTAGACCGTTTGACGGCTCTGGAGCTGCGGATGGACTCACTTTGGAGCATCCGCGATGCTGAGGAGGTCGTGGATAGCACGTTTAGCGAGTTGGTCACACCGCAGGTGAAGGTTACTGAGGGAGATAGAAAATGGGTGACCAAAAGAAAGAGCAAGAGTAGGAAGGCAGTGCAGGTGTCCCCTGCGGTCATCTCCCTGCAAAACAGATATACCGCTTTGGATACTGTTGAGGGAGATGGCTCACCAGGGGAAGGCAGCAGCAGCCAGGTTCATGGCACCGTGGCTGGCTCTGCTGCACAGCAGGGCAGGAAGAAAAATGGCAGGGCTATAGTGATAGGGGACTCGATCGTAAGGGGAATAGACAGGCGGTTCTGTGGACGCAATCGAGACTCCAGGATGGTATGTTGCCTCCCTGGTGCAAGGGTCAAGGATGTCTCGGAGCGGCTGCAGGACATTCTGGGGGGGGAGGGTGAACAGCCAGCTGTCGTGGTGCACATAGGCACCAACGATATAGGTAAAAAATGGGATGAGGTCCTACAAGCGGAATTCAGGGAGTTAGGAGTTAAACTAAAAAGTAGGACCTCAAAGGTAGTAATCTCAGGATTGCTACCAGTGCCACGAGCTAGTCAGAGTAGGAATGTCAGGATAGATAGGATGAATGCGTGGCTCGAGAGATGGTGCAAGAGGGAGGGATTCAAATTCCTGGGGCATTGGGACCGGTTCTGGGGGAGGTGGGACCAGTACAAACCGGACGGTCTGCACTTGGGCAGGACTGGAACCGATGTCCTAGGGGGGGTGTTTTCTAGAGCTGTTGGGGAGGGTTTAAACTAATGTGGCAGGGGGATGGGAACCAATGCTGGAAGTTGGAAGGTAGTAAAACAGGGACAGAAACAAAAGGAAGTAAGGGGAAAAGTGCAAGGCAGAGAAGACATAGTCAGAAATCCATAAGGGCGACAGTACAAGGTACAGTGACTGAGGGGAGCACAGTGAATAGGCCCAGTAATAACAAAAGGAATAAAACTGGAGATGTTAAGATTCAAAACATAGGTAAAAAAACCAACATAAGTGTACTTTACCTGAATGCTCGTAGTATTCGGAATAAAGTAAATGAGTTGGTGGCACAAATCATCGTAAATGACTATGATTTAGTGGCCATTACTGAAACATGGTTAAAGGATGGTCACGACAGGGAGTTAAATATCCGAGGGTATCAAACTATTCGGAAGGACAGAGTGGATGGTAAGGGAGGTGGTGTTGCTCTGTTATTTAAGGATGACATCCGGGCAATAGTAAGGGATGACATCGGTGCTATGGAGGATAAGGTTGAATCCATTTGGGTGGAAATCAGGAATAGTAAGGCGAAAAAGTCACTGATAGGAGTAGTCTATCGGCCACCAAATAGTAACGAGATGGTGGGGCAGGCAATAAACAAAGAAATAACTGATGCATGTAGAAATGGTACAGCAGTTATCATGGGGGATTTTAATCTACATGTCGATTGGTTTAACCAGGTCGGTCAAGGCAACCGTGAGGAGGAGTTTATAGAATGTATCCGCGATAGTTTCCTAGAACAGTATGTAATGGAACCTACGAGGGAACAAGCGGTCCTAGATCTTGTCCTGTGTAATGAGACAGGATTGATTCATGATCTCATAGTTAGGGATCCTCTCGGAAGGAGCGATCACAATATGGTGGAATTTAAAATACAGATGGAGGGTGAGAAAGTAAAATCAAATACTAGTGTTTTGTGTTTAAACAAAGGAGATTACAAGGGGATGAGAGAAGAACTAGCTAAGTTAGACTGGGAGCTAAGACTTTATGGTGGAACAGTTGAGGAACAGTGGAGAACCTTCCAAGCGATTTTTCACAGTGCTCAGCAAAGGTTTATACCAACAAAAAGGAAGGACGGAAGAAAGAGGGGAAATCGACCGTGGATATCTAAGGAAATAAGGGAGAGTATCAAATTGAAGGAAAAAGCATATAAAGTGGCAAAGATTGCTGGGAGATTAGAGGACTGGGAAATCTTTAGGGGGCAACAAAAAGCTACTAAAAAAGCTATAAAGAAGAGTAAGATAGAGTATGAGAGTAAACTTGCTCATAATATAAAAACAGACAGTAAAGGTTTTTACAAATAACATGCCAGCGACTGATAGAAATGAGGCTATGACAGGTGAGGACCTTGAGAGGATTGTTTTCACTAAGGAGGGAGTGATGGGCAAGCTAATGGGGCTAAAGGTAGACAAGTCTCCTGGCCCTGATGGAATGCATCCCAGAGTGCTAAAAGAGATGGCTAGGGAAATTGCAGATGCACTAGTGATAATTTACCGAAATTCACTAGACTCTGGGGTGGTCCCGGTGGATTGGAAATTATCAAACGTGACGCCACTGTTTAAAAAAGGAGGTAGGCAGAAAGCAGGAAATTATAGGCCAGTGAGTTTAACTTCGGTAATAGGGAAGATGCTGGAATCTATCATCAAGGAAGAAATTGCGAGGCATCTGGATAGAAATTGTCCCATTGGGCAGACGCAGCATGGGTTCATTAAAGGCAGGTCATGCCTAACTAATTTAGTGGAATTTTTTGAGGACATTACCAGTGCAGTAGATAACGGGGAGCCGATGGATGTGGTATATCTGGATTTCCAGAAAGCCTTTGACAAGGTGCCACACAAAAGGTTGCTGCATAAGATAAAGATGCATGGCATTAAGGGTAAAGTAGTAGCATGGATAGAGGATTGGTTAATTAATAGAAAGCAAAGAGTTGGGATAAATGGGTGTTTCTCTGGTTGGCAATCAGTAGCTAGTGGTGTCCCTCAGGGATCCGTGTTGGGCCCACAATTGTTCACAATTTACATTGATGATTTGGAGTTGGGGACCAAGGGCAATGTGTCCAAGTTTGCAGATGACACTAAGATGAGTGGTAAAGCGAAAAGTGCAGAGGATACTGGAAGTCTGCAGAGGGATTTGGATAGGTTAAGTGAATGGGCTCGGGTCTGGCAGATGGAATACAATGTTGACAAATGTGAGGTTATCCATTTTGGTAGGAATAACAGCAAACGGGATTATTATTTAAACGATAAAATATTAAAGCATGCCGCTGTTCAGAGAGACTTGGGTGTGCTAGTGCATGAGTCACAGAAGGTTGGTTTACAAGTGCAACAGGTGATTAAGAAGGCAAATGGAATTTTGTCCTTCATTGCTAGAGGGATGGAGTTTAAGACTAGGGAGGTTATGTTGCAATTGTATAAGGTGTTAGTGCGGCCACACCTGGAGTATTGTGTTCAGTTTTGGTCTCCTTACTTGAGAAAGGACGTACTGGCGCTGGAGGGTGTGCAGAGGAGATTCACTAGGTTAATCCCAGAGCTGAAGGGGTTGGATTATGAGGAGAGGTTGAGTAGACTGGGACTGTACTCGTTGGAATTTAGAAGGATGAGGGGGGATCTTATAGAAACATTTAAAATTATGAAGGGAATAGATAGGATAGATGCGGGCAGGTTGTTTCCACTGGCGGGTGACAGCAGAACTAGGGGGCATAGCCTCAAAATAAGGGGAAGTAGATTTAGGACTGAGTTTAGGAGGAACTTCTTCACCCAAAGGGTTGTGAATCTATGGAATTCCTTGCCCAGTGAAGCAGTTGAGGCTCCTTCATTACATGTTTTTAAGGTAAAGATAGATAGTTTTTTGAAGAATAAAGGGATTAAGGGTTATGGTGTTCGGGCCAGAAAGTGGAGCTGAGTCCACAAAAGATCAGCCATGATCTAATTGAATGGCGGAGCAGGCTCGAGGGGCCAGATGGCCTACTCCTGCTCCTAGTTCTTATGTTCTTATGTTCTCAACAAGGGGGTCGGTTTTGTGTGCCCTGACGTGTTTCCTCAGGAGTACGGGGCCCAGTGTCCTCAGCCATGCCGGAAGTGAGACCCCTGTGGTAGTGCCCCTGGAAAAAATGAAGAGCCTCTCGTGAGGGGTCTGATTGGTCGCTGTGGACAAAAGGGACCTAATAGCGTGGAGTGCGTCTGGGAGGACTTCCTGCCACTGGGAGACTTGGAGCTTTCTAGACCGGAGGGTCAGCAGGACGGTCTTCCAGACCGTCGCATTCTCCCTCTCCACCTGCCCGTTCCCCCTGGGGTTGTAGCTGGTAGTCCTAGTCGAGGCAATGCCCTTGTCGAGCAGGTACTGACGCAGCTCGTCGCTCATGAAGGACGAACCCCGGTCGCTGTGTACGTAGCTTGGGAAACCAAACAGGATGAAGATGCTATGCAGGGCCCTAATGTCTGTGTGGGAGGTCATGTCGGGGCACGGGATAGCAAATGGGAAACGGGAGAACTCATCTACGACGTTTAGAAAGTAAACGTTCTTGTTAGTTGAGGGGAGTGGCCCTTTGAAATCAATCGCGAGGCGTTCAAAGGCCGTAGAAGCCTTGACCAGGTGGGCCCTGTCTGGTCTATAGAAGTGCGGTTTGCACTCCGCACAGATCGGGCAGTCCCTGGTGACCGCTTTTACCTCCTCGTTGGAGAAAGGCAGGTTTCGGGCTCTGATGTAGTGGGCGAGCCGGGTGACCCCCGGGTGGCAGAGGTCATTGTGGATGACTTTCAATCGGTCAATCTGCGCGCTGGCGCATGTCCCGCGGGACAGGGCATCTGGAGGCTCGTTGAGCTTCCCGGGTCGATACTTAATATTGTAATTGTAGGTGGAGAGTTCGATCCTCCACCTCAGAATTTTGTCGTTTTGAATTTTGCCCCTTTGCGAGTTGTCAAACATGAAGGCAACCGATCTTTGGTCGGTGATGAGGGTGAACCTCCTACCTGCAAGGTAGTGCCTCCAGTAACGAATAGCCTCCACAATGGCTTGTGCTTCTTTCTCGACTGAGGAGTGTCGGAGTTCTGAAGCGGAGAGGGTACGGGAGAAAAATGCGACTGGTCTCCCTGCCTGATTTAGTGTGGCTGCTAGAGCTACCTCTGAGGCGTCGCTCTCAACCTGGAATGGAGTGGATTCATCCACCGCCCGCATGACCGCTTTGGCGATGTCCTCCTTGATGCAGTCGAAGGCCTGGCTTGCCTCAGCTGACAGGGGAAATCGTGTGGCCCTAAAGAGTGGGCGGGCTTTGTCCGCATATTGAGGGACCCACTGGGCGTAGTAGGATAAGAAGCCCAAGCACCGTTTGAGGGCCTTGGGGCAATGGGGGACGGGGAGTTCTAAGAGGGGGCGCATACGGTCCGGATCTGGGCCCAGGACTCCATTTTCCACGACATAGCCGAGGATGGCTAGTCTGGTCGTGCGGAAAACGCATTTCTCCTTGTTATACGTGAGATTCAGTTTCTGTGCCGTCTGGAGAAAACGGTGGAGGTTGGCGTCGTGGTCCTGCTGGTCGTAGCCGCAGATGGTGACATTGTCCAAGTACGGAAACGTGGCCCGCATCCCGTACTGGTCCACCATTCGGTCCATTGATCGTTGGAACACCGAGACCCCATTAGTGACGCCCAAAGGGACCCAGAGGAAATGGAAGAGGCGGACATTGGCCTCGAATGCCGTGTAGTGGCGGTCCTCTGGGCAGATTGGGATCTGGTGGTATGCAGACTTCAGGTCCACCGTGGAAAAGAGCCGGTCCTGAGCGATCTGGTTTACCATGTCTGCAATCCTGGGGAGGGGATACGCGTCAAGGAGCGTAAATCTATCTATGGTCTGACTATAGTCGACAACTATGCGGAATTTTTCCCCGGTCTTAACGACCACCACCTGAGCTCTCCAGGGACTATTGCTGGCCTCTATAATCCCCTCACTGAGAAGCCTTCGGACCTCTGTTCTGATAAATACCGGGTAGTCGGCGGCTCGATCAGCTCTGCTGGAGTGGCCCCGTGATGACTGCCCTCTGAGTTCGTAGTCATACTCTACTGATGAGTTGTCCGAGCGTGGCGATGCAGGTTGGGCCCATGGATCGCACGTGGCAGGCGGCGAGGAAGATGGCGTCCAAGATGGCGGCCCCCATGAGTCGCACGTGGCCGGCCGCATGGTGGAGGTTTTCCAAGATGGCGGCCCACATGGATCGCACGTGGCGGGAGGGGACGGAGTCGGGGCATAGGCCGCAGCGTTTCGGGCCCCGCGTTCCTGGGGATCGATTACTTTGTGCCGCTGGGGAGTTGGAAGCTGGGGCCTTTTTTGCGAGGCACACTCTTGCGTAGTGGCCTTTCCGCCCGCAGCTGCTGCAGGTCGCGTTGCAGGCCGGGCAGTGCTGCCGCAGGTGCTGGTTCTGGCCGCAGAAGTGGCAGGCTGGAGCAGCATAGTGGCTGGCTGGGGCAGCATGGTGGTTGGGCGGCCGCGTCGCACAGGCCTGGGGGAGTCGCTAGTCGGGGGCCCATGATTGGGTCGCGGGGTCCGCGGGGAACGAGTTAAGGCTGCGGGAGGAGACCTCCATCGTGGTAGCAGCTTCCACAGTTGTTTCTAAGTCTTGGGCCCCCTTTTCCAGCAGTCATTGGCGCACATATTTAGACCCGAGGCCCGCTACAAAAACATCGCGTACAGCAAGTTCTCTGTGTTCAGCCGCGGTAACCGCTTGATAGTTACAGTCATTTGACAAATTATTGAGTTCCCTTAAAAATTCGGCGAGTGATTCTGTAGGCCACTGGCGGCGAGTCGTGAACACATGGCGGCGTAAACTTCATTAATGGGCTTTACATATATCTTATCGAGTACCGCTAGCGCTGCAGTATATGAACCGGCTGAGTTTAGTTGCGTAGAGATTCTGTGGCTCACCCTCGCGTGCAGTAGACTTAACTTCTGTTCCTCTGTCGTTTTGGCTGTGCTCGCTTCGGCCAGGTAGGCCTTAAAGCACCGCAGCCAGTGGGAGAAGATTTCTTTTGCCTCTGCATCCTGTAGGTCGAGTTCCAGACGTCCAGGCTTGAGGACCGATTCCACGATCGATCTTGACTGTTCTTAAGTAGATTAAATTGATGGAACCATCAATTCACCAGACACGTGCTTTCCGATATGAACAGTGGTTTTAATCTACTTACTACAGAGCCAGCCTGTTACCCGTTAATGAACTCTCGGTGAACTGCAGGCTGACTCTGGACAAGGGTATTTATAAGCAGCACAATGGGGAGGAGTCGTGGGCGGAGTCAAGGGTGGAGCCCCGTACAAACTCCTGAGCATTCCCAGAGCTATTCCCCTAGTGGTCGGATAACGCTACTGCGCTTACAAAGATACAGTGTGAATTACCAAGTTACATTCACCACACTGAGTAGCTATTTCCAATCCTCGGCATGCAGCCACGGGGCACTGGAATTCCATTGGCGGAGGGAACACCAGAGGGGGGGGGGGGGCCCATTGTCAGGGGGGTCAGGCACCATCGGTCAGGGGTCACTCCCTGGCTGAGGGGGTGAGGGGCTCAGTGCCTGTGGGTCCCACAGGCCACCCTCTGAATTGTGTAAACCCATTACAGCTACTGCCTATCTGACCTGCCAAACACTTCCAGGACAGTGTCCTGATCATGGGTAAATGCTGAAGGTCACTTTAACTCCCTCTGACTGTGAGCAGCCTCTGTTAGTTTTTTAAAAATAAATTTAGATTACCTAATTCTTTTTTTTTCCAATTAAGGGGTAATTTAGCCTGCCAATTCACCTACCCTGCACATCTTTGGTTGTGGGGGTGATACCCCTGCAGACACGGGGAGAATGTGCAAACTCCATTTGGACAGTGACCCGGGGCCAATATCGAACTCGGGTCCTCAGCGCCATGAGTAAGCAGTGCTACCCACTGCACCACCGTCCCGCCCTATGCCTCTGTTAGTTACGTGAGCAGTTCACAGCTACAGGTTGTGTTTATTGCTTGCTCCTGCTGGTGGCTGCAGAAGCTGGGAGACGGTTGTTGGTGTTTCCTTTGTTTTCTGTAGCTGGAAAGAAGGACAATTATTTTCTACTGTACCTGGGTCCTGGAACACCGGGCTGAGGGGGACATATGAGTCCAGAAGGCAATCCGGTTTGAAGTAAGAAGACGCTGCAGAACGTGGTGCCCAACATTGTTAGAACATAGAACAGTACAGCACAGAACAGGCCCTTCGGCCCTCGATGTTGTGCCGAGCAATGATCACCCTACTCAAACCCACGTATCCACCCTATACCCGTAACCCAACAAACCCCCCCCCCCATAACCTTACTTTTTAGGACACTACGGGCAATTTAGCATGGCCAATCCACCTAACCCGCTCATCTTTGGACTGTGGGAGGAAACCAGAGCACCCGGAGGAAACCCACGCACACACGGGGAGGACGTGCAGACTCCGCACAGACAGTGACCCAGCCGGGAATCGAACCTGGGACCCTGGAGCTGTGAAGCATTTATGCTAACCACCATGCTACCGTGCTGCCCACGGTCCAAATGGGCCATCTGATCATGCTATTGAAGAAATAGTTTTGCAGACTGCTGATGCTTTTGTTGTTGTTGTGATGAGTGCTGCATGTAACTGGCACGTCACTGCTGGAAGTGAAGGATGTTAAACTTACCTTGAGCACCAGTGGAATATGAGGATGCCAGAATTTGGTTTCGGTGATATTGGACCGTGCCTGCACAGCTGCAGCACCTGGATGGAGAATGGCACTGATACGTGGAACAAGTAACACATTGATGGACAGATCATTTCTATGACAAAGTTGATTTAGATTTATTGTCACGTGTACCAAGGTACAGTGAAAAGTATTGTTCTGCATTCAGTCCAGGCAGATTGTTCCATACATGAAAACATAGGACATACGATAAGACACAATGTAGATACATAGACATAGACATCGGTGAAGCATACGGAGTGTAGTGCTACAACAGTAGAGAAGATGCGTAGAGAGATCAATTCAGTCCATAGGAGGGTCATTCAGGAGTCTGGTAACAGCGGGGAAGAAGCTCTTTTTGAATCTATTAGTGCAAGTTCTCAGACGTTTGTATCTTCTGGACACGATAACACATTCTTCGGCTTATCCTCTGTTTCTGTTGAGGAACCTGCGAGGGGTGGTACCATGTATTTATTGTTTTTTTGTGAAAATAAGCTGGTACCAATATGGAACGGTGATGTTTCCTTATTATTTAATGGTTAGTGTGATATGTTACGTGGTTGATTTTCAAATCTTTGTTACTGTTGATTGTTTAATAAACAAGACATTCTCAAGTGGTGCTGCAGGTTGTGTTTGCTGCATGTAGCTGCCAATGCCTGGAGGCGGCTGTTGGTGTTTCCTTTTTTTCTGTAGCCTGAAAGACAATTTTTTCAAAGAAAGCTGGAACATGAAACATCAGGCTCAGGGGGACTTATAAGTCCTGAAGGAAATCAGATTTGAAGCAAGAAGACTCTGCGGGTCTTGAAGCGCGGCATTGATGCAAATGAGCAACCTGATGAAGATGTTGAAGACATGCTTTCGCAGATTGCTGATGCTTTTGTTGCTGCTGTGGTGAGTGCTGCATGTAGCTGGCACGTCACCGCGGGTCAAACATGCTGGATGTTCAACTGCACCTCGAGCACCAGTGGAATATGCGGATGCCATGATTTGATTCCGATGAGATTGGGCCATTTGGGAGGGCCTGCACAGCCGCAAATCATGGATGAAGAATGACACTGATATGGTGCACAGTTGCTGTAATATGCCAGGGGGGGGGGGGGGGGTGTGAGTTATCAGCTGCTGACTTGTTGGGGAGGGGGGGCGCAAAGATCAGGTTGGTGGAAGGCAGGACCAATGCCAGGGAGAGGTGTTAACTTACTCTTCAAGGTCTTTGGTCTTCTTCCTGTACTGGTCGCTGGTCGTCCTGATCACACTGCCAGAAGTGATGGCGTCTGCCACTGCCCTCCAGGTGGCATTGGCAGCCCTGTGGCTGGTCCTCCGCCCCCCTCGGGGGGACAGGATGTCTCGCCTCCACGGCTTCCAGCAGCCTGGCCAGGTTGGTATCCCTGAAACGTAGAGGTCTACGTGGTGGCATGGCTGTGTGCTGATTGGAGTGTGTTCGGGGGGAGCATTTATGAGTAGCTCCTCCTTGTTAGCGGGAAGCTGCCGGGCGCGGTTCCGGCGAATTAGTTGGCAGAACATCAAATTTTGCCGTGAAACTTGTTGGGGGATAATTTCCAGCACTAAATGCCATTAAATACGTGCCGCAATCTCGCCGAATTGGCCATTGGGAAGTCGCGCCCAATACGGCACTTAGACCTTTTCCAATTAAATCGCGCCCATTGCCGATGAATCTCACTGCGAATTTAGTGATGGGTTTTAACGTGATCATGTGCTGGGCACCAACAAGCAGAGTCTTAGGGCAGTGGAATGTGAGCTTAATTAATTGCACATTGAGCCCCGATTTCAACAATCATTTTTAAGGCGAGAGGAGATAGCATAGGTTTTGAAAGGGAGGGCAAAAGCACCTCAAGAAAGGAAGCAATGTGTAAGGTCAGCTTGTAAGGGAGGTCATACTTGGATGGTCAAAACTTTTGGAAATGCGTCTAGGGTTGCCTAACCCAAGATTGGATCTCCAGCTGAAGATCATTTTCTGGGGCACTGCTGAGTGTAGCCTTGCAGAAAAATAAACGGAACATTAAAAAAAGATTGCTTTTGTCATTTTATTTTTACATTTCTCTTTACCAGATATAAAAATATTGAAAATGGTGGGGGAAAAGGCTATTTGGCTGACAGTGAAGCATCATCCAATTGGGTAATGAGCCTTTTTGCTTTGCAGCTGCCGCATGTAAGGATGGATGTATTGGTCAACTAATGGCTGGAGCGTGGGGTGGGGGGAGCTGTGTGATGAAACCTCCAGGAATACATTTAATTACAGTTGGCAACCTTAGATACGTCCTCAGGAAACTAAGGAAATTCGGAATGGCCACATTAACTCTTACCAACTTTTACAGATGCACCATTGAAAGCATCCTATTTGGCTGCATCACAGCCTGGTATGGCAACTGCTCGGCCCAAGACCGCAAGAAACTTCAGAGAGTCGTGAACACACCCCAGTCCATCACACAAACCTGCCTCCCATCCATTGACTCCATCTGCACCTCCCACTGACTGGGAAAGCGGGCAGCATAATCACAGATCCCTCCCACCCGGCTTACTCACTCTTCCAACTTCTTCCATTGGGCAGGAGATACAAAGGTCTCAGAACACGCACAGACTCAAAAACAGCTTCTTACCCGCTGTTAGCAGACTCCTAAATGACTCTCTTATGGACTGACCTCATTAACACTACACCGCTGTATGTAGTTACATAGAACATAGAACAGTACAGCACAGAACAGGCCCTTGGGCCCTCGATGTTGTGCCGAGCCATGATCACCCTACTCAAACCCTCGTATCCACCCTATACCCGTAACCCAACAACCCCCCCCTACTAACCTTACTTTTTAGGACACTACGGGCAATTTAGCATGGCCAATCCACCTAACCCGCACATCTTTGGACTGTGGGAGGAAACCGGAGCACCCGGAGGAAACCCACGCACACACGGGGAGGACGTGCAGACTCCGCACAGACAGTGATCCAGCCGGGAATCGAACCTGGGACCCTGGAGCTGTGAAGCATTTATGCTAACCACCATGCTACCGTGCTGCCCCTGTGTTCCCTGGGTACATTTTGTTCCCTGTGTTGCCCTATTATATATTTTCTTTTCATTTTCTTTTCTTTTCGTGTACTTAATGATCTGTTGAGCAGCTTGCAGAAAAATACTTTTCACTGTACCTCAGTATACGTGACAATAAACAAAAATCTAAATCCGATCCGCATTCTTGAGATGCTTGGGGCAGACTCGATGGGCTGAATGGCCTCCTTTTTGCACTGTGGGCAGTCTATGACATGCTCCACCAAGAGCTGTACACTTCGCGTTTGCATTTCATAATTCCACAAGTTTTCCTTTCAGCAATGGTTAGGAAAAAAAGAGAACTGTTCCTTTAAACTTACCTTTTGCTAAAAATAAATCAGACAGTGCGCCTTCACCTTCCCTTTTATGGGAATTTGAAACATCAAGTGCTAAATAGATGTATCCATTGGAAAAACGCTGTTACGTTCGAATTACTTGTACTCCAGCAACATTTGAGATTAAGTTTGTTTAAAAAAAAATCGCAAATATTTTACGCAGGTGTCACGGGAAAGCAATCTCTGCGCACGCGCGGCTGCCCGAAGGCTTCCGGGAGTTGCTGTTCTTTAGGGGGGAGGACGCCGCAAGGCGCATCACGTGGAGAACTACAAACCCCAGAGGCCAGTGCGCCGCCCACCTGCGTGCGCGCGTCAACCGTTTCGACTGACAGTTGCCCCCCGAGAGCGGCGCCCGCCCCGCCGCAGACTGATTGTGTTTAAAGGCGAGCGATGGCGGCCTGAGGGGGGGAAAAAAAGGAGAATTAATTGAGTTTCCAGTGAGATTGAGTGGAGAGACATGGTAAGGCGAGAGTTTCCGAGGTAGCGTGTGGCCCTTCGACCCTCAACCCCGCGAAAGGACAGCCTGCTTTAAATCTGGAATTATCGTTGCTACAACTAAAAATAGTTTTTTTTGGGGGGGGCGGGGGAAGGGTTTGGTCAGGGGCCCCCCATAAAGCAAAAGGACAGCTGCAAATTGCACCCTTCAGCTCCAGCTGGGCTTCATTATAGGTAAAGCTGGCTGATGGCAAAAGTTACTGTTGCAAGCTATCAATTTTCATGAGCAGCAATACTCTTAAAGGGGCATTGCCCAGATTTATTTGGGGGTGGGTGGTGGTCCCTGCAGCCCTGTAGCCCTGTCCAGGAACGTTTTCACGTTAACAGGTCACAATGTGTGTGGTGTGTCAGCAATGTGACTGTTGGCACTGTTGTGTGCACCAGCTTCGAGTTGTATATTGGTTCTTTTTTTAAATTTGGAGTACCCAATTCATTTTTTCCCATTAAGGGGCAGTTTAGCGTGTCCAATCCACCTTTCTTGCAAATGTTTGGGTTGTGGGGGTGAAACCCATGCAAACACGGGGCAAATCTGCAAACTCCACACTGTGCCCCCCCCCCCCCCCCCCCCCCGCCCAGGTGTGCAGGATGCTATCAAGATTTCAGTTTGTCATGACGCCGAGCTTGAAAGAAAGAGTGCTTTTATATAGGAGCTTTCACAGCCTCCAAATGTCACAGACAATTAAATACTTGTTGAAATGTAGTCACCATTGTAAGGAAGGAAGTCACAACAGTTGATGCCAGTGCACACTATTCCCAACCCTCCGGTACAAACTTACAGAATAGGAGCAGAAGTAGGCCATTTGGCTACTCTAACCTGGTTCTCCCATTCAATAAGATCTTTGCTGACCTGACTGTGTTTTGAATTCTGTCTGGCGCAAAAGTAAAGTGGTAAAGGTGGCCAAACCACAGCTCACAACGGAAATTAGAGATGGTATTACATCCAAGGAAGAGGCTTGCAAATTGGTCAGAAGAAACAACAGACCTGAGGATTGGGAGCAGTTTAGAATTCAGCAGAGGACCAAGGGATTGATTAAGAGAAAAATAGAGGACAAGTGTAAGCTTGCGGGGATCAGAAAAAACTGACTATAAAAATTTCTATAGGTATGTGGGAAAAAAAAGATTGCTGAAGACAAATGTACAATCAGGCCCCTTACTGGGGAATTTACAATGGGGAACAAAGAAATGGCTGACCAATTAAATACATACATCAGTTCTGTCTTCCCAAGGGGGGACACAAATAACATACCACAAATGTTTTGGAACATTGAGTTCAGTGAGAGGGAGGAACTGAAGGAAATTGGTATTAATAGGGAAATGGTGGTGGGGAAATTGATGGGATTGAAGGCTGATAAATCCCCAGGGCCTGATGATCTATATCCCAGAGTACTTGAAGATCTAGTCCTAAAAATAGTGGATGCATTGGTTGTCATCTTCTATTGACTCTGGAACAGTTCCTCCAGATCGATGGGTGGCTAATGTAACCTCACTATTTAAAAAGGGAGGTAGAGAGAAAACAGGGAATTGTAGACAAGTCAGCCTGATGTTGGTAGTGAGGAAAATTCTTGAGTCCATTATAAAAGATTTAATAGCAGCGCACTTGGAAAACAATGGAAAAATCGGACAGAATCAGCATGGATTTATGAGAGGGAAATCATGCTTGACAAATCTACTGTAATTCTGGATGGCAGACAAGAAACAAAGAGTGGGAATCATCCCTCCCGTGCAGAAGCCCGTTATTTGGCCCGTAAAATCTACACCGGCCCTCTGAAAGAGCACCCTACCTAGGCCCACTCCCCTGTCCAAGCCCTGTCACTCCATACCCTCACCTGACCTTTGGGCACGAAGGGACAATTTAAAATGGCCAATCCACCTAATATCTTTAGACTGGGGAAGGAAACCAGAGCACCTGGAGAACCCATGCAGACACCCGGGGGGGGGGGGGGGGGATGTGCAAACTCAACACAGTCATCCAAGATTGAAATTGAACCTCGGTCCCTGGCATTGTGAGGCAGCTGTGCTAACCACTGTGCCACCGTGCTTTTCCAAATGCCAGGCAGTAACTAATGGAGTGCCGCAAGGACTGGTGCCAGGACCCCAGCTATTCACAATATATTAATTTAGATGAGAGAGCTAAATGTAATATCTCAAATTTTGCAGATGAGACAAAGCTGGGTGGGAGGGTGATCTGTGAGGAGGATGTAAAGATGCCTCAGCGTGATTTGGACAAGCTAGCTGAGTAAATGAGCAAGTGCATGATAGATGTAGTAAAATGTGGATAAATGTGAGGTTATCCACTTAGGTCGCAAAAACAAGGCGGCAGATTATTATCTGAATGGGAAGTTCCGAAGTTGCACAGCCCTCAGAGAGAAGTAATTTCTCCGCACCTCTGTCCTAAAGTGGAAACCCTTAATTTTAAAACCGTGTCCCTGGAGTCACCCAGAAGAGGAAACAGCCTTGCCACGCCCACGGAAGCAGTTATGCAGCAAGACCTGGACAACATTCAGGCTTGGGCTTAATAAGTAGCAAGCAGCATTTGTGCCACACAAGTGTCAGGTATTGACTATCTCCAACAATCTAATCATTTCTCTTTGTCATTCAATGACATTACCATTTGCATCCACCTTCGAGTCAACAGCACCTTGGTTTAGCATTGCATCTTAAAGAACTTCTAGCACCGCGGGGTTCCTTCAGTACCGCACTGGAATGACAGCCTGGATTTTATACTGAAGTCTCTGCAGTGGGACTCAAAACCACAACTGTCTAACTCTGTGCAGAGTGTTGCACTGAGCTGTGACTGGCGCTGATTTTAAAATACAGTAGATTCTCGGACGAAGGGAAGCCAAAAGAAGTTCCACAGTTTTGAGTTTCTGGGGACGAATAAATCAATATGAGGGTGGTGCAATGAGTCCTGAGATCTAAGCATGGAGAGGACGAGTAGAATGAGATATGGAGAGAGAGGTTCACTGGAGCAGTTAATAAAATAGAAACAAGGGTAAAGGGTGCCACCTGAAGGATAATTCTGCTGTTCTTTTCATTACTTGGCATTTATGAAATTCATTTTGTTTTCTACCAGGGGGTTATAGGAGTTCAGCTGGTTGTGAGTCTGCTGATGGCAACCCTCATGCAGAGATTGGCACCTCATTACTCCATAGGTCGCTGGCTACTCTGTAATGGCAGGTAAAAAAAAATCTACCTTGGTTAATTTTGTTTTTGGTCAATTTTAAAATCTCTCCTGAAGCTGTTGGATGTCACTGGGATACAGGTCCCTGATACTATCATTCTTCGTGAGTCACAGGACTGAAATGTTGGCAGGTTATTCAACTGTAGAATGCTGCATAGCTGAGCCTGGTCCTGTTCTACATCCAATCATGTACATTTTGAACCATGGTGTATGACTTGGAGGGATCACTGGGCGCTGATCAGGAGTTGATAAATTAGCTTTGTTCTTTTGCTGTCTTGTGCTTCGGAGGCAAATTCAGCCCAACATCATGGAATCAAAGTCTCTTCTTTCTGACGGTTCTAAGAGTTGATGGGTATAATAGTATAACGATTACATTACTGGACTCCCACCAAAATGACCATGAAATTGTCATAAAATCCTAGCCGGGTGGCATGGTTGCGCAGTGGTTAGCACTGTCGCCTCACATCGCTGAGGACCCGGATTCGATCCAGGCCCTGGGTCACTGTCTGTGTGGAGTTTTCCCATTCTCCCCGTGTTTGCATGGGTCTTACCCCCACAACCCAAAGCTGTGAAGGGTAGATGGATTGGCCACGCTAAATTGCCCCTTGGAAAAATTAGAAAACCAAAATCCTAGCTGGTTCACAAATGTTTCCTTCGTACCGCTAAGTCACACAGTCTGGATCTACTTGTGACTTCAAGGCCACACTAATAATTATTGATTTATTTATTTTTGATTTTAAAAAAAATGATTTTTATTGAGTTTTCATATTTTATATCCAACAAATTACAAATTATTAGAAAAAAAAACACGCAAAAATTAACATGTATATTTACAGGTAAACATCTTCATAATAACAACTGTGGCCGCCCCCTTTAGCCGGCATACATAATTTACATTCCCCAATATGGCCGAGGCACATGTTTATAGGCATTTATTTACAGTTTGGTTTTGGGCATTGCCCCCCCCCCCCGATTCCCATCCATTTTCCCCTGATTCTTGGCCACCCGACTATTCTTCCTCTTGTTCGTTGGCCACAAACAGGTCCCGGAACAATTGCATGAATGGCTCCCATGTTCTGTGGAAGCCGTCGTCTGACCCGCGGATGACAAATTTGATTTTCTCAATTTGGAGAGATTCCGAGAGGTCGGACAGCCAGTCTGCAGCTCTGGGCGGTGCTGCTGACCGCCAGCCAAACAGGATTCTACGGCGGGCGATCAGGGAGGCAAAGGCAAGGGCGTCCGCCCTCCTCCCCCAGGAATGGATCTGGCTGGTCTGAAACCCCGAAGACCGCCACTATCGGGCATGGCTCCACCCTCACCCCCACCACTTTGGACATAGCCTCGAAGAAGGTTGTCCAGTACTCCACAAGTCTGGGGCAAGACCAGAACATGTGGGCGTGGTTGGCCGGGCCTCTTTGGCACCGTTTACATCTGTCCTCCACCTCCGGGAAGAACCTACTCATACGGTTTCTTGTTAAGTGGGCTCTATGTACCACTTTTAGTTGCGTCAGGCTGAGCCTTGCGCACGTGGAGGTGGAGTTGACCCTATGCAGTGCTTCGCTCCAGAGTCCCCATCCTATCTCAATCCCCAGGTCGTCCTCCCATTTCATTCTTGTTGCGTCCAGTACGGTGTCGTCCCTTTCTACCAGTCGGTCATACATGTCGCTACAGTTCCCTTTCTCTAGGATACTTGCGTCCAATAGGTCTTCCAGTAGTGTCTGTCGTGGCGGTTGTGGGTACGTCCTTGTCTCCTTTCGTAAGAAGTTTTTGAGCTGCAGGTACCGTAGCTCGTTCCCCCGGCTAGCCGAAATTTACACTAACAATTATAACCAAATATCAAAATACTTGTTAAGTCTCTTTGACCCAGTAGGAATTGGGGAGTTCTGCTAATTATATGTTCCATTTTCTCGGCAGCCTATTCCGATTCAGACACCCGTCAGATGAAGAACTCCGGGTCCTGGCTGGAAAACAGAAACCCAGAGTGAAGAGAGACAGGTTGGTCAAGCATTCTTGCATCCACCTTATGGAGGAAATAGTTCCCAAGCAAAATTATCCTGCTTGAATCTCAGTGTATTTTCTTTGCAAATAAGAGCTGTCTTTGCTATTTTCGCATTCGCTGGTGTACACATCACTGAGAAGTGGAGCAAGAATGCACGGAGTTCAGGCTGACTGTGTCCTCAAGAGGAAAGAAAGATATAGGGCGGAATCTGCACCTTGCAACGCCACTCTTTCGGGATCCACTAGTTTGCCACGCCTCGCGAGATGTTGCAATATTAAATTCTGCAGAAATCTGCATATTAGAGTGAGGCAGTTAGTCTCACTCTAATGGTAGCACAGTGATTAGCACTGTTGCTTCACTGTGCCAGGGGCCCAGGTTCGATTCCCTGCTTGAGTCACTGTCTGTGTGGAGTCTGCACATTCTCCCCATGTCTGCATGGGTTTCCTCCGGGTGCCGGCCAGTTTCCTCCCACAAGTCCCGAAAGACATGATGTTAGGTGAATTAGACATTCTGAATTCTCCGACAGTGTACCCGAACAGGAGCTGGAGCGTGACGATTAGGAGATTTTCACAGTAACTTCATTGCAGTGTTAATGTAAGCCTACTTGTGACTATAATAAAGATTACTATTATATGCATGCCTGAGATCTACCCAGGGCATGAGATCTAACTCGTTGCTTTGGAGAGGGTGGATGTGCGCCGGCCAGGTGGAATGGCACTCATGGGGATCCCCCAGGGAATTGGATACCCTCTGGCACTACCAGCCGGGCACCTGGCAATGCCATCTGGGTGTCAGCCTGGCACATGCCAGGTGGCACTGCCAGCTGGTGGGCACTACCAGGTGCTAGGCTGGCACTGCCAAGGTGACACGCTGGCATTTATTTGCACGGCGGTGATCGGGCCATGGGGGGGGGGTTCCCTGCTTTGGTGTGGGGGGTTGCAGGGAGTCCGGGGACCTCCTTTTAGTGTGTTGGGGCTTGGGTGGGGCAGGTTTTGGGGGTCACTTAGGGGTCTCGAGGTTTTAAAATGACGTCCCGATCTCTCGCTGCACTGAGGAGCTCCGGCTCAGTGCAGAATACGGGGCTGTGTGGCCTTGTCAGGGAGTTCCCGGCTGAGGCCTCTGAACTACGCAGATGGGCGTTAGATAGCAGGATGTTTCTCGGTGCTCTGAGCACCAGGAAACACCTGGCTAATCTCGTGCGCTACGGGACTCTGTCCCGAAGGGCACGATTCACCCTAAAAATGTCAAAGTCTGGTTTGGGGCAGGTTTGGGAGATGGTTATCGGCAGCTGCAATGCCGAGATTGACACTGCTATTCAACGGCACGTAGCCGGTTTTTGGGCCTCGAGATGTTTCTGCCCATCGAGGCCACACTTGAAATATTTCCGACACTGGGTAGCTGAGCTCGCCAGCAGGACTGGCTCCTCACAGATCGCGGCATAATTTTGAAAGGCTGCCCTGCCACACCCCCCTCTCCCCCCTTTCAGGACCCCCCCTTTCACGCTCCATCTTTCTGCAGGCCCTTAAAATGGTGTCTTGACGACACCTCGCAGGTGCTGCCATTGACTTGCAGACGGCGGGTGAATAAGGCGTTGGGATATTTAAATGAGCCATTATTATCTAGTTCGTGCCCAGTCAGGGCGCAATCCAGATTGCACTGGGCGCTGCAGGTCAGTCAACTCGTGTAAAGCCCAATTTGAGGCTCTCCCGCGACTGGTGGGTACAAATTGCGCCCGTAAAGTTTGGCAAATATCCGTGGGGCTTAGAGGTAGGACCTGTGCCTCTGAGTCAGAAGATTGTAGGTTCAATTTCCACACCAGGACCTGAACAAATAGTCTATGCTGTTTTAAAAAAAATAAATTTAGTGTACCCAATCATTTTTCCAATTAAGGGGCAATTTAGAGTGGACAATCCACCTAGCTTGCACGTTTTTGGGTTGTGGGGGCGAAACCCACGCAAACACGAGGAGAACGTGCAAACTCCACACGAACAGTGACCCAGAGCCGGGATCGAACCTGGGACCTCAGCGCCGTGAGGCCGCAGTGCTAACCCACTGCGCCACCGTGCTGCCCCTGGTGAGATATTATACTGAGGCTCCTTTTGATCATTCTACTGGATATATAGAGATCCTACAGCCATTATTTTGACAGCAAGGGGATAGGATGTCTTCTGGGCGGGAGAGCTTCAATGTCTCGTCACTAAGAATGGCTAAGTAACACCACTACTAACTGAGCTGGACTATTTCAAACACTAGTTTTCGGAGCACTGCTCCTTCCTCGGGTGAACGGCGCACGTCCAAGGTCTCCTTCCTTCACCTGAGGAAGGAGCAGTGCTCCGAAAGCGAGTGTTTGAAACAAACCTGTTGGACTTTAACCTGGTGTTGTAAGACTTCTTACTGTGCTCACCCCAGTCCAACGCCGGCATCTCCACATCATGAGCTGAACTAGTCCTAAAGGTCATAGCTGATAGATTGGGAATGCAACAGGTGGCGAGGAAATCAACAAGAGGGAAAAAACTATTGTCCTTGTCCTCACTAATCTATCTGTCATAGATGCATCTATCCATGACAGTATTGGTAGGAGTGACCACCGCAAGCACTGTCCTTGTGGAGACAAAGTTCAGTTCCATTCAGTCTCGAATGGTGTTGAAAAATTTAAACAGTTGACTGGAGGGGAAGATTCCACAAATATCAATGATTGAGGAGCCCAGCACGTCAGTGCAAAGAACAAGACTAAAGCATTTGCAACCATCTTCAGCAGAAGTGCTGAATGAATGATCCACCTTGACCTCCCCCTGAGGTCCTCAGCATCAAAGGTGTTTGTCTTCAGGACTTTCGATTCACTCCACATTATAACAAGAAATGGTTGAAGACACTGGATTCAATAAAGGTTATTGGACCATGCCAACATTCTGGCAATTGTACTAAAGGCTCCAGAGCTAGCTGCGTCCCTCGTCAAGCTGGTCCAGTGCAGCTACAACACTAGCATCTATCAGACAATGTGGAAAATTGCCCAGGTATGTGCTGGGAAAATCCAACCCAGTCATTTACTACCCCATTAGCCTACTCTCAATCATCAGCAAAGTGATGGAAAATGTAATTGACTGTGCTATCAAGCAGCATTTAGTCAGCAATGACCTGCTCACTGACCATGGTGGTTAGCATCAATGCTTCACAGCTCCAGGGTCCCAGGTTCGATTCCCGGCTGGGTCACTGTCTGTGTGGAGTCTGCACGTCCTCCCCGTGTGTGCGTGGGTTTCCTCCGGGTGCTCCGGTTTCCTCCCACAGTCCAAAGATGTGCGGGTTAGGTGGATTGGCCATGCTAAATTGCCCGTAGTGTAAGGTTAATGGGGGGATTGTTGGGTTACGGGTATGCGGGTTACGTGGGTTTAAGTGGGGTGATCATTGTTCGGCACAACATCGAGGGCCGAAGGGCCTGTTCTGTGCTGTACTGTTCTATGTTCTATGACGCTCAATTCAGGTTCTGGCAGGGCCACTCAGCTCCTGACTTCATTACAGCCTTGGAATCAAGGCGCCCTAACAAAACTGAAGTCGGTGGTAATCAAGGAAAATCCTCGAATGGTTGGAGTCATACCTAGCACAAAGGAAGATGGTTGCGGCTGTTGCTGATCAATCAACTCAGGATGGAATAGCGCTGCACGAGTTCCTCAAGCTAGAATGCTCGGCCCAAACATCTTCAACTGTTTCATTAATGACTTTCCTTTCATCATAATGTCAAAAGTGGGATGTTCGCTGATAGGACAATGTTCAGCATCATTCGTGACTCGTCAGATACTGAAGTTGTCCATGTCCAAATGCAACAATGCCCGGATAATAATCAGGTTTGGGCTGATGTGGCAAGTAACCTTTGCAACACACAAGTGCCAGGCACGACCATCTCCCAACAAGAGAGGATCTAACCATCGCCGCTTGACATTCAATGGCATTACCACTGCTGAGTTTTGCAGTATCAACATTCTGGGGGTTACTATTGACCAATGATAAAAACCCTTTGGCTACCTGAGCACAGCAGAGGCTGGGAATCCTGTGGCAAGGAACCCACATCCTGACTCCCCAAAGCCTGTCCACATCTACAAGGCACAAGTCAGGAGTGTGATAGAATATTCTTCACTTGCCTGGATGAGTGCAGCTCCAACAACACTCAAGAATCTCAACAACATCCAAGATAAAGCAGCCCACTTGATTGGCACCCCATCCACCACCTTCAACATTCACTCGCTCCACCACCGACCCACAGAACCAACAGTGTGTATCATCTACAAGATGCACTGCAATAACTCACCAAGTTCTACCGTGGTGCAGCACATTAGCATAGTGATTAGCACTATGTCTTCACAGCTCCAAGGTCCCAGGTTCGATTCCTGGCTTGGATCACTGTCTGCACGTTCTCCCCGTGTCTCCGTGGGTTTCCTCTGGGTGCTCTGGTTTCCTCCCACGTTCCAAAGATGTGCTGGTTAGGTGGATTGGCCATGCTAAATTGCCCTTAGATTAGATGGGGTTGCTGGGTTACAGGGATAGGGTGGAGGTATGGGCTTAAGTAGGGTGCTCTTTCCAAGAGCTGGTGCAAACTTGATGGGCCAAATTCACTAAATTCTATGATAAGGCTCCTTGGGGAGCACCCAGGATCAACTACAACCAAGAAACACAAGGGCAGTAGATGCATGGGTACACCACCACCTGCAAGTTATCCTCCAAGCCACACACCATGCTGACTTGGAAGTATATCACTGTTCGTTCATTGTTGCTGGGTCAAAATACTGGAATTCCGCTCTAAATAGCACTGTGGGTGTTTGTAAAACATGAAGACTGAAGGAACAATCCTTTAAAACTGAGCTGAGGAGGAATTTCTTCAGCCAGAGTGTGGTGAATCTGTGGAACTCATTGCTGAAGAAGGCTGTGGAGGTCAAGTCACAGAGTGTTTTTAAGACAGCGATAGATAGGTTCTTGATTAATAAGGAGATCAGGGGTTACGGGGAGAAGGCAGGAAAATAGAAAATTAACCACGATCGAATGTCAGAGTAGACTCAATGGAACTTATGACCAAATTCTGCTCCTATATACTATGGTCTTGAGGACTGCAGCAGTTCAAGAAGACGTCCCACCACTGTCTTCTCGGACAATTAGTCATTGGTGACAAATGCTGGCTTAGCCAGCAACCCCAGATCACCTGAACAAATAAAAAAAAACATAAAACTGAAAATGCTGAACAATCTCAGCAAATTTGACAGCGTCTGTGGAGAGAGAACGGAGCTAATGTTTTGAGTCTGAATGACTCTTCATCAAAGCTAGAGAGAACTGGAAATAGGACTTGGGTGGTGGGGGGCAGGTTTGGCTGGATAGAGGGCCAGCGATAAGTGTAGATTGACAAAGATGTCATTATCAAAAAGACAAAGGGAATGTAAATGGTAGAGATAATGACTTAAGGGTGCTGATGGTGGTATATTAAGAGATCAGAATGTGTTAATTGCAGAACAGAGGTAAGCAGTGTGTCAAAGGACAACTTGGAACAGGGAACACACAGCCCTAGTGGGGTAGGGGAGGGGAGACTGGTGAAGGAAAAACAGATCGATGGAAGAAATGAAAGTAAATTGACAGAATTATGGGGTGATGGTGGAGGAGAGAGTTCACAGACTGAAGTAAGTAGGAAGGCTGTAACGTGCCTAATCAGAAGATGAGGCGCTGTTCCTCCAGTTTGCATTGGGCTTCACTGGAACATTGCAGCAGGCCAAGGATGGATGTGTGGACATGAGAGCAGGACGGTGAATTGAAATGGCAGTGGCAGGAAGGTCTGGGTCCTACTTGCGGATAGACCGAAGGTGTTCTGCAATCTCCAATGTAGATTAGACCGTATTGGGAGCAGCGAGTATAATAGATCAGATTGAAGGAGGTGCACGTGAAGCGCTGCCCGACTTGAATAGAGTGTTTAGGCCATTGGATGGTGAGCAGGGGCGGATGTTGCACCTTCGGCGATTGCATGAAAAGGTGCCGTATAAAGAGAGTAAGGTGTTGGGGTGATGGAGGAGTGTACCAGGGTATCCCGGAGAGAACTAGGGTTACAGCTCATATGGGGAATAAATACCAACATGGACTGAATGCTTTTTGTCCACAACATCTTTGTCAATCTCCACCTATCGCGGGTCCTCTATCCAGCCTCACGCGCCACCACGACCATCCCACCCCCCACCCCACAATAGTATAAATCGCATCATATTTCCAGTTCTCTAGCTTTGACAAAGAGTCATCCAGATTCCAAACGTTTGCTCCGTTCTCTCCACTGATGCTGTCAGACCTGCTGAAATTCTCCAGCATTTTCCGTTTTCGTTTCAGGTTCCAGCATCTGCGGTAATTTGCTTTAATCTTCTATAAAAATGACATACTTGGACATAGAGAGTTAGTAGATGATGGGGTGTTGGGTAAGAAACAGGAGGCCAAGCTTCTGAAGGCGGCTGTAATGGTACAGGAGATGTGAGAGTTTCCATTTGAGAGCAAGATTGAGAAGAAAGGACTTGGTGTGAAATCAGAAGAGCCACTAAATTGTACCTGCAGGCTTGCCGGATGTGAAGTGCAGAGACAGTTGTTCATCCCAATTATTTTTGTCACCTCACTTTCTTGTCTTTTGCTGACAGGAGGCAAAATGGTGTCACAGAGACCAAACCTGAGACGGTGCCAAAGGACATCAATCTGCAGTTGGAATCAAAACCGATCAGTCCACTCGATGCTCTTGGTAAGGAGCATGTGAAGACCTGAAATAATCATCATTATAGCAGTTGATGTTCAGCCAGGCTGTGAGATTTAGACTGGGTTAATTGTGAAACAGGTGATGATTCATCTCCCCTCTTATCTTGAAGGTGCTGATGGTTGTTCCTTAGGCACTGACTGTCGTTCAGTACCATGTCCACTTATACTCGTGCTTGTATTCAGCTCACACCAAGTCCGGTTTACTATCAGCCCCTTTGCTTGCTGATCTAGACTGGCTTCCAATCAAGCAACATCACAGTTTAAAAATTCTCAAGCTTGTTTTCAAATCCCTCATGGCTTTGTCTCTCCCCTGTCCCTGTTACCTCCTCCGGCCCTACAACCCTCTTGAGATCTACGCTCATCCAATTCTGGTCTCTTGAACATCCCCTGTTTTCTTCACTCTGCGATTGGCTTCCTGGGTCCCTCGCACTGAAATTCTTTGCCTCAACCTCTCCACCTCCCTACACCTTCAGTGGCTTAGTTTTAAATAGTGTCATAGTGTCTGATAATCACCTTGGATGTACAACTGAAGCAGGCACAATGGTAACATTTGAAGAATATGTTGGGTAAGTAGGTTGAATGAAAGGGAGATAAAGAGTTATGAGAATGTACCAAGCACATGGAACTAGGGTTACAGCTCATATGGAGAATAAATACCAACATGGACTGGATGGGCTAAACATGAAGTAACATTGGTGTTTTTGTGAAATAGTACCTAGGTTAACATTGTTTCTTTTCTTTTTCTCTTTCTGTTTAGTCCTGCGCTACTTCTTGGACTACCAGTGGCTGGTGGATTTTGTCTTGTATGCGACACTGGTTTACATGTTCACAGAGGCTTACTACAGCCTGCTCAGCATTCATGGGGAAGTGAACGTCGGTGTGCTGTGGTGCCTGCTCACATTGGCCTTTGGGATGTATCCTTGTGCACCTTCCCCCATGTCGACCCTGCTGTGTACCAAAATCCGTTTGCACTAAACAAATTAACATGAGCAGGGATGCTGACTTATCAATTATGCCTTGGTATTAACCGAGGTTCAGTTGGTAGCACACTCGCTCCTGAGTCAGAAGGACCTGGATCTAAGCCCCACCTCAGAGACTTGGACCCAAAATCCAAGCTGACATTCCCAGTGCAGTACTGAGGGAGTGTTTCACTGTTGTCCTTCGGATGAGACTTTTAAACTGAGGCCCTGCGTGCCCCCTCGGGTGGCTGTACAAGATCCAGTGACACTGTTTCAAAGAAGAGCAGGAGGGTTACCCCTGGTGTTTGAGGCCTATGTTTATTCCACAACCAACATCACTAAAACAGATGATCTACTTATGTATTTTATTATAATATAACACCTGTGATATCCTTAGGGCATCCAAAAGTGCTTCACAACCAATGAATTGTTTTTTTGAATCCCAAGTGCAGTTGCTCTTGGTATAAAAAAAACATGGCCCTGTGTTTGTGTAGGTCTCACCCCCACAACCCAAAAACATGTGCAGGATAGGTGGATTGGCCATGCTAAATTGCCCTTTAATTGGGTACACTAAATTTATTTACAAAATAAAGACAAACATGGCATCATTCTGCTCACATCAAGATTCCACAAATATGAATAGGATGAATGACCCATTTGTTACTTTTTTGGCGACACTGGTTGTGGGGAGAATATTAGGATCAACTCTTCTGTGCATATTTCAAAGCAGTGACATTAAATATCTTGCATCCACCTGTCAGGGCAGACTGGGCCTCGGTTTAGCGTCTCATCTAAAAGACAGTGAGCTGAGAGTGACTGCCCTTGACGTCACTGCAGTTTGAGTGTGGCATCAAAGTGCCCTAGTAAAAATGCATTCAGTAGGAATCGGGGAAATTTCTCCACTGGCTGGAGTCATACCTGGCACAAAGGAAGATGTATGTGGTGGCTGGAGGTCAATGATCTCAGACCTGGGATATCACTACAGGAGTTCCTTAGGGTAGTGTCCCAGGCCCAACCATCACAGCTGCTTCATGAATGACCTTCCCTCCATTATAAGGTCAGATGTGGGGATGTCGCTGATGGGTGTGCAATGTTCAACACCTCGTAAATCAACAGATACAGATGTCCATGTCCAAATGCAGCAAGACCTGGGCAATATGAGACTTGGGCTGGTAAGTGGCAAGTAACATTTGCAACACTTAAGTGCCAGGCCATGACCCCCAAAAAGGCAGAAACTAACCATCTCTCTTTGACATTCAATGGCATTACTCTCAAAAACATCTTGGAGGGGGGTTACCATTTGCCAGAGGTTGAACTGGACTAGCCATATAAATACTGTGGCTACAAGAGCAAGTCAGAGGCTGGGAATTCTGTGGCAGGTATCTCACCTGTTCACTCCCCAGAACTTGTTCACCATCTGCAAGGCACAAGTCAGGAGTGTAATAGAATGCTCTCCACTTGCTTGGATGTGTACAGCTCCAACAACACTTGAGAAGCTTGACACCATCCAGAACAAGGTAGCCCATTTGATTGGCACCCCATCCACCAACTTAAACATTCACTCCCTCCATCACCGATACACAGTAGCTGCAGTGTGTGCCATCTACAAGATGCAATGCAACAACTGGCAAGGCTCCTTCGACGGCACCTAGAAGGACATGGATAGCAGATGGGATCACCATCGCCTACAAGCGCCCCTCCAAGTCACACACCATCCTAACTTGGAATTATATTGCTGTTCTTCATTGTCACTGGGCCAAAGTTCTAATGCTCCCTCCCTAAAAGCACTACCTACACCACATGGACTGCAACATTTCAATAAAACGCTCACCAACACCTTCTCAGGGGTAATTAAGGATGGGCAATAAATGCTGGCCTAGCCAGTGATACCCAATCCCATAAATGAATACATTTTTAAAAACCTCAGATTTTTCAGCACTCCCTAGGCGTGCACCACAGAGTGAGCTTGGATTTTATGTTCTGGAGTGGACTGTGAGCAACATGACCTTCCGATTCCAGTGACACGAATGCTACCAAATAATTCAAGCTGAGACTTCTTTATAAAGAAGACTAGCTCTCAGTTTATCTACTTTGAGGTCTGGTTGTTGCTTTCCAGAACTGTAACATTAAAGTAGGCTTGTTATTGTTCCAAATTATTGATGAGCAGGTGAAAAGATTTATGTTTTTTTTATGGAGAAGGTATCTCCAGTGGGTTCCTGATAAGTCCATAAAATATATTTGCATTTTACATCAAGGAGCGAGACTGCCACACTCCTTCCTTTCAGTCAGTTGAAATGTTTTAACTTATTGGGTAACCATTGACTCTCTGACAAGCTGTAAAAGTGGTTAATGGCATTGTCCCCTGCAGGGAGCTGTCCGTGTAATGAATTGAAGTGTTTACAGCGCTGCTAATCTTCCTCCTCAAGTAATCAGTGGGGGATAAACAAACTGACCGCTGTTATTTGAAAAGAGCAGTCGACAAGGACAGCCTAATGGGTCAGGCCCCTCTCATCCTCCCCAACCACTCCCACCCTCCATTGGCATGTTAGAACAGCTTATCCAGCTGTTGAGTGGTTGTGACAGGTTGCACTGCGTTGCTGTGCTCCGCTGCTGGTGGGTGGCAACTGGACTGGGGGGGGGGACATCCTGATTTTGCAAGGGCTTCAATTTGTGACATACAAGCCAAGTGATGCTACTTTTCTCTTCTATCTGACGATGCTATCACACAGAATCCTGAATGTCCCCATACTTAGTACTACTACTAATCTTTATTAGCATCACAAGTAGATTTACATTAACACTGCAATGAAGTTACTGTGAAAATCCCCAAGTCACCACACTTCGGCGCCTGTTCATAGAACAGCACAGAACAGGCCCTTCGGCCCTCGATGTTGTGCCGAGCAATGATCACCCTACTCAAACCCACGTATCCACCCTATACCCGTAACCCAACAAACCCCCCTCCCCCCTAACCTTACTTTTTTTTTAAGGACACTACGGGCAATTTATCATGGCCAATCCACCTAACCCGCACATCTTTGGACTGTGGGAGGAAACCGGAGCACCCGGAGGAAACCCACGCACACACGGGGAGAACGTGCAGACTCCGCACAGACAGTGACCCAGCCGGGAATCGAACCTGGGACCCTGGAGCGGTGAAGCATTTATGCTAACCACCATGCTACCGTGCTGCCCTTGTTCGGTTACACAGGGAGAATTCAGAATGTCCAATTCACCTATCTTTCGGGACTTGTGGGAGGAAACTGGAGGAAACCCACGCAGACGCGGGGAGAACGTGCAGAAGTTGCACAGACTATTGCCTGTCTTATCAATGCCACTGACCCCTCCCAAGGCTGTCAGTTGCCACCTTGTTTTGTTAGCCCTCCAAACATGGGGCGGTTTATACCCTGTTGTAGGATGTTTCTGGAATTAGGATTCCATCCTATTGTATCTCTCTCTCCAAAGTGCCAGCATAATCACAGCCGCTGTTTGTGCTATATGATTCTAATGGGAGAAAACAATTCTCCAGATTCACCAGAATTATACCAAGGCTTGGAGTATTGAATTCTGAGGGTAGGTTTTATAATCTTAGCTTGTCCTCCCTCGGGTTTAGAAGGTCGAAGGATTATCTTAATTGAGTTGTCATTAAGGGGTAGACGGAGAGAAACTATATCCTCTGATGGGAGGAGTGCAGATCAAATGGACCAATTCAGGGGTGAAATCAGGATGGATTGTTCCACTCAAAGAACAGTGGAAACCTCAAACTTTAATTCCGTAAAAGCTGCTGAGGGTCAATTCAAATTTTCAAGACCAATCAATAGATTTTTGTTGGATAATGGTGCTAAGGAGGGTAAATGGAATTAAGGTGCAGATTAGCCATGATCCAATTGATCAGACTCAAGGGGCTCAATGGCCTCCTCCTATTCCTATGTTTACTGAAATGAGCTTGGGGTGTGAAGTATGGGTTCTGATCCATGTCGGGCACCTTTCCCAGGGCAAGATATGGGAATCATTCCCAACTTGGGGCCGTGGCCTATGGCAAAACGGTCATGAGTAGCGCAGTCTTAAACTGGCTTGGTGACCCACAAAATAGGCTGTGTTTTGATTCAATTCTTCTGTAAACCCCTCTCTTTCGCCTTGACACTACTTGCGCAGCAAAGTTCTCTTCTCTCTGATGATTCATTATTTCAAGACCGAGGAAGGAGGTGAGCGTTCCGTCTGCCTGACCTTCGCATTCCTCTTTGTCCTCATTTCTATGTTAGTCCTGGTCGTGCGGGAGGATTATCTGGAGTTTGGCCTTGAACCAGGTAAGTCCCTTGGAAATTTCCCATTTATTTTTCACAAGCTAAATAATATAATGACTAGGCGGTCAAGTCAGTATGTGGATGTTTTCTCATTGAGTTCCAAGAGCAAATGCAAGACAGCACCTCCCAAACCCACCACTCCACCATCTTGAAGGTCAGGGCCAGCAGACATATGGGAACAGAGTTGTCCAGTGGTTTCCCCTCCAGGTCTCGAGGGGTCAACTTGGATGGGCATAAATGACAGCCTGGTCAGCAGTGCCCACATACTGAGATTAATTTTTAAAGAACAGTAGTAGTTATTTAAAAGTGAGTGTTCCATCACAGTCCTGACTTGTGCCTCGTACACGGTGGATGGGCTGAAGTGAGTCAGGAGATGAGTTAGCCTCTGCAGAATTCCTGGCCTCCGTTATGGTGCTGTTCTAAAGATTAATTTTAAATCTGACTGAAAAATTATGATAATTTAATCAATCTGGCACCAGCAAAACTGATCATGAAAGCAGCCAAGTTATCTTGACATTCATGTTCTATGGGGAATGAAATCCAGTCTGACCGACTGGTGACCCAGCCTCACACTTTGTGGTTGAGTTTTATTGCTGTTTGAAATAGTCTGGCAAGCCATTCAGTTGCACAAGCAGTCCCTACGAATTAGAAGACCATTGCCAGCTCTGCTGAGAAGATGGTGATGATGCAATAATTAATGCGTTGCCAGCATTGCTCACATCCAAAGTGCTAGACAATAATTAAATATAGCTACCTGAAGAGTGAAGCTTTCCCACCTTTCTTCAGTTTGTCTCTGTGATCTGTTTCCTGCGCCATTAATCTCTTGGCCTCCCTATATCATATTCTTGCTTTTTGAAAACTTGTGCCCACCTTCCTGCTGAAGACTTGTCTCCACTAGAACCTGGCTGAGGCTGGGACCTGGTGTGAACGCATTGGGAAGTACAGACCCTGGGAGCTGGTCTGAATGCATTGGGAAGTACAGACTCTGGGACCTTTTCTGAACACATTGGGAAGTACAGATCCTGGGACCAGGCCTGAACACATTGGGCACTTATCAAATGAAGTCACTGACAAGGCAACAGACAGTGAAAGTAGAACTGACTCGATGAACAGGTATCTGTAAACACTGCCAATTGGTATCTGATTTTGTCCCCACTGCAGGCTTTGCCAATTTTTATGAAAATCTGGAGGTCTTTCTAAAGCAACTAGGGGTGGTCATCTGGCCGTGAGTATCATTTATTTTATTTAATATCAAATTGTGCCATTACATATCTCGCTCCTCAATTTTTCCTTTTAGCTATGATTCAGTGGGTAGCACTCTCATCTCCAACCAGGAGGTTGTTGGTTCAGGTCACGCTCCAGAGATTTGAGCTGATAATCCAGGCTGACAGTCCCATTGCAATTCTGACCGAGTGCTGCACTACTAGAGGTGTAGTCCTTCAGACAAGACATTGAATGGAGGCCCCATTTGCCTCTCAAGTGGACATGAAAGATTGCACAGCCCTACATTGAAAAAGAGGTGGAGAGTTCTCTCCAGATCAATGTCAGCATCATTAAAGCTGATGATTTGATCATTATCACATTGCCAATTGTGGAAGAGAGGGTGGGTTAGCTCAGATGTTAAGATGAAAGTGCTAATAATCAGCTTAATAATGCAGATGGGGGTTCAATTCCTGTACAGGCTGATCTGACTCATAGATCATAGAATTTACAGTGCAGAAGGAGGCCATTCGGCCCATCGAGTCTGCACCGGCTCTTGGAAAGAGCACCCTACCCAAGGTCAACACCTCCATCCTATCCCCATAGCCCACTAACCCCACCCAACACTAAGGGCAATTTTGGACACTAAGGGCAATTTATCATGGCCAATCCACCTAACCTGCACATCTTTGGACTGTGGGAGGAAACCGGAGCACCCGGAGGAAACCCACGCACATACGGGGAGGATGTGCAGACAGTGACCCAAGCCGGAATCAAACCTGGGACCCTGGAGCTGTGAAGCGATTGTGCTGTCCACAATGCTACCGTGCTGACTCTTGGGGTCTGCCTCTTCTATTTGTCCCATTTTGATTTCATGACATTCTTGAACCATGATTAGAAACCCTCAGATAATGTAGATGCTATATGACGAGAGAGAGAGAGAGAATTGTGGGATCTTACTGTGTGCAAATTGGCTGCCACATTTCATACACAACAGTACTGGTTACGCTTTAAAATTCCTTCATTGGCTGTGAAGCACTTTGGGACATCCTGAGGTTGTGAAAGGTGCTATATAAGTACAAATATTTTTATATTTTTTGCAACCAGCATTTTAGTCCAGGCTGGCACTCCTGTGCAGAACCAGTGGAGTACTACATTGTCCAAAGTGCTAACCTTTAATTGAAAGGACAGACCTTATTTGGCTGTAGATGTAGTCCTATGGCATTACTCAAAGAAGGGCAGGTTGCATTCCTCCCTCATCAAACACCTCTTAAATAAAATAATGTCACTCATTTACTCATAGAACAGTGCAGCACAGAAGGAGGCCATTCGTCCCATCATGACTGTTTGTTGGTTGTTTAATCTGGAGCCTGAAACTGCAGATTAAAAATTTTCATTCAGAGTCTGTTGTCCCTCTGAAAATTTGCCCATTTCCATCCTAATTCAAATTTGTTTTTGGTGGTAATGTATCCACACAGGGTGATGTACATTTCTTTCTGTTTCAGCTACTCAATCTCCAGACTAATCTTCAAACTCTCATTGGTTGGATTTTCTGCATTTATTGGTGCATGTTTAACATTCCCGGGCCTCCGAATGGCGCAGACTCATTTAGATGCTCTCATGATGACGGCGGACAAACCTCTGATACAGTAAGTAATGCAACTGGAGCTAAATAACGGGTGCGGTGCTTTTAAAAAATATATATTTTTGTTGTGTATAAATAGTAAATACAAACAAAATCAAGAGCATAAACAAACAGGAACATCATAATAAATAAACAACTAGCTAATCAACACCCCAAACCCCCTGCCATTCTCCTCTCCCATTCTCCTTGAAGAAGTCAATGAATGGCTTCCACCTTCGGACAAACCCATCGACCCACCATCTTAAGACAAACTTGATTTTCTCCAACCTTAGGAACTCCGCCAGGTCACTCCCCACATTCCCGGTTTCGGTGGCTCCTGTCCCTCCACTCCAGCAAATCCGTCTCCGGTCTGCCAGGGAAGCAAAGGCAAGAATATCGGCCTCTCTCGCCCCCTGGACTCCCGGGTCTTCCGACACTACAAATATCGCCACTTCTGGACTCAGGACTACCTTCACCCTCAACACCTCGGACATTGCGTCCGCAAAACCCTGCCAGAACCCCTTTAGTTTTGGACAAGCGGCAAACATGTGAACATGGTTCGCGGGCCTCCCTGTGCACTGCCCACACCTTCCTCCACCCCTCAAAAAACCTGCTTAACCTAGCCGCCGTCATGTGCGCCCTGTGAATTACCTTAAACTGAATAAGGCTGAGCCTCGCACAAGACGAGGACGCATTCACCCTCCTCCGAGCCTCCTCCCACATCCTGGCCTCCATTTCCCCCCACTCCCTTCTAGTTCCTCATCCCATTTCCGTTTCACTTCTGCTATTGGGGCTGCCTCCCAATCCAATCGCTCTTTATAAATCTCGGACACCTTACCCTGACCCACCCCATCCCTCGATAGCACCTTATTCTGCAAACCCAAGGGCAGCAAACCGGGAAAGCACGGTGCCTGCTTCCTCACAAAATCTCGAACCTGTAAGTATTTGAACCCATTTCCACTTAGCAGCTCATTTTCTTCCTCCAAGTCCTAACGATGTGGTGCTTTGAAGAACAAATGTTGTGGCAATGCACTAATGGGATCCCGGGAGGGAGCAAGAAATGGGCCCATCAAGTCCATTCTTTCTACAGCACAGTTCCAATCTTTCTCTATCTAAATCAACATAAAGCAGTTGCAACACTAACTTCTGAAAGATGAAAAAGGACAAAGAACAGCCCAGATAAAGAATAATTAACTGGGGGAAAGGCAACAGAGATCTGGGCCAAATAACTTGGAGTCAGAGGTTCTCAGGAAAAATGGTAACTGGACAATGTGCTACATTCAAAGAAGAGCTAATCTGGGCAACATCACAGTATATTCCCTCAGAATAGATTCAGGTAGAAAATACAATTGAGAATTGGGTTGAATATGGCAGCATGGTAGTATAGTGGTTAGCACAATTGCTTCACAGCTCCAAGATCCCAGGTTCGATTCCTGGCTGGGGTCACTGTCTGTGCGGAGTCTGCACGTTCTCCCCGTGCCTGCATGGGTTTCCTCCGGGTGCTCCGGTTTCCTCCCACAGTCAAAGATGTGCAGGTTAGGTCAATTGGCCATGCTAAATTGCCCTTATTGTCCAAAATTGTTGGGTGAGGTTACTGGGTTATGGGGATAGGGTGGAGGTGTGGGCTTGGATAGGGTGCTCTTTCCAAGAGTCGGTGCAGACTCGATGGGCCGAATGGCCTCGTCCTGCACTGTAACTTCTATGATCTATGGAAGATTCAGAGGAGAAATGAAAAAGCAAATAAGAGAAGTAAAGAGGGAGTATGAAAAGAGACTGGCAACTAACATAAAAGGGAATCCCAGAGTCTATAGGCACATGAATTGTAAAAGGAGGAGTAGGGCCAATTAAGGACCAAAATCGAGGGAGAGGACAAAGCTGAGGTATTAAATTTAAAGTTTAGAACATAGAACAGTACAGCACAGAACAGGCCCTTCGGCCCTCGATGTTGTGCCGAGCAATGATCACCCTACTTAAACCCACGTAACCCATAACCCAACAATCCCCCCATTAACCTTACACTACGGGCAATTTAGCATGGCCAATCCACCTAACCCGCACATCTTTGGACTGTGGGAGGAAACCGGAGCACCCGGAGGAAACCCACGCACACACAGGGAGGACGTGCAGACTCCACACAGACAGTGACCCAGCCGGGAATCGAACCTGGGACCCTGGAGCTGTGAAGCATTGATGCTAACCACCATGCTACCGTGAGGCACCTGTCTTTACCAAGAAAAATGATATTACCCAGGCCATGGTGCAAAAGGAGGTAATTCAGACACCTGAAAGGTTTAAAGTTGACAAAGAAGTGGTGTGCTCCAGTTTCCTTCCACAAGTCCTGAAAGACGTGCTGTTAGGTTATTTGGCTATTCTGAATTCTCCCTCTGCGTACCCGAACAGGTAGCGGAATGTGGCGACGAGGGGCTTTTCACAGTAACTTCATTGCAGCGTTAATGTAAGCCTACTTGTGACAACAAAGATTATTATTAATATTGGATAGATTGTCTGTACTTAAAGTGGATAAGTCACCTGAACTAGATAAGCTGCATCCAAGGAGCCTGAGGAAAATGAGGGTGGAAATTGCAGAAGCACTGACCATAATTTTTCAATCCTGAAACTCTGGCGTGGTCCCGGAGGACTGAAGAATTGCAAATGTCAAAAAAGATGTAAAGATAAACCCAACAGCTTCAAACTTCAGTGGTGGGGAAACGTCTAGAAACAATATTTCAGGTAAAGACAGGTGCAAACTATAAATTTAATACCTCCGCTTTGTCCTCTCCCTCCATTTTGGTCCTTAATTGGCCCTACTCCTCCTTTTACAATTCATGTGCCTATAGACTCTGGGATTCCCTTTTACGTTAGTTGCCAGTCTCTGTTCATACTCCCTCTTTACTTCTCTTAGTTACTTTTTCACTTCCCCTCTGAACTTTCTATATTCAACCTAATTCTCGATTGTATTTAATAGTACGTAGACAAATGTGGGTTAATTAACAAAAGCGGAACGGGTTTCTTAAGGGAAAATCATGTTTAACTAACTAGCCGAAGTTTTTAGATGAGGTAACAGGAAGGGTTGATGAGGGCATTGCAGTTGATGTGGTGTACATGGACTTCCAAACGGTGTTTCATACAGCGCCACACAACACACTTGTGAACAAAGTTATAGCTTATTGAATAAAAGGGACAATAGCAATGTGGATACGGAATTGGCTGAATGACAGAAACAAAAAATAGTAGTTATTGGGTGTTTTCTGAACTAGAGGAAGGCCTGTAGAGGAGTTCCCAGGGGTCAGTTTTGGGATCCTTGCTTTTGCTGATATATATTAATCACCTGGACCTTAGTGTACAGGGTACAATTTAAAAGTATGCGATGGTGCAAAACGTGGAAGCATTGTGAACTGTGTGGAGGTTGATGGAATGGGTGGAGAAGTGACAGATGAAGTTCAATGTGAAGAAATGTGAAGTGATTCATTTTGGTCGGAAGAATATGGAGAGAGAATATAAAATAAAAAGCAAACAGGGTGCAGAGCAGAGGGACATGAGTCATTGAAGGACAAGTTAAGAGAGTGGGTAATAAAGCATGCTGTATCCTATGCTTTATTAATAGGGTCATAGAGTACAATACTAGGCTTTATTAATAGGGGCATAGAGTAAAAGAGCAAGGAGATTATGATGAATTTATATAAGACACCAGTTTGGCCTCAGCTGGAGCATTACATCGAATTCTGGGCGCTGCACTTTAGGAAGTGTCTAGTTATCACATCTTTTATAAGAGACGATATTAGAATCTATTATAAAGGATGTGATAACTCGATACTTAAAAAATAATGGTATGATTGGGCACAGTCAACATGGATTTATGAAAGGGAAATCATTTTAAAATGATGCCCAGTTCTTTTTTTTTCCAATTAAGGGGCACTTTAGTGTGGCCAATCCACCTACCATGCACATAGAACATAGATAAATACAGCACAGAACAGGCTTTTCGGCCCACGATGTTGTGCCGAACTTTTGTCCTAGATTAAGAACAAATTAATCTACACCCCATCATTCTACCGTAATCCATGTACCTATCCAATAGCCGCTTGAAGGTCCCTAATGTTTCCGACTCAACTACTTCCACAGGCAGTGCATTCCATGACCCCACTACTCTCTGGGTAAAGAACCGACCTCTGACATCCCCCCTCCCCGTATATCTTCCACCATTCACCTTAAATTTATGTCCCCTTGTAATGGTTTGTTCCACCTGGGGAAAAAGGTCTCTAACTGTCTACTCTATCTATTCCCCTGATCATCTTATAAACCTCTATCAAGTCGCCCCTCATCCTTCTCCATTCTAATAAGAAAAGGCAGAGCACCCTCAACCTTTCCTCTTTAGACCTACTCTCCATTCCAGGCAACCTCCTGGTAAATCTCCTTTGCACCTTTTCCAAAGCTTCCACATCCTTCCTAAAATGAGGCGACCAGAACTGCACACAGTACTAGGTTAGGTGTACGCAGTACACACGTTAGATGTGCATGTTAAATGTGAAGGGCCAGTCTCGGGGAGGGGGGGGGGGGGGGGGGGGGGGGGGGGGGGAGAGAGGGGAGGAGGGGGGGGGGGGGGGGGAAGAGGGGAGGAGGGGGGGGGGGAGGGGAGGGGGGGGAAGGGGGGGGAAGGGGGGGAGAGAGGGGAGGAGGGGGGGGGAGAGGGGAGGAGGGGGGGAGAGAGGGGAGGAGGGGGGGGGGAGAGGGGAGGAGGGGGGGAGGGGGGAGGGGGGAGGGGGGGGGAAGGAGGGGGGGGGGAGGGGGGGAGAGAGGGGGGGGGGAAGGAGGGGGGGGGAGGGGGGGGAAGGAGGGGGGGGAGGGGGGGGGGGGGGGAAGAAGAGAGGGAGGGAGCGAGAGAGAGAGAGAACTGAAAATCTGAGCCAAATAGCAAAATTGCCCACACAAGAAATTCCAACTCCATTACAGAATAATTGATTTAGAAAGCAAAGCAATTCGCAAACTCAAATTAATATTTTTGTTGCTGTGACACAAATTACTAAGAATGTAAAAGCCATCAGAATTCTTTAATACACCTAACCTGCACATCTTTGGGTTGTGGGGGTGAAACACATGCAGACACGGGGAGAATGTGCAAGCTTCACACGGACAGTGACCCAGTGTCGGGATTTGAACTCGGGGCCCACAGCGCTGTAGGCAGCAGTGCTAACCACTGTGCCACCGTGCCGCCCAATGAAAGGGAAATCATGTTTGTTAAACCTGTTGGAGGTTTTTTTTTTGAGGACGTTACCTCGAGCACAGATAAAGGAGAACCAGGGAATGAGGTGTATTTATTTGGATTTTCAGACGGTTTTGATAACGTTACATACAGGTTAGTAAAACAAAATTAAATCACATGGGATTGGGGAGTAATGTACTGGTTTGGATTGAGAATCAGTTACCAGAAAACAAAGTAGGAATCAACAGGCCAGTCTCAGGGTGGCAGGTTGTTACAAGTGGGGCACTGCAAAGATTAGTGCTGGGACCACAGCTGTTCACAATCTAAATCAATGTTTTGAATGAGGGGACCAAATGTAATATTTCTATATTTACTGATGACACAAAACCTGAGAGTTGTGAGGAGGCTTCAAGGGGACTTGGACAGGCTAAGTGAATGGACAAAAATATGGCAGGGGCTGGTTTAGCTCACTGGGCTAAATCGCTGGCTTTTAAAGCAGACCAAGCAGGCCAGCAGCACGGTTCGATTCCCGTACCAGCCTCCCCGGACAGGCGCCGGAATGTGGCGACTAGGGGCTTTTCACAGTAACTTCAATGAAGCCTACTCGTGACAATAAAGCGGTTTTCATTTTTTTCAGATGGAATTTAATGTAAGTGTGAAGTTATCCATTTTGCTAGAATAAACAAAGGCAGAATCTTTCTCAAATGGTGAGAGATTGGGGAGTGTTGATGTCCAAAGGGATATGTGTGTCCTTGTTCACTAAATGTGGCACGCAAGTGCAGCAAGATTAGGAAGGCAAATAATGCGATAGGCTTCATCACAAGGGGATTTGAGTACTGGAATAAAGATGCCGTGCTGCAGCTGCAATTGTATAGAACCTTGGTGAGACTGTACCTGGAGCATTGTGTACAGTTTTGGTTTCCTAATCTAAAGAAGGATATACTTACCATAGAGGGAGTGAAACAGGTCATCAGACGATGGTGCGATTGCCCAACAAGCAGAGATCGAGGAAACTTGAGCTTGCATTCTCTCGAGTTCTGAAGAATGAGAGGTAATCTCATTGAAATTTCATAGTTCTTACAGGGTGTGACAGGGTGGTTGTGGATGGGACGTTTTCCCTTGCTGGTGAGTCTAGAGCCAGAGGACACAGTTTCAGAATAAGGGGCAGGCCCAATTAAGATGGCGATGAGGAATTGTTTTACTCAGAGGGTGGTGGATCTTTGGAATTCTCTATCACAGTGGGCAGTGGAAATTCATTGAGCATGTTCAAGACCGAAGTAGATTTTTGGATACTCACGATATCACGGGAAATGGGACAGCAAGGGAAAATGGCGTAAGAGGGAGATGATTAGCCATGTTCTAATTAAATGGCAGAGCCAAATGGTCTACACCTGTTCCTGTGATCCAAGGAAGGATACAAAGGCATGTAGAGGGCGCAGAAAAGATTTGCAGAAATGTTTCCAAGGAATTTCAGTTATGAAGATAGATTGGAGGAGTTGGGATTGCTTTCCTTTGCGAAGAGAGAGCTGAGAGGAAATTTCATAGAGGTAATCAAAATTATGACGGGTCTGGACAGAGATGGGGAAAAACTATTCCCACTTGTGAAAGGATCAGCAACCAGCGATGTACCATCAGTGCTGGGTCCTCTGCCATTTGTGTTTTTATCAATGACTTGGAGGACGGGGCTGAAGGGTGGGTCAATAAATTTTCTGATGACACCAGATTGGTGGAGTAGTGGATGAGGTGGAGGGCTGTTGTAGGCTGCAAAGAGACATTGATAGGATGCAGAGATGGGCTGAAAAATGGCAGACGGAGTTTAACCCTGATAAGTGCGAGGTGATTCATTTTGGTAGGAAAAATTTGAATGCGGATTACAGGATCAACGGCAGGGTTCTGAGGAATGTGGAGGAACAGCGAGATCTTGGAGTTCATGTCACGGGGCAGCACGGTAGCCTTGTGGATAGCACAATCGCTTCACAGCTCCAGGGTCCCAGGTTTGATCCCGGCTTGGGTCACTGTCTGTGCGGAGTCTGCACATCCTCCCCGTGTGTGCGTGGGTTTCCTCCGGGTGCTCCGGTTTCCTCCCACAGTCCAAAGATTTGCGGGTTAGGTGGATTGGCCATGATAATTCCCCTTAGTGTCCAAATTGCCCTTAGTGTTGGGTGGGGTTACTGGGTTATGGGGATAGGGTGGAGGTGTTGACCTTGGATAGGGGGTAGGGTGCTCTTTCCAAGAGCCGGTGCAGACTCGATGGGCCGAATGGCCTCCTTCTGCACTGTAAATTCTATGTAATCTATGTTCATAGATCTCTAAAGGTTGCCACTCAAGTGGATAGAGCTGTGAAGAAGGTCTATAGTGTGTTAGTGTTTATTAACAGGGGGCTTGAGTTTGAGCTGTGGGGTTATGCTGCAACTGTACATGACCCTGGTGAGACCACATTTGGAGTATTGTGTGCACCTCATTATAGGAAGGATGTGGAAGCATTGGAAAGGGTTGCAAAGGAGATTTACCAGGATGCTGCCTGGTTTGGAGGATAGGTCTTATGAGGAAGGGTTGAGGGAGCTGGGGCTTTTCTCTTTGGAGTGGAAGAGGATGAGAGGCGACTTAATAGAGGTTTATAAGATGATGTGGGGGAATTCCTCCTCATCATGTGCCAGGCTCCGTCTAATTCAATTTAAGGTGGTCCACCGGGCATACATGACGACAGCGAGAATTAGCAAGTTTTTTGGGGTAGATGTCAGTTGTCTGAGGTGCAAAGGCAACCCTGCAAACCATGTCCACATGTTTTGGGCATGCCTGGAGCTTAGAGAGTTCTGGCAAGGGTTCGCAAGGGCAATGTCCAAGGTGCTTAACGGGTGGTGCCGAGTCCAGAGATAGCGATCTTTGGAGTGTCAGAAGACCCGGGAGTTCAGGGGGCGAAAGAGGCCAACGTCTTGGCCTTTGCCTCCCTAGTAGCCCGGAGACAGATTTTATTAATGGGGAGAGACTCAAAGTCCCCAAGTGTAGAGACTTGGGGAAACAAATGGCTGGGTTTCTCAGCCTCGAGAAAATAAAGTTTGCCTTAAGAGGGTCTACACTAGGGTTCTCTCGGAGGTGGCAGCCGTTCGTCGACTTTCTCGGGGAAAATTAAAATGTCAGCAGCAGCAATCCATGGGGGGAGGGGGGGGGAGGTGGGTGAGTCCTTCATTGGGATGGTGTGGAAAGACTGAGTTGCGTGGGGTAATGTCTATTTAATTGTTATTGTATATTCTCATTTTGCACTTATGTTAATGTTCACTCTAGTTTGTTTTTTTATTATTGTTACTACTGTTTTAATGTGAAAAATTCTGGAAAACCTTAATAAAAATACTTTTAAAAAAAAAGATGATGAGGGGGATAGATAGAGTGGACATTCAGAGACTATTTCCTCGGGTGGATGTAGCTGTTACAAGGGGGCATAACTATAAGGTTCAGGGTGGCATATAAAGAAGGGATGTCCGAGGTAGGTTCTTTACTCAGAGAGTGGTTAGGGTGTGGACTGCCTGCTGTGATAGTGGAGTCGGACACATTAGAAACTTTCAAGCAGTTATTGGATAGGCACATGGAGCACACCAGAATGAAGGTGCGGCACAACATCGAGGGCCGAAGGGCCTGTTCTATGCTGTATTGTTCTATGAGAGGGCGCAGATTTAAAGTAATTGGTAAAAGAAGCAAAAGGGACATGAAGAAAAGCTTCTGCATGCAGTGAGTGGTTAAGGTTTGGGATGTGCTGCCTGAGAGTTTGGTGGAGGCAGATTCAATTGAAGAATTCAAAATAGAATTAGACTGTTATCTGACAAGGAAGCTGCGAAGGGGGTGGGCGGAGGAGTACAATTCGTCATTCAGAAAGCTGGTGCGGACATGATGGGCTGATTGGCCTCCTTCTGTGATGTAGCAATTCTGTGCATTCAATCCTCATTCACTGACATTTCTGCACATCACTGAAGAAGTGTTGCTTTGCTGGAGGTGCCATCTTTAAGAAGAAATGTTAAATGGGGATGCCATCAACCTTTTCAGGACGTGGGAAAGATCTTGGGCTGGATTCTCCCCAGTCCTGCGCAGAAGAATCGCAGCCGGCGCGGGGGCAGAGAATCCACATGACGCCGTATTTGGGCCTGGTGCCGGTCCGGCAATTCTCGGGGCACCGAAAATCGACGTGACCGCAGAGTACGCCGCACGGCCTGGGGCCATTGCCAGAAGCCCGCCCAGCAATCCTCCGCTCCCAACCGGCCGAGTTCCCGACGGCGTGGAACCAACCAACTATTGCCGGTCGGGATGCTGACATGGCGGCTGCGTACTCAGTCCATGGCAGCCCTGGCCGGGGGCGGGAGGGATCGGAGGCCTTGGGGGTGGGCTCATAGGCGGCGGGATTAGATCTGCGGGCTTAGATGCTCGGGCACGCGGCCAATTGGAGGGGGCGGCGGGGTGTCTCATTTGTCGGTGTGGCTCCGCGGTCCAAGTCCACCATGGAGCTCGGCTCGGCCACTGCTGTGCGCATGCGCGGACTCCAAACCGGAAGTGTGGGGTCTCGTATCCGCAGCTAAAGCTGCAAGATATACTCCGGGTCCCTGCTAGCTTCCTGCAGGGCATTGAATTAGTCCTACTTTTTAATAGCAATTTCGGGAGTAAAACCGCACTGTTTTTACGCCGGCGTGGGGACATAGTCTCATTTTGGAAGAATCCACCTGCTTGTCTGATAGAGCTCCTGTGATGTTTATTGGGATGTTTTATGACAATAAATGTGCTGTATAAATACAAGCTGTTGTTATTTGGCCTATTTCTTTGTCCAAACGATTTGGTTATCTCTCCCCAAATCCTTCCCTTCTTGACTTGACCATTTATTAGTCCTTGCTGCCTTTATGCAGCAACTTGGGGCAGGATTATTTGTATACAATACTGTTTTAGTTGCAGTAATATGTTCCCCTCATGGTCTTTGTTTCCTGTCCCTCTCCCAGGATCCTATTGCAAGCCAACTTTCTGGCACCTATCATCATTTTATTGCTGTGGGTGAAACCAATCACGAGAGACTTTGTGATGAACATGCCACTTGGAAAAGAAAAGATGGAGCTGTGAGTACCCAGCGATCCCTCGCACCTTCATTGTACCTTCTTGGATTTTTCTGTCCTTTTGTTTATAAATTTAGAGTACCCAATAATTTTTTTTCCCAATTAAGGGGCAATTTAGCATGGTCAATCCACCTAAACTGCACACCTTTGGGTTGTGGGGATGGGACCCACGTAGACACGGGGAGAATGTGCAAACTCCACACGGACAGTGACCAGGTTCCGGGATTCAAACCTGGGTCCTCAGCGCCCTAGTCCCAGTGCTAACCACTGCGTCACCATGCCGCCTTTGATTTTTCTGTCCTTTGACAAGTATCCACTCCTTCATGGAAAAAACAGTGCAAACTCCCAATCAGGGAACATCAGAGGAGGGGGGAGGAATAAGACGGTAAATGTAGCCTGGGTACAAGCTTCACCAGGTAAGTGTGCCAACCTAGGTGATGTGTAGGGTTGCTAACTCTGGCATGGTTTATTCCTCAAGGTTTATTAACATGACCTTCTGCCGTGAGCTATCCTTCCCCACCCCCCACATTTTCCTTAGACAATAGGATTAATCCTGTCTATCGGTCAAACAGCCTTATTTTCCTACTGTTTAAAAAAACAATTGAAAGATGTTAATGCCCTTAGGTCGGCACGTGGCGCAGTGGTTAGCACTGCTGCCTATGACACTGAGGACCTGGGTTTGAATCCCGTCCCTGAGTCACTGTCCGTGTGGAGTTTGCACATTCTCCTCGTGTCTGCGTGGCTTTCATCCCCATAACCCAAAGATGTGTAGGTTAGGTGGATTAGCCACGCTAAATTGCCCCTTAATTGGAAAAAAAATAATTTTGTAATCTAAATTTATTTTAAAAAAGAATGTTAATGCCCTACAATTTGTCTCTTGAATGTTGCTCACATCACTGTCCTGAAAATTATTCTCAATGCCTGGAAATTCAAGGGCAATCCTGCAGTTTTGGTAACTCAGTGAGTGTCCAGTGTTGGAGCTTTTTCTCTGACACGTTTAACAAGGCTAGAAAATATAGATGTTGGAGCTAATGGGATCAAGAGATATATGGAGGAAGGCTGGATCAGAGTAATGAACTTGATGATCAGCCATGATCATGAGTAACGGAGTAGGCTTGAAGGGCCTCTTCCTGCTTCTACTTTCTATGTTTTCATTTTAAAAATAAATTTAGAGTACCCAATAATTTTTTCCAATTATGGTGCAATTTAGCATGGCCAATCCAGCTACTCGGAACACGGTTGGGTTGTGGGCATGAGTCGCAAGCAGACACGGGGAGAATGTACAAACTCCACATGCACCGTGACCCGGGGCCAGGATCGAACCCGGTTCCTTGGTGCCCTAGGCAGCAGTGCTAGCCACTGCCGCCCCTGAATAAAGCGTATTAATGTAGTAACGATACAAAATTCTGACTTTGGTCTTCCTTGCTCATTTGATTCTGAAGGATGTCCGACACGACATACAACACAGTGCGCCTGTGGATAATTATCGCCCTCTGCACGCTCCGTCTGGCAATGACCCGCTACCACCTGCAGGCGTACCTAAACCTGGCGGAAAAGTGGGTGGCACAAATGAAGAAGGAGGCTGGAAGTATCCTTATGATTGAAATTCAGCGGAAGGTACATTAGAGGAATTATGAGAAAGAGGAGGACTAATTAGTCCTGTACGACCCTGTGTGTGAGATACTAAGAAAATTGGTGAAAAAGTTTTGGAAGGAAACATTCAGATCAAATTTATAGGAGATTCCTTCTAATCGACATTTGATGCCAGAATTTCTTTTAAAATCTGAAAAAGTATGAAAAAAAGAAAATCATTCTGACCTCAGGACTACTCGAGAACAATTAGCCTCTAATTTATGCAGGAAGACACAGCTGTTGTTGCCTAAAATTGATAGACCAGATACACACAAGTTAGAAGCTTCCATCTCCACACTATTCCTGTTGATATCTTGCTTCCTGCTGCTACGCTTTAGTCGGCAACGTCTTCCAATAAAGAATGGGAGCTCCTTGTGTAAACATGTCATGCTGTAGTTACACCCTTTTACTAGTGTGATGCTGCTGGATCTGAGTTCTCTATTTCCTAGCTGCTCACCCGCATTCCAAAAAGTACTTCTCTGCTTCTCATAGTACCGAAAACCTTGCTATTTTACTCACGTTCTCAGGTGCAATGATCTCCTGCACTCTAATTCTACTTCACATGAAGCCTATCGCTGATCTTGATTCCCATTCTGCAATGCCATGAAAAAGCAATTCATGTAATAACAGATAACCAAGAGTGGGGCTACTTGATCTTAAGCAGATCCTTAGGTCACCAAGAGGTCACAATGATCTTGTTCTTTATGTATGTATTATATCCGGGAGGGAGTCACAGGCTGTTTCATTATGTGGTCGATCTATATGGGAGTTTTGGGGGATTGTCTATTTTACCAACCTATGCTGCTCGAGTTTGTAGTTTCTCAAAACAATGACTCTTAAAGTATTTACACGTTTTGACCTCTGTATGAAGTTTGAGTTTCTCCTCCTTCCTGGCGTCTCCTAATTCTCAGTGAAGTAGTCTGACAGGGCGGAATTCTCCCAAAAAGGTTTCTCAGTATGGTCCCTGGTGGGAAATGGGGTACGATTCCGGTTGGGTGGATCGGCGTGATCCAGATTGCAATCCACCCACACTTAGAAATTTGTTGGAGCCAGGGGTGATTAGTGCCATGAAGTAGCCAGTGAGGCCAGATCATCAGAGAGCGGCGCCCCGATCTCAGAATAACACTGCAGCCCACACCCCCTCTCTCCCCGACTTCCCCTCAAAATCACGGGCAACGGGCAGCACGGTGGCCTATTGGTTAGCACAACCGCCTCACGGCGCTGAGGTCCCAGGTTCGATCCCGGCTCTGGGTCACTGTCCGTGTGGAGTTTGCACATTCCCCCCCGTGTCTGCGTGGGTTTCGCCCCCACAACCCAAAAATGTGCAGAGTAGGTGTATTGGCCATGCTAAATTGCCCCTTAATTGGAAAATATAATTGGGTAATCTAAATTTATTTTTTTTTAAATCACGGGCAAGGCCCCCTTCCCCCAGTGAGCGGAATCCTGCTATGGGTTCACCAAAGACCCCCTTCAGGCCCCTACACCATTCATCCCCCCCCCCCTTCACCTCTGCTCCTTAACAGCGCTAAATTGGCACTGCACCTTGGCAGTATCAGCCTAGTGCCACAGCCAGAGGGCAGCACTCAGAGCACCTGGCCTTTCTGGGAAGGACTTCAAAACAGAGGAAACCCTCGCAGAAAAAAATCTGGGGTTAGAAACAATACCCGCTCTTTCCAGAAAGCCCTTCAGAACAAAGAAACAGCCTCTTGAAAAAAACCTGTGATTAGAAACAATACCCGCTCAAAACAGGAAGCACTTCAGATTAATGGACAGTGAAGAGCCATAAAAAGAAGCCAAACTTATTCCTCCTTTGAAATAGCCTGGACCTGCCAATCAAGAGGCTTGTATAAAAATAATGGACCTTGTTGAATGTAAACAATGCAGTTCAAAGCTTTTTGGTTTCTCAGCAAGCCCAGAGGCTGTTAAAGGGGAATCAAATTGAATGTGATAAAATCATTTCAAAGGTTCCAACACATCAAAGGGAAGACTGTTACCTTCATCTGACAGGTTATTTAAATTGTCATGCTAGGAGAGACCTTAATGGTTTCAAAACCACAGAGGGAAGACTTGTCATACGTCCCCCTGATCCCAACCTCCCCTGAAAGACCTCCCTCTGTACCCTGGATGCAAATGTAAAGACGGTACTCACCCCTTGTTCCCCTTCAGTTCCTCTGGCATCTAGTCCCCACTTTTAGGGACCAGTAGTGATTCTCAGCAGGGGGACTTCCCGCTGAGGGGGTGGGTGAATAGCAGGAGGCAGCTACATTTAACTTTAATCTTGCTAATGAGATTAAAATGAATGCAACTGAGTTGTGTCCAGGTTCTCACCTTTTTTGGGCAAGGTCCTGATCATACCAGCTGGAGCAGGCCGGGAGAATGAGAACAGGGCTCTCCCGCAATTCCCCCAACACAACGGGATTTGCGCCAAGCGTAACGCAGCCGGAGAATCACCTCCAATATTATTGCATCAGTGTCTTGTATGCTTCTGATGTTAACCCTTTCCTCATAGACTGGAATCTAATTGAGGGGTGTAGGTGTTTATATAGAAAGTAATAGACACCCAGAATTGGAGTGACATGGATCATAATATTGTTCTCGGGCTGCTGTAACTGGGGATCGTGACCAGATCCTGGAACTCTGGCCCGGGTAAATTCTGTGATTATTCCCAATGTGTAGCTTATGAACAGTAGCATCTCTTTATCAGCAGATCAAAGCAAGGTTGTTAGTGACTGGTGGGATATTTTTATTACCTGCTGCAGATTTCTCGAGTGTTCTGCTATCTGTGTGTGGTCACTGTGCAGTACCTGGGCCCCATAATCCTTATCCTGCACTCCACCCTGCTGCTGAAAGTGTTGGGTAAGCAACTGAAATAATACTGAAGAAGTAATAAAACTGTCTCTGTCGGTCATTTATTTTGCATTCAGAAAAGGTTCCATTCCCCCATTTAATTAGATCCCGGTTGATCTGTAACTTCAATTCCATTTACCCATCTTTGTTCCATGTCCTCGATATCCTTGCCCAACAAAAATCAATCAATCTCAGTCTTGAAATGTTTTATTTGACACCCAACCTCAACAATAATTTTGGGGGCGGGAAAGAGTCCCAGATTCTCACTGCACCTTTGCTATGTGGAAACATGCTTCCAGACATCACCCTCAAACAGCTCCTCACTTTGATTCTAGGATGTCCCTTTCCTCCTGAGGTCCTCACTATTTTGCTGTTTTCTGAGGCCACACTCACGAGTATCTACTACGAGACTGAATTGTATAGATAGGAAGGACCTCACAAAAGGCTATTTAATAAAATAAGAGCTCATGGTGTTGGAGGTGGTATATTAAGAACAAAGAAAATTACAGCACAGGAACAGGTCCTTCGGCCCTCCCAGCCTGCGCCGATCCAGATCCTTTATCTAACCTGTTGCCTATTTTCCAAGGATCTACTTCCCTCTGTTCCCCGCCCGTTCACATATCTGCCAGATGCATCTTAAATGATGCTATCGTGCCCACCTCTACCACCTCCGCTGGCAAAGCATTCCAGGCACCCACCACCCTCTGCGTAAAAAACTTTCCACGCACATCTCCCTTAAACTTTCCCCCTCTCACCTTGAAATCGTGACCCTTTGTAATTGACACCCCCACTCTTGGAAAAAGCTTGTTGCTATCCACCCTGTCCATACCTCTCATAATTTTGTAGACCTCAATCAGGTCCCCCCCTCAACCTCCGTCTTTCCAACTAAAACTATCCTAATCTACTCCACCTTTCTTCATAGCTAGCACCCTCCATACCAGGCAACATCCTGGTGAACCTCCTCTCTAAAGCATCCACATCCTTCTGGTAATGTGGCGACCAGAACTGCACGCAGTATTCCAAATGTGGCCTAACCAAAGTCCTATACAACTGTTACATGACCTGCCGACTCTTGTACTCAATACCCCGTCCGATGAAGGCAAGCATGCTGTATGCCTTCTTGACCACTCTATCGACCTGCGTTGCCACCTTCAGGGTGCAATGGACCTGAACTCCCAGATCTCTCTCTACATCAATTTTCCCCAGGACTCTTCCATTGACCATATAGTCCGCTCTTGAATTAGATCTTCCAAAATGCATCACCTCGCATTTGCCGGGATTGAACTCCATCTGCCATTTCTCTGCCCAACTCTCCAATCTATCTATATTTTGCTGTATTCTCTGACAGTCCTCCTCGCTTTCTGCAACTCCACCAATCTTTTTTTTGTATTTTTTATAAATTTAGAGTACCCAATTATTTTTTCCAATTAAGGGGCAATTTAGCATGGCCAATCCACCTAACCTGCACATCTTGGGTTGTGGGGGCGAAACCACGCAGACACGGGGAGAATGTGCAAACTCCACACAGACAGTGGCCCAGGGTCGGGATTCGAACCTGGGTCCTCAGCGCCGTAGGCAGCAATGCTAACCACTGTGCCACCGTGCTGCCCCCAACTCCACCAATCTTAGTATCATCTGCAAACTTGCTAATCAGACCACCTATACTTTCGTCCAGATCATTTATGTATATCACAAACAACAGTCGTCCAAGCACGGATCCCTGGGGAACACCACTAGTCACCTTTCTCCATTTTGAGACACTCCCTTCCACCACTACTCTCTGTCTCCTGCTGCCCAGCCAGTTCTTTATCCATCTAGCTAGTACACCCTAAACCCCATACGACTTCACTTTTTCCGTCAACCTGCCATGGGAAACTTTATCAAACGCCTTACTGAAGTCCATGTGTATATGACATCTACAGCCCTTCCCTCATCAATTAACTTTGTCACTTCCTCAAAGAATTCTATTAGCTTTGTAAGACATGACCTTCCCTGCACAAAACCATGCTGCCTATCACTGATAAGTCTATTTTCTTCCAAATGTGAATAGATCCTATCCCTCAGTATTTTCTCCAACAGTTTGCCTACCACTGACGTCAAGCTCACAGGTCTATAGTTCCCTGGATTATCCCTGCTACCCTTCTTAAACAAAGGGACAACATTAGCAATTCTCCAGTCCTCCGGGACCTCACCCGTGCTCAAGGATGCTGCAAAGATATCTGTTAAGGCCCCAGCTATTTCGTCCCTCGCTTCCCTCAGTAACCTGGGATAGATCCCATCTGTTCCTGGGGACTTGTCCACCTTAATGCCTTTTAGAATACCCAAAACCTCCCCCTTATGCCGACTTGACCTAGAGTATTTAAACATCCATCCCCAGCCTCAACATCCGTCATGTCCCTCTCCTTGGTGAATACCGAGGCAAAGTACTCATTAAGAATCTCACCCATTTCCTCTGACTCCACGCATAAATTCCCTCTTTAGTCTTTGAGTGGGCTAATCCTTTCTCTAGTTACTCTCTTGCTCCTTCTATACGAATAAAAGGCTTTGGGATTTTCCTTAACCCCATTAGCCAAAGATATTTCATGACCCCTTTTAGCCCTCTTTATTGCGCATTTGAGATTTGTCCTACTTTCCCACTATTCCTCCAAAGTTTCATCAGTTTTGAGTCGCCTTGATCTTATGTATGCTTCCTTTTTCATCTTAGCTAGTCTCACAATTCCACCCGTCATCCCTGGTTCCCTAATCTTGCCATTTCTATTCCTCATTTTCACAGGGATTCCGTAAGGGAATCCAGGGTTATGGCGATAAGACGGGAAAGTACAGTTGAGGATTATCATTTCGGATCAGTCATGATCTAATTGAATGGCGAAGGAGACGCAATGCGCCAAGTGGCCAACTTCTGTTCCTATGTCTTATGGGCTAGTAACAGTAGTTGCATTACATTGTCAGACTTTAGCTGTACAGATGCTTGGAATTTACATAGATTGTACAGCACAGAAACAAACCATTTGACCCAACCGTTTCATACTGGCATATGAGCCTCCTCCCATCCAACATCTCACCCCATCAGTGTATCTTTGTATTTGTTTCTCCCTAATATCGTTATCTAGCTTCTTTATATGCATAAACAGTAGCATGTTTATGTTGGGCCGAGTGGCCTGCTCCAGCACTAGCGTCGAGGTAACTCATTGTGTGCTTATTGCATTTAGGTGACTACTCCTGGGGCTTTTACCCAGAGCCGCCTCCAGTTTCGCCAGTTCTGGATGTTGGTTCAGATTCCTCCAGCCCAGCAGACGATGAAGAGGACGATTATCAAGTAGCCGTCTCTCAGATCAAAGCAACCCTGAGCACCCTCTGTTGCGTTTTCACGCCCCTCTTTTACCGGGGCCTCTTCTCCTTCCTGATCTGGTGGCTGGCTGCCTGTCAAGTGGTGACGAACCTGTTTGGTCTTTATTTCCATCAGTACTTGATGGCCTCGTAGGAAAGGGGGGGTGCTTGGACATGAGAACAAAGCAAGCTGGGGAGTGCCTTCTCTTCTGCCATGTTGGAGAACGAGTGATTAATTATGAATCAGAGAATTTTCTTTTACTTTTTTATCCACTCCTTTCATGCACCCCCCCCCCCCCCCCCCCACCCAAAATGTCATCACCACCTTTTTCTGAAAGGCGTTGTCTCCCAAGACACTAGCTTCACAGCTGCTGGCTGGCTCTTCTGCACCTCAAACCAACTTGGCTGCTCTTTTGTTTGCTTGGGGAGCAGATACGTGCCAAAGCAGACTTTGCTGCTCGTGATCTCTGTCCATTGGCATACCGTAAGGACAAAATCAAGCTAGAGTAGGATGCCTCCACTGTTGAAACAGTGTGCCAAACACTTTCAACCTTGGTCTTGGAGCGAGGTAACAAAAAAAACCTATTGTAAAACTGTACACGGGCCGGGATTGTCCGACTCGAATTCACCCTTCACCCCTGCCAGTGGGAACGGAGAAATTGGCGCTCAGCAGGACTGGAGAATCCCGCTGACGTGAACGGGCAGAGAATTCTGGCCAGGGAAAACTGGAAGAGGTAGACTGTTGGCGTCCTTTGTTATTGATTCATTGTGGCTTTGCTGTCCTGTATCTGAATGTGGAGATGCCGGCGTTGGACTGGGGAGAGCACAGTAAGAAGTCTTACAACACCAGGTTAAAGTCCAACAGGTTTGTTTCAAACACGAGCTTTCGGAGCACTGCTCCTTTCTCAGCTGAGGAAGGAGCAGTGCTCCGAAAGCTAGTGTTTGAAACAAACATGGTGGACTTTAACCTGGTGTTGTAAGATTTCTTACTGTAACTGAATGACAGTGTAGTTTTTAATTTAACACTCCCCTTTCCATCCACCCACCTTGCCACTTCACCCTCAGAGGGCCAGTGTCCAAATTTCTTGCATGCGGTGTTATTGCAGGGCAGAGGGCTAAACATGATATTTAAACATTCATCTATCTCCCTGCAAAAAAAAAGGAACTAACACAGAGACCAAAATTCCTGGGAGAGGGAGGATGCAGCTCACAGTAGGATGAAAACCAATTATGATATGTCTACGATCTAAATTGACGGAGAACCCTGGGTATTTAAACCCTTCCAACCCTCCTCGTCCCATACTTTTGGAGGGGTGAACAGAAGGAATTCTACCCAACACCCCCATCTCAAACAGCAACGGGTCATCCATCAATAGCTGAATCTTCAATTGTGAGCCAGCTTTACGCCAGAGCCTTGACAGGAGCTTCAGCTCCTCCCCTCCCCACAGTTCCTTGGCAGAATGGAGTCTTGGCGAATTCAGACCCAGGTCAGTTTTTGGGGATCCAGAATGATTGGAGTTCCAGCTCAAAGATTGCAAGAAAATGATTCCATTGGTGAGGATGCACAGGAGTCACCAATAGCGGACTGGATGAGAAGTGGTGGAGGCAGGAGGTGATATTGGTTTCCATCAATACTGCAAAATCGGCTTGTTTTACATTGCACACAATCTGATCCCAACATTCAAAAAGAGCAAAACAATCTATAATGGAAGTGTCCTATAATGGCTGGGTTCTATATAGTGTGCTTGATATTGGGTGCATTCTCTTAATTGGGTGACGTAATGTGTTTGCTCTGCAAAGGGTATGTTCTATAATGGCTGTATTGTATGATGGTCATGTTTTATTAAGGCTGTGTTTATATTTTATAATGGCTATATACTATAATGGGAATATTCTAGAATAGGATTCCAGCCCTTTTGCTTCTTTTTACATTCATTATGGGATGTGGGTGTCACTGGCAGGGCCAGCATTTATTGCCCATTCCTAATTGCCCTCGAGTTGAGTGGCCATTTCAAAGGCCAGTTCAGAATCAACCACATTTTCAGGAGTCCAGACCAGGTTTCAGACAGATTTTAATGAACGAGATGGTTTTTACAACAATTGATGGGTCACCATTAGACATTAATTCCAGGTTTTTAAAATCCAAATTACAGCATGAACCATGGTGGGATTCGAACCCGGGTCCCCTGGGCATTACTCTGGGATTGCTAGTCCAGATACCACTGCCTCCTCAGAGACGAAACCTGTGCAAGCGGCCTGTTTTCCTGAACAGATGAAAATGGATAGGAAGTGTCAGCAGAGGCTCTGGGAGTATGCCCAGTTAAAATTATTTCTATATTACCTTTCACAATCTCAGCATCCCAACGCGCTTTACAATCAATTAAGTACTTTTGACATATTGTAATGTGGGAAACGCTGCCGCCAATTTGCATGCAGCAAGATCCCATAAAAATAATGTAATGACCAGATAATCTGTTTTATTGAAGTCAGTTGCGAATCATTGAATTTACAGTGCAGAAGAAGGCCATTTGGCCCATCGAGACTGCACCAGCCCTTGGAAAGAGAATCCTAATTAAGCCCACACGTCCACCCTATCCCCGTAACCCCACCTCACCATTTGTACACTAAGGGGCAATTTAACATGGCCAATTCACCTAACCTGCACATCTTTGGACTGTGGAAGGAAACCAGAGCAAACCCACGCAGACACTGGGAGAAAGTATGAACTCCACACAGTCACCCAAGGCCGGAATTGAACCCGAATCTCTGGAGCTGTGAGGCAGCAGTGCTAACCATTGTTCCACCATGCCGCCCTGTGAGGGATGAATATTGTCCAGGACACTGGGAAGAACTCTCCTGCTAGAACATAGAACAGCACAGAACAGGCCCTTCGGCCCTCGATGTTGTGCCGAGCCATGATCAACCTACTCAAACCCACGTATCCACCCTATACCCGTAACCCAACAACCCCCCCCCCCCGCTTAACCTTACTGTTTTAGGACACTACGGGCAATTTAGCATGGCCAATCCACCTAACCCGCACATCTTTGGACTGTGGGAGGAAACCGGAGCACCCGGGGGAAACCCACGCACACACTGGGAGGACGTGCAGACTCCGCACAGACAGTGACCCAGCCGGGAATCGAACCGGGACCCTGGAGCTGTGAAGCATTTATGCTAACCACCATGCTACCGTGCTGCTCTTCTATAAGTGGTGCTGTGAGATCTTTTACGTCCAGCTGAGATGATATTGGAGCCTTACTTTTTAGCGTCTCAATCGAAAGACAGTTACTTGAACAGTGTAGCACTCCTACAGTACTGAACCAGGAGTGTAAGCCTCGACTTTGTGCTCAAGGTCATGGAGTGGGACTTGAACCTATCACCTTTTGACTCAGAGGGTTCCTAAGACAAGAGTGTTGCAAAGTTAGATGACAGAGAACTGTTCTCACTACATGTGGCCAGGAGTGGGCGAGTGGGTAAGGAAGGGGCTTATTACCTCCTGTACCAAGTATCAAGTTCAAAATCTGCCATAATCCTGTTGACATCAATAAGTGCAAATAATAACCTTTGCAAAGCCAGTGTAAGATATTGATCATGGCAATGATTTTAACAAGTGTTTTAAAAATAGATCCAGGTATATGTGAACCTGTTTGTACATGGGATAACTATTAGGAAGAAATATCTCACAGTACAAGGCATTTTATAAATGTGTTACAAAACAATGGCCTCTGTTGAAAATTAATGTATAGCTTGTAAGCTCCTATACTATACATTGGTTAATATGCTCTCCATTGTGAAAGATGTTGGTGCTGGAAGGTAGAAAAATTAATTACCTAGTGTTAACATCAAACACTCCCAGAACAGGTACAGCACAGGGTTAGATACAGAGTAAAGCTCCCTCTACGCTGTCACATCAAACACTCCCAGAACAGGTACAGCACAGAGTTAGATACAGAGTAAAGCTCCCTCTACACTGTCCCATCAAATACTTCCAGAGCAGGTACAGCACAGGGTTAGATACAGAGTAAAGCTCCCTCTACACTCCCCATCACACACTCCCAGGACAGGTACAGCACAGGGGTTAGATACAGAGTAAAGCTCCCTCTACCTGTCCCATCAAACACTTCCAGGACAGGTACAGCACAGGGTTAGATACAGAGTAAAGCTCCCTCTACACTGTCCCATCAAACACTTCCAGGACAGGTACAGCACAGGGTTAGATACAGAGTAAACCTCAGTTTACACTGTTCCAATGTTGTCCCTGAATTAGAATCAGGATTGAGATGACCCAAACTCACTTTGCATTGGACATTTACAAAAGGGAGATCTATCCTATTAGCGTCTAAGTTCTTTGTTAAAATTAAATAGTTACCCTTTAAATATCACACTTCCTGTCTTTCACTTATCTCCCCCACTCATCAACTCTTGATCTCATCCCTTTTTCGCACCCTCCACTTCTCTGCCCTATTCTTCTGTCAGCCCCTCTACTACCATCCCCTCTCCCTCAATGACCCCATCTCCCTAATTAAAAGGCACAGTAGAAGCAATTGCTGTAATTGTAAAAACACACACCTCTCACACCCCTTTTTATTGAAGCTAACTGTAAATTGCTTTCAGTTAGAACCCAGTAAACCATCTGATCTAAGTCCCTCGGTGACACTTGTTTTGTTTCTCCCAGCCTGTGTGCAAAAGACTCTGACTCCTGCCTTTAATTTGTGTCTGGGGCACATGCTGCTTTAGGGATACAGGCCTCTGCAGACTCCCAGGAGACTCCCAATTCACTGATCTGTCTGATTTCACTCAAATGACTTAATTATAAAGCTGTACGCGTTAAAGGGCCAGTCCATGCTGACCAGATATGAATTAAACATATGAACCCCTCCTTTTATTTATTTTCTGAAACCAAATTTCATCTTTGAAATCTTTATGGCATTAAAAATAGCGCTGCTATGCACCGATTTGAGCTGGGATGGCCAGTGAAAGTGTTGCTTTTGACACTGGTTAGGAGAGGGATGAGATGAGGGGGACCAAATAGAGTTCCTGCTTCTGATTGCCATCTGCTGTTGGCTGTGGAAGATTCATGTCAGTGCAGATCAGGCGAGTATTCGATTGGGCTTGTGCTGTGAAGCTTTTACTGTGAATAGAACTGACTGGCTGGACCCCACATGTGTGAAATAGCAACATGCTCAAGGCCTTCCCAGAGGTCAGAATGGTGCCTGAGAAACTCTGGAAATAAGTCAGTTCCTTCAAGTAGTGTGAGGTGACAATGGGAGAATCACATTTTAATTGTTAAAAAATTATATAGAGCAGCTGATTATTTTGTGTCTGTGCTAAAGCAGGAGTGAAATCATGCACGGTGTGAAATGGTATGTGTAGCTTTTCAGAGATTAATTAAAAAGTATATTTAAAAATCTTTAGTGGCTTTCCATTTTTGCATGCAAACATTTTGCAGGTAACAAAAGAACTTACACTTCTATAGCGTCTTTCATGACATCAGAACAGCCAATAAAAAACTTGAAGTGTAGTCACGTGACAGCCAATTTGTGCACAGGAACAACTCAGAAACAGCAATGTACTAATAGTCTAGGTGGCACAGTGGTTGACACTGCTGTCTCACGGCAAGGTCCCAGGTTTGATCCCGGCTCTGGGTCACTGACCGTATGGAATGTGCACCTTCTTCCTGTGTTAGGTGGATTTCGCCCCCACAACCCAAAGATGTGCAGGGTTGGTGGATTGGCCACGTTAAATTGCCTCTTAAGTGGAAAAAAATTAATTGGGTACTCTTTTAAAAAAAAAAAAAAAAAAAAATTCTTTTTTTTAATAAATAATTTTTATTAAGATTTTCAAAAACATAAAATAACAGCAAGAAAACCGTAGTAACAACAACAAAAAGAGAAAACACAATAAACCCCAAAACCAAACACCCCTCCCCCCACAGTAACTACAAAAAGAAGAAATAGATAAGCACCCGGCATATTCAATAAACACATGTACACATTTCTCCCTTCCCCCGCAACAAACCCCCCTCTCCCTTCCCTCCTCCCTCCCTCCCTCCCCCCTTCCTTCCCCCTCCCCCCTTCCTTCCCCCCTTCCTTCCCCCCTCCCCCCTTCCCCTTCCTCCCTCCCCCTCCCCTCCCCCTCCCCTCACTCCCCTCCCTCCCCCTCTCTCCCCCTCACCCCTCACTCACCCTCTCTTTCCCCACTCCCTCCCCTTTCCCCACTCCCTCCCCTTTCCCCACTCCCTCCCCTTTCCCCACTCCCTCCCTTCTCCCCCTCCCTCCCTTTCCCCCTCCCCTCCCGCCCTTTCCCCCCTCCCCTCCCGCCCTTTTCCCCCTCCCCTCCCGCCCTTTTCCCCCTCCCCTCCCGCCCTTTTCCCCCTCCCCCTCCCGCCCTTTTCCCCCTCCCCTCCCGCCCTTTTCACCCTCCCCTCCCGCCCTTTTCACCCTCCCCCCCCGCCCTTTTCACCCTCCCCTCCCGCCCTTTTCACCCCTCCCCTCCCGCCCTTTTCACCCTCCCCTCCCGCCCTTTTCACCCTCCCCTCCCCGCCCTTTTCACCCTCCCTCCCGCCCTTTAACCCCCCTCCCGCCCTTTTCACCCTCCCCTCCCGCCCTTTTCACACCTCCCCTCCCGCCCTTTTCACCCCCCCCCTCCCGCCCTTATTCACCCTCCCCTCCCGCCCTTTTCACCCTCCCCTCCCCCCGTTTCACCCTCCCCTCCCGCCCGTTTTCACCCTCCCCTCCCCCCGCCCCCTTTTCACCTCACCCTCCCGCCCGCCCTTTTCACCCCTCCCCTCCCGCCCTTTTCACCCCTCCCCTCCCGCCCCTTTTCACCCTCCCCTCCCGCCCTTTTCACCCTCCCCTCCCGCCCTTTTCACCCTCCCCTCCCGCCCTTTTCACCCTCCCCTCCCGCCCTTTTCACCCTCCCCTCCCGCCCTTTTCACCCTCCCCTCCCGCCCTTTTCACCCCTCCCCTCCCGCCCTTTTCACCCCTCCCCTCCCGCCCTTTTCACCCCTCCCTCTCTTTTCCCCCTCCCTCCCTCCCTCCCTCCCTTTTTCCCCTCCCTCCCTCTTCCCCCTCCCCCCCTCCCTTTTCCCCCTCCCTCCCATTTTCCCCCTCCCTCCCTCCCTTTTCCCCCTCCCTCCCTCCCTTTTTCCCCCTCCCTCCCTCCCTTTTTCCCCCTCCCTCCCTCCCTTTTCCTTTCCCCCTCCCTCCCTCCCTTTCCCCCCCCCCTCCCTCCCTTTTCCCCTCCCCCTCCCGTTTCCCCCTCCCTCCCCTCCCTTTCCCCCCCCTCCCTCCCTCCCTTTTCCCTCCCCTCCCTCCCTCCCTTTCCCCCTCCCCCCCTCCCTTTTCCCCCTCCCTCCCCCCTTTTCCCCTCCCCTCCCTCCCTTTTTCCCCCTCCCTCCCTTTTCCCCCCCCCCCTCCCTCCCCCCTTTTCCCCCTCCCTCCCTCCCTTTTCCCCTCCCTCCCTCCCTTTTTCCCCCTCCCTCCCTCCCTTTTCCCCCCCTCCCTCCCTCCCTTTTCCCCCCTCCCTCCCTCCCTTTTCCCCCTCCCTCCCTCCCTTTTCCCCCCCTCACCTCCCTCCCTTTTCCCCCTCCCTCCCCTCCCTTTTCCCCCCCTCCCTCCCTTTTTCCCCCTCCCTCCCTCCCTTTTCTCCCCCTCCCTCCCTCCCTCTTTCCCCCTCCCTCCCTCCCTTTTCCCCCCTCCCTCCCTCCCTTTTCCCCCTCCTCCCTTTCCCCCTCCCTCTCCCTTTCCCCCTCCCTTCCACCCCACCCTTTCTGCCCCTCCCTTTCCCCTCTCCCTCCCTTCCCCCCTCCCTCCCTACCTTTCCTCCCTTCCCCTCTCCCTCCCTACCTTTCCCTCCCTCCCTTTCCCCTCCCTCCCTTTCCCCTCCCTCCCTTTCCCCTCCCTCCCTTTCCCCTCCCTCCCTTTCCCCTCCCTCCCTTTCCCCCCCCCCCTTTCCCCTCCCAGCCCTTTCCCCCCTCCCTCCCTGTCCCCCCTCCCTCCCTGTCCCCCCTCCCTTTCCCCTCCCTCCCTTTCTCCTCCCTCCCTCCCTTTCTCCTCCCTCCCTCCCTTTCTCCTCCCTCCCTCCCTTTCTCCTCCCTCCCTCCCTTTCTCCTCCCTCCCTTTCTCCTCCCTCCCTTCTCCTCCCTCCCTTTCCCCTCCCTCCCTTTCCCCTCCCTCCCTTTCCCCCTCCCTCCCTTTCCCCTCCCTCCCTTTCCCCCTCCCTCCCTTCCCCCTCCCCTCCTTCCCCCCTCCCCTCCTTCCCCCCTCCCCTCCTTCCCCATCCCATCCCTCCCTTTCCCCCTCCCTCCCCCCCACCCTTTCCCCGCTCCCTTTCCCCCTCCCTTTCCCCCCTCCCTCCCTTCCCCCCCCTCCCTCCCTTCCCCCCTCCCTCCCTTTTCCCCCTCCTCCTTCCCCCTCCCTCCCTTCCCCCTCCCTCCCTTCCCCCTCCCTCCCTCCCTTCCCCCTCCCTCCCCCCTCCCTCCCTCCCTTCCCCCTCCCTCCCTCCCTTCCCCCTCCCTCCCTCCCTTCCCCCTCCCTCCCTCCCTCCCTTCCCCCTCCCTCCCTCCCTTCCCCTCCCTCCCTCCCTCCCTTTTCCCCTCCCTCCTCCCTTCCCCCCCCCCCCCCCCCTTCCTCCCCCCCCCCCACCGGGTTGCTGCTGCTGCCAGCCTATTTTCCTGCCGTTCTGCCAGGAAGTCAAGGAAAGGCTGCCACCGCCTAAAGAACCCTTGTACTGATCCCCTCAGGGCAAATTTCACCTTCTCCAATTTGATGAACTCCGCCATATCATTGATCCAGGCCTCCACGCTTGGGGGCCTCGCATCCTTCCATTGAAGCAAGAACCTCCGCCGGGCTACTAGGGACGCAAAGGCCAGAACACCGGCCTCTTTCGCCTCCTGTACTCCCCTCTCCACTGCAACCCCAAAAATTGCGAGACCCCAGCCTGGCTTGACCCTGAATCCTACCACCCTCGACACCGTCCTTGCTACTCCGTTCCAGAACTCCCCCAGCGCTGGGCATGCCCAAAACATATGGGCGTGGTACGCTGGGCTCCCCGAGCACCTAGCACACCTGTCTTCGCCCCCGAAAAACCTCATCATCCTCGTCCCAATCATGTGAGCCCTATGCAGCACCTTGAACTGTATGAGGCTAAGCCTTGCACAGGAAGAGGAGGAATTCACTCTTTCCAGGGCATCCGCCCACGTCCCCTCCTCAATCTCCTCACCCAGCTCCTCTTCCTATTTACCCTTCAGCTCCCCCACTGAGGCCTCATCCACCTCCTGCATGACGTGGCACCCGTCCGAAATCCTCCCCCCTCCAACCCACACCCCCGAGAGCACCCTGTCCCGTACCCCACGTGGGGGCAGCAGAGGGAGCCCCTCGACCTGCCACCTGGCAAACGCGCTAACCTGCATGTACCTAAACATGTTCCCCGGGGGGCGCCCAAACTTCCCCTCTAACTCATCCAGGCTCGCAAACCTCCCATCCACAAACAGGTCCCTCAACCTCCTGATACATACCCTGTGCCAGCCAAGAAACCCACCATCGATGCTCCCTGGAACAAACCGGTGGTTCCCCCATATCGGGGACTCCATCGAGCCCCCCACCTCCCCCCTATGCCGTCTCCATTGCTCCCAAATTTTGAGGGTAGCCGCCACCACCGGGCTCGTGGTATACCTCGTTGGAGGGAGCGGCAACGGCACCATTATCAGCGCCTCCAGGCTCGTGTCCACGCAGGACGCCATCTCCATCCTCTTCCATGCTGCCCCTGCCCCTTCCATTACCCACTTACGCACCATCGCTGCGTTGGTAGCCCAATAGTACCCACAGAGGTTGGGCAACACCAGCCCCCCCCATCCCTGCCCCGCTCCAAAAACACCTTTATCACCCTATGAGTCCCATGCGCCCATACAAATCCCGTAATATTCCTATTGACCAAGGGCACCATGCACGGTGGCCTAGTGGTTAGCACAACCGCCTCACGGCGCTGAGGTCCCAGGTTCAATCCCGGCTCTGGGTCACTGTCCGTGTGGAGTTTGCACATTCTCCCCGTGTCTGCGTGGGTTTAGCCCCCACAACCAAAAAAATGTGCAGAGTAGGTGTATTGGCCACGCTAAATTGCCCCTTAATTGGAAAAAATAATTGGGTAATCTAAATTCATTAAAAAAAAATTTTTTTTAATATTCCTATTGACCCTCCTAAAAATGGCCTTTGGGATAAGGATGGGGAGGCACTGGAACAGGAACAAAAACCTCAGGAGCACCGTCATCTTGACGGACTGCACCCTGCCTGACAGCGGCAACATGTCCCATCTTTTAAACTCCTCCTCCATTTGCTCCACCAGTCTAGTGAGGTTAAGTTTGTGAAGGGCCCCCAAGCTCCTAGCCACCTGGACTCCCAGGTACCGAAAGCTCCTCCCTGCCCTTTTCAGTGGGAGCCTACCAATCCCCTCCTCTTGATCCCCCGGGTGCACGATGAACAGCTCACTCTTACCCAGATTGAGCTTGTACCCAGAAAAGCCCCCAAATTCCCTAAGGATCTTCATCACCTCCGGCATTCCCCCCACTGGGTCCGCCACATATAGCAACAAGTCATCTGCGTATAATGACACTCGGTGCTCCTCCCCACCCCGCCCCAGACCCCATCCAATTCCTACACCCTTTATCCCACCAGAATCGCCACCCCCCCCCTCCCCCCCCCCCCCCCCCCCGATCTTTTGCATCCAGCCCCGAATGAAACACCTGGCCTACCCAGCCCTTCCTCAGTCTAACCTGGTCCGCCACCTTCAGGTGAGTCTCCTGGAGCATAGCCACGTCCGCCTTCAGCCCCTTCATATGCGTAAACACCCGGGCCCGTTTGACCAGCCCATTCAGCCCCCTCACATTCCAAGTTATCAGCCGGATCAGAGGGCTCCCTGCCCCCCTCCCCTGCCGACTAGCCATAACCCGTCCCCTGCCCGCCACTGGCCAGTGCCCCCCGCTCGGCCCGTTCTCCATGGCGGCAAACCGCCACCCCGGCCCCCACTGCAGACACCAGCTCCTTCCTGGCCATTTGAGCTGCAACCCGGTACCCCCACCCTCCCAGCCGCATTACTCCCTCCGTAGCACTCCCGTAAGCTAGCTAACTTCTGCTGACCCCGGCAGCTCCCGCCACACCTCCGACCCCTCCCAACATGGGGCTACTCCTTCCCCAGAGCCATCAGCAGACCCTCCTCCTCCCCCTCCCACTCTTGCGCAGGGAAAAAAGCCCGTGCTTCTCAGCTCCGACCCCGCCCCCATCCACCCTCAGCGCGGGACACAGAAGAAAAGCCCTTGCTTTCCCTCTGCCCGACCCCGCCCCCATCCACCCTCAGCGCGGGAAACAGAAGAAAAGCCCTTGCTTTCCCTCTGCCCGACCCCGCCCCCGCAAAAAAAAGACAGCACCCCACCCACCCGAGAAACAACACAACAAGCTTAAAACAGCATGAAACAGCATAAAACAGAGACCCTTCCCACCAAAAGTTTTTTTTAAAATTTAGATTACCCAATTATTTTTTCTAATTAAGGGGCAATTTAGCGTGGCCAATCTGCCTACTCTGCACATTTTTTGGGTTGTGAGGGCGAAACCCACGCAGACACGCGGAGAATGTGCAAACTCCACACGGATAGTGACCCAGAGCCGGGATCGAACCTGGGCCCTCAGCGCTGTGAGGCGGTTGTGCTAACCACTAGGTCACCGTGCTGCCCGTCCCACCAAAAGTTAACACAGTTATTTACAAACCCTCGACCCTCAGTCAGAGTCCAACTTCTCGGCCCGCACAAAGGCCCACGCCTCCTCCGGGGACTCAAAATAAAAGTGCCGGTCCTTGTAGGTGACCCACAGACATGCCGGCTGTAACATGCCAAACTTCACACTCTTTCTGTGGAGCACCGCCTTCGTCCGGTTGTACCCGGCCCTGCGCTTGGCCACCTCCGCACTCCAGTCCTGGTAGATCCGCACTACCGTGTTCTCCCACTTGCTGCTCCGCTCCTGCCACTTCTTGTGGAGCGCCTCGTGCATCTCCACCTTTACCGCGAGGACCGCGGCCTCATCCTCTCTTTCAGAGGCTTGTTGTCGGAGCTCCCAGATCTCCACTCCCTGGGCGGTCTGCGTCGCCAGCAGTTTGTCCGTATTCGCCTTCAGCGAGTCCAGCAGCTCCACCTTGAGCTCCTGAAAACAGCGCTGGAGAGTCTCCTGCTGCACCTGCGCCCACTGCCTCCATTCCTCGAGGCCTCCACCGGCCGCCATCTTGATTCTCTTCCCCCGCTTTTTCTTAGGCACTGCCACCGCTATTCTGCTGGTCCCGTTCCTGGTCAAGACCATAGACCACTGGGGATCCGCTGCAGACACCTTCCCACGTCGGGAACCGTCGAGAAAGCCTCTTAGCTCCGCGTAGCCGCAACCGGAAGCCTAAATTTATTTTTAAAAAAGCAATGTATTAATAGTTAAATATTTTGTTTTTAGCAATGCGGCTTGACAGGTAAGTATTGGCCGGGACACAGGGGAGTACTACCCTATTCAAACAGTGGCCTTGAATCTTTTGTACCGTTTAAAAATTAATTTATGGGATGTGGGCGTCGCTGGCTAGGCCAGGATTTATTGCACATCCCTATTTGCCCTTCGGAAGGTGGTGGTGAGTTGCCTTCTTGAACTGCTGCAATCTCTGGGATTCAGGTACATCCACTGGGAGAGCCTTGGTCTAATGTCTCTGTTAAAAGATAACGGGCGAGATTCTCCGAGCCCGCACCAGGTTGAAAAATCGGTGGGGATGCGGGAAAGTCCCACCATGCCGCTCCGACGCCGGGACTCAATTCTCCGCGGTCGACCGGCAGAACCCCCACCGAGTCGCACCGGTGTGGTTCCAACCTGGTACCACCCGGCGGGAGCTTAGATCCACGGCCATGGTGGGGGGATCTGACTCCGGGGTGGGGCCCTCCACGGAGTCCAGGCCCGCAATCTGGAGGGGGCCTACCTGCTTCCGTGCGGGCCCGCTGTAGGTCTCTGCCATGTTGCGCGGTGCCAGCTCGGAGACGGCAACCAAGTACATGCGCCGGCGTGGAAACAGCCATCACACATTGTGATGAACGGTATTTACCTTTAATACCTTGCCCTTTAAGAGGCTTGGGACTCCGCCTCTGGCTACGCCCCCAGGAAACAGTATATAGGATAAGGCTCCATGTGGCAAGCATACATCTCTCGAATGCTGTCCTGTTCTCTGTATATTAAAGCCTTTGATTACCGACCTCACTCTCGCATCGTAATTGAGAGTGCCTCAATGCGCCAGCGTGTAAACGGCCATAACACATGCGCTAGCACGGAGATGGCTGTCACGCGCATGGGTGAACCCGCGCCGGCCGTGCAGGGCCTTCTTTTGACACTGGAGCAGCGTGCAGCACTCCCTTGCCGTGCTGGCACCCTGAAGACCGCTGAATTGCTGTGCCAGGAGGCCCGTTGATGCCAGCGTACACCACTCTGGTGTTTACACTGGCGTCACCTCTAATAGTGCAGCACTCCTTCAGTATTTGCCTGGGTGAGTGCAGCGCCAACAATACTCAAGATACTTGACACCATCCAGGACAAAACAGCCCTGCTTGTTTGGGTCCCTACCCACCACCTTCAACATTCACCCTCCACCACCATGCACAGTGGCTGCGGTGTGTAGCATCACTGCAGCAGCTCGCCAAGGCTCCTACAACCTCTACTACCTAAAAGGACAAGGGCAGCAGATACATGGGAACACCACCAACTGCAGGTTCCCCTCCAAGCCGTACACCATCTTGACTTGGAACTATATCGCTATTCCTTCACTGGTCGCCAAGTAAAAATCCTGGACTTCCTTCCCAACAGCAGTGTGGGTATACCTACACCACACAGACTGCAGTGGTTCAAGAAAATCACCACCATCTTCTCCAGGGTAATTAGGAATGGGCAATAAATGCTGGCCGAGATAGTGATTCAAATATCCCCTGAATTATTATTTTTTTACTCAAGTGTGTGGGAAAGGGGACATGATGATACTTCCATATTCTGTTAATCCTGATGTATTCATCCTGTGTAGACCTTGATTCCCAATTTTTAGGCCAAATTTTGTGGCTTTTCTGGCTGTTTCAGATGCACCTGAAACACAAAATTGTGCTGTTTAAACATCCTGACCATGGCTGACTCTTAAATGCCCTCGGGGATGGGCAATAAATGTTGGCCCATCCAGCGATGCCCACATCCCATGATTGAATTTTTAAAAATTATATAGTAGGTCAGCTGCATCCCAATTCAAACTGGGGAATTTTGTGGACATTCTTACTATGGGACCTAGGATGAGTAGCTGTAGCCACTTTTTGTGTGCTTTTCTGAAGCAATGCCTACGAAGACGAGTTGTGGTAATCCACCACGGAGTAATGGGGCACGATTCTCCGTTTGGGAGACTTAAGTCCCCACACCGGCGTGAAAACGGTGGTGTTTTACGCCAAGGAAACTGGCGCAAAACGGCCACCAATTTGCCGTTTTGCTGGGGGCTAGCAGGGAGGCAGCGTAGAGCTCCCAGCTCTAGCTGGCAATATGGCCCTGAGCATTTCTGGGTCCGTGGCTGTCCATGCGCACGGCAGCGACCTGCAGCGGCCACGTGCTTCAGGGCGGACTCGCACGTGGACCCGGACCGCCTCAAAACTAGTAACCCCCTTCAGCCGCTCGTGCGTCCCGGACCGCCCGCCCACAGTGCTCCCAGCCCTGAATGAAGCCCCCCTCCTGCCCGCGGATCAGCCCTCCCCTGACTGTGGCGGCACCGGAGTCTGCAGCTGCCACGCTAAGTTCACGACGGGTGAGACCGAGAGTCACGGTCGGGGAATGAGCATTGCAGGGTGGGCCTCAGGCGTGGATACGTGGCCCAGCGTAGTCCTAGAGTATGCTGCTTTTCAGGGGGCGGAGCATCACGAAAGTGGCACCTCTCCCGTTTTGGCGTCGTCGGTGATTTTCTGCCCCCTCGCCAAACACGATTTCAGTGTCGGGGAGCGGAGAATCCAGCCCATGGTGTCTGCCTTCTGTTCAGTTTATTGTTCAGCAACTCCTGAAGTCATCCATTATAATTGCAACCTTCTCTGGCTCGATACTTTAACAATGTTTAATTTTTGGCAGCACAGTGGCACAGTGGTTAGCACTGTGGCCTCACGGCGCCGAGGTCCCAGGTTCGATCCCGGCTTTGGGTCACTGTCCGTGTGGAGTTTGCACATTCTCCCCGTGTTAGCGTGGGTTTCGCCCCCACATCCCAAAGATGTGCAGGGTAGGTGGATTGGCCATGCTAAATTGCCCCTTAATTGGAAAAAATGAATTGGGTACTCTAAATTTAAAAAAAAAAACAATGTTTTATTTTGTTTGGCTCTCTCTTGCTCACCAGTAATCCGGCCCATGTTCTGGTGACTCGCCATTCCAGACTGAGCTGTCCCACCCAACAGGCTTTGCACTGCAATCTCACCACGAGAGAGCCATATATTCACTCGCTACTTACTTGAGCTTAGAGCTGTGTCTTCAAAGATATTCTTTGCAGTTAACATGCTGCTTTTTCAACACTTTCATAGAATCCCTACAGTGGCAGAAGGAGGCCATTCAGCACATTGAGTCTGCACCGGCCCTCTGAAAGAGCACCCTACCTAGGCCCATCACTCCCACCCCCTCTTGCCTACCCCCCCCCCCTCTTGCTTGCCTACCTACCCCCCCCCCCCCCCCCCCCCCCCCCCCCCCACCCTATCCCCATGATCCCAACTAATCGTTGGACACAAAGGACCAGTTTATCATGGCCAATCCACTCAACCTCCGCATCTTTGGATTGTGGGAGGAAACGAGCTCCCGGGAGGAAACCCACGCAGATTGTCACCTACGTTTGGAATCAAACCTGGGTCCCTGACACAGTGCTAACCACTGTCGCCCCAAAGCTTTGACTTCGGGGGAGTTTGACCAACATATTGAGGATCTTCTCATGCCATGTAGCGTGGTGGCGATTACTCTCATTGCGTGCTCACTTCTTGATTTTACTTTAACCATTACATTTTCATTTTCATGTAATTTAAGTAAACCATAAATATAACATCAATTAGGTTCACAGACACATTGCATTGGAATGTTTAAATTATTAGTTGTGATCATACCACTAACTTAAGTCTTGTCTCATCATATCCTTGACCACTTGGCATCTCCCAAACTCTGAAATCTCTGCGTTCATCTGATTCAGGTCTCTCAGATCTCATATTTTCAGCAATCCACCATTGATAGATAGATAGATAGAGAAATACAGCACAGAACAGGCCCTTCGGCCCACGATGTTGCGCCGAACGTTGTCCTAGGTTAATCATAGAATTTTGGACAATTTTTCATGGCCAATCCACCCAACCTGCACATCTTTGAACTGTGGGAGGAAACCGGAGTACCCGGAGGAAACCCACGCAGTCACGGGGAGGATGTGCAGACTCCACACAGACAGCGATCCAAGTCGAAATCGAACTTGGGACCCTGGAGCTGTGAAGCAATTGTGCTATCCACAATGCTACCGTGCTGCCCTTAAGAAGTTAACCTACACTCCATTATTCTACCCTAATCCATGTACCTATCCAATAGCCGCTTGAAGGTCCCTAACATTTCCGACTCAACTACTTCCACAGGCAGTGCATCGTTGTGTCTAGATGGTTGTGTCTAGGCCATAAGCTCTGGTTTTCTCTCCTTAAATGTCTCCTGCAAGATGCTCCCTAAAGACTCCCTCTTTGACCAAGAGCCTTGTCCCCATGCCGGCATAAAAACATACAACATAGAATTTACAGTGCAGAAGGCGGCCATTCGGCCCATCGAGTCTGCACCGGCTCTTAGAAAGAGCACCCTACTTAAGACCACACCTCCACCCTATCCCCGTAACCCAGTAACCCCACCTAACCTTTTGGATACTAAGGGGCAATTTAGCATGGCCAATCCACCTAACCTGCACATCTTTGGAGGCTGGAGTTTTACTCTGGAAATTCCTTCAAATCTTCAATGCCCTACAGGGGGCTAGCAGGGACCCAGAGTAATTCACGCAGCTTCAGTGGTGGATACGGGCCCCCGCACGTCTGGTTTTGAGTCCGCACATGCGCACGGCGGCGGTCTCCAGCGGCCACGTTGAGCGCCATGGCGGACTTGGACTGCAGAGGCAGACCCCCAACTGATCGGCCGCGCGCCCGAGGATCTGACTGTGCAGATATTAACCCCGGCCGCCTATCGGGGCACCCCCCCCCTGGTGTCCGATCCCCCCTGCCCCCCACCAGGACAGCCGCAGACTGAGTCTGCAGTTGCCACGCGAGCATCCCGACCGGGCAATAGCAGGTTAGTTCCACGCCATCGCAAACTCGGCTGGTCGGGAGCGGAGGATTGCTGGGCTGGCCTCTGTCAATGGGCCCCCAGCCGCGCGGAGTACTCCGCGATCGCGCCAATTCCCGGGTCCCGGCGAATCGCCGAACCGGCACCGGACCTGATTTTGGCGTGAAATTGGATTCTCCGCCCCCGGGTCAAACGCTATTTTGGCGTGGGGGCTGCAGAGAATCCAGCCCAAGGATTGGTCTTAAAAACTCACCAATACCCATCAAGGAAGGTGATCAGCCTTCTGTATTTTGTTCATGTGTGACTCCAGTACCACATTTACCTCAAAGCCTTAGCACATCTCAAGACCAAAGAAAAGAAAATTGGTTATGCATCAATGGCCTTTGGATAAAATATATTCGTTCTTTAGCTGACCTCCTTAAATTAAGACAAAACCGTCAATGACCTCAAACACCCCCCATTCTTGTACAAAGCACACCTCTCTGGATTGGCACAGGGCAGGGGCAAGTGGGAGAGGGCACTGACTACAATGCCAACTGCAGTGGTCATTAAAGCTGAGTTACATGTAAAAATTGACCAGTTTGGTTAAAGGAGAGGATTCTCAATGACCCTTTCGATTGCGGCAATCAGGAGATCATGTTAAGAAAATTGGAGACGTGGCAGAGCGTTAGTGGTGAGGAACACAAGTGGCGTTTACTGGCATTAATACAGCAGTAAAACAATTGTTGGGGGGGGGGGGGGGTGGTCGCAGCTATGAAGTGGTTAAGCTCATATGAATTGGAGAATAAAAAGCCACACAAAAAATCTCCCCCATTAATGATTTGATTGCCAACTCACCCATTGCCTCTGAGCAGCTGGATGCTGGGGCTGACAGGATGATGAACAGGTTGTGACGTAAGAAAGTGGTGTAGAATATTGAGTGGTGATGGCCAGTCTAGAGACTCAAGACCGTGAGAGTGTCTGGGGTGCAGTAATGATTTATAAAGGGGTGTTGTTCAATGCAAGGTGTTGATTTAGAGCAACACAATAGTCTAGCCTCACACACACACACACACATGGAGGACTATTCGTGCAAATTAATTAGATTACTGGCAACGTTTTCAGACAATTTTAACTCTTTCAGTAAAGGGCAAACTCTCCTGAGGCACAGGCGAATGGCTGTCGGCCGGGTTTTAATGTCCATTATTTATTTTTGAACTGAGAAACGTAGAAGCTCTTAATTTCGGGGCAGCACCAAGGGCGAAAAGGATAGGTGCAATGGTAAATGCAAAGCTAAGCCTAGTTTTCAAATGCTTACGGTTTGCACAGATTTTGTGAGCGGATTGTGTCTCTCTAATTCAGATGGTGGCAGATGGCAAATGTGCAAAGTAGATTTGCAGAAAGCTTTGTATCAGCAATAGAATATAAACCTTGCCCACCCATTAATTCCTCAAATTCTTACTTGATTCCTTTTTATAACTATGTACATTATCATATATTTTATATATATATATATATATATATATATATATAAATAAGCTGGTTCGTGGTGCAAAGTTCAATTCCTGTACCAGCTGAGGTTATTCATGAAGGCCCCACCTTCTCCACCTTGCCCCTCGCCTGAAGTGTGGTGATCCTCAGGTTAAATCACCACCAATCTGTTCTCCCCCTCAAAGGGGAAAGCAGCCTATGGTCATCTGGGACTAGGGTGACTTTACTTACTTAATATATCATTTGTACATCATTACTACTCATTGAATGGGATTGAACATATGGAGGAAGGGACGACGGCACTGAGGCCAATGGAAACCCTAGTGGTCTGCAAATTCTACTTTCTCTGAATGTCCATAACCTTCAAAAGAGATGTTTAACTATGTTTCCATCCATCCCTCTCAGGTGGATGTCAGGTATCCTTCGGGTACTATTGAAAGAAGGGTGTGAGGGTTTCCTCGTGTCCAGGCCAATATTTACCCCTCAATCAACATCAATAAAATACAGAAGATTCGGTCATTATCACTTTGATGTCTGTGAAATAGTGCCATGCGCAAATTGCCTTCAGCCTTTCCTTATATTACAACAGTTACTTACACTTCAAAAATAATAAATTGGCTGGGCGGTGCAGTGGTTAGCACTGCTGTCTTACGGCGCTGAGGTCCTGGGTTCAATTCTGGCCCCGGGTCACTATGGAGTTTGCACATTCTCCCCGTGTCTGCGTGGGTTTCGCCCCCACAACCCAAAGATGTGCAGGTTAGGTGGATTGGTCACGCTAACTTGCCCCTTAATTGGAAAAAAATAATTGGTTACTCTAAATTTTAAAAAGGAAATTCATTGGCTGTAAACTGCTTTAAGGTGTCCTCAGGTCTTGAAAGACACTGTGTGGGATTTTCCAGTTCTACTCTTTCTAAGACCGGAAATTCCCGCCCAAGGCCAATGGTCCATCAAATTGCCCATCCCGCCCAAGACGATTCCCCACCGGAAAATTCACCCCAGTAAATAAATGCAAGTTCTTTCTTTTTCCATGGGATTCGGAGTGTCTCTCCAGCATAGTGGATATTTGAACCTACAGTAAAGTTACGCTCCCTGATCAGACAGGCCACTGACGGCATTAAAGCCAGTCTCAAAACTCAGGCAAATATTTTCAAATTATGGGCAGCACAGTGGTGCAGTGGGTTAGCCCTGCAGCCTCACGGTGCCGAGGTCCCAGGTTCGATCCCGTCTCTGGGTCACTGTCCGTGTGGAGTTTGCACATTATCTCCGTGTCTGTATGGGTTTCGCCCCCACAACCTAAAAATGTGCAGGCTAGGTTAATTGGCCACACTAAATTGCCCCTTAATTGAAAAAAAATGAATTGGGTACCCTAAATTTATTAAAATAATTTTTTTTAAAAATACAAATTATTACTCATCTTATGATTGCTAATTTGAATGGGGGAAAGAGAAGGTTAATGTAGATATTAGAGAGGCAGGAGCAAATTCATTTTCCACAGTGTTGACGGTGCCGTGTTTTTTCAATTTTTTAATGTCATAATGGAACAAACAATGCCATTCAGCCCCTTGAGTCTGTTCTGCCATTCAGTTAGGTCATGGCACCATCGAACTGCCTTGGTTTGGTAATTCTCCATGCCCTTGCACAACAAGAATCTCAGTTTTTAAATTTTCAATTCACTCCTAACCTCAATAGCTTTTTGGGGAGACAGTTCCAGATTTTCTCTACCCTTTATGCGAAGACATGTTTCTGACACCACCCCTTTACAGTCCATCTCTATTTTTTTTTTAAATTTAGAGTACCCAATTCATTTTTTCCAATTAAGGGGTAATTTAGCATGGCCAATCCACCTAGCCTGCACATCTTTGGGTTGTGGAGGCGAAACCCAAGGAAACATGGGAGAATGTGCAAACTCCAAACTGACCCACAGCCGGGATCAAACCTGGGTCCTCGGCGCCGTGAGGCAGCAGTGCTAACCACTGTGCCGCCGTGCTGGCCCTCCGTCTCTAATTTTAAGGTTCGGCCCCTTGTTCTGGACTCTCCCACCAGAGGAAGTAGTTTCACTATTTCTACCCTACGAATTTCTTTAGTGATCTTAAGTGTTATGTTCTGTGTCGTGGCCGTGGTAAAGATGCACACAGAACCTCTAGGCCGAGATTCTCACGCAATCGGCGGGCCGTCCGGAAGGTGTGGAATCCTCCGCACTTCTGGGGGCTAGGCCGGCGCTGGAGGGGTTGGCGCCGTGCCAACCGGCGCCGAAGGGCCGCCGTCAGCCGGCGCCAGTTGGCGCCTACGCAGGAAAAAAAAGTGCCCCCACAGCACAGGCCCCCCCGCAGATCGGTGGGCCCCGATGCGAGCCAGACCACCGTCGGATTCCCCCGTGCACCCCCCCCCCCTCCTCCTCCCTCCCCCCCCACCCGAGGACTCCGCAAGCCGCCTTCCAAGCCAGGTCCTGCCGGAATGAACCTTGTCTAATCCACGCCGGCAGTACTGGCCGAAAATGGGTGGCCTCTCGGCCCATTGGTACCCGGAGAATTGCCGGGGGGGGGGGGGCACTGCCAACGGCCCCCAACTGGCGTGGCGCGATACCCGTCCGAAAACCAGCGCCGGAGAATTCGGCAGCCGCCGTCGGAGCAGCAGGGCGGGATTCATGCCGCCCCCCGGCGATTCTCCGACCCGGCAGGGGGTCGGAGAATCCCGCTTCTAGTTCTTTATTCGGAAGATAGTTTATTGACAAAATGAACACGTGGAAAGATAACTAACAAATTATAATACAAATGGTAACGAATAAGTGAATTCTCCTGGAGCTACTTCTTTTTCTAATATAAATTTAGAGTACCCAATTACTTTTTTCCAATTAAGGGGCAATTTAGTCTGGCCAATCCATCTACCCTGCACACCTTCGGTTGTGGGGGCGAAACCCACGCAAACACGGGGTGAATGTGCAAATTCCACACGGACAATGATCAAGAACTGGGACCGAACCTGGGACCTCGGCACTCTGTGGCAGCAATGCTAACCACTATGCCACTGTGCTGCCCTGGAGCTACCTCTAATGCAACTGTCCTTTAGAACGACTTACTACCAAGTGCCCGATCTCTGGAGTCACATGGTGGATCTCTGTCCCCACCTGCTGGTCGGAGGTCGTACATCCAGCTATTTACATTGGTATGCATATCACCACATTACGCACCTCGATTAGATCGCCCTTTAGTCATCAATAGCCAAGGGGATACAAGTCTCATTCAACAACTGTCTTCATAATTTAACCCATTTTAGCACTCTTTCATTCTGGTTGCTTGCAACCAATAACACTTTAATTTAGCCCAAGTTCATTAACTGCATCCACAGGGGATGTCTGTGACTGTAATACGTGCAATGAAGATCACTGTCAGGAAGAAATCTTTTTTTTATTTATCTGTGGGATTTGGGTGTTGCTCGTTAGGCCAGCATTTAATGCTCATTCCTAATTGTCCCTTCAGAAGGTGGTGATGAGCTGCCTTCTTGTACCACTTTACTTGTTTTTCGCAATTTGACACAGTTGAGCAGCTCGCTAGGTAATTTCAGAGGGCATTCAACAGTCAACATTATTGTGGATCTGGAGGCACATGAAGGCCAGACCAGGTCATTCCTGGGGCTTAGGCCTTTCAACACGCAAATTAATTTCTGGGCTCTCAGCCAAGCCTCATTATGTATTCTTGGCTAATAGCCCATGCACCAATAGAGAAGTAAAATATCTGAGCATCAGGGACAGCATTGATTGACAGCTCTGGCTCCCTAATCTTTTCTGTCAATTCTACAATGTATATTTACACAAGGTAAAGAAGGTTCAAGTGCTTGCAGTTTTAGCTATTGAAACTTTAATGGGTCTGGATGACTGGCACTTTTATTGGCCACTAATAAAAAGTATTTTTTAAGTAGAAAATTATCAATAACCTGGAGGTTACCATTGACCAGAAACTGAACTGGACTAGCCAAATAAATACTGTCGCTACAAGAGCAGGTCAGGGGTTATGAATACTGCAGTGAGTAGCTCACTCCCTGACTCCCCAGAGCCTGTCCACAATCTACAAAGCACAAGCCAGGAGTGTGATGGAGCCTTGTCTGGATGCGTGCAGCTCCAACAACACTCAAGAAGCTTGACAACACCCAGGATAAAGCAGCCCACTTGATTTTTAAAAAAATAATCTTTATTGTCACAAGTAGGCTTACATTAACACTGCAATGAAGTTACTGTGAAAAGCCCCTAGTCGCCACATTCCGGCACTTGTTCGGGTACAAGAGGGAGAATTCAGAATGTCCAAATTACCTAACAGCACGTCTTTTGGGACTTGTGGGAGGACGTGCAGACTCGGCACAGACAGTGACCCAAGCTGGGAATCGAACTTGGGACCCTGGAGCTGTGAAGTAACAGTGTTACCCACTGTGCTAGCGTGCTGCCCTAGCAGCCCATTTGATTGACACCACTTGCACAAGCATTCACTCCCTCCACACCAATGCAAAGTGGCAGCAGTATGTACAATTTACAAGATGCAATGCAGGAACTCGCCAAGGCTCCTTAGGGAGCACCTTCCAAACCCACAACCACTGCCATAGAGAAGGACATGGGGAGCAGATGCTTGGGAACACCACCACCTTGAAGTTCTCCTCCAAGTCATTCACCATCCTGACTTGAAAATATATCAAATATATCGCTGTTCCTTCACTGTCACTGTGTCAAAATCCTGAAATTCCCTCCCTAATAGCACAATGGATGTACCTACACCACATAATAATAATCTTTATTGTCACAAGTAGGCTGACATTAACACTGCAATTAAGTTACTGTGAAAAGCCCCTAGTCGCCACACTCCGGCGCCTGTTCGGATACACCGAGGGAGAATTCAGAATGTCCAATTCACTTAACAGCACGTCTTTCGGGACTTGTGGAAGGAAACCGGAGCACCCGGAGGAAACCCACGCAGACACGGGGAGAACGTGCAGACCCCGCACAGACAGTGAGCCAAGCCAGGAATCAAACCTGGGACCCAGGCACTGTGAAGCAATATTGCTAAACACTGTGCTACCGTGCCGCCCACATGGATTGCAGTGGTTCAAGAAAGCAGTTCACCAACATCTTCTCAATTATGAATGGGCAATAAATGCTAGCCTAGCCAGTGAGGCCCATGTCCATTGAATTAATTTTACAAATTACTTTTTAAAAAAGCTTTTTTACACATCCTATTATCACTATAGGGTCCATTAGTTCTATACAGGGCATAATGGGTGAATAAGCATAGAAGTCCCATATTTTGGCACAAGGGGCCATGGGGCAGGTAAAGGGCATATAGTGGCAGAAGGGGCATGAAGGACCTTGGAAGGATGATTGGAGGGGCATCAACTGGCACAGGGGGATTAAAGAGGACCATTTCAACATACCTTTCAAAATGTTCTCCCATGCAGGCTATGGTTCATGATACCTCTGACGTGCGGTGAAAAAATGGCTCCTTGAAAGGTTTGCCAACCACTATGACAATTGCGGAGGACTAGGACATTCCGTTCCCTGCAATTGAGCTGGCCAGGTTGGGAATGAAGTGTGTGTCGGCTCGCAGCCTGAAGCAACCCACACCCTTAAAAGAACCTGTTAAAAATTGGGAACACAGGGATGGCTTGTGGCTCAGTGGTTGGCACTGGGACTTCGGTGCTGAGAACCCGGGTTCGAATCCCGGCCCTGGGTCACTGTCCATGTGGAGTTTGCACATTCTCCCCTTGACTGCGTGGGTATCACCCCCACAACCCAAAGATGTGCAGGGTAGGTGGATTGGCCATGCTAAATTGCCCCTTAAATGGAAAAAATAATTGATGAAGAAAAACAAAAATCGGGAAGCCTGGGAATGGGGTCAGAAATCCTGGAATCAGTTCACGATTGCATTTGTAAAGGTCTGCATCGTCTCCCCAGTCTATTACACCAGTTTCTCACTCCGAAGGTGGTGCCAGATCTGCTGAATATTTGCTGCATTCTCTATTTTAATGGTAGGTTTGCCTAGAGACCTCCTATATCATCTCCTGAAGCAGCAGGGGATGGGCAGGGCGGGTCTCACCTCCCTCCCAATTTCTGTACCCTCTTCTAACTGTTTAGCTCACAGGGCTAATCGCTGGCTTTGAAAGCAGACCAAGGCAAGCCAGCAGCACGGTTCGATTCCCGTAACAGCCTCCCCGAACAGGCGCCGGAATGTGGCGACTAGGGGCTTTTCTCAGTAACTTCATTTGAAGCCTACTCGTGACAATAAGCGATTTTCATAACTCAACAATCCTCCAAATCTCAATTCTTGCTTATCCCTGATTTCCATCATTCCACCATTGCCTTTCCTTACCTGGCCCCAAAGTCATGAACTCCCTCCGTAAACATGTCCACTGCTCTCTCCTCACAACCACCGAGGACAAGGGTAGACTGTGCATGGGAACATTCCAAGCTCCCCTCCAAGGGTGACATGGTAGCACAGTGGTTAGCACTGCTGCTTCGAAGCTCCAGGGTCCCAGGTCCGATTCCTGGCTTGGGTCACCGTCTGTCCAGAGTCTGCCCATTCTCCATGTGTATGCGTGGGTTTCCTCCGGGTGCTCCGGTTTCCTCCTACAGTCCAAAGATGTGCAGGTTAGGTGGATTGGCCACGCTAAATTGCCCTTAGTGTCCAAAAAGGTTAGGTGGGGTTACTGGGATAGGGTGGAGGTTTGGACTTGGGTAGGGTGGTCTAGGGGTGGCGGGTGGCACGTGGCACAATGGTTAGCATTGCTGCCTACGGCTCCCTCCCTCAACATTACTGCGGGAGCGCATTAACCCCACAGACTGCAGCAGTTCAAGCTTCTTAAGGGCAACTAGAGATGGGTAATACATGTCTTGTTGGGGGATAACGGAGGTGTGCCTAACAGGACAACAATTCTTCACATGGACTTGCTTTCACCCTGCCACGACACTCTCACAAATAGCCTTCAGCATTTAGTAAGACAGAAAACATTTTTGCCCCCATATGCAGACAATTACCTCCACAATTTTCTACCAGCAGCCCTTGCATATTTGTATAGCGCCATAATGTAGCAAATTGTCCTGAGGTGTTCACAGGAGCGTTATCCGAACTCATTCGCTGGCATACATCAGCTCCACTTCTGCGATTCTTCAGTTCGGACATTCTCATTGTTGCTTTCAAATCCCTCCGTGGCCTTGCCTCTCCCCCCATCTCTGTAACCTCCTCCAACTCAACAGCCCTCTGATTCTGGGCCCTTGCTCATCCCTGACTTCCATCACTCCACCATTGACGGCCATGCCTTTATCTACCTAGGCCCGAAGTTCGTGAATTAACTCCCTAAATACGTCCACATCTCTCTTCCCTCAAAATGCTGCTTAAAACCGACCTCTTGAACCAAGCTTTGACCTTCTGACCTAATAAATAGCCCTCGAGTGGCCTGGTGTCAAATTTTATTTGATAAAGCTCCTGTGAAGAACCGAGGGACATTTTTATGACCTTAAAGGCGCTATATAAATCCAAATTGTTGATGGTATTGTTAAAATTCGAACTTAAAAAAAAGATTAACACAGGCAGATTTAGGTTTAAAAACTGTCCATTTTGACATATATTCCGCAAAATTAAAGAGCATCCCTGTGTTTAAAACATTGAAATGAAATGAAAATCGCTTATTGTCACAAGTAGGCTTCAAATGAAGTTACTGTGAAAAGCCCCTAGTCGCCACATTCCGGCGCCTGTTCGAGGAGGCTGGTACGGGAATTGAACCGTGCTGGCCTGCCTTGGTCTGCTTTTAAAAGCCAGCGATTTAGCCCAGTGTGCTAAACCAGAGATCAATGTTGTTCTTGCCAGCCATAAAATTCGCTCATAGTACATTTCAACAGCTCTGTAGATCTGTGCCAGCTTTTTGGATTCACGCTATCAAGATCTGGCTCTCTCATTCAGTGCCAGTGGTAACCAACCCATTTAGGGCTGTCAACTTGGGTCAGATGTATTTCTGGAAATTTCAATAACTGCCTTGAACCCAGCAGCCCAATCAAACTGTGTTTTATTCATCTCCAATATTTTGATAACCCGTCAACAGAAATATTCAACCAATACTTTTCCCTTGGGTTTGTTCACAGCTGTGTCCACGAGATTAATTTTTAACGCCTGCAGATGCCAGGCCAGCCCTGGAGGGTTGGCAACCCTAGACCCGCTCCATTCAGCACTCAAAGAGTTAAAGAATACGCTGCCTCTGTCTGGCCTTCACATTAAAAACATCAGTGTAATGAAATGCTAGGATACCAGGTCTCTCCTGCAATACCAAGGTTAAATGGTGCATCTGTTTTCGGGCCTAGTTAGGCCTTCATCGTAGCGACGGTTGCTAGGGTGTAGGCCGAGGGTAGTGGCAGCAGACGTGTTTAACAGACATCCCAGACAGTATCCCTTGGGGTATAGCACAATGAATTATACACTGTCTGGAAAACTGAAAAAAAAAGAGTTACGTTCCGATTCCAGATATTCTCACCCAAGCCTAATTACAACTCAGTGCATGAACTCAGAACATTTCATTCCAATGTCGAAAAATTCTTGACCGGAGAGTGGCATTTTCCACGGCAATTCGTGTTTCTCACAAATAGTGCATGGGGCATGAACACTCGAGATGTTTTCTCCCACCAGCGCACATAATCCTGCAACTCTGATTAAATGAGGCGATGTTTAAACACCAATTGGAAAGGAGACCCCCCGTAATTAGTTCCCTGCTAACTAGCTAAACCACATTAAGTCATTAACTAAGGTGTTGTTTATAAAGTAGGAACATCAAGTTATTCGTTTGTATTTTGATATTTGACGAGTTTTGTTTTCAGGCACTTATTTGCTTTTGTCTATCTTGAAGTCTCAGAAGTCCAGGTGGGGTATATTTTTAGCCATATTTAATCTGTTTGACTGGTTGTGGTATCGATCTGGTGGTTGCATCTCATTTGCTGGCAATGCCATCCCACGGTTGAAATGCGGGTGCCACACATGTGATGTTGGCATGACCTTTCCCCATCCAATACTGCTGATTGAGATTTACCCGGACGAGGCCAGGTCTGGGAAGTCATACCCGTCAGGCGAGACCGAACGGGACGAGGCTCTATTCTCTAGACAAGAGGAGGCTTGAGGGGTGAACGGATAGAGGACTATCAAATTCCGAAAGCCATTTGATTGGACAGATTGGGGCATTTTCTACTTCTATGTGGAGACCAGAACTATAAGCCACAAATATAAGATAGTTACTAATAAATCCAGGGGCAGCACAATGGTTAGCACTACTGTCTCACAGCACCAGGGAACCAGGTCCAATTCCGGCCTTGGGGTGACTGTGTGGAGTTTGCACTTTCTCCCCGTGTCTGTGTGGGTTTCCTCCCACAGTCCAAAGACGTGCAGGTTAGGTGGATTGCCCATGGCAAATTGCCCCTTAGTGTCCAAAGATTAGATGGAGGTTACGGGGAAAGGGCGGGGGAGTGGGCCTAGGAAGAAGGATCTTTCGGAGGGTTGGTGTGGACTTGATGGGCCGAATGGCCTCCTTCTCCCCTCTCGGGGTTCTATGGTTCAATTAAATCGGTTGTGGAGTGCGCTACTTCCATCAAGATACACTTATTAGTAAGTAAAAGGATGTCTGCACTAGCTCGGCTATGTCTATCGGATGGATAACGGTCACATGTCCAAAGGCCTTCTGTATGGTGAATTGACCACTAGGTCATGACCTTCTGGGTGTCCATGCCACCGCTACATCTGCAAGTGAGATGTGAAGAGGGTGGCGGACATTGATACTGATAACTGGGAGTCAGTCGCTGATGACCTTGACCTCTGGAGGTTGACTATCTGTAGGGGGGCGGTCGGAAGAGGTAAGCTCAGTTGGTCGGGAAGAGGGCCCACAGTCTTCCTCTGCAGCGAATATGGCAGAGACTGCCGTGCCAGAATGGGACCCCTGAGTGACACCAGGTGATGCTTAACACAGAGTTGACCCCCATGGCATGAAGCACTGTCTTACAGGATAGAAGGCTGTCACCCCCAACAAATCCAATAGGAAATTCAGGGGAAAGATCTTTACCAAGAGAGCGGTGAAACTGTGGAACTCGCTACCATAGCGAGTGGATGAGGTGAATAGTGTAGAGTACGTATATTTAAGAAGAATCTAGATAAACACAGGAGAGATGCTGATAGGATGAAACAAAGTGGGGTTTAAGGTGGTTACACTGGCACGGGCTAATTGAAGCTGACCAATCTATTTCTGCGCTGCATGCTCTATTGAGTGAGAATGGTGCCACTCAGTGGCTCTTGTGAGAACTGACCAAAATTCTTTGTAATAAGAGTGGTAGACAGGTCTTTGTGTTTTATTTGCAACTCCTTAACCACTTGTAGCATGAATCAAAAACAATATTTTCATCCAAAATATATTTCCAGTATAATCTATCTAGTGTACAGCATGCTCAAAGACCACAAGACAAGACCACCCGTGTCGTGGGTGGGTGATATTTGGGCCAATGCATACAAGAGTCATTCAGTCCTCAGTTTCCAATCATACAAATATTGTGAATTTGTATTGTTGAAGCAGCACAACATACAGCAGTCTGGTGAGACAACAGCAGTCCCTCGAAGTGGTACAGCACCATCACAGGGTGACATATCTACATGAGAGATGTCCATTGCAATGTAGAGATAGTCATTTATAATGGAAATAAAAGTTGATGTAAAAACTTGACAACAGGAAGTGCATAGAGATGCAAAATGCTTCATATATTAACAGATATGCAATTTTTAAATCCTGCTAATCTATTATTTGTATCATCTAGGTGCCCATGTGTCACGGGGCGGTACAGTGGTTAGCACTGCTGACTCACAGCACCAGGGACATGGGTTCAATTCCGACCTTGGTCGGTGTGGATTTCCACATTATCCCCGTGTCTGCGTGGGTTTCCTCTGGGTGATCCAATTTCCTCCCACAATCTAAAGATGTGCAGGTTAGGTGGATTCGCCATTCCAAATTGCTCCTAAGTGTCCAAAGGTTGGGTGGGGTTACAGGGACAGGGTGGGGGATTGGGGATAGGGTGGGGGATTGGGCCTAGGTGGGATGGTCTTTCGAAGGGTCAGTGCAGACCCGATGGGCCAAATGGCCTCTTTCTGCACTGTAGTGATCCTATGATTCCCTATGTTAATTTGTAACAAATTGAAGAAATCATTGAGCACCCTCTCAGTTTAGGGCAATGGGACCATGATTTTTTTTTTGGAGTCAATTTTGTTTTAGTAACCTAGAATATATCACTTCTTGTAGTCATGTGGCTCCCAGGAAGCAATGAGCACCAAAATAAGAACATAAGAATTAGGAGGAGTACGTCATTCAACCCTCCGAGCCCGCTCCGCCATTCAATGAGATCATGGCTGATGTACTTCAACACCAGTTCCATGCACTATCCCTGTAACCCTTGATGCTTCTAATATATAGGAATCTATCAAGCTCTGCTTGAAATATCATCAATGACTGAGCCTCCACAGCCCTCTGGGGTAGTGAATTCTAAAGACTCCCCACCTTCTGAGTACATAAATCCCTCCCCTCCTCAGTCCTAAGAGGGGGAAACACCCTTCCGGTACCTATCCTGGAAGAACATTGCATGTTTAAATGAGATCACCTCTCATTCTTCTAAACTCCCGAGAATAAAGGCCCAGTCTGATTAACATTTCCTCGTAGAGAAAGTCGACAATGGTGAGTTTTATTTTCAGCCACATTGATGAATCACCAGTGAGCAGCAGTTTTATCACCTGGTTACCAAAGCAATGGCAGGATCACTCAACAACTTACATTTATACCGTACCTTTAAGATAATAAAGCACCCCAAATCACTTTGCAAGAGCAAAAAATGACAGCAAGCCACATAAGGTCAGATGAACCAATGCTTAGGCAAAGTTGTAGGTTGCAAGGAGTGTCATAAAGGAGGGGAGAGGTAGAGAGGCTGGGAGGTTTAGGGAGAGTATTCCAAAGCTTAGGAAGTAGGCAGCTGAAGGCATGGGCGCCCATGGTGGAGCGATTAAAATCCAAAATCCTCAAGAGACTGGAATTAGAAAGGTGGGGAGGTGCTGGGCTTTGTGGGTGTCGAGAGAGGTGCATTGTGGTGAGGCAGAGCTGGGTGCTGTCAGCGGACTTGGGAAAAGAACACTGCACTTTTGGATGATGTTGTTGAGAGGTAGCATGTATATCAGAAATTATTGGGGACCGAGGATGGAGACACCAAAACTAACAGGGCTGCAATGGGAAGAGAAGACGATCCTTTAAAACCGAGATGAAGAGGGATTTCTTCAGTCAGACAGAAGGTGGTGAATCTGTGGAACTCTTTACTGCAGAAGGCTGTGGAGGCCAAATCATTGAGTGTCTTTAAGACAGAGTTAGATAGGTTCTTGATTAATGAGGGGATCAGGAGTTGTGGGAGAAGACAGGAGAATGGGGATGAGAAAATATCAGCCATGATTGAATGGCGGAGCAGACTCGATGGGCCGAGTGGCCTAATTCTGCTCCAACGTGTCTTATGGTCTTATTCAAGGTGGAACAAGGTGAAAGACATCCAACATAGTAGACAACTGTGGAAAGGCATTGGAGGATGGTTTGGTCAACTGTGTACAAGGCTGTGGACAGGTCACGATAGACGGGGAAAGAAAGTTTATTGTTGTCGCTATGGAATAGGATGGAATTTGTGAGTTTAGTGAGATCCATTTCCAGTTCATGACAGTGGCAAGAACCTGATTCAAGGGATCCCATGAAAGATGGGCAAGTATTTGTGAGGTAACAATGCGTTCAAAGGTTTTTGTAGATGAAAGTGGTTGGAATTGGGGACGGTAATTTGCAAGGTCAATGGGGTCAAGGGTTAGTTCTTTGAGGGGAAAGGGATGATGGAGGGGGAGGTGGTGGCATAGTGGTATTACTAATCCAGAGACACAGGATAATGATCTGGGGACCTGGGTTTGAATCCCACCACGGCAGTTGATGGAATTTAAACTAACTAAAATATCTGGAATTAAAAGTCTAATGACAGTCGTCGTAAACGCCCATCTGGTTCACTAAAGTCCTTTAGGGAAGGAAATCTACCATCCTCACCTTGTCTGGCCTACATGTGACCCCAGACCTAGCCCTGCAATGGCCTAGCCCTGTTAACCCTGCAACGTCCTCCTTACTAACATCTGGGGGCTTGTGCAGAAGTTGGGGGAGCAGCTTCACAGACTAGTCAAGCAACAGCCTGACACAGTCATACTCTCAGAAACATACCTTACAGACAATGTCCCAGACACCACTATTACCATTCCTGGGTATGTCCTGTCTCACCAGCACGACAGACCCAGCAGAGGTGGCGGCACAGTGGGATACAGTCAGGAGGGTGTTGCCCTAGGAGTCCTCAACTTTGATTCTGGAACCCATGAAGTCTCATGGCTTCAGGTTAAACATGGGCAAGGAAATCTCCTGCTGATTATAATTATCTAATAATCTTTATTGTCACAAGTAGGCTTACATTAACACCGCAATGAAGTTACTGTGAAAAGCCCCTGGTCGCCACATTTGAGCGTCTATTCCGGTACACAGAGGGAGAATTCAGAATGTGCAAATTACCTAACAGCACGTTTTTCGGGACTTGTGGGAGTAAACCGGAGCGCCCGGAGGAAACCCACGCAGACACGGGGAGAACGTGCAGACTCCGCACAGACAGTGACCCAAGTCGGGAATCGAACCTGGGACCCTGGCACTGTGAAGCAATAGTGCTAACCGCTGTGCTACTGTGCCAGCGATGCTACTGTGCCGCCCACCGTCAGCTAGCCTCCTGTCATAACTCCTGATCCCCTCATTAATCAGTACTCCTCCATGTTGAACACCACTTAGAGGAAGCACGGAGGGTGGCAAGGGCGCTGAATATGCTCTGGGTGGGGGACTCAATGTCCATCACCAAGAGTGGCTCGGTAGTACCACCACAGACAGTGCTGGCCGGGGCCTAAAGGACAAAGCTGCTAGACTGGGTCTGCAGCAGGTGGTGAGGGAACCAACAAGAGGAAAAAACATACTTGACCTCATCTTCACCAATCTGCCTGCTGCAGACGTATCTGCCCATGACAGTATCGGTAGAAGTGACCACTGCACAGTCCTTGTGGAGACAAAGTCCCATGGCGTGTGGGCCATCAGCAGCAGCAGAATTGTATTCACCCACAATCTGCAACCTCATGGCCCGGCATATCCCCCACTCTACCATTACCACCAAGCCAGGGGATCAACCCTGGTTCAATGAAGAGTGCAGAAGAGCATGCCAGAAGCAACATCAGGCATACCAAAAAATGAGGTGTCAACCAAGTGAAGCTACAACACAGGACTGCTTGTGTGTAAAGTATTATAAGCAGCAAGTAATAGACAGAGTTAAGCGATTCCACAACAAACACATCAGATCTAAGCTCTGCAGTCCTGCTCTAAGTGAGAATGGTGGTGGACTATTAAAAAGCTCATGGAGGAGGCTCCACAAATGTCCCCATCCTCAATGATGGAGGAGCCTGGCACATATGTGCAAGACAAAGCTGAGGCATTCGCAACAATCTTCAGCCTGAAGAGCCGATTGGATGATCAATCTCTGTCTCCTCTGGAGGTCCCCTGCATCAGAGATGTCAGTCTTCAGTCAATATGATTCACTCCACGTGATATCAAGATATGGCTGAAGGCACTGGATACTGCCAAGGCTATGGGCACCGACAATATGCTGGCAATAGTAATGAAGACTTGTGCTCCAGAACTTGCTGCATCCCCTAGCCAAGCTGTTCCAGTACAGCTACAACACTGGCATCTACCCAACAATGTTGAAATTTGCCCAGGTCTGTCCTGTACACAAGAAACAGGACAAATGCAGCCAAATATCACCCTATCAGCAAAGCAATGGAAGGAGTCATTAACAGAGCTATCAAGCGGCACATATTCATCAATAACCTGCTCACGAATGCTGTTTGAGTTCCACCAGAGTCACTCCGCTCCTGACCTCATTACAGCCTTGGTTCAAACATGGACAAAAGAGCTGAATGTCAGAGGTGAGGTGAGAAAGACTGTCCTTGGCATCAAGGCAGCATTTGACTGAGTATGGCATCAAGGAGCCCGAGCTAAACTGGTGTCAATGGGAATCAGGGGGAAAAACTCTCCGCTGGTTGGAGTCATACCTGGCACAAAGGAAGATGGTTGTGGTGGTTGAAGGTCAATCATCTCAGCTCCAGGACATCACTGCAGGAGTTCCTCAGGATAGTGTCATAGGCATAACCATCTTCAGCTGCTTCATCATTGACCTTCCTCCCATCATAAGGTCAGAAGTCAGGATGTTCACTGATGACTGCATAATGTTCAGCAACTTTAGCAACTTCTCAGATACTGAAGGAGCCTATGTCCAAATGCAGTGAGACTTGGATAATTTCCAGGTTTGGGCTGGCAAGTGGCAAGTTACATTCACACCACACAAGTGCCAGGCAATAAATCCCTGCTATTATCAGCAAAACTTGCATTGACATGGATGTCCACAGGACAGCTCAAAGCACATTACGGGGGGGGGGGGGGGCTCGAATCAAGTCCACATGTTCTGGGTGGTCTGAGATTGAGGGGGGTCTGTCAGGGGTTCTCGCACGTGATGCCCAAGGTGCCGGTGTGGAGGTGGTTCAGAGTCCGGATATTTGGTGTCGGGAGGCCTGGGAGTCCAGCGGGTGAGAGAGGCTGATGTTTTGGTCTTTGCCTCCACGACCGATTTTGCTCGGGTGGTGGGACTCGGAGCTGCCGAAAGCAGGAGTGTTGGGTGATTCAACCTGACAGAATTCCCGAGGCAGGAGGAGATCCGGTTCGGTTTGAGGGGCTCATCAGAGGGGTTCACCCCGAGGTGGAAGCCGTTTATGGAGGATTGAAGGGTCAGTGGCGGGGGGAATGTGGGGGTCCGTACGGGGGAAGGCGGGAAGAGAGGTGGTGTTGGCGTCATGGGAGCTGGTGGGTTGTGGTTGTTTGTTGAAGTGTTCTGTTATTCTTCTGATTCTTTTTGTGCGTATATACAAACATGCCTTGAATAAAATACCTTCCAAAAGAAAAAATCAGCCCAGCCAGCGATGCCCACGTCCAATGAATACAGAATATATCCAACAGATACCGTACTGTACATCCAGCAAATGTCAGCCTTAATTTTTGTGCTCAAGTCCTGTCGTCAGGAAAAATCAGGGCAGGTAAGCAAAAGCTTTATGAAAGCGGCAGGTTTTAAGGGGCACCGGAAAGGAGGGGAGAGGTACAGAGGTTTAGGGAGGAAATTCCTTAGGCAGCTGAAGACACTAGGTGTGATGAAACCAGGAGAAACACAAGATCCCCAATTGGAGGATGATTAGTGCCATCTTTCCGTGCTGAAATGTTTCAAATTTTGAAGACGAAGTATTTCGGACACAAAACGTAATGTCGAGAGGGCAAATGCATTTGTAGTGTAGTCACACGGCTACCACAAAGTTTCTGACTCACCATCACAAAAGATGGCAGCGTCACCTTCTCAAAAAAAGCATTGCAGTCAAATCTTCAATTGAATCTTCAAACGATCTCCTGTGAAACAGCACCCTCTGCTGCCACATAAATTTACTTCAGAAAGCAACGTCCACAAAATAAATGGGAAGAGGCCTCCAAAGTTTGGAGATTTCAACTGTATTCCTGACCCTCTCTCCTCCCGAGGGCACCACTCGACAGGATGGTTATCTTGACATAGTTATTGAAAGGCTTTGATTCACAGCAGAGCCCAATCCTGTCCAAATTCTACTGTTCCAACATTCTGCTGGTGGGCTCCCATCATACCGCTTGAGGTGCACCATGTTTGTGTGGGTCTCACCCCCACAACCCAAAGATGTGCAGGGTAGGTGGATTGGCCACGCTAAATTGTCCCTTAATTGGAAAAAATGAATTGGGTACTCTTTTTTTTTTTTATTTTTAAATACCTCATGAGGTGTCACGTGATGTGAGCGCGGGAGCAGCTGCGTTGTGAGTTCCAGCTCTGCTCGACTTTCACTCTGTCTTTTCATCCGTGTGCGCATTTCATTTTAAAAATGTTTTCTTGGTTCACATGTCATAAATTATGTCCTGAGAATTGTTGGTCGGTGTTTTTTGCATGACGGAACCGAGTTTGAATGTTTAAATCCTTGCTTGTTCACGGAGGCTGGTAGGAGTCGGGGGTGAGGCCCTGCCTTTGGTGGCGCAGTTGCCTTCGAACGGCCTCCCACCCAGAGGGTGCGGTGTGTGTCGACGGACTGTGGCAGCCAGTGAAGATGCTGTTCTGGCAGCACGGTGGCGCAGTGGGTTAGCAATGCTGCCTCACGGTGCCGAGGTCCCAGATTCAATCCCGGCCCTGGGTCACTGTCCGTGTGGAGTTTGCACATTCTCCCCGTGTTTGCGTGGGTTTCGCCCCCACACCCCAAAGATGTGCAGGCTAGTGGATTGGCCACGCTAAATTGCCCCACAATTGGAAAAAATGAATTGGGTACTCTAGATTTTTAAAAAATGCTGTTCTGGCTGAAAATCGCAGCTCTGCGGTACAGGTGGTCAAGGTCCAATTCCAAGCGCTGCGGGGTGTTTTTATGGAGACCCACGAGAGTGTTCCTGCTATAGAGCACTGTCCCTGATGGAATCCCACCTCTGTGCAGTCAGATTCCTGCTGCATGGCCTGACGTCCATCCTGGTGGAGTCGGGAGAGACAAAAAGGGGAACAGGAGAGTGTGGTAGTATGACTAGAGGCACTACGGTACCTCGGAGTGTGAGCTACCATTGGTGGAGAAGGCTCGCTGCTCATTGGCCCAAGTGTTTGCATTTCATTGGTCGGGACGTAAGAGGCGGGGTATAAGAATCTGTGTTTCCCAGCAGCCAACCTTCTTTCTGTATTAGAGCTGCTGGGGAAACATCTTGTTGATTAAAGCCTTCAATTCGGACTACTCCTTTGTTTCAGTAGTTATTGATCGCGCACGAGAGAGGAGTGCTGCTGAGCCCGTCCCCAAGGCAAGGTGGAGGATAAGTTCCCATTTCAGTTCGAGAATTGGGTTCCATGTTTCGGGGATCTCCATTTGGAGGTTGGGCAGATTAAATTTGATGGAGCTAACTTAATCCTGTCTTCTGGGCCTGGGGATGGTGTGGCCTTCCAAACACTGGTACTGTATAAACACTACTGTTGTGGTTAGCACAATTGCTTCACAGCTCCAGGGTCCCAGGTTCGATTCCCGGCTTGGGTTACTGTCTGTGCGGAGTCTGCACGTTCTCCCCGTGTGCGCGTGGGTTTCCTCCGGGTGCTCCGGTTTCCTCCCACAATCCAAAGATGTGCAGGTTAGGTGGATTGGCCATGCTAAATTGCCCTTAATGTCCAAAATTGCCCTTAGTGTTGGGTGGGGTTACTGGGCTTTGGGGGTATGGTGGGGGTGTGGGCTTGGGTAGGGTGCTCTTTCCAAGAGCCGATGCAGACTCGATAGGCCGAATGGCCTCCTTCTGCACTGTAAATTCTATCTAGTATAAACACTACATCCTGTTCTGGATGTTGGTCGTGTGGGATTGGAGGTAACCGCGTCACCCCCCTCTTGGCTGGAGACTAGGTTGTTGACTGCCTGGATTCTGATGAGACCCCATGGTGGAAGTGATAGTGCCTCGTGTTTCATTTGTCAAATTCCTCGAGATATCCTGAGGAGTTCTCACTGATCTTGATCCTGCGCCATCGTTGATTTTGATTTTGGCCTGTTTCGTGTGCCAGTGAAGAAGTCTTTATCCTGAGGACTGTCTTCCATTCCTGCTCCTCGGTCGTGATCCCGGACTTTCCTCCCTGTTGCTCATGTTGTCTGCTTGATGTTGTCAATTTTTCCTGTTCACAGGGAAGAGAATGGTGTGGAGATGGTCTGTACCATTGATTATCCTGATTGATCATGTTTAGCCAAATGTTCAATACAGGATTTTTGAAGTCTTTACTTTATCCTAAATGTATTTGGGTTTTATATGGTCTAACAGTCCTCGTGGTGGAGGGATGGGGTGCCTTTGTTGCTTCCCTACCCCTGTCGCACCTAGAAGGAAAATGTGCAGAGCTGGAGTGTGTGGGGGGCAGAGGGTGGCAGTTAGTAGGGTGAATTTTTCTTTGGGAATCCTTGGGGTCCTTCTACCCACCCCATCCCCCTCCAGCCACATACGCCATACTCATTTTATCGACCACATTGAAGACGACCTGTCCATCAGTGGGTCCAGTGCACACTTAAAAGACGCCCCCACCCTCACCCCTCCTTTCATGATCAGTCAGTGCATATGGATTTCCACTATGGTCTTCTTTACAAATTCAGTGTCATCCCAGTTGGGCACATACACGTTCACTGGGACTACGGTGCCCCTTCCAGGACACTGTTGACCATGATATACCATCCCGCTTGGCCCGTAACCACCCTTGTCCTCTTGAACATTGTCCTCTTACTTATCAATATGTCTACCCCCCTAGCTCTTGTCCCAGAACACGAATGGTAGGTCTGTCCCATCCATCCATTTCTTACCTGCAGTCGGTCCTCCCTCAGGTGTGTCTCTTGGAGGAAGATTGTCAGTTTTCATACTTATCAGGTGGGTGAAGATTCTGGATCTTTTCACTGGGCCGCTAAGACCCCGGAGGTTCCAGATGATTACCCCGATTGGGGGGGGGGGGGGGGGGGGGGGGGGGGGGTTTGTTTCTCCCTACACCCACTCCCCACCCACCTCCCTCCTGCAAGATCTTACCTTGCGGATGCACCCCTGCAGTCCGTGGTTTCCCTCTGTTAGTGGGCCATCCAACATGGCCACGGTCACCGTACTCACCATGTGGGTGTGCCCCTGCACTCCGAGGTTTCCCTTTGTTTCAGGGCCCTCAAATTAGCTACTTGCGGTGCCATCTTGCTCCATGTTTCTTAGAGTGACCCAAGGCCAATCGAGAGCACTCCCCCCGCCCCCTCAACATTTTGTTCCACCTGCAGTATTGTTTCCCCCCACCACTTGCTCCCCCCTCTACACCCCCCATGGCTTTCCCCCTCCCATACCCCCCTGCTGTTTACTCCTCTGCCCCCCATCCTTGCCAGTGCTCTATCCCCAATGGGAGATACGCCACGACCCCCCCACTCATACCTCCTGGCGCTAGCTTTCATGCTAGTGTGGTGGCCCCCTCTTGGGGTCGGTCTGACACCCTCCTACACCCGCTCTGTTGGTGTCCCCGCTATCTCCTCCTCCCCCTGTCCTGCACTCTTCACCCTCCTTTCTACGAACTGGTTCCCCTCTCATAATGAGGCAATGCAGTCTTGTGCAAAATTGTCCATTGGTTCTTCTCTGACTCCTCTGTGCCTTCTTTATCATTGTCGCCTTTGCTGTCTGTATAGACCGTTCTTATGGATGAACTCTCCCACTTTTACAGGGGCAGTTAAGTACTGCTCCTTGCCCTGGTATGTTACCCAGAGCATGGCTGGGTACAGCAGCCCAAATTTAATATTGTTAGGGCCGATTTTGCCTTATTAAATTCTGCCCTGTTCTTTGCCAGGTCTACCCCAATGTCCTGGTAGACTCTGATTTTGTGTCTCTCCCAGTTGCAAACTTTGGCTGTCTGGCCCAGCAAAGGATCCTTTCCAGGTCCTGCTATCTGTGCAGCTTGACAATGACTGCTCCCCCGCCTTGGGTCTTGGCCGCAGCGACCCAAGAACCATGCCAGGAAGTGTCTTGAAAAGAACACTTCTTACCATTCAGATGGAACAACACTGATGCAACATCCCCATGATGGGGATGTCAAAGGAGTCCCAGGTCCCTTGAATCCAGTTTGTGCGGAGATAACTAAAACTTAGTCATTGTAGTGTTAGCACATGGAGCTACAAACGGACTCTGCGCCCTTGCAATTCAATGAAAATTTGAAACGGAACGAGCGGGACAGACAGGATTCAAAGTCAGTTTCCAGTAATGTCTTCTTTCTCAGGAAGGTTACGAGTAGACTACGGATGAAGATGGCGATAAAAGCCTGATGCCCTCCATGCTCAAACAGCTGACAGGTGGCTCAGAGTCTCGACTGGCAATCCCAAGACGATGGCTGACAATGGCTCCTTATCCAGAGCCGCACCTTCAGGAAACAAGGTGGAATCGGATGGGATTACAAAAATATCTCAGCATTCTCTACAATCATTAGGCTGATCCCCCAGCCACCCTCAAGCAAAACACCAGCTTCTTTTTTTAAACTCGAATAATTTTATTTTTCATCAACGGAATCACTCAAATAACTGACTACAGTCCAACATCTTTGAATCAAAGTCATTTGTGAGAAAAGGCAGCGCCCAGGGCCACATTGGGTCTTGATGCAGTTTGGAATCTGGCCAACAGAGGAAGTTCAACATGACTGGACTGACCTCCTCCCCCATCGTCCCCTCTCTCTCCCCACACTGCACATGGCCACACCAGGTCTCCCCCTGGCAGTTACTGCTGCTGGACACAGCGACTAGTGCTGCAAAACCTGTGGGTTTGGATAGTAGACCAGACCCCGAAAGAGTCCTCACGGACAGGGGGGCCCGCCATGGCTGAGGTCCATTCCTGGAATAGCAGGTCAAACCTATGAGAAATAATATGTTGAATTGCAAATATCATTCAAGATAATCATTAAGTTTTGTGAGAACAAGATTAAATAAGCTTTGCTGAAGAGATACTTTGGGCAGGCCAAGGTAGGGGGGAAAGGGAGACTTTTTGGGTGGGCAGAAGCAGAGGAGAGGCACTGGATGGTCTGGGTAAGGGGCAGGGAGAGCGTTCATTTTCTCTGTCACTTCCTCACCCCCCCCCCCCCCCCATGAGGACCTCTGGATATTTCCCTTCCTCCACGATTTCATTGTGACACCTGTTCCAAAAATGCACCTTTAACAATAGAATCTTAAAGCAGGAAACTGGGTGTGTGTTATGAGAAAAAGGATCAATTATCTCCTATGTTTTTTTATTTAAACACCCCACCCGGATTGGTATCCTTTCCTGATCTGACTGGGACACAAGTCCAATGAATGCCATTTCCTCTTTGCACCACATCTAAGTTCTCATAAATTATGAGCATGCCTTCAATTAGGCTTTAAATGTTTGTGCTCATCAAGGTAAGGAGATACTAACTACTGGAAAATGGAACCAAACCCATTTTAGTGCATCTAGTGTCAGCTTGAGTAGTTCCAGTTGAGATGCATAGATTAGATACTGAATAAGGCTCCCTCTACACTCTCCCAAACACTCGGCAGGGCAGTCACAGCACGGGGTTAGGGAAGAGAAGATGTGCATTACTTAAAAGGAACACCACCACCAAGAGTTACTTTAGGAGCTAAACAGAGCAGCAGGTTTAGATAAGGAGCGTCTGGGTTTGTCAAAATCCAAATCATGCGTCAAAAACTCCTTAACAAAGAGACCATTTTAATAAACTATTAGTGTGATAACGCAAACCTTTCAGACGAGATAACTGAAGACTTGGCAACAGTCGACTAATAGGATTCCCAAGTTCTCTAGCCACTAAAAGTGGGAGCCCTTTGCAAAAGGGATAAAAGAGGACTAGCTGTTAGTTAGGACATGGATGATTTAAACAGCCACAGGGTAAAGTCTCATAAGTAATGTTCTAACCTCCGGTTTAGGGAGAAGGGGGTAGGGGTGCTCTCTGAATATTTTTTTAAAAACTAAAATCAATTATTTTAAAACTTGGCAATGTGCAGTTGGGAGACTTCCCAGCCCAACGTCATTTGTCCCTAAAGATCACTGATTGCATATGTGCGGCTAAACCTTTTTTTGTAACCTTTTCTCGAAGAAGTCAGCTCCGACTGCAATATAGCTCATGGGGTGGCTCTCCTGAAGCGACTGGTGTTAAAGGGCGAGGCAGCGCAGCTGTTATTTCAACAGTGTGAGGGTTGGAACGTAGGAGGTTATGTGTGCCAATGTTTCAATGGCTATTATGGCACAATTAACCTCCACTGCCTCCCGCATCGTTGCTCCAGTTTGTAAATACTCGTCCAGAAATTGTCAATTCCCATCCTGAACACTTATTAGTGCGACACCTCTTTCTCCATTCAGTCTCGGGTTCCAAAATGTCCGTTCCTTGCAGTTACTACCTTTGGAAGGTGCCCTGGTCCTGAAGTTTGCGGAGCAAGATCTGCATGAGGTCAAAGGTGGTGAAGCTGGTTCCCACGGCAATGGGGCCCTTTAACCAGTTCATGCTGAGGCCCTTGTACAGGCCAGCAAGAGAACCCTCTTCTGCCACAATGTGGCGCATTGTCTCAATAATGCCGCTGTACTTGCGGCACTGCACCCCTGCCGTCTGCATCCGCCGCCGCACCACATCCAGGGGGTAGGACGCTGATTGGCCAATTAGGCCGGCACACGCTCCGAAAAGTAGTCGCTCGTGGGGGTACGGATACGGCCTCTCGGTGTACTCTGAAATTATGTAACATAGACACATCATAAGCTATAGGGCCCAATAAAGCACATCCATCCCTTTTTATTAAGATTTTCACAAAATATAAACAACAAAACAATATTAACAGAATAACCATTGTAAAAACCCAAGAACAACACCCACCCCCCTACAAAAACAACCAACTCGAAAACAAAACAAGCAAACAACAGAAAGGAAAGAGGTAACACCCGCCACATCCCAGATACACACTTCTCTCCCCCCCCCCCCCACAACCCAATTCCCCCTCCCCCCCCACAACCCAATTCCCCCCTCCCCCCCCACAACCCAATTCCCCCCCCCCCCCCCCAACAACCCAGGTCTCTTTCGCCTCCTGCACTCCCGGCTCCACTGCAACCCCAAAGATTGAGAGTCCCCAGCCTGGCTTGACCCTGGATCCCACCACCCTCGACACTGTCCTTGCTACCCCCTTCCAAAACTCCCCCAACGCTGGGCACGCCCAAAACATATGGGCGTGGTTCGCTGGGCTCCCCGAGCACCTAGCACACCTGTCTTCGCCCCCGAAAAACCTACTCATCCTTGTCCCAGTCATGTGGGCCCTATGCAGCATCTTGAACTGTATGAGGCTAAGCCTCGCACAGGAAGAGGAGGAATTCACTCTCTCCAGGGCATCCGCCCACGTCCCCTCCTCAATCTCCTCACCCAGCTCCTCTTCCCATTTACCCTCCACCGAGGCCTCGTCTAACTCCTGCATTACCCGGTATATGTCCGAAATCCACCCTCCTCCAACCCACACCCCCGAGAGCACCCTGTCCCGTACTCCACGTGGGGGCAACAAGGGGAACCCCTCCACCGGCCGCCTGGCAAACGCCCTAACCTGCATGTACCTAAACATGTTCCCCGGGGGAGCCCAAAGTTTCCCCCCCAACTCCCCCAAGCTCGCGAACCTCCCCTCCACAAACAGGTCCCTCAACCTCCTAACCCCTACCCTGTGCCAGCCCAGAAATCCACCATCAATGCTCCCTGGAACAAACCGATGGTTCCCCTGTATCGGGACTCCATCGAGCCCCCCCACCTCTCCCCTATGCCGTCTCCATTGCCCCAAATTTTGAGGGTAGCCGCCACCACCGGACTCGTGGTATACCTCATTGGAGGGAGCGGCAACGGCGCCGTTACCAGTGCCTCCAGGCTCGTGCCCACATAGGGATGCCATCTCCATCCTCTTCCATGCTGCCCCTTCCCCATCCATTACCCACTTACGCACCATCGCTGCGTTGGCAGCCCAATAGTACCCACAGAGGTTGGGCAGCGCCAGCCCCCCCCCTATCCCAGCCCCGTTCCAAGAACACCCTTCTCACCCTCGGAGTCCCATGCGCCCACACAAATCCCGTAATACTCCTGTTAACTCTCCTAAAAAAGGCCTTCGGGATAAGGATTGGAAGGCACTAGAACAGGAACAAAAACCTCGGGAGCACCGTCATCTTGACGGACTGCACCCTCCCCGCCAGTGACAGCGGTAACATATCCCACCTTTTGAACTCCTCCTCCATCTGCCCACCAACCTTGTGAGGTTGAGCTTGTGCAGGGCCCCCCAGCTCCCAGCCATCTGGACTCCTCGGTACCTGAAGCTCTACCCTGCCTGCTTCAGTGGGAGCCTACCAATCCCCTCCTCCTGATCCCCCGGGTGCACCACGAACACCTCGCTCTTGCCTAGGTTGAGCTTATACCCAGAGAAGCCCCCAAATTAGCTGAGAATCCTCATCACCTCCGGCATCCCCCCCACCAGGTCCGCCACATACAGCAACAGGTCATCCGCATAAAGCAACACTCGATGCTCCTCCCCACCCCGCACCAGGCCCCTCCAGTTCCCTGGCTCCCTCAACGCCATGGCCAGGGGCTCAATTGCCAACGCAAAGAGCAAGGGGGACAGGGGACAGCCCTGTCTCGTCCCCCAGTACAGCCAAAAGTACTCCGACCTCCTCCTATTCGTGGCTACACTCGCCATCGGGGCCTCATAAAGCAACCTCACCCACGGACAAACCCCTCCCCAAACCCAAACCTTTCCAACACCTCCCACAGATACCCCCACTCAACGCTATCAACGGCCTTCTCCGCAACTAATGCCACCACTATCTCCGCCTCCCCTTCCACAGCCGGCATCATAATAACGTTGAGGAGCCTTCGTATGTTGGTATTCAACTGCCTTCCCTTCACAAACCCCGTCTGGTCCTCGTGAATGACCCCCGGCACACAATCCTCTATTCTTGTGGCTAAGATCTTTGCCAGCAGCTTGGCGTCTACATTCAGCAGCGAGATCGGCCTATATGACCCACACTGCAGAGGGTCCTTGTCCCGCTTAAGGATCAAGGAAATCAGCGCCCGTGACATAGTTGGGGGCAGAGCCGCGCCCCCCCCCCCCCTTGCCTCGTTAAAGGTCCGGACCCACAAGGGGCCCAACAGGTCCACATACATTTAATAAAATTCGGCCGGAAAGCCATCCAGCCCCGACGCACATCCATCCCTAAAGATTAGTCTCACAAGATATTTAGAACATAGAACAGTACAGCACAGAACAGGCCCTTCGGCCCTCGATGTTGTGCCGAGCAATGATCACCCTACTCAAGCCAACGTATCCACCCTATACCAGTAAACCCCCCCCCCATTAACCGTATTTACTTTTAGGACACTAAGGGCAATTTAGCATGGCCAATCCACCTAACCCGCACATCTTTGGACTGTGGGAGGAAACCGGAGCACCCGGAGGAAACCCACGCACACACGGGGAGGATGTGCAGACTCCGCACAGACAGTGACCCAGCCGGGAATTGAACCTGGGACCCTGGAGCTGTGAAGCATTTATGCTAACCACCATGCTACCGTGCTGCCCCAAAAATGAATGAGAAAGGCTATTCAGCTCACCTTAATTAATCCCTGCAGATTTCAGTTACGTGGATAGATTGGAGAAGCGGAGATTGTTTTCCTTACAACAGAGAAGGAGCAAGGGAGATTTGATAGAGGTGTTTAACATTATTTGATAAAGCAGAGAAGGAGAAAATGTTTTCACCGGCAGGAGGGTTGGTAACCAGAAACTGTAGATTTAAGGGAACTAATGAAAGAACCAGAGGCAATACGTGGAGGATTTTTCTGTCTTTTTTTTTACACTGAGTGATGATGATCGGGAACACACTGCCTGAAAGAGTGGTGGAAGCAGATTCAATGGGAACTTTCAAAAGGCAACTGGATAAATATTTGAAGGGGAAAAATTTACAGGTTCAGGGCAGGGCATTGGGTAGCATTAGTTACCAAAGAGCTGTCACAGACAAGATGGGCTGAATGATCTCCATCTGTGTTGCATCATTCTTCAAAGATGCTATTCATTTGTCCCGGTCAATGCGTTGATCACTCTTTTAAAATCTGTCTTCTTGCATTTGACCCTTTCAGTTTTACATGTTTAAGACTAAAAGCTACTGACTAAAGAACCGTAGAGAACAGGTTTCAAAAGGTCAGTAGTCAGTAATGATCAGTATCTGTATCTGGTAATGCATCACTGAAAATAAATACAAGTAGGTGCTGGCCCAAGTCTCTGACTCCTCAATCAAATCTTTACAGGAAATGTGTCACTTTCACACATAGGATTGCAGTGGAGAGGGTCAGTGGACAAAGTGGCAACCCCCTCTGAAAGAAGAGGCATGTTGCTCTCTGACTACACCTACTGGTAATAACTGGCATATACACTGCAGAGCAGCACAACACAAGAGATAGGAGGAGTAAACCATACTATCCATCAATCCCGCTCCATATAACGAAAGATGATCTTGGGCTTTAACCCCACTTTCCCCATCTCTCAAGGGGGTTAACTATTTAACTCTTGGAAAGAGCTGGCCCAGAGCCCCCTCCGCCAGAATGAGGAGGATTAAAAAATAAACACTGGAGAAGTTTGGGCAAGAGAGAGATGGTGGTATAGAATAGTTCGGGATACAAAAAATATATGCTGGAATTTTAGGTTTTTTTAAAATTTAGAGTATCCAATTAATTTTTTCCAATTAAGGGGCAATTTAGCATGGCCAATCCACCTGACCTGCGCATCTTTGGGTTGTGGGGGCAAAACCCATGCAAACACGAGGAGAATGTGCAAACTCCACACGGACAGTGACCCAGAGCCAGGATTGAACCTGGGACCTCGGCGCCGTGAGGCAGCAGGGCTAACAACTGCACCACCGTCATGCCCTGGAATTTTAGTATTTTTTAAAATTTAAAGTACCCGATTCTTTTTCTCCCCCCCCCCCCCCCCTAATTCAGGGGCAATTTAGCGTGGCCAATCCACCTACCCTGCACATCTTTGGGTTGTGCGGGCTGAGACCCATGCAGACATGGGGAGAATGTGCAAACTCCACACAAGTAGTGACCCGGGGCCTGGATGGAACAAACCACTGCACCACCATGAGGCCCCTGGGTCAATGACCTGAAATGTTAACTTTATTTTTCTTTCTACTGACGCTGCCGACTGTGCTGAGTGTTTTCAGCATTATCTATTTTCATTCTAATCAACGATAAAGTTTGGACCGATAACAGGAAAATCTTCATGGTGAAGAACATCTGAAATGGACTTGCGGATGGAATAAAGGAGGCAAAAATCCACAGAATCCCTACAATGCAGAAGGAGGCCATTCGGCCCGCTGAGTCTGCATCAACCCTCTGAAAGATCACCCCACTTTGGCCCACCTCCCAGCCCTATCCCTGTAACCCCATTTAACCTGCACATCTTTGGATGATGTGAGGAAACCGGAGAAAACCCACACAGACAGGGGGGGGGGGGGGGGGGGGGGAATGTGCAGACAGTCACCCAAGGCTGGAATCGAACCAGGTTCCTGTGTTATGAAGCAGCAGCGTTAACTACTGCGCTGCCCTATATATCTCATGGGGTGTGATAGGACAGTGGGATTAGGACCTTTCTGGAAATGTGAACTAAGATAGGCCAAATAGCCACCCTTAGCTAAAACTATATTGTAAATCCCGTAAAATCCCATTCACTGATGGGGCGGGGGTCTCACAAACTTAGTTCCACACGCGCTCCATCAATGTGGGAACTGCATTCTGCGCATTCCCTCCAAGGGTCACCATGCTGCGAGTTGCTGTCTTACCTGCGTGTAATTTCTTGCACGTTTCATAAGTGAAGAAGCTGAGCCCAGCGTACGGAATTACCCCAAGGATGGTGGGCGAGAATCCGCTGTACAAGGTCTTGAGTCCTTCGTCGCGTGATATCCGGATGAAGACATGCAATATATTACCATACCTATCGGCACAAGAAATAAAAAGTACACCATAACCATCAAGAAACACATTCCATGGGGCGGCACGTGGCCCAGTGGTTAGATTTGCTGCCTACGGCGCTGAGGACCCGGGTTCGAATCACGGCCCTGGGTCACTGTCCCTGTGGGATTTGTACATTCTCCTCGTGTCTGCGTGGGTTTCACCCCCACAATCCAAAGATGTGCAGGTTAGGTGAAATGGCCATGTTAAATTGCCCCTTAATTGGAAAAAATAAATAAATAATTGGGTACACTAAATTTATTTTAAAAAAAGAAACACTCCACAAAATACCTCGTGGGGGTAAGTAAGGAGAAAATGGTTCCAGTGGAAACCAGAGGATGCAGATTTGAGGTGATTGGAAAAAGAACCAGTGGTGACATGAGGAAAGCTAAAATGTACTACCTGAAAGGGTGATGGAAGCAAGTTCAATAACATTCAATCGCAACTTCAAAACCTTTAACCTCCACACTATCTAGAAGGACAAGGGCAGCAAGTACATGGAAATACTCAAACAAAAAACAATTTAGAGCGAAGGAAAACAAGTATATGAGTGGGATTAATTGGGTTCCCGTAACAGCCTCCCCGAACAGGCGCCGGAATGTGGCGACTAGGGGCTTTTCACAGTAACTTCATTTGAAGCCTACTCGTGACAATAAGCAATTTTAATTTCATTTCATTTCAAGGTCGGCACAGGAAGGAATGCCATCCTTCTGTGCAGTATAATCCGGTGACCCACAGAATTTACTGAAAAAATATTTCTGTGTATATACACCACACTGTCACAAAGTGTATCCAGCACATAATTAGTTGTCTTTGGTGCAGTGGTCATGTTAATGTTTAAGTAATCCTGAGAATTCAAGTTAACATGTAACAATGACAGTTTAAGAATTGACGCTCATTTAAGAATTGACGCTCATTTTGTAAATTATCTAGGAATTTTTTTTAAAACTGGAGTCTGCAGAACTCAAGAAGCTCAACAGTATCAGGGTACAGCTTGTCTGGCACTTCCTCCACCATCGACTCTTTCCCTTTGCTTGTGCGCTCTGGCTTTTTTTTAAAATCGCTTAAGTGCCACACTTGGATTAAATATGAAACTAAGACCTTGTCTGTTGAGTGGGTGTATTATCTATGCACAGCAGTGGCAGTATGTACCAGCTACAAGCTACACTGTAGCTACTCGCCAAGGCTTCTTTGACAGCACCTTCCAAATCCATGACCTCTACCTCCTAGAAGAACAAGGGCAAAAGCCACATGAGAACACCACCACCGAGAAGCTTCCCCCACCCAGGGGACACAAACCATCCAGAGGGCCGTTACTTCATCGTCATTGGGCCCAAAGCCTGGATCTCCCTATCCAACAGTACTGATGGAACATCTTCACACAGACTTCAGTGGTTCAAGATGACTCACCACAGTGCAACAGGTATGGGGAAATAAATGCTGGTCCAAGACACCCAAGAACTAAAAAAAAAGCCAATAAGAATGACCGTGTGGCTGTTGGATTACACTAGTTTCACTCATGCTCTTTGGGAAAGAAAACCTGCCACCCTTACCCAGTCTGGCCCTATACGCGACTCCAGTTCCACAGCAACAAGGTTGGCCTTGTACAGCCCTATGAAGTAGTCAGGCAACTCAGGACAAGAGATGGGCAATAAATGCTAGTTTTGCCAGTACTGCCCTCAGCCCAAGAATGAATTTTTAAGAAATTGTTCAGAAAATATGAACAAGATGACCCTTTCATGTGATTTATGAATGCTAATTGTGGAAGGACATCAAAACTCGCTGCTCTTCTTTGAGTAATGCCATGGGATGGTTTACGTCTCAGTTTTATATTTCATTTCAAGAGTGGCGCTTCTGAGAGAGAGAAAAAGAGATAGAGCTTGCGAGCAAAGGTGAAGTGTGAACAGACAAATAGAGGGAGAGAAAAAAAATGTTCATCATTCATAACTCGCTGGATACTCCAAAGTGTGTCACGGCCAACAAAGTACTGTTTGAAGTTTAGTCACTGCTGTAAAGTAGAGAAACACCACGGTCAAGTTACACACACCAGGATCCCACAAACAGAATATAATCTATTTTAGTGATGTTGATTGAGGGACAATATTGACCAAGGACATCAGGAGAATGCCTCGTTCTTCGAAATAGATCTTTTACACTACCCGAGAAGGCAGACAGGCCCACAGTTTAACATATCATTTGAATGGTGACACTTTCAACAATGCAACACTCACTCAGTACTTGCACCAACGTACTTTTCTTTTGAGTGCACAGGCGATTTAAGTGTGTGACCCCTTTCATTTTTTTTCAGCAGAGCCACGCATGTGCAGTAGCTTACATTCTGCCGAAATGTCTTCCTTCAAACTGACAATGCTGTTTACTTCAAAGTGTAATACATTCCAGATTGTTGCATATACACAGACCTTGGGGGGGGGGGGGGGGGGGGGGGGGCATTGGAGCCAATCTACGTCAGTGTGCACAGTGTTATGGATGAGAAGGACCAAGTGCAGGTTAGGCTAGAAGGCAGCAGAGTTTTGCATGCACTCAATTTTACAAAGGATGTGTGATGGGCTGGCCAGGCAGGTCGTTTTGGACCAACTCCAGTTAATGGAGGGTTCCTTCATTCGTTCACTGCTCATGGTGCTGTCTTCAATACTCACATTTCTTTTGGAGTTACAGCCATTCGCGCTCGCACCAGGTCTAGCGGGTAGGTCAACGTGGTGGCCGTAATACCGGCCATTGCACCGGCCAGCAACCGTGGGAAGGGTGGCAGAGGCCTAGAAAAGAGAAAGAGACGACCACAAAATGAAAATCCAGCAGAAAGATCTGATTGCAAGTGCTGCTTGCTCTGCCAGAAAACAGGAGATGGGAGGATGCCGAGACCAACAATTGCATTCCTCCCAGACCATGCATTCGTTCATGGATTCCAAAGAGACCCAATTAATATGCTCTGGGAAGTTGCCCAGTGTAAACTCACATCCTATCTGGTCAAATGGTGTCACATTTCAGAGGTAGTAGTAACTCTTTTCTAAAATATTTCCAACTAAGGGGCAATTTAGCATGGCAATCCATCTTTGGGCTGCTGGGGTGAGATTCACGCAGACATCGGGAGAATGTTCAAACTCCACAAGGACAGCGACCGGGATCAAACCCGGGTCCTCGGTGCTGTGAGGCAGCAGCATTAATCACTGCGCCACAGTAACACTCTAGGTAAGAGTAACTCAGGAACAAAGCTGGATGGATAACCAAGTTCTTCACACAAGAGACCCACGTCAACTGAATTACCCCAATAACTATGGGGAGATGTCAATAAGCAACTCTTGATTTTACATTTACCCTTCAGAACTAAGGTTTGAACCACCCTGGGAGCCAACATTCTATACACGGCTCCATCTTACATCATCCATTTGTGCATCACTGTCCTAGTTATGATGTGCCAGCCCTCTTACCTTCACCCTTGTCATCTCCCAACTCCCCCATTAACCAAACAAGTTCCTGACTAGGCGTATGCAATATTTTAGTTCATTCAAAGGGCATAAATTACCTCACGTCACATTCTATCAAACATAATTAAACAAGTTCACCACTGCTTTAAAACAGCACAGAAAGGAGTCACACAGCCATAACTCCTGCTTCCTTCAGCTCCCTCACACTCGGGCTCGGGATCACTGATTCCTCTCTCCAGAGTGCTTTCAGACATACTAGTCCAACCTTCCAATACACGAGCGTTAGGATTAGGGTGCAATGGGAATGACAAGGCGGCCTTTTTGTATTCAAGGCTTTGTTTTCTGAAATAAGATTGTCGTCTGTTTTGGGGAAAATGGGGAACAGTGCCCATTGCTTACATATTTGCTGAAATAATAAACAAGGGAAACCAATTTGAAGAAGTTAGTATGGTAAATATGACACGAGGGGGTTCAGGTACAGCCATTGTTCCAAGCAAATAGGTAACAAAGAGCAACATATCTACTTTCCCAAAGATAGATAATAATCATATTTTAGAGAGAAGAACCTGGAACCCAAGACTGCTACCTGGTTCACCCCATTGCACAGACTAACTTGGCTCAGTTGGTACCAATCTTGCTTTCCCCAGGATGTGCATTCAAACCCCAAACCTGTATTTGAATACATCATTCAAGGCTGACACGCCAATGTATTACTGTGTGGCATTGTTGGAGATGCCATCCTTTGGAGAAGATGGCAACTATTTTATTTATTTATTTATTTTTAAAAATTATTTTTCTTTTTCCAATTAAGGGGCAAGTTAGTGTGGCCAATCCACCTAACCAGCACATCCTTGGATTGTGGGGGTGAAACCCACGCAGACACGGGGAGAATGTGCAAACTCCACACAGACAGTGACCCAGGGCCGGGATTCAAACCCGGGTCCTCAGCGCCGCAGTCCCAGTGCTAAGCACTGTGCCACATGCCGCCCCATGAAGACGCCAACTAAACTAATGTCTACATTTTCCAGTTAAAACAGCACTGGGAAGACAGTACAGTTCGCAAGGGAAAAGTGAGGAACATCACCACCAAGTGGGAAAAGGATGCAACTTCATTGTGACAGGACATTGTAACTTGGCAAAATTGAATTGGAAATGGTGCCATGGAAATTTATAATGGTCAAGGCAGGGACACACCATGACGAAAAACTTTGGAAAGTCAGTCAGGAAGTCAGGTGTGTGGACATTTTACTTTTGCTGAGACTGATCTAGTTTAAAACCAACAGTAGGATCCTGGACTGAAATCAGGAGGGAAAGTTGCCATCTATTATTGCTGGATGTATCTAAGGGTATGGTGGCAAAGGGTATGGTGGCACTGTTGGATCCAATATCATTGACACAATTGATTCATTAGAAAGCTATCTAAGAGGACCCTCTGAGCAAAGATATGGCCTTTGCATAAGATAATCTTCACTATTAACCCCAAACAGGACCACAGATTTATAGCCGTTTGTAGCTAATTGAATTTATAAAGAGTTCAGGGAAAAGGCAAGGAGTGGGAATAAGAGAATGGCCTATTATCAGTTGGTGTGGGCATGATGAGCCAAATGCTGCAAGATCGCATGACAGTCCTTAATAAGGACACCTCAGTAATGGTCCAGCTCCTGTGTACTGACCTTCCATGGGTCTCGCAGTAGGATCCCAGAATTTGTTTGTACTGTTCATGAGAGCAGAACTGAAGTGCAGCGTAAGGGATAACTCGGACCATGGTGGCAGAGTTGCCCCGCCAGAGGCTGAAGAAGCCTTCATTCCGATAGGTTTGGTAAATCAGCTTCACAACTTCCTATGGCAAACAGCAAAAAAGAACAATTACTCTTTGGCGTAAAAGGAAGATGGAACTTGCAACCACAAGGAACCATTCACTCCCTCAGGACATCTCAAGCTGCTTTGAGAGACAGAGAAAGAGCACACAAGGGGAAGAGAAGGCATGCAGAGGTGCACTAGAGGAGGAAAGAGAAAGAATGCAGGTGCAAGAAGAAATCTGCAGGACTTTATTTGAAAAGGAAAACTGTGCAGGGGGGCAGGAGAAGGCAGAGAGTGGCACTAAGTGAATTGCTCCACTACACAACATGACTGACCAAATGGCCTCCTTCAATGCTGTTACCTTTGTGAGAGAGAGAGAGAGAGAGAGAAATAGAGAGAGAAAGAGTGGGAGAGATATAGATAAAAAGAGCGAGCGAAAGTGTGGGCAAGCATGGGAAGTAGAGAAAGAGGGTGGGTTGCAAGAGAGAGGGAAACAGAGTGGGCAAGGAAAAAGGCTCGGAGCAGTGGGAGAAGGAGGAGAATGAGAAAGACTTTAGTTCAGAGAATTCCTTTCACAACCTCAGGATGCCCCATCAATTTTACAACCAATTAAATGTTGTTTTGAAGTTTGCAGCCACTATCATACAGACAAACACAGCAGCAAATTTGCACACGACAATTCCCACAAGCAACAATGAGGGATGTGACTGCACCCCCTTTTTTAAAAAACTGATATTCAAAGAATAAATGTTGACCTGGACACCAGGAAAACCAAGCTATTCTTCAAATAATGCCTTGGGATCTTTTAAATCTAAGTATATGGGCAGCACGTAGCACAGTGATTAGCACTTTTGCTTCACAGCACCATGGTTCCAGGTTCGATTCCCGGCTTTCTGTGCAGAGTCTGCACGTTCTCCCCGTGTCTGCGTGGATTTCCTCCAGGTACTCCGGTTTCCTTCCACAAGTACCGAAAGACGTGCTGTTAGGTGAATTAGACATTCTGAATTCTCCCTCTGTAATAATAATAATAATCTTTATCATCACAAGTAGGCATACATTAACACTGCAATGAAGTTACTGTGAAAATCCCCTGGTCGCCACATTCCGGCGCCTGTTCGGGGACACAGAGGGAGAATTCAGACTGTCCAAATTACCTAACAGCACGTCTTTCAGGGCTTGTGGGAGGAAAGCCACGCACACAATGGAGAACGTGCAGACTCCACACAGACAGTGACCCAAGCTAGGAATCGAACCTGGGACCCTGGCGCTGTGAAGCAACAGTGCTAACCATGGTGCTAACCTCTGGCTCAGATGTGCATGGGATTTCTTTCCCAAAGGAACAGCATATATGAATTTTGCAACTTTTCCCCACATTTGTGCACAACTGTGGCACCGTATTTATATCCTGATGTTGAAATGCAATAAAGAATTCTACCGAGGCAGACCTTTTAAAAACGCATTTTGCAAATGGCAGTACCACAGAAAAAAAAATAATTCAAGAGTACAGTCTCTAGAGCAGCACGGTAGCACGAGTGGATAGCACTGTTGCTTCACAGTGCCAGGGTCCCAGGTTCGATTCCCGGCTTGGGTCACTGTCTGTGCGGAGTCTGCACTTTCTCCCTTGTGTGCGTGGGTTTCCTCCGGGTGCTCCAGTTTCCCCCCACAAGTCCTGAAAGACGTGCTGTTAGGTAATTTGGACATTCTGAATTCTCCCTCCGTGTACCCAAGTGCCGGAATGTGGCGACTAGGGTCTTTTCACAGTAACTTCAATGCAATGTTAATGTAAGCCTACTTGTTTCAATAAAGATTATTGTATTATATAAGTTTCGAACTGTTGGGAGCAAGAGCAAAGGCGCAATGTCAAACTTTGGGGGCCAGTGTGCGAGGGGATTGGGATGAAAGAGAAACAAAGACGAGGGGCAGGTGGCACAGTAGTTAGCACTGCTGCCTCGCAGCGCCAGGGACCCGGGTTCAACTACGTCGGGTGACTGTGTCGAGTTTGCACATTCTCCCAGTGTCTGCGTGGATTTCCTCCGGGTACTCCGGATTCCTCCCATAGCCCAAAGGTGTGGGGTTAGGTGGATTGGCAATGTTAAATCACTCCTAAGTGTCTTAACGGTTTGGTGGGGCTATAGGGTTTGGGCGAGGGATTGGGTCCAGGTGGGGTGCTCTTTCAGAGGGTCAGTGCACACTATGGGCCGAAAAGCCTCCTTCTGTGCTGTAGGGATCCTATGAAGATCATAATAACAGAATAGATCATTTATTGGAACATAGGACTTAGGAACAGGAGTGGGACATTCAGCCCTTCCAGCCTGCTGGACCTTTTGACAAGATCATGGCTGATTTGGTTGTAGTTTTGACTCCACGTTCTTGTCTGCCCCCATAAACCTAGACTCCCTCATCGATCAAAAATCTAGCTAACTCAGCCTTGAATTCAATGATCCAGTTTCCACTGCTTTCTGGGGAAGAGAATTCCACAGGCGAACAACCGCAGAGAAAAATTTCTCATCTCCGTCTTAAAAAGGGAGAGCTCTTGTTCTTAAACCATGTCTCCTAGTTCCTAGCTCCCCACAAGAGGAAACATTCTCCCGTTATAGACCTTATCACGTTCCCTCGGCATCTTATATGTTTCAATAAGATCACCACTCATTCTTCAAAACTCCAATGGGCATAAGCCTAACCTGTTCACTCTTTCTTTAGAAGATAAGCCCTTCAAACCCAGGAATGAGTTGAGTAACCCACTAATGGAACTATCCTTTTTCAAATAAGGAGACCAAAATTATAAACAGCGCCCGTAGGTGGTTAGGCAATTAGCCATAATCCACGAGGGATATAGGCATCTCACACTCTATTGGACAGAGATAATTGGCTCTATAGATTGAAGCACACAACTCCACATCAAGCATGGAGCAGATGAGGAGGTAGGGCCCAAGTCTGCCTTAACCAGAAAAGGCATTGAACCCACGCTCGACATTATTCTGAACCACACGCTAGCCATCTAGCCAAGTAAGCTAAGCACCCCCACCCCCGATCTTTTACGAAACAAAAATCTATTGACAGCGATACGGATGGCTCTAATTTACTCAATGTACACAGCCATTCGGGGGCAGATTTTCCAGATTTACACCAGCCTGTGTAATCTAGTACTTCCTGATTTCACTCTTAAATATAGATATAGAATTTACAGTGCAGAAGGAGGCCATTCGGCCCATCGCGTCTGCACCGGCTCTTGGAAAGAGCACCCTACCCAAGATTAACACCTCCACCCTATCCCCATAACCCAGTAACCCCACCCAACACTAAGGGCAATTTTGGACACTAAGGGCAATTTATCATGGCCAATTCACCTAACCTGCACATCTTTGGACTGTGGGAGGAAACCGGAGCACCCGGAGGAAACCCACGCACACACGGGGAGGATGTGCAGACTCCGCACAGACAGTCACCCAAGCCGGAATCGAACCTGGGACCCTGGAGCTGTTAAGCGAATGTGATATCCACAATGCTACCGTGCTGCCCAATAGTCTATCTCTAATGATATGACGATGTCCTCTCGACTTGGATTTCTCCACTAGAAGAAGTAGATTCCCTTTCTCTACCCCATCAAATACTTTCATCATTTTAAACACCTCGATTAGATCACCATAGACTTGAGCGCATAATCCAGGCTAACACTTCAGGCAGTACTGTACTGTTGGAGGTGCTGTCTTTAGGATAAGACATTAAGAACATAAGAACTAGGAGCAGGAGTAGGCCATATGGCCCTTCGAGCCTGCTCCGCCATTCAATGAGATCATGGCTGATCTTTTGTGGACTCAGCTCCACTTTCCAGCCCGAACACCATAACCCTTAATCCTTTTATTCTTCAAAAAATTATCTTTACCTTAAAAACATTTAATGAAGGAGCCTCAACTGCTTCACTGGGCAAGGAATTCCATAGATTCACATCCCTTTGGGTGAAGAAGTTCCTCCTAAACTCAGTCCTAAATCATAGGGACATAGGGAACTATGTCCCCTAGTTCTGCTTTCACCCGCCAGTGGAAACAACCTGCCCGCATCTATCCTATCTATTCCCTTCATAATTTTAAATGTTTCTATAAGATCCCCCCTCATCCTTCTAAATTCCAACGAGTACAGTCCCAGTCCCCTCAACCTCGCCTCATAATCCAACTCCTTCAGATCTGGGATTAACCTAGTGAATCTCCTCTGCACACCCTCCAGTGCCAGTATGTCCTTTCTCAAGTAAGGAGACCAAAACTGAACACAATACTCCAGGTGTGGCCTCACTAATGGCTTATACAATTGCAACATAACCTCCCTAGTCTTAAACTCCATCCCTCTAGCAATGAAGGACAAAATTCCATTTGCCTTCTTAATCACTTGTTGCACCTGTAAACCAACTTTCTGTGACTCATGCACTAGCACACCCAGGTCTCTCTGCACAGCAGCATGCTTTAATATTTTATTGTTTAAACAATAATCCCGTTTGCTGTTATTCCTACCAAAATGGATAACCTCACATTTGTCAACATTGTATTCCATCTGCCAGACCCGAGCCCATTCACTTAACCTATCCAAATCCCTCTGCAGACTTCCAGTATCCTCTGCACTTTTCGCTTTACCACTCATCTTAGTGTCATCTGCAAACTTGGACACATTGCCCTTGGTCCCCAACTCCAAATCATCTATGTAAATTGTGAACAATTATGGGCCCAACGCGGATCCCTGAGGGACACTACTAGCTACTGATTGCCAACCAGAGATGGAGATGGAGAATCATTGCTAAACATGAAACCATGGGGGAGGCAGTTGTAATGTCGCTGGATTAGTTATCCAGAGACCCACGGTAATATTCTGGGGACATGGGTTAGAATCCTGCCATGGCGGATGGTGAGATTAGAATTTAATTTTAAAAATATAAATCTGTAATTGTCTAATGATGACCATGTGTTAGGAAACAAAGGTAGTTTTTAACAGATTTATATTTGTATTGGTAAACATGAAGTGTGTTTAATTTAATGTTTCTGTGGAAGGAAGTTAGATTCATGCTGGACAAAGATTTTTTTTAATGTGTGGGGCTTGGTTCAGTTCCAATTGTGATTCTATTGTGCTTAGAGAGTGTAGAAGCTTGAAGAGTAAATAAAAGCCTAGAAAAGTAGAAGTCATTGCTTACCAACTGGTGCCCTGAAAGGTAGAGAAGTTTTAGTTTAGCTAAATTTGAGGGCAGTTGGGGAAAGGATACTGGGCAGTGAACAACTCTCAACTCTGCCAGGAAAAACTGGACAGGACAAGGGAGTTCCAAAGATGCAAACTTCCTAAGGAACAAGATGCAATCCAGGGAATTGGGACAGAGAGAATGTTTATGACACCCGAGAGCAAGGTATTGTTCAGAGTAAATAAAGTGTTCTGAGTTAAAGAGATAATGTCAGTAATTAGATTTAAAGTGGGACCGCAGACTTCACAGGTAGATGAAATGTCTGATGCTATCTTAATACGGTCTGGGATAGAGAGTTTTAAAAATTATGAGTAGCATAATGAGTAGCAAATTAGGGCAGCACGGTAGCATGGTGGTTAGCATAAATGCTTCACAGCTCCAGGGTCCCAGGTTCAATTCCCGGCTGGGTCACTGTCTGTGCGGAGTCTGCACATCCTCCCCGTGTGTGCGTGGGTTTCCTCCGGGTGCTCCGGTTTCCTCCCACAGTCCAAAGATGTGCGGGTTAGGTGGATTGGCCAGGCTAAATTGCCCTTAGTGTCCTAAAAAAAATAAGGTTAATGGGGGTTGTTGGGTTACTGGGATAGGTATACGTGGGCTTGAGTAGGGTGATCATTGCTCGGCACAACATCGAGGGCCGAAGGGCCTGTTCTGTGCTGAACTGTTCTCATTCTCATTCAGCTTGCACAGCAGTCAAGATAAAGAAATCCTAAAGGGGTTGGTGAAATTCTGTTAAAAGTGGAGTGGAAGCTTTGTTTAAAAGTGACATTTGTAAAACCTGGACTGGAGTTTGGAGTGCAAACCATTAAGGGAAAGCATTATTATTAAGAGAGCATTGAGTGTTTTTGGGAGTGTGTTTGGAAACTTATAGGAGCAGAATTAGGCCATTCAGCCCATTAAGACTGCTCTGTCATTCACACGTGGCTCATCCCCATTTTCCTGCCTTCTCCCTGTAATCATCTGGGGAGATTCTGAGGAGAAAGCCACAGACACCAACTTGGTTTCAGAGCAGAATGGTATATTTGACCACAGCCAATCTGTGTGCCTAAAAGGGACTGTGTGCGTTAATGGGACCATTAAGATGTACTTTGTAATCCGTGTTAATCTTAAAATTGATGTGTATTAGTTAAACCAAAGGGGAATAAAGGAGTATTGCATAATAATCCAACTTTTCATGTTTAATGATCTTATTCTTGTTGCTAAAACTAATTAGCAGTCCTGTGACTCTGTTCCTCCACGTTTTATAAAAAGTAAATAAAAATGACAGCCAAAAAAAAGGTAAGACATTAAATCAAGTCGCCTTAGGTGGATGCAAACCAATCCACACCCACCATTTTGAAGAAGAGTAGGGAATTCCTTCCCAGACACCCGGCCAATAGTCATCATCTAACCAAGATCACCCAAAACAAAGTATTTCCTGCTCATCGTCACACTGCTATTCTGAGGATCTTGCTATGTACAAAATGCTTTATATTTCCTTCATTACAATAGTTTTTTAAATTTAATTTTATTTTTTTTTAAATTTTAGAGTACCCAATTATTTTTTTCCAATTAAGGGGCAATTTAGTGTGACCAATCCACCTACTCTGCACATTTTTGGGTTGTGGAGGCGAAGAGATTATTCAAGGGAAAACAAGTCAAGATTTTGTCTTGCAATTTCACCCTTCAGCCCTGGGTAACAGAGCACAAATCTGGTTAACAGTTTACATTTCTTCCAGATGATAATGGCAGGCTGGTTTACCAGTTATCTCAAATCCATGTCCTCTGGTCATCAACTCTACTCCCAATGGAAACAACTTCTGCTTATCTACTCTCACCAAAACCCTTTGGAGTTTTGAGTACCTCCATTGAATCTTCCCATAGCCTACTCTGCTAGGAGAACAATTCCAGCTTCACTAGTCTTCCCATACAACAGAATTCCCTGATCCCCAGAAAAACTCCTTTCCATGACCATGTCCCAAGCTGTGGTGCCCAGAATGGGGAACTATACTCCAGCTGAGATGCAACAAGGCATTTATATCATTCAAGTTTTTTTTTAAAAACAAGATTATCTTTCACCAGTGTGGAAATGCGAAGCAGACAAGCAAAGCTGCAAACTCTCAAAACTCCCTCGTCGGCAACAGCATCCTCAACCAGTCCCCTAACTCCAATTCCAATACCCTATCATGTGTTCAAACATGATGGGAGCCTTTCTAGACCGTATGAGTCTGTGCTGTTGATGAATCCCACTCAAAAGCTTGCTGCCTATTCGCTTGCCAACAGCTGCATGTTATATCCAGATTTTCTCCCTCTCCAGATACTGCCTGGCCTGAAAATTTCTAGCATTTTCTGTTTATATTTCAGATCTACTTTATTTTGCTTTTCCCTTTTTATCTCTTGCTATTTTGATGTGCTCTTGTTTCTGTGTAAAACGTTCACCCCTCTCCTCCTTCAGTGGAATCTTCCCCTACCAAGAACAGTCCAACATCAACTATATATTTTGCAGAATAAGCACACAAGCCAAGGCAAAGTGCAGATTCACCATGCTTGTGACCTCCTGTGGTTAAGCTGGAGGCTAGTTAGAGATACTCGGGAGTGTATGGAATTTGCACCTAATACTCAGCAAAAAAAAAAAATAAAAATGCCTGCGTGGGCCACAATTAGAGTAGCACGTTCAGTTTTAGGAGCCACACTTTAGGAAGGACATTGAAGCCATGGGGCGGGCTCAAAAGGAATTCCCTACTATGATACCAGGACCGGAGGCTTTACTTAATTGAATAAGTTGGAGAAACTGGTATTCTTTTCATTCGGAGAACAATGATTTAATGAGAAATCTAATAACAGTGTTCAATATTTAGGTGAAAAGTGAAGAAAGTTTAAATTTGCCAAGAAGACAAGGACAAAAATTAGGGAATGTATTTTATGCAAAGGGCTGTTGGAACATGGAATGTCATTTCAGAAGCAGGCTGGAAGCAAACGCCACAATACTTTTTAAAGGGAGAATGGAAAAGATAGAATAAGACTTCAGGGAAAAGAGCAAGTTATCAGAATCAGGACAGGCACAATGGGCTGAAGGGCCTCCTGTGCTGTATGATTCTGTGATTGCAAAACATGCAGTGGGATGGGAAAGGATTCGCAGATTTGTTGAGTTTGAAAATCCAAAGTGGTGATGCTGAGTGGAAGTGGGGTAAAGGTAGAGAAGGCTTCTGACTGAATTAGGTGAAAGTTTAAAAATAACAAAAATAATCTCAGGCAATCCATGCAAACCAGCCTCCCATCCATTGACTCTATCTATAACTCCCACTGCCTTGGAAAGGCAACCAGCATAATTAAAGACCCCATGCGCCCCGGACGTACTCTCTTCCACCTTCTTCCGTCAGGAAAAAGATACAAAAGTTTGAGGTCATGTACTAACCGACTCAAGAACAGCTTCTTCCCTGTTGTAATCAGACTTTTGAATGGATCTACCTCGTATTCATTTTTTAAAAATAAATTTAGAGTACCCAATTCATTTGTTTCCAATTAAGGGGCAATTTAGCGTGGGCAATCCACCTAGCCTGCACATCTTTGGGTTGTGGGGGAGAAATCTACACAAACACAGCGTGAATGTGCAAACTCCACACGGACAGTGACCCAGAGTCGGGATCGAACCTGGGACCTCGGGGTCGTGAGGCTGCAGGGCTAACCCACTGCGCCACCCGTGCTGTCCTACCTCGTATTAAGTTGATCTTTTCTCTACATCCTAGTTATGACTGTAACATTACATTCTGTAGTCTCTCCTTGTTTCCCTATGTACGATATTTGTCTGTATAGCATGCAAGAAACAATACTGTATACTGATACATGTAATAAATCAAATCAAAACAGGGTAATGTCTATGCCATAGTACGTTGGTGTGGAGCTTTACTAGAATATTCCACGAAAATATTAGCCCAGAAGATGTACTGTACCAGCTGTAACTTAACACCTGAGCTTTGAACTTTTAACTACATTCATCCCTGAAGCATCTCAACAACAAGGACTCCTACATCATACTCCAATTTATTGACTACAGCTCCGCCTTCAAAACCATAATCCCAGCCAAACTCATATCAAAGCTCCAAACCTTAAAACTTGACTCCTCCCTCTGCAACTCGATCCTCGACTTTTTGACCCATAGGCCACAATCAGCAAGAATAAACAACAACACCTCCACGATAGTCCTCAATACCGGGGCCCCGCAAAGCTGCGTACTTAGCCCCCTACTATACTCCGTATACACACACAACTGCGTGGCATAATTTGGCTCCAACTCCATCTACAAGTTTGCTGACGACACGACCATAGTGGGTCAGATCTTGAACAACAACGAGTCAGAATACAGGAGGGAGATAGAAAACCTAGTGGAGTGGTGTAACAACAACAATCTCTCACTCAGTGCCAGCAAAACTAAAGAGCTGGTCATTGACTTCAGGAGGCAAAGTACTGTACACGCCCCTGTCTGCATCAACTGGGCCGAGGTAGGGATGGGTTGACAGCTTCAAATATCTAGGTGTGCACATCACCAAAAATCTATCCTGGTCCACCCACGTCAAAGTCACCACCAAGAAAGCCCAGTACCGCTTATACCTCCTCAGGAAACTCAGGAAATTCTGCATGTCCACATGGACTCTTACCAACCTTTACAGGTGCACCATAGAAAGCATCCTATTTGGCTGCATCAAAGCCTGGTATGGCAACTGCTAGGCTTAAGACCGCAAGAAACTTCAGAGAGTAGTGAACACCACCCAGTCCATCACACAAACCCGCCTCCCATCCATTTACTCTATCTACACCTCCCGCTGGCTTGGGAAAGCGGGCAGCAAAATAAAAGATCCCTCCCACCCAGCTTACTCACTCTTCCAACTTCTTCCATCGGGCAGGAGATGCAAAAGTCTCAGAACACGCACGATAAGATTCAAAAACAGCTTCTTTCTCACTGTCACCAGAGTCCTAAACAACCCTCTTGTGGACTGATCTGATTAACACTATACTCCTGTATGCTTCACCCATTGCCTATGTATTCACATTGTGTACCTTGTGTTTCCCTATTACGCATTTTCTTTTCATGTACTAAAAGATCTGTTTGAGCTGCACGCAGAAAAATACTTTTCACTGTAGCTCAGTACACGCAACAATAAACAAATCCAAATCTAAATCTAAATCATCCAATGTTACGCTTCACTACTTAACCCAGACATTAATTAACAAGTCTACTTCAAATCAATTGAAATCCACTAAAATAACAGGAGGGTGTCTTGTTTCACAACCAGTAATTTCTCATCGTTGGGGCAGTTTTCCAAATAAAGAAAGGCAATGGAATTTTTTCTGTCAAATTAAGACTGAACAGACTGGGGCTTTTCAATAGAAAGAGGGGGGCTGAGGGGTGACATGATAGAGGACTTGAAAATTAAGGGTTTTGATAAACTTGGAAACTAAGTCTTCTGAGGGAGTCCAAAGTTAGGGGCCATAAATATAAGACTGTCACTAATAAATCCAGTAGCGAATTCAGGAGAAACTTCTTTGCGCAGTGTGGTAAGAATGTGGAACTGACTGCAGTTGGGGTGAATAGCACAAGCACGCTTAAGGGGGAGCTCGATGAGTACATTTGCAAGAAAGAAATAGGAGGATACGTTGATAGGCGAGATGAGAAAGTGTGAAAGAGGCTTGGGTGAAGCAGAAATGCAATGGTCTGTTCCTGTGCTTTAAAATTCAATGTAGTTAACTCCAGGAGATGTCCCATTAGCCTCCATCAACCATAACATCTTCTAGCTCAGGTGACAGCTACTTCATACCTGTGCAGACTCTTTGACAGAGTTGTTCAATTTAACCCCACATTTCAGATTTCTCTCATTAACTTGCAAATTAATTCTCTTCAAACACACATTGAATGAAATTGTCTTCTCGGAAATTGCTCACTTCCAAATCCTCTTTTCCCAAACTTTTGTCAGTGTATATATTTATTTCCGATGAGAAACCCACAGAGTCTATAGCACAAGAACAGGCCATTACCACCTTATCTATGCCAGCCATGTTGCTTCACAAGATAAAGTGGATGAAAAAGGAGTTTAAATTCACTCTCAAACTAGCTAAGGGGCTCCCCCAGTGGCAGTAAAAAGATACAGCAACAAGATGCACCATAGAAAGCATCCTATCTGGCTGCATCACAGCTTAGTGTGGCAACTGCTCGGCCCAAGACCGTAAGAAACTACAGAGAGTCATGAATACAGCCCAGTTCATCACGCGGACCCGCCTCCCAGCCATTATCTCTGTATACACCTCCCGATGCCTTGGGAAAGCGGGCAGCATAATTCAAAGACCCCTCCCACCCAGGTTATTCTCTCTTCCAACCTCTTCCATCGGACAGAAGATACAGAAGTTTGAGAATGCTCGCTAACAGATTCAAAAATAGCTTCTTCCCCGCTGTTACCAGGCTCCTGAATGGCCCTCTTAAAGGCTGAACTAATCACTCAAGGGCATCTTTTCTACTGTTGTTAGCACTATACATTGTATGCGTCACCCGATGTCTGTCTATGTAGTTACATTTTGTATTTATCCTTTTTTTCATGTATGGAATGATCTGTTTGGAATGCATGCAGAACAATACTTTTCACTGTACCTCAGTACACGTGACAATAAATCTAAATCTAACATTAATGTTGGGTGCACAAAAAGAAACCTGCATTTGCATACAGTGCCTTACATGGCTTCAGCAACTCCCAGTCCAGAGGTAAAAAATGTTCTTAAAATGTAACCACTGACTTAAATTATCAGATTAGTCCCACTTCCCTGCACTTTTCTTGTATATAGTTAATTTCCAATTTTTTTTTAAGTTAACCTTTCAGGAAGCGCATCCCATGCCGTGCCCTGTGCTTAAAAATATTCATCTCAGCCTTGTGAAATCTTTTTATTGAATTATTTGAAATGCATGTCTTCTCCAATGGAAACAAGTTTGCTTGTCCCATCCCTTCTCATCAGAACCCTTCATAATTTTAAACACCTCTACTCAATCAATCCCAGCTTCTCCAGTCTCATGATATAAACTCAACTCCTTCATCTCTGGAACCACACCGACAAATCTCCTCCACACCTTCTCCAAGGCCATGGTATCCCTCCTAAAACATGGTGCTCAGAAACAAACATAATGCTCCAGTTGAGGTCTAACCAAAGATTTATAATTCTACTAGCGTCTTAAAAACAACATTTGACTTCAGGTATATTCACATGGCACTACTCACTCTAGGTCCAAGAACTCTTGGGCAGAACGGTAGCACAGTGGTTAGCACTGTGGCTTCACAGCGCCAGGGTCCCAGGTTCGATTCCCCGCTGGGTCACTGTCTGTGCGGAGTCTGCACATTCTCCCCGTGTCTGCGTGGGTTTCCTCCCACAGTCGAAAGACGTGCAGTTAGGTGGATTGGCCATGATAAATTGTCCTTAGTGACCTAAAAAGGTTAGATGGGGTTATTGGGTTATGGGGATAGGGTGGAAGTGAGGGCTTAAGTGGGTCGGTGCAGACTCGATGGGCTGAATGGCCTCCTTCTGCACTGTATGTTCTATGATACATAATTGTATTTTGTACACGAGTTCAATAAAGATGGTGCATCCCTTTAAGACCACATGGCCTGAAGGCCACCTCTTCCTCAGGTCAATTTGAGACTGATTGCTCTGAGAACAAGCCCCGAGGTCATAAGAAACCAAGAGGAAAAGACTAGCTCACTTTATCTTCTCTTTTAATGCAGCAAAATGCAAATGATACACAACAAACAGATGGGTGAGTGACGTGGGAGTGCCAGGGAGAGTGCATGGAGAAAAAAAATAAACATCCTCACCTTGGCTGAGAAGCCTCTTGAAGATACTGTGGATAGGGAAAAAGAAAACTGTTAGACTTGACAATGTTACAATAGACATTCCATCAACACATATGAAGAAGCTTGCAAAAGGTCAAGTGCTGACATCAAACACCAACAGGTCAGGTACAACATAAGGAAACCTCCCTCTAACTTTGCTGCAAAAGTACCTCCACCCAATTCCATTAACTCAGCACATCCAGCCTTAGGTTAGGTACCTTTCATTTCATCTCTCTCCATTTCCCACATCAGCAGGCTGTATGTGGTTGGGTTTAGGCTGCAGGTTCTACATCAATTTGCGCTGAATTATAGGTAGGTTTTGTGATCTTACATTATGTAGGAAGTGGATTGGAATCCCTAAATTGGTAGGGAGGAATGAAAGGAAACAAGAACACGAGACAGAAGTGCACCCAAGAATAAATGAGTGGGCAGGGGAGCAGCAAAGCAACTGAGAGGAGGGAGAATGAAGAGAAAGACAAATCGAATATATTTAGATTGGATTTGAACCCAGGTCCTGGGCCAGTGAAGTGGGAACTCTGGTTGATTTTATTTCCCCCCAGCCCTTTGCAGTGACCATTCGCCCACTCAATATAGCGTAAGGATGAGTTTTGTTTGCATGACACACATCAGGCAGCAACTTCATTCACATCTTTGAGGCTCACGTCTCCAATATATTCTCTGAACCAGATGAATATATTCTCTGAACCAGATGCTAATCTGTACATCACTACCAACATCTGTAAGCTTCACTGACCAGAGGACATGCGAGTTGAGTTTGCACGGAGACATTCTCCTTCATATAAATTAAACATCAGAACACATCTAGAATAAACAATGAATTCCACTGTGGCCATCTCCTGCTACCTTGAAATATTATTTTTGTTCTATCCAGTGGTGCCACCGTTGTCTTTGCCACAGCTCCAGCGATCGCCCCTGAGATGAGGGAATTAATGATGTGTCGTCTCCCTCTCACATCCTGGAAAGTCAGAACAAAACACGCATCAATCCTAACTGCTATCAGCTTAATTTCTATTTTGTAAGTTTGTGAATTTGCAGTTCCAGAGGGTTTTGGGCTTTGGGAAGAAAAAAGGTTTTCAATTCAGGCACCAAGTGCAGATCTTGGGTTAGTTACAGAGTAAAGCTCCCGCTACACAGTCCCCATCAAACACTCCCAGGACAGGTACAGCACATGTTAAATGCAGAGTAAAGATCCCTCTACACCAGTGGTGGGCAACCTGCTGCCCATCAGGTTTCTGAATGTGGCCCACAAGACAATTTGATGACCATTCCCCATGGGCAGCATTGCCACATCCCATTGGTTTCTGTCTGCATAGTTTTTTTCCTCCAGGTGTGAGTAAAGATTTGCCTTAAAGGAAATGAAGTGAGATGCATGCTCACTGCACGCAACTGTGACTGTGCAAGACTTCCAGAGGGAGCGATGGAGTGAGTGGTCGCACATTTGGTGGCTCCTGCTTGAGGCGGATTTGTTTGGTCCTTGTGACCCATTCATGGGGGTGTTTGCTGGTACAAAGTACAGGAACAGACAGAGCTAAGGATTTTCCTTCAGGTGGGCTTGTCTCAGCCCTATCAAACAAGGAGTGCAACTGTAAAGGGGCAACAGCCAGACCAGGAGCTTGAGAGAAATGCGATAGAAAGAAAAATGGAGGAGAGCTCTGTTCGCTCAGTGGTCCACAGCCGACCCCAATTACCATCGGGTGGCAATATCAATGGTACATACATAGAACATACAGTGCAGAAGGAGGCCAATCAGCCCATTGGGTCTGCACCGACCCACAAGCCCTCACTTCCACCCTATCCCCAAAACCCAATAACCCCTCCTAACCTTTTTTTGGACACTAAGGGCAATTTAGCATGGCCAATCCACCTAACCTGTACTTCTTTGGACTGTAGGAGGAAACTAGAGCACCTGGAGGAAACCCACGCAGACACAGGGAGAACGTGCAGACTCCACACAGACAGTGATCCAGCAGGGAATCGAACCTGGGACCCTGGCGCTGTGAAGCCATAGTTCTAGCCATGTGTGCTACCGTGCTGCCCACAAGAGGTGTCAGAGGATCCGGCGGTGCAGATGGGAAGAGGGGCTGACGTGGTTGCCTCCCTGACAGCCCAGAAGGGACTCGGAGCCACCGAATGTGGGAGCATGGGAGAGCAACTTGGCAGAGTTCCGCCACCTAGAAAGAAAATAAAGTTCGCCATGGGCGGGAATTCTCCACAAGGAAGAGGCTTCAATTACTTTTTTTTTTAAATGGACATTTACACATCAGTGGGGGGAGGTTACTTTGTGTTCTGTATTTGGGGGGGGGGGGGGGGGGGGGGGGGACAGGGAAATAGTGGCAACTGTGTATGGTCTACTGTTTGCTCGTTTCTGTTCTGTATATATTCGAAAATACTTCCAATAAAGGATTTTTTGAAAAATAGTACGAGCAATGTGCTCCTTCTGTGTCCAATCAAAGCAGTAATATTTTTTAACCATTTGAAGCTAATAGTTCTGTATATATAAATTAAGCATTTTCTATAACTCATCAATAAATATTTTTTGTGTATTAAATGTATTCAAACTTTTTCAATGGTCAGGTTAGTGAACTTGCCCAATTTTATTTTTGTGGCCCACTGAGTAGAAGAAAGGCCACTCGTGCAGCCCACTCATCAGCCGAGGTTGCCTATCACTGCTTGCATCATCAAACACTCCCAGGGTTACGTACAGCACAGATCAGATACAGAGTGAAGCGCCCTCTATACTGGCCAGGACTTATTTCCCATTGTTCGTCACTTTTTAAAAGGTGGTAGCGAGCCAGGTTCTTGAATCACAGCAGTCCATACAGTGAAGGTACTGCTAGGGTGGGAACCAGTGACGATGAAGGAAGGCAATATCAATTGAAAATGAAAATCGCTTATTGTCACGTGTAGGCTTCAAATGAAGTTACTGTGAAAAGTCCCTAGTCGCCACATTCCGGCACCTATTCGGGGAGGCGGTTACGGGAATCGAACCGTGCTGCTGGCTTGCTTGGTCTGCTTTCAAAGCCAGCTGTGTGCTAAACAGCCCCTGTGTGTGACTTGGAGGGGAATGTGGAGATTGTAGGTTTGGACGGTCCTATTGAATCGATCTTGGCAAGTTGCTGCAGTGCATCTTATAGATGGTGCGCATTGCAGCCACAATGTATCAGGGGCAGAGCAGTACCACTCAGCAGTTCGCTCATCCCGGTTAAGGCAGAATAAGACAGAGCCTATAGGCTGGAACTGAAAAAAAGCTGGCGCACAACACAAATAACAAAGCACAGGGCTGCAGATAAAAGAGAACATGTGTGCAAGTGAAAGCACAAGAGCTAGCAAAAGACTTGTATTTATATAGCCATGAATTTAAGACATGCCAGTCGCTATACAGCCTTTTAAGTACTTTTTAATCATTACAGTAAGTCCATGCTGCAACTCACCAAGGCTCCTTTGACAGTACCTTACAAACCAGAGACGGTTACCATCTAGAAGGACAATGGAAGCAGATGCATAGGAACATCATCACCTGCAAGTTCCCCTCCAAGCCACATACCATCCTGACTTTGAACTATATCACTATTCCTTCACTGTCGAGAGTTACAAATCTATGCATAGTTATCATTTACCACACAGATATTAACCATGCCATTCCACATTTCCATTCTGAGCATCAACATACTAAGTGTTGGCTCAACATCATAGCAACCTCTGGTAGTACTCAAATCATCCTACTACATTCTTCATTACTGTTACCTGAGTGGGAGTAGTTTCAAGAGATTTCTTCGCAACATTCTCCATGCCAATTCCCCTCACACATACAGGACAGGGTGAGGATCACAGGGCTCCTGCAAAAGAATAAAGGATCACCGGTAATGACTTATTGCAGGGCTGACCAAACCGCAGCACGTGAGCCACATGAGGCTTTTCTACACAAAGTGCAATTCAAGGAAAAGTATAATGAAGTGAGCAGGAGGTGAAAAAGGCTCAAACTGTGCAGCCGTGCTGGAGACGATGGTCCAGTCAACGGGATAGAAGGAACAAACAATTGGTGGATCAGCCTCATGCTCCAATGTAAATATAGCGAGTTCATTGGCGACTATGTGCTGTTTGTGACCACACCTGGGATCCTTCCCTTTCCTGTGTTCATTATTCTTTCATTCATTAACTAACCATTCAGCGAATGTTGCGGGTGGGGCCCCGCTAATCACGTTCATATGTTTTGGTCCTGTCCAAAGCTAGAGGATTACTGGAAGGAGGTTTTTAGGGTAATTTCTAAAGTGGTGCACGTGAAACTGGACCCGGGCCCCCAGGAGGCCATATTCGGGGTGTTGGACCAGCCAGGGTTGGAAACGGGTGCGGAGGCAGATGTTGTAGCCTTCGCCTTGTTGATCGCCCGAAGGCGGATCCTGATGGGTTGGAGAGCCACCCTGTGCCCTGTGGGGGAATTTGTTGGAATTCTTGACTCTTGAGGTTAAGTTTGAAATGAGGGGAAGGATGGAGGGGTTCTACAATTCATGGGTATTATTCATTATGCACTTTCAAGAACTGGATAATATCGAACATTAGTTTGGGGTGGGGGGGGGGGGGGGGGGGGAAGAGTGGGAGGCGGTGTGTGTTAACGGTGGCTGTGGGTGATTCCTGATTCCTTTTTGTCATTTGTTTATGTGAACATGTGGGCGAATGTTTGGGGTTTGGTGGGAGGATGGGATCGTTGTTATTGATATGGGGATTGACATATTTGGTACTGATTATTGTTGGTGGGTGTAAATTTGGGAGAAAATGTGAAAAAGGAGAATAAAGAAATATTTATTAAAAACATTTTTTAACCATTCAGCGAATACATGCACAACCTTTGCTGCAACCTAAACACCATGTGATTCTTGTTGAAAATGGTGGACATTCTGGGAGGGGACTGGGTCTCTTAACTATGTGTGGGCTTGTGAAGAAGAAAATTGGATTGAGCTGTAGGTTGGTGCAACAATAGGTGGCACGGTGGCGCAGTGGTTAGTACTGCTGCCTCACGGCGCCAAGGATCCAGGTTCGATCACAGCGCCGGGTCACTGTCCATGTGTAGTTGACACACTCAAAGTGTCTGCATGAGTCTCACCCCCACAACCCAAAGATGTGCAGGGTAGGTGGATTGGTCATGCTAAAACATAAAATAAAAAAGTTTCTGTACAGGTAGTCCTTTTCTTGTGGCTCTCAAATGTCTGAAGATGATCGTATGCAGCTCCAAGATTCAGAAAGTTTGACCACCCCGACTTATTGGAAGAGATAAATTATATGAAAATTCATGCAAACTAAATTTTCACATTGAAGACTTTAATGACGGATGCTATTGCCACTGAGCTTTCAGATACAGATTGAAGTCAAACTGGACTGCTGATGTGTTTCCCTACCCATAAGAAATCCTAATCAAAACAAATGTCAGCAACAATAAAATGCAGCGTACAGAGCGCCTTTTCCTTTCGGTTCAAAAGAATCAAAATCATGAGGCTTTTGAAATTTTTTGTGCCAAACTGGATTGGATTGGATTGGATTTGTTTATTGTCACGTGTACCGAGGTACAGTGAAAAGTATTTTTCTGCAAGCAGCTCAACTGATCATTCAGTACATGGGAAGAAAAGGGAATTAAACAGAATTCAAGAAAATACATGAGAATACATAATAGGGCAACACAATATATACAATGTACTACATAAGCATTGGCATCGGATGAAGCAGACACGGGTGTAGTGTTAATGAGGTCAGTCCATAAGAGGGTCATTTAGGAATCTGGTGACAGTGGGGAAGAAGCTGTTTTTGAGTCTGTTCGTCCGTGTTCTCAGACTTCTGAATCTCCTGCCCGATGGAAGAAGTTGGAAAAGTGAGTAAGCCGGGTGGGAGGGATCCTTGATTATGCTGCCTGCTTTCCCCCGGCAGCGGGAGGTGTAGATGGAATCAATGGATGGGAGGCAGGTTCGTGTGATGGACTGGGCGGTGTTCACGACTCTCTGAAGTTCCTTGCGGTCCTGGGCCGAGCAGTTGCCATACCAGGCTGTGATGCAGCCCGATAGGATGCTCTCTATAGTGCATCTGTAAAAGTTGGTAAGGGTTAATGTGGACATGCCGAATTTCCTTAGTTTCCGGAGGAAGTAAAGGCGCTGTTGTGCTTTCTTGGTGATAGCGTCGACATGAGTGGACCAGGATAGATTTTTGGTGATGTGCACCCCTAGGAATTTGAAACTGCTCACCATCTCTACCTCGGCTCCGTTGATTCTGACAGGGGTGTGCACAGTACTTTGCTTCCTGAAGTCGATGACCAGCTCTTTAGTTTTGCTGGCATTGAGGGAGAGATTGTTGTTGCTGCACCACTCCACTAGGTTCTCTATCTCCCTCCTGTATTCGGACTCGTCGTTATTCGAGATCCGGCCCACTATGGTCGTATCGTCAGCAAACTTGTAGATGGAGTTGGAACCCAGTTTTGCCATGCAGTCGTGTGTGTACAGGGAGTAGAGTAGGGGGCTAAGTACACAGCCTTGTGGGGCACCAGTATTGAGGACTATTGTGGAGGAGGTGTTGGTGTTCATTCTTACTGACTGTGGTCTGTTGGTCAGAAAGTCAAGGATCCAGTTGCAGAGTGGAGAGCCAAGTCCTAGGTTTTGGAGCTTTGACATGAGCTTGGCTGGGATTATGGTGTTGAAGGCGGAGCTGTAGTCAATAAATAGGAGTCTGATGTAGGAGTCCTTGTTTTCGAGATGCTCTAGGGATGAGTGTAGGGCCAGGGAAATGGCGTCTGATGTGGACCGGTTGCGACGGTATGCGAATTGAAGTGGGTCAAGGCGTTCCGGGAGTATGGAGGTGATGCGCTTCATGATCAGCCTCTCGAAGCACTTCATCACAATTGATGTCAGGGCCACCGGGCGGTAGTCATTGAGGCACGTTGCCATGTTCTTCTTTGGTACCGGTATGATGGTGGTCTTCTTGAAGCAGGTGGGGACCTCGGAGTGGAGTAGGGAGGACATGAGCAGAGTTAAGATAAATGATCTGCCTGAAACCACACCATCTGACTCTCAGCAATTCTCCAAAAATCATGCATTCCCTTCCCAATCGCTCTAGAATGATAGTTCAGCCAGCATTTCTAGAATTCAAAGATCTAGGTTCACCAGGCGTTTCTTTCACTGACCTCTCTGTAAATATCAAGGCTATTTTAATGTAATGTGCCAGGGAGCCTGCAGCTGATGTTTTCCATTCAGCTTCTCCAATAAATCGCTTCAAGGGTAGGGTAACATTCAGACTTTCAGTCAAATGCCCAGAGATGTGCAAGACCAGTCCAGCCTCGTAACTGCTTCGCTTCCAGCAAATGTTCTACAATCATAACAGCAACTCTTTCTGGTTTTGCTGATGGATCATCCTTTTACAGCATATATGTTTCAAATTTCCCACTGAAACATGTACGGCCTCATATGGATGTGCACCATTAGTGAGTAATTTTATAGACCCTACCACTCTACTTATCCAGATATTAGTGTGAATGGGTTGAAGGCGCACCGATGACAGTGACGGTCTCCATTACAGCAAATCACTCAAATTACCTGTTACCACCAGCCTGCCGCTCACCTTAGTATGCTGAGTTTAAGTGATCCAAAATCAGGGTGGCAGGCAGCTAACATAAGACTCTTAGTCCCAAGCATTTGTCAAAGCACCATGGCCTTGCACTTTATAAGTTTCTTCTCTTCACAATCCAAGGTTCCAGGGCTTTTGCACCAGATTTGGTTTGAGCTGTAGAGTTTAGCTTCTGTCTCAAACAACTCAAAGTTACAACAGTAAAAGTAAATATTGCAGAGCAGCACTGTGGCACAGTGGTTAGCACTGCTGCCTCGCAGCCCGGGGTCACTGTCTGTGTGGCGTTTGCACATTCTCCCCATGTCTGCGTGAGTCTCACCCCCACAACCCAAAAAGATGTGCTAGGGTAGGTGGATTCGCCATGCTAAATTGCCCCTTAATTGGAAAAAAAGAATTGGGTACTCTAAATTTCTTTATTTTTTAAAGTAAATATTGCTTTCTACATTTTTGTTCCTTTGTCCCTTCAGCCTATTGTAGTGTCAACTGCTTTATTTATGTCTTTTTTCACCAACATGACAATTAGAAATTTCAAACACATTCTCATGGGGAGGCTCAAAGCAGATCCAGAAGCTTATGTTGCAAGGACAATGATTATATGGCATCCTCAGCGCAGAAAAAATGTCCCACTGCACTTCACAGACTTGAGGGACTAATGCACAACAAGCAATGCTGGTGGTAACCAGAGACATTTGACCAAAATATATTTTGGAAGCACGGTAGCACAGTGGTTAGCACTATGGCTCCACAGCATCAGGGACTCGGGTTCGATTCCCGACTTGAGTCACTGTCTGTGTGGAGTCTGCACATTCTCCCGGTGGCTGCGTGGGTTTCCTCCAGGTGCTCCGGTTTCCACCCACATGCCCCAAAAGACGTGCTATTAGATAATTTGGACATTCTGAATTCACCCTGTGTGTACCCGAACTGGCGCCGGAATGTGGCGACTAGGGGCTTTTCACATTAACTTCATTGCAATATTAATGTAAGCCTACTTGTGACAATAAGACTACAAACATTATTATTATTTTATAGGAGGATCCAACCAGAGGGGAACAACTAATGTTCTGGGAAGGAATTCCACACAATGAGACCATAGCAGCTCAAGGGACAATCTGTAAGGTAAAAGGTTGGGGATGCACACGAGGTTTTAGCTCGGGGAACAGGTTGATTGTGGGCTGGAGTTATGGAGGAAGCTAGAGAGAGAGGGAGGATGCAATCGCAGATGCAGAGGGAGAGAGAGGGGGTGAGGGGAAATTCAAATAGAAGTGTGAAAATTTTAAAAATACTTGGGGCAGCACGGTGACATAGTGGTTAGCACTGCTGCCGCATGGCACTGAGGACCCGGGTTCAATCCCAACCATGGGTCATTGGCCGTGTGAAGTTTGCACATTCTCCCCGTGTCTGCGTGGGTCTCATCCCCACAATCTAAATATGTGCAGGGTAGGTGGATTGGCCATGCTAAATTGCCCCTTAATTGGGGAATTGGGGGGAAAAATGAATTGGAGTGCTTTAAATTTATTATTTTTTAAAATTCTTATTCTTTTTCATGGGATTTGGGCATTGCTGGCAAAGCCAACATTTGTTGCCCATCCTTAATTGCCCGTGAGTGGCTTGCTCAGCATTCGGAAGGCAGTTAAGGGTCAACCTTTTGCTGTGGGTCGGGTAAAGGCTAGACCCAGAAAAGGAGGGCAGATCTTCTTCCTGAACGGATACCAACTAGTGAACCAATTAATTTTTTTTTTAATTTAGAGTACCCAATTCATTTTTTTCTAATTAAGGGGCAATTTAGTGTGCCCAATCCACCTAACCTGCACATCTTTGGGTTGTGGGGGCGAAACCCACGCAAACACGGGGAGAATATGCAAGTCCACACAGACAGGTATCCAGAGCCGGGATCGAACCTGGGACCTCGGCGCCATGAGGTAGCAGGGCTAACCCACTGCTTGCACCAATTAATGACAGACTACCGATTCAGTCCAAAATCAATTTAAATTTCACCAGCTGCTGTGCTGGGATTTAGACCCATGTACCCAGGGCATTAGCCTGGATTACTAGTGCAGTGGCATTACCACGATGCCACCATCTCTCCGTAATCTGAAATTCATAGATTATCATCGTTTTGGGAAATCTGGAGCCAATGTAGGTTAGAGATAATGAAAATCAGGATGGGTCCCTGTTTACACCTGTCTGTTAAGAGGACCACAGAGGAAATGAAAATCAGGATGGGTTCCTGTTTACAGCTGTCTGATGTCAAATTAGATACAGCTGCAATGCTTCCAGTGTCGAACAGACAGTATTGCATAGTCTCACAATAAGATCACTTTAATGAGTAGCAGAGGAGCTGTTGGAAATTAAACACACCAAAAGTCAACAGCTTTGGGAGAGGAGAGAAAAATTTGCTGAAGAAACAAAATGGAACAAAGGAAATATTGAAGTATACAAACAAGAAAAGCTGAATGCTAATTTAAGCAAAATGCACCCAATAGAAAGAAATGGACAACGTATCAGCATTGATTAAAGATTCAGCTTGAGTTTCTGCTTTTTATTTCAAATTTCAAGCATTCATTGCCTCTCCTTTCATGTTTGCTAGGTCACTTGATGTCTTTCAAAGCAAACACTTATTCTTGGAATCAAGCCAACCTATATCAAGGGTCAGTGCTGTCAATGCTTCCCAGCACCTGGCAAGTGTTGAAAGTCCCATGTTCTCAGTTACTGAGTATTGTGAAATGACTGATGCTGAATCACTATCCATCTGCTGTCTGGCCTGCACATAGTCATCCAACACTAAATGCAACACTCCTCCAGCACAATCTTGTCTTACCAATAATAATTAAGGACAAATATAGCATTTTATTTGGGAGGGAGGAGGGGGGGGGGATCAGATGTAGAGTGGAGAGAGAGAGAGACACACACACACATTGGTAGGGGGAGACACAGACATGGTGGGGTGAGTGTGAGAGGAGACAGAGTCAGATGAGAAGAAATGGAGGGGGAGAGAGAGAGAGAGAGAGAGAGAACGCAAGTGAGAAAGAGAGAGAGTTTAGGTCGGAGAGAAGGTGATAGGAGACAGGCCAGCAAGACGGGGTAAAGAAGAGACAAGAGGACCTGGCTGGTGAGGGCAGTGGAGTAAGAAAATCCGCAACTAATTTTCTGCACATTTCAGTCTCAGGGCAGTAAATTATGTACTTTTGAAATATACTTGCTTGTTACAGGAAATAGGTACTAACCGTTAAAAGGAATATTGGTGGAAGTGTGTTAAACACTGACCTTCCTACACTGGGACCTGGGCACCATCCAGCCCAGACTGTTGGACAAGAATTTCCTTTCTGCTGGCTATAGGAGCCCAAAATGAAGTCAGTTTTAACTATTTTAATCCAGCTGCTAGTGATATTGGCTTTGGAGCACAAAATAAATATTTAGTGATATTAAACTGACAAAATGCATTTCTCCAAATCTGGCCTCCCAAGCATGCCGATTTTAATCGCTCCACCATTGCTGGTCATGCCTTCAAATTCCATACCCCAAGCTCTGGAATATTCAGCACCATTCATGACTGCAGAGATACGGAAGCAATCCGAATCTAAATGCAAAAAGATCTAGACAATACCCAAGCTTGGAATGACAATTGGCAAATAACATTCTTGACTCACAAGCATCAGGCAATGATCATCTCCAACAAGAGATGATCTCCCCATGACATTCAATCAACATTACCATCGATGAATCCCCCACTATCAGCATCTTGGGGATTTACCACTGCTGTCTCACGGCGCTGAGGAACCTGGTTCGATCAGGACCCCGGTCACTGTCCGTGTGTAGTTTGTATACTGTCTGCATGGGTCTCACCCCCGCAACCCAAAAAGATGTGCAGAGTAGGTGAATTGGCAACTCTAAATTGCTCCTTAATTGGGAAAAAAAAATTGGGTACTCTAAATTTATTTTTTTTAAAGCATCAACATCAAGCAGCCTGTCTGATTGGCACCCCATCCACAAACAATTACACCCTCCACCACCGATGCACAGTGGCAGCATTGTGTACTACAAAATGCTCTGCAGGAATTCACCAAAACTTCTTGGACAGCACAATCCAAACCCATAACCACTGCAATTTAGAAGGACAAGGGCAGCAGATGCATGGGAACACCACCACGTGCAAGTCTCCCTCCAAGCCACACACCATCCAGACTTGGAACTATATCACCATTCCTTCACTGTTGCTGGGTGGGTCAAAATACTGGAACTCCCTCCCTAAAAGCACCCTGGGTGTACCCATCCCACATGGACTGGAGCAGTTCAAGGAGACAACTCACCACCACCGTTCCAAGGGCAATTGGGATTTCCATATCTTGGATGCCTACTGTTAACATAGACAGACAATGATGAGGTCCAACACTGCCTTCAGGAATGTAAAAAAATTAATTTGGGATACTTGTCTAAATTAAGGGCGGCGCAACAATAAGTCATAATGCAAAATTTGCAAGGAGCCACAGAGTAGCTCCAAAATCATGTACAGCCACAATGTAGGGCCTGTTTAGCACAGGGCTAAATCACTGGCTTTGAAAGCAGACCAAGGCAGGCCAGCAACATGGTTCAATTCGCGTACCAGCCTCCCCAAACAGGCGCCGGAATGTGGCGACTAGGGGCTTTTCACAGTAACTTAATTTGAAGCCTACTTGTGACAATAAGCGATTTTCATTTTATTTTTATCCACAGTCAAATAGCCTGTCCACAGTAAACTCCCACAAACTGTAATATGTGAATAACCAGATAATCTGTTTCTGTGATGTTAATTGAGGGGGAATAATAAACACTATGCACAGAAAAGGAAAGAAGCTGATTACCAAGTTTGGAAGAAAACAAACCCAATATTGAAATATTTAATATTGAACTAAGTGCCCAAAATGGAAGGAATTCTATTCTCTAACAACAAGCATCATTTAATCAGCCCAAACCCTCATCTCAATAATAACATTTCTCCCAATCATTCCTACCAAGGCTAATCATAGAATTGTAAATGCAAAGACAACAATCATTCAACATGCTGGTTCTTTGAAAGAAAAAAATCCTGCAAATTGTTTTTCAAGTACATGTTCAAATGCCTTTTGAAAGTTCCTTTCATGAAATGTATTCCAGATTTTAACAAATGCCAGTATGCAAAAAGTTATCATTTCCTGTTTAGTTCTTTTGCCAGTCAGTTTAAATCACACAATTGTTAGAGCATAATAATAATAATCTTTATTGTCACAAGTAGGCATACATTAACACAGCAATTAAGTTACTGTGAAAGCCCCTAGTCGCCACATTCGAGCGCCTGTTCGGGTACACGGAGGGAGAATTCAGAGTGTTCAAATTACTCAATACAGTAGTCCCCCGTTATACCGCGCCCCGCAATACCGCGGTTCGCGATATACGGCGGGGGGGGCTTATGGACCCCAACTTATTTGCACTGGGACGGAGCTGGGGCAACTTCAGGTTTCCAGTCGGGGAGCGGATTATTTTTAGCAAACAAGCCTGCTGACAGCAGCGAGAGTGATGGGCTGCATTCAGGAAGGGGAACCCTTACTCGCGGGCATTGGGGAGTGGGCTCAGTTTTAAAGCTTGGATGTTGACATCTGCAGTCACTTGCCCTGTGGTCTCTGCTCCGCTCTCGAACAGTCTGTACGCCTCCGGGCGCAGTGATGCGAGGCTTTTTCTCTGTACTCCTTCAAAATGTGTGATGTCCAAATCCTGTTTCTCAAATTACAGAATTCCTGCCTCCACACTTCTACCCTGCGTTTATATGTGTTTAGTATAAGTTTATATAGTTTAAAATTCCAAATGACTGTTCGTATGAGTTTTGAATGATAAAATGATCCGCGGCTCGGATGTAACGCGGGTGGCTGTCTTGGACCCCAACACCCAGCGTATAACGGGGGACTACTGTAGCACGTTTTTTGGGATTTGGTGGGAGGACCTGGAACCCGGAGAAAACCCATGCAGACATGGAGAGAACATGCAGACTCTGCAACGACAAGCGGGAATCAAACCTGTGACCCTGGTGCTGTGAAGCCACAATGGTAACCACTGTGCTACCATGCTGCCCATAGAAGGAAGCCATTCAGCCCATCTTGCATTTGCCAGCTCTCTGCTGGAACTAAACCAGTCCCATTCCCTTGCCTTTGTCTGGCAGTCCTGAAAATTTTCTCTCCTTACAAAGTTATCCAATTCTCCCTTTGAAAGCTATGCTTAAATGGGAATGGTACCATTTGGCCCCGCCATTTTGGCGCCGATTTTGTGGCGCCGTCGTTTTGGCACCATATGTTTTGGCGCCCATGCTTTTGGCATTCAACGATTTGGCGCCGCCAATATTCAGTGCTGACTAGCCCACTACAAATTTTAAGTTACGAAACTTGCCCAAACAATTTAACAATTTAGCCCTTTTTGAAACCTGCCCAAACAATTTAACAATTTAGCCCTTTTTGCACAAGTATTACTCTGGTGAATGTATGCCAATATTACCTAGTTAATGCTTATTAAGAGTATAGGAACTGCCTAGTTAGTACTAATCACCTAGTTCTGTAGCGCAACATACTGTTAGAATTTCACTTTCTCTTAAATGTTTAAAAGTAGTTAAGTCGAACCCATCTGCAGAAATGGCTGAAAGTATTTTAAGTAAGAAAGACAAACCTAAATTTTCTCAATGGATATCTATACGTGTTCGACAAGCATAGCAAAAAGGACACTTTGATGAAGTTTTGGAGATGTGAAAACAAGAACGAGTGCAAAGCCCGTATACACACTAAAAACAATGAACGGTAGCACAGTGTTAGCACTGTGACTTCACAGTGCCAGGGGTCCCAGGTTCGATACCTGCTGGGTCACTGTCTGTGCGGAGTCTGTACGTTCTCCCTGTGTCTGCGTGGGTTTCCTCCGCGTGCTCAGGTTTCCTCCCACAGTCCAAAGATGTGCAGGTTAGGTGGATTGGCCATGATAAATTGCCCTGAGTGTTCAAAAAGGTTAGGAGAGGTTATTGGGTTATGGGGATAGGGTGGAAGTCAGGGCTTAAGTGGGTCGGTGCAGACTCAATGGGCCGAATGGCCTCCTTCTGCATTCTATGTTCTATGTTCTAAATCTGCCTCTGCCACACTTTCAGGCAGTACATTGCAGGTAAAAAATAATGTTGCGTAAAAAAGCTTTTCCTCATGTCGATTACCTGTGAATACTGGTCTACTTGCCAGAGGAAACAAATTTCTCCCTACTTTTCTCCCAAAACCCCCAAATAACTCAAACACCTTTACGAGATCTGTCCTTCTCTGCTCTAAGGAGACCAACCTCAGCTTCACCAATATCCCTATCTTTTGGTCACTTGTAACACAGAGACACAGCATCGAAAGGTGTCATGGCATTCAAAATTGCTCTTTAACATAAAGAGGATTTGACCGCGGAGAGAAAATTGTGACAATACTAATCAGTGGGCCAGGCTGTTCACACACCAAGTGTACTTCAGTATGTGGTTCTCAAATAGGAGGACATAAACATGGGATATGAGATTATGAATCAGTTGCTGGGGACAAGGAATCAAATTCTACACGTTTTCCAACAAGGAACGTTAGATGAGGAAAAAATAGAAAATGCTGGGAATACACAGGAAGATCAAGGTTTACCTGTGGAGAATGAAACAGAGTAAAGTTTCAGGTCAATTACTGGCTGAGGGCTCTAGCTGATTTTTAAAATCTCACTAGATCAGGATACTGTAATATCTGTCAAGGAACAGCTTATTCAGCACAGATCAGAGATTGATTTTAGGAATTTATTGGGCTGTGTGTCTGCTCCACACTGGGCAATACACTTTTAAATGTAGAGTACCCAACTATTTTTTTCCCAATTAAGGGCAATTTACCATGGCCAATCCACCTAACCTGCACATCTTTGGGAGTGAAACCCACACAGACACGGGGAGGATGTGCAAACTCCACACGGACAGTTACCCTGAGCCGGGATCGAACCCGGGTCCTCAGCGCCATAGGCAGAAGTGTTAACCACTGCACCGCCGTGCCGTCCTACACTTCCTAAGTGATATGTTTTAGCGTTAGCAAAGAGTTCAACCCTAAAATTACTTATTAAGTTCAGTCATCTAGAATTTGATCATCTTTGTTTTACATCAGATTAATTTAAAGTCAAAAGCTCTGGAGTATCATTGTTATGCAGACAAACCCCCTCGGTGAACAATCTCATGGGGTTAATTCGCACTACGGTGTTTAGTAGCGCAGTGAATCAATTTCAGGTTTCCACCAATGCTAAACCTGCAAAGTGCAAAACAGGTGCCCAAGCTCAAAACGACGAGCAAAGGACTGTACTGCTTTGCTGCAGCAACTCATTGGACATGGCCTCTGGATTCGGGCTTCATTTACACTGGATTAACACTGAGGCATGATTTCTCTTGATCATTTAACAGACCAGTGCAGTTCTGATTGCATTGTTACATTGATAGATGATAGACAGAGAATGACAAAACGCAAAAGAACTTGCCTTCATATAGCACCTTTCACAACCATAGGATATCGCAAAGCATTTTACAACCAATGAGGTGCTTATTGTAAAAAGAATACGCAGCAGCCAACTTATGTCCAACAAGGTTCACAGATGATAACATAATATTGACCAGATAATTTATTTTAATGATATTGGTGAGGGTTAAGTATTAGCCTAATCACCAGGAAGAATTCCCCATCTGTTTTCAAAGTAGTGCCAAGGCATATTTTATAACCAGCGACAAGGCGGCAGGTTGACACCAATGCATAATACAAGTCACAACCCAAACTGAGCAGACTATTCCTCCAGATTGGTCTCGTTTTAATCCAGCGAAACTAGGGAGGCACTTACTTGAAACCCGGCACTGCCTGTGGCTAGGAATTGCACCATCCCTGAATTTGAGGCCAAAGTTTCACACCATTCTGATCAACCAATCTAATGACACACATGGCATTTCTGGACTCTGAACAGAATCCAAATATCCCAACTAAATAAGCATGGCTAACTGGCTGTCAAATATTGGAAGATTGATTTGCTTATTGTGTAAATAGTGAACTCCAACAAATCAAACTGTGTTGGACTTTGTAAGCTCAGTGCTGGAAACTCAGATCAAAACAAATAATACTAATACATCAGGAATTACAACGATCAAATCTCAAGCACTTCACAATATTATTGAATTGAATTAACTTATGGGGAAACTTAGCAACCAATTGGTTACAGAAAGTGAGAATGAACAGTTAACATGTTTAATTTGTTGGTTGGTGGGCATCAGGGGTACTCCCTGCGTTCTTTGCATCGGGTCAAGCGGTCTTTCAAATCCACACGTACCAACCAATAGGGTCTTGGTTTAGCTGCTTATCCTAAAGAGGGTCTCTCAACAAGAACTTGCGTTCAGATATTGACTTAATATATAAAAATATGCCAAGATGCTTCAAGGCAGTGTTGTAAAAAGTTTAACAATGAGTCAGCTAAGGAGGCATAGGATTGGTGACCAAACGCTTGGTCAAAGAGATAGGTTTTAAAGAATGGCTTAAAGGAGGAGCAAATAAAAGGCTCAGGTCCATTCAAGAGTGCTTGACTTAACTTCTGCTCAACCCTAACTGTAATAATAATAATCTTTATTAGTGTCATGCGTAGGCTTACATTAACACTACAATGAAGTTACCATGAAAAGCCCTTGGTCACCACACTCCGATGCCTGCTCGGGTACACCAAGGGAGAATTCAGAATATTCAATTCACCTAAAAAGCACCTCTTTCGGGACTTGTGGGAGGAAACCGGAGGGCCCGGAGGAAACCCACACAGACACGGGGAGAACGTGCAGACTCCACACAGACAGTGACCCAAGCCGGGAATCGAACCCAGATCCATCTGCTCATTCATTCCTTCTAAACTAGTTTATTGTTTCAGAACTGCCGATCGGAGCAGAGTTCAAGTCCTTTATGTGTGCCATCATGACGTTTTGCTCCAATGTCATGGTGAACTTGATGTGGAGATGCTGGCGTTGGACTGGGGTGAGCACAGTAAGTAGTCTTACAACACCAGGTTAAAATCCAACAGGTTTGTTTCAAACACGAGCTTTCAGAGCACTGCTCCTTCCTCAGGTGAATGGAGAGGTATGTCCACATACCTCTCCATTCCCCTGAGGAAGGAGCAGTGCTCCGAAAGCTCATGTTTGAAACAAGCCTGTTGGACTTTAACCTGGTGTTGTAAGACTTCTTACTATGGCGAACTTGGCAGAGGATTAATGGTATCACTCTGGCTTCAAGATGTGACATCAGATGTAGAGTATTTTTAAGTTCAATGTGGGCGTCGCTGGTTAGGCCAGCATTTATTGCCCATCACTAATTGCCCTGGAGAGGGAGGCAGTGAATTGCCTTCTTGTACCACTGCAGTCCATGTGGTGTAGGTATACACACAGTACTGTCAGGGTGGGAATCGCAGGATTTTGATCCCACAGTGAAGGAATATGAAGAGAGCACAAATTGCAACACTTTCCTCACCTAACCACAAAAGGCAACACAAAAAGATATAATGAGGATTTTCAAATGTTGAAATGATTGAATTTCATATCAATCTTCATTCACTAGCAGCTATAACAGACTCAATATCACATAAAACAGAGAAATATAGAAATTAGGATCTCATGAATTGAGTGCATAAATAACAACTCATCTGCAACGTGAAGTCACAATTTTTCAGAAAGCTGAGTAGTTCTCAGAGAGGTTTAAACTTGAGTAATAGGACCACAAAAGTTAAGAAAAATACTCTCCTGACCTGTTGAAGGCAAAATAGCAGTGATGGTCCTCTGTTCCCGTTAATGGATTTTCATTACAATCTGGTGTAATCAATTAGAAGACACTTAATATCCAACCTCACCTGGCAACCAATTGGATTTGAGTTATTTGGCACTGCGGTCCTGCTTCTATCGCAGATCTCAGTATTAGAGTCAAGTAATCCTTGCCAGTTAGACAGTGACACTTGGCATGGAGTCTCTGGCACTTTTAAAAATGCTAAATTGTCGCTGGGTTAATATCCTGAAATTCCCTCGTAGCACATTTCAACCTGTGCAGCCCATCTAAGTTATTGTGAAGTATGGTCATTGTTGACAGCAAGACCTCACAACCAGCAATGAGAGGAGTGGGCAGATAAATTCTCCTTAGTTGCAATATAAATATTGCCTAGGGCACTGGGGGGAACTCTGCAACTCTTTCTTCGAATAGTGTCGTGCAACCTTTCACATGCACTTGAGGGGGAGGCATGCACTTGAGGGGGAGGCATTGGAAGATGACACCTTCCCACAGTGCAACAATCCCTCAGTAATGCAGTAGGAGTTTGTGCGAAAGCCTCTGGAGTCAGAAAATTGTGGATGCTCACTTAACCACGGCTGACGCCACTGGAAGCACCACAAGGACTGCAACGATTCAAGAAGTCCCACCATTGCTTACTCAGAACACCTGGGGATGGACAAGAAAATAAGCGTCTTGTCACTTGTAATCATAACACAAGAATAATAATGACAACACTGACAGCAGCTAGTACTGCACTTGTCAAGTGAAGGGAGTTGCAGCATTTGTTCCATTCCCAAATTATTTACCATGCCAATAAGAAGAGCAGAGTGTGAGGATGGTCCATCCAAAACTTAAACAAGAAAATGTCAGAACTGCTGCAATCCAACTACATTTTGCATCAAGATTGCGTTTCAGTGAATTGCCGGAACAGATAAATATAGAATCTACGTCATGATAATAAAAATGCTCTGTTCGTAATAACTGCAAGAAATAAGGATCATATCTGTAACGCCACACAACAATGAAAACATTAGAGCATCAGTATACTTGGCCAAATGTCCGTGACTGGAGAAAAGAGGGACTAAACGTTGACCAAGAATTTTGAGAGTAGGGTTCAAGTCCTACATCTTTTTTCAATTTAAAAGTTTGTAATCGGGATGTGGAAAACGCGTGCAGCAGATATGTGGGCGAACCATCACCTCCAAATCACACACCATTCTGACTTGGATATATGTCACAGTTCCTTCATTGTCACCGATTCAAAATCCTGGAACTCCACACAGACTGCAGCAGGTCAAGGTGGCAGTTCAGCGCCACCTCCTGAAGGGCACAAAGGCAATAAAAATGGGCCAAGCATGACCATATCCCAGATAATGAAATTTAAAATAAAAATACTGGCAAGGGTCTGCTTAATGCAAACGACAGCAACACCCTCATCGCCTGATTTGTCACAGCCTTTGGTACGCCATGAAAAGGCTATGTATTATCCCTCAATAAGTATCCAGACAAGTGAACAAGTAGTCAGGTGCTTGCCCAGTTTTAGCTGCTGGCCTGTGATCTGGTACAGGACAAAAAGCCAAAAAAGACAACCCACAGCCACCTGATTTATATACGCGTTCCTCCTGTTAACCAAGGATTTGTCCGGTTGCCCAAGTTGCTCAGCAACTTCAGCAGTCTTTAATCAACCACCAAAATAAGAGCAAAATACTGCAGAGGCTGAGAACCTGAAATAAAAACAAAGTACTGGAAAAACTCAGGAAGTCTGGAAGCATCCACAGATGCTGGTCTATGTTTTTCTATGTAAACAGATGTTTTTCTATCAACCGCATATCAATCGGTGAGTCCTGGTAGGGGTGCAGGTTTCCTTTCCCTGAGGAGCACTGAACTTTTTCCCTTAGTTTCATGTAGCTCACCACCTTCTCACAGGCAACTAGGGAGGGACAATAATTGCTGGACTAGTCAGCGACACCCACATCTCACAAACACCAGATTTGATCAAATTCACCTTTTTGTAATTTCATGAGGTGGGGTTTGAATCCACAACCTCTACACAATCCTACACTTTTTAATAAACTTTTAAAATATATATATTTTATTCCAAACATTACAAAAGTTCCCACAATCATAAAAAAACACTCGCAACCATATGGCAGCTTGTCATTTTATATCTTTATAAAGTGACTAATGTTACCCCCAAAACAAGCCTCCCATCCCCTCCCCCCTACTAACTGCTGGCGACAAACAGATCTTTGAAAGCAGAGATAAACAGTCTGCACCTCGAGTGGAATCCCTCCCCTGACCACAACCCCCACCTCCCCCCAAGGGCGAATTAAATTTTCTCCATTTGCAGAAACTCTGCCACATCCCCCAACCATGCCGAAGCCCTCGATCGCAACGCTGACCTCCATCCAAGCAGCTTCTGTCACCAGGCAATCAGAGAGGTGAAGAGCACAACATCAGCCCCCAACCCCTCCAGCAGCTCCACCAACTCTGATCAGACAAAAATTGCTACGTAAAGGGCACGGCTCCAATCTCACACCCACGATTGTCGACAAAGTTGCAAACACTGATGCCCAGAACTCAACCAGTTTTGGGCAGGACCAAAACATGTGCACGTGATTCACCGGACACTCTTGAGCACCTCTCATACCTATTCTCCACATCTGGGAAGAACCCACTCATACACGCTCTAGGTATATGAGCCCTGTGAACCACTTTAAATTGAATCAGGTTCATCCTGGCACAGGAGGTAGAGATCACCCGGTACAGTATTTCACTCCAGGCCTTCCCCCAGTGCCACAACCAGCCCCTCCGCTCACTTCGCAGTTATCTCAAAACGGAGCCTTCCCCGTCTTCAGCAACCAACCATATATATCAGAGATCTTCACTTCCACCAGCTCATTGCATGATAACAATCTATCCATCAAGGTATGACTCAGGAGCTGAGGGAACAAAGGAAACTCTTTGCTGACAAAGTCTCGCACCTGCATATACATAAATCTGCTCCCTCGGGGTGCTGGTATTTCTCCTTCAACTCCTCCATTCCCACGATCTACTCTCCACAAACAGATCGCTGATCCTCTCGACCCCCTCCCTCCCCCAGCTCCTGTAAATTGCGTTCATCCTCGACGCCGCAAATCTACGATTTTCACAGGCAGTACCGACCTGCCCCCCATCCAAAGTGCCGCCTGAGCTTGTTCTAAATATTAAGGGATGCCAGCACCACCACTGGGCTCACAGTTTTCCTAGACGGGGAGAACTGGAGAGGGACTATGACCAATGCTTTTAAACACACCCCAACGCAAGAAGTATCCATTTTTTACCACCCTGACCCCCCCCCCCCCCCCCCCCCCTCCTTCCAACCACTGTTACACTACACTCGCACCCAGTAATACCATAAATTTGGTAGCGCCAGTCCCCTCCCGCGAACATCACCACCTCTGCAGGAAAGTTCTCCGGATCCTAGGTGCTTGTCCGCTCACACAAATGCCGAAATTAACTTATTGGCCCTCACGAAAAACGCTTTGGGGAGGAAAATCAGGAAAGACTGAAACACAAACAGGAACCTCGGGAAAATTTTCATTTTTATAGTCTACTCTATCCGCCAAGGGAAGCAGGAGAACACCCCACCTGTTCAGGTCACCTCTCACCCCCTCCACCAAACTGGCCAAATTTAATTTGTCTATCATGGCCCACCCGAGACCCGAACTTTGTTTAGTTTTGGCCAGCCTAAATGCAAGGTTCCCAAGTCTGCACCCTATCCAGGAATTCACCTGGGAGTTCTCACTCTTGTACCCTGTGAAGGATCCAAACTTCTTTTAAAGTATTTTAATTAAACTTTTTTAATGAATACAGATCAATAAAATAAACAAAACACACCCTCAAACAAAACCACAACCCCTCACCCCCTAAACAGATTCAAAACTTCTTTAACAGGCAGTTCGGTGGCACAGTGGTTAGCATTGCTGCCTACGGCGCTGAGGACCTGGGTTCGAATCACGGCCCTGGGTCACTGTCTGTGAGAAGTTTGCACATTTTCCCCGTGTCTGCGTGGGTTTCGCCCCCACAACCCAAAGATGTGCAGGTTAGGTGGATTGGCCACGTTAAATTGCCCCTTAATTGGAAAAAATAATTGGGTACTCTAAATTTATATTAAAAATTTTTTTAATAACTTCTTTAACAACCCATTATCCTCCCCATACATGAATAGGTCCGAAACATTCAGTGACAAATCGTCCGCATGTGCTCTGATCCACACCCCCTCAATGTCTCACCATTTCTTCGATGACCTAAATGCGATGGCCAGGGGTTCAATAGCCAACGCAAATAGCAATGGGGAGAACGGGCATCCCCAAGCAGCCGGAGCTCACCGCATTTGCATCTTACACTCACCGTAGGGTCGGTATATAACAATCTCACCCAGGAGGTAAACATTGGCCCAAACCCAAACTGTCCAGGATATCAGAAAGGTACCTCCATCCCACCCAATCAAAAACCTTTTCTGCGTCCATAGAAATAATTACTTCTGGCACCTTCTCCCTAGATTTCATAGAATCATAGAATTTACAGTGCAGAAGGAGGCCATTCGGCGATCGAGTCTGCACCAGCTCTTGGAAACAGCACCCTACTTAAGCCCACTCATCCACCCTAGTACCCCCGACCTAACCTTTTGGACACTAAGGGGCAATTAATCATGGCCAATCCACCTAACCTGCACATCTTTTGACTATGGGAGGAAACTGGCGCACCCAGAGGAAACCCACGTAGACATGGGGAGAACATGCAGACTCCACCCAGACAATCACCCGAAGCCGAAATTGAACCTGGGTCCCTGGAGCTCTGAGGCAGCAGCACTAACCACTGTGCCACCTAATGTCACTCAACAACTGTTGCCCCTCCAGAAAGCCAGACTGATCCTCAGAGATCACCTCCAGAACTCACCTCTCCAGAACGCAACTCTCCAGATGCCTCGCCACTGTCATATCAATGTTCAACAAGGAGATGGACCTATAAGACCCACATTCCATCTGATCCTTATCATTCTTTGGAATCAGGAGGATGAATGCCTGCGCCAGCGTCTTAGGCAATTTCCCCTGTGCCAACGAATTGCTAAACATCCCCAATAGATGTGGCGCTCATGAAGCTGATAACTGCTTATAAAATTCCACCGGAAAGCCGTCAGGCCCCAGTGCCTTCCCAGATTGTATAGGTCCGATGCAGTCCATTACCTCTTGCAGTCCTAATGGCACTTCCAACCCCTGTCCCCTACCACTCTCCACCTCCAGAGAGTCCCCTTTGAGATCAGTCACACCCAAGGTGGTCACCACCTCCATCCCGGCCTACACCTAACATCAAAAACACATACATCTCCAGCTTACAGCCCACCCCTTCCCCTCTCATTCCACCCTGCCCCTCCTTCGAATGCTCCACCCAACCAGCCACCTCCCCACTACACCCACCCGCCAACCCCGAATAAAGAAAACAAACCCATCCCCGGCTCCCTAACTCCCCTTGAACCTGACCCCCAGTTTTGCCAGACACAGCATCCCAAATTGAATTTTACTCCTAAGGCTTTGGTCTTGTTGAAGCTCGCTCAATGTTTTGCCAGGTTGACACCAATGTCCTGATAAACAGGCTTCGGATGACCCTCGCAACTACAGTCGTGTGTGGATTTCTCCCACCTCAAAATCCACTCCCTCCACTATTTCTCCTGGTACTTCGGCACCTGGACGATCGGTTCTCCAGCTCTTGGCCTCTGACGCAGCGACCGGTGGACCCATTCCACCTCCAGGACCTTCTCAGCCAGCTTCCCAAACATCTTTGCCATGTAAATCGGCAGCTCAACTATTCTCAAGTTTTGATGCCTGGATCAATTTTCCTGTCACCCACTCTGGCCTTCAACACTTCTGTTCTCCTCTGCCAGCATGGTTACCTCTACCTCTAGAGACACGATCCGGTGCTGTGGGTCGAGACCACCTTCCACCTCCCAAATTGTCGCATCCTGTGCCTCCATTCACTTCTCCACCCTCTCCAAAGCCCTACAACGAGGTGCTGCTGCTTTGATCGATGCTCGTTAAATTCACTGGTGATAAACTTCATTAACTGCTCCATAGACAGTGGGAAGGGCGACGAGGACACGGCCAGTTCCACCATACTTTACTTCGCTGCGCCATGAGGGTCACCCAAATCCTGAGCGGGGGGCTTTATTCAATTTAAGCCTAGTATTATAACCCGCCAACATTCCACATTGGAGGAGAAAGCAATAAACTTCAATTTCTTTATCCTGTTTACTACCAAAACACCCGTTAACTGGGTAGTAAGTGCCTAAACCGAAGCCTCCAAGCAGGAGCTCATGGCCATCAATGGAAGTCTCCCCTTTACAGTAAACTAATCATGTGAACGTAAAACAGGCTTTAAGTCAACAATATCAGAGTTATCTAAATTGTACAAAAATTCTTTGTTGTGGGAGCTTGCTGTGTGTAAATTGGCTGCTGCATTTCCTGCATATCAAAAATACTTCATTGGCTGGAAAGCACTTGAAGACATTTATTTGGTGGTTATGAAGGGCATTATAAAAATACAAGTTCTGCCTTTCTTTACCTCTTTCACAATAAGTACTGTCAAGACCACGGTGGCAACATTGTGGATTTCTGGACATATGCATAGCAGCAACTGCATCTTCAGCCACAGTGCAGCATGTGTTTTCCAATAATTGTACCTCAATGTTCAACTTGCTGGTCAGAAAACCCTCCCCCACAAGGTCATGCACCACACCCTGACCAGCTGCCAGGATGCATTAGTGAACTTTCTGCATTCCTCCCTTACATACAACAACTGGGAAAGATTCTAACCTGCAAGCATTCACCCACTTTTGCTCCAGTATTCACCTCTCGGGTCCAGGTTTCTGCATACTAATCTTAATAAACCTATTCTCAAACAGATGCAAGCATCACAAAAATTAGACCCCTTTTCAAAATTGGTAGAAGCCAAAGACAGCAAAACCAGTGAGAGACTCATTAATCTGACAATTAAATACAAATTAAAGTACACTTACAATTAGCATGCACATGGGCATGTGTTGAGGACAGGATATCAACAAACTACATGATGATCCTTATATAGGAGCCCAGCAAAGAGAGTGTGTACACTCGTTGAAAACATGACTTCACTATTAGACACTCCCGTAGACTCAGATCTGCTGTTGATTTTCTTTCTAAACAGGCTCCTCCTGCAGTCTCACGTTAAATGATAACAGGCTAACACAACCAACCCTTCCCATCCCCCTTCCACTATTGCTACTCTTTATCTCTAGTCAGGAAAGCACTAATTAATACATTTCTACTGTTACAGAGCAGCCTCCTCACCATCTGATCCAACACAGTCGTCAATACACTATGAACTGTTTCTCATTAAGCTGCCAGAAGTGGAAAGCTGGCACTGCTGCAGCATCTCTATGAACACTTGGGTCTCTGTTGGAAGGAAAGATTTGTGCCTCATGACATGCATGCTGCAACCATAGTACAAAAATAAGGGGGACATTGCAATGACGACAACAGGGCAATTGCAGTGTTGACAACAATCCGACATCTACCCGGTGATGTGGAAAAATGCCCGAGTATGGCCTGTACACAAAAAGCAGGACACATCCAACCTGGCAAATTACCGCCTCACCAGTCTACTCTTGATCATCAGTAAAGTGATGGAAGGGCAGAGCAATCAAGTGGCATTTGCTTAGGAATAACCTGCTTGCCTCATTACAGCTTTGATACAAACATAGGCAAAAGAGCTGAACTTCAGAGGTGAGGTGAGGGTGACTGCCCTTGACATCAAGGCTGTATTTGACAGAGTGTAGCATCAAGGAGCCCGAATAAAACTGGAGTCAATAAGAATCAGGGGGAAATCTCTCCGCTGGTTGGAGTCATACCCAGCACAAAGGAAGATGCTTGTGGTGGTTGGAGGTCAATCATTGCAGCTCTAGGACATCATGCAGGGATTTCTCAGGGTTGTGTCCTAGGCTCAACCACCATCAACTGATGCCTCAATGATCTTCCTTCCATCACAAGGTCAGAACTAGGAACGTTTGCTGACGATTGCACAATATTCATACACCATTCTTGACTCCTCAAATACTGAAACAATCTGTGCCCAAATGCAACAATACCTGGATAATATCCTTGTTTGGGCTGACAAGTGGCAAGGAACATTCACAGCACACAAATGCCAGGGAATGAACAGCCCCAACAAGAGAGATCTAACCACCGTCCCTTGACATTATCATCACTAAATACCCCACCATCAAAATCCTGAGGGTTATCACTGGCCAGAGACCGAACTGAACTATAAATACTGTGGCTACAGGAGCAGGTCAGAGGCTAGGAATCCTGCAGCAAGTAACTCTCCTCCTGACTCTCCTAACCTGTCCACAATCTACAAGGTACGTCAGGAGTGTGATGGAATACTCGCTCCTTGCCTGCATGAGTGCAGCTCCAAGTACACTCAAGAAGCTTTACACTATCCAGGATAAAGCAGCCCACTGTCCCTTGCCAATCCATTGGCCACCAGCCAAGCAATCAAAACAAACCCCTCCAATCTCTTAGGTGCCATAAAGTCTGGGTTCCTATTTGATTTTGATTTGATTTATTGTCACATGTACCGAATTAGTGAAAAGTATTTTTCTGTGGCCAAGGGAATGTACACAGTACGTACATAGTAGATATGAAAGATCAACAAAGTACATTGACAAATGGTACATCGATAAACAGTGATTGGTTACAGTGTGGAACAAGGGACCAAACAAAGCAAATACATGAGCAAGAGCAGCATAGGGCGTCCAAATACAAAACTTTATAACAATGTACTATTTTGACACTTACTCTACTTGACTTAAAAGTAGGTCTCCATTAATGATCCATAGACCAAAAACGAGAAAGGGAAAAATAAGAAATAGGAACAAAGGGAATCAACACAAAGGGTCCTTACAATGTGGACAACGTGGCCCGCCCATCACAGCTAGTCAAGCACAACCAGTGCTTCAATACTGGCCTGGGGAGGACGTTCATGTTGGTAAGTCTACCCTGTCAGTGGATTTGCAGGATTTTTTGGAGGCAACTTTGGTGATACCTCTTCAGGGATTTGAGGTGTTCATTGTCCATGTTGATGCATACAGGAGGGCAAAAGACCATGGCTGCTCTGTACAACATGAGCTTGATGCTGGGTTTGAGGTCTAGATTTTCGAACACTCTGTTCCTCAGGCATGCGAAGGCTGTGCTGGCACATTGGAGTCAATGTTGGATTTCATTGTCGATGTCACCTTGTGTCAAGGAGGCTCCCGAGGAATGGGAAATGGTTCACATTTTTCCAGAATCTCACCGTGGATCTTGATGGTCAGGGTGCAGCGTTATGTGGTGGGAGCAGACTGGCCCAGAACCTTTGTTTTCTGCATGTTTAGACCCAGGTCCATTCTCTCATACACCTCAATAAATCTGCATCAATGATGGTTTGTAGTTGGGCCTCCGAGTGTGCACATATGCAGGAGTCATCTGCGTACGGCAGCTCTATGACAGACGTTGGGGTGGTCTTGATTCTGGCCGGGAGGTGTTAGAGGTTGAACAGTTTCCTGCTTCTTCTGTAGATTAGCTCCACTCCGGCAGCGAGATTCAGAGTGGTGGGGTGGAGTGCTGTAGCGAGGAAGATGGAGGCAGGGGTGGCACGGTGGCACAGTGGTTAGCACTGCTGTCTCACGGCACCAAGGACTCGGGCTCAATTCTGGCCCCGGGTCACTGTCCGTGAGGAGTTGGCACCTCCCTGTGGAGTTGGCACACTCTCCGTGTCTGCGTGGGTCTCACCCCCAAACCCAAAGATGTGCAAGGTAGGTGGATTAGCCATGCTAAATTGCCCCTTAATTGGCAAACAAAATGATTGGGTACTCAAAGCAGAAGATGGAGACGAGCGCTGGTGCAATGATGTAATCCTGCTTTACCCCAATTTTCACTTGTATCAGGTCCGTGGTGGATCCGCTGGTGAGGATCATGGCTTGCATTTTATCACGACTCTGGCTCGTTGGTCATCGCCAGGTTGGCTGAGAGGCGCGGCTGAGTCTTTCTTCTCAGAGTCGACATTGAGTATCCTGTGGCAGAGTTGTATTCTGCCTCTGCTGGTTTGGGGCCTGGTTGTTGGAGATGGTAGATCTGATTAGCCAGTGATCAGTCCAGCAGTCGCCGACATCGGTCATGCCGTGAGTGGTAAGCAAATCCAGTGCTTGGAGCGAGGATATTGCCATGAGGCCTTGTGCTCATCTCTCTGGCAGAACAAGGTGATGTTCTCGGCATTAGTCAGGAGGAAGACTCAGTTTGTTTTCCCGAGGCTTTCCCTGCCTTAGACGCCTTTCCAAAGATTTACATCCCTCCGAACTCTGGCATTAAAGTTGCCAAGGAGAATCAGCTTGTCTTCTTTTAGGACACAGGACAGCGTTTGGTTGAGGCTGGAATAGAATGCCTCTTTTGTCTCATCCGCTGAGTCTAGGGTCGGGGCCGAGGCAATGCTGGCTGAGATTGGGCTGTTTCTGCGTCAGGGTGAACCGTCAGATCATGAGACACACACTTAACCCATGGGGGATTCGTTGAGACATCTCCCCAATTTGTTTTTGTTTGTTTGTTTTTGTAAAAACAAATTTAGTGTACCCAATTAATTTTTTTCCAATTAAGGGGCAATTTAGCGTGTTCAATCCACCTACCTTGCACATCTTTTGGGTTGTGGGGGCGGAACCCACGCAAACACGGGGAGAATGTGCAAACTCCACACACAGTGACCCAGAACCGGGTTCGAACCTGGGATCTCGGCGCTGTGAGGCAGCAGGGCTAACCCACTGCGCCACCGTGCTGCCCTCTGGTTTGCTTTTCCAGAAGAAGGTGTATCCGCCACCTTGTTCTTACTGGCCTTCTCCTGCCAGTCGTGTCTCGCTCAGGGCAGTGATGTCAGTGTTGTAGCGCCGGAGTTCCAGGGCTTTGATGGTAGTGTGACGCTCGGGTCTGTCGCTGTTGGGGTTGTCCATAAGGGTCCTGACCTTCCAGATCCTGAAATTCATTTGGGTGGAAGTCTATGCGTGGATTCTTATAATGTGGGGTGGACATTGCATACCAACTGCCACACAGTCCTAACAGAGCGAGGTCTTGGCCCAATTGCAGGGAAATTCAAGGCGATTGGAGATTTGCCTCTGCTATAGGGCAGGAACTAACAAACACACCTTCAGTGATACCATTTTTGAAGTATGATCTCACTCGCTGGACACATTGATGATCTCCTATACCCTCACCGCTCTCACTCGTCCTTCTGGGCCCCACGCTGTCTGGCTTTGCCCAGGTCGGGCTCTTGCTGCTCCCTCATTGTTCACACTCATCCTCTTGGGCCTTTTGTAAGCCCAGTGCTGTCCAGCCATGCCTAGGTCAGGTCCTCTGTGCTCTTAATGCTCCCTCGGAGCAGCTCGGTGATCACTGGCTCATCAGCACCCAGACAGTCTCTCTCTCGCTCCTCTTGAAGCCCAGCTGCTCCCTCACCCACCTTTTGAAGTCCCCTCTGGAAGGACAAGGACAGCAGATATATGGGAACACCACCACCACCAAGAAGTTCCCGTCCAAGCCAGACACATCCTGACTTGAAAATATAACACCGTTCCTTCACTATAGTTGGCTCAAAATCCTGGAACTCCCTCCCTAACAGCACTATGATATACCTACACAAATGGACTTTCAAGGCACCGCCTTCTCAAGGACAATGAATGCTGGCCTTGCCAGTGACACCCTCATCCCTTGAAAGATTTTTACAAAAATTACTGAGGCAGCTCTTTGCTCAGTATTATAGGGAAGGCCTTTGCTTGCATTGCTCTGACAGATAGACCCTGGCGTCATGCAACTATCGAGTTTCAGTGCGGATGCCTACCTGGCAGATTGACATGCTTTTCTCAGTTCAGATGTAACGAAAACAGCGTAGACCACTCTACGTTTCTTTCATAGACCTGACCAAGGCCTTCAACCATCAGAGGACTTTTCAACAGAAAATAGGCTGCCCTCCTGGACGCTTGAGGGTCATTTTTTCTTCCAACAAGAAGTTCCATCAGTACAATGGAGCATCACTGGAGGCTTGCGAGATCAGCAGCGGGGTAAAGCACCCTAGTGCCAACTCTCTTTGGGATATTCGTATCCATGTTGGTACGGTGTGCAACTTGGCAAGAGTGCATGCCAAAACCAAAGTGCCTAAAAGTTCTAATTGGTGAATTGCTATTTTATGATGATAGCATGCTGACATCCCATATGAAGTTTGCTTACAGCAGTTTGTAGATCTGTTCCCCCGGGTCAGCCAAGTATTTGGGCAAACAACCAATGCCAGGAGACCAAAATAACAGGCCAGAATGAAGAGACACCACTTCCATCAATACTGACAAGCTCACTCTGGAGGTTGTCGACCGCTCACAAAACTTGGATCAAAAATCACCAGCAATCTGTCCCTTGATGCTGAAATCAGCACCAGGTTTGCCAAGGCACTAGCTGTCATGTCAAAGTTGTTGTGGACCAACAGCCAACTAGCCGAATACACAAAGCTGTGTACCAGGATTGCATTCTCAGCACCGTTCTTTGGAGCAGTGAAGCAAGGACAATTTGTGTAAGCCAAGAAACTGCTTCCACCTCCGCTGCCTCAAATGTATATTGGGCAAATCCAAACAGGACAGAGTGCCGACTGTGGAAGTACATCAGCATGGAGGGATCCCGAGCATGTTTGCTCTGGGGTCTATATTGGTTGGGCTATATGAGCTGAATGGATGATGGTAAAATTCCCAAAGACACGCTCTATAGCAAGCCAGAAGACAGCCCGCCAGAAGGAATAAAAATCAATCGAGTTCAGGCCAACGGTATCCACCCGAGAAGGAATTGCCATTAACGAGCCAAACTCCACAGGCACAACAGACAATGTTCAATACATCCCGGGCACAGCCCATCATTTCGCGAGATATGGATGCCTACTACTGAACAACTAAGCAATACATCCAGACAGACTGACTCAAAAGCAGTGTTATTCAAACTTAATTTCCCAAGACCCACTTTTGCCTACTGGCTAACCCTCATGACCCACTTTACATAGAATTTACAGTGCAGAAGGAGGCCATTCGGCCCATCGAGTCTGCACCGGCTCTTGGAAAGAGCACCCTACCCAAGGTCAACACCTCCACCCTATCCCCATAACTCAGTAACCCCACCCAACACTAAGGGCAATTTTTTTTTTTTTTTATAAATGTTTTTATTCAGTTTTCATATTTTATATTGAACAAATTACAAATTGTTAGGAGAAAGAAAAAAGAAAAAAAACAAACACGCAAAAATTAACATACATATTTACAGGTAAGCATCTTCGTAGTAGTAACTGCGCCCCCCCCCCCCCCCCTCAACATGTTTATTTCGTTTGGTTTTGGGCCTTAGCTAGCCATCGAACCCCCGTAACGAACCAGTAGCCCCCCCCCCCCCCTCCCGCTACCTTCCCCCGACTATTCTTCCTCTTGTACATTGGCCACAAATAGGTCCCGGAACAGTTGCATGAATGGCTCCCACGTTCTGTGGAAGCCGTCGTCCGACCCTCGGATGGCAAATTTGATTTTCTCCATTTGGAGAGATTCCGAGAGGTCGGACAGCCAGTCCGCAGCTCTGGGCGGTGCTGCTGACCGCCAGCCAAACAGGATTCTACGGCGGGCGATCAGGGAGGCAAAGGCAAGGGCGTCCGCCCTCCTCCCCAGGAATAGATCTGGCTGTTCTGAAACCCCGAAGACCGCCACTATCGGGCATGGCTCCACCCTCACTCCCACCACTTTGGACATTACCTCGAAGAAGGCTGTCCAGTACTCCACGAGTCTGGGGCAAGACCAGAACATGTGGGCGTGGTTGGCCGGGCCTCTTTGGCACCGTTCACATCTGTCTTCCACCTCCGGGAAGAACCTACTCATACGGGTTCTTGTTAAGTGGGCTCTATGTACCACTTTTAGTTGCGTCAGGCTGAGCCTTGCGCACGTGGAGGTGGAGTTGACCCTATGCAGTGCTTCGCTCCAGCACTAAGGGCAATTTTGGACACTAAGGGGAATTTATCATGGCCAATCCACCTAACCCGCACATCTTTGGACAGTGGGAGGAAACCGGAGCACACGGAGGAAACCCACGCACACACGGGGAGGATGTGCAGACTCCGCACAGACAGTGACCCAAGCCAGAATCGAACCTGGGACCCTGGAGCTCTGAAGCGATTGTGCTATCCACAATGCTACCGTGCCGCCCGGTACTTGATGGCCGGCACATACATGATGGGCGGAAGGGCCTCTTGCTGTGTTCTGTGTTGTAAAACTCTATGACACTATGAAAATAGAGATATCTTCAAAGTGCAGGAGAGCCACAACGTTGATGTCAATGTTTGAATTATGGAGAAAAACAAGATTTACATTTCACTTCACAACTACATTTTTTTTTGGTTTTTTTGAAAATCTTTTTATTGGCTTTCCTCATATTTATAAACAGTTTTTACTTATATACATTACATTTTTCCTGTCTGCTAATTTGCTTTAATTTACAGAGAGGTTTGTTTTGTCCCTCATTTGACTATGTACATTTTGCTGCCCTCTGGATCGGTCTATGATGCCCCCCCTTCCTCCTCTCTCGTGGTTTCCCGTTTTCCAACCCCCCCCCCCCCCGGGTTGCGCAGTCCTTTGGTTCTTCATCTTTTTTTTTTTTCCTGACTTACTCCTTGTTGCTGGCCTCGAACAGGTTTTGGAACAGGCTGACGAACTGCCCCCAAGTATCCAGGAAGCCTTCCTCTGACCCTCGGATGGCGTACTTAATCTTCTCCAGGTGGAGAAATTCCAAGAGGTCAGCGAGCCAGTCTGCAGCTTTGGGCGGTGCTACCGATCGCCAGCCGAGCAGGATTCTCCGGTGTGCGATTAGGGAAGCGAAAGCAAGGGCGTTAGCCCCCTTCCCCATGTGTAGCTCTGGCAGCTCCAATACTCCGAAGATTGACACTATTGGGCATGGCTTTACCCTCACAACCTTGGACATTGCTTCGGAGAAGGCTGTCCAGAAGCCAGCAAGCTTGGGGCAAGCCCAAAACATGTAGGTATGGTTGACCGGGCCCCTCTGGCACCATTCACATTTGTCCTACCCCTCCAGGAAGAACCTGCTCATTCGGGTTCTGGTCAGGTGCGCTCTGTGCACCACTTTGAGCTGCATTAGACTTGCCTTACGCAGGAGGTGGAGTTCGCCCTGCTCAGTGCTTCGCTCCAGAGTCCCCATCCCACCTCTGTCCCCAGTTCGTCCTCCCATTTTTGTATGGTCCTGTCCAGTGGTGTTCGGGCTCTGTCCAGTAGCTGTCCGTATATTTTCCCACATAGCCCCCCTCTCGCTGCTTGTGCCTAACAGGTCCTCGAGTAGTGTGCTTTCTGGAGCCTTGGGGTACTCTTTTGCGGAGGAAGTGCTTTATTTGGAGGGGTCTCAATTCCTGTCCTCTTGATAGTTTCCACTTCCTTATCAGTTCGTCCAGTGTCGCCAGTCTGCGCCCTACGTAGAAGTCCCCGACCATCAGTGTGCCCCCGTCCCGCCTCCATCTTTTGAAGGTGGTATCTAGCATGGCTGGGGGGAATCTGTGATTGCCACATATGGGGGCCATAAGGGACATTTTTGTTATCCCGAAGTGTTGTCTCAACTGGGTCCACGTTCTCAGCATGTCTGCTACCACTGGGCTCATTGTGCACCTTGTTGAGGGGGATGGGAATGCTGCTGTGGCCAGGGCCCGGAGGGTTGTTCCTTTACAGGATGCCTCGTCCATTTGTACCCAATTCGTGTCGGGTTCTTGTACTTATCCCCTCACGTTTTCCGCCGTTGCTGCCCAGTGGTAGTATTGTAGGTTCGACAGAGCCAGGTCCCCTCTGACTTTCCCTCTTTGCAGTGTTGGTTTGGGAATTCTCGGTTTCTTGCCACTCCACACAAACGCCATGATTAGCCTGTCTATGTTTTGGAAAAAGCCCTTGGGGATGAAGATCGGGATGGATCTAAACAGGAAGAGGAACCTTGGCAGTACGTTCAATTTAATCGTCTGCACTCTTCCCACCAGGGAGAGTGGGAGTGAGCCCCACCGTTGAAGGTCTTTTCTTACTTCCTCCACCAGGCTGGTCAGGTTCCACATGTGGATCTGTGTCCAGTCTCTGGCTATTTGGATCCCCAGGTAACGGAATCTGTTCAAGGCCGTTTTGAACGGGAGCCCCTTCAGCTCTGTCCCTCCCGCTTTTGGGTTCACTGGGAATGTCTCGCTTTTGCCCAGGTTAAGTTTGTAGCCCGAGAAGATTCCAAACTCTTTCAGTATTTGCAGTATTGCCTTCAGTCCCTCCTGTGGCTTTGAGACATAGAGGAGGTCATCTGCATAGAGTGAGACACTTCACAACTACATGAGCATAAAGTAGTTTGCAACCAATGAAGTCCAGTCACTACTGTAATGCCAATGTACGCACAGAACGATCCCACAAACAGCAATATGAAAAAGACCAGATAATCTGTTTTTGTGATGTTGATTGAGGGATAAATGTTAGTTAGGATATCAGGAATAATTCCCTGCTCTTATTGAATGTAGTCCTATGGAATCTTTTACATCCATATGAGAGGCAGAGCCTCCATGTAACATGGTAACTGGAAAATGGCATTTCTAGCAGGGCAGCAGCATCCCTGCAGTACTCACTTAGCCGAGATGTGGAGGTGAACCTACAACCGTCTGATGTAGAGACAAGAGCGTTACCCACTGAGCCATGACTAACACAGGGGAAAGACTACAGAAATTTACACTTAATAGACCTTAATCTTAAAGATAATCTTGCAGGAGAAGATACTGTATGCTAATAAATGGTTGAAATGAAATAATAATCGCTTATTGTCACAAGTAGGCTTCAAATGAAGTTACTGTGAAAAGCCCCTCGTCGCCACATTCCGCCGCTTGTTCTAGAAGGCTGGTACGGGAATTGAATCCGCGCTGCTGGCCTGCCATGGTCTGCTTTAAAAGCCAGCTACTTAGCCCTGTGCTAAACTAGCCCCTAAAATGAATCCAGAATGCTACTATAAATTAAATTGTGAGAGTAAGACACAGGGATATAGTTCTAAACTCGGAAATGCTGCTTTTGGGATTGATATAAAAATGTTTTCACTTACGATGCAAGATGATTTTTTAGGGGGGGTGCAGACAAAGGCAGCGAGTTTCCATAAAATACTGAGGATTTTCCATCGGTAGCTGTTGTTAAAGAGTCTGAATGAATTGTTCTGTGCCAGGTTTAATCTGGTAAATGCAGTGGGTTTTGCTGCGGTGAGGATCGACACCCAGACCCAGAAAGAAAGAAGACAGTATTCTCCAAGCCCTATTGTCTCTCACACATTTTGAATGGATACGTAAACTCTCCAATCTGGTGTTTGGCTTCCCAAAAGCACCTTCCAATGAGAGGACCGAGAGAGAGAGGGTGTGTAAGCGGACGACTTGCAGGGTGGGGGAACTGTGCTAGCTTCTCTACAGAAATGGGGACTGAGTCTCTTGGTGAATCTAAAAAGCTACTCAATTTAACTTTAGTTGATGGAATGATTTCAGTTCAGTGAAGAGTAGGATTGATTGGTGACGACCTGATGTCCCATTACTGGACATCAGTCTTGTCAGTGTAGTGGTTCCAATTTACAACTAACCGCCTGGCGTGCTGTTGGGATGTCTGTCAGCCTGCCAGTCCACTCTGCTTCTCACTCCTGGGCCATGCATTCGATCGTATCTCCCCTCACAAAAGCTATTTTTGTGAAACTTTGTCTCTTTGCCATCCTGCTGATCTTACCCAGTTAGGATACACATGTTAATTTCAAGGTGCGCCGCGACCCTTTTTACACCTGCCCTCGACGCACCTGTGGGTCACAACCCCCACTTTAAAGAAGCCTGCTCTAAAGAAAACCAGAACCGGAATTAACAGTGTCTGTCACAACCTCAGGATATTCCAACGCGCCAATTAAGTACTTTTTGGTAGGTAGTCACTGTGGTAATGTCAGAAACCCAGCAGAAGGAGCAGCACGGTGGCGCAGTGGGTTAGCCCTGCTGCCTCATGGCACCGAGGTCTCAGGTTCGATCCTGGTTCTGGGTCACTGTCCGTGTGGAGTTTGCACGGGTTTCACACCACAACCCAAAGATGTGCAGGATAGGTGGAATGGTCACGCTAAATTCCCCATTGGGAAAAAAATGATTTGGATACTCTAAAATAAAAAAAAAGAAACCCAGCAGGAAATTTGCACAGAACAATGCCACAAATAGCAACGTGATGTTGGTTTAGGTTTAAATATTGACCAGGACACTGGGGAGAGCTCTCTGCTCTCTCTCTCCCCCCCCCCCCACCCCCACCCCGGCCAATAGTGCTTTGGGAATCTTTTCTAAAAGGTAGACAAGGGCCTCGGTTTAACATCTACATCCAAAAGACAATGCAGCACGCCCTCAGTGCGAGCACTCAACAATCTACAACTGTTAATCAGCTTCTAATATCTTGCTAAATTGTCACTGCTCTTTATCTGAAACTGCAGCCGAGCTCTCTTGATCAGTCTGTATGCTGATATTTTTAAATTCCAGCGAAACAGAAAACTGTTTACTAACATTTAAAAGTTTAAGATGATCTAACAGATCACCTGAAAACATTTTCTTTGTTCCAGATACAACCACATTGCAGAACTTCATGGAGTTAGTGGCATAGAGAAAGTCAGTCATGGCATAGAGAAAGTCAGTCGGGGGGGGGGGGTTGTTGTTGTTGGGTTACGGGTATAGGGTGGATACGTGGGTTTGAGTGGGGTGATCATGGCTCGGCACAACATTGAGGGCCGAAGGGCCTGTTCTGTGCTGTACTGTTCTATGTTCTATGTTCACCAGAAGAAAAGTAAACCCAACTGCTATCTGTCTGGATGTTGTAACAGTATATAACTTGCAATAAACAGTGAAGCCAAAATTGCTTGGAAAAGATGCAAAACATGCAGCAGAATTTCCCAAAGACCTGCCTCTGGGAACTCAAAGGGTGACCCTATAAATAATCCAAGCAAAATTAAAATACTTTGCCCTACAGTCAGGCAAATTATGCCACTGAAAACCTTTGTCAGAGAGATGAGATGTCTGCATTCTATCTGATGTAGGGGCTGGTTTAGCACAGGGCTAAAGAACTGGCTTTTAAAGCAGACCAAGGCAGGCCAGCAGCACGGTTCAATTCCCATACCAGCCTCCCCGAACAGGCGCCGGAATGTGGCGACTAGGGGCTTTTCACATCAACTTCATTTGAAGCCTACTTGTGACAATAAGCGATTTTCATTTCAGTTCATTTCATGTACCCACAGAACCAGAAACCGAGAACGATGTAATCAGAAATGAAAAGCACTCATTTAAGTTTTCTTCAAAAGGAGACGTGTGACTATTTCATAAAAAAATAAGCCCCTACAAACTTGAAAATAACAATGTTAAAATATGAAAAGGAGGATTAACGGGCCTAATCAGAATTCCAGGAAATCGCACCATCTTTTCAGATGTTACCAGACATGTTGAATACATCCAGTATTTTCTTATTTTGTGGCCTGCTCTTTGGAACTAAACTGAGATCTTTAAAAGGCAGGTTGTTTTTCTCAAAATATCGTAAAATATTCCCCAAAAAAGCGATTGCAAATATCTGACCTAAAGCAGCAAGACGGGTTTTGGAGATATTTTGGAACATCTCCCAACTAACTACACAAAAAATACATGCAAAAATCCAAAATCCAAAACAGAAAAAATAGAGAGCATTTACAGCAGGTCTGTCAAATCTGGAAGGCAAGAAGATTTAATTAAAGACCATTCAGTATTCTGCATAACAGTCTCATCCCAAAACACTAACCTGTCATTTCATTCCACAGACTGCAGAACCTCTAAGAGGCACATTTCTCACTCGCTGCATGTTCATGCAAAACGAACATTTGAAAATTCAGTTTGACATTTTTAACAGACGGCAGAATGTTGTGGACAGATCCCCACTGCATTTACCTTCGCCCGCGTGATCTCTGGATTGATCTTCTGCAAACAAGGTTCTCTGCTGTCCTCGTTCAGCCCAGTTTGAACTGTACAGATAGCTGTATAACTCAGCTATCCTGGATCAGTCTACCATCCTGATCCTCATTATTCTAACTCGCACTCCTTTGAGTTATCCCTCACATCACAATACTCTATTCTATTTGCCCTCCTTCGTTTAGTTTGGCTTGTCCTTACCCTTCCTACCCTTACTGTGGCTTACCCTTCTCTATGACTTCCTCAGTCTGTGCTGCCCCTCAGGCTGGGTGCTTCTCACTGTACCTTGTTGCACACAGTACTGTTCCAGAACATCCTCAATTTGGGCAGCATTTCCCCCACTCCGGTTTGACGAGTACTACCTCTCCTTTACCTTGGCCTGAACCTCCCCTAGCTGATTAAATTTCCCTTACCCTGGCCTTGCCTTCCCCACCGGCAGTCACCTCCCCCTACTCAGTCCCCCTTACCCTCACCCCCCACAGTCCCCGTCAACCTGATGCCCCCTCAGACCCCACACCCTGTCTCCCCACAGACCCTCCCCCACTCAGTCCCCTCACCCCAAACCCCCCACTCAGTCCACTCACCCCGACCCCCCCCCACTCAGTCCCCTCACCCCGACCCCCCACTCAGTCCCCTCACCCCGACCCCCCACTCAGTCCCCTCACTTTGACCCCCCCCACTCAGTCCCCTCACTTTGACCCCCCCCACTCAGTCCCCGCACCCTGACCCCCCCACTCAGTCCCCTCACCCTGACCCCCCCACTCAGTCCCCTCACCCTGACCCCCCCACTCAGTCCCCTCACCCTGACCCCCCCACTCAGTCCCCTCACCCTGACCCCCCCACTCAGACTCCTCACTGTGACTCACCCCCCCCCAGTCCCCTCACCCAGACACCCCCACCCCACTCAGTCCCCTCACTCTGAACCCCCCCCCCGAACAGTTCCCTCACTCTGATCCCTCCCTCAGTCCCCTCAACCACCTCATTCCCGCCCCCCTGACCACCCCCAGTCCCTCCTCTAAGCTCAAAATCCCGCCCCCCCCTTGACGCGCGCGCACACACGCCGCCTCCCCCTCGGCCTGTCCGGATTTCCCTCCCTGCTCCTTCTCGACCTGTCCCACCAAGCTATTGAGTAAACTTCCAGCTGGGCCAGGGGTTCTGGGATACTGGAGGACCAGGCGGGCGCCGCAGCCGCTCGCGAGCCGAGGTGAACAACCGGCCGCCAGCGCGAGGCGCCCGCCCCATCCCATCGCCCTCGGCCCAGACTCAGATTGGTGCAGCGGGAGGGGCGTTGCGCTGAGCTCACCACCCGCATCCAATCAGACGGAGGCTGCGACAGGGGTGCCTCCGATTGGCTGTTGTTCAGGAGGCGCATCATGGAGATTGACGTAAATCTACACCAATCAGGTGTCTGTATTTAAGAACAGGACGCTGACTGGCTGGGGACGGGCTTGATGGACACGGTCATGGACCAATCATTCTGCACCTTGCGCCCTACGTCAGGATGTAAACATTAGCTCGGCCAATAAAGAAATGAAGGAGGTGGGTCCGGCGGTGGGATTTGGGGAGACCATTAATCTTTTGTAAGTATTTTTATTTGCGAGTAACAGAAAGTTACTTATGAGAGGAGAGGGGTTGAGGTATTTAAAATATATTTGTTTAATTTAGTGTACCCAATTATTTTTTTCCAATTCAGGGTCAATTTAGCGTGGCCACAGTCCAAAGATGTGCGGGTTAGGTGGACTGGCCATGATAAATTGCCCTTAGTGTCCAAAATTGCCCTTAGTGTTGGGTAGGGTTACTGGGTTATGGGGATAGGGTGGAGGTGTTAACCTTGGGTAGGGTGCTCTTTCCAGGAGCCGGTGCAGACTCGATGGGCCGAATGGCCTCCTTCTGCACTGTAAATTCTATGTAAACCCACCTACCCTGCACATCTTTGGGTTGTGGGGGTGAAACCCACGCAGAAACGGGAGAATGTGCAAACTCCACACGGACAGTGACCCAGAGCCAGGATCGAACCTGGGACCTCGCCGCCGTGAGGCAGCAGTGCTAACCACTGCGCCACTGTGCTGCCCTAGGTATTTAAATATTTGGCCTTGAAATTAGATAAATTTCATTCACTTTTTACCTCAGCTTCAATGCCACCGGTAGAGGCGGTCCAATGATGTTGGCTGATTGGCGGCGGGGATGGCCAATAAGAGAAAAGAGGCGGAGCTCCTGCCACCTGTCAATCATTTATCCACATGGGCAGGGATTGGGAACTTGCCCAAAACTCCGAAAGTCTACTTGTTATTAACTTTGTCGTTTTTCTCCCGCCTCTCTTTCCCAAGGCACTGACCCCTTGCCAGGGGCACAGTCACACACCCCCCACCCCCACCCAGGTGATCCTCTGCACTAACAGCTGAGCTCTGTGTGCCAACCCGCTATTCGACTATTGTGGCGTCATTTCACAGATCAGTTCAACTCTTGTCCTCACCCCAGGTCCACACGCCTCCACGCCCAAAAGAGAGCACCAATCTCTCATAGCCTCAACTTTCGTAGCCTCAACATGCAACTCGCTCAAGTGGCGACAGTGTGGCACAGCTATTACCTGGGTTCAATTCCAGCCTTGGATGACCATGTGGAGTTCGTACATTCTCCTCGTGTCTTCATAGGTTTCCTTTGGATGCTCCGGTTTCCTCACACAGTGCAAAGATGTGGTTAGGTGGATTGGCCATGCTAAATTGCCCCATAGTGTCCAAAGATGTGTAGGTTAGGTGTGGTTACGCCAAATAGGGCAGGGAAGTGGGCCTACATATGGTATTCTCTCAGAGGGTGGGTGCACACATTCAGTGGGCCGAATGGTCTCCTTTCCTGTAGGAACTCTATGGTTCTATCACGGCATTTATATGGCACCTTTCACAACCCCAAGGTGTCCCAATTACAACTATAGTATTTATAGTGCAGACAGATGTCGGCCCTTGGAAGGAGCACCCGACGTAAGCCCACACCGCCACCCTATCCCCGTAGCCCAGTAACCTAACCTTTTTGGCCACTAAAGGCAATTTAGCATGTCCATTCCACCTTGGAGAACCTAGTGGAGTGGTGTAACGACAACAATCTCTCCCTCAATGCCAGCAAAACTAAAGAGCTGTTCATCGACTTTAGGAAGCAAAGTACTGTACACATCCCTGTCAGCATCAACGAGGTGGAGATGGTTAGCAGTTTCAAATTCCTAGGGGTGCACATCACCAAAAATCTGTCCTGGTCCATTCACGTCGACGCTATCACCAAGAAAGCACAACAGTGCCTATACTTCCTCAGGAAACTAAGGAAATTCAGCATGTCCACATTAACCCTTACCAACTTTTATGGATGCACTATAGAAAGCATCCTATCGGGCTGCATCACAGCCTGGTATGGCAACTGCTCGGCCCAGGACCGCAAGGAACTTCAGAGAGTCGTGAATACCGCCCAGTCCATCACACAAACCTGCCTCCCATCCATGGACTCCATCTACACCTCCCGCTGCCGGGGAAAAGCAGGCAGCATAATCAAGGATCCCTCCCACCCGGTTTACTCACTTTTCCAACTTCTTCCATCGGGCAGGAGATACAAATGTCTGAGAACACACACGAACAGACTCAAAAACAGCTTCTTCCTCACTGTCACCAGACTCCTAAATGACCCTCTTATTGACTGACCTCATTAACACTACACCCTGTATGCTTCATCCAATGCCAATGCTCATGTAGTTACGTTGTATATCTTGTGTTGCCCTATTATGTATTTTCTTGTATTTTGTTGAATTTTGTTTAATTCCCTTTTCTTCCCATGTACTGAATGATCTGTTGGGCTGCTTGCAGAACAGTACTTTTCACTGTACCTCGGTACACGTGACAATAAACAAATCCAATCCAATCTTTTACTGTGGGAGGAAACCGGAACCCATGCAGACACAGGGAGAACTTGTAGACTCCGCACAGACAGTGACCCAAGCCAGGAATTGAACCTGGGACCCTGGAGCTGTGAAGCAACAATGCTAACCACTGTGCTACCTTGCCACCCATAATAATAATCTTGCAGGTACAGCCAGCAACTAAGAAGTGTGGCAAATGGAGGATTTTAGGAAAATTGGCTTCTAAATATTGGGACAATTTAAGGCTTAAAAGCCTGGAGTTATAGTGTGTTTGACTGCAGTGGTCATGTTTTTTAAAAATTATTTTATTTTGTGAATCCCTGGGAGCCTCTAGGAAACAGGTGAAATTGACTAGTTTGACTGGGACAGTCTCTGGGGAGTTAATGTGCTTTGCAGGCTGCAGAGATCGTTTGTTTTTCAGCTTGAGGAGATGGGGTCATGGTTGGGTGGAGCCCAGGAATGCAAAGTACTGTACACACCCCTGTCAGCATCAACGAGGTGGAGATGGTTAGCAGTTTCAAATTCCTAGGGGTGCACATCACCAAAAATCTGTCCTGGTCCATTCACGTCGACGCTATCACCAAGAAAGCACAACAGTGCCTATACTTCCTCAGGAAACTAAGGAAATTCAGCATGTCCACATTAACCCTTACCAACTTTTATGGATGAACTATAGAAAGCATCCTATCGGGCTGCATCACAGCCTGGTATGGCAACTGCTCGGCCCAGGACCGCAAGGAACTTCAGAGAGTCGTGAATACCGCCCAGTCCATCACACAAACCTGCCTCCCATCCATGGACTCCATCTACACCTCCCGCTGCCGGGGAAAAGCAGGCAGCATAATCAAGGATCCCTCCCACCCGGTTTACTCACTTTTCCAACTTCTTCCATCGGGCAGGAGATACAGAAGTCTGAGAACACACACGAACAGACTCAAAAACAGCTTCTTCCTCACTGTCACCAGACTCCTAAATGACCCTCTTATTGACTGACCTCATTAACACTACACCCTGTATGCTTCATCCAATGCCAATGCTCATGTAGTTACGTTGTATATCTTGTGTTGCCCTATTTTGTATTTTGTTGAATTTTGTTTAATTCCCTTTTCTTCCCATGTACTGAATGATCTGTTGGGCTGCTTGCAGAACAGTACTTTTCACTGTACCTCGGTACACGTGACAATAAACAAATCCAATCCAATCTTTTACTGTGGGAGGAAACCGGAACCCATGCAGACACAGGGAGAACTTGTAGACTCCGCACAGACAGTGACCCAAGCCAGGAATCGAACCTGGGACCCTGGAGCTGTGAAGCAACAATGCTAACCACTGTGCTACCTTGCCACCCATAATAATAATCTTGCAGGTACAGCCAGCAACTAAGAAGTGTGGCAAATGGAGGATTTTAGGAAAATTGGCTTCTAAATATTGGGACAATTTAAGGCTTAAAAGCCTGGAGTTATAGTGTGTTTGACTGCAGTGGTCATGTTTTTTTAAAATTATTTTATTTTGTGAATCCCTGGGAGCCTCTAGGAAACAGGTGAAATTGACTAGTTTGACTGGGACAGTCTCTGGGGAGTTAATGTGCTTTGCAGCCTGCAGAGATCGTTTGTTTTTCAGCTTGAGGAGATGGGGTCATGGTTGGGTGGAGCCCAGGAATGCAGAGAGGCAGTTGGCTTTCGAAGAAACTTTGGGAGAGTAGATGGCTTCCGATCTGCATGACCCTGAGTAGGAATGCAGAGAGGCAGTTGGTTTTTGGAGAAGCTTTGGGAGAGGAGCTGACTTATGATCTGCATGGCCCATGAGTCCACATAATAATATGTAAAGCAGGGAAGTTTGTCTGGGGACCAGGAAAAAGCTGAAACACGGCAGGTGAACCAGCTTTTGGAACATATTCAGCCAGAGTTTGAAGAGGCTCTAACAGGAGCCAAATCTGTTTTATAAAACAAGTATTACTCTGTGCCCTGCTAATTGAAGATAGATTGAGAGCTGTATGTTTCTTTTCTTGTTGTTTAATGGGAATTGACTAGTAGTGTTAAGGGGTAATTGTAAGCTGATCTTTTTGGGTGTACGGTTAAAAAGTTTAATATGGCATTCTTAATAAAGTTTGTTTTAAAAATACCAAAGTCCTATTTTTAATGCAGTCATTCTTTCCACACAGTCACAGAATCATAGAATTTTTCCAGCGCAGGAAGTCATTCGGCCCATCGAGTCTGCACCAGCCATTGGAAAGAGCACCCTACTTAAGCCCACGCCTCCACCCTATCACTGTAACCCTGCAACCCCACCCAACCTTTTTTGGACATGAAAGGCAATTTATCCTGGCCAAACCACCTAACCTGCACATTTATGGACTGTGGGAGGAACCGGAATACCCGGAGCAAACCACGCAGACATGGGGAGAAAGTGCAGATTCCGCACAGAGTGACCCAAGCCGGGATTCGAAACTGGGACCCTGGAGCTGTGAAACAACTGTGCTAACCGCTGTGCCACCATGCTGCCCAGTCTTAAATTAACCAAAATATTGGGGTTTCAGTCCAGTATCCTAGCAAACGTTGGGGTCTGGTCTGGGATCTTACCAGGAGGCAAATATGTAATGGAATGGAACCTACGAGGGAACAAGCGGTCCTAGATCTTGTCCTGTGTAATGAGACAGGATTGATTCATGATCTCATAGTTAGGGATCCTCTCGGAAGGAGCGATCACAATATGGTGGAATTTAAAATACAGATGGAGGGTGAGAAAGTAAAATCAAATACTAGTGTTTTGTGTTTAAACAAAGGAGATTACAAGGGGATGAGAGAAGAACTAGCTAAGGTAGACTGGGAGCTAAGACTTTATGGTGGAACAGTTGAGGAACAGTGGAGAACCTTCCAAGCGATTTTTCACAGTGCTCAGCAAAGGTTTATACCAACAAAAAGGAAGGACGGAAGAAAGAGGGAAAATCGACCGTGGATATCTAAGGAAATAAGGGAGAGTATCAAATTGAAGGAAAAAGCATATAAAGTGGCAAAGATTGCTGGGAGATTAGAGGACTGGGAAATCTTTAGGGGGCAACAGAAAGCTACTAAAAAAGCTATAAAGAAGAGTAAGATAGAGTATGAGAGTAAACTTGCTCAGAATATAAAAACAGACAGTAAAAGTTTTTACAAATATATAAGACAAAAAAGAGTGGCTAAGGTAAATATTGGTCCTTTAGAGGATGAGAAGGGAGTTTTAATAATGGGAAATGAAATGGCTGAGGAACTGAACAGGTTTTTTAGGTCGGTCTTCACAGTGGAAGACACAAATAGCATGCCAGCGACTGATAGAAATGAGGCTATGACAGGTGAGGACCTTGAGAGGATTGTTATCACTAAGGAGGGAGTGATGGGCAAGCTAATGGGGCTAAAGGTAGACAAGTCTCCTGGCCCTGATGGAATGCATCCCAGAGTGCTAAAAGAGATGGCTAGGGAAATTGCAGATGCACTAGTGATAATTTACCGAAATTCACTAGACTCTGGGGTGGTCCCGGTGGATTGGAAATTAGCAAACGTGACGCCACTGTTTAAAAAAGGAGGTAGGCAGAAAGCAGGAAATTATAGGCCAGTGAGTTTAACTTCGGTAATAGGGAAGATGCTGGAATCGATCATCAAGGAAGAAATTGCGAGGCATCTGGATAGAAATTGTCCCATTGGGCAGATGCAGCATGGGTTCGTAAAAGGCAGGTCATGCCTAACTAATTTAGTGGAATTTTTTGAGGACATTACCAGTGCAGTAGATAACGGGGAGCCGATGGATGTGGTATATCTGGATTTCCAGAAAGCCTTTGACAAGGTGCCACACAAAAGGTTGCTGCATAAGATGAAGATGCATGGCATTAAGGGTAAAGTAGTAGCATGGATAGAGGATTGGTTAATTAATAGAAAGCAAAGAGTTGGGATAAATGGGTGTTTCTCTGGTTGGCAATCAGTAGCTAGTGGTGTCCCTCAGGGATCCGTGTTGGGCCCATAATTGTTCACAATTTACATTGATGATTTGGAGTTGGGGACCAAGGGCAATGTGTCCAAGTTTGCAGATGACACTAAGATGAGTGGTAAAGCGAAAAGTGCAGAGGATACTGGAAGTCTGCAGAGGGATTTGGATAGGTTAAGTGAATGAGCTCGGGTCTGGCAGATGGAATACAATGTTGACAAATGTGAGGTTATCCATTTTGGTAGGAATAACAGCAAACGGGATTATTATTTAAATGATAAAATATTAAAGCATGCCGCTGTTCAGAGAGACTTGGGTGTGCTAGTGCATGAGTCACAGAAGGTTGGTTTACAAGTGCAACAGGTGATTAAGAAGGCAAATGGAATTTTGTCCTTCATTGCTAGAGGGATGGAGTTTAAGACTAGGGAGGTTATGTTGCAATTGTATAAGGTGTTAGTGCGGCCGCACCTGGAGTATTTTGTTCAGTTTTGGTCTCCTTACTTGAGAAAGGACGTACTGGCGCTGGAGGGTGTGCAGAGGAGATTCACTAGGTTAATCCCAGAGCTGAAGGGGTTGGATTATGAGGAGAGGTTGAGTAGACTGGGACTGTACTCGTTGGAATTTAGAAGGATGAGGGGGGATCTTATAGAAACATTTAAAATTATGAAGGGAATAGATAGGATAGATGCGGGCAGGTTGTTTCCACTGGCGGGTGACAGCAGAACGAGGGGGCATAGCCTCAAAATAAGGGGAAGTAGATTTAGGACTGAGTTTAGGAGGAACTTCTTCACCCAAAGGGTTGTGAATCTATGGAATTCCTTGCCCAGTGAAGCAGTTGAGGCTCCTTCATTACATGTTTTTAAGGTAAAGATAGATAGTTTTTTGAAGAATAAAGGGATTAAGGGTTATGGTGTTCAGGCCGGAAAGTGGAGCTGAGTCCACAAAAGATCAGCCATGATCTAATTGAATGGCGGAGCAGGCTCGAGGGGCCAGATGGCCTACTCCTGCTCCTAGTTCTTATGTTCTTATGTTGGCCTTTATTAAAGAGGATTTGAGTATGGAATCATGATTACATTGAACTTTGGTGAGACTGCACCTGGAGTATTGTGTACAATTTTGGTCTTCTTATCTGCACCTGAGGAAGGAGCAGTGCTCCGAAAGCTAGTGATTCGAAACAAACCTGTTGGACTTTAACCTGGTGTTGTAAGACTTCTTACTGTGCTCACCCCAGTCCAACGCCGACATCTCCACATCATATCTGCACGGTAGCACAGTGGTTAGCATTGTTGCTTCACAGCGCCAGGGTTCTGGGTTCCATTCCCTGCTCGGGCTTCCTCCGGGTGCTCCGGTTTCTCCCACATGTCCCGAAAGGCGTGCTGGTTAGGTGAAGTGGACATTCTGAATTCTCCCTCAGGCGCTGTCGTGTGGCGACTCGGGGATTTTCTCAATAACTTCATTGCAGTGTTAATGTAAGCCTACTTGTGACAATAATAAAGATTATTATTAAGATTAAGCAGACTGGGCGTTTATTCTCTGAAAATTAGAAGAATGAGAGATGATCTCATTCAAACATACAAAATTCTTATAGGGCTCAACAGGGTAGATGCAGAAAGGTTCTTTCCCTTGGCTGGAGGGTCTCGAACCAGGGGCCACAGTCTCAGAATAAGGGGCAGGTTATTTAAGACTGCGATGAGGAAGGATTTCTTCATAGAGGGTGGTGAAGCTTTGGAATTCTCTACCCCAGAGGATTGTGGAGGCTGAGATCGATACGTTTTTACCTATTAATAACATCAATGGATACAGGGATAGTGCAGGGAAACGATATTGAAGATGATCAGCCATGATTTCATTAAATGGCAGAGCGGGCTCAGAGGGCTGAATAGCTTAAGCCTGCTCCTATTCCTTGTTTCATATGTCATGCTGAGACCTCTGACTCAAAAGGCAAGATGCTGGAATGAGCCAAAGCTGGCAATCAGACCATTTAGAATGTCTCTCCTGCCATCCCAGTTAAGATCAGCTAGTTGGTACTGGCTGTTGTATCAGAGATCATATTCATTACAGTTCAGTACCGTACCTATTTTGCTTTGTTAATTCTTTGCAAATATTTAATCTTTTATGGCTGGGAAATACAGAACACTTTGTTTCATTTTCTTCATCACCAGAAGGCCTGGGACACTATCAGCTGATCAGTATAGTCACTAGTGACTGCTGCACTGTTGAAAGGTCTGTCCTTCAAATGAACCAAGGGCATGTAGAGATATTCTGCTGATCCAGGAGGTTTGCAAAGATTCCCTCGTACCATTTGAAGAGGGGGAAAATCTGTGCTCTGTACTGACTGAGACGTCTTCCCAAATATTCACCACAAATAGATAAGCTGGCTATTTATAAAACTGCATATGTCAGCCCTTGCTGCGTGTAAAATGGTTGTTGTATTTGTCTATACAACAGGAACCCCCACTTCAAGTATTTATTTGTTCTGAATTTGAAGTGTAAAATACTGCCTAAGTGCAAGTATTAATACATGATAGGTACTTTTTTAAAAATTTAGAGTACCTGATTATTTTTTTCTATTTAAGGAGAAGTTTAGCATGGCCAATCTAACCTGCACATCCTTGGGTTGTGGGGGTGAGACCCCCACACAGACACGGGGAGAATGTGCAAACTCCACAAGGACAGTGACTCGGGGCCAGGATCCAACCCGGGTCCTCAGCGGTGCAGGCAGCAGTGCTAACCATTGTGCCGTGGTGCCGCCCATACGCAACATAGGCATAAGCAATTTGTTTCCAACGCTGCAAGTTTTTCAACACAATTTACATCAGACCAGCTGATAACATTTTGGCACAAATTTCAAATATAAATTCTGCACAGTTCAACATTTCTGCAGATTAACAGGGACAGGGATTTAAATTTGCCAAGAAGATATGAAGCTAATTCACCCACAAAGCTTGAACACTTCTCCTTTAGGTACACCATGTCCATGATTCGGAAGGAACTAGGACAGAGAAATGTAGGATGGAAAGAATGATAGGAACTCTACAACTCATTTAGATCACAGACCACCTTTATGTCTTTGCTCCAGTAGAGTTGCTTAACAATAATCTATTGAACTCAAAACTGACCCCCCAACATCCACAACCTTTGGGAGGAGGGGATCTTGATTTCCACCGCCCTCGTTATGAAGAGATGCTTCCTGATTTCATTTCTGAATATTCTGGCTCTCATTTTAAAATTATGTACAATAATAATAATCTTTATTGTCACAAGTAGGCTTACATTAACACTGCAAATGACCCTCTCATTCTCAATTCCTCCACGAGGAAATTAGTTTTTTCTGCATTTACCCAATCGAATCCATTTATTAGTTTGAAAATTTCAGTCAGATTGCCCTAAACATTCTGTAATCAACATAATAATAACCAAGATTATACAACCTGTTGTCATAATTTAACCTAAATTATATTATACTGGGGGGTGGGAATGTGTTATATGATCAACTTCTACAACATACATTCTTGTCTTCACATTTCTCCCTTTAATTAAAATGATTAAGCCCGGTGAATTAGTTGGGGTGGCGAGCCAATTTAGGGGGGATGCCATTTAAGATGGCTAGAGACAGGTTCAGATACCTGAGGATTCAGATAGCGAGGGAATGGGCGATGCTTCACAAGTGGAATTTAACAATGCTGATGGAGGAGGCTATGGAGGATCTCAAGAGGTGGGACACATTGCAATTGACTTTGGAGAGGAGGGTCCGAGTGGTGCGGCTGAACATTCTGCCAAGGTTCCTGCTCATTTTCAAGACGCTCCCGATCTTTATACCAAAGGCATTCTTTTGGAAATTGGACACAATTATTTCAGACTGTATGGACGGGGAAGGTGCCAAGGGTTAGAAGGACCCTGTTACAGAGGCAGGGGCATCAGGGAGGGTTGGCATTGCCAAACCTGCTTCATTCCTATTGGGCGGCGAATGTGAAGAAGGTGAGGCGATGGTGGGAACGAGAGGGGGTGGATGGGTTAGGAAGGAGGAGGAATCGTGTAAGATGTCCATCTTAAGGGTTATGGTGACGGCAGCATTGCCAATGGTGCCAAGCATGTACTCAGGGAGCCCGGTGGTACAGTCCATGGTGAAGATCTGGAACCAGTTGAGTGAAAATCACAGGTTTAAGCCAGGGGATGGATGTCATGTATAGGCAGTGGAGAGAAGTGGGGCTGGTTAAGGTGAATTATTTGTATCTGGAAGAAGAATTTACCAGTATGGATGCATTGAGGGAGAGGGTAGAGCACCAAAGAGGAAGTGGTTTAGGTGCCTGCAGGTAAGGGACTTCACGTGGAAGGTTCGGAAGGAGATTCCCAGGTTGTCGAGATACACCCTGCTGGAGTGACTGTTGCTTTCTGTATGTGGAAGGAGGGGGTAGGATTGGAGATATATACAGCTGGCTAGGAGAACAGGGAGGTGAGCAAGTAGTGAAGATTAAGAAAAAATGGGAAGGGGAGCAGGGAGAGGAGGTAAATTGGGGAGCATGGAGTGAGGCACTCCAAGGGTAAATGCGACCTACTCGTGCGGGCAAGGATGAGCCGGATACAGTTCAAGATGGTACACAGGGTACATATGACTCGGGCAAGAATGAGTGGGTTCTTCCAAGGTATGGCAGATTAGTGTGAGATGTGTGGGCGGGGACCAGCGAATCACGCCCACATGTTCTGGGGTTGCGAAAAGTTGGAGAGATTCTGGGCGGTAGTGTTTGCAGCCTTAGCAATTGTGGGGGAGAAAATGAAATTTAAATCGCTTCTTGTCACGAGTAGGCTTCAATGAAGTTACTGTGAAAAGCCCCCAGTCGCCACATTCCGGCGCCTGTTCGGGGAGGCTGTTACGGGTATTGAACCGTGCTGCTGGCCTGCCTTGGTCTGCTTTAAAAGCCAGCGATTTAGCCAAGTGTGCTAAACCAGTGGCTAAACCAGCACACTGGATGGAGCTGGATCATTTGGTGGCGATATTTGGGGTTTCAGAGAAGCCGGAGCTGATGGAGGGGAGGAAGGGCGATGTTGTGGCCTTTGCCTCTCTGATTGCCCGGCGATTAATCTTATTGGAGTGGCGGTCAGCAACACCACTGGGCATAGCGGCCTGGCTGGGTGAGCTGTATAATTTCCTTCGACAGGAAAAAAAAATCAAATACGAGTTAAGGGGTTCAGTGCAGGGTTTCGAGGCAAGGTGGATCATGACGACGAGTGGTGTGCTGTCGTCACGGTTAACCAGTCTTGCATTCGATTTAAATTGGACACTGGCACATCTGCCAACCTCATATCACAGTCGGACCTCGACAGCATCCGAGACCAACCTAGCATTCTTCCACCAGCCTGCCAGCTTCTTGACTACAATGGCAATGCCATAGCTGCCAGTGGATCGTGTCAGCTAGGTGTATCTCACAAGGCAATCAAAGTGACGTTACGATTCGAGATCGTCCGGCCTGACAAGGCATCCCTGCGCGGTGCTCGCGCAAGCAAACTCCTAAATCTGGTCCAGCACGTCCATGCCATGTCCTCGACACCGGCGACTGCCTCATATGTAAATCTCCAGGCTGAGATAGATGACATTCTCACGCAATACCACAACGTGTTTGATGGAATGGGCACGCTCCCATATCGCTACAAGATATTGCTCAAACCGAATGCCATCCCAGTCATCCATGCACCGCGCCGGGTGCCGGCTCCTCTCAAGGATCGTCTGAAATCGCAGCTACGAGAGCTCCAAGACCGGGGTATCATCTCAAAGGTCACGGAACCAACAGACTGGGTCAGCTCCATGCCCTCTGGTGAACTCTGCATTTGCATTGATCCCAAAGTCTTGAATCGCAACATCATGCGCGAGCACTACCCAATCCCAAAGCGTGAAGAGTTAACCTGTGAGATGGCTCATGCCAAATTCTTTACCAAGCGGGACGCCTCCCGTGGGTTCTGGCAGATACAGCTGGACGAGTCCAGTCAGAAGCTGTGTGCGTTTAACAATCCGTTTGGCAGGTATTGCTACAACCGCATGCCTTTTGGTATCATATCAGCTTCCAAAGTATTTCATCGCATAATGGAGCAAATGATGGAGGGCATCAAGGGGGTGCGAGTGTATGTGGACGACGTGATCATCTGATCCACGACGCCCGAGGATCACATCACTCGCCTCAAACAAGTTTTCCAGAGGATACATGAAAATGGCCTCCAGCTCAACAGGGCCAAATGCTCATTTGGTAGGTCCGCTATCAAGTTTCTGGGTGACCACATTTCACAGCAGGGTGTGCAACCTGATGCTGACAAGGTGCTGCCAATCAATGCCACGAAGACCCCAGAGGACAAAAAGGCAGTCCTCCGTTTCCTCGGGATGGTGAATTTTCTCGGGAAATTCATTCCCAACATGGCATCCCACACCACAGCCCTCCGGCATCTCGTTAAAAAGTCGACAGTGTTCCAGTGGCTTCCCGCACATCAAGGGGAGTGGCTTGAGCTGAATGCAAAGCTCACCACAGCCCCAGTAATGGCATTCTTTGACCCAACCAAGGATATCAAGATATCCACAGATTCAAGCCAGGACAGCATTGGGGCGGTGCTCCTCCAGTGAGACGACTCCTCGTCCTGGGCTCCAGTGGAATACGCCTCCAGGGTCATGACTCCGACCGAACAACGGTATACCCAGATCGAAAAGGAGTGCTTTGGTCTCCTGACAGGAGTAGTCAAGTTTCATGACTACGTATACGGCCTGCCAAAGTTCATGGTGGAAACAGACCACAGGCCTTTAGTCCACATAATCCAAAAGGATTTAAATGACATGACATCTCGGCTGCAGCGAATTCTTCTTCGTCTCCGCCGACATGACTTCGAACTCGGCTACACATCGGGGAAGGAGCTGATCGTCGCGGATGCCCTACCCCGATCAGTCATCACGCCGTATGAACAGGGCAACTTCATTCACCACATTGAAGCACAGGTGCAGCTGTGTACAACAACCTCCCAGCCACTGATGAACGAGTTATACAAATACGCGAAGAAACTGCCAAAGATCCCCTACTGCAGCGCGTGATGAAGCACCTCGCCCATGGCTGGCAAAAGGGGCAGTGCCCCCAGTTCTTCAACGTTATGGACGAGCTGACTGTTGGTGAGGGGATCCTTCTCAAACTAGATAGAATCGTCATTCCCCAAAGCATGCAAAACATGGTGCTCAGACAGATCCATGAGGGTCACCTGGTGGTCGAGAAATGTCGACGCAGAGCTCGGCAGGCAGTTTACTGGCCTGGCATCAGCCAGGACATTGCCAACACAGTCCTCGACTGCACAACATGCCAGAAGTTTCAACCAGCTCAGCCCAAGGAAACGCTGCAACAGCACGAGATCGTGACCTCTCCGTGGTCCAAGGTGGGGATAGACCTCTTTCGCACCAATGGGCGTGATTATGTGCTCCTGCTCGACTACTTCTCCAGCTACCCGGAAGTAGTGAAACTGTCGGACCTCACGTCAAAGTCCGTCATCAAAGCCTGCAAAGAGACGTTTGCCAGGCATGGGATACCACTCACGGTAATGAGTTACAACGGTCCATGTTTCTACAGCCAAGAGTGGTCCGACTTTGCACAATCCTACCACTTTAGTCACATCACATCCAGTCCCCATTACCCGCAATCAAACGGGAAGGCCAAGAAAGGGGTCCACATTGTCAAGCGGTTGCTGTGCAAGGCTGCAGACTCAGCCTCGGATTTCAACCTGGCACTGTTGGCATACAGGGCAACCCCTCTGTCGACTGGTTTGTCTCCGGCGCAGTTGCTCATGAACCGCAACCTGAGGACAACTGTTCCAGCCATCCATGTTCCAGACCCTGACCACCTCACGGTGCTGCAGAAGGTGCAGTGATCCAGGGACCAGCAAAAGATCACGTATGATGATCATGCCATGGATCTGCTTGCGCTGGCTCCAGACGATGTTGTTCGCGTTCAGCTGCCTGAGGGAGGTTGGCTAGCACCAGCTATTGACGTCAGACAGACTGCTCCCAGGTCTTTCATTGTCCAAATGGCAGATGGCTCCATTTTACGGTGCAACAGGAGGGCGCTGCGTAAAGTTCCCTGCCCATCACCCGACCGCACTTCTCCGCATGTCATCATGCCTCCTCCGGACGTCTTGCACCACAAGGCCACCGAGATAGCAGCCATCCCACCTGTCCAGGTGCCGGCATCCCCCCCCCCTCCACCTCTGTGGCGATCAACGAGAAATTGTCGCCCGCCACAAAGACTGAATCTAGACTTAAATTTTGTAAATTTTGTTCAGTTTGCTCTGTATCTGCACGATAGACACCTTCCCATGTACATATGTTCATTCATTCCCCACTTGTATGTAGTTATGCATGCATTTACAGCCACGTTCTAAAATTTATTTTAAAAGGGAGAGATGTCATAATATCCACTCATGCATACCATGAGATGCAGACTGGCAGTGATTGACACACAGAATAACCAATGAACACACACGACACAGAACAACCAATCACCAGACAGGACACCACCACTATAAAGCCCACAGGGTATTAAGGCTCTCCCTCTCTCATAGGACACGGCCAGGGAGATAGTCGCAGTGCACAGGCCAATGAACATCATCACCATGTGATAGAGAGCTAGTCTGGTCAAGCCAGTAGGAGGTTATCAGTTAGGTTAATAGAGTGTCAACCCACAGCAGATTATGTACAGCAATCAACAGGTTCAATAAAACAGTGTTGGACCATCTCCTGTGTCGGAAGCCTGTTTCTCGTTTTACTGCATCCAGTTGCCGTCCATGTTAGACCAACACAGATAACACATCAAGACCCACGCAGACACGGGAGAATGTGCAAACTCCACACGGACGGTGACCCAGGGCCGGGATCGAACCCAGGTCCTCGGCGACATTGAGGCAGCAGTGCTCATCACTGCACCACCACGCCACCCTATTTTCCGTACATATTAAGCTGGGCAACAAACCAGCAGCAATACTACCAAGAGTTTTCATTCATCCAAATATAACAATTTGCACAAATAAATAATTGCTGTTCCCTTTGAAAAATTAGAGGACGAAAACTGTTGAAAAACCAGCACTTATAGCACTTCCACGCTTTGCCTTTTTTTTTCTTTTTCAAATTTCGAGTACCCAATTCATTTTTTCCAATTAAGGGCAATTTAGCGTGGCCAACCCACCTACCCTGCACATCTTTGGGTTTTGGGGGCGAAACCCACGCAAACACGGGGAGAATGTGCAAACTCCACACAGACATGTGACCCAGAGCCGGGATCGAACCTGGGTGCTACCACTGTGCCACCGTGCTGCTCCTCACTTTGCCTTTACTATCCCACATTCATGTTCAGTAAATATTAGGAACAGGAGGTGGCCATTCAGGACTCAATTCCATCTACCTGCCTTGGTTCTTTAAACCTTACCAAACAAACACCTGTCAATCTCAGCTATGAAATATTGCGACTGATTTCCAAACTCAACAGATTTATTTGGGGGGGTGTGGGGGGGGGGGGGGGGGGGGGGGGGGGGGGGGTGGAGATAAATTCTGGATTTCCCCTCCCCTCTGTGTGAGGAGGTGCTGCTGACATCACCCCTGAAAGGGGCCTAGTTCAAGTTTTAAGATTGTTCCACCCATGCTCTGACTCACAATGACAATGCTACTTTAAAGGAGAATAATATACTTACAAGGCATTATGCAAGTCTAATACTCGCCCACTCCACCCACCTCAGTTAACGGAGATAGATAGACATTGCTCCTGAGCTATTTTTGCAGGTCATGCTGACAACGCGCCAACCTTTAGGGCCGAGTTGGCACTTCCCGTTCTTCAGAGAACCGCACTGCAGTGAAAGACCTTCTCCTTCTATTTATAGTCGCATCAGACCTCCTGTTACTACATTTTATCCTTCAGCGATGACGGAGAAAGTCAGATGCAGTACAGGGATTGTTGGTATCGGGACAGAAGACCATTCAACCCCTCTATCTTGTTCCACCATTCAATTAGATCACAAATGAGCTGCAACTCGAATGAAATGAAAATGAAAAATTAAATGAAAATCGCTTATTGTCACGAGTCGGCTTCAAATTAAGTTACTGTGAAACGCCCCTAGTCGCCACATTCAGGCGCCTGTCCGGGGAGGCTGGTACGGGAATTCCATCTACCCTTTTTACTTTCATAACCTGTATTATTCCTAATTGTAGGGCAGCACAGTGGTTAGCACTGCTGCCTCACAGCGCCGAGGTCCCAGGTTCGATCCCGGCTCTGGGTCACTGTCCGTGGGGAGTCTGCACATTCTCCCCGTGTTTGTGTGGGTTTTGTCCCCACAACCCAAAGATGTGCAAGGTAGGTGGATTGGCCACGTTAAATTGTCCCTTAATAGGGCAGCACGGTGGCCTAGTGGTTATCACAACCGCCTCACGGCGCTGAGGTCCCAGGTTCGATCCCGGCTCTGGGTCACTGTCTGTGTGGAGTTTGCACATTCTCCCGTGTCTGCGTGGGTTTCGCCACCACAACCCAAAAATGTGCAGAGTAGGTGGACTGGCCACGCTAAATTGCCCCTTAATTGGAAAAAATGATTGGGTAATCTAAATTTATTTTTTAAAAAATTGTCCCTTAATTGGAAAAAGCTGGGTACTCTTAATTTTTTTTTGAATTGTGAAATTGTCTACTGATGCCCAACCTGAACAGCATTTTTTGATTGGGGAGGGGGAGGAGGTGGGAATGGGATTCCGGATTTCCACCACTTTTTGGGAGAAGTGGTTCCTGACATCACCCCTGAATAGTCTGGCTTGAATTTTAAGGTTCTGTTCCCTTGTTCTGGACTCTTCCCCAGAGGAAACAGTTTATCTCTTTCACCCCTATCAACTCCTTCCAGCATTTTAAATCCCCTTCATCAGATCACCCCTTAATTTTCCATATTATGGGGGACAAAATCTTAGTACGTGTTAATTGTTCTTGTTCCCATAATTTAACTCTTTTAGGCCCTGTGCAATTCCGGTCAATCTGTTCGTCACCCCTCTAAGGCCAATCTATCCTTGCTGAGGTGCAGTGTCAAGTAATCTTTCTTCTTCCATCTTATAATGGGAGATTCCTCTGGAAGAACAGTATACTATTGCACAGTTCCACCGGCAGGGTCAAAATGGGAAACCTCTGACTTCCGGTTGCGGTGATGCGGAGCTAAGCCGCACGTTCGGTGGCTCCCGTTATTTTCGGTCTTTTGGTCTCTTTTAATGGCCCGTAGCAGTGCTGGTTGGACTTTGCCCCGTGTCGGAACATTTTCTCTAAGATTCTCCGCCGGTGGATGGCCTGGACTAGGAGTGGAGCGGTCAAAAAATCGGCTTTGGAGCAGAGAAAGGTGCGAGGCAGGTAAAGCAAGATGGCGGCGGGCGGGGAATCAGCAGCGTGGCAGCAGTGGGCGCGGGAGCAGCAGGAGCTGCTTCAGCGCTCCTTTAAGGAGCTGAAGGCAGAGATTCTGGAGCCGTTTAAGGCCGCCCTGGACAAGCTCATGGCGACCCAGACGGCTCAGGGTGCGGAGATCCGAGAGCTTCGACAAAAGGCCTCGGAGAGTGAGGACGAACTCCTGGGCCTGGCGGTGAAGGTGGAGTCGCACGAGGCGCTCCATAAAAAGTGGTCAGCGAGGATGGAGGAGATGGAGAACCGGGCCCGTCGGAAGAACCTGCGGATTCTGGGCCTCCCAGAGGGGCTGGAAGGTTCGGATTTGGGGGCCTATGTGGCTATGATGCTGAACACGCTAATGGGTCCGAGGTCGTTCCAGGGACCCTTGGAGCTGGAGGGTGCCCATCGGGTGCTGCTGCGGAAGCCCAGGCCAAGTGAGCCACCTCGGGCGGTGCTGGTTCGTTTTCACCGCTTTGTCGACCGTGAGTGTGCGCTGAGATGGGCGAAGAAGGAGGAGTAGCAAGTGGGAGAATACAGAGATCAGGATCTACCAGGACTGGAGTGCGGAGGTGGTGAAGAGAAGGGCTGGGTTTAACCTGGCGAAGGCAGTGCTCCACAAGAAAGGGGTCAACTTTGGCCTGTTACAGCCGGCACGCCTGTGGGTCACTTATAAAGACCGCCAGCTATATTTTGACTCCCCGGAGGAGGCCTGGACTTTCGTCCAAGCACAGAAGCTGGACTTGAACTGAGGACTGTGGGCTGGGGAACGTTGTACACAGCCCGGAGGCTTTGTCTTCCTTGGTATCCTTTCGCTTTATCGGTTCTATTGGATTATGTTTTTTGCTGTTCTGCTTTTTGGCTTTTTGGGACTGTTATCTGTTTACTTGGGCGTTTTGTCATGTTTGGATTTAAAATTTTTTTCACTGGTTGAGAGTTTGGGTGGGGTTCGCGGTCCTGTTGGGTCATGTGCCCGTCTTTTCCCACGTTTTGGGTCGGGGGCAGGGCTTGGGATGGAAGCGCGGGCTTTTCTCCCACGCTGGAGGAGCAGGGGGCGGGGCCGGCACTGGGGGGACGGTGGTGTGGCACTGGGGAGGGTCATTGGGGTGGCGGGAGCAGCCGGGATCAGCAGGAGTCGTCTGACTTACGGAAGTACAATGGAAGGGGTTACGCAGCTATGGGGGGCCCTAGCTTTGGGGGGGGGGGGGGGGGGGGGGGGAGGTTTGGGGAGGGTGGAAGAGGGGGGGTACCGGGTTGCTGCTGGAATGGCCGAGAAGGAGCTGAAGCGTGTAGAGGTGGTCGGGATGGGGGTCTGTCGCTGTGGGGAACGGGCTGAGTAGGGGGCGCTGGCACGTGGCGGATTACAGAAGGGTGATGGCTAGTCGACAGGGGAGGGGGGTAGGTGGCCCCCCCGATCCGGCTGATCACCTGGAATGTGAGGGGACTGAATGGGCCGGTTAAACGGGCCCGCGTGTTTGCGCACCTGAAGGGCCTGAAGGCAGATGTGGCCATGCTTTAGGAGACGCACTATAAGGTGGCGGATCAGGTTAGGTTGAGGAAGAGATGGGTGGGCCAAGTGTTTCATTCGGGGCTGGATGCAAAAAATCGGGGGGGTAGCGATCCTGGTGGGGAAGAGGGTGTCGTTTGAGGTGTCGAATGTGGTGGCAGGAGGTATGTGATGGTGAGCGACAGGCTGCAAGGGGAGCGGGTGGTGCTGGTCAATGTATACGCCCGAATTGGGACGATGCGGGTTTCATGCGGCGCATGTTGGGCCGGATTCCAGATTTGGAGGCGGGGGGCCTGATAATGGGGGAGGGATTTAAACACTGTGCTGGATCCGCCACTGGATCGATCCAGTTCCAGGATGGGTAGGATGCCTGCGCGGCTAAGGTGCTGAGGGGGTTTATGGACCAGATGGGAGGGGTGGGTCCATGGAGGTTGCGAGTTCGAGGGCCAGGGAATTTTCATACTTCTCCCATGTGAATAAGGCCTATTCTCGGATTGATTTTTTCGTTATGACTAGGGCGCTGATTGTGAGGGTGGAAGATGCTGAGTATTCGGCGATAGCCATCTCTGACCATGCCCCGCACTGGGTGGACCTCGAGCTGGGGGAGGAGAGACCAACGCCTGCTTTGGCGCTTGGAGGTGGGGCTGCTGGCAGACGAGGAGGTGGGGGGGGCGGGTTCGAGGATGTATCAAGAGGTATCTGGAGGCCAACGACAACGGGGAGGTCTGAGTGGGGACGGTCTGGGAGGCGCTGAAGGCGGTGGTTCGGGGGGGAGTTGATCTCCATTCGAGCCCACAGGGAGAGAAGGGAGCGGAGAGAGAGGGAGAGATTGGTGGGGGAGATGGTGAGGGTGGACAGGAGATACGCGGAGGCCCCGGAGGAGGGATTGCTGAGGGAGCGGTGCAGCCTCCAGGCTGAGTTCGACTTGTTGACCACCAGAAAGGCGGAAGCTCAGTGGAGGAAGGCACAGGGTGCGGTGTATGAATATGGGGAGCAGGCGAGCAGGATGCTGGCACACCAGCTCCGTAAGCGGGATGCGGCTAGGGAGGTTGGTGGTGTTAAGGATCAGGGAGGAAATGTGGTACGAAGGGGGGCAGACATTAATGGGGTCTTCAGGGACTTTTATGAGAAACTGTCCGAACCTCCGGCGGAGGGGGGGGGCGCTTTTTGGACCGGCTGAGATTCCTGAGGGTGGAGGAGGGACAGGTGGAGGGTCTGGAGGCGCCAGTTGAGCTGGAGGAGCTGGTCAAAGGGATAGGGAACATGCAGTTGGGGAAGGCGCCGGGGCCGGATGGGTTCCCGGTTCAATTTTACAAGATGTATGCAGACCTGTTGGGCCCCCTGTTGGTTAGGAACTTTAATGAGGCAAGGGAAAGGGGGGCTTTGCCCCCGACAATGTCTCGGGTGCTGATCTCCTTGATTCTTAAGAGGGACAAGGATCCCCTGCAGTGTGGGTCATACAGGCCGATCTCACTCTTGAATGTGGACGCCAAGATGTTGGCAAAGATCTTAGCCATGAAGATAGAGGACTGTGTGCCACAGGTTATCCACGAGGATCAAACGGGGTTTGTGAAGGGGAGGCAGCTGAACACTAATATATGGAGGCTCTTGAATGTTATAATGATGCCGGCGGTAGAAGGGGAGGCGGAGATAGTGGTGGCACTGGATGCGGAGAAAGCCTTTGATAGGGTTGAATGGGGGTACTTGTGGGAGGTGCTGGAAAGGTTTGGGTTTGGGGAGGGGTTTGTCAGTTGGGTGAGGCTGTTATATGAGGCCTCGATGGTGAGCGTGGCCACGAATTGGAGGAGGTCGGAGTATTTTCGGCTATACCAAGGGACGAGGCAGGGGTGTCCCTTGTCTCCCCCCCCCCCCCCCCACTTTTTGCGCTGGCAACTGAACCCCTGGCTATGGCGCTGAGGGGTTCGGGGAATTGGTCCGGGGTGGGGATGAGCATCGAGTGTCGCTCTATGCAGATGACCTATTGTTGTATGTGGCGGACCCGGTGGGGGGGAATGCCGGAGGTGATGGGGATTCTCTGGGAATTTGGGGATTTTTCCAAAGCTCAACTTTGGGAAGAGCGAGCTGTTTGTGGTACCAGGGGACCAGGAGGGGGGGATTGGTAGGCTCCCACTGAAAAGGGCGAAGAGGAGCTTCAGGTACTGGGGGGTTCAGGTGGCCAGGAGCTGGGGGGCCTTGCATAAGCTTAACCTCACAAGGCTGGTGGAGCAAATGGAGGAGTTTAAGAGGTGGGACATGCAGCCGCTGTCTCTGGCGGGTAGGGTGCAGTCAGTCAAGGTGACGGTGCTCCCGAGATTTCTGTTCCTGTTCCAGTGCCTCCCCATCCTTATTCCGAAGGCCTTTTTCAGGCGGGTTAACAGGAGCATTACGGGGTTTGTGTGGGCACACGGGACCCCTAGGGTGAGTAGGGTGTTCTTGGAGCGGGGCAGGGATAGGGGGGGCGGGCGCTGCCCAGTCTCTGTGGGTACTATTGGGCTGCCAACGCAGCAATGGTGCGTAAGTGGGTGATGGAGGGGAGGGGGCAGCATGGAAGAGGATGGAGAAGGCGTCCTGTGTGGGCACGAGCCTGGAGGCGCTGGTAACGGCGCTGATGCCGCTCCCTCCAACGAAGTATACCACGAGCCCGGTGCTGGCGGCTACCCTCAAGATTTGGGAGCAGTGGAGGCGGCACAGGGGGGAGGTGGGGGCCTCGATGGGGTCCCCGATACGGGGGAACCACCTGTTTGTTCCGGGGAGAATTGATGGCGGATTCCTGAGTTGGCACAGGGCAGGTGTCAGGAGATTGGGGGACCTTTTTATAGACGGGAAGTTCGCGAGCCTGGGTGAGCTGCAAGGGAAGTTCGGGCTCCCCCCGGGGAACACCTTTAGGTACATGCAGGTAAGGGCGTTTGTCAGGCGGCGGAGTTCCCCCTGCTGCCGCCGCGTGGGATCCAGGACAGGGTGCTCTCGGGGGTGTGGGTTGGAAAGGGGAGGATCTCGGCAGTGTACCAAGTGATGCAGGAGATGGACGAGGCCTCGGTCGAGGAGCTGAAGGGTAAATGGGAGGAGGAGCTGGGTGAGGAGATAGAGGAGGGGATGTGGGCGGACGCCCTGGAGAGGGTGAACTCCTCTTCTTGTGAGAGGCTTGGCCTCATACAGTTTAAGGTGCTGCATAGGGCTCACATGACCGGGACAAGGATGAGCCGGTTTTTTGGGAGCGAGGACAGGTGTATTAGGTGCTCAGGGAGCCCAGCAAATCATGCCCATATGTTCTGGGCATGCCCAGCGCTGGGGGAATTTTGGAAGGGCGTAGCAAGGACGCTGTCGAGGGTGGTAGGATCCAGGGTCGATCCGGGCTGGGGGCTCGCAATATTTGGGGTGGCGGTGGAGCCAGGAGTGCAGGAGGCGAAAGAGGCCGGCATTCTGGTCTTTGCGTCCCTAGTTGCCCGGCGGAGGATTCTTCTTCAGTGGAAGGATTCGAGGCCCCCCAGCGTGGAGGCCTGGGTCAACAATATGGCAGGGTTTATTAAATTAGAGAAGGTGAAATTTGCCCTAAGGGGGTCGGTGCAGGGGTTTTTCAGGAGGTGGCAGCCATTTCTGGATTTCCTGGCAGAACGATAGGAGAAGGCCAGTAGCAGCAGCAACCCGGGGGGGGGGGGGGGGGGGGGGGGGGGGGGGGGTCGTTTCTTTGTTTTGGACTGAAGGGACGTGCATAGATGTTCTGTGCTAATGACGGACACTATTTGTTTCTTCTTTTTGTGTATACATGGGGGATGGGGGTTCTGTCCTTTCTGTTGAAGGGACGGGCAGTTTTGTGGGAATGACGGGTGTTCATTTATTTCTTCCTTTGTATATGCACCGGGGGGGGGGGGGGGGGGGGGGGGTGTTGTTCTTTCTGTTCTTTGTAATTTTTTTCTTTTTGTTGTTGATATTTTGTGAAAATTTGAATAAAAGTTTTTTTAAAAACTTTTTTTAAATTGGAAACCTCTAACCCAGTTGGTACGACAGCACCTCCACAGCTGGAAGGTTATAATTACAGTGTGACACGTTTATATAGACATTTCCATTATAAATGTGCATATAGGAATTTATAAAAGAAACAAAATCCAGATGAATGTAATATTTTTAATATATTAGTATAGATTAAAAATATCTGCGCATGACTACCGAGATAAAACAATAAAACAGAAAATGGTGGAAATACACAACAGCTTGATCACAATTGGAAAGTGAGAGATTTGAGTGCTTTTACAGAAATGTGAATATGGATTAGCAGTGTGAAAATCACTTCACCGAACTATATTGTGGGCTGAGAACTCCGCTTCAGACTCCCCACAGGCAAAAAAGGAAGCAACAACCTCACTTCAGAGCAGACATTCCTTCCAACCGCAAGATTATAAAACAAATGGCATTTCAAATCCAGAGTTCAACACAGCTGTCACAGAGTCGCTGGGGATTCCCCACTTCACGATTGTACAGGACCTGCCTAACCCAGGGCAGCAGCAAAAGCTTAAGTATCCACCTGCAATGTCAATAAAACACCAGCATTTCCATACGAGCTACAGCCTCAGGTAGGTGGGCTAAATTGTGGAAACTTGGATAACTTGTAGAAAAAAAGAATGGCTTTAAAACGTCATTACAATTGGAAACAATTTCAACTGGGAGATTCTCAATTATAGAATCAATTCTGTCATTAGCCGAGAAGCGAAGAATCTCCTCTCAATTTTACAGAATCCCTACATTGCAGAAGGAGGCCATTTGTCCCATCGAGTCTGCACCAACTCTCCGAAAGAGCACCCTATCTAGGTCTATGGGAGGAAACTGGAGCACCTGGAGGAAAACCACGCAGACACGGGGAGAACGTGCAAACTCCACACAGACAGTGACCCAAGGCCGGAATCGAACCCGTGTCCCTGGCACCGTGAGGCAAAAGTACAAACCATTGTGCCGCCCAATTATTAATAATAGAAATCCCATAGAACATAGAACATAGAACAGTACAGCACAGAACAGGCCCTTCGGCCCTCAATGTTGTGCCGAGCCATGATCACCCTACTCAAACCCACGTATCCACCCTATACCCGTAACCCACCAACCCCCCCTTAACCTTACTTTTATTAGGACACTACGGGCAATTTAGCATGGCCAATCCACCTAACCCGCACATCTTTGGACTGTGCAGGAGTACTGAGACACTGGCAGGCAGTCTTCATTCCTGCTGATTGGGCTTAAAAATCCTTTTGGATGTTTTATAATACAATGTATAATGTCAACCAATAGCAGAAATTACTGCATCTAAAATTTAAAACTTTGTAATGTATCCTAAATTTAATTCACAGACCCAGTGGCAGTAATAAAAAGGGTTTTCTTTCTCAGTCAGAGTTTTACAGCGCAGAAAGAGGCCCTTCAGCCCATCGTGTCAGTGCCGGCTATCAAGCACCTATCCATTCTAATCCTATTTTCCAGCACTTGTATTAGTAGCCTTGCATGCTATGCCGTTTCAAATGCTCATCAAATGCTTCTTAAATGTTGTGAGTGTTCCCACCTCTATTACCCTGCACGATCAAGTCTTAACATGGTGATTAATATTGTAGACTGATGTGATTGGGGAAGCAAGTGTGGGGGGACTATGTTTAAAAGGGAGGCACTGACATCTGTAAAGTGGCAAATTTTATGCCATTATCAATATACAGCTTCAAGATACAGAAGCTCCCATGATTGGAACTAAACACATGAATATCCTCTGTAGCAAGTGACAAGTATTGCGGTAATACAATATTCATAACCGCTAGTCTCAAAATACTGTGCATTCTGTTGCTGAAAATATGGCAAGAAAAACACGCCCTGGATGACAAAAGAATGGAATTTCTAGAAACTGATTACATGTCAAACTACCAGAACATTCAGATGTGGCAATTTTTAGTGGAAGGATCCTCAGTCAGTGCGACAGTGATTATTAGCCAACAGCCTAGTCCCAGTCTCCCAGAACTTATCTGCAATGTGGGAAGTTCCAATCATTGAAGTAGAGGTGAGGGTGGCTGATCCTGAACTCACTGCAGTTGAAACAGTCACCGTAGAGCTTCTCTGGTCATTTATTCAAGTCTCAGATGGCCACAGAAGAGTTAAATGTTAGGAAAATCCAGCAATGTGCAACAAAACATGATGTTTGTTTTCCAGGTCCATTGTCTCGTCTTAGTCCAAAGTGGCAGTCAACGGGAAATCCCACCTTTCTGCCCCGTCCAGATCTCTTGAAGTTCCACTTTGCAGCCGAGATCCCTCAGGGCAGCTTTTGCCAGGTCCTCACAGTCTTGGTGCGTGGTCTTAGCCTGCAGGATGAGAACCTCAGCTCCCATCTCCAGGATCAGCTGGGAGAAGTCAGGATTGCGTGCCACCAGGTTACGGAGCAGCATGCAAGCCTGCTTCTGTAAGAGAGAAAGATCAGCCAATGTTAAACGGAGGTTCAACAATGTTAACTGATGTTTACTATATTCAGATGTTGAGCATTAATTGGGGATTAATTTGAGTTCCTATATACAGAACCTCAAGAATTACATTTCATTTATGATGTTTTCTTTGAAGTTTCAGTTTATTTTTGTTACAATGGGTCAGTAGTGCCTTTCAAATGGGGTACTTCATTGGTAATGGGTTTACAAAGGAGGTGTACTGGTTGCACTGAAGCTGCGATTCTTTGAAGGTGCATATTTGTAATAGATCACTCCATAATAAAAGCTAAGTGTCTAAGTGTTAGACTCCACTTCTATCCTTCATTGCCCGATGCTTAAAAATAACTAGCAGTGGACTCTTCAAGCCCCACCAAATGGCCTCTTTGCTTTCCCCACTCCCATTCCTTCCTCATTCCCCCCATCTCTTGCCACACCCACCCCTGTCTCCCATCCTCTCCCCTTCACCCCCTCACCCTCCCATCTCACCTGGACGTTCACATCAGCTGGGTGGGTCTTCATCGCCTGTAGCGCCATCAGTGCTCCGCCACCCTCCATGATCACGCAACAGTTTTCAGGTTTCCGTAGGGCAAACATCCCCAAGGCAGCACATCCCTGTTCACAGATCTGCACCAACATAAAACACAATCAGCGTCGAAACTTTAGCCTCACCTTCAGTCCTTTCGGACAACAGTGGGGTTTTGGGACATGAAGAGACAGAGATTTTAATATGGCTTGTGGAAAATAAAAAGCCCTTGCTATTCGTTCTGAAGGGAATTGGACATCTAAAAGGAACCACAAGAATGGGTTGGAAATCCTGTATTAACTACTGGCTAAAGGAGCTGAGTATTCCAACAAGGGTGACCACATTCAAAAAATGTGTCTGGATGACTAGGGTGAAGAACAAACTGGAAAAAAACACCA